>NC_068421.1:25218840-26566340 GCF_023373465.1 Oncorhynchus keta
AAAATCAAGTCAAAAAATTGCTCAAATGCATTTGTGAACATTTTGAATAATTAAGAATGTATTCATTTTGAAACTGTATTTCAATATGACTCAACAGGATAGGGCTTGGGGGTTTAAGAACGTTTTTCTGGTTGATGTTCATTCTAGAGTGCTGGATCAAACTGGTTTTGCTATTAAAGTGGGATGCTTGGGACAACCCAACTAAAACGTTGGGTCAGGGTTAGATCTATGGGTAGGATCCCACTTTGCATTTACTGGGACCAAATGGTAGGCTATCCACAAAATTATACAATAATTCAGAAAGGATCTGCATGGGACAGTACTACAGGACATTATGGACAGTAGCTGTTCTATGTTTCGAATTTATTTAATGACAAATCACTCATTCTAGAGCTGAGACCCTGTGACAGACACGTTATTGAAACAGCTGCCTGTCTGAAGCGTGATTAATCCGGAATTGATGTAAAAGAGCGAATGACGTGACAAATTGGAACTCATTGTAAAATAAGAGTCAATAAGTGTATGGCCAAGCAAAGATGAAATCACAGATGGAACGATCATGTTGGGATGTCCTTCCCAAAATATCCCCAGCTGCTTCCGGATTGAGAACATTCTGACAAAGCTGGTGGCAAATGAAGATGGTTTACTCAGACCGTTTAACTCTGAAAATGTTTCACAATTCCGGTTTACTTAAGGGGTGGTTCTCAATGCGACAGCAGCCTAGTCTTGTCGGTTTAGTTCATTGACCGTATAAACAAAACACTTGGAGTGGGATATCTCGCTTCCTCTTCCATCTCTGATTCTGAGTCGTTTCCGCCGCCATTGCAGGTTTGGACTGAGATCAGTGCTAAAGCCACTGCCATCCATTCAGGCAGTGGAGAACGCACAAACATCCGGCGGCTACACTTGACATACGATTTTGGAATCACGACTAAGAAAATATACAAAATAACACATTGATTGGACGTAAAGATTCACTGTCTGACTACGATTTAAGAATCAGTGAGTGAGGAGGTCGTAGCTAGCACAGTGCTAACCTAGCCAGCTATCGTAGCTGCTTCGCTAGAATTTCAGGACACCGTAAAAGCAAAGAAAACCCGCAATGGCACAAATACTACCTATCCGCTTCCAGGAGCACCTGCAGGTATGAAAACAATATAGTTAAATACTATTCGTGACCAGGTAGCGTAGCTATCGCGCTACACACCTCCAGATTTTTCTCGACTGCTTGATGATTTTCGCTAACAAGCTAGCGAACTGTAGCTAGCTGTCCAACACCTGCAGCGAAATGAATGACCTCTCTTCCACCGTTGCCATGCAATGTTAACCTGCTAGCGAAAAGACTACCACAGTGTGTCAGCTAGCTAGTTAACTTTAGGGTTGCCATCAAACGTAACGTTAACAAACTGCTTTCGTATGACCGCTACTATTTGTATTGGCCTGTTAACTCCAACATATTTAATGGCTAGCTACTTAACTAGAACGATGTTTCTGCGTGACAGTCCATTCAATAACCGCTAGATGTATTTATCTATGTCTGCTAGTCTGACACTGATCTTAGATTACCTTGGACCTTCATTCGGGTAAGGCAGGTGTTGAGTTAAATTGGCTTAATCAACAGACATTAGTTCTATGCTGGTCAAAACGGCACAGCTAGCTAGTTAATACTAGTATTATTCATTTGGATGTAACTAGTTATATGGCTATAGGATGATAAAAGGGTCATGTGTTTGAGTCTTTATAAATGGCTAACTACATCACGAATCATCAACATAACATCTTAATCAATGAACCTGTGCATGGGCCTTGAGGCCAGTTAACCCACTGAACTAAAGCTACGGCATTAGTTCCAGGACAGGAGCCAACACGTTCAGGTCTCAGACAAGATTACTCACTCATCATGCAAGCATTGTTCACAGAGCCACCTCTGCAACACAGTCACGCTAGCAATTGTTTTTTCAATAAACAATTCAAAAAAATGTAATTATATTTCCTTTAGCTCCAGAACCTGGGGATCAACCCAGCTAACATTGGATTCAGCACCCTGACTATGGAGTCTGATAAGTTCATCTGTATAAGAGAGAAGGTGGGCGAGCAGGCACAGGTGGTCATCATTGATATGGCCGACCCCAACACTCCCATCCGTAGACCCATCTCTGCAGATAGCGCCATCATGAACCCTGCTAGCAAAGTCATTGCCCTCAAAGGTAAGTACTTCCACTTACCCCACCCCCTGAACAGTTTCCTTTGACTCAACTAATATGTACAGAGGCTGTGTTTAACAATTGAATTCACCCAAACTAAGTGGTTAACTACAACTTTGATTGCTGTTGACCATCATTTCCCTGTGTGTTGCTGTCTTAATGTTTGTCAGCAAGTTATTGATCTAGACCTGTCACATTCTGCTTTGCGTGTTAATGACCATATACAGGCCTGTAGTAAAACTGCTTGTAATTTGCAATTTATAGTCCAATTTGAAATAGTAACTCTATTGTACACTGATAAAATTGTCATACAATCATGAATGCTTGTCTATTTTTGCTTGTTTTTGCTCTTTTCGTTTCTTAATGCTTTCTTATATGTTTGCAGACGGTGAGTTGGATTTTATATATCATGAGTTGTGGAAGTTGTAATCATGTTTGTAATCATGTTTGCACTATGTTGGAATGTCTGTCCAGTACTGTGTATGTACTGTTTACATAGGAAGGAGTGTTAGAAAGTAGAATGGAAGCACAAGGGGGATGATTTAAAGAGCGGGAGAATATAGGATAAATGACAAACAGAATATGGAAATACAAGGAAGTTCATCAAGACCTCTAGGGTAGAGGAAACAAATCCCTGATGTAAAACGTCTGAGTATGCCATGTGCACCTTTTTATATCGACAAGTCCCCATTATGGCACATTGCACACTACTGTCTCAATGGCCTAGAGATCAAGGCTTGCACAGGCTGAGATGGTGAAATATTCCTCTGAAGCAAGATCCTTGGGATAACTTTTGATAATTTGTTATTCATGCACCTATTATAACTATATCCAGTTTGAGAGCTGGTCTTGGCCTATAGGCCGAAGTAGTCATGGTTTGCATGATTTTGTCAGTGCGTCCTTGACTGCAGTGTAAGAGAGAGACTTGCATTCAGAGACTAAATGTATTGCAGATCCTGCATATTATTAGACTACAGGAAAATCAGATATGCAATGCAATATTTATTTCAATGCTCGACTATGGTAGCCAAATCCATTTGTATTTTTGTGTTGATTGATTAATGTTCATTTGACACCCCATCCCTGTATATTGGTCTTTATGTAGCCTATAATGTATTATATTTTAATTGTTTACTTGTCAGGCAAGATAAGTGATCAAATGTGTCATATCTCTGCATTAGATGGGCTAACCTGTTGTTTTTATATATTTTCGATGGTAACATGTGAGAACTATAGCAGGTTCATCATAGGCTACAGCCACAAGAAATGAATGACTAGGAAACTCTTTCATTGCTCCAATAATAAGCCTGGAATTAAATTGGTGTCAGTCGGTGCATCCCAAGACACTTCTCGTACCTCATCACATCTGTTTGTGCTTTGTGGTCTTGTGTTAATCTGCATTCAGACCCAACCCAAACTCCTTCATTCATCTCAGGATTAATAGTGGGTTAGGAATCCTGTAGAGCTGCTTGAACTTCAGATTTGCACCCCTGAAGATGACTTATGACTAAGCAGATACGTTAGAACTTGAGTAGAAGGGCCTTATACAGCCTCTGGCTTTTGTTGTTAAAGCCTGAATTCAAAATTGATTTTAAAAAATGTGTTGATACCCCATAACTACAAAGTGAAAACACGTTTTTAGAAATGCTTACAAATGGATTGAAAATAAAATAGTGAAATCTAATTTACATAAGTATTCACACCCCTTTGCTGTAACACTCCAAATTGAGCTCGGGTGCATCCAACTTATTTTGATCATCTTTGATGTCACTACAACTTGATTGAAGTCCACTTTTGGCAAATTCAATTGTTTTGGCATGATTTAGAAAGAAACACACCTGTGTATGTAAGGTCCCACAGTTGTAGGTGCATGTCAGAGCAGAAACTATATCATGAAGTCTGAGAGAATTGTGATGAGGAATATATCTGGGGAAAGGTATAAAACAATTTCTAGAATGTTTAAAGTTTCCGAGAGCACAGTGGTCTCCATCATTGGGAAATAGAAAAAAATATGGAACTACCCACACTGCCTAGAGCTGGCCGTCTGAGCAACCGGGAAAGAAGGACCTTGGTCAGGGAGATGACTAAGAACCCAATGACCACTGACAGAACTACATAGTTCCTTGGCTGAGATGGGAGAAGCTGCCAGAAGGACAAGTCTACAGCACTTCACCAATCTAGGCTTTAAGGGAGTGTGGCCGGACAGAAGCCACTCCTGAGAGAAACGCACATGACCTCACGCCTTGAGTTTGCAAAAAGGCACGTGAAAGACAGAGCATAAGGCAAAATATTATGTGGTTTAATGAGATACTCTGGCCTGAATGCAGAGCGCCATGTCTGGAGAAAACCAGGCACAGTTCATCACCTGTCTAACCCCATCCCTACCTGAAGCATGGTGGTGGCAGCATCATGCTATGGGGATGCTTTTCAGCGGACTGGGAGACTGGTAAAGGGGGAACAATGAATGAAGCAAAATTGATGAGAACCTGCTTCAGAGTACAAATGACTTTAGACTTGTGACAGGATTTCTGTTCCAACAGGACAATGCATACAACCCCAAGCATACAACCAAAGCAATGCTGGAATGGCTTCAGAACACGAATGTAAACGGTCTTGAGTGGCCCAGCCAATGCCCAGACTTGAATCCCATTGAAACTCTGTGGAAAGACTTGACTTCACTGCTGATCCCCATCTAATTTAACAGATTGAGAAAATCTGCAAGGAAGAATGGGAGAAAATCCCCAAATCCAGATGTCCAAAGCTGATAGACATACCCAAAACTACTCAAAGCTGTAATTGCTGCCAAAGGCACTTCTACAAAGTATTGACTCAGGAGTGTGAATGCTTATGTAAAAGAGACATTTCTGTATTTCATTTTCAGTAAATTTGCAACATTTCAATAACCCATGTTTTCACTTCGTTATTATGTGGTGTTGTGCGTAGATGGTTGATAAATCTATTCAACCCATTTTGAATTATTCAGGTTGTATCACAACAAAATGTTGGAATAAGTCATGGGGTATGAACTGTCTGAAGGCACTTGTTTGTAAGTTGTCAATTCACCCAGTCCCAAGAGGTTGTTGCTTATTAGCCTCATCTGGATTGGTCAGTGTCTTCTGCCTTTTGTATTGAGTGTTTTCATAACTGAATGCAGATCTGACCATGTTATTGGTTGTCTGCTGTGGTCTTGCTTTCTACATTGCAAGTGCTGTTTTTGTATGGTCATTTAGTGGTGCTCGCACCGAACCATGACTACCAATATTTCTAAATCGAGCCGAATTTGCTATTACAGTATTTTAATTTTCCCTATAGTATAATGTTTGTGTGTGGGGATTAGTAGTTGACATTAGTTAGTGGTGATGGTGTTTATTTATTTTATTGAACCTTTATTTAACTAGGCAAGTGCTATATCATCATACCTTTTTCTGTATGAATTTTCAGCTGCAAAAACCCTCCAGATTTTCAACATTGAGATGAAGAGCAAGATGAAGGCTCACACCATGACTGATGATGTCACTTTCTGGAAGTGGATCTCCCTCAACACTGTAGCACTTGTCACAGACAACGCCGTCTACCATTGGAGCATGGAGGGAGACTCCCAGCCAGCCAAAGTCTTTGACCGACACTCCAGCCTTGCAGGCTGTCAAATCATCAACTACCGCACCGATGCCAAACAGAAATGGCTGCTTCTCATTGGGATTTCAGCACAGGTACTGAAATAGAAGGAATTATATTGTATTTCTGGTTGACACTAGCTGTAATCTACTGTAAAGTGACTTGCATTTTTTTTTTTATTAATCAGTTAATCCTTGTGAGTGTCCACTCTTCTGTACAGAAATACACTGACCTGATAGAGGCTAATCTCTTGGTTTTTAACTGTATTGAAGCTTGAACGTCTTCATGAAATGTTCTGCCCTGAAGGCTTAATTACCACTGGAAAAGACTGCTGTAAGACAAGCTCTTATACAGTCTGTGTTTTCCCTGATTTTAGCAAAACCGTGTGGTGGGAGCCATGCAGCTGTACTCTGTGGACAGGAAGGTGTCCCAGCCCATTGAGGGCCACGCCGCAGGCTTTGCCCAGTTCAAAATGGAGGGCAACACAGAGGAATCCACACTGTTCTGCTTCGCTGTCCGAGGGCAAGCTGGAGGAAAGGTAGGACTCTCAGCATGGACATGGAGTAGTCAGCAAGTGCTGTAATTTAATTGGGGGGGGGGAAGATGTTGTTTTTCTTCTGAATATGTTTTTGCTTTTCTAGTTACACATAATTGAAGTGGGGACCCCACCAACAGGCAATCAGCCGTTTCCAAAGAAGGCAGTGGACGTGTTCTTCCCTCCTGAGGCCCAGAATGACTTCCCTGTAGCTATGCAGGTACTGGAACCACTTCACGGTAGACTGACAAGCACTCATACCTATTCCATACAGACATGCAGGGCCTCAGCATTAATACCCGCTGTGATACATCTACTGAAGCCGTGTGTCCCTGCTCTCTGTCCTCTAGATCAGCTCTAAGCAGGATGTTGTCTTTCTCATCACCAAATATGGCTACATCCACCTGTATGACCTGGAGACTGGCACCTGTATTTACATGAACAGGATCAGCGGGGAGACCATCTTTGTTACAGCCCCACATGAACCAACCGCTGGCATCATTGGAGTCAACAGGAAAGGACAGGTAATTCTCCACTGGGTAGCCAGGAGTGAAGGGGAGTGTGTTAGTCCTTTTATCGGGAGTAACCATATACCAGTGAGCTGATCAATGAGTTTCCTTTCCACACACAACCATTAAATATTCAGGAGGATGGAAAGCTGATCCATGTCTGTAGAGCCCACTGCTCCAGCTCTCCTCAGAAATCACAAATACTATACCTGTGTGATGGCTTGAGAGTCCCATTTATTAAACAGTGTGTGTTAGAAATTGTGTGGCAGTGTGCTTTTGTCTCTTAAGAGTATGATTGATGTGTGTGACTAGGTGACCTTGGCTGAGGGAAGCCTCAGCAGTGAGCACCATGTGAAACACAGTTGGAAGTCCCCTCAGGTGTCCTAATCTCCTTAAAGCTCCTGGCTCGCTAACCCTCCAAGTCTGCTGCTCCTTTACATCTTTATGTATCAAACACATACATACATACACACACACACACACACACACACACACTGCTCCATGGGGATGGCCATCTGTGTACTTAATGAATCTACCAAGCCTAATTCACAAATACCATTCTCTATTCCAGCAGCAATTTTTTTACACAGTCAGTTCAATTTGGAATAAATATGAGTTTAACAAAGGAATGATATACCAATTTTGTTACAATTGTCTCCACTTATAAACTAATGTAATAGTACACATATCTTCATGTCTGTATAGGAGTGGACTCTAACCCTGTCTGTGTGTTAATGCGTTTGTCCAGGTGTTGTCCGTGTGTGTGGAGGAGGAGAACATCATCCCCTACATCACCAATGTGCTCCAGAACCCAGACCTTGCCCTGCGTATGGCTGTGCGCAACAACCTGGCCGGGGCCGAGGAGCTGTTCGCCCGCAAGTTCAACACCCTGTTCGCTGCAGGGAACTATTCTGAGGCTGCCAAGGTGGCCGCCAATGCTCCCAAGGTACTGCCAATGCACCAAAACACCCGAACAATGACATAATCGCTATCTGTGGGATGATATTTTGTCTGCAAAACACATTTCTGTCTTGTGGATGTTTTCTTTTCTCTACTCATTCTGTCTTTTATAGTTATCATACTTTTTAAAAGGTCATCTTGCATTTTTCGCACCTTTCCTCCTCCCCAGGGTATCCTGCGTACCCCAGACACCATCCGTAAATTCCAGAGTGTGCCAGCCCAGCCGGGCCAGACCTCTCCCCTGCTGCAGTACTTTGGCATCCTGCTGGACCAGGGCCAGCTCAACAAGTTTGAGTCCCTGGAACTGTGCAGGCCCGTCTTACAGCAGGGACGCAAGCAGCTGCTGGAGAAATGGCTGAAAGAGGACAAGGCAAGGAAACCATAGTTATCATAATAAACTGATACTATAGCTTTGTTCACTGTTAAGTGCGGATGTTCAACATTGAGCTTTACAGTTTTATGTTCCAATTATGTGTTGCTCAACATTTAGCACTGGTCTGTTCAAATATGCCTGTAACTATTGGGCTGGCTAGGACTCGGTTAGAAACAGTGTTGGTTAGGAATTCACAGCTTGTTGTGAGTTGTCTCAATGAATGAACATATCATGTATTCTTCTACAGCTGGAGTGTTCAGAGGAGCTGGGGGACCTGGTGAAGTCAGTGGACCCCACTCTGGCCCTCAGCGTCTACCTCAGGGCCAACGTGCCCAACAAGGTCATCCAGTGCTTCGCTGAGACCGGACAGTTCCAGAAAATTGTCCTCTACGCCAAAAAGGTTAGTGGTGTTTCTATTTTTATCGACTAGACCTGTCCAATAACATTTGACTTGACACAAAATGGAGTTCTGTAATATGGTCAAATTAGATTGTGTTCAACTATACGTATATGTTTTCCGTATTTTCACTCTAGGTGGGTTACACCCCAGACTGGATGTTCCTGCTGAGGAACGTGATGAGAATCAGTCCAGAACAAGGCCTGCAGTTCTCCCAGATGCTGGTGCAGGACGAGGAGCCGCTGGCTGACATCACACAGGTCAGAGGGCAAAGGGCCAAACGTCTTCCCCACCTCAAGAATTCATTTATCGTCCTATTTCTTTTTAGATTTAAATTTGCTGAATGGAAAAAAACCTGTTTCATTGCTTTTCTGTGAGGTGGCTGTATAAAATGATGGCTGTATACAGTAACATGAATGATGTGTGGTAGCTGATGTATTGTCTGTCTCCCTGTTCAGATCGTTGATGTGTTTATGGAGTATAACCTGATCCAGCAGTGTACCTCTTTCCTCCTGGATGCCCTGAAGAACAACAGGCCTGCTGAGGGGCCTCTGCAGACACGCCTGCTGGAGATGAATCTGGTCCACGCCCCACAGGTACACATGCATATCACACCCACAGCAATTTTATGTTTTTTGTTCCACTGACTCGTAGACTATTTTAAATAAATGCTGTTTTTTTTCCCCACTTCAGGTGGCTGATGCCATCCTGGGCAACCAGATGTTCACCCACTACGACCGTGCCCACGTTGCCCAGCTGTGTGAGAAGGCTGGCCTGCTGCAGAGGGCTCTGGAGCATTACACCGACCTGTACGACATCAAGCGGGCTGTGGTGCACACACACCTGCTCAACCCTGAGGTATAGGACTCTATCTAACACACAATCACACACTGCATGGAAAAGAATGTCCTTGACCAGAATGTTCATAGTCTTGGAGAGCGGTGTGTGTGCGCTTGTTGTTTTTTGCTCTTAAGAAATGTGACCATGACTAATGTGTGCATCTTCTGTCTGTGCACTGACTCTGTGTGTGTATATATATTGACTCTGTTCTACAGTGGCTGGTGAACTTTTTTGGCTCCCTGTCAGTGGAGGACTCTCTGGAGTGTCTTCGGGCCATGCTGTCGGCCAACATCCGTCAGAACCTGCAGATCTGTGTCCAGGTGGCCTCTAAGTACCACGAGCAGCTCTCCACCAACTCCCTCACTGAGCTCTTTGAGTCCTTCAAGAGCTTCGAAGGTAAGCAGACCATACACCTGATGCAAACCACCTAGTCTTGTCCTCACCTGCATGGAACATGGTCATGAGTGTCTCAACAACCACAGTTGTACTTCCTTTTGCTCGATCTGTATAGGGACTAAGTTCTGTCTCTGTTCATTCCAGGTCTGTTCTACTTCCTGGGTTCCATCGTTAATTTCAGCCAGGACCCAGAGGTCCACTTCAAGTACATCCAGGCCGCCTGTAAGACGGGACAGATCAAAGAGGTGGAGAGGATCTGCAGAGAGAGCAACTGCTACGACCCCGAACGAGTCAAGAACTTCCTCAAGGTAAGGGAGAAAAAGGAGAAATACTGCAACATGACATCACAGCTCTGCATACTTCGATCTTTATTTGGTTAATTACCCTGAAAGCCAGGTCTGGATGTTAGTTTGATTCTGTGAGCTGATATGAATCTTGCCTCTTCACAGGAAGCTAAGCTGACTGATCAGCTCCCCCTGATCATCGTGTGTGACCGCTTCGACTTTGTCCACGACCTGGTCCTCTACTTGTACCGCAACACCCTGCAGAAATACATTGAGATCTATGTGCAGAAGGTATACAACCTCCTATTAACCTGTGTAGGACTTTACAGCTTCTTTATTCACACGGAATTAAAGGGTCACTACCATTGTATGATTTATAAATGTTCTGTAACTAAAATATATATTTGTGTATGTCAGGTGAACCCCAGCCGTCTGCCGGTGGTGATTGGAGGGCTGCTGGATGTGGACTGTGCTGAGGATGTGATTAAGAACCTGATCCTGGTGGTGAAAGGACAGTTCTCCACTGATGAACTGGTGGCTGAGGTGGAGAAGAGGAACAGGTAAGGAGCATGGGGACATGATTTGTCTCAGCCCAGACTGGCTTTATATTAAAGGGGCCTGTCTTGCGAGGGCTTGTTTTTGTCACCAACTGCAGCTGTAGTGCATTTTAATTGTGACATTACTTCTGAAAGAGAAAGTAGGATGAAGTGGTGCTGTTTGACCCAGTTAAAAGTGGAAATATGTCTAGTTTATGAGCGCCTGAAACTTGAAAATGTATCTGTGTGTTGTCTCCAGACTGAAGCTGCTCCTACCCTGGCTGGAAGCCCGTATCCACGATGGCTGTGAGGAGCCAGCTACCCACAATGCCCTGGCCAAGATCTACATCGACAGCAACAACAACCCAGAGCGCTTCCTGCGTGAGAACACCTTCTACGACAGCCGCGTGGTGGGCAAGTACTGTGAGAAGAGGGACCCCCACCTGGCCTGCGTTGCCTACGAGAGAGGACAGTGTGACCAGGAGCTCATTAATGTGAGTGGGGAAATAATAAATACGTTTTAACTTGACGAGTACGTTGAAATGGTAATTTAGCAGTGTTTGCATATGTTTGGCCTCATACTGATCATCTTACATTTCCTGTAAAAGGTGTGCAATGAGAACTCTCTGTTCAAGAGTCTGTCTCGCTACCTGGTTCGCCGTAAAGACCCTGAGCTGTGGGCCAGTGTGCTGCTGGAGACTAACCCATTCAGAAGACCCCTCATCGACCAGGTATGGACCTGTTCCTGCATGTTAGAAATGCAAACATCGGGGCTCCCGAGTGGCGCAGTGGTCTAAGGCACTGCATCGCAGTGCCACTAGAGATTCTGGGTTCGAGTCCAGGCTCAGCTGGCTGCGACTGGGAGATCCATGGGGCGGCGCACAATTTGGCCCAGCTTCATCCGGGTTAGGGGAGGGATTGGCCTGGGATGGTGCTGGGATGTCCTTGTCCCATCGCACACTAGCGACTCCAGTGGCAGGCCGTGCACAGTGCATGCTGACACAGTTGCCAGGTGTACAGTGTTTCCTCCTACACATTGGTGTGGCTGGCTTCCAATTGGATACCACAAAATTGGGGCGAGAACATCATCCTCACAAAAACCATTGTCCCAACCTCTACTGTGATGCCCCACCCACACTTTCCTCATATTCCTCATGATTGTTCAATTGTTATTTGTGACCCATTTTGGCTCCAAGTGGCTATATTTCCTCCATTCTGGAGTAATGATTGATGTTGATTATGTCTCTTATCTTTTATCAGGTTGTTCAGACTGCCCTGTCTGAGACCCAGGACCCAGAGGAGGTTTCAGTCACAGTCAAGGCCTTCATGACTGCAGACCTCCCCAACGAACTCATTGAGCTGCTGGAGAAGATCGTTCTGGATAACTCAGTCTTCAGTGAACACAGGTACTAGGGCTACTGAAGCTCTACTATCTGTGCTCACTGGCAGACTGAGCTGTCCATTGTGTGTCTGCTCTTTCAATACTGGGAAGCTTTGGAATGTTAAAATTTTGTTTTACTTTGTCAATGCTGAGCAGAATTCATCTGTGTTTTTATTCAGAAACCTTCAGAATCTGCTGATTCTAACAGCCATCAAGGCAGACCGTACCCGTGTAATGGAGTACATCAACCGCCTGGACAACTACGACGCCCCTGACATCGCTAACATCGCCATCAGCAACGAGCTCTTTGAGGAGGCATTCGCCATCTTCAGGAAGTTTGACGTCAACACCTCTGCCGTGCAGGTCAGTGGTCAAGTCTTTTGCTCTGGGAAATGGACCATTGACCGAACAGTTGCCGGTTCAATTCACATTGTGGACAATGCTACTGTTCTGCTTGAATTCTACAGATCAAGAGGTGAACTTGACAATTTTTCTCTATGTTTTTAGGTTCTGATTGAGCACATTGGGAACCTGGACCGGGCCTATGAGTTTGCTGAGCGCTGCAATGAGCCTCCAGTGTGGAGCCAGCTGGCCAAGGCTCAGCTCCAGAAGGGTCTGGTGAAGGAGGCCATCGACTCCTACATCAAGGCTGACGACCCCTCTGCCTACATGGAGGTGGGCCAAGCTGCAGCCCAGAGCGGTAAGAGACAACATTGCTCCACGTAATGTCCAGCATACGAGCAACAACATTTTTCAATGTAGGCTTACCATTTGAGGTGAAGGTATTTACATGTTGTATCTAAATGGGGGTAACGTAGTCTGGGTATCAGTCTCTGGTTCCACTCTTTGTGTGTCATGCCAATCTCAACGTTCAGTATGCAGCTGAATTTCTGGCGATGTTGCTCATTGGTTGTAGGAAATCATTCATATTTCCCATGACAACATATGGAGCCTCGAAACAAACATTTAGCTGTTAGCTAGGAAAGTTTTATTTTGAGGCATAAAATCAAAGCTAATAGGTCTTGTGGTTGGAATTGCAGTATGTTTTTAGTTTGAGAATTTTGGTGTGAGCTAAACTTTTGACCAACTGGTTTAGTCTGGAGAAGCAAAATGGTTGCCGAGCAACCAGACATCAACACAATCTGAGAGAGGAAAAAAGGTGTTCGTTTCAATATTTGCGTAAGGATAGCTGTGAGGGTTATCGAATCACGATCAAATCATGATTCAAATTATAGAATGTTCAGAATTGAAGAAAGACCAGTATCTGGCAAATGACAGAGTACAAGGAGTAGAATGTAATAGCTGAACAGAGATGGCAACCAGGCAAGGGGAAAATGGATTAGTGTTCCCCTACTATCCTCAGGTAACTGGGAGGACCTAGTGAAGTTCCTTCAGATGGCCCGTAAGAAGTCCCGTGAGTCCTACGTGGAGACCGAGCTCATCTTCGCCCTGGCCAAGACCAACCGCCTGGCTGAACTGGAGGAGTTCATCAATGGACCCAACAACGCCCACATCCAACAGGTACTCACCAAAAACGATATACACACACAGGTTTACCTGACACATCCCTCTCCGTCACTGCTGACCAGTATCATACGTTTTCTTATTGTCTTTCTCTATACCAGGTGGGTGACAGGTGTTATGATGAGAGGATGTATGATGCGGCCAAGCTGCTCTACAACAATGTGTCCAACTTCGGGCGGCTAGCGTCCACCCTGGTCCACCTGGGAGAGTACCAGGCCGCCGTGGACGGAGCCCGCAAGGCCAACAGCACCCGCACCTGGAAAGAGGTGTGCTTTGCCTGTGTGGATGGGAAAGAGTTCCGCCTGGCCCAGATGTGTGGCCTGCACATCGTTGTCCATGCTGATGAACTGGAGGAGCTCATCAATTACTACCAGGTAAGGTACTACCATTTGGTTCAATTACTACCAATAGTCACTCTCATAGCAATTGCCTTATCCAGGCAAGAGCTTTTAACCCCATCATACCACAGCATGTGATAAATGTGTTTTTAATGGTCCTGTGTTGATTGAAGATGCCATGGTTGTGTTTGTCTCTAGGACCGTGCTTACTTTGAGGAGCTGATCACCATGCTGGAGGCAGCCCTGGGCCTGGAGCGGGCTCACATGGGCATGTTCACGGAGTTGGCCATCCTCTACTCCAAGTTCAAACCCCAGAAGATGAGGGAGCACCTGGAGCTCTTCTGGTCCAGAGTCAACATTCCAAAGGTGGGAGAGGAAGAACACTGCCAGATAGATGTCTATATGCAAGGGGATTCAAATGATCTGCATAGTCTTCCTATTTTATTTGTTTCATATGTTATTTGTGTGTGAGAGATTCAGTGACTATCTCAGTGTGCTGTTTTGGGGTGGGTGAAGGTAATGTTAATGCGTGTCTGCAGGTCCTGAGGGCTGCAGAGCAGGCCCACCTGTGGGCGGAGCTGGTCTTCCTCTATGACAAGTATGAGGAGTTTGACAATGCCATCATCACCATGATGAGCCACCCCTCCGATGCCTGGAAGGAAGGACAGTTCAAAGACATCGTCACCAAGGTAACTGACTGACTGCAACAACACCCAATCTCAGCATTGACTGGATCTCATGTTTTAGATTTGCAAACATTTTGTGTTCGTCACTCAAGGTTAAGATGTATTCCATGGTCATTGTATTAGACCAAGTATTTGTCTCTGAATTGAAATCCACATCCTGCAGCTGAATGTATGAGGCTTGTGATTCCAGGTGGCCAATGTGGAGTTATACTACAAGGCTATCCAGTTCTACCTGGAGTTCAAACCATTGTTACTGAACGATCTGCTCATAGTGTTATCACCACGACTCGACCACACCCGCGCTGTCAACTTCTTCATGAAGGTACTGGGACGCTACTGTGTCCATACTTGATAGCTTTCAATCTATCTTGTATGTCAATATTTGGCATTCAGAACGACCTGCTTGACTGTCCACTGACTGAACTTTTCTCTGTCCACCTCCAGACCAAGCAGCTGTCACTGGTCAAGCCATACCTGCGGTCAGTGCAGAACCACAACAACAAGGGTGTCAACGAAGCACTTAACAACCTCTTCATCACAGAGGAAGACTATGCGGTACTAAGATCTTTGAACATACAGTGGCAAGAAAAAGTACAGTTGAAGTTAGAAGTTTACACACTTAGGTTGGAGTCATTTAAAACTAGTTTTTCAACCACTCCACACATTTCTTATTAACAAACTATAGTTTTGGCAAGTCGGTTAGGACATCTACTTTGTGCATGACACAAGTCATTTTTCCAACAATTGTTTTCAGACAGATAATTTAACTTATAATTCACTACCACAATTCCAATGGTTCATAAGTTTACATACACTTAAGTTGACTGTGCCTTTGAACAGCTTGGAAAATTCCAGAAAATGTCGTGGCTTTAGAAGCTTCTGATGAGCTAATTGACATCATTTGAGTCAATTAGAGGTGTACCTGTGGATTTATTTTAAGGCCTACCTTCAAACTCAGTGCCTCTGCTTGACATCATGGGAAAATCAGACCTCATAAAAAACAATATAGACCTCCACAAGTCTGGTTCATTCTTGGGAGCAATTTCCAAATGCCTAAAAGTACCACGTTCATCTGTACAAACAATAGTTTGCAAATATAAACACCATGGGACCACGCAGCCATCATACCGCTCGAGAAGGAGACTCGTTCTGTCTCCTAGAGATGAACGTACTTTGGTGCGAAATGCAAATGACTTTCTCTTGTTACTACTCTGTCCTGTCCAGGCCCTGCGTGCCTCCATCGATGCCTACGACAATTTTGACAACATCACCCTGGCCCAGGGCCTGGAGAAGCACGAGCTGATTGAGTTCAGGAGGATCGCTGCCTACCTCTTCAAAGGCAACAACCGCTGGAAGCAGAGCGTGGAACTCTGCAAGAAGGACAAACTCTACAAGGTCCAGCTTCTCCAAATTTATATTAACTCATATTTTGTCTACAGACCAGTGACTATCAGCTCACACAGATACCCATGATGCTGTTGTTTTTGTAAAATGTGTGGGTCATATCATTGCTTTTAGATATGTCACTGTCTGAATTCTCTCCCCTTGTCTCCCCTGTTTTGATGTGCCTGTCTGGTGTTTTGGTGTGTAGGACGCCATGCAGTATGCGTCTGAGTCAAAAGACGTGGAGCTGGCTGAGGAGTTGTTGGCCTGGTTCCTGGAGGAGGACAAGAAGGAGTGCTTTGCTGCCTGCCTCTTCACCTGCTACGACCTGCTGAGGCCTGACGTGGTGCTGGAGACGGCCTGGAGGCACAACATCATGGACTTCTCCATGCCCTACTTCATCCAGGTCATGAGGGAGTACCTCTCCAAGGTGGGTTAGGTTGGCCACTCCTCGGGTGGCAGTTCACCCCATACGGTATTTTATACATGACCTAAACCCTTACCAGACTATCAGTGTCTCCAGTGAAAAGTAGGTACTGTTAACATGGTGATGCAATTTGAGTTCACCTTCTTTTAGGAGATTTTAAACAACCACAACTTCAGCCGATCTCATCCTGTTCTGTTTATCTCGATCATGATACCGGTAATCATGTTTCTTTTTGATTTTGATTTTATCTCTGCTACTTTTCCATACAAAAGTTCAGGAGATTCATACTGCTTAGTATTCTCCATGGCACATATTTGTCATATGGCAAGAAATACCAGAACTATCCGTTCTTGTGATGGAACAAAATGGTAGTAGAGTCTACTGGGAGGGCTCTTGTAAAAAAATTATGCATGTAATGTTAAGCTTAATATAATTATATTTTAGAAACAAGTCTGCTGATTATAAATATTGTAATTCTAACTTAAAAGTACCACATCAACAATTGTACTAGAGCTTGCATTTGTATCAAAAGTGGCTCATTTCCATCTCTCGCTGTGATTTTTCTTGTTTTCTTTGTTGATCTGATGATTCCACATTTGTTCTCTCTGGTGTGGGAGAGTTTCAGTGTTTTTTTTTCTCCTTAAGTTGCCTCTCTGAATTCCCTTTCAGGTTGATGCGATTAAGGAAAAGGTGAAAGTCCAGTCCATTTCCAGTCATTCTTTTTGACCCCCTTTAGTCTGTAGTTTGGAGGAGTAAAACTAGAGGAAACTGCATGAGTCTGTCCCCTCCCCATGTCACTGCTGCTTCTGACTCCACACCTTGACTAGACAACCCACCCAGAGTCGTCTGGAGTGGGGCTCTCCCACCCTGCCTTTGGTGAGCTGCTGGGCATGCTGGGGTTTGGAATGGCTCTGTTAGCTATTGCTCTTTGTTCCAGGGTTGAATCAGTGACTGACCAATCAGGATTCAGGAACTCATTCACCCCAGCAACACCCAAACAGAGGGATGTTTAGTTCCATTCCTTTGAGGCTGTCCACATAAACCAGCAAACTCAGTAACTGACCAGGAACAGGAAAGGATAACCTACTGTAGTCAGACAATCCTCTCCCTTAAACCTGTAGATACTAATGAAAAACTACCACTGTCTGTAATATCCCTGAGCTGCTGTTGGCTTGAGTCTGAGAATCTGTACCACTTGCCATTTAGTGATCAACCTTGGTAGGTTTGATTTGTACTGAAATGTATATTAAAACAGCCCTGGGACCACATTTGAATTGTTCAATGTTGTCCTTATAGTGAAGTTATGTAGCCTCACATTTGGCTATGCACAGCTGTAGACTGCTGTAAAGTGGGAGTGTAGAACATACTCTGTATGGAAATTGATGAAGTGACCATTCTTTCAGAGTTCCTTCTTATATAACTGTTTACGGAATTAACTCGCAAAGTAAAAAAAAAAGTTAAATATCCTGCTCCTGAGTGGCGCAGTGGTCTAAGGCACTGCATCTCGGTGCAAGAGGCGTCACTACAGTCCCTGGTTCGGATCCAGGCTGAATCGCATCCGGCTGTGATTGGGAGCCCCAACGGGGCGGCGCACAATTGGCCCAGCGTCGTCCGGGGGTCATTGTAAATAAATTGTTCTTAACTGACTTGCCTAGTAAAATAAATGTTAAATAAAATAAAAATTGGAACATGTATGTAGATGTTTTTTGTATGTTATTATAATTTTGTTCCTTTGATTTGTTATTTGTTGCATTGTAGTTTCTTTGCTATTCCAGAACTTAAGTGTGGGGTACTGTGTGTGCTTAGGGTGTGGAACGCGTGTTACAAACTTGTAGTGTGTTCAGGGCAAGCATGCATTTCACCCTCCATAGCATTTGCAGCACTTTGGACAGGCTAGGAGACATCGTTATTGGCTGTGCCTGCTTCGCGACGCCTTGACTGGCCGTACAAACCATCCCTCCATCCTCACTCCCTCCACTGTGGCTCTCTGCCTCTCATGCACTCTTCTAAACAAACAAATGAACCTAACTGCCGCTTCAGCATGTCTCTTTCCCCTTCAATGAGCCTACAGCCTGTTCACCTGTATCTTAAAACGATGTACTGACTTTGTTTTGCCAGATAGCAAGTATGTAGAGAACTGAACCCTTTGTTGTGCTCTGACAGGAGAGAAGTAACTGTCTCAAGTTGCCATATGGTTTTCCAGAAGTGATATTGTGAATTTTCAGGATGAATAGGTTGTTTCACTTACATTCAAGACGCTGCTCGCTTTTTCTTGTGAATTGTCAGTCTTGTCTTACAATTCCTGCTCTGAGCTGCTTAACAACTTATCAAGAGGTCCGACAGGATAAAGATTTGCCATATTTGCTGGTCGACAATTTAATGTAAATATAATCTTACCATTTAGAGCTTTTTTTTTTATTGTGGTTTCCAGTTGATTCGTTGGATCTGTTCTACTTAATGGCAGGGAAAGTTTTCTTGTTAGCATTTGTGGTAGTGCTTGTAATCCCTGGTAGTTCAGTTTCTGTGACGTTGGACCATATTAGAGCTGTTGAAATGGGTTTGGTTCTCTACATACAGTCCAAACACATGGAAATAGATTAATCTGGTGGCTGGATGGTGGGACCATTGTTTTTGTTTAGGCCTAGCTGTGTGTCTAATCTGAAGTTAGACTTATTTACAACCCTAATGCTTGTCAAGATTGGTAGCTAGTAACACCAGTAGCCACTAGTGACAATTCCTGATAACAACAACAAAAAACTCCCACACCCGTAGCATGGCCTGCCTCTTGCAGCCTGTTTTAATCTTGACTTTATTCGTCTCTGCCTGTCAGGAATGGTCCCATCGGCTAGCCAGTGAAATAACCCAGAGGTCAGTTATAAGGGCGTCTCATTAGAGCTCCCCATGCTGGTTGTGTCTGGTTAACATGCTCACTTCTCTGCTTGCCTCTCAGGTCGACAAGCTTGACGCCTCAGAGTCACTAAGGAAACAGGAGGAGCAGAACACCGAGTCCCAGCCCATTGTTTATGGTACGACGACCTCTACATAACCCTGCCCCTACATAAACCTGCCCCTCTATTGGTTGAATATGTTAAACGGGGGCCTATTATGCTTTGCTTTGTAGTTTTAGCAACTAGGCAATGTTAACCCTTTAGAGTGAGTTTGTATTAGCAGTTTTGGCATGATCTCATGCTAGTGTCCTCTGTTTGTGTTGCAGGCACACCCCAGCTCATGCTCACTTCAGGCCCTGGTCAGGCTGTGCCCCCCCAGCCTGGCTACGGAGGTTACGGCTACCCAGCAGCACCCGCTGGTTACGGCCAGCCTCCCCAGCCTGGCTTTGGCTACGGCATGTGAATGCCCACCCCAACCCCTAAGTCATCTGTTTCTCTCCTTATGTTCCTCACCAGCCTACCATGCTCTTCTTCTCACAGAATAGACAAACATCAAGCAAACCTGTGCTCATTCAATTATTTTTATTCTGTTCTCCCTTAACTGCAATGAATGACTTTTTATTTTTTTTTAAACAGAAATTGGACAACTTTTTTTTCTTGGTTTTCCACATTCCATATTTATGACTACTGAACACTATTTTTTTTAACAGGTATATGTTATGTATTTAAGTGGACCTTAGAAAGAAGCAGTTAGCCTTTTTGAAGTAGTTGGAACATCTGATTTGCACTGTCGTGAGAAGAAACTAATAGAAACCCTTAATTTTGATGTACTGAACGTGTGAACAGTTTACATTGTCTATTGTCTGTATAATGCATTTCATTATTGTATATTCTGAAAAAAGGTTACATAATATTTGAACATATATTGCCACTTCAATGACTATAGCTAGCAACACTAAGTAACAATAGTATATTCTGCACAGGCGTGTAGCTTTATGGAGTTTTAAATGCATAGACGTATGTATCTGAGTGTGTGTGTGTGTGTGTTCTAATGATCTAAATAAGAATTTGAATCCCCCTCGGCCTATACTGGCTCTACAGTCAACCCCAGTAGATGTTAGTCCTCCTTTGTTGACTCGGTGTGTTTAATCTAGGTGACCTGTTTTGCTGTGTACAGTGCTTGTGTGTGAGACTTGTGTCTGTGTATATGCAGGGGCGATCGACGGCTGACTGCAGACCCGTGTCTGTGTATATGCAGGGGCGATCGACGGCTGACTGCAGACCCGTGTCTGTGTATATGCAGGGGCGATCGACGGCTGACTGCAGACCCGTGTCTGTGTATATGCAGGGGCGATCGACGGCTGACTGCAGACCCGTGTCTGTGTATATGCAGGGGCGATCGACGGCTGACTGCAGACCCGTGTCTGTGTATATGCAGGGGCGATCGACGGCTGACTGCAGACCCGTGTCTGTGTATATGCAGGGGCGATCGACGGCTGACTGCAGACCCGTGTCTGTGTATATGCAGGGGCGATCGACGGCTGACTGCAGACCCGTGTCTGTGTATATGCAGGGGCGATCGACGGCTGACTGCAGACCCGTGTCTGTGTATATGCAGGGGCGATCGACGGCTGACTGCAGACCCGTGTCTGTGTATATGCAGGGGCGATCGACGGCTGACTGCAGACCCGTGTCTGTGTATATGCAGGGGCGATCGACGGCTGACTGTATTTACTCATCACCCTCCTTGTGCTGAGGTCTGTGGATGCCAGGTGTTGTGGTGTTCTAGGTCACCATATTTTTGTGTGTACATAAGAAGGATCATTAAAAAAAAAAAAGTGGCGATCCTACTCGTCGTCGTCCTCCTCAGCGCTGTCCCGTTTGGTTCGGTCAGTGCGATTGGCTCTGAGAACAAATAGAGGAATTGGAGGACAGGCTCCTTTTGGTGTCCTAATGTCAACTTGTTTAGATCAGTAACACTCCTCCTGTAGGTTATGTATTTCAATGGTTATTATGAAGAATTAGATCTCAGTACTACAGCATAGTGATTTGTTGAGAATGGTCTGAAATAAAAGCCTGTATTTACCTTGATGTATTTATTCCCAAAGTGCTTTTGAGCTGTGTGTGTAAAGTGTCATCCTAATCTCTGAACATACCTTTCTATTATCATGCATATTAACAATAAACATTGTCATAAAATCCATGCTGAAAGGGACATTTAAAAGACTAAATAAAAATGATATCCTGTAGATAAAATAATATTGGGTCCTGTATGACTGGAATCTGTTAGACACAGTCCAATTAATTGATCTAACAAAAAACAGTAGACATTTTAAAATCACATTTAAGTCAATATATTAACAACAAACGTTTCTTTTTGCTTTGAATAGTTAATGTGCACTACTTAAGGTCACGCCTACAGTACAATTATAAATATTCATAGTTTGTAATAGTCATCTTTATTCAGAAATTATCTAATGATTACTAACACAAAGGTGCTGCACTAGATTTATACCCTGTCCTAATTATTTTTTCTACCCTGTCAAAGTGTGATGGCAGTGCCAATTTATCTCTATTGTGAAATCTTTGATAAAGATCAGGGTTTGTGTTGCAGTCTGTCAGTCATGCTAGTGAGCCAGAGCAGGGAGAGCATGCACCCTTCTCTCCACTTCATTGCAATACTTCTCTGGAAGTCCAGCAGCCCTACAAGTAAAATGAACAAACATGAATTACAAAACTAAACCTGACCATCCCCCCAAAAACACTTGGTTTACACACAGCGCTGTTGCTTTCACGTAATATCCTCTGTTCCCCTCAATTCTACGTACCACTTTGTCCCTTTACATAGGAAGTCCCCACCCAGTCCCTGTACATAGTTAGTCCCCACCCAGTCCATGTACATAGTTAGTCCCCACCCAGTCCCTGTATATAGAGTTAGTCCCCACCCAGTCCCTGTACATAGTTAGTCCCCACCCAGTCCCTGTACATAGTTAGTCCCCACCCAGTCCATGTACATAGTTAGTCCCCACCCAGTCCCTGTATATAGAGTTAGTCCCCACCCAGTCCCTGTACATAGTTAGTCCCCACCCAGTCCCTGTACATAGTTAGTCCCCACCCAGTCCCTGTACATAGTTAGTCCCCCCCCCCCAGTCCCTGTACATACAGTGCCTTGCGAATATTTTCGGCCCCCTTGAACTTTGCGACCTTTTGCCACATTTCAGGCTTCAAACATAAAGATATAAAACTATTTTTTTTGTGAAGAATCAACAAGTGGGACACAATTATGAAGTGGAACGACATTTATTGGATATTTCAAACTTTTTTAACAAATCAAAAACGGAAAAATTGGGCGTACAAAATTATTCAGCCCCTTTACTTTCAGTGCAGCAAACTCTCTCCAGAAGTTCAGTGAGGATCTCTGAATGATCCAATGTTGACCTAAATGACTAATGATGATAAATACAATCCACCTGTGTGTAATCAAGTCTCCGTATAAATGCACCTGCACTGTGATAGTCTCAGAGGTCCGTTAAAAGCGCAGAGAGCATCATGAAGAACAAGGAACACACCAGGCAGGTCCGAGATACTGTTGTGAAAAAGTTTAAAGCCGGATTTGGATACAAAAAGATTTCCCAAGCTTTAAACATCCCAAGGAGCACTGTGCAAGCGATAATATTGAAATGGAAGGAGTATCAGACCACTGCAAATCTACCAAGACCTGTCCGTCCCTCTAAACTTTCAGCTCATACAAGGAGAAGACTGATCAGAGATGCAGCCAAGAGGCCCATGATCACTCTGGATGAACTGCAGAGATCTACAGCTGAGGTGGGAGACTGTCCATAGGACAACAATTAGTCGTATATTGCACAAATCTGGCCTTTATGGAAGAGTGGCAAGAAGAAAGCCATTTCTTAGATATCCATAAAAATTGTCGTTTAAAGTTTGCCACAAGCCACCTGGGAGACACACCAAACATGTGGAAGAATGTGCTCTGGTCAGATGAAACCAAAATTGAACATTTTGGCAACAATGCAAAACGTTATGTTTGGCGTAAAAGCAACACAGCTCATCACCCTGAACACACCATCCCCACTGTCAAACATGGTGGTGGCAGCATCATGGTTTGGGCCTGCTTTTCTTCAGCAGGGACAGGGAAGATGGTTAAAATTGATGGGAAGATGGATGGAGCCAAATACAGGACCATTCTGGAAGAAGACCTGATACTGGGACGGAGATGTGTCTTCAAACAAGACAATGATCCAAAACATAAAGCAAAATCTACAATTAAATGGTTCTAAAATAAACATATGTAGGTGTTAGAATGGCCAAGTCAAAATCCAGACCTGAATCCAATTGAGAATCTGTGGAAAGAACTGAAAACTGCTGTTCACAAATGCTCTCCATCCAACCTCACTGAGCTCGAGCTGTTTTGCAAGGAGGAATGGGCAAAAAATTCAGTCTCTCGATGTGCAAAACTGATAGAGACATACCCCAAGCGACTTACAGCTGTAATCGCAGCAAAAGGTGGCGCTACAAAGTATTAACTTAAGGGGGCTGAATAATTTTGCACGCCCAATTTTTCCGTTTTTGATTTGTTTAAAAAAGTTTGAAATATCCAATAAATGTCATTCCACTTCATGATTGTGTCCCACTTGTTGTTGATTCTTCACAAAAAAATACAGTTTTATATCTTTATGTTTGAAGCCTGAAATGTGGCAAAAGGTCGCAAAGTTCAAGTGGGCCGAATACTTTCGCATGGCACTGTAGTTAATCCCCCCCCCCAGTCCCTGTACATAGTTAGTCCCCACCCAGTCCCTGTACATAGAGTTAGTCCCTACCCAGTCCCTGTACTTACTTGAGCTCCCTGAGCTTCTTCTCCTTGATCTCATCAAGGCGGATGCGGCGATGGCGGGCCTCCTCGTCCAGCCGGTCACCCTCTTTGTAGACCTCCCTGCGCAGGGCGATGGCCTGCATCTCCCGCTCCCTCACCTGCTGGCGCACCCCGTCAGCGTGACGCAACACCTTGATCCTGTGTTTCTCCTCCTTGTCCTTCTCCTTACAGATGGATACCTGCTGGGCCCTGGGGTGAGAGAAAGAAAACTCTGTAAAACGCAACTGCTAATTCAGAGACCTTTACTAACATTTTAAAGTCCGGTTGTCCAAGGCATAGCATAGTGTTATGCTCTGATTTATGAAACCGCCTATAATACAAGTACAGTTATTGGGTTAGTACAGTAGTAACTTCCCACTGGGCACAGATCAATTCAACATCTATTCCACGTTGGTACAACGTAATTGCATTGATATGACGTGGAAACAACGTCACTGAGCAGTGTATGCTCAGTGGGTACATCTACATTGTGTCATGGTGTACCTCAAAACCCTGTCAAACTCAGCCCTCTCTCGCCCAGCCTCGATGGATAGGAGGTGCTCCTTATGTGTGACCTGCTCCAAGCGAGCTGCCTTCAACCTCTCCTCAACATCCACCTTCTTCTTGAGCTGCTCCTTCTCTTTTCTCCTCCAATCTCTCTCTGCTCCCTCCTGGTTCCTCCTGGCTCGAAGCTCATCCTTACAGTCATACACAAAACCACTGTAACCATTCCTCCATACCTTTTATGATCAATTACGACAACAACAGGTCAGTGTGAGCCACTGTAAAACAAATGGAACTTTGGTGCTACTCACCTGCTCTGCCTTGTGGTCTTTTTCTCTCTCCTGTAGGGCTCGCAGTCTGGCCACGTCCTTCTCCTTCTCTCTCTTGATGCGTCTCTGTTCAGCCTCGTACTCAGCCTCCCGCTCCTGTAGGGGTCACACAAAAGTATATTTGGCTGTGTTAACACGGGCATTCTAATTCAGATTTTTTTCTCTAATTATTGGTAAAAGAACTGATTTGATTGCTCAAAATACCAATTTGTGGAAAAATATTACACTTAGGCTGCCAGTGTAAACGTAGCCTTAGACACCTTTTTTTCCCTTTTTGCTTTCTAACCCAAAACAAGAAGGCCAAACCTATAATAAAGTCCATAATGGAGTAACTCTTACCATTTTCTTGTGGGTGTACTCCATAGCCCGGAGGTCAGCCAGTCTCTCCTCCTCTTTGTTGCGCTCCTTGGCCAGCAGGCTGTCCTCATTGATACGGAGGATCTCCTGCTGCAGACGCTGCTGCTCCTCCTTCTTCCTCTCCAGAGCCTGGGAGACACACCACACCATTCTGTTGTTTATTATTCCTTATGCCTAACTGCATTACGATTCATTCATTAATGATATTCATTAGTTGCAAGAGTACGAACAGATCTGGGACCAGGCTAATTCATGAGGAATTTCTAACTGAAATTCAAAGTGGTAATACATTACCCTGGCGATAAAACTGTTGTACTGCACAAGAAGACTTGTCTCTAACTAATAATACCTCCAGCTCCTCCATCTGCATCTTCTCCAGGTTCTCCAGCATCTGCTGGCCCTCCTGCTCCTTCATCTCATTCTGCAGCATCCTGTCCTCCAGACGCTCCTCAATCTGGTTTATAATCAGCTGCTTTCCCCTACAGACACACACAGGGAAGACAGCTGAGGCATTACAGTTTGGAAGAGATGTAGTGTATTTGCTTTTAAATGGGCCATTGTGTGTGTGTGTGTGTGTGTGTGTGTGTGTGTGTGTGTGTGTGTGTGTGTGTGTGTGTGTGTGTGTGTGTGTGTGTGTGTGTGTGTGTGTGCGTGAGCGTGTGTGTCCTCACTGGATCCTCTGGTGTTTGCGCAGCTCGTCGATCTGCTCCTGGGCCTCCAGGGCTCTCCTGCGGTCCACCTCCATCATGGCATCCAGACGCCTCTCCTCCTCCTGTAGCTCAGCCAGGATCTGCTGCCTCTCTAGGATCTGGGTATCCCTCACCGCGTGGCACCGGGCACCCAGGATCAACTGGCCACAACAAAAGGGTACCATACACGACACACACAAGGACACGAAGATGGAATAGTCTGGATAGGGCATGGGTATAATAACTGGAGAAAAGTGTGATATTGCAGTGATGTTGGGACTGAAGTTGAGATAAAACAAATAAAAAGAGTAGCGAAGAGAGAGTGGACGGTTGATTCTCTTGCTGTACCTCATTGAGTTTCTTGACCTCGTCCTCCTGCTCCATCCTCATGGCGTTGGCCCTCTCCAGCAGATACTGAGCTCTTTCCTTGGCCTCGGCCTCCAGTTCACTTAGGCCCTGGTTCTTCTGACGAGACAGGTCAGCCTGGCGGATATGGGCCTTCCTATCCTCAGCAGCATCCTGGTCAAGAAAAACAGCAACATTTGAACAGTGCAAGGGTTAGTTTGGGTGTAATGCTGTAGCTGGGACCCTGTACTGCCAGTTAGTCACCCAGCTTTCATGTGGTAAAGGTTGCTTACAAATTCATCAGGTACATTTGTCCCTTCTCACCATAGCTGCTTCTCTCTCCCTCCTCTGGGATTCCAACGTGAACTCCCGCTCCTCCTTGGTTGAAACCAGAGAAGCTGTTGCGATCCGCTCGATATCAGTTGGGCGGAGGATGATAGACAACCCAGACGGATCCTTACTTGGTATCCTGGAAAAATGACAGCATGATTTGTTTTTATTTTGTAATTCACCACCACTTGTAAAATGTGATTGTGGGATATGTTTATTGGTGCAACGTAGGTTCATGGAACTGGATGGCATTCTCTTTTATAATGAGTAAACAGTAATAAACACTGCCAAGTGTAGTACTGTTATTTTCACAAAGCATTAGACTTGATGATCACATCAAGTAAACGAATGAGAAGTTGAGGTATTGACTGATACTTGCTTCAGGTCTCGGATGAGGTCCTTTGTGATGATGCGAACTGTCTCTAGGTTCTGAGTTTTCTGACTTGGAGCAGACCTGGACTGGCCCCTGGGTCCGAACCGGCCACCCCTCTCAGCGTCCTTGACATTGCAGGCTGGCAGAGCCTTGAGTAAGAAAATCCAACATACATTTACACCAATTCTCTATCTCACACACACGCCGCACGCACGCACGCACGCACGCACGCACACACACACGCACACACACACACACACACACACACACACACACACACACACATACATACATACATACATACATACATACATACATACATACATACATACATACATACATACATACATACATACATACACAGACCTTGCACAGTTCAGTTGTCACATCGTATTGCTAAGTGTTAATCCAATGCAGATCAAAGAAATGGCTGACATATGGCCCACCTGTTTTGGGGTTCCAAAGAGGCTCTCATCCACATGAGAGGTGAGTGCACGGGTGCGATAGCGACGTGAATGGGAGCTACCAGAGAGCCTAGATGAAGACCCTATACTCTGCGGCTGCGATAAAGTCAACAGTGTTGGTACTGGTAGAGTTATACAGTAATTGAAAGTGTGTACAGACCAGCAAATAATTATGACTTTCATGAATGTCATTTTTATGTCAAGCAAGATTGTGGGCCTGTCTCTGATTCTACTTACCATGATGATCGTCAAAAATAGTCCACTATCATCAACCAAAATAAATAACAGCTAAAATAATGACAGGAAAGTCACCATTATAATAACACAACGAATATCCAAGGTTAGGAAGCACCTAGTTAGCTATTTTTCGTTCTTAATTATGGAAGAAGTGCTTGACATATCCCTGAAAATGAGATGTTCTGTTGTTGTGTATCCATGGAAACCCTGATCTTAAAACAGAAGAGTCCACGTGGCCTCTGTACCCGCCCTCTTGACACAGCCAGATGAATCATCTATTGTCGTGTAGACTTTCTATTAAGGTGAATCAGAGGTGCCTTGATACAATGTTTGGTTTCAGTGCATGCATGCAGCATGTTCGATATAATATACAAAATGTGCAACGCAGGTTGCTGTATGGTGGAGGTGGTACATCACACGTTGTGCTCACTAAGTGGCGCCAAAGTACCTAATCTCTACAAACGAGACAACCCAGCAACTATGTAACACACCGTCATGATGACACATCATAGTTCATGGCATTTTCGAAAGAAAGGTCATGTTTGTGGTAGCGTGGTCATTGACTTGAGTATCGGGCTTGGTGTACAGAAATGGAAAGAAATAGCCCACTGGGCACAGACGTAAGTCGATTCAACGTCTATTTCTATGTTTCTTCAAGTAATGTCATTGCATAGACGTGCAAACAACGTTGATTCAACCAGTGTGCGCCCAGTGGAAGGCAGTTTATGTTAACAAGAAACGTGGACTAACGAGACAGGTAAAGAGCAGAAAAGTATTCACACCCTTTGCCCTTTTCCACATTTTGTTGTGCTACAGCCTGAATTTAAAATCGATTACATTTAGATTTTGTGTCACTGGCATACACACAATACCCCATGATGTCAAAGTGGGATACATTTTTTTTTAAATTAAAAAGTTTTACAAACTATTTAAAAATGAAAAGCTGAAATGTATTTTATTTCACCTTTATTTAACCAGGTAGGCCAGTTGAGAACAAGTTCTCATTTACAACTGCGACCTGGCCAAGATAAAGCAAAGCAGTGCGACACAAACAACAACAAAGAGTTACACATGGAATAAACAAATGTACAGTCAATAACACAACAGAAAAAAATCTATATGTGTGCAAATGAGAAGATTAGGGAGGTAAGGCAGTAGTGGCGAAGTAACAATTTAGCAATTAAACACTGGAGTGATGGATGTGCAAGTAGAGATACTGGGGTGCAAAGGAGTAAAAAAAATAAAAATACATGACAATATGGGGATGAGGTAGTTGGATGGGCTATTTACAGATGGGCAATGTACAGGTGCAGTGATCTGTGAGCTGCTCTGACAGCTGGTGCTTAAAGTTAGTGAGGGTGATATGAGTCTCCAGCTTCAGTGATTTTTTTTTTAACAATTCGGTCCAGTCATTGGCAGCAGAGAACTGGAAGGAAAGGCGGCCAAAGGAGGAATAGGCTTTGGGGGTGACCAGGGAAATATACCTGCTGAAGCGGGTGCTACGGGTGAGTGCTGCTATGGTGACCAGTGAGTTGAGATAAGACAGGGCTTTACTTAGCAAAGACTTATAGATGACCTGGAGCCAGTGGGTTTGGCGATGAATATGAAGCGATGGCCAGCCAACGAGAGCATACAGGTCGCAGTGGTGGGTAGTATATGGGGATTTGGTGACAAAACGGATGGCACTGTGATAGACTACATCCAGTTTTCTGAGTAGAGTATTGCAGGCTATTTCGTAAAGGACATCGCCGAAGTCTAGGATTGGCAGGATAGTCAGTTTTACGAGGGTATGTTTGGCAGCATGAGTGAAGGATGCCTTGTTTGCGAAATAGGAAGCCCGATTCTAGATTTAATTTTGGATTGGAGATGCTTAATGTGAGTCTGGAAGGAGAGTTTAGTCTCGCCAGACATCTAGGTATTTGTAGTTGTCCACATATTCTAGGTCAGAACCGTCCAGAGTAGTGATGCTAGTCGGGCGTGCAGGTGGGGGCAGCGATTGGTTGAAGAGCATGCATTTAGTTTTACTTGTATTTAAGAGCAGTTGGAGGCCACAGATGAAGAGTTGTATGGCATTGAAGCTCATCTGGAGGTTAGTTAACACAGTGTCCAAAGAAGGGCCAGAAGTATACAGAATGGTGTTGTCTGCATAGAGGTGGTTCAGAGAATCACCAGCAGCAATAGCGACATCATTGATGTATACAGAGAAAAAAGTCTGAGAATTGAACCCTGTGGCACCCCCATAGAGACTGCCAGAGGTTCGGACAACAGGCCCTCCGATTTGACACACTGAACTCTGTCTGAGAAGTAGTTGGTGAACCGGGCGAGGCAGTCATTTGAGAATCCAAGGCTGTTGAGTCTGCCGATAAGAATGTGGTGATTGACAGAGTCGAAAGCCTTGGCCAGGTCGCTGAATACGGCTGCACGGTATTGTCTTTTATCGATGGCGGTTATGATATCGTTTAGGACCTTCGAGCGTGGCTGAGATGCACCCAAACAGCTCGGAAACCAGATTGCATAACGGAGGTACGGTGGGATTCGAAATGGTCGGTGATCTGTTTGTTAACTTGGCTTTTGAAGACCTTAGAAAGGCAGGGTAGGATAGATATAGGTCTGTAGCAATTTGGGTCGAGAGTGTCTTCCCCTTTGAAGAGGGGGGTGACCGTGGCAGCTTTCCAATCTTTGGTGGATTTCAGATGATATGAAAGAGAGGTTGAACAGGCTAGAAATAGGGGTTGCACCAATTGCGGAGGATAATTTTTAGAAAGACAGGGTCCAGATTGTCAGATTGTCTAGCCCAGCTGATATGTAGGGGTCCAGATTTTTCAACTCTTTCAGCACATCAGCTACCTGAATTTGGGTGAAGGACAAATGGGGGAGGCTTGGGCGAGTTGCTGTGTGGAGTGCAGGGCTGTTGACCGGGGTAGGGGTAGCCAGGTGGAAAGCATGGCCAGCCATAGAAAAATGCTTGTTGAAATTCTCAATTATCGTGGATTTATCGGTGGTGACAATGTTTCCTAGCCCCAGTGCAGTGGGCAGCCGGGAGGAGGTGCTCTTATTATCCATGGACTTTACAGTGTCCCAGAACCTTTTGGATTTTGTGCTACGGGATGCAAATTTCTGTTTGAAAAAGCTAGCCTTTGCTTTCCTAACTGCCTGTGTATATTGGTTCCTAACTTCCCTGAAAAGTTGCATATCGCGGCAGCTATTCGATTCTAATGCAGTATGCCACAGGATGTTTTTGTGCTGGTCAAGGGCAGTCAGGTCTGGAGTGAACCAAGGGCTATATCTGTTCCTGTTTTTTTTTATTAATGGGGCATGCTTATTTAAGATGGTGAGGAAAGCACTTTTAAAGAATAACCAGGCAACCTCTACTGATGGAATTAGGTCAATATCCTTCCAGGATACCTTGGCGAGGTCGATTAGAAAAGCCTGCCCACTGAAGTGTTTTAGGAAGCGTTTGACAGTGATGAGGGGTGGTTGTTTGACCACAGATTCATTACAGACACAGGCAATGAGGCAGTGATTGCTGAGATCCTGGTTGAAGACAGCAGAGGTGTATTTAGAGGGCAGGTTGGTCAGGATGATATCTATGGGGGTGCCCGTGTTTACAGATTTGGGGTTGTACCTGGTAGGTTCATTGAAAATTTGTGTGAGATTGAGGGCATCTAGCGTAGGTGAAGATAGGGGGCAATACATTTGCATATGGTTTCCAAGGCACAGCTGGGGGCAGAAGGTGGTCTATAACAAGTGGCAACGATAAGAGACTTGTTTTTGGAAAGGTGGATTTTTAGAAGTAGAAGCTCGAATTGTTTGGGCACAGACCTGGATAGTATGATAGAACTCTGCAGGCTGTCTATGCAGTAGATTGCAACTCCGTCCCCTTTGGCAGCTCTATCTTGTCGGAAAATGTTATAGTTACATCACCAGAGGAACAGAGGAGGAGTAGGAAAAATGTACAGCTAAAGGCTATAAGAACTATAAATCTTGATTCAACAAGTACTCAACCCCTTTGTTATGCCAAGCCTAAATAAATTCAGGTCAGGTGTAAAAATGTGCTTAACAAGTCACATAATAAGTTGCTAAAAATTACTCTGTGCAATAATAGTGTTTAACATAATTGTTGAATGACTACCTCATCTCTGTACCCAACACATGCAATTATCTGTAAGGTGCTTCAATCGAGCAGTGAATTTAAAACACAGATTCAACCACAAAGACCAGGGAGGTTTTCCAATGCTTCACAAAGAACGGCACCTATTGGTAGATGGGTAAAAAAACAAACAGACATTGAATATCCCTTTGAGCATGGTGAAGTTATTAATTATGGTGTATCAGTACACCCAGTCAATACTGGGCATCCTTCCAAACTCATTTAAAACAGATATAGAGCTGAATGCCTGTGATAGGAGAAAACTGAGGATGAATCAACAACATTGTAGTTACTCCACAATACTAACCTAAATGACAAAGTGAAAATAAGGGTGCCTGTACAGAATACAAATATTCCAAAACATGCATCCTGTTTCCAACAAGGCGCTAAAGTAAAACTGATAAACATGTGGCAAAGATATTAACTTTATGTCCTGAATAAAAAGTGTTATGTTTGTGGCAAATACAACACATCACTAAGTACCACTCTTCAAACTTTCTAGTATGATGGTGGCTAGTAAGTCTCTAAAAGCATTGTACACCTAGATTGTACAATATTTGCACATTTTTCTTTTGAAATTCTTCAAACTCTTGTCAAGTTGGTTGTTGATCATCATTGCTAGACAGCCATTTTCAAGTCTTGCCATAGATTTTCAAGCCTATTTAAGTTAACTGTAACTAGGCCACTCAGGAAGATTTATGTAGTCTTGGTAAGAAACTCCAGTGTATATTTGGCATTGTGTTTTAGGTTATTGTCCTGCTGAAAGGGGAATTTGTCTCCAAGGTTTTCCTCTAGGATTTTGCCTGTGCTTAGCTCTGCTCCGTTTCTTTTATCCTAACAAACTCCCTTGTCCTTGCCGATGACAAGCATACCCATAACATGATGATTGAGAAAGACTCACAGCTGTAATAGCTACCAAAGGTGATTCTAACATGTGACTCATTTTGAATACTTAGGTAAATTAAATATTTATGTATTTGATTTTAAATAAATTTGCCAAAAAGTGAACATGTTTTCACTTTGTCATTATGGGAATTGTGTGTAGATGGGTGCCAATAAAATATATTTAATTCATGTTGAATTCAGGCTATAACACAACAAAATGTGGAACAAGTCAAGGTGTATGAATACTTTCTGAAAGCACAGTAAAACTTTTATATAGAATTTTGCAAAATGCATGCACACACACCGATATCAAAAGATTTTGCTCATAGATATACAGTGCATTCGGAAAGTATTCAGACCCCTTGACTTTTTCCACATTTTGTTAAGTTACAGCCTTATATAAATGTGATATTTCATTTTTTTATTCATTTTTTTGTGTGTAGATTGATAAGGGGAAAAAATATTTTAGAATAAGTATTCAGACCCTTTAACTAGTACTTTGTTGTAGCACCTTTGGCAGCAATTACAGCCTTGAGTCTTCTTGGGTATGACGCTACAAGCTTGGCACACCTGTAACTAGGGAGTTTCTCCCATTATTCTCTGCAGATCCTCTCAAACTCATCACTGCACAGCTATTTTCAGGTCTCGCCAGAGATGTTCGATCGGGTTCAATTCCGGGCTCTGGCTGGGCCACTCAAGGACATTCAGAGACTTGTCCCAAAGCCATTCCTGCATTCTCTTGGCTGTATGCTTAGGGTCGTTGTACTGTTGGAAGGTGAAACTTCGCCCCCAGTCAGGTCCTGAGCACTCTGGAGCAGGTTTTCATCAAGGATCTCTCTGTACTTTGCTCCGTTCATCTTTCCCTCGATCCTGACTAGTCTCCCAATCCCTACAGCTGAAAAACATCCCCACAGCATGATGCTGCCACCACCATGCTTCACCATAGAGATGGTGCCAGATTTCCTCCAGACTTGACGCTTTGCATTCAGGCCAAAGAGTTCAATCTTGGTTTCATCAGACTAGAGAAACTTGAGTCCTTTAGGTGCCTTTTTGCACACTCCAAGTGTGCTGTCATTTGCCTTAATCTGAGGAGTGGCTTCCATCTGGCCACTCTACCATAAAGGCCTGATTGGTGGAGTGTTGCAGAGATGGTTGTCCTTCTGGAAGGTTCTCCCATCTCCACAGAGGAACTCTGGAGGTCAGTCAGATTGACCATTGGGTTCTTGGTCACCTCCCTCACCAGGGCCCTTCTTTGGCCGGGTGGCCACCTCTAGGAAGAGTCTTAGTGGTTCCAAACTTCTTCCATGTAAGAATGATGGAGGCCACTGTATTTTTTGGGATGTTCAATGCTGCAGAATTTTTTTGGTACCCTTCCCCAGATCTGTGCCTTGACACAATCCTGTCTCGGAGCTCTACGAACAATTCCTTTGACCTCGTGGCTTGGTTTTTGCTCTTTGGCCTATTCCTCCTGATAGAGCTAGTGTAACTGAGTCAGGTTTGTAGGCCTCCTTGCTCGCACATGCTTTTTCAGTTCTGCCCACAAATTTTCTATGGGATTGAGGTCAGGGCTTTATGATGGCCACTTCAATACCTTGACTTTGTTGTCCTTAAGCCATTTTTCCACAACTTTGGAAGTATGCTTGGGTCATTGTCCATTTGGAAGACTCATTTGCGACCAAGCATTAACTTCATGACTGATGTTGCTTCAATATATCCACATTTGTCCTACCTCATGATGCCATCTATCTTGTGAAGTGCACCAGTTCCTCCTGCAGCAAAGCACCCCACAACATGATGTTGCCACCCCCTTGCTTCACAGTTAGGATGGTGTTCTTCGGCTTGCAAACCTCCCCCTTTTTCCTCCAAACATAACGATGGTCATTATGGCCAAACAGTTCTATTTTGTTTCATCAAACTAGAGGACATTTCTCCAAAAAGTACGATCTTTGTCTCCATGTGCAGTTGCAAACCATAGTCTGGCTTTTTTATGGCGGTTTTGGAGCAGTGGCTTCTTCCTTGCTGAGCGGCCTTTCAGGTTATGTCGATATAGGACTTGTTTTACTGTGGATATATATACTTTTGTACCTGTTTCCTCCAGCATCTTCACAAGGTCCTTTGCTGTTGTTCTGTTGCTGACTCAAGTGATGTCAATTAGCCTATCAGAAGCTTCTAAAGCCATTACAACATTTTCTGGGATTTTCTAAACTGTTTAAAGGCACAGTCAATTTAGTGTAGTAAACTTCTGACCCACTAGAATTGTGATACAGTGAAATAAAAACGAAATAATCTGTCTGTAAACAATTGTTGGGAAAATTACTTGTGTCATGCACAAAGTAGATGTCCTAACCAACTTGCCAAAATTATAGTCTGTTAACAAGAAATTTGTGGAGTGGTTGGTTTAATGACTCCATCCTAAGTGTATGTAAACTATCGACTTCAACTGTAGCTATGGTTGGTAAAGCGGGACAACCCCAAAAATTACTGAACTACAAAATTGAAACACAATATTGGCAACTTTATTAAATGTTTTAATTAGTAGGCTACTTGATGGTAAACAGATGCAAATGTGTCATTCTCCACATTTAATTTCAGTTTCATTGAGGACTTTTCCTCATAACAGAAGCATGCCAGGGAGTTACATAACTTATATTATGCCATTGTAGTCTACCATTTGATAAAATAAATATGTTGAAATAACTATATCGCTGGAGTCATTGCAAATCCATTTGTTCCACTTGTTTAGCCTACCTGCAGCTGGCAGACCAATTTAATAAATAGCCTATAATTTTTGGGTGAATTGTTGTGGCCTTGTTATTATGCAATTATTAATGGCCATGTTCAATTAATTAAATTATAAGTTATCAAAGCTCTATCGCAACTGACGATCAATTGCTATAAATCATTAGATTGACGGTAACAGTCAATCAGATTAGGCTACAGGTTAAAAAATTAAATAATAATGATCACTGGCTGTTGACAAGCATATTCAGTTCATATACATATGGTTAATATTTAATTCAGTGATTGGAGTTACGGCCACATTCTCAGTAGTGTATTCCCGCAGATGATCGATGCTTGACTACCGTTCGACAAATACAAATATTCTCGCTATAATCTCATAATGTAGACTAGTTTATCCGCACTGTATCTGCGAGCTGTTGGCTAGAGCGCACGTGCCAAGACCAGAGTAGGTACATTTTGCTATCGAAAATGTGACGGAAACACACAGAACTTTAGATTTTTATTAGGTACATAACAAATGTTGCGAAGAAGTGTATGTTGTGTGCACAACGTCATCGCGCACAGATTTTTATCTGCAACAAGTCAGTTTGGAAACACCACTGTTGGGAAAATGCGCATATTTCCTTTGTGTTATTTACATGAAAATATGTTGCCAATTGGATGGAAACCTAGCTAATGATGCATTTTCACACAAACCAACCCACTGTGATAATGGGGTTGTGTTTTGTGCTGATGGTCATCTCTCATCACACACTCCCTGGGCTGAGGAGGATCCACCCTCTGGGCTTGCAGTCACCATTGGACTCTCCAATGAATCATTAACTAAGAACATTCAATAACATCCAGGCACACCAGCAGGGAGGAACAGTCAGGATCAGCAAGAGGGGGGTGAAAGGTATATAATAAGAATCAGGAGTGTCTTTCATTTTTTTTTACAGACTGTTGGACAATACAAGCAGCATTACAGAAGATAACAGCATCGGAGTAGGTCAATTCCATTATCTTCCCTTTGGCCCTTGTAGAACTCGGATAAGGCAGGGGAAATCAGTCTTAGAGTAAAGAAGTTGACCATTAACCCCAACTATTGATTACAGCTCTCTCTCCCTCTTCTAACCAGCTCTGCTCTGCACTGTGGATCCTGACACCAAAGTTCAGTCACTGGTGGCAGAAGTATTTCACACTCGAACAACTACTACTCTGTAGTTTTGTTTTATAATCCTCTATTATTTAGCACTTTTTTTGCACTGCAAACACCATGGCAACCGCAGGGTATGGATATTACCGCACCACCATTTTCCTGGCCATGTTTGTGGGCTATACGCTGTACTACTTCAACAGGAAGACCTTTTCCTTTGTGATGCCCTCTCTCATGCAAGAGATCAAGCTGGACAAAGATGACCTGGGTAAGAGGAGCCTCACTATTGTCTTTTCCTCTCTTTCTGTCTTGCACGTCCCTAATGACAATTAACATCTAAAGTTTAGATACTGCTGATAGTGGTCTGACTGATTGGTTTAATTGAACGATCATATGGGGATACATCAGTTAATGCTTTGTGTATGTTTATATTAGTACCAAAATCAATTAAACATTGCGTTCTGCCTCTGTGTGCACTATCCCTCAGGCATGATCACTAGTAGCCAGTCTCTGGCCTATGCTATAAGCAAGTTCATCAGCGGTGTGTTGTCGGATCAGATCAGTGCCCGCTGGCTCTTCTCCATTGGCCTGTTCATGGTGGGTGCCATCAATGTGGTCTTCTCCTGGTCCTCTACTGTGGCCATTTTCTCTGGCCTCTGGTTCCTCAACGGCCTGGGTCAGGGCCTGGGGTGGCCCCCATGTGGCAGGGTGCTGCGCAAGGTAGGACCAGGAAGTAACACTGTAGTCCACTGGATATGAAGCTGTCAGACACATATAAATCAATTGCCTGCACTGTTAAAATACTGGTCAGTCAGTACCATTTTGTATATCCCTGTCCATTCAATACTAGTCGTGTCAAGCCATGAAGCACATCACTAGTCTGATATTATGAAATGTCATTCCCTTCTGCTCCTCAGTGGTTCGAGCCCTCTCAGTTTGGGACTTGGTGGGCGATTCTGTCCTGCAGTATGAACCTGGCTGGGAGTTTAGGCCCCATTATTGCAACGTTGATGGCCCAGAGCTACAGCTGGAGGACGACCCTGTCCATCTCAGGCCTCTCCTGTTGTGTGGTCTCCTTCGTCTGCCTGCTGTTGATCAGGAATGAGCCCAAAGACGTGGGCTTGCCCAACATAGACACTGGGGGGGCCAAGAAGGGCAAAGCAGGTCAGAGCTGGGAGCTAACCTCTTCTTGTCCTGTGGTTGAAACATTGCAAAATATGTGTGACTGACATGCACAGATTTTATTTTGAACACATGCCTTTTTGTGTATTGTCTGCATGTGCAATTGTGTGTAAGGTCAGTAAAACTCTGTGTTAATGGACTTTGCACCCAGTGATCCCTCACACGCTAGCGTGAACAAGTTCAAGATCATGCACACTCTAAGTGATGTGCTAGTGTGACTGAAACCCCTCTCCCTTACCAGGCTCATCCAGTGATGAGACCACCTTCAAAGAGTTCATCCTGTCCCCCTACCTGTGGCTGCTGTCTGTGGGCTACCTGGTGGTGTTTGGGGTGAAGACGGCCTGCACTGACTGGGGCCAACTCTTCCTCATCCAGGACAAGGGCCAGTCAACACTCATGGGTATGGAAGTCTGATACATTAAGACCTGCGTTTTCCCTCTTTTTACGCAGGTTAACGTGTATTGTCATGAGTCTTATCCTGGAGGCAGAACAGTGATTTGCTCTTAGATAGGCCAGCTGCAATGTAAAAATTGGCTATATTGTAAAAATGTATTGAAACAAAAATGTGCTTTTTGTTATTAATTTAAGGTTAGGGATTAGGTTAGGCGTTAGGGTTAGCAGTGTCGTTAAGGTTGGGTTTAAAATCAGATTTCATGACTGTGCCAGCTAGAGGTCGGCCGATTATGATTTTTCAATGCCGATAACGATTATTGGAGGACCCCAAAAAAAAGCCGATACCGATTAATCTGACTATTTTATTTTTATTTTTATTTTTTGTAATAATGACAATTACAACAATACTGAATGAACACTTATTTTAACTTAATATAATACATCAATAATATAAATTTAGCCTCAAATAAATAATGAAACATGTTAAATTTGGTTTAGGTAATGCAAAAACAAAGTGTTGGAGAAGAAAGTAAAAGTGCAATATGTGCCATGTAAAAAAGATAACATTTAATTTCCTTGCTCAGAATATGGGAACATATGAAAGCTGGTGGTTCCTTTTAACATGAGTCTTCAATATTCCCAACTAAGAAGTTTTAGGTTGTAGTTATGATAGGAATTATAGGACTATTTCTCTCTCTACCATTTGTATTTCATATACCTTTGACTATTGAATGTTCTTATAGGTACTTTAGTATTGCCAGTGTAACAGTATAGCTTCTGTCCCTCTCCTCGCCTCAAACCAGGAACACATTGACAACAGCCACCCTCGAAGCATCGTTACCCATCTCTCCACAACTACTTCAAGGTCTCAGAGCGAGTGACGTCACCGATTGAAACGCTATTAGTGCGCAACCCACTAACTTGCTAGCCATTTCACATCGATTACACCAGCCTAATCGCGGGAGTTGATAGGCTTGAAGTCATAAACAGCTCAATGCTTGAAGCACGCGAAGAGCTGCTGGCAAACGCACGAAAGTGCTGTTTGAATGAATGCTTACGAGCCTGCTGCTGCCTACCACCGCTCAGTCAGACTGCTCTATCAAATATCAAATCATTGACTTAATTATAACATAGTTACACACAGAAATACAAGCCTTAGGTCATTAATATGGTCAAATCCGTAAACTATCATTTTGAAAACAAAACGTTTATTCTTTCAGTGAAATACAGAACCGTTCCGTATTTTATCTAATGGGTGGCATCCATAAGTCTAAATATTGCTGTTATGTCATAATTATATACAATACTGGCAAATGAACTACGGTCTTTGTTAGGAAAAAATGGACTTCACACAGTTCGCAACGAGCCAGGCGGCCCAAACTGCTGCATATACCCTGACTGCTTGCACGGAACGCAAGAGAAGTGACATAATTTCCCTAGTGAAAAGAAATTCAGGTTAGCAGGCAATATTAACTAAATATGCAGGTGTAAAAATATATACTTGTGTATTGATTTTAAAGAAAGGCATTGATGTTTATGGTTAGGTACATTGGTGCAACGACAGTGCTTTTTTTGCAAATGCGCTTGTTAAATCATCACCCGTTTGTCGAAAGTAGGCTGTGATTCGATGAGAAATGAACAGGCACCGCATCAATTTTATGCAATGCAGGACACGCTAGATAAACTAGTAATATCATCAACCATGTGTAGTTAACTAGTGATTATGTTTAGATGGATTGTTTTTTATAAGGTAAGTTTAATGCTGGCTAGCAACTTACCTTGGCTTCTTGCTGCCCTCGCGTAACAGGTAGTCAGCCTGCCACGCAGGCTCCTCGTGGAGTGCAATGTAAGGCAGGTGGTTAGAGCTTCGGACTAGTAAACTGGAGGGTTACAAAAATGAATCCCAGAGCTGACAAGGTAACAATCTGTTGTTCTGCCCCTGAACAAGGCAGTAACCCACCGTTCCTCGGCCGTCATTGAAAATAAGAATGTGTTCTTAACTGACTTGCCAAGTTAAATAAAGGTGTAAAAAATAAATAATTGCAAATCGGTGTCCAAAAATACAGATTACCGATTGTTGTGAAAACTTGAAATCAGCCCTAATTATTCGGCCATTCCGATTAATCGGTCGACCTTTAGTGCCAGCTAGTGACCACTAAAGCCGCGAACCTGCCTGTTTTACCAGTATGCAGTAGACTGCGGTTGATAACTCAATAATAACTGCCTCTGGTTAAGTTTGACTGAATGCATCTCTTTTTCACAGGCAGTTCCTACATGAGTGCCCTAGAGGTGGGAGGCCTGTTGGGCAGTTTAGCTGCAGGATACTTCTCTGACAAGGCTGTGGCACAAGTGGGTTTATAGTGGCATCATACACTAATTCAGAGCTCTATTCAAATCACTGCAGTGTTTGTAAGGTACTGTATTTCTTTTTGTACAGCAAGGCATGAAAAGCCATGGAAACCCCCGTCATTTTCTCTTGATCTCAATGATGGCTGGGATGTTTGGTTCCATGTATCTATTCCGGATCACTGTCACGCCAGACAGCCCAAAGGTATAGTAAACACATCATGTTCCATCAAAACTCCTTTCAGAGCCAATACACTATTAGTCTGTTTGTTAGTTCATGCTTTGTTTTTTATTTTATAAATTCAGATGTGGATCCTCTTCTTGGGGGCTACATTTGGCTTCTCATCTTACGGACCAATAGCCTTGTTTGGCGTGATAGCCAATGAGAGTGCTCCTTCAAACTATTGTGGAACGTCACATGCTATTGTTGCCTTAATGGCCAACAGTAAGTTTATCTTAACCAAATTGTCTCAAATTCTAATGAATGCTTTTCTCACATTTTGTTGTATTGTATTCTGGTGTCTTGGCTTTACTAGCAGTACCAGACAGGTACACTACCGGTCAAAAGTTTTAGAACACCTACTCATTCAAGGGTTTTTCTTTATTTTTACTATTTTCTACATTGTACAATAATAGAGTAGACATCAAAACTATGAAATAACACATTTGGAATCATATAGTAACCAAAGAAGTGTTAAACATATCAAAATATATAGTATATTTGAGATTCTTCAAATAGCCAACCTTTGCCTTGATGACAGCTTTGCACACACTTGGCATTCTCTCAACCAGCTTCATGAGTTAGTCACCTGGAATGCATTTCAATTAACAGATGTGCCTTGCTAAAAGTTAATTTGTGGAATTTCTTTCCTCCTTAATGCGTTTGAGCCAATCAGTTGAGTTGGGACAAGGTAGGGGGTATACAGAAGATAGCCCTATTTGATAAAATACCAAGTTCATATTTTGGCAACAGCTCAAGTAAGCAAAGAGAAACGACAGTCCATAATAAGACATGAACCTCAGTCAATCCGGAAAATTTCAAGAACTTTTAAAGTTTCTTCAAGTGCAGTCGCCAAAACCATCAAGTGCTATGATGAAACTGGCTCTGAGGACCGCCACAGGAATGGAAGTCCCAGTTATCTCTGCTGCAGAAGATAAGTTTGAGTTCCAAGCCCAAATAAATGCTTCACAGAGTTAAAGTAACAGACGCATCTCAACATCAACTGTTCAGAGGAGACATTGTGAATCAGGCCTTCATGGTCAAATTGCTGCAAAGAAACCACTACTAAAGGACACCAATAAGAAGAAGAGACTTGCTTGGGCCAAGAAACACAAGTAATGGACATTAGACCGGTGGAAATTTGTCCTTTGGTCTAGAGTCCAAATTGGAGAGTTTTGTTTCCAACCACCGTGTCTTTGCGAGACACAGAGTAGGTGAAAGGATGTGTAGTTCCCACCGTGAAGCATGGAGAACGTGTGATGGTGTTTCTTTCCTGGTGACATGGTCAGTGATTTATTTCGAATTCAAGGTACACTTAACCAGCATGGCTACGGCAGCATTATGCAGCGAAACGCCATCCCATCTGGTTTGCACTTAGTGGGACTATCATTTGTTTTTCAACAGGACAATGACCCAACACACCTCCAGGCTGTGTAAGGGCTATTTTACCAAGGAGAGTAATGGAGTGCTGCATCAGATGACCTGGCCTCCATAATCCCCCGACCTCAACCAAATTGAGAGGGTTTGTGATGAGACGGACCGCAGACTGAAGGAAAAGCAGCCAACAAGTGCTCAGCATATGTGAGAACTCCTGTTGGAAAAGTATTCCAGGTGAAGCTGGTTGAGAGAATGCCAAGAGTGTGCAAAGCTGTCAAGGCAAAGGGTGGCTATTTGAAGAATCTCAAATATAAAATATATTTTCATATAACACTTTTTGGGTTACTGCATGATTCCATATGTGTTATTTCATAGTTTTAATGTGCACTATTATTCTACAATGTTGAAAATAAAACACTTGAATTAGGTGTTCTAAAACTTTTGACCGGTAGTGTAGTTCAACAACTAAATCTGTATATCCTATTTATGAGAACCAGCCTAATTGACATTCCTGTATCGTTCAGTTGGTGGCTTCTGCTCTGGACTGCCGTTCAGCACCATCGCCAAGCACCACAGTTGGGAAATGGCCTTCTGGGTAGCAGAGATGACTTGTCTCATCACTACCATCTGCTTTTTCCTGCTGCGGAACATCAGAACCAAGATGGGTCACATCCCCAAGAAGACTGACTGAACACTACACCAACTCTCTGCTGTCAATGTAGGAAATTTAGGATAAGAATGTACATTCTTATTTATTAAGTGTTTTTGATTTGAAAAAGGCTCAATTGTATTGACGGGAGACATGGTCCTGTATATTCTTATTTTAAGAGATGGTGAGACATGGAGTTGAGCGAGGGAATATTTATTTTCACTGAAGATGTATTCAGATGCAAATACATCAACCATGTTGTGTTAACTCTTTTCAATGCTCATGGCATAAAACAGATCCAAGAATTGAAAATGTGTCAATATGATCATTTGAAACCAAGACACTTTATGGTCAAATGTACTGCTCTCTTTTTAAATTGGCACTGTACTCATATGGGTGAAATGTGTTTGACTATATAAGACTTGAATAAAATACCTTAAGTTGTGGTTTTAGTTCATTCTAAAAATAATTACATTGGAAAGAGACTAGAGATGATAAATGTTATGGTGTTTATTCTTAAAGTATATACAAAAACAAAACATTCAGTATTTACATTGTATCCCAGTATAGCATATTCTCATACAAGTTATTCAACATTAGTTCTGAAATATCAGCACTGCTTGGAGACATGTTGACCCATATGCAGTGTACTATAGCCTCCCTGTCACAACAAACACAATTCAATGGATTGGCAGAAAAAGAAAAGAAACTGGAGCAATGGATACTCTGGATTTGCCTTCGTACACATTTTTCAGGTTTGTTTCTGCTCAAGATCCAGGTCCAAAGTTAGCAGCTTTCTCTGCTATCTCCAATGCACCCTTCAAATTCTGATCAAAGAGTTCACACCTGTAACAAGAGGGCAAAATATATCTCACCAGGGTTGCTCATCAATGACTTGGCTGACTCATGTGAGAGACAGAGGGCAGATATGACATGTGACAGTTACCTGATAGGCATCTCCAGAGAGTAGAAGGGGTTCTTGAGTGCGAAGTCTGAATAGATCTCGTAAATCTTCCTGAGGAGTGCGTCAATGCCAGACTGCCGGGGGTCTGCCAGCACAATGAACTTTATACCTGATAAAAAAAGATGTTGGCAGATTTCGTTTTTCAAAACAAGAGCATTGCATGTAGACATCATAGCAGTGTTTGAATGGATGGCTTTACCAGTGAGTGTCTGAAAGCAGTGCAGTTTAAACATATCTGTCTCCAGCATCTCAATTCCTGAACTGCCAACTTCAGGGGACAACTGTGAACCAATAGCAAATAACCTAGGAAAGAGTACAATACAACATGCAGCAAGATCATGGAAACGCCTATGTCACCATAGATAAATGATTTATTCATGTTAGAGCAGACAGGTGTAATAACTTGAGAACTGCAACTACTTACGAATGAAACATTGAAGCCAACATCAGTTTTTCATTTGAACTCAAGCGAGCCCTTCCGAAACGTATGGACACCGGATAGTTTGTTGAGTCTTTCAAGTATTCGATGATCTCCTTCCCATCCGCCGTGAACTTGCCGTTGACATCCACTCCATTGATGGACAGTAAAGCATGGCCCACTAAATTAATAGAAGTATGCGTGCACAATGTTAACAATAAATATAAACATGCACAATGCAACATTTGAGTTCCAACCATGACATATTACCAGTTATCACTATATACATTTTGTAAGCCTTGATGTGATCAGTTGACTGTTGCTGACAACTTACTGTACCTCGGATTCCATCGCGTTGACCAAATGATACAACAACTTTCTCATCGTGGATCTTTAACACCAAATCTAAAGGATAGCTGAATGTTTTCTCTGCTTCTGCTCTCGGTACATAATTGTCATACTGGTAAATTAATCCCCCAGCCTTATTTACAACATATACACTGAAAATCGCCATCTTTGCCTTTTTTTGCACAGCTGACGAAATTATCAGGTGACAGGAAATATTTCAGACAAAATAAAATACAATCTTCAACAGAGGTTGATATTTATCTGCGTGTTCATTCGTATTGTTTTTTGTTTAAGATCGCATCTATATTTATTTCGCAGATCTTTTAATTATTAAGACTAAAACCAAGAAATATAAAACAATAACTACATTTCCCAGTACCGTACTTCAACATCCGCATGTACGGGTTCTCTTAGTGGCTGGTGCACGGGTTGAACGTCCTTTCACTCCGACATCTTGACGGTGGGACATCATGGTAAGGTCTTTAGCGTGGTTTTTCATTAAATTCGATGGCGAACAAAACATTTGACTCTGAAAATGTCTGTCTGAATAGATCAGGATGCGTAGTTGGAAAATATACTTCGTCCTGACCGTGGTTGTGGATGGAATGGCTCAGTTACATATTCTAGTTGGATATGCTTGGTAACTAGCTAACGTTACATGCGGCTGGCAGTGCTGATTGTGCACTGTATGATCAGACGACCATGGCCACATGTGTAGATATCCCAAGCCGACATTTCTCACCAAAATCTATCAATTGATGAGATTATGCAAACTGGACGCCAGTTCTCTGCAGACACTATTGGCCTAACTGAAGCCGGTTGTTAACTAACGTTAACATGCTAGTTTTTAACATGTAATGCTAGCTAGGCCCTAGTTAGTTGGCTTAGGCTTATCTAACGTTTTACTTTTGTTACACTAAAATGTTCAAAGATTAACATCATGTTTGGTTCAATTCCAATTGGGGGACTCGTGGTTACCTTTTTTTATTAGCCTACCATCTGATTACTGTTGTCTGTTAGTGCACTGAAACATTTCCAGCTAACGTTAACCAGTTTTGGGAAATGTGTGGTGGTTAATTCAGCATCAGTTGGATAATGGTACTGCGATCTGTATTATTACAGCCTCCTAAGGACGCCAAGGGGAAGGGGAAGGATTCTGGGAAGTCCAAAAAGGACAAGGATCCAGCCAACAAATCTGGAGGCAAAGCCAAAAAGAAGGTATGTCCTGGTATCAATCCTTTTTTGTGGGAGTTTAGATATTCATTTGGGGGTCATAATGGTTTAACTGTCAGGAGTGTGAGCAACATCATCAACTTCTCCATTTGCCCTGAGCAGAAGTGGTCCAAGGGAAAGGTGAGGGATAAGCTCAACAACCTGGTCCTCTTCGACAAGGCCACCTACGAAAAGTTGAACAAGGAAGTGCCCAACTACAAGCTCATCACACCAGCAGTCGTGTCCGAGAGGCTAAAGATCAGAGGCTCTCTGGCCAGGGCTGCCCTCCAGGAACTGCTCAGCAAAGGTAAAACCCTGAACCCTACTCTGATTCCCAACCAGTGTTCACTCAGGGAATTTGGTGAAATTGGGAAGTAGTTGGTTAACTAGATCTGACTGTAATGTAAGAGAAGTATGTATAGCAGTTACTGAACTCTCATTTCAACATTTAACTTTATTTTGGAGCCATAATATCAAAAGTGCAGATAGTATTACTTGTCAGAATAGGCAGGCACCATTTTGCATGGATTCCTTCCTGGTTCACTGCTCTGTCATATCTCTACAATAGTGTAGTTTTTTGGGAGGCTACATTCTGTGGCAGTCTACTGAGAGGATTTATATCTGGTTAAATTTTGAGCTTTGCTACAGCGAAACCCAGTAAGTCTACAAGGCACAGACTATATGGGTATGCCACAGAGCCAATGTAAAAAATAAAATGTGTTAATCCTCATGTACATATACCCATGTTTAACACTCTTCTCACTTGCCTTCCAAATAAAACAATAAATATTTTTTGGCGTTACTACAAAGCGAACACTTTCTAATGCACGTCAGTTCTCTTTAAAACAACTTTTAACCCCAGTCGGCAGTAGTCTTCCTTCAAAGGAAGAAGATACCAGCATTTTGCTTCACCCACTATAATGCCTGCTAAATATGTGATCAATAACATTTGGTTTTGAAGATACTGTCGTTTTGGTAAATATTGGCTCTGATCAGTGACTATGAAGACTGGCACTGCAACTTGATGTCTGCTCTTTCAGGATCATGTCTTGTGGATATTGTCTTAACATGTCAGGGCAGTGAATGGGTCAGTTGGTGATGTGGGACCATAGAACTTCAATATCTGTACAAAATAACTGACACGTTCCATTCTGCCCCCCTCTAGGCATGATCAAGTTGGTGTCAAAACACAGATCGCAGGTGATCTACACACGTAACACCAAGGGTCCCGAGGAGGAGGGTGGCGTTGTGGTTCCAGACAAGCCAGAGAAGCCTGAGAAGGCAGCTAAGGCATCGAAGGCAGAGAAGGGAGAGAAGGAAGAGAAAGCATAAACTGGTATGCATTATGCTAGTACTCCTGTTGGAACTAGCCTGCATTCTATTAAAAATCACTGAAGATCGCTCAACTACAATTCATTGTTGATTTTTAATGTTTTAGCATAAATGTAAACGCAACATGTTAACGGGGCATGTTGGAGGACTACTGCTAAAAATCCCATCTAAAACCATGTTTGTTTTCAGGTTGTGCTCTTGTGATTCCTGCGTTCAGATGTGTGATGTGAGGTGAATAAAATTCTGAAAATACATTTGCATTACATTTTTTTGTATTCCTTTTAATATTCTTTGAGGGACCAATACATTTCTGCTTCCTACCATGTTGGAGTCTACAGTGGATGGCCGTCGTCTGTGGACTCATCATTTTGAAGAGACTTTATAACTCCAGACGGCATTTGTTAATTTTGTCACCCATTTGAAATTCAGTAGGACATCCAGGTTCATGCAATGATCGTGTTACTGCATTCCATATAATACATTTTTCGTAGGGCTATCTGGGATCCTTTCAGCCCTACTGTAACCGTTCAACAAAGGGGGGCAATACATTTCTGCTCCCGTCCATGTTGGAGGCTACAGCAGATGGCTGTATGTATAGTGCTGCCATAGGCCACTGAAGGGAATAAGTTATTTATTGACAAATGGCATGAACTAAAACTCTGTTCATGGGCTCGAGTTAGGGATGTATGAGATGCAGGGTAGCCTACTGATTGATGCTGTAGCTTGTCATTGAGCAGCGTGACATGGGGAAAAGAGCAGGATGCACACTGATCTGCCACAATGAATTCCTCTGGCATCCTGCCTCGGAGAGAGTGACTGAAAAATATATATATATTCCCTTTCAGAACTTATTGATTTATATAAATAACTATGTATGCTACGGTGGCCAAATGTCACATTAATATTCGCATGTCATTTTTATCTCAACTCTGGATTAACTTCTTAGTTTGTCCAGATGAGTTTATTATGAAACAATAAACCATTAGATAAGATGGGACTTGTTTTGAGTAGGGTAAAAATTGTCTCCATCAGCTCTGGACTGGAGCAAATAAAATAAATGCATCAAATTCCAAGACAAGTGTTTAATGTGAAAATATATTTGAATACACAGTGCATACGGGAACTTCAGACCCCTGGACTTTTTCCACAGTTACAGCCTTATTCTAAAATTGATTAAATTGTTTTTTTCCCCCTCAATCTACACACCCCCTCTTAATGATAAAGCAAATGTATCAAATAAATTATATCACATTTACATAAGTATTCAGACCCTTTACTCAGTACTTTGAGGCACCTTTGGCAGCGATTACAGCCTTGAGGCTTGGGTATGATGCGACAAGCTTGGTACACCTGTTTGGAGTTTCTCCCCCATTATCTGCAGATCCTCTCAAGCTCTGTCAGGTTGGATGGGGTTCAGGGTTCAGTGTCGCTGCACAGCTATTTTCAGGTTTCTCCAGAGATGTTCAATCAGGTTCAAGTCTGGGCTCTGGCTAGGCCACTCAACAATATTCAGAGGCTTTTCCCGAAGAGTCCTTTAGGTTCCTTTTTGCAAACTCCATGCGGGCTGTCATGTGCCCTTTTACTGAGGAGTGGCTTCTGTCTGGCCACTACCATAAAAGGCCTGATGGGTGGAGAGCTGTAGAGGTGGTTGTCCTGGAAGGTTCTCCCGTCTCCACAGGAACACGAGTTCTGTCAGAGTGACCATCAGGTTCTTGGTCACCTCCCTGACCAAGGCCCTTCTCCCCAGATTGCTCAGTTTGGCCAGGCAGCCAGCTTTTGGAAGAGTTTTTTTGGTTCCAATCTTCCATTTAAGAATGATGGAGGTCTCTGAGTTCTTGGTGACATTCAATGCTGCAGAAATGTTTTGGTTCCTTTCCCAAGATCTATCCTCTCTCGGAGCTCTACGGACAATTCCTTTGACCTCGTGACTTGGTTTTTGCTCTGACATGGACTGTCAACAGTGGTACCTTATATAGACATGTGTGTGCCTTTCCAAATCGAATCCAATTTAATTTACCACAGGTGGACTCCAATCAAATTGTAGAAACATCTCAAGGATGATCAATGGGAACTGGATGCACCTGAGCTCAATTTTGAGTCTCATAGCAAAAGGTCTGAATGGATGTAAGTAAATAAGGTGTTTCTGTTTGACATTTTTTATACATTTGCAAATATTTTTCAACTCTTTGCGTCGTATTATTGTGTATTGTGTGTAGATTTGAGGAATTAAAATAAATGCTTTTTTAGAATAAGGCCATAACTAACAAAAATGTGGGAAAAGTCAGGGGGTCTGAATACTTTCCGAATGCACTGTATTGTCCAACGAAATGCTTACTAGCAGGTTCCTTCTCGACATTGCAACACCAATAATAAAAGTTATGAATACGAACACAGTGGAGGCTGTTGTGGGGAGGACGGAGCTAATAGAATTACATCAAACACATATAAACTGTATTTGATGCCATTACACTTATACTGCTCCAGCCACTACCACAACTTAGGTGCCAGCCACCTGTGGAACAATGTAAATGGTGGTAGAATAGAATAAGCATTTTAGCATAAGTACTTAATACATGCTGTAATGTAGTCTGCCTGTTTCTTCTGTCACTGACAGCCCCCCATAAGACGAGCTATGTCTTCCTGTCATATTGAAGCTGTCAAGAAGACCACCGCCAAACTCACTAGTGAAAGCTATAAGTGAAGCTTCTTAAATTAGACAAGCTCATGCTTTTCCAGACACTGGTATTCATGGAAGCTAAGGGCTCAAATCAGATTGTAGACAACTGTGATTTCCCTCCTTGACACTTTTGAAAGGATCCCAGACACCCTTCTGTATCTATGAGCAGTGGCTGCTCAGAGAGAGACATGATTTGAGAGGATAATCAAAAGAAGGGAAGCCCAAGGTAGAGAGAGGTACATTGGATATGCAGGAAGTGGGAGCGCCGTCCCGTGGTGATTAGTTGGGGCAGTTCCATGGCTAGATTTATGGCACGCAGTTGTTGAACGCCTGACAGACATCGGAGGCAAGGGCTCCACCGCTGCTACCCCTTTTACTGCTGCTGCTGCTTCAGAGGAGCTCTGTTTGCTACCGGAGAGGAAGCTCTGTCTCAGCACATAAAGGTAGGCAACATGCTCTGCTTTATTAACTACTTGATGTCGTTGCTACTGCATGAGTTAGTGCTCTGTGAATATCTTCATCTTTTGAATGCTCTAGTGTTTAAACTCAAGTCTTTACAGTCTAACCTTTGACCTGTCTGCTAGTGACATCGGTGTCCCTTTTTGCTTTTTTGTTTCAATTTTTATAGAAAGAGAATATTGAATTTATATGTAAGTGGATTTATTTTCCCTGTTTCATGTGCTGGTAATAATTTTACCATACATGGTCAAGAATATTGGAAGACAGAAAAATGTTGTCAGTGTAACTCAGTTATAATTTATGTTTCCCTTGTTACTGTATCATTCTGTTCATTAGTTTTGCTCATGTTATGTCCTGTGGCTCTTTTAAAATGTAGAATCCAATGCTATGCCCTATGTTTAGAAGTGGAAGCATTACAGCAGATGGGAGATATAGACACAGCAGCTTAGACAGACAAAACACTTAGCAGAGAACGGAGAGGGCTTGGCTTTCGATTGCCTTCTTTCTGACAGCTCACATCTGAGCTCCTCTGAGTATTGTTTGTTCCCCTGCAGTCTTTATAAGTGAACATCCTCCAGCTAACAATTTGAGAAAGTAATTTTTAACTCCCTCCCCGGCTTTGTAAGTTCTGCTGGTGCCTAATCAGGTCAAAGTGAGGTGCTAAGAGAAGCCTGGAATCTCAATTAGAGTCAGACCCTAGTGATTTAGACAGGGAGGCAGCAGTATACACAATACTGCTACAGCCCTTTAGCTTCAGATGAGACAGAACAGGGCAGTAATAGTAGCATCACTGGTTTGAGGTTAATGGACAAGGGCCCCAAGATAAAAAAGCAACGGGAAAAGTCTATGAGGTGAACTCAATACTCTTCATCACAGGAGGACAGTGAAATCTTATGGGACTATTGGGATTTTGAAATTTATTTAAAAACCCTTTCATGTGATCGGGCCTCATAAAGAACTGTTCAACTGCTAGGCTTGTGTTCTGTGAAAGGGACATGACTAGCATTTTGTTTCCTAAAGCACATTAGCTGAGGAGGATTCTTTCCATGGCAGTACAGTGGCGTGGTTGTTTAAGGAATGTTTATTTGGGTTGCTATGTGACTGGGCTGGCACTCTGAAACTGGAGTCTGAAAATCACCAGGATGCTCCCCTCTGTTTTAGCAGTAGACCACATCCTAATGCTTCTCTTTAAATGAATTGGGCAGAGAAAATACATTTTACACCTCAATTAATATTTCAAAGTTATTCAACCTGTATTCATTTAGGCACTCCACAGAATATTTTTATAGTGTAATTGTTTTAACACATGGGTATAAGCCCTGTGTGCATGTTCTTTTTAGTCAGATGTAGTTTGTATTCACTGTAAAACGGGTCAAGAGGAAACTCATTTTGGGAACTGTTGAAATCCAATTTGTCATTATGATTCATCCTGATGACTCAGTCAAATTAATAATACAAATGGGCATTGGTATGAAAAATAGGTATTCCACACAACAAGGATTACTTCTACAATTCCCTTGTGGAGGTAATCCTTGGGTTAGGTTTTTTTGCTACATTTGTGTTGTAGTGAAATAAGGGCTATTTATCACTGTTGGGCTCTGGAGCCAGTGTGACAGGTCCTAGGGAGAGGTGGATCCTGGTGGGGAGAGATACTCTGTATCCTTTATGCCAACACGCTTGCTGCCTTTGCCAGTTTGCATGTTTATGGTAACAGCAGGAAACGAGCTGTTTATATACACAATGACTAGGCGTTATCATCTTCTCTGAAATATCTCTTCCTAGGGGACGGACCAAAGCAGGGAGCATGTATACTATTCATCCATTTACCTTTGAAATAGACACTAAGATATACCGCTGATTCATTAATCATGTATTTATCTGAAAAGCCTTTGGCAAGTTTTATGGAATTGGAGGTGACAAATTTGGAGTTTTCTTTTCCACAAAAAGCTTTAAAACTTTATTGTGTACCAAAATGTTGTCTTAACAAACAAAAATGATGAGTTATAATAATAAAACAAAGAGCTATAATAGCGCCACACATTACCAGTTAACTCCCCCAGACTCTCCAGATAGGCCTAACCTTATTGGTTGGGAGCCAGCCAAATTACACTGAGGTGCTGTTCTGGCTCATGTCGGGATAGAATTATAGTCCACAATGAAAAGTTGATCTTCAAACATGATGGAAACCATGTTTACTTCTGCAATGAGGCGGAGCATCTGTACATATGTAAATCACCCAAGCTGCAATGTCTCCATTCCTGACTGGCATGAAACAAATCAACTATTTAGTTTTTGTCAACAAGTTGAGATGTTAGTATGAAGTAAACAGCAGATTTTGGGGAAACTTGGCTGATACAGAAACTAAGTTGTTTGGAATGGTTTGTTAATTAAACGTGTGCATTTTGCAGTATTGGTGTCGACCACTAGAGGCTGGTGAGGGGAGGACAGCTCATAGTAATGGCTGGAATGAAGTAGATGTTTCATTCCATCTACTCAGTTCCAGCCATTACTATGAGCCGCCCTCCCCTCACTAGCCTCCACTGGTGCCGACAGAGATTAAATGAATTTAACAGATTCATTCATTTGTATCACCTTTATCGGTCACATTTAATCATTGTGTCTGTGTATTCTTTACACACACTCAAAGAGAGTTAAACATGATTCTAGGATTCAGTGTGGAGATTATTTGGTGAATGGGGTTGTTTCATTGTCATTGATCGTGAAAGGCATTTTATTTAGCTATTGTCTACAACTCAATACATTTTCTTCTGGCATTGCCTTGAATGAAAGTATGAATGTTGATTAATACATTTAATGTGACACCAGCCCTGGCTCCATTCCTGTATGGCAAAAAACGCTATGGCTATGTACTCCGCTGTCACAGCCTATATTCTCAGCGCATCCTTGTGAAATATATTACTCATGTTTTCTCTGCTCTTATATGACATGAATGTGAAGAAGCAGCAATGCCTTTGCCATTTAGATCTCTGGTATCGTTGATTTATATAAGCATGCATTCCGACAGAATCCAAGAATCACGCTCGGTTCAGTTCTATTTAGTCTGGACTTAAAACGAAAGCCAGTGGAATGAGGAGGAGTTTTCACTCTCTTGCTGTTAGCCATCTTTAATAAATGTTGGAAATATACTCAAGTTTTTCATCAGTGTTCTGGCCAGATATTCAGCTGATCAGTAGTAGCGTAGGTGTTTAGAATAATAAGAACAGGTTTTGTACTGTACATGGTTGCTTATGCTATGAGGCAATTTCCATAAGATGAAGCATGATGATGATGATGATGATTATATTTATAAAGAGCTGCCACTTCAGGGTGATGTATAGTTGATGTCAAACATGTCCATTGATTTAAACTACATCTTTTCATGTCCCTGTGTTTTCCCCAGCAAATGGTGAGGGAGCAGTATGTCACCACCACCCAGGACAGCAGTGTCCCTGCCCCGGTCCCTGACTCCATCTATAAGATCGGGATCTACGGTTGGAGGAAGCGCTGCCTCTACCTGTTTGTTCTGCTGCTCATCATCATCCTCACCGTGAACTTTGCCCTCACCATATGGATCCTCCGGGTCATGTGGTTAAACACAGTATGTGGGGTCACTTAGCTCTAATTCATTCATAACACATGCTGCCTGACCTTTACAGTAGACTACACACAGATTGTTTGGCGTTTGTATGGACAAAACGCCATATAATCTTTCCTGTATCAATGAAAATGTGAGATATTTGTTATTGAGACCTTGTCTACATTCTGATTGTGCCCACATTTTTAGACAGTTGTAGACAATCAGAAGACACATTGTAATCAGATCATCCTGCCCACCCCCTTCAGTAGTCAGAGACACACTGTGTCTGGATATCTTACAAGTCTAGACAGATCTGGACAGAAACCATTTAAATCATCATTATTCTGCCTTCAAAAATCCTTGACAGGTGGCACCATTAACTGATTACTTCAATATGTGTCTTACAATAAATGCATATTATTTGAAAAGAATAGCTGTGAAATCATTTGCATAAAGGAGGAGACCAGGAAATCTGGTCGCAAGGCAGACACAGTTTATTATTATTTTATTTTATTTATTTCACCTTTATCTAACCAGGTAGGCCAGTTGAGAACAAGTTCTCATTTACAACTGCGACTTAGCCAAGTTAAAGCAAAGCAGGGTGACACAAACAACACAGAGTTACACATGGGATAAACACACGTACAGTCAATAACACAATAGAAAAGTATTTTTACAGTGTGTGCAAATGTAGTAAGATTATGGAGGTAAGGTAATAAATAGGCCATAGTAGAGAAATAATAAAACATTTGCAATTAAACACTGGAGTGATGGATGTGCAGAAGATGAATATGCAAGTAGAGATACTGGGGTGCAAAGGAGCAAAAAAAATAATAATATGGGGATGAGGTAGTTGGGTGGGCTATTTACAGATGGGCTGTGTACAGGTTCAATGATTGGTAAGCTGCTCTGACAGCTGATGCTTAAAGTTAGTGAGGGAGATATAAGACTCCAGCTTCAGTGATTTTTGCAATTCGCTCCAGTCATTGGCAGCAGAGAACTGGAAGGAAAGGCGGCCAAATGAGGGAGTTGGCTTTGGAGATGACCAGTGAAATATACCTGCTGGAGCGCGTGCTACGGGTGGGTGCTGCTATGGTAACCAGTGAGCTGAGATATGGCGGGGATTTACCTAGCAGAGACTTATAGATGACCTGGAGCCAGTGGGTTTGGCGACGAATATGAAGCGAGGGCCAGCCAACGAGAGCATACAGGTCGCAGTGGTGGGTAGTATATGGGGCTTTGGTGACAAAACAGATGGTATTGTGATAGACTACATCCAATTTGCTGAGCAGAGTGTTGCAGGCTATTTTTTAAATGACATCGCCAAAGTCGAGGATCGGTAGGATAGTCAGTTTTACAAGGGTATGTTTGGCAGCATGAGTGAAGGATGCTTTGTTGCAAAATAGGAAGCCGATTCTAATTGGAGATGCTTAATGTGAGTCTGGACGGAGAGTTTACAGTCTAACCAGACACCTAGGTATTTGTAGTTGTTGACATATTCAAAGTCAGAACCGTCCAGAGTAGTGATGCTAGACGGCAGTCATCGGTTGAAGAGCATGCATTTAGTTTTTCTTGCATTTAAGAGCAGTTGGAGGCCACAGAAGGAAAGTTGTATGTCATTGAAGCTCGTTTGGAGGTTTGTTAAAATACAGTGTCCAAAGAAGGGCCAGAAGTATACAGAATGGTGTCGTCTGCGTAGAGGTGGATCAGAGAATCAGCAGCAGCAAGAGCGTCATCATTGATCTACAGTTAAAGTTGGAAGTTTACATACACTTAGGTTGGAGTCATTAAAACATCATTTTTCAACCACTCCACAAATTTCTTGTTAACAAACCATAGATTTGGCAAGTTGGTTAGGACATCTACTTTGTGCATGACACAAGTAATTTGACCAACAATTGTTTATAAACAGATTATTCCACTTATAATTCACTGTATCACAATTCCAGTGGGTCAGAATTTTACATACACTAAGTTGACTGGGACTTTAAACAGCTTGGAAAATTCCAGAAAATGATGTCATGGCTTTAGAAGCTTCTGATAGGCTAATTGACATAATTTGAGTCAATTGGAGGTGTACTTTTTGGAGGTGTACCTTCAAACTCAGTGCCTCTTTGCTTGACATCATGCAAAAATCAAAAGAAATCAGTCAAGACCTCAGAAATAAAATTGTAGATCTCCACAGGTCTGGTCCATCTTTGGGAGCAATTTCCAAATACCTGAAGGTACCATCGTCACCTGTACAAACAATAGTACGCAAGTATAAACACCATGGGACCACGCAGCCGTCATACTGTTCAGGAAGGAGACGCGTTCTGTCTCCTAGAGATGAACGTACTTTGGTGCAAAAAGTGCAAATCAATCCCAGAACAACAGCAAAGGACCTTGTGAAGATGCTGGAGGAAACAGGTACAAAAGTATCTATATCCACAGTAAAACGAGTCTTATATCGACATAACCTGAAAGGCATCTCAGCAAGGAAGAAGCTACTGCTCCAAAACCGCCATAAAAAAAGCCAGAGTATGGTTTGCAACTGCACATGGGGACCAAGACTGTACTTTTTGGAGAAATGTCCTCTGGTCTGATGAAAGAAAAATAGAACTGTTTGGCCATAATGACCATCATTATGTTTGGAGGAAAAAGGGGGAGGCTTGCAAGCCGAAGAACACCATCCCAACCGAGAAGCACAGGGTTGGCAGCATCATGTTGTTAAAGCTTTAAGTCTTGGGTCTTCCAAATGGACAATGACCCAAGCATACTTGCAAAGTTGTGGCAAAAAAGGCTTATGGTTAACAAAGTCAAGGTATTGGAGTGGCCATCACAAAGCCCTGACCTCAATCCCATAGAAAATGAAAAAGTGTGTGTGAGCGAGGAGGCCTACAAACCTGACTCAGTTGAACCAGCTCTGTCAGGGAGAATCAAAATTTGCCCAACTTATTGTGGGAAGGTTGTGGAAGGCTACCCAAAACATTTGACCCAAGTACAACAATTTGAAGGAAATGCTACCAAATACTAATTGAGTTAACCAGGTAGGCTAGTTGAGAACAAGTTCTCATTTGCAACTGCGACTTGGCCAAGATAAAGCAAAGCAGTTCGACACATACAACAACACAGAGTTGCACATGGAATAAACAAACATACAATCAAAAATACAGTAGAAAAATCTATATACAGCATGTGTGAATGAGGTAGGATAAGAGAGGTAAGGCAGTAAATAGGCCATGGTGGCGAAGTAATTACAATATAGCAATTAAGCACTGGAATAGTAGGATGTACAGAAGATGAATGTGCAAGTAGAGATACTGGGGTGCAAAGGAGCTAGATAAATAAATAAATAAATAAATACAGTATGGGGATGAGGTAGATTGGATGGGCTATTTACAGATGAGCTATGTACAGGTGCAGTTATCTGTGAGCTGCTATGACAGCTGGTGCTTAAAGCTAGTGAGGGAGGTAAGAGTCTCCAGCTTCAGAGATTTTAGCAATTTGTTCCAGTCATTGGCAGCAGAGAACTGGAAGGAGAGGCGGCCAAAGGAGGAATTGGCTTTGGGGGTGACCAGTGAGATATACCTGCTGGAGCGCGTGCTACGGGTGGGTGCTGCTATGGTGACCAGTGAGCTAAGATAAGGCGGGGCTTTACCTAGCAGAGACTTGTAGATGACCTGGAGCCAGTGGGTTTGGCGACGAGCATGAAGCGATGGCCAGCCAATGAGAGCATACAGGTCGCAGTGGTGGGTAATATATGGAGCTTTGGTGACAAAATGGATGGTATTGTGATAAACTGCATCCAATTTGTTGAGTAGAGTATTGGAGGCTATTTTATAGATGACATCGCCGAAGGATCGGTAGGATGGACAGTTTTACGAGGGTATGTTAGGCTGTATGAGTGAAGGATGCTTTGTTTTGTGAAGCCGATTCTAGATTTTACTTTGGATTCGAGATGCTTAATGTGAGTCTGGAAGGAGAGTTTACAGTCTAGCCAGACACCTAGGTATTTGTAGTTGTCCACATATTCTAAGTCAGAACCGTCCAGAGTAGTGATGCTGGACGGGTGGGCAGGTGCGGGCAATGATCGGTTGAAGAGCATGCACTTAGTTTTACTTGCCTTTAAGAGCAGTTTGAGGCCACGGAAGGAGAGTTGTATGGCATTGAAGCTCGCCTGGAGGTCAGTTAACACAGTGTCCAAAGAAGGGCCAGAAGTATACAGAATGGTGTTGTCTGCTTAGAGGTGGATCAGAGAATCACCAGGTGTGAGAGCGACATCATTGATGTATACAGAGAAGAGAGTCGGCCTGAGAATTTAACCCTGTGGCACCCCCATAGACTGCAAGAGGTCCGGACAACAGGCCCTCCGATTTGACACACTGAACTCTGTCTGAGAAGTCGTTGGTGAACCAGGCGAGGCAATCATTTGAGAAACCAAGGCTGTTGAGTCTGCCAATAAGAATGTGGTGATTGACAGAGTCGAAAGCCTTGGCCAGGTCGATGAATACGGCTGCACAGTAAGGTCTCTTATCGATGGCGGTTATGATATCGTTTAGGACCTTGAGTGTGGCTGAGGTGCACCCATGACCAGCTCTGAAACCAGATTGCATAGCGGAGAAGGTACGGTGGGATTCGAAGTGGTTGGTAATCTGTTTGTTAACTTGGCTTTCGAAGACCTTAGAAAGGCAGGGTAGGATAGATATAGGTCTGTAGATATTTAGGTCTAGAGTGTCTCCCCTTTTGAAGAGGGGGTTGACCGCGGCAGCTTTCCGATCTTTGGGAATCTCAGACGATACGAGAGGTTGAACAGGCAATTAATAGGGGTTGCAAAAAATTCATCAGATAATTTTAGAAAGAGGGGGTCCAGATTGTCTAGCCTGGCTGATTTGTAGGGGTCCAGGTTTTGCAGTCCTTTAAGAACATCAGCTATCTGGATTTGGGTGAAGGAGAAATGGGGGAGGCTTGGGCGAGTTGCTGTGTGGAGTGCAGGGCTATTGACCAGGGTAGGGGTAGCCAGGTGGAAAGCATGGCCAGCCAGTAGACAGATAACAGACACATTTTAATACCATGTGTAGACACATTTCTGGAAATGTGGGCATAACCAGAAAGTAGACAAGATCAGAACAAAGGACTAATGTTAGCACCAGGTATAAAGGGGGCTTTGGGGTAACTGAAACAACACAACACACCCTGGGAATATAGTGACTGCATTGGCAGAGCAAACACATCTCTGCTTAGTTTTATACATATTTCATGATTTCTCCGTCCTTTTGGAATATAGCCTGAGTGAAGTAGTTATTAGATGGAATTGAAATCAGATTCTGCTTTTGTTTCACACTATTGGATCATTATCAAAGTCACTATTGCCTGGGTTGCTATGAATCATATATTCACTGCAGTATGGTTAACTCCCAACACTAAACCAGCAGAGACCGTCACCTGAAATAGATTCACTCACCATCCAGAATTAAAAACAACACATGGTGTCACAAAAATCGTTGGGGACACTATGGTCATGGTTAGTGAGTTCATTTGTTGTATTATACCCTGTGCAATGTCTTTTCTCTGATGTATTGTTGAGTTCATTATTTCTGCTTGTCATTTGAGGAAGGGATGGGACATCTAAAAGTGACAGTGGAGGGAGTGAGGCTTGAGGACGGCAAGTCAGAGTTCCTTTTTCCTCTCTACGCCCAAGAGATCCACTCCAGAGTGGTAAGCAAACAGGCTCCTACACTCCTCTTCCTTCTTCTCTTCGTCCTTCTCCTGATCCTCCTCCTCAAACACCCACACCCAGTCCAATAGGTTTGTGTGGAATAAAGTGGTCTGGCGGCCCAAGCTCTGACTCACTGTCAGGAAACCATAGAGATCAAAGTTGTTTGTTTGTTGAGCAGTTCCTGTTAAGAACGCTGGGCAATTACATCAAAACAACTTTTCTGAGGCATAGTCATTAAATTCTGCGTATTTTTATATCACTCTCTTGCGTAGTTGGGAAATGTGTCTTACTCAATGAGCTTTGGCAGTCCCTGTGGATGCACAGTGCAGCGAGTTCCTTATTAACCTCCTGAATATTTGTGGTGGAAAACAGTTGGTGTGCAGCAGATGGCAACACTTTGCAGCAGTTGTTTACATGTTATGGTTTTTACTCACTCTATCTTTATGAGCTTCATTAAAAAGGAAATGTATTCACCATTTATGGACTGACATATTCATCAATGAAGTCTACAGTTTCTAACGAGATTCAGAGTTCATTATATACAACCTGATTTTCACAACCTCCCCAAATAGGTTACATCTGTTTAGCCCATTGTAACTAAATAGTGTTTTCTGGAAGGTAAGAGGGATGACCAGGTACTTGGACCTGTGAGCAGAACGATACATTTTGTAGCGTTCAAAATGTTCAATTACAGTCCTGTCCAGTGATATCTGATAATGACGTGCACAGGATGCTCATTGATGACCGAAGAGTTATTTTCTTCCAGGACTCCTCTCTCCTGGTGCACTCCTCTGAAAACGTCACTCTCAATGCCCGCGATGAAAATAATGATGTCACAGGAAGTATCTCCGTAGGTAAGAGGACAGAAAACACACATACATACTCACATAAATCATGCTGGCGATGTTCATATAGATTCAACTATTCAACTGATATGTGGAGAATTCAGCAATGTCATTAATGGACTTGTCCTGCAGCTCTACTGTATGTAATACAACATTAGCAATGACAAAAACACATATCCCCTTTCATATTCCATCAGATTGCCATTAAAACCCCATTTAATCAAAACACAGCTTTCTATCATCAGCACCAGAATGGCCTATCTGTTACACCAAGGCCCTCAGGCCTACAGAGACTATTATTTACGCACCTTTTATGGCTGGCCAGCGGGGTTCGTTGACGAGTGTACCATAATTAGAGGGGTAACAAACGACTTAACTAATTATAGTATTTCACGAGGCTGTTATGTATTCTTGGTTATTATGCCATAAAAGGCATTGACCCATCTGTGACTCTCTGTGAAGGAAGTTTAAGACCGTTGAAGACCAGTTATTTGGTCTATTCCCCCTCAGACTTAAGTAGTTTGGAAAGAACATCTTGTTCTGTTCTTCTATAGAAGATGGTATTGAAGTGTTTTAAATATCTCACTGCCCAGAGGCAGTTGTACAGTAGGAATACCTGCAACCGTTGCTTTTTTTTCCTATGAGAGAGGTGACAAAGTGGAAAAATTCATTCAAATGTTAAAGCTGTGTGCATAATTTAGATGTTTTAGTGATACAGCATATATACTATTTATTATTGTGGTCCTTCTGTGGCTCAGTTGGTAGAGCATGGCGCTTGTAACGCCAGGGTTGTGGGTTCGATTCCCGGGACCACCCATACGTAGAATGTATGCACACATGACTGTAAGTCGCTTTGGATAAAAGCGTCAGCTAAATGGCATATATTATTATTATTATATCTCAATTATTTTAAGCCTATGTCTCCCGTTCCCACAGCTTTGACTGCTTCTGGTCTCTAATAATTCTCCCTGGTGTCATTTCAGGTCCAGATGTGGCCCAGGGAAATGCACCGAATTTTGTCATCAGCTCCAACACCAAGATGCTGTTTTCTGCAGATGACAAAGAGGTGGTTGTTGGAACAGACAAACTTCGTGTTACAGGTACAATCATGTCTGCAGTGTCAGTGTCTGTCACGATCTTTGTAAGCATACTCAGACCAAAGCGTAGCGCGATATGGGTTCCACATTTTTTATTATAAGTGAACCGCACAACAAAACAACAAAGAATAAACTAAACGTGACATTTCGGAGTGCTCACTGTCAACAACACAAAAACAAGATCCCACAAAACACAGTGGGGAAATGGCTGCCTAAATATGATCCCAATCAGAGACAATGATAAACAGCTGCCTCTGATTGGGAATCATACCAGGCCAACATAGAAACAAAACAACCTAGATAGAGACACCCCCCCCCCGAGTCACACCCCGACCTAACCAAAATAGAGAATAAAAAGGCTCTCTAATGTTCAGGGCGTGACAGTGTCACACCACTTAGCCCATACATCTGTATACAGCATTCCAGATAGGACCTACGAACATGGTTTTCATTCATTTTCTTGTAATTTAAAGGAATGAGAGCAATCTACTGAATCACTCAGTATTTTTCATTTTTCTTACACACCATGTCAAATAAAAAGTAATGACTTTGATAATGACTGGACTGGAGCAGCCAAGTTGTCATTGAAAAGGTATTGAAAGTCAGAAGCTCATTCATCTAAAAGTAGAGGAAAGGTGACAGAAACACTGCTTTTTAATCGAAGATGATTTGTAGTAAAGTATCTTTATAATATAACGTAAATTGAAGCTAACTAATGCTACATGCTCAAGTTGCCTATTTTCCTTAAATATCTTTGTTGTGTCCAGTTTTAGAATTGGTGGGAGGTCAGTGCCCTCATGCTGTGTGGGGTAATTAGCTGAAGAGAGTGCCTGTTGATACCTTCATTATATCTCAGTCATCTGGACCCTGACTGACCGCTGAACGGTGACGTTCATTTCATTTTAGCAAGACACTGAATGCTATAATGCAACAGCAGAAATACAGAGCAGAAGTTAATACAACCTTCGCCAGAAAACCATGCACAAACAGAACAAAGCAAAAGTTGTGTATACTGTCGCAATAGCACTCTAAGACCTAGGGAGGCTCTATAGTGTGATGTTAAGTGAGCAGCTTTGCATGCTATGGTAACACACGATTGGCAAAGGCTGATGGTAATAATGATGCAATTAGCTAGGCAAGGGAGCTGTCACCCACAGTGACTAAAGCACTGCAAACATATTCTCTCCTTCAATCCAGGGGTTGGAGGTGACTGAGCCAGTGCATATGTCATCCTCTTGCTAACACCAGATGACAAGCACCTAGGGAAACAATTGACAGTCAAAAACTGTAGAACCACTCACACTACATAGTAGAATTAAATAGAACCATATTTAATGACTGTAAGTGGCTTTGGAAAAAAGTGTCTGCTAAATGGCATTTGTTATTATTATTATTATATATTATTATTATATATGATATTATATTACAATATGTAACATGTATCTCCAATGATGTTTCATTGTAATTAACTATCCACTTACTGAGTTTGTTTTTATTTAGGTCCAGAAGGTGCTCTGTTTGAACACTCTGTAGAGACGCCCCTGCTCAGAGCTGAGCCCTTCAAAGACTTGAGGTAGATGTTGGATCTAATAATCAATCACTGACCTCTTGGAAGAGGCCGATATGAACTCTTAATTCCATGCAATTTGTTGATTCTTTCATCACAGTCACATGTGGAACTGATCAAACTGATGTTCTCCTGTGTGTTCCAGGCTGGAGTCTCCAACCCGCTCTCTCAGCATGGATGCACCAAAGGGAGTCTTTGTCAATGCACTGGCCGGGAACATCGAGGCGGCATCTACCATGGATATTCTATTGCACTCCAGTGAAGGACTGGTGAGGCAATGTGTGATTTACTTGCTATTGACTGACAGTACTGTACTTACATTTTACACTACATGTGGCAGAGACATGTACATTTACTCACTGGCCTTGATATTTTTAAATAGCAGTGATGCTGTCCCCTAGTGGCATGTAAATGTATTTCAGTAGTGTTGTGTAATTGTATGTGTTTCAGCAGTGGTGTGTAAATGTATGTGTTTCAGCAGTGGCGTGTAAATGTATGTGTTTCTGCAGTGGCGTGTAATGTACGTGTTTCTGCAGTGGCATGTAATGTATGTGTTTCTGCAGTGGCTTGTAATGTATGTGTTTATGCAGTGGCGTGTAATGTATGTGTTTCTGCAGTGGCGTGTAATGTATGTTTCTGCAGTGGCTTGTAATGTATGTGTTTATGCAGTGGCGTGTAAATGTGTGTGTTTCAGCAGTGGCATGTAATGTACGTGTTTCTGCAGTGGCGTGTAAATGTATATGTTTCTGCAGTGGCGTGTAATGTATGTGTTTCTGCAGTGGCGTGTAAATGTGTGTGTTTCAGCAGTGGCGTGTAATGTACGTGTTTCTGCAGTGGCGTGTAATGTATGTGTTTCTGCAGTGGCGTGTAATGTATGTGTTTCTGCAGTGGCGTGTAATGTATGTGTTTCTGCAGTGGCGTGTAAATGTATGTGTTTCTGCAGTGGCGTGTAAATGTATGTGTTTCTGCAGTGGCGTGTAATGTATGTGTTTCTGCAAATGTATGTGTTTCTGCAGTGGCTTGTGAATGTAATGTATGTTTATGCAGTGGCTTGTAATGTATGTGTTTATGCAGTGGCGTGTAAATGTGTGTGTTTCAGCAGTGGCATGTAATGTACGTGTTTCTGCAGTGGCGTGTAAATGTATATGTTTCTGCAGTGGCGTGTAATGTATGTGTTTCTGCAGTGGCGTGTAAATGTGTGTGTTTCAGCAGTGGCGTGTAATGTACGTGTTTCTGCAGTGGCGTGTAATGTATGTGTTTCTGCAGTGGCGTGTAATGTATGTGTTTCTGCAGTGGCGTGTAATGTATGTGTTTCTGCAGTGGCGTGTAATGTATGTGTTTCTGCAGTGGCTTGTAAATGTTTGTGTTTCTGCAGTGGCTTGTGAATGTATGTGTTTCTGCAGTGGCGTGTGAATGTATGTGTTTCTGCAGTGGCGTGTGAATGTATGTGTTTCTGCAGTGGCGTGTGAATGTATGTGTTTCTGCAGTGGCGTGTGAATGTATGTGTTTCTGCAGTGGCGTGTGAATGTATGTGTTTCTGCAGTGGCGTGTAAATGTATATGTTTCAGAAATGGTATGTTCTGTGTCTGACCCCGCCCTTTGTTGTCTGTGTAGGTGATTCTGGATGCCGAGACAGTGCGTCTGCCGAGTCTCCCCCTGGGACATGGAGGGGTGTCTGGAAACGCTCAGGGACTCTACGAAGTGTGTGTCTGTCCTAGCGGAAAGCTGTTCCTGTCCAAGGCTGGGGTCACCTCCATGTGCAGCGAAAGCCAAGAGTGCTAGCGAGTGTCTTTGCCATCAGATTATACCATATTGAATGAAAATGCCTTTAAATTGGGTACTCTGACACTTTCATATAAAGCAAAAAAACAACCACAACTTTTAAATTCTTAACAAAACTGCCAGTTGAACTGCAGACATATCCTCCTAAGTAATTTATCTATGGTGCATTTTATTGATGGAAGTTACATTTGAGACTATTTTACTATGTAACTGAAACAGTGACATGACAACTTTATACCACATTAATAAGTGGCTTACTTCTGCAGTATAGTTGTTGACACCATTTTATGTTATGAGTTGAGATGATTGTTTATTTTATAATTACGGTATTATGGCTGGGCAATGAGGAGCTGGTTAACAGATTATATACTATGCAATGTGTTTTATGTGGGCCCGGTTTCCTGGACCCAGGTAAAGCTTAGTCCACAATGGAGAACCTCCCAATGAAAGCGATTTTTAATGTAGGCTTCATCTGGGTCCGGGAAACCGGACCATAGTGTATTAATGTTGGGCAAATGGAGAGAAAAGGATGATATGATCTTGTCTGTAGATATATACCAAACATGGGGAATACCATCCTAATATTGAGAACAGCCTCATGGTGTCAATTGTTCCACAGGGATGCTGGCCCATGATGACTCCATGTTTCCCACAGTTGTGTCAAGTTGGCTGGATGTCCTTTGGGTGGGTCATTCTTGATAGACATGGGAAACTGTTGAGCATGAAAAACCCAGCATCATTGCAGTGCACCTGGCACCTGCTACCATTCTCTGTTCAAAGTCACTTACACCTTGTGTCTTGCCCATTCACCATCTGAATGGCACACACACACAATCCATGTCTCACTTGTCTCGAGGCTTAACAATTATTTTTTAACCTGTTTCCTCCTCTTCATCTACACTAATTGAGGTGGATTTAGCAAGTAACATCAATAAGGGATCATAGCTTTCACCTGGATTCACTTGGTCAGCCTATGTCATGGAAAGAGCAGGTGTTCTTAATGTTTTGTATACAAATGCAACCTAGTTATGGTCTAAGAAAGATAATATAAAATAGAGGTACAGTTGAGTGTGTTTGTGTTACACATTCATTATGCAACGTTAAGCAATCTGATACATCTGTTGCTAGAGATTTTAAAAAAGGGACTGTTTTCCCAAGTACTTCATTTCATCTCCCAGTTCACCAGCTGCCACTGTGTTTCTAGTTCTTTTCATTCATGCATTTATTGTGTTTTCTTAACATTGCAGAATGAATGTGTTACACAATCTGATACATCCAATCCTGTTGCTAGAGATTTTTAAAAAGTGACTGTGTTTTTCCAAGTACTTAATTTAATCTCACAGTTCACCAGCTGCCACTGTGTTTCTGTTGTTTTTTAAATGTATGCATTTATTGTGTGACATTTATTTTTATGTGTGGTATATGGCCATATATCACAAACCCCAGAGGTGCCTTATTGCTATTATAAACTGGTTAACAACATAATTAGAGAAGTAAAAATAAACGTTTTGTCATACCCGTGGTATACGGTCTAATATACCACGGCTGTCAGCCAATCAGCATTCTGGGCTTGAATCACCCAGTTTAGATTAGTCAAACTAATCAGTATACTGTAAGTAATAACTTTGCAAGAATAGGAAATTAAATGGATAGTGTTACATTTTGGCAACTAAGCCCCTTGTTCTACTTACCCAGAGTCAGATGAACTCATGGATACCATTTGTATGTCTCTGCGTGCAGTATGAAGGAAGTTGAAGGTACTTTCTGGAACCATTGCTAACTAGTGCTGTGACTGGAAGTGTACAGGAACGGCTAGCATGCATTTTCATCAATCTCTCAAATTTGCTATATTTTACTTTTCAATACATGGTTGTGTTTCTTATCTCCTTCCTTGGTATAGGCCACAACATTAAATATGCTATGATGTCGCACTTCTAATCCTATTGCACTGCAATACTGTAGCCTACCCATAGCCAACTGTCATATGCTGTCAAGGTTACCAGTCTATTTACTTTTGCGCATGCTTGGCTATTGAATTAGCAATTGATAAATGGTAGCCTACTATTTGTTGTGTGGCGGGAATAATTTAAACCAGTTATGTCAGAAAAGGAAACACTTCCTGCAATGTGATGATATAGGCCTATATAATAAAAGTAAAATAAACACATTAGATGACATGCTGCTATGCAATCTCTTTACCAATGGCAAATGCATCCGTTTTATCATTAGGCCTACGTTTTAATTAGCCTACCATCATTGTAAATCCCGTACATAAACACCTCCCATTTTCCCCAAATGAGCAATAAACCTATTTGTTGCAATGCAGTTGATCAACCTTCTAAAAGTTGTGTACACAAATGGTTTGAGATTTGCGTGGAGATAGGCACTTTCCTGTCATGTTCACAATTGATAAATACCAATCTTTGCAGGAAAACTAGCGCTTGCAAGGTTCAGAGTATTTTTTGTGCATATGCCCCTGTAGCCTTTGTGTTCTATTTTAGGGAATATTTATTGTACATTTTGATTTTAGAAAAAAATGGTAGCTTCTTAGTTATCTTGTCACGACCTTGACTGTAATATAGATTCTAATGCGTTACTGTTCACCCATGTTGTATACATGTTCGCTTGTTGTCCTTATACAGTAAATATTCTAGAATTGTCAGTGAAGTTGATGTTTTGATAAAATTGTGGAACATGTTTGCCAGGTTTTGTATGTTTGAATAAAACATTTGTGCTATTCTTGTAAAGAAGCTCCTGTCTTTTTAACAGAATAACATGTATATACAGTGGGGAGAACAAGTATTTGTTACACTGCCGATTTTGCAGGTTTTCCGACTTACAAAGCACGTAGAGGTCTGTAATTTTTTAAAATCATAGGTACACTTCAACTGTGAGAGACGGAATTGAAAACAAAAATCCAGAAATCACATTGTATGATTTTTAAGTACCGGTAAATAATTTGCATTTTATTGCATGACATAAGTATTTGATACATTAGAAAAGCAGACCTTAATATTTGGTACAGAAACCTTTGTTTGCAATTACAGAGCTCATACGTTTCCTGTAGTTCTTGACCAGGTTTGCACACACTGCAGCAGGGATTTTGGCCCACTCCTCCATACAGACCTTCTCCAGATCCTTCAGGTTTCGGGGCTGTCGCTGGGCAATACGGACTTTCAGCTCCCTCCAAAGATTTTCTATTGGGTTCAGTTCTGGAGACTGGCTAGGCCACTCCAGGACCTTGAGATGCTTCTTACGGAGCCACTCCTTAGTTGCCCTGGCTGTGTGTTGTCATGCTGGAAGACCCAGCCACGACCCATCTTCAATGCTCTTACTGAGGGAAGGAGGTTGTTGGCAAAGATCTCGTGATACATGGCCCCATCCATCCTCCCCTCAATACGGTGCAGTCATCCTGTCCCCTTTGCAGAAAAGCATCCCCAAAGAATGATGTTTCCACCTCCATGCTTCACGGTTGGGATGGTGTTCTTGGGGTTGTTTGTACTCATCCTTCTTCTTCCTCCAAACATGGCGAGTGGAGTTTACACCAAAAAGCTCTATTTTTGTCTCATCAGACCACATCACCTTCTCCCATTCCTCCTCTGGATCATCCAGATGGTCATTGGAAAACTTCAGACAGGCCTGGACATGCTCTGGCTTGAGCAGGGGGACCTTGCGTGCGCTGCAGGATTTTAATCCATGACGGCGTAGTGTTGGTTTTCTTTGAGACTGTGGTCCCAGCTCTCTTCAGGTCATTGACCAGGTCCTGCCGTGTAGTTCTGGTCTGATCCCTCACCTTCCTCATGATCATTGATGCCACACGAGGTGAGATCTTGCATGGAGCCCAAGACTGAGGGTGATTGACAGTCATCTTAAACTTCTTCCATTTTCTAATAATTGCGCCAACAGTTGTTGCCTTCTCACCAAGCTGCTTCCCTATTGTCCTGTAGCCCATCCCAGCCACGTGCAGGTCTACAATTTAACCCTGATGTCCTTACACAGCTCTCTGGTCTTGGCCATTGTGGAGAGGTTGGAGTCTGTTTGATTGAGTGTGTGGACAGGTGTCTTTTATAAAGGTAATGAGTTCAAACAGGTGCAGTTAATACAGGTAATGAGTGGAGAACAGGCGGGATTCTTAAAGAAAAACTAACAGGTCTGTGATAGCCGGAATTCTTACTGGTTGGTAGGTGATCAAATACTTATGTCATGCAATAAAATGCAAATTAATTACTTAAAATTATACAATGTGATTTTTTGGATTTTTGTTTTAGATTCAGTCTCTCACATTTGAAGTGTACCTATGATAAAAATGACAGATCTCTACATGCTTTCTTAGTAGGAAAACCTGCAAAATTGGCAGTGTATCAAATACTTGTTCTCCCCACTGTATATCATTGTTTGAAATTATGTATCTGAAAATACATTTTCCATGAACATTATAAATACCATGGGGAAAAAAGGATGATCAATCTCTTTATTTTAAAAGTTCCATGATCAACTTCCTTGCGACAATAAATATATTTAAAGCTTTTCTACAATGATGTCCAATGCGTATTACTTTATTTCCATAATGCATAGCACTGATGCACTCAAGTGAGGCACTTCTGCAACAGTAGCACATCATAAAAAAATCCCCCAGGCATGGCTCAGAGACTAAATAGTCAAACATGCAGTATTTCCTGGTCCATGGACAATCCCATGCCACTGCCTATAGTCACAGAATGCATGCCCATACATTGGGATACTTGTTACTTCTCCAGTGTTTCTGTACTTAATTCCTGTAGCTGTTATAACAAATCCTTTAGTTACACCATTACAGTTCAAATAAAACAAAAATATATATATATATATATATATATATATATATATATATATATATAAATAAATGTGCCAGCAACTGTACCTTTAATTATTTAATATATTCTCACTTTTACGGTTACCATCAAGTGTATTTTACTGGTTATGCATTATATAGAAGAAAGGTTGAGTCAATTTATTTGGGGGAATTTATTTACTATGGCACTGCATACATCAAGATATACATTTTCCCCTAGTAAAGTTTGTCAAAAATTTAGTCAAAGAATTCCCCTTGTCTGCACACCTCAGGATTATTAGAGGTGTAATAAGACAAACAGATATCAAATTAAAAACAGTATGTGGACACCTACTCGTCAAACATCTCATTCCAAAATCATGGGCATTTATATGGAGTTGGTGCCCCCTTTGCTGCTATAACAGCCTCCACTCTTCTGGGAAGGATTTCCACTAGATGTTGAAACATTGCCACGGGGAATTGCTTCCATTCAGCCACAAGATAATTAGAGAGGTCGGGCACTGAAGTTGGGCAATTAGGCCTGGCTCGCAGTCAGTGTACCAATTCATCTCAAAGGTGGTCGATGGGTTTGAGGTCAGGGCTCTGTGCAAACCAGTCAAGGTCTTGCACACCAATCTCGACAAACCATTTCTGTATGGATCTTGCTTTGTGCATCGGGGTATTGTCATGCTGAAACAGGAAAGGGCCTTTCCCAAACTGTTGCCACAAAATTGGAAAAACAAAACCGTCTAGAATGTCATTGTATGCTGTAGCGTTAAGATTTCCCTTCAATGGAACTAAAGGAACCATGAAAAACATTATTCCTCCTCCACCAAACTTTACAGGTGGCACTATGCATTCAGGCAGGTAGCGTTCTCCTGGCATTCCCCAAACACAGATTAGTCCGTCTGACTGTTAGATGGTGAAAGCATGATTCATCACTACAGAGAACATGTTTCCACCGCTCTAGAGTCCAATGGCGGTGGAGTTACACCACTCCACGCTTGGCATTGCACATGGTGATCTTAGGCTTGTGTGCGTCATGAAGCTTCCGACTAGCAGTTATTGTGCTGACAGAGGCAGTTTGGAACTTCACAGTGAGTGTTGCAACTAAGGACAGACGATTTTTACACTATTCAGCACCTAGCGGTCCCATTCTTGGAGCATTTTGTTTGCCTACCACTTCACCGCTGAGCTGTTGTTGTTCCTAGATGTGTCCACTTCACAAAAACAGCACTTACAGTTGACAGGGGCAGCTCTAGCAGGGCAGAAATTTTACGAACTGACTTGTTGGAAAGGTGGCATCCTATGACGGTGCCATGTTGAAAGCCAATGAGCTCTTCAGTAAGGCCATTCTACTGCCAATGTTCAAATATGGAGATTGCATGGCTGTGTGCTCGATTTTATACACCTGTCAACAACGGGTGTGGCTGAAATAGGCGAATCTACTAATTTGAAGGGGTGTCCACATACTTTTGTATGTATAGTGTATCAACAATATGCTGCCAGTGTATTTATAGTCCCAAAAATCATGAATGAATATTAAAACACAAAAAGAGTAAAGAAAATTGACAAAAACAAGCACCACACAAGGATGCCACCTGCAATATTCCTCTAATATGAAAAGATCAGACAACCAAATGAAACAAAGCTTGATTCAACTTTGGCAAAATATAAGTGTTACATTATCTATCCATTGAACACCATGGCTCTTCATTACCTTGAACTACTTATTTATCATGAGTCCTCCAAAAACTACCTGATATATCATGGGGCGGCAGGGTAGCCTAGTGGTTAGAGCGTTGGACTAGTAACCGAAAGATTGCAAGTTCAAAAGCCCGAGCTGACAAGGTACAAATCTGTCATTCTGCCCCTGAACAGGCAGTTAACCCACTGTTCCTAGGCCATCGTTGAACATAAGAATTTTTTTTTAACTGACTTGCCTAGTTAAATAAATAAAGGTAAAAAAAAAATTCATACATACATACTCATCAGTATACAGATGTAGTGTACAATTGTGCTCCTAAAAGACGCCATTCAAAGTCTGATAAACGGACAAAGAGTCCAGTGGAGAGACATTAAATGATGATAAAACAGAATCTAAAGTATAGACATATGAAACCTAGATGTACTGTAACATTAATCATTTTCCATTCAGTCTATTTCTCCCAATCTGCTGCGGTGTCACAAACACTCTACAAGTGCAAGTACCGGAGGAGTTTTCAGAAAGTGCTTTGGCCATTTCCAAGAAAAGGCTATGATACAGAACATTTACAACTTATTAAAAATAAATATTAACCAACCAACCATCAAAATATAAAATAATTATGTTTTAAAAAGTACAAATATTATTGTCATTTTGTTAGTTCATTTTCAGATGTTGCAAATAGAACACATTGCATGACAACAGTGACAACATGAGAGAATTGGCTAAAATCAATCAATTTGACTCTTCAGATGGTAACAAAGAAAGCACAGACAAATGGTTGTCTATGGCAGGAAAAATATACTTGTATAAAAGGTCAAGTAAAAAAGCAGCATCGTTGTACTCAATTATCTGACAGCAAATATATTCAACATGGGACTTTGATTAAAAAAGTATTGCTGGGGCAATTGTATGTACAGCATTGCAGCTAAAGATAATTTGTGTCTTTGTAAAATGGTACATCCACGTCAAATTACTTTCAGACAGCTTGGTGTTAGGATATGAAGAGCCATTCATGTATACATTCTGCATTGGCCACAGAACCAATTGGCTTACTGCATATCTAAGCTGCCAGCTGGATACTTCATTTAGCCTCAAAACAATAATATACATATCACTATTGCACACAGCCACTATAATCTTCTATTGTTCAGAGGATCTATGCATATTTTTTAAATTTAACATATCTGATATGTTCCAATACCATGGCAGAATTAGATTTTTTGCTGCACAAAAGTTTCAAGTTTGATGATGATCCGTGCTGTACATTCCATCACTCTCATTGCCACCTCAGACGTGAATCTGTCATTGGGGATCTGAGGAAAGGGTAAGAGGTCAGGATAGCGAGTTCTTAGGCTGTCCACACCATACCCCTCCAAGATGTTGACATCTTTCGCAAGTCCTGCTAGCTGTGGGTTGTACTCTTCCACTTTCTGTGCCAGTGATGTGGGTTTCACATCCTTGTCTGACTTTCCTCTAACAGAATAGTCAGCCGCTATCAAGGCTAGTTTTGTAGCCAGGTAGCATTTGAAACACACCCACTCATTGGCATTTTTGTGAAGGTCATTCCGTGCAGAAGAAAAATTGGCTCTTGCTTGCCTGAGCCACCTGCGGGCTTCCACAGGATTGCCAACAGACTTGAAGGTCGGGGGCACAAAGAAGCGATTAGAATGTGATGAACCTGCATAAGTAGTGAACTGCTCCCGGAACTGCTTTTTCTCAGACCTATGGCTTGTTGCCTCTTGGTTCCACGATGTGTAAAATCTTTGAAATGAAAACTTCTCTGACTGGAAGCGGGTGGAAGATGTTGAGAAAGTTCTCCTGGATGCTCTGTCGGTGTTCTGCTGATCTGTCAGAGTCTGCTTCTCCATCCTGTTGATTTCATTCTGTAAGTGCTTGAAGACCTCTGTAGCCACGTCTAGATTCTCTGCATTCTTGTCCGGATGCCACTTGAGATACAACCGGCGAATGATCTTCTTCCTTTCCGTTTCAGCGAGCTTCCAAGCTTGCTCAATAACTAAGGTCACATCTTTTAGGATTTCTGGCAATGCACTAAGTCTTATCTTTTTGGGAGATTGTTTTGTGGGAGGGGCTTTGTGATTTTCCTTTCTAGTGAAAAGGGGTGGCACCAATCGTGGACCAGGACCAGGAGAGCGACATTCTGGGGGGGTTGTTGGAGTCGATGGGGCGCTGCTGTCTCGGATATGAGCACTTTCCTCTTGTCTAGAGAATTTGTATAGATCAAGAGAACTGACTATTTTGTACTCCGAATATCCAATATCAATTTGGAAGCATTTCCCAAGGAAGCTTGGGTTGTCCTCCTCTTCTTTCTCCACTTCTTGAACAATGATGGCATACGTGTACGTGGGCTGATATCCGCCATAGACATCCCCTCCTTCAGAGTCCACAAGGTAACCCACATATTCTCCTGGGTAAAACACATTCATTGGATCCATGAGGAGTATATGGTGTATCTCAGCTGGTATGGGTGTCCCAGGGAGAGGAAGCTCGAGTTTTGAGGGCTCTGTGGAGTCATACTTGACGCCAAGGTTGTCCAGCTTCTCTGTGATTCTGTAGATGTCGTTACAGCCCAGCATAGCAATTAGATAGGAGGTGTCAGATATCAAGTTGTCTGTTGCAGATTTAAGTGTCATCGCCAGCGCTAAGAGAAAATTAATGTCTTTGCTGTCTGAGTGTTGGATGTACAGATGAATAACAGCTGTACCATACCTTTTCAGGAAGGCAAGTGTTTCACTCCGGCTGTGTGGGATAGGATTGCAACCTTTGACTCTTAGTGTTGTCTGGAGTTTCTCAAAACAAGACACCTTCAAACCCTCACAAAGTGCTTTGCACAATCGTATGGCTTTTTCCTCATTCACAAGGAATGCATTGTCATTTTCATGCTTCATTATTCGTATCAGTCCTGTGATGAACTGCTCTGATGACAGTAGAAGCTGAAGGCGACCCTGAAGCGAACAGAGAGCTCCAAACTGGCACATTTTTGGAGAGTCCTCATCCAGCTGCTCCTCAAGGATACTACTCAGGAGTCTTGGCCTTAGCTTCTGTGGGAGCAGCATGATCAGCTTTGTGTGGAAGGAATGGTCCTTGCCAAGATAACACTGACTCATGTCCACAAGCATCTGAACGCCTACATTACCCTGAATTCTGCTCTTGTAGTGTGGGGCATCGTCAAACACTAAACTGTTGGATTTGGCTAATCTACCATCGTGACTTGGCAGGTAAAATATCAAATCTCTGAGGCTCTCAAGGTCTTTGCGTATCTGAACTGGCTCATTCTGTAGGCTTTTGAATAGCCCTGAGACAGCCCTTTTCACAGTTCTCATTTCATTCGGATCGAGCTGCTTACCCTCTGAATTTCTGTGAATGCGGCACAGCACTTCAACGTATTGTTTTGTTGATACAACATCCTCTGTGCCCAAAAGCTTAAACAGCTGATGAAAGATGCCAAGCTCTAGTGGTAGTTTGTATAGGTACGGCTTGAAGTCCGATTCATTGTCCAAGTTGATGACAACCTCCTCTGGCTTTAGAAGTTTCCAGCCCTCCTCAACCATGACAAAACTCACCCCTCGTAGCTGGAAGCGAAACTCTCTTTTATCTGCATTGAGAATTTCGTACGTGGATCTCAAGACTTTGTTTCTTGTTTTCACCATATCATCATCGGGACTGGATATGTTGCAGATATTTTTGCAGTTGCTTATCACTTTGTCCAAGGGGGGTTCCAAGTTGACACTTAACATGGTCAGCACTAAGTTCAGTTGTTCTTGGCCAGTCAGCGTGCTTCCCTCCTGGTCTTTAATGGCTACTGGTGTGGCCTTCTCTGGGAGAATGGGACACGACGTCCATAGTAATTGAATGATATCAGTTTGCTTGAATTTTGGATTGACTTGAGACCCACTGAAACGTATCAGAGGGAGAGTGCCATTCATCTCTTGGAATTGAGCATGGAGCCGGATCAGCTCAGTGGGTGCACGCTCAGGACAAAGGAATGATATCATTGACAGCTCTTTGAGGAAAGCGCCAACAAATAGGTCTGTCCTCTCATTGAATATGTGGTTAAGGAGAACATCAACAATCATTTGGGCTTTTTCTTTGGACCAGTTCTCTGTCTGAGCTTTGATGCTGACTTCTTTTGCATACTGGAGAATTTGCTGCTGAGAGACAATGTGTTTGAGGCCTATATTCCTTAGGAATGTGATCCATGAGGTGAGAAATGCTGTCCCATTTTTTGGCTTTGACACTTGCTCAACCTTCTTGAAAAAGTCATTGGGTATGAATGTTTTTGGAGGGAGCATCACTTCGAACACCTTCACTGTTTGATCATAGAACATTTTGGTAGACTTGAGTCTGTTTGTGTAGTCATAGATGAATGACAGACCTTCTAGTTTCTCATACAGACGATCCTTGATCCCACATGACTCCTCCATTGCCATAAGTCTCTCCTTCAGATAGACAAGGTGCTCAATTCTGGCATCGTATGACAGGTTGTCAAACTTTGGTAGGAGATGCCTCAGGTAGACTTCCAGATCATCAATTGGGCAACATCCAAGGAAACTGTACAGTTCCTTCAACTGTGGATTGTCTGCGAGAAAGGCAAAGGATGTTGTGTGAGCCCATTTTTCCATATCTGCAGAAGGAATGCTTTTTGCCAGAACATAGCATGACCCAAAGTTTGCAATGCTGATGTATCTGCCACTGACTGCTTTAAAGCATGGGAGCAGTTTCAGAGTTTGAGCGTCCTCTTGGGTGAGATTGATCAAATTGCAGTTGAAGTACAACAGAAGAGCCTCAAACTCTTTGTCAGTTAAACTTCCTGTTTTGAAAGCTGCCGTCTGGATCATGTACTCCAGTGCTTTCAGGATGCTGGATGGATTGTCTATGTTTGCTGTATGCTGTGCCAAAAAAGGCAGGACAGGATTATCTTTGAAGCATATTTTGTTGATGGCAAGCTGAATGCATCCCCCTTTCATTAGGATGTGAAATATTTTGTCATTTTGCCCATTTGGAAAGATAGCTGTGCCTATCAAACTCAGGGGTAGTAACACGTCGTGATCAGGGACAACCAACTTGTTGCTTGAAACCATGAATTTGATTCCTGGCAGCAAAGCCCAGTCTTTCAGTAGGTCCAGTACAGTCTCAAAATTGGGTTTGATGCCTGCCTGTTCTTCCTTGACTGCAATGTTCTCACTGATGAAGTGCCACACACCTTTCAGCCAAGACTCACTGGCATAGCTGTCTCTCCACTTCACAAGGATCCTTGTTCTGTATTCACGCGGTAGAACAGAACTCAAAAGTTCCCCGAAACTGCTGATGTCGAAGACCTTTGCAACACCTAAATTCATCAGGATGTTGTTGTACTTCATGTATAGTGTGTTCATGAACAGCTCTTTCCTTGATGATACCAGTTCATGGTGTGTTGACAGAAACTTTGGTTTCTTGGAATCAAACACCTGGAGTATGTTGTCCATTGTCATCATCAGTGGTAGCCCCTCTATGCTGATTCCATCCTCCTCTATGTCTTTGAAGCAGTAGTCAACCAGAAGCTTCAGGCTGTGGAAGAGCTTGTAATTTGACTGCTGGAGTCGACAGGGAAGTTTCCCAACTTGGCAAGATGTGTCTGGGGACGAGAATGTGAGGAGAAAGTTTCGTACATCCTCTGGGGTAACATAGCTCACGGGAATGCCTGCATCATCCAAACAGATGTAAAGACTGGCTGTTTCGTCACAACTGTGGACCAAGTTGAACCCCACATCCGAAAGCAGGGCCTTGAGTCGGAAGACATTTTCTGCAACAGACTTGCGTGAGGAGATGTTGTATTCTGAGTTTTTCAGATGTTGAAGTTCATCTTGCAGCAGATTGTCAAAGAATGCACGACCTTTGTTGGCAGAGGATGTGTTGACCCAGGAGATGTATACGGCAGAGTGCATGTCTGTGTTGTCAATGTGGGGAGCCCTAACAACAGGAAGGAGACGTTTCAGGTCAGCATGAATGCAGGTGTACACTGCTTTGACAAGACAGTACCAATCTGGCTGGATGTCAAGTCTGTTGACTGGGAAGAAGTACAGGAATTTCCTCAAAGTGTCTTTGACAATGTGAATTGGTGTTCCCTGTAACACAGTCATGGTGGGATCGGGTCCCGGGAAGTATCGTCTTTTCAGCTGAATCAAAAGCTCCACATAGGCAGGAGCTATCAAAGATGTCATCAAGTTGTTGTTCCAGTCACTCCTCACTCCTACTCCATTGTCATCTCTCCATAGGTTTCTCCTGGCAGAATCTAAGGCAAAATGCCCATTAACATGAAAGGGCAAGCCAGTCTCCAAGGAAAGGGGCAGAAAGCAGAATGCTCTGTGGGGCTTCTTGTAGTTGTGGCTTACACATGCAGCCACCCCTCCACGTGGAAAGAGAGTAATGTCTTCATTTTTGTGGGCTGAAATCACACTCTTTGAGACTTTCTCTAAGCAGGAGAAGCCAGATCGATTGCAGACCATCCAAGTTGTTAGATTGCCATCGGAGTCCTCTATATCCATTGAGTAGGTTATCTGCTGGACTGGGATTTGAGTGAGCTGCTTCTTTTTTGTCACACTATCCACCACTGAGGCATGAAACTGCTTGCGTTTTAGACGGTCACCATCTGTGATTTTAGCAGTCACAGAGTATAGCACCTTCAGGTCACCTGTAGCTTTCTCTATTTCACAGATGGAAATTTTCTCCATGTGGTTGAGGAACATGAGGAGTTCTGCCCCATCGGTTTTTAGTTTATCCAGAAGGTTTTGCACCATTCTGTCTGATGCAGGAACAGAGCTGATCTCTGATATTTTGGCCATTTCTGTTGAGCGTATGGGGAATCTGAACATTGTGCATCGCTCTAGCCTGAAATGAGATCCCAGGTAAAGATTTAGCACATCAGAAAATTGAGATCTAAAGTCAGAGTCCAAGTCCCTAAACATTCTGCCAGGACTAACAGATGTCGCTCCGGGTGCAAATCGTGCATGTGGATCGAAGATGCAAAGAATGTCATTGTTTGAAATGAAAGACGGGCAGTCTGTGATGTGATACACAGAGTTGAATCCTATGCCATATTGTCCAGTTTTACCAGGATTTGCTTCTTTTGTTCCTCTTCCTAGGTTCTGGATTCCTCTGACATCATCCTCAGTGAAAGGCTGATTGTTGTAGACACAAAGTGATGGGCCTTGCATTGGCAACCATTTATCATCAAATATTCTGTCTGTGGGGTGGATTCTTGGATCAAAAACAAAGTAGATTTCAGTGGCTTTAGCATCATCTGCATTCTGCAGGAGCTCCTTTAGCATTTCCTTCTCTGATGGGTAAGCGTTGAGGATACTTTTAATTCTACTTGTGAGTTTCTCTTTTTGTCCAAACTCACTTCCAAGTGTAGTGAAGCAGATATTTGAGGCATACCTTTCCAGGGCTTTGTGACGTTTGGGAACTGCTCCTAATTTCACAGCAACCTCCCTTGGAATATCTACATGGCAATATTTCACAGTTGTGTCTCTGACTTTGATCCAAGGACAGTCATTGTAACACAGAGACTTTGATGGCTGCAGTGTAAGATGGGTGTCAGGAAGGAGAATTTCCCCGTAGGTAGCTTGGCAGAACTCTTGGTTTTTGTCTCTGATTAAGCCCCATATTCCTTCACTAATGATTCTGCGAGAGAGCTGAAAGTAATCCTCAGAGAGGGCTCTTCTCCCACAGTCATTTTTCACTAATTCAAGGACTGCTGAAAAGTTCTCAACTGTGAAGCTTGACTGAACCCCAACATTCTCAAAGAGCTCACGGCAACTGTTTCTGTACTTGTTGGGAAGCTGGTAGAGATATGGTGCTGCATCAAAGTTCTGGTAGAATGCAACTTTGGAGGGCTCAACATAAGTGTTCTCCACTAGAATGGAGCAGAAGGTTTTCAGCTCCTCATTGATCTGTGTCTTTGCTTTGGCATCCTGGAGCATTTCTTCATGTAGGTATTTGTAGCAGGCATTGGTGATATTTTCCTGATACAAAGTAACTCCGTCAAATGACTTAGCAAGTTCCTTAAGTTGACTGACAACTAGTCCAACTGTTGGCTTTCTTATCAATCCGAGAGAGTCTTTTACTGCCAATGTGATTGTGCCGCACCCTTTGAAAGATGGAGAGTTCTCATTAAGGATAGGCTTTATCAAGCACACTGTATCCTGGTGGTCAGTCGTAAAAAGCTCTTTGGCAGAAAACATGGTGGACGGGTGGAAAGTATTCCCATGCCATGGTAGTGAAAACCCTGCAGGCTTTGTTAGAAATGGAAGAAACTTTATGTCCTGTAGCTTCTCCAGTAGTTTACTTGCTCCTGAGTCTGTCATTTTCAGCTTCTCATCAATGAGACTGAGAATAATGCTGCTCCGAAGACATGCAGCAGTGTGATCATTTTCATTTAGATCGAACACAGATTCTGCACGTTCAATCAAATCCTTCCAAGAAAGGTCATCTTTGACCATTCCCAGCTGTACTAGCTTGACCAAGCAGACTGGATTCATGTAGTCTTTTGAGGTTCCTTCTGGAAATCTTCCATCTTCAGCGTTGTACAGTTTTGCAACTCTTCCTTCTGGATGGATTAGTCTGGATGGTATAACTAATTGATGAGTGGGGCCAGAGCATGGGATGCATGGAGTCTCTCTAAGAATTGATGCAAATTCATCCAGTTTGCCATTCAAGACATAATGCATTAGTGGGTCACGAAATTCTTTGTCGATGTCTTGAATATGTGGGAAGAATACATCTAAGAAGAACTGCTTTTCAGTCAGGGTGTTCTCTATCAGCTTCCCTTTGCATCCAGCATCATCAAAACCTTCCTTGACCCAGTCAGGCAGCTCAACAGCGCAGAGGTCTTGCGAGCTGCTCTTCTTGAGGTATTTTAGGAATATCTTGAAGGCAGCAGGGCCAATGTCTGGTCTACAGAGCAAGGAGTCATCTAGGAATCTGACGTACTTGATTGATACCCAGGTTTTGCCATCTGAGAAAACTTTTGCATGGTCCCCGTCACCCCCTTTGGCGATCTCTTGGTAGACTCCTTGGCTGATCACTGTGAAGTCATCGTGTACTAGACTTGGATCAGGCCATGCTACATAGTAGCTGTAATCAAGCAGTTCTCCACTTTTTGCCATTGAACGCAGCATATTGAGTGCTGCTAGGTATGCCTGGACAATCACGTGTCTCATGAACACTGAGTTCCAGTGTCCTTTGGTGTCTGTCTTCCAGATCTCTTTGCGGTTAGATGTCACAGCAAAACAGCCATTTATGTGGACTGGCAAACCTGTTTTGATTCTGAGAGGTAAATAGCAAAACACTTCTCCTATCGGGTTGATGTGGTTGGTGTTATCCTTCACTGTCCATTTTCGATTATCCTCCTCTGAGAGCAGAACAGCTACACCCCCACAAGGCACTAGTCCAAGTCGTTTTCCATTCTCACCGAGTGAAAATTTTAGAGCTTCGGTCACATCCATACATGAACAAATGAGCCAGTTTGTGAGATCAACTGCCTTTTGGGGCATTTCATCTGTGAGTCGTCTGTTTTTTCCATCTTTGGCAGCCATTTCAAAGTATGAGGAAGGATCCTCCTCTGAACCTCTGAAAAGGGGTGACTGGAGATCAACTATGCGCTTGAACACATTGTGAAACTCCTCCACCACAATGCGTATGATACAGCCAGACTTGGGAGTGTCAGCAGGTACCCTGTTGGTGGCTGCCACCTTTTTCATGACTTTTGCTGCAGATTTCAGAATGCTCAGAGGCCCATATGCAGCTTTGGATGACCATACACTTTTGTTGATAGTGACAACATCCTGTGCTGCTGCTGGATTGGGCTCTTCATATTTCAGGTACTTCAGTACCATGGAGCCAACATGCTGAGTGAAGAGAATGAGCCGGTGGCCACATATGCTGAACTCATCAACAAGGGAGTAGATGTCTGGGGTGTTGTAGTAGACACTGCTGATTTCACTCACTGATGCCTCTTGCTCAGTCCTGAAGGGGAGTCTGAACAGTGTTCCATCGTACTTGTACGGAGACTCTTGTGCAAGAGGAAGTTGGCAATTAAAGACATTGATGAAGGGTTTGAATTGATTGGGGAACTTTCTCAGCCGTTTCTGCTGTTTGCTCCAGTTGATCTTAATTCCCGGGTTTGACCTGTCTTTAATGTGCTTGCTGATGTGGTTGATGTTTGGATCGAACATGATCATGAACTCTCTGCTCATTATGATGGGGATGTCAGTGATGTGATAAACTGAGTTGAAACCTAGGCCAAATTTGCCAACTTTGTCTGCCTCACATCTCTTCATTGACCCACCTAACCTTGTTATGTTCAGAAAGTCAGTGTCAGAGAATGTAGAGTTGTTGAATGACCATAAGGAGGGGCCATGGCATACAAGCATGCCAGGGTCAAGCAGGTTCTCTCGAATGTCAATATTCTTCCTCATGTCTATCAGGAAGCAACACTCTGTAGCACTCGCATCATCAGCATTCTGAAGAAGTTCTTTGAAAATATCTGCGACAGATGGATATTCTTCTAGAATGTTCTTTATTCTCACTGTCAGAGGCTCCCGTTGGCCTGATTGTTCAAAGCCAAGGTTTTCTGGGTTTATCAGTCTCGTACTCAAACAAGGCACGTTCAGCCATTCTGCTGTTTTCATGGGGATATCATCATGGACTAAGATAATGGGCTCTGATGTATCATCAAGCAAGTCATGTAGATCCTCCACTTTAATGTCACAGTAGGTGCATTCATGAATGGGTTTCATGGCCAGTTTGCTTGGATCCTTGTAGCAAAGGATTGGTACATGCATGTCAATGTCCACAGAAATTTGACTGTTATACAGCCATCTCAGAATATTTATCAGGAGGAGGAGATCATGCTTACTTTCCTCTTTAGTAATTTCTTCATCACACCTTTGCCTTACTGTTTGGATCACATCGAACACATGGCTTGGGACAACCTCTTCAACCGAACCACAGAATTTGAAAAGTTTGTGAAACTTTGCAATGGTTTTTGGCAAAGAGTACAGGTAGGGTTGCAAATCGAGGTCAGAAATGGGTTTTAGAACTGTGTGACTAGGTGATGAAAAGGTCTTGCCAGTCCACACCCAATCAAATGGCAGTGACTTCATTGCCTCTCTTGCATCTTCAAGGTGTGCTTGCATGAAGTCATAAATCTCAATAAGGATCTGTTGGAATTGATACCAGTCTTCTGTGGTAAATGCTTGAGATCTGTGCCAGTCATTCACTGCCTTTAAATGCTGTAACACTTGATCAATCTGTGGCTCTATAGATAACTTCAGGGCCTTCTTCATGCCAGCAGAAGTGCGCTCCACAAGTGCAACGGAAGAGCCTACCAGCACTGCATGGGATATATCGCACATTTCTGAGAATGAGCAGATGTTATGGGTGTCTCCCATCCATGCAAGGGACTTTGGGTAATTTACAGGTCTGTCCTTGCAAACTGGCACCCATTTCAGTTTTTTCAAGGAATTCTGAGCCTCTGAAGACTTTACCAGCTTGGTTTGTCTATTCAGTATTTGCAGCAGTGTTTTCGCTTTCTGTATAACTGGTTCCCATTCTGGCTCATTGCCACCCTGCAATTCCTCAATCTTCTGTGCCACCTGGAGTACATCTTTTTCGCTGAGTTGTACTTCGTTTTTCAGTCCAAGTTGTCTCAGTGAATGTAGCATATCAGGAGAAGACGTATATGTACTTGTGGGAAACCTATTATTTTCCTCCATGTAGAAAATATTCTGTAAAATCTCCAGCTCAGGATCAAAAAGTTCTGTAGTTGCAACAGTTTTCCCTGCAGATGTATGAATGAACTTTAGAGCCGAAAGCCATCCAATCACAGCTTTGTTTTCATTCTTTAGGAATGACAGATGCTTAAGGGCCCAGAGCATGATCTTAGTGATATCCTCTTTTGAGTAAAACCCTTTCTCCATGTCTTGAACAACCAACTTCAAGCAGTCAGTGGTCTTCACCTGTTCCACGTTCAGAATCTTAATGAGGCGAATGGATGCCTCATCACTGCAGCCCACAACATTGATGGATAGTTTGACGTCTGGTGGATACTTGGCAGTATGGTGTAAAGCCCTGGCTCCTCTCAGTGAGGTATATGTTGGGATGCCTTTCTCTGAACAGGGCCCTACTTTCTCAAATATTGTCAGCTCCAGGAGGATACGCTTCTCTTTCTCTGTGATGTCAGACAGTCCTGCCAGGAAGTCCCTCAGTGCCACTTTCTGTTTGCTAGAGAAGGATGAGACCAGGCTTGCCACTCTCTGGGTTGACGACCTGTCCATGATTTGCAGTAGCATACTGGGAGATGAAGGATGGATGTAGTTCTTCAACAGAGGATGCTGCAAACACAGGTCCAACTTTTTCATCACTACTACCCCAAGTTTTTTCATGATTTCAAGAAGGCTTTTAGAAATTAGGGCCTCTTGCTCATCCACAATGATAATAGGGGATGGGGTTTTGAGACGATGGAGCTCAATTGAGTCCACACTTTCTTCAAGGGGCACATTTGGGATCAATGGCATGTCTTCAAAGGTACTAAGGTCATCAGCAAAGTTTATATATAGATGCTTCCAAACCATCTTAAGCCAAGAGTGTGTAGGATGCTTCTTCTCTCGGTTCCCATGGTCCCACTGGACTGTGAAGTCTCTGGTAGGCCAGACTGTCGAGAGGATCTCCTTTATGAGTCGAGCTGACCGTTCAGGAGTTAGCACTTGTACCTGAGTGCAGGGTCGTCCTGTAGAAGATACAAAATCGCAAGTTAATATAACCTTAATGATGACTTTCTCAATGACAATTCATAGGAACTACATATATATAGCCCAACGTTTCATTTAACAATGTTTGTCCTGCAGGTATTCTAGGTGATTTATTAGCTTTACTGCATAGCCCCAGGTTCATTCCCATCAACACCACATGTATCAACAAGATAAATTCGCATTTTGGACCTGGAATGTAGTAGTGATCGACAGGGCATTAGAAAATCAAGTAGAATCATATACACTGCTCAAAAAAATAAAGGGAACACTAAAATAACACATCCTACATCTGAATGAAATATTCTTATGAAATACTTTTTTCTTTACATAGTTGAATGTGCTGACAACAAAATCACACAAAAATTATCAATGGAAATCAAATTTATCAACCCATGGAGGTCTGGATTTGGAGTCACACTCAAAATTAAAGTGGAAAACCAAACTACAGGCTGATCCAACTTTGATGTAATGTCCTTAAAACAAGTCAAAATGAGGCTCAGTAGTGTGTGTGGCCTCCACGTGCCTGTATGACCTCCCTACAACGCCTGGGCATGCTCCTGAGGAGGTGGCGGATGGTCTCCTGAGGGATCTCCTCCCAGCCCTGGAGTAAAGCATCCGCCAACTCCTGGACAGTCTGTGGTGCAACGTGGCGTTGGTGGATGGAGCGAGACATGATGTCCCAGATGTGCTCAATTGGATTCAGGTCTGGGGAACGGGCGGGCCAGTCCATAGCATCAATGCGTTCCTCTTGCAGGAACTGCTGACACACTCCAGCCACATGAGGTCTAGCATTGTCTTGCATTAGGAGGAACCCAGGGCCAACCGCACCAGCATATGGTCTCAAGGGGTCTGAGGATGTCATCTCGGTACCTAATGGCAGTCAGGCTACCTCTGGCGAGCACATGGAGGGCTGTGCGGCCCCCCAAAGAAATGCCACCCCACACCATGACTGACCCACCGCCAAACCGGTCATGCTGGAGGATGTTGCAGGCAGCAGAACATTCTCCACGGCGTCTCCAGATTGTCACATGTGCTCAGTGTGAACCTGCTTTCATCTGTGAAGAGCACAGGGCGCCAGTGGCGAATTTGCCAATCTTGGTGTTTTCTGGCAAATGTCAAACGTCCTGCACGGTGTTGGGCTGTAAGCACAACCCCCACCTGTGGACGTCGGGCCCTCATACCATCCTCATGGAGTCTGTTGATGTGCCTTCCTGGATGAGCTGCACTACCTGAGCCACTTGTGTGGGTTGTAGACTCCGTCTCATGCTACCACTAGAGTGAAAGCGCCACCAGCATTCAAAAGTGACCAAAACATCAGCCAGGAAGCATAGGAACTGAGAAGTGGTCTGTGGTCACCACCTGCAGAACCACTCCTTTATTGGGGGTGTCTTGCTAATTGCCTATAATTTCCACCTGTTGTCTATTCCATTTGCACAAAAGCATGTGAAATGTATTGTCAATCAGTGTTGCTTCCTAAGTGGACAGTTTGATTTCACAGAAGTGTGATTGACTTGGAGTTACATTGTGTTGTTTAAGTGTTCCCTTTATTTTTTTGAGCAGTGTATTATCATTTGCATCAAGACCATATGGTCTCAATTAGGCAAACAACAAGCATTTTATTACAAATATTTCTAGTTAATAGAATTTGATTAACTACAACACTCAAAAAATCCAAAGCACAGCAAAGCATAACAATTATATTAAGTTACCATGCACAGCATGGCAAGCACAACACACACTTAACAGGCTAATATTTAATAGACTCAATGTCACATCACAAGACTGCCATCAAATTCTACAATGAGTTCTAACTAAATGACTGATACACAAAGATTGTGCAAATTCCTACAATGAGCAAAGACAAAGTGCGTTCCAGTGACATGTTAGAATTCACACTGCCAGAGAGACACACTTTTCTGGGAACTCACACAGCTAAACAAATACAAAAACATTATGGGCACTATGAAATGTGATGTTTTTCAAATTGGAGGGAAGGGAACATAATATTTCAAACGCTCCCACCTCCACAAAGGTTCAGTCTTTATCAATGTTGAGGCAATGTTAGCTACTGTTCACATTAAATGTATGATACAGATTAGAGTTTGTATAGTGCCCATTAAAACAATGTATTGGTTTGGGTTAATGTAAAACATGATTCCAGGACACAACACCACATGTCAAAGTACCTACCTGAACACCCCCAAAGAAATTGTTGCACTGCAATTACATTTAAAATGATATGTTTTAGACATTTAGGTTAGCACGTTGATAACTACATCCTCCAATTCCCCAAAATTAAATTATGTCATTATAGTTGTATAAATGTTATTTTAAAATGTAACTGTAATGGATTTTACTTTGATATACTAGCTTGCATTGATAGCAGAGGATACAATCAACCTGCCAAGAGACTGTGAGGACAAGGGGGTGATTCTGAGGATGAGTCCCCAGATCACACATGGGTGGCTACAGTGGCAGACAGTCAATGCCTGCAACAGCCACTGTAGGGCAGCGATCATATAACACCGGCAGGGTAGGGGAATTCTAGTGTCTCTCTGAGGATCATACAGATGTCGTTCTCAATGGCTATGTGTGAAGGGTCTATTGTGTGAGAGGACCTTATATGTGACCCACTTAATGAAGTGTAATGAGGATAATTCAATCTCTGATGCATGTAGCAGCACCCAAGGCTGTGTCCTAGCTATGAGGTGGCAATGACAGACCAGCAGAGAGCCAGAGAGGTATAAGGAAAATTACTTAGGCTTTGAGTAAAGTAGAAAGTTGGAATTCTGTCAACTCGTAAAATTAAAATGATAAATATTATTCAGGATTGCAGTATTTTTCTGAAAGGCAATATTCCAATGAATCCATGTCTATTTACAGAAATATACTGGATACAGTTAGAGCAGCATATTATTGCCTCACTCCTTCAATCTAACTACCACTAGCAGTCAGAATGATGGAGTGTACCTCTCTGCCCTGGATAGACCTTTCTACTGTTTCACAGAGAACTCCTAGCTCAACATGAAGAAGATTTCAATGCTATATTATGTCCAGATTACACACACTGTGAAAACAATGTTTGATTCTGAATTTATTTGTTATGTGGCGCTCAGGATGTGGACACGTTGTGTTCTCTGGACCGTGCAGCAAAGGGCTTTAATTGACAAATCTGCATATTCCCCCTGACTGGCTCCAGGCCCTTTTGGCACACTCCTGGTTGGGTATGGGAGCAAGCATGTCCAGGATCTGATAGCAGTGAACGGAATGTGAGTCACCCCCATCTGCCAGCTCACACATGCACTCAGCAGTCATAAATTATCTATCAGCAGTGCACCAGGTTTAATGTCCCCCGGGGGCAGCAGGGGAATGGGGTGACCAGGAGTTATTACTACCTGGCTACGAACCTTACACATCCCTCAAATAACACAGTGTGAACTAGGCAGTGAAGGCAGTGAAGCTACCGTGTAACAATTTTAATCTACTGTATGTTAAACTACAGTTTAGACTGAATGTCTTCTAGATTCATCGATTCTATTTCCTAGAATTAATGTTGGTGTCCAAATCTAATATTAGGATTAAGGTGGGATCCTCCGATGACTGACACACCCCAGACATGTGAGTGGGGGATTTACCTCTGCTTTTGGCTGCATCCTTCAGGCTGCTCATAACTGATGGTTTAATGCCCTCCAGTATGAATCGTCCCTCCAGTCCAGGGTAAAGAGACCTTAACACAAAACAAAGAGAGAGTACACACTTTTATATATTAGCTCACAGGCTGCAATCTAGCATATTGCTGATAGTTAACAATACTTGCATTCAAATGTGTTTTTTTGTGGTTTTGCTAAGGCATAAAGAAAGTCTGAGGACTTTAATTCTGTACCTGGGGTATTCTTCCGAAGCAATGTAAATTGCATCCTTATCACTGATAGAAGAGGAGAACGCTGCAAATGTCTCATCTTGCAAAGGCAGCAGCTCTAGTCCAATGAGGTCACTGTAACCTTTGTCGCTGAGGACAAACTCCAGCAGAAGCAGCTTCTCCTGAGAGGTCCCTTTATGTTTGGCCTTCCTGATCACCTGCCGCACCAGATGAGGGGTCACCTTCTTCACAGAGGCAGGCCCCATTGCGTATGTGTCCAGGACCGCGTCTACAGCGGCAGGCACCCTGGCCACCTGCATCCCTGAACTTTGGAGGTAGCTGATTACCGTCTCTGTGATGTCCACGTCCATGTCCAGCTCTGAAAACACAGCCTCGTCCACCTGGATCCAGCTGTTAGTGAGAGAGTAGACGACCTGCTGCTGTAGCAAGTCATGAAACAGAGGCTCCAGTATGGGCTTCCAGCGAGGCCTGATCCGGTTGAGGTCTGGCCAGGCCCCGTAAGTACCTCTAGGGAAGAGGGGGAAGTCTTGGTCCTTCTTGGTTTGGATCCTCTTGATGGCCTCCATGATGAGGGTGAAGTAGGCCCTGGGGATGATGGTGACGATGAGGAGTTCGTTCCAGAGCGCTGCAGGGTCCCTCCACTGGTCCACCTCCCGCCATTTGATGCTTCTGCGATTGTCTGTGAGGCCAAAGAAGCCACTGACATGGACCGGCAGCCCCGTCAGGCTCTCCTCTCCAGGGGGGAGAGGCAGGAAGCAGAAGGCTCGCCCCAAAAAACAAGACGTGGCACCCTTGTCCTCGTCGATGCGGCTGAGAGGCAGGGCGATGCCGATGGTGGGGATGAACTTCAGGTCATCTGCCAGGGAGTCCAGGTCACTGCACAAGCCCCGGCCCCCCACTCCATTACACACAAGCCAGGTGGTCCTCTGGATCTCCTTGGCTGTCTCGTCCTGGGTCTCGATGTTGACCTGGTAGGTGGCGCACGTGACAGTACTGCTGGGCACTCCGTTGCTGTAGCTGTCTGTGGCCAGTCCCAGGGTCTTTAGAGAGTTAGGACGCTCTAGCTTTTCTTCTGGGTTCTCTCCTGCTGTCACCTGGAAAAGCATGCGTTCTGTACCGTCTGACTCACGCACATGCAGGGAGACCTTCTGAACGCTCTTGAGGAAGAGAAGCACCGTGTCAGCGTCGGCTTTGAAAGACTCAAAAAGCTCCAGCACCTTCTCTTTGTTGTAGATGTTGGCGCTCAGCTGGGAGGGCTTAATGCGGAGGGGGAAGCGGAACATAGTTCCAGAAAAACTGCCGTCCTCGATGGGTTTACCGGAGTTTCCAAATAAGCCGATGAAGGGCGCAAACTGGTCGGTGAGCTCTGTGATCTCCTTCATATCTGTCTTCAGGTTCCAACACTGCCCAGACTCATGGGCACCAAACAGCGTCTGGTGAGGGTCCAGCATGCCAATCTGTTCCCCACTAAATATACTGGGGACATCTGAAACAAACATTCAAACAAAATGTATTTATTTATTGATTAAAGGTAACTTAAAAAACGTGCACATTGAAGGATATATCAAACATAATACTGAATAATCACCTTACTCATTTGCAGGTAAAATAATATTTCAATAAAAGCCTCACCTGTTATGTGGTACACAGAGTTGAACCCAATACCAAATCTTCCAACTTTCAAAGGATCCTCTCTCTTTCTGCTCCTTGCTATCTCCTGAATTCCATTCCAATCTTCAGTCGTGAACACCGCATCATTGTACACATACAAGGCCGTTCCTAAAACCGAAACAAGAAATAAGATCATCCAAATAAGATCATAATCTTGATGACAGTTTTTAGATATTTGCTGCTGCTATGGAAAAACCAACAAAACCATTTCTCACTACTCTGCGACTTTTCTTACTGAAAACAAAAATGTCCCTATATCTGTTCAACTGAATAATCTGTGAGAATTAATAAAAACATACCTTGATACTGAGCCATGTCATGTGACCAAAGTGACTCCACTCCATACTCTGTCTCATCGTACAAAAACTTAACCTCTGTGGCTCCAGCATCCTCAGCATTCTGTATCAGCTCCTGCAGAGAAAAACAGTGAGATCTTTTTAAACAATATAAAGGCTCAGGGCTTTGTTTTGTGACATTAAGATACATACATACTGTACATACATAAATACATATGATACATACTGATATAAAGAAAGATGTTATGTGCATACAGGGTTTTGTGCATGTCGATATTAGTGCATTATCACACTATTACATAGTCACAGAGCTTCTGAACCATCATCTTCACGGAAAGGTTCAAACTTTAGGAGCCTTTCCTTCCCCCAGAGGTATTGCATCTTCCAGGGCAGTGTGAAATGAGTGGAACGTCGCTAGGTAATGAGCTTCCATTGTCTTAACAGTGAGAGTGAGTGTCAGGCCTATTTTCGGAACCAAACCAATGTGTTTTCCTCTCAAGAGTATAATCACCTTTGCCTGGATGTCATCATCACCATCAATGAGTCCATGTGTTTGGCTACTATGGACTCTTACAGTAAGTTAAAGCCAGACAACATTAATACATTGTACTTACTTTCAGAATCTGTCCACCTTCAGGATACCTTCTTAGAATATCTTTCAAAAACTCGACCAATGGTGGTGTCGTCTGTCCAAATCTCCCTGTAAAAATAGCAGTGAAATAGAATGTTACGTGAAACATATACTACCCATGAAGAACTAAACTAAAGGATTATGAACACCTATGTGAAAAGTAAGAATGGATTAATCCCAGAACTGTTTCCAGTAATCTATTATCTTACCTCCCCCTTTCAGGCCCCTTCCCTCCAGTGTCATGCATACTTCAAGGCTTCCCATGGGCACCAGGGTCCCAATCTGTACTTTGTCATCCAGCTGAAGTTAGGGGAGACAGAACACACCATGAGTACTATACAATATGCTTGTCCTTAAGCTTTAGTAACTGCACTGGAACTGTAATTAACATCTTGTATGCAAAACCCTAAATATGAATGCTTCAAACGATTAATAACCTGACAAATATCTTGATTTACACATCAGATCACATTTATTTATTCACTGCCATATAGGCAGCCTATGATCATAATGCACAAGACCATTAAATTGAACAATCTTCTCAGCATAATGAAGTACATTTGACTGTCAACCAGGTAAAATCTTGTGGTGGCGTTATTGCACAGGTGTTAGTGTGATACACAATCCCCCTCTGCACCTAACAGGATCGATACTGAACAGAGCAGACTGGACGTGCACCAGCAGCAGGCAGATAGGCTTACACTAAGACCATTATCTCTCACTCTCCAAGGTGAAAACCCTCATCTGCAGCGTCACTTGCGTCGCTCAGCACTTCTGGCATATGAACAAGCATTCCAGCACGACGAGCCCTGCTCTGCAAACCAAACCTCTCATCACAGAGGCCGTCTGACTACTCACATACTGTAACTGACTGGCTAATACCGATTGTCACTTTTTCTTGCTGGCCATGGTTTGTACAATATTGTTACTGATATGTAAACGATTAGTCTAATAGTTGAAATGAATGAGGATGGCGCCAGAGGAAATGGCTGCCGTTTTACAGGCTCTTAACCAATTGTGCTATTTTGTGTGTTTTTTCACGTTGTTGTAACTTATTTTGTACACAATGTTTTTGTCACCGTCTTTTATGACCAAAAACAGTTTCTGGATATCAGAACAGCTTTTACTCACCTCAAACAAAGATTTTTTCTTTAACGAGACACAGACTGCTACCCCTCGTCTTACCGGAGGCATCTGTTCAGTCTTGCTGATGCGCGGTCTGTGTCTATTTGTCAATAACAGCTGGTGCGCAAAAACAAATATTAAGGAAGTCTCAAGGTTTTGCTCACCTGCATGAGTGGCATTTCCCGTATGGTTGATGAGGATCTCCATATTGCAAATGTACGGTCCCTTACTAGACGTCCGCAGGTGTTATTAAAATAGGCTGATTCCACCAGATGGTGACTGGCTGCTTATTGCAAATTGACAGAACATCACCAAACGGACACGGACGTTTCTTGTAAATGGAAAAGACTTCAAAGATGAAACTTGGTGAGCACAGGTTTGGCCAAATGTACTTTTAGCCCAGAAACAAGATGGTGTCGAAGCCGCAACGCTCTGAGTTAATGCCCATTTTCTCGGATTAAAGGTGAAAAACGGTAATACAGCGATAACCTGACCACTTCACATTAAAGTACATAAACCTACGGTGTAAGGAAAAAAATAACCAGACATTTATCTATCGTAATTGACGAGAAATCATACAACGTCCGTTTAGTGATGGCTAAACAAATGTGCTTTTTTCCAAAAAGTTACAGATCCAGTTAAGGCGAATTTTGTTAAGATGGGTTTCAGGTGCTCTATGTGATTTCTGTGATTTTCTGTACTCACCCACCCACACAGTCATTGTGGAGTGACACAGTGCGGGGCTTACTGACACAGCCTACAGCCTGCAATAGTTACCTGCGTTCGACCCATCAAAGAACCGTCAGACCTAGAGCTCTGAAACTTTATAAACCTGTTCTAGGGATTCAGTTTGTAGTGCACTGTGAGTTATGTGGCTCTAAAAAGTCATCATGCCGAGAAACAGCCTTGTCCATTTGCAATAACTTCAATTCATTTTTAACGTCGCAAAATTGACGTCACTTAAAAAAGTCCCAGAATTACAAGACAGCCTTGGACCCTAAAGTTTCTGTCCGATTGCTCTTTAAGAGAACCTGTAGCAATGCCCGGACAAAGTGAATTTTCAGCACTAATGAAGGTCGCTACTCGGGCTCTGAATAACCTATCGACCCAAAACTCGGGATCCGGGGTCGCCTCAGCTAGGCCTACACATAATGTTAGAACAGGATCCACAGCTCGAATGTAACTATGTTTTTTTATGGTTTTAACAGAAGGCGCTATGAATTGTGGGCCAGCTCTGAAATATGTGATAGTTGGCTTCTAAAAGAGTCGAACAAAGTAAGTTTGGTGTTAGTATGATATCTTATTGACTGATGGCTGACTTGATGGCCGTATAATATATTGGCATTGTACATTTTATATTACAAATGGACAGTGTACATTTCCAATGTATTTAATGAGGGATTTTCCATCATCAAATGGACAGGCTGAAATCAACACCAATGAGGGATGGAGGGGAACCACTATCACTGCTCGGCCATCCCGAGTTCAACGAGCCGGTCAATTGGGCATTTCTGCAGTATATTAGAGCATGTCCAATTCGTGATGGTAAATGTCCAATGTAAGACATTGCAAATTTACAGCCGTGCACCTGGTAATTGAACAGGTTACTAGGAGCGTATTTTTAATATGGCTTCAAATGGCGTCAGGGGGATGTTTTTCAAAAAACATATTAAAAAACGACAGTCCCACTTCTCTCTCATTGCATCAACGAGCAATGGAAAGGAACCACTATCACTGCTCATCCATCCCGAGTTCAACGAACCAGTCAATAAGGCATTTCTGCAGTATATTAGACCATGTCCAATTTGTGATGGTAAATGCCAAAATGTAAGACATTGCAAATGGACAGTTTACATTTGTCCATTTCCAATCCATTTAAACCGGGAATTTCCATCACCAAATGGACAGGCTGAAATCGACATCAACGAGCGATTGGACAGTGTCCATCACACATATGCTATACTGTCAGTGTGAACATGCTCTTCTGCAAGTTGACAGTGTCCATTGCCAATGTATATCCATATGGACTTCCATTACGAAATGGACATGCTGAATCAACATTGATAAATTCTTACTTCCTATGATCAAACATGACAAATAGACCTTCTAGGTTGATTCAGGGCTTAACATAGTGATATATATCATTTGGTTAGTATATACGACATTTGAACATTTCTTATGCCATTTGGACATGGTTCACTGATTTTTGTGTTCAGAAGCCGAACACATATATGATCATATATTGCAAATGGACAAAACATAGGCCTTGTGGACAAACTCAATAAAATAAGACAAATGCATGTCCATACGTCCAATCCGGACGCTTATAAAAAATCCCGCTATGCACTCAGACGAACCAACCAAACAGGCGAAGCGTAAATACAGGACTGAGATTGAATCCTACTACACCAGCTCCAACACTCGTCAGATGTGGCAGGGCTTGTAAACTATTATGAACTACAAAGCCAAGCCAAGCCACGGGCTGCCCAGTGACACAAGCCTACCAGACGAGCTAAACAACTTCTATGCGTGCTTCGAGGCAAGCAACACTGAAGCATGCACGAGAGCACCAGCTGGTCCTAACGACTGTGTGATCACGCTCACTGTAGCTGTTGTGAGTAAGACCTTTAAAAAGGTCAACATTCACAAGGCCTCAGGGCCAGACGGATTATCCGGACATGTGCTCGGAGCATGAACTGGCCAAATACAAGTGTCTTCACTGATATTTTCAACCTGTTCCTGGCTGAGTCTGTAATACCTACAAGTTTCAAGCAGACCACCATAGTCCCTGTCCCCAAGAACACCAAGGTAACCTACCTAAATGACTATTGACCCGTAGCACTCACGTCTGTAACCATGAAGAGCTTTGAAAGTCTGGTCATGGCTCACATCAACACCATCATCCCAGAAACCCTAGACCCACTACAATTTGCATACCGCCCCAACAGATCCACAGATGAAGAATGATCTTCATTGTACTCAACTGTTGCTGTTCATTGACTACAGCTCTGAGTTCAACACCATAGTGCCCACAAAGCTTCTTTATTTTTACGCTGCTGCTACTCACTGTTTATTATCTATGCATAGTCACTTTACCCTACCTACATGTGCATATTACCTCAATTACCTCAACTAACCTGTACCGGTACCCCCTATATATAGCCTCGTTATTTCTCTTTTATATTTTTCTTAAAACTGCATTGTTGGTTAAGGCTTTAAGGGCTTGTAAGTAAGCATTTCACAGTAATGTCTACACCTGTTGTATTTGGCTCATGTGACAAATACATTTTGATTTGATCATGTGCAATCACAAGATCTCACTCAGCAACTAAATTCAACACAGGTCAGGTACTAGGCTAGGCCTAAATGAACTTTCCATGTAATCTTGTGAGTGAGAGTGCATTAAGGTTGTTGGTCTTAACCTGCCAATGAATGGCCCCATTGTTGAGCCAATGAGATGTGTATAATAATAGCACAAAATGGTGTAAAAGGTTGAAAGAGAAGGCAGGGCTTTCAATCTGATTGAAGCAGGCATGAATCGTAGTATATTCTGACTGACCATAATAGGCCTACTAATACGATACTGGTAGTCGTGCCATGTCCTACCTCTGAGCTTGAAAAGCTTCAAAGCCCCTAATTCTCCAAAGAACTTTAATGTTTTCAGTTTACAGTTGACATTCAGTGTTTTTTTCTCCTTCAGATGGTTACTTAACCATCTTAGTTAATGATTTTTCAGAGTCAGCTGACTCTCAGAGGCACACTAAAGAATATGGAGACTAAGTCTAAACTTGTTACACCCTTAAGTAAGACATTACCAAGCTAAGTATGGACGCTGGAACAGAGCCAACCCTTCAGATAGATAGCTGTGTTCATAATCAAATCAAATAAATTAGATCTCAACTTGCATAAAAGTCAGTCAGATACCCTTCTCAACTCTGTTAGACTGGGCAGAGAGAGGGATCCCTGTGGGTATTGCAGCTGATCTAGGATAGTTTGTGGGCGTGGACTGTGGCTAATTTCTGAGGGTGACATCAGAGGGGCTGACGGCAGGGATCCACCTGCTCCTTTCCCTCAGTCAGTAAAGGCTCAGCTAAACAGTTAGTCCTGCAATCATGTTAATCACGGCATACATAACAACCCACGTTTTGCAACACAACATAGAATACAATGCTAAAACTGTAAACATGTACCTACTACAGATCATGTAAATGTTGATCAAAGTTATGATTAGCTACAAAACGTAATGTGTAACATGATAAGAGCATAAGTGACAAAGAAAGTTGTCTGCGCAGTCATGCTTTCTATTAATATGAGCTAGGCACACAGGAGGGCTTTCCACGAAAGAATGGGAGATAAAACTCTATCCCATAATGCACATAGCCACCAAGACCCGCGCATGGTGAACAATCTGTAGCAGCAAACACTCAGTTGTCTAATCCCAAACCTTAATCCTGAGCTGTGGTGGTCTCATAGAGTGTGAATACCTGAAATGATTCCTGACACCTGCTCTTAGCAGTAGGCCTACCAGTAGGCCTAGGACTTACTGAACATAAACATAAACGCAACATGCAACAATTTCAAATATTTTACTGAGTTATAGTTCATATAAGGACATCTGTCAATTGAAATAACTTAATTAGGCCCTAATCTATGGATTTCACATGACTGGGCAAGGGCACAGCCAATCAGAATGAGTTTTTCCCCACAAAAGGGCTTTAAACAGACAGAAATACTCCTCAGCAACCCATCCCCAGACCAGAGTATGTGAGCGGAGTGGAGTGGAGTGGAGCTGGAGCGGAGTGTGCCCAATTTGACTGGAGCGCTGAGCAAAATTCCCAAAGACTGAAGCATAGGTCTTCTCGCCGCTTCAGTAGCGCTCACTTCACGAGCTCAGGGCATGCCCAGCCCTGCATGCATTTGTAGTCTACTTGTGTGCTGCTATAGCCCCTTGCTTTAGATATTAATCAAGGAAATACATCATGTTATTCCCTCAGCCACTATAGTAAGGGGAAATTTGACCAGGTCAATGCACAGAATGTGATATAATGAAGATGGTATCAACATGTTCCAATATTGAATAAGGACATGTTGGAAAGAGAGGCTTGACTGCACAAATATGTCAACACTAAAAACAAAACATGGAATGTCATGAGTTCTAATCCTGCCCTGGAAACACAATGGGTATTTAATCAGCAGCACTGGCTGTGATACATTCCCTAAATCCCTACATTTCTGGATGTTTTTGTTGTTATGTAGTCAAACAAAGTGGCCAATGTTGCTTACTAGTAGAACACATATTTTCTGACAATCTAACCAGCACTTATGTAGCCTACATTGACGTCGGGTGTGTTCGGGAATTCACTATGGAGTGCAGGAGTGCGCTTTGGGCTTTCATAATTTCAGAGCATTGTCAGATTGTCCATTCGTAAGCTTTTCGCTCTCGGAGCATTCAGACCGCACACTGGATGCTCTGTCCAAGGAGTAGGGTTGATCCAAGCGTTCTGACCTCACACTCACAACGGCAGTTAAGCACCCAAGCTAACTGGCTAAAGTTAGCTAGCTTGCTAGCTCATTCCAGACATGAATGAGAAAACACCTCCCTCTGACCATTTTACTTTCCCTACAGAGCTGGTTAGACTATTTTCATGTTATCTATAACGTTGGTGACTGTAACATGCTGACCACACCACTCGCATCGAGTGTGTGAGCTTTGAAAAAATAATTGACACATATATGTTATTTAATCAATGCACCCACATTGCTCGCGAGCGTCTGCATAGCCAGGCGCTAAAATAGAACTTGGTTATATTTGTGACGCTTGTCTCTTCTACCATATCCTAATTGTTTTTTTGGAGCATATACCCACACTGGGTGATTGAAAAATGAACTGAGGTCCACACTCCAGAGTAGTTGGTGGTGGTAATGCACCTTAAAGTTGGTTGCCAATCGCCATATAAAGTCCAAAGAAGAAGAAGCCTGAAGGAGGAGAGATTACTAGAAACGAACATGGTTTATCCTATTATCTGTGGATTAATTGTCGGAGTAGAGGACCTTGTGCATTTCAAGTAAAATAACAACCCGTTGTTTATATCCCAGGACAAATTAGCTAGCAACAGCAAGATAGCTAGCTAAATTGCCAGAAATGTTTAATGCTTTTCGACCTGTCCTCAAATGAATATATTTGGTTCAGCGTTTGTTTTGATATTTATACTTGCATGTCCTGACCGCGTCTGGTGTGGGTGAGCAAAATCAACATGCGCACGTGGATGCCCGCGCGTGAGCGGTCTGGTTAGCATGTAACTAATTTAATTACGTTTTTTACCGACACCAGTCATATTCAACAGGTGTTGAGCGTTCGTAAATTAATCAATTATTCTGCGTTCTGGTACACCCAGACGAGAATGCTCTGAAATCGGAGTAGATAGCCAGAGTGAATTTACAAACGCACCCTCAGGATGGAGCACTTTAACTTACTCTATTAAAGACCTTTTAAATACATCACACAACAATAAACAATGGAGGAGTATGAGAAGCAGATGAGATTAAACAATAGTGTCTCACACAGGATGTATGTACAGACAAGGGATTGTCTCTTGTCAATGAATTTTACCATTGTGCTCTCATGTCAAGCATTTAATCTACTGTAGTCAAACTAATGCCAAACTACATTTTCGGTCATTTCAGTAATAAAAATAGCTACAATTTGTAAAATTGCTTTTTTACCTACCACTTTCCCATTGTGAACCAGCTGTTGCTCGATTACAGGCAAGTCGCTTTCTTCATAGATGAGTTGCTTGATGTCCCGAACAGCTGCAGAATGAGGGACCTGGTAGGCCCTCTGGCCAATATACTCATGACGGACTGTCACCCATGGCAACCTAGAAAATACACAAAAATGTATTAGTTATTTCTTTGTCCTGGAAAGAATGGCACAGTAAATCATAGACGGCATTCTTCATTTGGTAGGTCACAGGCATAGAGCAACGTCAAGCTTACATGGTGATGTTCAGGGACGATATTATTCAAGCAGTGCACTGATTCCATCACAAATTTAAATTTGTTTATAATTGTAGTGTACATGTTTCCTTGGTCATCCTGAGCACAGAATACTGGTAGCACTTAAACATAGGGAACAATGGGGTCAGCAATGCTTGCTTGCAGTTTGTATTGATTAAAGAGAAACCTGAGTATATAACCTAAGTCACATCCATTTGTTATCTAACGTTTCAATATTGCTTGTGTTTTCTCCTCTGCATCTAAGAAATACTGTCAGAAAAATGACCATCAATCCCAAAAGGTTCAAGATGGTGATAGGCCATATGGACATAGGCCATGTGCACTCAAGTACAAATATCAGCACTTTCCCGAAAGAGAATAGCTAGATCCTGACAGTAATATCTTCTAGTGTAGCAATAACACTGTTTATAACTCTATTTAGGCTCTGTCTGAGTAACTAAATACAGAGATCTGTATGCATATATTTAATTATGCAACAAATATTGATTGTGCAGGCAGCAATAAAGGGCAATAGCTTTGCCTATTCTGCAAACCACTTGAATCAAGCTGCCATCTCTGCAATGTCCATATTTCTACAAATAAATGGGTGGGGCATTCATCAGGGGGATGGGTGGAAGACAACATGTTCTAGACAAAGGTTCACTATAATGGCAATGCGTCTTCTATAGACACTTCAGAAATTACATTAGGCCTTTATTTTATAGGTGATTGTGACATCTGATTCCAGGGTGTCAAGACAGGTGCTGAATACTGCAATGTATAACTAATTGGTGATAGAGAGAATAATGGTGAGTTAACACAACATAGTTTAACAGCAGTTGACATAACGTTTGATTGGGGATGTTGATGAATAGGCCTACTTCAGCCACCATGTTTAAATTTGAAATGTGTAAACATCGAACTTACCATGGGTCTCGACAGTTTGCCATCACTTCTAAGCCTTTTTCGTGCTATGTCCCCGCGTACACATTCATTGGACTTGTTTCTATCTTCTGCACTGAGCGTTGGGAAACTCCACCCGGGAAAAGACTGTCATACAAACAAACAGGACCGTTATTTTCTCACAATACACCTCACAACGTTTTCACTCGATCCACTTATTTAATGTATATTTATTGTTATTCGTTTACATTCCATAGGATACGTACAGTTAGCCAATGTTGCGGTTGTAAGAAGCTTTATTTAGCCATTCCCCCTCAATGGGTCCCCCGCTAAGGCTACAATGTATAACTGCGGTGCTCAGTTATCAGCTATTCAGTAAAACGGCCACTCACTTGTATCCCGCCAAGACATTCGTTTCATGATCTTGTAATCCAGCTTTATCTTTTCAATAGAATCTGTGTTTCTGAAAATTATAGATATGGAATTCGTAAGCAAACAAATGTGTGAGGCTACTTCCTACATGGTATTTCCTTCAAAGGCGCTGTTTCTAATAATGTATTATCAGTCCATGTGATAACTGCGTCTGTTGCGGGTTGGCTGGACTGCTGGTGGGAAGCTAATGAACTCTGGTAGTTGTAGTCACGACAGTAACAAGATTAGAAACACATTGCAGTCCCTCTCAAATTGCGTCCATCTAGCTACTTTCTCATATAAACCCATATTATTATGGGTTGCAAAATAAGCTATGGTTATAATATGAATATTTTGCAGGTGATGCATTAGGTTATATGTTACTCTTTCTATGTCTGTAGTAAATCAATTTCAGTTTCTCATCTATGTTATATTCTTTAGAATTAAGTAGTTGTATAATTCAATATAAAGTAATCATCTCTGAAAATGCTTCGATAATATTTAGGATTTTGGTGCAGTGCAATTGGCATCAGTATCCACTGCAACGTAGAAAAAAATGACATCACCCAACCGTAATCAAGGACTTTCAGCACTTTAAACGATCCATCTCCACGCGTTGACATTATTTTATGCTTAGCATGTCAACAAACGTTTTCGCAAAATATGATCTATGAAAGACTGACACTGTTGTGTGCAACAAACGAAGGGCACATTGTTAGGCCTATTTGGCTACCCTACTCGTAAACAAACAATAACATATTCATGATAGGGGAAAGAAAAGCATCAACCAGTTTGCAATTTTCAGAATACGGTTGATGCCGCAGAAGCCTATATGAACAGGGATACTTACATCGGAGCAAGATTCCACCAGAATCATCAGACTCACGCATTGTCGGCATCTGCCCTGTCCTCTCCACCCTCTCATAGCTTGTAGTGCAAACGTCGCTGCTTGACTGTCTCTAAAACGGGAGACCTGTACTGGGGTGATCAGATGAATGTATAGGACTATCCAGTATCCACTTTACAACCGAAATATTCTGAGAAACTGTACACGCCAGACATAATCCTATATCGAATGGTCTCCTCCAAACATCTCTGAACAAGTTCAATACTGCAGAACTCGTGCATGCATGTCTTAAAGCTACAGTATGAATGGGTGACCAAACCGACTGCACACCAAATCAAAATCAAATCGAATTGTATTTGTCTCATGCTTCGTAAATAACAGGTGTAGACTAACAGTGAAATGCTTACTTGTGTCTTTTTCCAACAATGCAGAGTTAAATATATATACATATATAGTACCAGTCAGAACTTTGGACACCTACTCATTCAAGGGTGTTTCCTTATTTGTACTATTTTCTACATTGTAGAATAATAGTGAATACATCAAAACTATGAAATAACACTCATGGAATCATGTAGTAACCAAAAAAGTGTTTAACAAATCAAAAAATATTTTATGTTTGAGATTCTTTAAAGTAGCGACATTTTGCCTTGATGACAGCTTTGCACACTCTTGGCATATTTTCATTTTTTATACATTTTTAACCAGTTTTGGCTTTGACATCATCCAGGGGTAAAGTGACTAGGCAACAGGATAGATAATAAATGCACACAAATGTATGTGTTCGTTGGGGTGTCAGTGTAAGTATGTGTGCATGTGTGGGTAGAGTCTAGTGTGTGTATGTGTAACGGATGTGAAACGGCTAGCTAGTTAGCGGTGGTGCGCGCTAAATAGGGTTTCGATCGGTGACTTCACTTGCTCTGAGACCTTGAAGTAGTGGTTCCCCTTGCTCTGCAAGGGCCGTGGCTTTTGTGGAGCGATGGGTAACGATGCTTTGTGGGTGACTGTTGTTGATGTGTGCAGAGGGTCCATGGTTCACGCCTGGGTATGGGCAAGGGGACAGTCTAAAGTTATTTACATTTACATTTAAGTCATTTACATATGCATAGAGTCAGTGCAAGAGAGTTAGTGCAAAAAAGGGTCAATGCATTTGATTAGCTATTTAGCAGTCTTGTTTAGCAGTCTTATGTCCTGGGTGTAGAATCTGTTCAGGGCCCTGTTGGATCCAGACTAGGTACACTGGTACCGCTTGCATTGCAGTAGCAAAGACAAGAGACTATGGCTTAGGTCGCTGGAGTCTTTGACCATTTTTTGGACCTTCCTCTCATACCGCCTTGTATAGAAGACCTGGATGGCAGGGAGCTCGGCCCCAGTGATGTACTGGGCTGTACTCATCACCCTCTGGAGCGCCTTGCATTAGGATGCCTTCCAGTTGCTCTTAGCACGAGCTGATGCAGCCAGTCAAGATGCTCTCAATGTCCTCCCGAGTGGTGCAGCGGTCTAAGGCACCACTACAGCTTCGGGTTAGATACCAGCCGGCCATGACCGGGAGCCCCATGGGACGGCACACAATTGGCGCAATGTCATCCGGGTTAGGGGAGGACCTGGCCGGGGGATTTCCTTGCCTCATCGTGCTCTAGTTACTCCTTGTGGGAGGCCGGGTGCCTGCAAGCTGACTCTGGTTGTCAGTTGGACGGTGTTTCCACCGACAGTGTGTCAAGAAGCAGTGTGGCTTGGCAGGTCATGTTTTGGAGGACACATGGCTCTTGACCGTTGCCTCTCCCAAGTCCGTTGGGGAGTTGCAGCGATGAGACAAGATCGTAACTACCAATTGGATATCATGTGCTCACCCCTCCGTTTCCTGTATCCCACAATCAGCTCATTTGTCTTGGACGTTGAAGAGAAGTTGTTGTCCTGGCACCACACAGCCAGGTCTCTGACCTCCTCCCTATAGGCTGCTTCATTGTCATCCTGGGAATCAGTCCTACCACCATCGGGTCATCAGCAAACTTGATGATGGTATTGGAGTCATTTGCGGCCACGCAGTTGTGGGTGAACAGGGGTACTGGTGGGGACCAAGCACACATCCCTGAGGGGCCCCTGTGTTGATGGTCTGAGTAGTGAATGTGTTGCTGCCTACCCTCACCACCTGGGTGCGGTAGGTCAGGAAGTCCAGGATCCAGTTGCAGAGGGAGGTGTTCAGCCGCATGGTCCTGATCTTGGTGATGAGCTTGGAGGGGACTATAGTGTTGTAATTAATGAACAGCATTCTTACATATGTATTCCTTTTGTCCAGGTGGGTGAGGGCAGTGTGGAGTGCAATAGAGATTGTGTCATCTGTGGATCTGTTGGAGCGGTATGTGAGTTGGAGTGGGTCCAGTGTGTCTGGGATGAAGGTGTTGATGTGAGCCATGACCAGCCTCTCAAATCATTTCATAGCTATATATGGGAGTGCTACAGGGCGATAGTCATTTAGGCAGGTTATCTTGGCGTCTTTGAGCACAGGGACTATGATGGTCTGCTTGAAACAACTTGGTATTACAGACCGGGTCAAGGATAGGTTTAAAAAGTCAGTGAAGACACTTATCAGCTGGTCAGGGCATGCTCTGAGTTTGCTGGTCTGAGGTCGTACAACGAGAAGCATCCGGATTAGTGTCCCGCTCCTTGAAAGCGGCAGCTCTTGCCTTTAGCTCAGTGCGGCTGTTACCTATGGTACTGTATTCATCCTATAGCTAGAGGACTCCTGCTATATCCAGGACTGATAAGCATAATTGTTTTTGTCTTTATCTGTTGTGGTCTAATACTGTCTTTTTGCTAGCTAGGGCCACCATTTCCTTTAAGTGCTGTCTGTTTTGCCAGTGGCCTACTTGGTGTGTGAACTGCTGACTGCTCATAATTTGCAGATCGTTGTTGGCACATCAACCGGGTTCAATGGGCAGGGTAATTTGTGACTTGTTTTGGTAATCAGTGGCTGTATTAAGTGGAAGTGGTTTCATCTCTTTTCTGAGCTTCTCAGGCTCCATCTCAGTGTGCTTCATTCTATAGTTAGAGGAGTCCTGATATCTCCAGGATTGATAAGTATATATAATTTTTGTATTTATCTGTTGTGGTCTAGTACTGTCTTTTTGCTAGCTAGGGCCATCTCCTTTAAGTGCTGCCTGTTTCCTCAGTGGCCTACTTGGTGTGTGAACTGCTGAAGCCACTTGCTTCTTCCTCTGACCCTCGGAAACTCTTTTCCACATTCTCCTCCCTCCTTAATGCTCCACCCTCTGTCCCTCCCTCCTCCCTCTCTGCAGATTACTTTGTCAACCACTTTGAAAAAACTATTGACGACATCCGCTACACCCTAACCCGAGCACTCCGTTCTGCCACCTCGGGTCTCTTGGCCTTCCCACCCCTATGGGAGGGCAGCTCCTGCTCAGCCCAGTCTAAGCTCTTCTCTCTCCCCAATGGTGGAACCAGATTCCCCCTGAGGACAGCAGAGCCCTGTCCATCTTCCTGAAAACATATCAAACCTTACCTCTTCAAACAGTATCTTAAATAATCCTCTTCCTCACCACGACTCCTCACCCAAACATTTAACCAGCACTTGCAGTTGACACCCCCGCCCCACCCCACCCCACTCCTCCTTCTAGCTCTGACTCTACTGACAGCTACATTATTGAGGAAAAATGTACTTTCTATGCCTGTGATATGTGGTTGTCCCACCTAGTTATCTTAAGATGAATGCACTAACTGTAAGTCGTTCTGGATAAGAGCATCTGCTAAATGACAAAAAAACTAACAAAAAAAAGGCTAATATATATAAGTACGGTCACTGTGGGCACAAAGTTGTTGATGCACTTATTAATGAAGTGACTGATGTGGTAAACTCCTCAATGTTATTGGATGAATCCTGGAACATATTCCAGTCTGTGCTAGTGAAACAGTCCTGTATATTAGCATCCGCTTCATCGGACCACTTCCGCATTAAGCATGTCACTGGTACTTCCTGTTTGAATATGCCAATAGGCCTAGGCCTGTTTGTTATTGCACCTTTATTAACCAATCACCAGGTGCAATTAAAACGTGTTTTTGCTGTCCCAAAGAAAGATGCATCGGGTTACAATTTGGGGTTCAAATCAAGTTGCACCATGGTGGCTCAAACCACAATATATTTATCAAAATGTGTTAATGTGTTAAAAATATCCAGCTTCTTTTGGACGTTTCTGTGGATATTATCAAATAAGTGTATTCAAAGTGGTCCCTCACACCTGAGACAAATATAGGCTCAGGCATATACCTTCATGTAGTCAGTTTAGCGAGCAGATATTTTTGAAAATGTGATTTTAAGGTGCAAACCTCTTAATGTCGTGACGAATAGAATGGTGCGCTAAAATAAACTATCCTACTGCTGACGAATTCCCATGCATGAAAATATAATGACAGTTTATATGCACTAGATGGAGACAACGTATAAACCCCAGTCAACAGTCCCACAAAGAGATGATATCAAAACATATTGAACAATGCATTGAAACAACTAAAATGGACAGTTTTATAACTACAGCCCCATAGCAGTGTGTCCACCAGGCTGAGATGAACACATACTTGTAGAGATGAAAGCACCTACAGTTGGTTGCTATACTTGTGTATTGGAAGGAGGTCTTATGCAGAGGAGAGTTGTTTTTCTATTTGTGAATGGCACCATTATATATGTGTGCCATTCATTAAAAAGTCAAGGACTGCAATCTTTTAGTACACAAAAGATATGCAACACATAATAAATGTGTAGGCATTTTGGACTTTTCAAATAACTAACTTAATATTTATTGTAATGTATTCAAACTAGAGATATTTGCCAGATACATTATTAGAGAAATAGTAAGCGGAGCAACCTTCCGCTGTAGAAATACTGTAGTTCCATTATTTGAAATGTGGGGCAATAATGAAAATATGCAGCAGCCTACCTCAAGTTTGTACAATCATGACACAAATCTCTAGAATTTATTTACAACATGCCCTAACATGTCTACTAATTGGCTGCTCTGTTTGACTGCAAAATGTTACTTTCCTCTCACTCTGCCTCTTTCTCTCTCTCTCTCTCTCTCTCTCTCTCTCTCTCTCTCTCTCACTGTGTTTGAGTTCTTCCTATTTACATAGCTGAAAACATAAATGTTAGTAGGCCTAGTTAGGGCAGGAGTAGATTTTATGATTTTATGATTTTTGTGAAACACTGAAGGCTAGGCCTATGTGAGAAGGGACGCTATTTGTTAAAATTAGCATTATGCCTTCATGTATTATATTGTAAGGGGTCATAGGTTGTTAATAATTGCATACATTATTTACAGGTCAATTGTAAATTATTATATGGTATTATTGGTCAGGTCAATGTTGTTGCTCTAACAATTTAGGCTTAAGCCACAACGTCTATAAACATCTTCTAAACTCTTTATAATGGGGCTGCAGGGTAGCCTAGTGGTTAGAGCTTTGGACTAGTAACCGGAAGGTTGCAGGTTCAAACCCGCGAGCTGACAAGGTACAAATCTGTCGTTCTACCCCTGAACAGGCAGTTCCTAGGCCGTCATTGAAAATAAGAATTTGTTCTTAACTGACTTGCCTAGTTAAAAATAAGCTCGTTATAAACCCTTTATAAACTCCAAACATAAAGGGTAGCTACTGCATCCTATCTTATCCAAATTGACCACCATAAAGTTTGCTTGCTCTCAGCCTCTTTCAGATTGTTAACTTTGTGGCTGGTTTCCTCTCTAAAAGCTGCAGACAGTCGGCCCGACCAATCCCAGAACAGCAGAGTGACGTCATGGCATCTGCAGCTCATTGAGATGAAAGGGAATGTTGAGGGCTGTGCTCAACTTCAAACCCAAGCCTGGCATCAAACAGCGAGCCCTCAGATAAACCAAACAAACAGACCGGGGATCGCACAGAGGGAGGCGGCCCTGGAAGTGGAATAACAACACAACCAGATCTCGACGCCTTGCACTTTACAAACTCTTTGCATTTCCACATTAATGATCCCTCTGTCTTGCATGCAATTGTATCGAATTGTGAGGTTATTGTCATGCGATCATAATGACCTGTTTGTAGCTCTAGTGTCCGCCCTGTGATTGCGCTTTGATGTAGGCCTAGAGGCCGATCAGAGATCAGATTACATGTTTTAGATCGCAGCCATCCCCTGCCTTTGATCTCCACGCTGATTTTGTCTTCAATCCGGGGATTCCTCTGGACTGGAGCAGCGCAGCCGGGCAGAGAGCACATCGCATGGCTGGAATGGTCTGGAGCCCTATGCAGAACGCATAGGAGTGGATATCTGTCTCAAACTACAGTCATTCAGCCAGGGAAGGGATAACTAAAGGACGGGATAACTAAAGAACCGATCAGACTACAGCAGCACATACCAGGTAAAGCGTACAGAGGGCTGCAGTTGTTTTGTAGCCTATATGATTTTGAGACATTCAACAAACTGAAACTATTAACATAAATGTTTTGACTTTTGATAAGATAATTCTGTCATAGCCCTGGCCGGTTTTGACGCATGACGTAGCATCATTGTCCTCGCTGATCTCATCAAAAATATTGTTACAATGTTCCACAATAGTTGTACAAAACCGGTATGTTGTGATTGGTCACTATGTCTACCTGTTTGGGGGAAAGTAGCTGAGAACAAATATACAAGGTTCCACAATATTCCTTTATGTTTTTTGTTGTTGTTGAACAGAGTAGAAATTCTCATCTTCATTCTAATATCTCTCTCTCTTTTCCAGACTCATTCCACAGTAGCCCCTCAAAATGGCCTGGATGTTTGGTCAAACCTGGTTACTTCTACTGACATTTCATGTAATATACTCATCTCTGGTAAGTGTTCTGCATTGAATTTACCCAACTAGTGTGATATCAGGCTTTTGACAGGCCATTTATAGTCTGATCTGTGATCTGTAATGTCCACGTATAATAGCCTTTGTAACAGTCTCCATTCTAAGTTAGTGTCGTCAGATCTGTCAGGACATCAATGTGTAGACGGACAGATATAGTAGTCTACATAGTTTGAGGAGTAAAAGCCAGTGGGTGAAATAGTGGCACTATTGTAGGGGGATTACGCCGGCGCTGGACTCGGTTCACATTATCTCTTACTGATGAAAGGCGTGATGAAACGCAGGAATCCCTAGCTGCTCAGTATCAAATGATTTTTCCCTCTCAGGTTCCTGTAACGGCGGAGGAGGAGACCAGTGAATGCAGAGAACAGGAGTACAAGGATCAGCTTGGGAACTGTAAACCCTGCAAGCAGTGCGACGCGGGACAGGAGCTATCAAAGGTCTGAAGCCTAGTAATGTACCCTATATAGACAGTAAAACTTAGACATCCAACATATTATGTTCTTCTTAAGAGTGCCCTTAAATGTACTGCACTTTACACATAGACTTAAAAAATATATAGGAAATGTAGTCCAGATGATTACACCTCAGTTGAACAAGTTTATAGCATGTTTCATCACAGTTGAAAGGAAACCTTGATCTATAGAAATGAAAGAGAGTGAAACCATGATAAAACTGGATACTAACAGATCACTTAAATCATGTTGGAACTTCATAAACCTGAATAACCTCTGGATAAGATATACACTTAGTAAATAAAAAAAACAGATCATTTTGGGGAAAGACCTTCGTTCATCAATAGAATGAATCCCAGTGTTTAGAATAGTGAATATTATCCAGGGGACTGAGGTTATTTATGACTTCCTCTGTTTCATGGAGAAAAGGGCCAAATGGCTTTTGTAGAAAACCAACCGCTCTTTAATCAGTCACACCCATACTTCGACCCTCTGTTGCTGAATGGATTCCATTGTTTTCCCCAAGTTCCCTGTCCAAGTTATTGTCTCCATTGTTTGAAGGAAACCCTGCATAAACTTGCTGTACAGTGAGAGGGGAATGTCTTTAATCACTATTCTTGCCAAAGACATGGTGCTCTGTGTGGGCTGTGTAGAAACGGGTTGGGAGGCCATAAGCAAGTTAGTTTAGCAATGCTTTTCCTCCTACCACTTCAACATGTGCTCAGCTAAGCACAGGTAAAAAACCTTCCATCTTATACTAAATTGCCCTCTCGTATCATCTGTTGCACACATACATTTCTACCAGGTTGCCTTTTATCTTGTTACACACAGACATGCAGTCAGTGGTGGTACGCTTCAGTGGGCCCCATGTTTCTCTGCCAGTTCAACAGTCATGAATGCGAGACACCCTGGGGGTCCTGGTTAATAATTGGCTGCCTCATTCATTCTAAGTGGTAGCGGGAAGCCATCTCACAGTGGAGGGAGGCTCTAATAAAGCTGTGTGGCTGCCATAGAGACATATGGAATGTGATTATACCATCTTCTGGATGTCTGCCTGTATTGTTGTAAAGCAACATCACAAACATCAATTAGGTCTTCGTTCAGGGAACCACCAAAGCATCAGGGAAGTCTTTTGTTAAAATGATCTGATATTTGTCATTTTCATCAACATAACTTAATAGCTAGCAAGGGTTGCTTTGTTTTTTGTCCTCATATCAAACATACATACTGGTAAGAACTACATTCCTGCCTTCCGTCCCCCCAGTCCCGCTTAAATCTGAACTCAGACCCTTTGGAGTCACCATTAAGTAGGTAACCCCCCCAGGCTGTAAATTCAGCCACCAGTGGTTTCAAATGACAGAGATAGCTAATATACCATTCACTCTGACCCAAGTGGTCTCAACAACAATCTTGATGAATGTTTTGACCAGGGATGGTATTTAACAAGCATCCTGGCCTTGAGGGTCAGATTGTTGCGAGCTCTTCTGAGAATCACACAACTCTCACTTGTGCACAGGTTTCTTTCTATTAAATCCTCGAAAAATACAGAAGTCCTCGCCTTGTCTTTCATCCAGCATTTCGTCACATTTGCGCAAATCTACGATTCCAAACCATATATACATACAGTACACACAGTACATACAGTACACATAGTACATACAGTACACATAGGAGTGACTGCCCCACATATAGTGCATGCAAGCTGGGAACTGCATTAAGCCACTGGCAAAGAGGCAACATGTCTTTGATTTGTAGACACTAGACATTGAAAGAGTGTGGCAGTGTGTGGAGAACATTAGATGGCACACTGCGTTAACAAACTCATATTGTTTTACGAACTCATTCATTACTGGATCAGATGACTGGCCCCCCTAGAGACTCTTGTAATTCCGTCCTGATCTCTGAACTATCTCCCCGTCTGAACATGCTTTAACCCCAGCCAGCCAGCCAGCTCTCTCTCTCTCTTCCCTCCACACAGCTCTACCTCTGTGCTGTTTTGCTTGGCATTCTCACCAAAAACTAGATCTGGAGATAGGAGTAAAATGAGAGTTGTAAGCACTGGCTTTTGTGCTCACCTTTTAGGCTAGATCATCCTAAACCCATGGAAGTAATGACACACTTGAAAGCTAATTTACCTATACCCAATTAGCTCCATTTAAATGAGACAGTAGCATTATGTGATTCCTCGCTGCATCCAAAGATTGGATACCCTAACAGCATCTTTATTGTTAAAAAAAGGTGTTTCCATCCAATTACCAGAGACAAAGGACTGAATTAGATCATTCCGGGATGTTACAGCTCTGCCTGGGTGGAGAGGGGACAAGTTGGCTGAGTGCTCCTTTTGTTCTGTGCCCTGGCCTGTGTACATGGCAGCCCCATCTACTGCCATGCAGTGCCACATGAACAGTGTGCCAGCGCCCAGCTTTGTGGGGATCAATCCTCTTAAGACCCCTTCATCTGGAAGTTGGACGACGCTCCTCTGTCCAAAACCACTCGAAACAGCTCTGCTCTGACTGCTTTGCAGCAGCTATCCTTCCATGGCGTGCACTAGGAGAAACCCAGGCTCCAGGGTTCACCATCCTTCATGAATCAAAATTGTAACTTTATTTCCTTCTCTCTGTTGTCATCATCTCCCTTCCCTCTTTCTGTCTCACTCTGTCTCTCATCTTTCCACTGTTCCCTGCTCTGCTGGTGTGAAGGTCCTTATATGGAGATCACACAACAACAGCTGCAGTCCTGTCATAGCCTTCCTCCGGCCAGAGCCAAGGTCCAATGTCGTCTTATATGTGTTTAGCTGAAATGGCTAAATTCCTCTGGCTTCTGCCCCGACTCTGTGGGGCCATCACGGGATCCCATCTTTGCCTCACTTTTTAACATTTTCTTAGCCAGTCTGCCCACATTCTGGTGCACTGCATCCCCAGGCAGTGAAACGTGACAAGGTCAAGGAGAGAAGTGCCCTGTTTGAATCTCACCTTCACGTTAATGATATATGAGCCCCCCCTCCATCAGCCAGCCTGGTCTGGGAATGCAGTGTGGCAACAGTGGTTTAATAGTGGACGGGGGCAGCTGCTGCAGATAACACAATGACTGATGTCATTCCAGCACAGTCCTTTTGCTTGGCGTGGGATGCGATGATCAGCAGGAATGTAAATGTTCCTATGACCACAGGAAAACCAGTTTGCCAGCCTCTGTGTGCCAAATAAATACTATTTAACATTGAATAGGGATTGCATTAACATTTGACTTACTACATACACCCCATTATACATTTCTGGTCAAAACAGAATAGGCTATATTCTCTTGTCCCCATTTTATGAGGTGTACCCATTAATCCAATAGTAAACAGATATACTCATGTTATATAGATAATATATACAGGGTGATAATACTGTATATCTAATATGGGTCGTGTAATATTTTCCATCTTAGATTCGCTATAGAGGTTTAAGCATGACAACTGAGCTGATTCCTTATTAGATCACTCATTCAGTAATAGATGCTGTGCTTTTTAAGTGCAGTACCCATTGTAGGACCAGGAGAGGTATTCAACTTCTTACTCTTGTGCACCTCTCCATAATCCCTGCCCCATATCTAACTGAAGCGTTGCCTACATACACTGGCCTCTCAATCACCAGGACACTCACTGAGTTGTTCCAGAAAGAACCAGTCATACATAAACCCAGCAATATACTTGCAATAATACAACAGTGGTTGTCCCCGAGGGCCTTTATCTTTGAAATACCCGGCCATTCTGGATCCTGTTGCGGAAAGTCATGCATTGATTCTGAGAGTCAGGGAGATTATTGCCAGTGTAAGATGTTACCTTATGATCTTGGAAGCCAAGATCATTCTTTAATTCTAGACACCCTGGTCATCCTCCACATACAACACCCGTTCTGCCAGACACATTCTGTTAAAGATCCCCAAAGAACACACATCCCTGGGTCGCTCCTCTTTTCAGTTCGCTGCAGCTAGCGATTGGAACGAGCTGAAACAAATACTCAAACTGGACAGTTTTATCTCATTCTCTTCATTCAAAGACTCAATCATGGACAGTCTTACTGACAGTTGTGGATGCTTTGTGTGATGTATTGTTGTCTCTACCTTCTTGATCTTTGTGCTGTTGACTGTGCCCAATAATATTTGTACTGTGTTTTGTGTTGCTTCCATGCTGTGTTGCTACCATGTTGTTGTTATGTTGTGTTGCTACCATGTTGTTGTTATGTTGTGTTGCTACCATGCTGTGTTGCTACCATGTTGTTGTTATGTTGTGTTGCTACCATGTTGTTGTTATGTTGTGTTGCTACCATGTTGTTGTTATGTTGTGTTGCTACCATGCTGTTATCATGTTGTGTTGCTACCATGTTGTTGTTATGTTGTGTTGCTACCATGTTGTGTTGCTACCATGTTGTGTTGCTACCATGTTGTTGTTATGTTGTGTTGCTACCATGCTGTTGTTATGTTGTGTTGCTACCATGCTGTGTTGTCATGTGTTGCTACCATGTTGTGTTGCTACCATGTTGTTGTTATGTTGTGTTGCTACCATGTTGTTGTTATGTTGTGTTGCTACCATGCTGTGTTGCTACCATGTTGTTGTTATGTTGTGTTGCTACCATGTTGTTGTTATGTTGTGTTGCTACCATGCTGTTGTTATGTTGTGTTGCTACCATGCTGTGTTGTCATGTGTTGCTACCATGTTGTGTTGCTACCATGTTGTTGTTATGTTGTGTTGCTACCATGTTGTTGTTATGTTGTGTTGCTACCATGCTGTGTTGTCATGTGTTGCTGCTTTGCTTTGTTGTTGTCTTAGGTCTCTCTTTATGTAGTGTTGTCTCTCTTTATGTAGTGTTGTCTCTCTTTATGTAGTGTTGTCTCTCTTTATGTAGTGTTGTCTCTCTTGTTGTGATGTGTGTTTTGTCCTATATTTATATTGTATTTTTAATTATATTTTTAATCCCAGGCCCCCGTCCCCGCAGGAGGCCTTATGCCTTTTGGTAGGCCGTCATTGTAAATAAGAATATGTTCTTAACTGACTTGCCTAGTTAAATAAAGGTTAAATAAAAATAAATAATTCAGAGCCTTTTTCCAGCTGCCCCCAGCCCCACCTCTCACCCAGAGGGTTTCTCCTGTTAATCCCTCCAGGAATGTGGCTTTGGTTACGGAGAGGATGCCCGGTGTGTGCCCTGCAGAAGCAGCCGCTTCAAAGAAGATAGGAGCCTGCAGAAGTGCAAGCCCTGCCTGGACTGTGACCTGAACAACCGCTTCCAGAAGGGCAACTGTTCCACCACCAGAAATGCTGTGTGCGGAGACTGTCTGCCCGGGTGAGGGAGGGGCTTAATCACTTACAACAACTACTCTACTTCTACTACCAGTGTACTACTACTCAGTTACTACAGATAAATGGTCAAAGTATTGGTTCGTTACTGCACACAATCAATTAAACATCTTTCATAATAATCCAATGCTATGTTGTGTTTAACAGGTTTTACAGGAAAACTAAGCTGAGCGGATTCCAAGATATGGAGTGCATACCATGTGGGGACCCTCCACCTCCATATGAACCACACTGTGAGGACTTACTTTCTCTTCCTTTACTGGAAGTTGTGTAACATCAGAAGAACCTCTGAGGAAAAGTTCTCATTATGTTGAACCATTCACATCAGGCCATGGAATGTAGCCAGTGAAATTACAGGCAAAATAAGGAATATCCGTAGCTTGAATGAGAAGTTGAGAACATCATTAATTAAAACTATTGAACTCCAGGCTAAAAGTACAGCCAAGACCCCAAAAACATGTCAGGCCATAATGCCATAACAAAGCACATACCTTCATCTAAAACATGCCAGCACAAGGCCCTTAGAGTAATCAGAACCACAACCCCAATGGGTGGAGAAAATCACTGTTCATTCAGTAAATTCTCATTGAGCCAGCCAACTATGTTTTATGCCCAAATAAATGCTTAGTTTTACAAGTAGGCCCATAAATGTTGAAATGGATACTGCTAGCATAACAGTCGGTCTTGCCAGAACTGGATTATTTTAGCTGTGACAATAAGACCCACTATCATCGCTCCATTCTCAGGGACTGCGGAAAACCTCTTGTCTTAAGTAAAAGCCTCCATCCACATATTTCAAGACAAAAAGGAGCTTCAATGTTTCTAAATAATAGTGTGGAAATTATTGCATTACATCATGCTTCTTTAGTTAGGTCTTGAATGAAATAAGAGAGTGTAGTGTCACATCATGTACAGTAAAATTCTTAAACTTTGTCGTGTAATTTGCTAGCATGTATCCACGGAGGTCTATTAAGCATTTCTTAAAGGGTTTTTTGTTCACAAAGCAGCGGATTGAATTCCAGTAGGACACTACTACATCTCATTAGCCACCTTTTTCCAGCCATTACCAGTGATTAAGTATAACCGTATGATTTTCGGCACTCACACAGAGAGAGTGGGCTAGCTAACTTATACCTTTGGTAAATGAGTGTGACTTCCTGATGCTTGTGGAGGCCGCAGCTGTTCCTTGAGAAGGTTTGGCAGCGTGTGTGTATCCAGCTAGGTCTAGCACCCCTCTGTTAGATAAATGAAAACCTCTCCAGGATATCAGACAACTTGAACTCACAAACTGAGTTTACATTTGCTCTTTCTGGAGATGGAAAAAAAATCTACTTACATTTAGTATGTAAATCTGTGTCACACCCTCAATGTGAGCTTGTTTTACTACTACCATTTTTGGACAATAAATATTTATATTCAAGCAATAACTGTAAAACATGCAGTATTTGTCTAGATAGAGTCTACATATGACTTGACCATATGAAATCACCCTGATCATGGGCCTTGGGACATCTAAGTTATGCATGTCTGTATGTTTGGCCGGCTGTCTGGCTTGCCATTTTGAATGCAGAAGCCCATGAATCAAAATGGCCATTGTCTCCCAGAGAGAGCAGAGCTGGTAGTTACTACAGGGAGTCTTCCAAATGTTTGAAAGCCTTGATCTCTCTTCCTCTAGTGTTATCTTGTGTAGGGTGGTGAAAACTTAAAGGGCAGATCATTATAATAGGCTACACTGGCTCGGGGCGAAGCTGCAGCTGTGCAGGGAGGCCGCTTTTGGAGGAGGCCGTAAATCTTAACGCACTTCAGTCTCCTGGACTGTTTCTGGGGCAGAGTAAAAATTAGATTGTGTTTTATGGGTTCCTTCAGTTGCTTTAATGTATTTCATCTGCAGGAGTTTCTTCTGTGTCACGGTAGAGCTGTAAAGGGTGTCTGGAGAGAGGCCGACCATAGCACACCCCAATCCCCAGCTCCAGAACCGTTTTGCCATTTTTACTCATTCCAAACAGATTTACGCCAAAGTCATATGGGAATGTAGTCCGTTTTTTCTATTACCAAACCAATAATCATTGCTTCTTATTTAAGATGGAAGCTTAACAGTCAGATAAATATTTTTAGACACTTGTATCTCAAACCAGGATTTCACAGCATACACAAAAGGAAGTCAGTCCTATTTTTTTTGAAGAAAATGCAGACTCTTATCACCTCTTCATGCAACTGTAATACTTTTCCTACAGATAGGGCCTGTGGTCAGGGCTACTCGAGACCCTAAAACTCATGACCCGACTAATATCCATCCTCATTTCTCTCAACTTGTTACATTCAGACAACATTTAATTTCTTCTACTTCTACTTTCCTAACTTCAAAGGTCCGTTTCATGTCTCCTGACCACTGACTGTAAAAAAGTAGTGTTAGCAGCATGCACAGAGTTACCTAGATTGAGTTGAAAACCAACACAAGCCAAATTAGAGCGGTCAACCCTTAAAATCAAGTCCACCAAAACAAAGTCACTCAAGAGCCAATCAGGACTCCCGAGTGGCGCGCTCTCTGTGCAAGAGGCGTCATTAGAGTCCCTGGTTTGAATCCAGGCTGTATCACATTCGGCCGGTGTTGTCTGGGATTGTCTGGGGTAGGCCATCATTGTAAATAAGAATTTGTTCTTAACTGACTTGCCTATATAAAGGTAAAATAAAAAATTAAGAATTGACATGAGTAAATTGTTTATGCTCAGAGCAGCAAAGCGCCTCACCACTGCCGTAATCTAGTATCCATGTAAATGTATAAACCCACAACCCCATGGCAATGCTAGTTTGTTTTTCTTGCAACACTAAAAGGGTTGCTGGGTGTATTTATGATAGGAAAGTCTGTTTAGTCAAAAATACAAACTCTTGGTTGTGGAGGGCTCATACCTCTTTGGCAATGGGAAGTCATTCCTGTTTCACAGGTGATGAATGTGGATGGGGTCACCATTAGTTTTCAGAAGGGGCCATTCATACTTCCCACTGGGCAAAAACTGGTTAAATCAATGTTGTTTCCACATCATTTCAACCAAACAATTCACATGATGATGTTGAATCAATGTGGAAAACTGGTAGGATTTGAACAAAGTAATCAACATAAGAGAATTTCTGATTTCTTAACCTAAATCTAATGACAAGGTTAATTTTTTGGTTGATTTCAAATTGAATTCACGTTAGTTGACTACTCAATCAAATGTAAATCAAAACTAGACATTGAACAAGATGTCTGTGCCAGTGGGTTGGTGGTTCCCTGTCTCTTTGTGGTCTGTCACACACAAGGCCATGCATGGCTTTAAGTTTGGCATTCCCAAAAGTCAACAGGGAGAGAGGAGAGCATGTATCAAAACAAGCAGTTTATTGGCAGTGCGGTGGGTTGATACGATCGGCAGGTGAGGTCTCCTCAATGGGTCAGCCTTAATCTATGTTTGCTGCAGCTGTCTGGGAGTGATAAGAGCTGCCACTGGGCTGGGGGTGTGGGGGAGATAGCTGTCTGGGAGTGAAAAGGGCTGCCACTGGGCTGGGGGTGTGGGGGAGATAGCTGTCTGGGAGTGAAAAGGGCTGCCACTGGGCTGGGGGTGTGGGGGAGATAGCTGTCTGGGAGTGAAAAGGGCTGCCACTGGGCTGGGGGTGTGGGGGAGACAGCTGTCTGGGAGTGATAAGGGCTGCCACTGGGCTGGGGGTGTGGGGGAGACAGCTGTCTGGGAGTGATAAGGGCTGCCACTGGGCTGGGGGTGTGGGGGAGACAGCTGTCTGGGAGTGATAAGGGCTGCCACTGGGCTGGGGGTGTGGGGAGACAGCTGGCTGTGGAGGGGAGTGGGGAGGGCTGCCACTGGGCTTGGGGTGTGGGGGAGATAGCTGTCTGGGAGTGAAAAGGGCTGCCACTGGGCTGGGGTGTGGGGAGGGCTGCCACTGGGCTGGGGGTGTGGGGAGACAGCTGTCTGGGAGTGACAGCTGCCACTGGGCTGGGGGTGTGGGGGAGACAGCTGTCTGGGAGTGATAAGGGCTGCCACTGGGCTGGGGGTGTGGGGGAGATAGCTGTCTGGGAGTGATAAGGGCTGCCACTGGGCTGGCTGGGAGCTGTCTGGGAGTGATAAGGGCTGCCACTGGGCTGTGGGTGTGGGGGTGACAGCTGTCTGGGGGAGGGCTGCCACTGGGCTGGGGGTGTGGGAGATAGCTGTCTGGGAGTGAGGGCTGCCTCTGGGCTGGGGGGTGGGGGAGACTGCTGTCTGGGAGTGATAAGGGCTGCCACTGGGCTGGGGGTGTGGGGGAGACAGCTGTCTGGGAGTGATAAGGGCTGCCACTGGGCTGGGGGTGTGGGGAGATAGCTGTCTGGGAGTGATAAGGGCTGCCACTGGCTGTCTGGGCTGCCACTGGGCTGGGGGTGTGGGGAGACAGCTGCTGGGAGTGTGGCCACTGGGCTGGGGTGTGGGGGGAGCTGTGGGGGAGGGCTGCCACTGGGCTGGGGGTGTGGGGGAGACAGCTGTCTGGGAGTGATAAGGGCTGCCACTGGGCTGGGGGTGTGGGGGAGACAGCTGTCTGGGAGTGATAAGGGCTGCCACTGGGCTGGGGGTGGGACAGCTGTCTGGGAGTGATAAGGGCTGCCACTGGGCTGGGGGTGGGGAGACAGCTGTCTGGGGGAGAGCTGCCACTGGGCTGGGGAGACAGCTGTCTGGGAGTGATAAGGGCTGCCACTGGGCTGGGGGTGTGGGGAGACAGCTGGATGTGGAGGGGAGTGGGGAGGGCTGCCACTGGGCTTGGGGTGTGGGGAGACAGCTGTCTGGGAGGATGGGGAGGGCTGCCACTGGGCTGGGGGTGTGGGGAGACAGCTGTCTGGGAGTGATAAGGGCTGCCACTGGGCTGGGGGTGTGGGGAGGCTGCTAAGGGCTGCCACTGGGCTGGGGGCTGCCACTGGGTGGGGGTGGGGGAGACAGCTGGCTGTGGAGGGGAGTGGGGAGGGCTGCCACTGGGCTGGGGGTGTGGGGAGACAGCTGTCTGGGAGTGATAAGGGCTGCCACTGGGCTGGGGGTGTGGGGAGACAGCTGGCTGGCACTGGGCTGGGGGTGTGGGGAGACAGCTGTCTGGGAGTGATAAGGGCTGCCACTGGGCTGGGGGTGTGGGGAGACAGCTGGCTGTGGAGGGAGTGGGGAGGGCTGCCACTGGGCTTGGGGTGTGGGGAGACAGCTGTCTGTGGAGGGAGTGGGGAGGGCTGGGGAGACACTGGGCTGGCACTGGGTGGGGGTGTGGGGAGACAGCTGTCTGCGGAGGGAGTGGGGAGGGCTGCCACTGGGCTGGGGGTGTGGGGAGACAGCTGGCTGTGGAGGAGGCTGTGGGGGAGGGCTGCCACTGGGCTGGGGGTGTGGGGAGACAGCTGGCTGTGGAGGGGAGTGGGGAGGGCTGCCACTGGGCTGGGGGTGTGGGGAGACAGCTGTCTGCGGAGGGGAGTGGGGAGGGCTGCCACTGGGCTGGGGGTGTGGGGGGAGACAGCTGTCTGGGAGTGATAAGGGCTGCCACTGGGCTGGGGTGTGGGGAGACAGCTGGCTGTGGAGGGAGTGGGGAGGGCTGCCACTGGGCTGGGGGTGTGGGGAGACAGCTGTCTGCGGAGGAGTGGGGAGGGCTGCCACTGGGCTGGGGGTGGGGAGACAGCTGTCTGCGGAGGGGAGTGGGGAGGGCTGCCACTGGGCTGGGGGTGTGGGGGAGACAGCTGTCTGGGAGTGATAAGGGCTGCCACTGGGCTGGGGGTGTGGGGGAGACAGCTGTCTGGGGGTGGTAAGGGCTGCCACTGGGCTGGGGGTGTGGGGGAGACAGCTGTCTGGGAGTGATAAGGGCTGCCACTGGGGGGGTGTGGGGAGACAGCTGGATGTGGGGAGTGGGGAGGGCTGCCACTGGGCTGGGGGTGTGGGGAGACAGCTGTCTGCGGAGGGGAGTGGGGAGGGCTGCCACTGGGCTGGGGGTGTGGGGGAGACAGCTGTCTGGGAGGAGGGCTGCCACTGGGCTGGGGGTGTGGGGGAGACAGCTGTCTGGGAGTGATAAGGGCTGCCACTGGGCTGGGGGTGTGGGGGGGGATAAGGGCTGCCACTGGGCTGGGGGTGTGGGGAGACAGCTGTCTGTGGAGGGAGTGGGGAGGGCTGCCACTGGGCTGGGGGTGTGGGGAGACAGCTGTCTGCGGAGGGAGTGGGGAGGGCTGGCACTGGGCTGGGGGTGTGGGGAAGACAGCTGGCGGAGGAGTGGGGAGGGCTGCCACTGGGTGGGGGTGTGGGGAGACAGCTGCTGCCACTGGGCAGCTGTCTGCGGAGGGGAGCTGGGGAGGGCTGCCACTGGGCTGGGGGTGTGGGGAGACAGCTGTCTGGGAGAGAGCTGCCACTGGGCTGGGGTTGTGGGGAGATAGCTGCTGGGAGTGATAAGGGCTGTGGGGTGTGGGGAGACAGCTGTCTGGGGTGGAGGGCTGCCACTGGGCTGGGGGTGTGGGGAGACAGCTGTCTGGGAGTGATAAGGGCTGCCACTGGGCTGGGGGTGGGGGGACAGCTGTCTGGGGGAGGGCTGCCACTGGGCTGGGGGTGTGGGGGGGGAGACAGCTGGCTGGTGGAGGGGACAGCTGTCTGGGGGAGGGCTGCCACTGGGCTGGGGGTGTGGGGAGACAGCTGGCTGCGGAGGGCTGCCACTGGGCTTGGGTGTGGGGGACAGCTGGCGGAGGGGAGTGGGGAGGGCTGCCACTGGGCTGGGGGTGTGGGGAGACAGCTGCTGCCACTGGGCTGTGGAGGGGACAGCTGTGGGAGGAGGGCTGCCACTGGGCTGGGGGTGTGGGGAGACAGCTGCTGCCACTGGGCTGGGGGTGTGGGGAGACAGCTGTCTGGGAGGATAAGGGCTGCCACTGGGCTGGGGGTGTGGGGAGACAGCTGGCTGCGGAGGGGAGTGGGGAGGGCTGCCACTGGGCTGGGGTGTGGGGAGACAGCTGTCTGTGGGGAGGGCTGCCACTGGGGAGACAGCTGGCTGGGGGAGCTGGGGAGTGGGAGGGCTGCCACTGGGCTGGGGGTGTGGGGTGTAAGGGCTGCCACTGGGCTGGGGGTGTGGGGGAGACAGCTGTCTGTGGAGAGTGGGGAGGGCTGCCACTGGGCTGGGGGTGTGGGGAGACAGCTGTCTGCGGAGGGGAGTGGGGAGGGCTGCCACTGGGCTGGGGGTGTGGGGAGACAGCTGTCTGCGGAGGGTGGGGAGGGCTGCCACTGGGGGGAGACAGCTGCTGATAAGGGCTGCCACTGGGCTGGGGGGTGGGGAGACAGCTGTCTGGGAGTGATAAGGGCTGCCACTGGGCTGGGGGTGTGGGGGGGATAAGGGCTGCCAGCTGTCTGGGAGTGATAAGGGCTGCCTGGGGAGACAGCTGTCTGGGAGTGATAAGGGCTGCCACTGGGCTGGGGGTGTGGGGGAGACAGCTGTCTGGGAGTGATAAGGGCTGCCACTGGGCTGGGGGTGTGGGGGAGACAGCTGGATGTGGAGGAGTGGGGAGGGCTGCCACTGGGCTGGGGGTGTGGGGGAGACAGCTGTCTGCGGAGGGGAGTGGGGAGGGCTGCCACTGGGCTGGGGGTGTGGGGGAGACAGCTGTCTGGGAGTGATAAGGGCTGCCACTGGGCTGGGGGTGGGAGGGGGAGGGCTGCCACTGGGCTGGGGGTGTGGGGAGACAGCTGTCTGGGAGATAAGGGCTGCCACTGGGCTGGGGGTGTGGGGGAGACAGCTGTCTGGGAGTGATAAGGGCTGCCACTGGGCTGGGGGTGTGGGGGAGACAGCTGGATGTGGAGGGAGTGGGGAGGGCTGCCACTGGGCTGGGGGTGTGGGGAGACAGCTGTCTGCGGAGGGGAGGGGAGGGCTGCCACTGGGCTGGGGGTGTGGGGAGACAGCTGTCTGCGGAGGGGAGTGGGGAGACAGCTGGCTGCCACTGGGCTGGGGGTGTGGGGAGACAGCTGCTGCCACTGGGCGGAGCTGTCTGTGGGGGTAGTGGGGAGGGCTGCCACTGGGCTGGGGGTGTGGGGAGACAGCTGTCTGCGGAGGGAGTGGGGAGGGCTGGCACTGGGCTGGGGGTGTGGGGGAGACAGCTGTCTGCGGAGGGGAGTGGGGAGGGCTGCCACTGGGCTGGGGGTGTGGGGAGACAGCTGTCTGGGAGTGATAAGGGCTGCCACTGGGCTGGGGGTGTGGGGGAGACAGCTGTCTGGGAGTGATAAGGGCTGCCACTGGGCTGGGGGTGTGGGGGAGACAGCTGTCTGGGAGTGATAAGGGCTGCCACTGGGCTGGGGGTGTGGGGAGACAGCTGGCTGTGGAGGGGAGTGGGGAGGGCTGCCACTGGGCTGGGGTGTGGGGAGACAGCTGTGCTGGGGAGGGCTGGACTGGGCTGGGGGTGTGGGGAGACAGCTGTCTGCGGGGGAGTGGGGAGGGCTGCCACTGGGCTGGGGTGTGGGGAGACAGCTGTCTGGGGGAGACAGCTGGCTGTCTGGGGAGGGCTGCCACTGGGCTGGGGTGTGGGGAGACAGCTGTCTGTGCAGCTGCCACTGGGCTGGGGGTGTGGGGAGACAGCTGTCTAAGAGCTTCCACTGGGCTGGGGGTGTGGGGGAGCTGTCTGGGAGTGATAAGGGCTGCCACTGGGCTGGGGGTGTGGGGAGACAGTCTGATAAGGGCTGCCACTGGGCTGGGGGTGTGGGGGAGACAGCTGTCTGGGAGGATAAGGGGCCACTGGGCTGCCACTGGGCTGGGGGCTGTCTGGGAGACAGCTGCCACTGGGCTGGGGGAGGGGACAGCTGTCTGGGGAGGGCTGCCACTGGGCTGGGGGTGTGGGGAGACAGCTGGCTGTGGAGGGAGGGGAGACAGCTGCTGCCACTGGGCTGGGGGTGTGGGGAGACAGCTGTCTGGGAGTGATAAGGGCTGCCACTGGGCTGGGGGTGTGGGGAGACAGCTGTCTGCGGAGGAGTGGGGAGGGGCCACTGGGCTGGGGGTGTGGGGAGACAGCTGTCGGGCTGCCACTGGGGGGGGTGTGGGGAGACAGCTGTCTGGGAGTGATAAGGGCTGCCACTGGGCTGGGGGTATGGGGAGACAGCTGGCTGTGGAGGAGTGGGGAGGGCTGCCACTGGGCTGGGGGTGTGGGGAGACAGCTGTCTGCGGAGGGGAGTGGGGAGGGCTGCCACTGGGCTGGGGGTGTGGGGAGACAGCTGCTGCCACTGGGCTGGGGGTGTGGGGAGACAGCTGGCTGTGGAGTGGGGAGGGCTGCCACTGGGCTGGGGGTGTGGGGAGACAGCTGTCTGGGGTGATAAGGGCTGCCACTGGGCTGGGGGTGTGGGGGAGACAGCTGTCTGGGAGTGATAAGGGCTGCCACTGGGCTGGGGGTGTGGGGGAGACAGCTGTCTGGGAGTGATAAGAGCTGCCACTGGGCTGGGGGTGTGGGGGAGACAGCTGTCTGGGAGTGATAAGGGCTGCCACTGGGCTGGGGGTGTGGGGGAGACAGCTGGCTGTGGAGGGGAGTGGGGAGGGCTGCCACTGGGCTTGGGGTGTGGGGGAGACAGCTGTCTGCGGAGGGGAGGGCTGCCATGGGCTGGGGGTGTGGGGAGACAGCTGTCTGGGAGTGATAAGGGCTGCCACTGGGCTGGGGGTGTGGGGGAGACAGCTGTCTGGGAGAGACAGCTGCCACTGGGCTGGGGTGGGGAGACAGCTGTCTGGGGTGATAAGGGCTGCCACTGGGCTGGGGGTGTGGGGGAGACAGCTGGCTGTGGAGGGGAGTGGGGAGGGCTGCCACTGGGCTGGGGGTGTGGGGGAGACAGCTGTCTGGGAGTGATAAGGGCTGCCACTGGGCTGGGGGTGTGGGGGAGACAGCTGTCTGGGAGTGATAAGGGCTGCCACTGGGCTGGGGGTGTGGGGGAGACAGCTGTCTGCGGAGGAGTGGGGAGGGCTGCCACTGGGCTGGGGGTGGGAGACAGTGATAAGGGCTGCCACTGGGCTGGGGGTGTGGGGAGACAGCTGGCTGTGGAGGGAGTGGGGAGGGCTGCCACTGGGCTGGGGGTGTGGGGGAGACAGCTGTCTGCGGAGGGGAGTGGGGAGGGCTGGCACTGGGCTGGGGGTGTGGGGGAGACAGCTGTCTGCGGAGGGGAGTGGGGAGGGCTGCCACTGGGGGTGGGGGACAGCTGTCTGGGAGTGATAAGGGCTGCCACTGGGCTGGGGGTGTGGGGAGACAGCTGCTGCTGCGGAGGGGACAGCTGTCTGGGGGAGGGCTGCCACTGGGCTGGGGGTGTGGGGGGAGACAGCTGTCTGCGGAGGGAGTGGGGAGGGCTGCCACTGGGCTTGGGGTGTGGGGAGACAGCTGTCTGCGGAGGAGTGGGGAGGGCTGCCAGGGGAGACAGCTGTCTGGGGGAGGGCTGCCACTGGGCTGTCTGGGGTGTAAGGGCTGCCACTGGGCTGGGGGTGTGGGGAGACAGCTGTCTGGGAGTGGGGAGGGCTGCCACTGGGCTGGGGGTGTGGGGAGGCTGTCTGTGGGGGTAGTGGGGAGGGCTGCCACTGGGCTGGGGGTGTGGGGAGACAGCTGTCTGCGGGGGAGTGGGGAGGGCTGCCACTGGGCTGGGGGTGTGGGGAGACAGCTGTCTGCGGAGGGAGTGGGAGGGCTGCCACTGGGCTGGGGGTGTGGGGGAGACAGCTGGCTAAGGGCTGCCACTGGGCTGGGGGTGTGGGGAGGCTGTCTGGGGAGGGCTGCCTGAGACAGCTGCTGCGGAGGGAGTGGGGAGGGCTGCCACTGGGCTGGGGGTGTGGGGGAGACAGCTGTCTGCGGAGGGGAGTGGGGAGGGCTGGCACTGGGCTGGGGGTGTGGGGGAGACAGCTGTCTGCGGAGGGGAGTGGGGAGGGCTGGCACTGGGCTGGGGGTGAGGGGGAGACAGCTGTCTGGGGGTGATGGCCACTGGGCTGGGGGTGTGGGGAGACAGCTGGCGGAGGGGAGTGGGGAGGGCTGCCACTGGGCTGGGGGTGTGGGGGAGACAGCTGTCTGCGGAGGGGAGTGGGGAGGGCTGGCACTGGGCTGGGGGTGTGGGGGAGACAGCTGGCTGTGGAGGAGTGGGGAGGGCTGGCACTGGGCTGGGGTGTGGGGGAGACAGCTGGCTGTGGAGGGAGTGGGGAGGGCTGCCACTGGGCTTGGGGTGTGGGGACAGCTGTCTGCTGGCACTGGGCTGGGGGGTGGGGAGACAGCTGGGGGGGGAGTGGGGAGCTGGCACTGGGCTGGGGGTGTGGGGGAGACAGCTGTCTGCGGAGGGGAGTGGGGAGGGCTGCCACTGGGCTGGGGGTGTGGGGGAGACAGCTGGCTGCGGAGGGGAGTGGGGAGGGCTGGCACTGGGCTGGGGGTGTGGGGGAGACAGCTGGCTGCGGAGGGAGTGGGGAGGGCTGCCACTGGGCTGGGGGTGTGGGGGAGACAGCTGGCTGCGGAGGGGAGTGGGGAGGGCTGCCACTGGGCTGGGGGTGTGGGGGAGACAGCTGGCTGCGGAGGGGAGTGGGGAGGGCTGCCACTGGGCTGGGGGAGACAGCTGCTGCGGAGGGGAGTGGGGAGGGCTGCCACTGGGCTGGGGTGTGGGGGAGACAGCTGGCTGCGGAGGGGAGTGGGGAGGGCTGCCACTGGGCTGGGGGTGTGGGGGAGACAGCTGTCTGCGGAGGGGAGTGGGGAGGGCTGCCACTGGGCTGGGGGTGTGGGGGAGACAGCTGGCTGCGGAGGGGAGTGGGGAGGGCTGGCTGGATCAGACGGCCATGACATGGGGTTTCCACAACTGTACAGTGGAAGAAAAAGTCTGAGAGGTTTTCTGCACCATGGTGAGAAAAGGATGTACCTTGCTTGTGTAAGCATGGGTGTAGGTGTTCAGTCAAATCTTTCAGCAAGTAATTTTGGGTTACTTTGATAGAGGACTTTCCAAAAGATGGATAGGAAGGACATTCAAAGATTTTCTTTAAAGTTGTTTGATTTAGTGGAGAATGTTACCGTATCCTCACAAAATCATCTTAATATATATCAAGTTATATTCCTCTATATAAACTGTCTAGTGTAATTTATGTATTTGCCTTGATCTGAGCAGTGCACTCCTGTCAAAATTGTTAGAAAATGGCACTTGGTTTCTGTCATAACAGTTTTGAAGACCTATCTCCCCTGAAACGTCCTAATCTTGTTTTAATAAGCTATTATCACCTGTTTGTTCACAATGTATATTTAAATGCTTATTTATTTAGCCCCCGGGTCAAACTGAAATTTTAAGCCTCACCGGCAGTTTGGGATTTTTTTCTTTCTCAGATGGAATGTACAAATACCCTTATCCCCTATCCTCTATCTCGCTGGAATATAAAACCTTTTCCAAGGCTAAAGTCATGTTTACATTGCATAACAAAGCTCTTGAATTTGAAAAGACCAAACCCACTTTGTTTTATGATTAATGTACTAAAAAGCAAACAGTGATTGAAGGGGCCTATTGAAAAATATTTTTCAAAAAATGTATATATTAAACAGATCTCACATAATCACTATTTTCTCTATAGGGGGCGGGTAGCCAGTCACTTTGTCATAGTAGGTGTAGTATTACTTTAGGTATTTTGCTTTCTATGTAAACCTACACATCAACTATGCACAGCTCTTGACTCACTTTAAATTCTATAAGAATGTAATTGTGATGAGGGAGAGTAATATTGACCTACAATTTTAATCACAGATAATACAATCATACTTCTGTTGCTTTTTAAAATAATATCAGTGGCCTTATTGCCTATGTTTGCCTTGTGACTAGACATCCGTCATGTACGAAATTATTCCTCAACAAAGTTTGTTTGCTTTGTTTAGGAATTAAGCAGATAGTTATATCCGATAAAGAACCATTACAATGACATTTTAGTCATTGAACCTTCATTTAGCATAAGGAGATTGTATCTAATTTGTTATGACATCTAGCACATTAAGCCCTGATGTTCCATATCCGTGGGAAAGTGTTTAATGAGAAGCTGTCCTCAAGGCCAGGTCCCTTAATGTGAGAGTGTGTGAACAGTTTGGCGGTGGGGAACCTAGACAATGGCAGCAGTTGCAGTCATGGGATAAACACACATGCACGAATGCGCGCACACACACACACACACACACACACACACACACACACACACACACACACACACACACACACACACACACACACACACACACACACACACACACACACACACACACACACACACACACACACACACACACACACACACACACACACACACACCAGGCTTGTTTGAAACGTCTGGCCAGACTACACAGACATAATGATGGGGCTGTGTGACTGGCATGAGAGGGCCTTGGGGTGGGGGGATGAATGACGGCAATAACTCATCATCCAGAGGGAGGGGGAGAATCTACTATAGACATTCTCCTTTGAGCCTGTCTCCTTGGAGGACTCATTGGGTCAAAGACAGCTACTACATGCCAGTAATAAACATAAACCTAGAATGGACACAATTCAGGTGTAGAAAAATACTTGTTTTCAATATGGCCAGATAGTACTACCAAGGTCAGACAAAGACATGACACAGTCGACTCTAAAATATAGTTGTTCTAAAACTATACAATTGAAATGTTTTATTTAATGAAACTTTTTACAACTTATACTGTAATTTCCGATGTTATTATATCAGAAGAACTGCATTGGTGACGTTTGATGCTCATATTGACCTTCTCTCTCACCCCATCTCTATCTCTGCCCCTGCAGGCAGCGGGCGGGTGAACCTGGTTCCCATCCCCCCGGTGGTGACCAGCCCTCGGGACATGGCTCTGGCAGCAGTCATCTGTAGCGCTCTGGCCACCGTGCTGCTGGCCCTGCTCATCCTCTGTGTCATCTACTTCAAGAGACAGCTGCTGGAGAAGAAGCCCAGCGGTGAGTGACCAACTTGAATTTGAAAGAAGTCATTACAATGGTGTGGAAATCTCAGTGTAGCATTGGGACCAACAGGTGGCTTTGCTATTTAAATATAGCAGCTGCTATCTTGCACTTGTTTGGGGTCTCCATTATGAAAGTGTATTTTTGCTTCAGCAACTCTAAGGTCCCAGGATGGTCCGTACAGTGGAGCAGAGTTGTCCTGCTTGGACCGACGGAAGCTCCATGACTTCCCTCAGCGCCCATGCTGCCAATGTCACCATGGGCCAGGCCACACCTGTGGTAGGTCCTATTACTGGTGGGCTTCTACAAGCACATCAAGTGGTATGGAGTCTTTGACTTTATCACTATGGTACTGGCATTACTGTACGCTGAGGCTTCTTGGCCAGGTCATCCATGCGTTCTAATGGTTGGCGGTTATTCCTGTGTGATTTCCAGGCCCAGTGCACTTGATCCCCTCCCTGTGCTGTGATGAAATCTGCAGTCTGGGCCGGAGCAGAGACACCAGCCCCTTCCAGTCCCAGATCAGCCTCAACGAGGGGTGAGGACCATGACACAACACTACTCACCTCCACTCAAAACCATCAACCAACATTAATTAACCACCAATCAACATCACTTAACATTGTTCAACACCGTCATAATTCATCAACAAAAATCACCATCTATTTTAGTACATGGATGCCCAGATATGACAGTCAGAAGAACAGGTAACAAACACAGCAACTGATATGGTTTGACATCATGTCTCCTGGAATCCCAGAAAGACCTAGAAGTGTAGACAGACAGACAGACAGACAGACAGACAGACAGACAGACAGACAGACAGACAGACAGACAGACAACCATTGCTGTGGTGGATAATGTTTGCAAAACCAAACAACATTCCTTTACACACCTCTGGTTCAGAACAGGAAGAGAAACACAGACAAGGCCAACAACAGTCTTGTTATGGTGTTAACTTTGGGTCTGTTTGGGAGATTACTGTCAGAGAAGTGCCTCCCTGGGACTGTGGTTGGATCATTATTGCTAGGAATGGGAGAGATTTATGCTGCTGACACAGCCTCCATTTTCCCCTACAGATGCAGCATAAACCCCTGTGAGGAGAACGTCCTGGCCTATCTGAAAGCCCATCCAGAGCCCTGCATCTCCAGAGAGGCTGGCGAGACATGGCCACTCATGCAGAACCCCGACTGTGTCGAGAGCTTGGGATCGCTCCGCTGCAACCCAGAACCCACAGAGAGGTGCGATGAGGGCGAGGAGGGCGAGGAGAAAGAGGAAGAGGGGTTCACATTAAGTGAGGACACACAGGAGAAGCCAACTGATCAGAGCCAGGAGAAGACTGGTGCCTTGACAGAGGTCCTCCTTCCAAAGCAGCAGCCATCTTCACTGGAAGGTCAGTGGTGTCTTGCTGTACTGTATGACCTTTAATGCAGACACAGACAGAATGGTCCTCTGTGTACATACAGTTTGAAATTGAGCGATGATTGGTATATAACATACTTAAAATGCTCACTTACAGTAGGGTAAGCTTTCCCAGTAATTATACATGAGCCAAGCCAATGAGCGATTAACAAGCTCAGTAACATACTATTCTTCACTGTGTTAAGAAAAGAGGAGAGTATGCAAGTGCAAACACTATTAAGCTCAGGAAACTAAAGGCCTTCGGTAAACTATGCCATGAAAGGAATGTGCTGTAAAGAAACATCACTGCTTCTCCTTCCCCTCAAAAACTATTTAGAATTCTTCTGCATAGCAGGTTCCCACCAGATTAATATGAAATGGAACCGATAAGAAATGGTTGTCCATTAAAACAGATACACGCTATTTATAGAAAAAGCTTCAGTGTATCTGCCAAATGGAGCTTCAGAACCAGAGCAGACTGCCTGAACTGATGGAATCCAGTGAGTGGGAATGAGCTCAGATCAGAGCAGCAGAAGCCCCAGCAAAGCAGTCATGTAGAAAGTTACAACACAGAGACTACAGCACAGAGGCGTCAGGACAGAGAAGACATTCTGTGTCCTAAAAGCCTAGTTCAAACACACACACACACACACACACACACACTTATTTTACCATAACTGTTGCACACCCTTTGATCGGCAGGGACAGTGGTGTCCATGGAAACTGGAAGCAAAGATAGGGCCAGGCCGCAATCCTAGCCGAGCTTTCTGATATTGTTTTAACTGACTCGGTCCCTGCCTGGCCTGTGTTAGGTAGATAGATTACTAATGACCTTGTGTGCTTTTCTCCACTCTTTCTTTTTCCAGGATGACATGGATTTAGTTGGCTCGCGTTCCACCCTTGAACCACCCTGGACCGGAAAACAGTCCAGAAAGATCCCGTTTCAGATTACATTAGCCCACACACCAATTTCAAAATAGTGTGTGGCACACAATCTCTTTCAAGCGGCTTGTGACCCACGGCCTTCCGTCACGCATCTGAAGCGACTATGTAAATAAATGCAAACAAAAGCACTTCACTGTAAAATAAAGCACAAGAGCAGAGACTGAAAAGAAATCTATGCACAACGCGATGTTGCCGGGAGGCTGATATAATGAAGTTCAAATGATGACAAAATGACTGTTGACTGGTACAAAGTAAATAGAAGCCATCCCCTTTGTTTCGGATGTCTGCTTAAGAATGTCTTACATCTACTTATGTAGGTGACTAGCAGCAACAGTATCACAGATCTGGCAGTGTGACTATTGGTGTGTCTTAATAACTGACAACGTCTCCTTAAAGGGCCTAAGAGAAGCACGTCAAAACGGACGTCTGTGATTTCTGGTGCACATTGAAGACAGTCTAGATAATACTGAATAAGACCTTTTAAGGATTGGACCCTTTTTTCACCAAATTTAGCCTAAAATGACATACCCAAATCTAACTGCCTGTAGCTCAGGCCCTGAAGCAAGGATATGCATTTTCTTGGTAACATTTGAAAGGAAACACTTTGGAGTTTGTGGAAATGTGAAAGGATTGTAGGAGAATATAACACAATAGATCTGGTAAAAGATAATACAAAGACAAAACCAACATTTTTTTGTACCATCATCTTTGAAATGCAGAGAAAGGCTAAAATGTATTATTCCAGCCTGGGTGCAATTTAGATTTAGGCCACTAGATGGCAGCTATGTACCTGCAAAGTTTTAGACTGATCCCATGAACCATTGCATTTCTGTTCAAATGTGCCTAATTTGTTTATTAATAACTTTTATGTTTAAAACTGTGCACTCTCCTCAAACAATAGCATGGTATTATTCCACTGTAATAGCTACTGTAAATTGATCAGTGCAGTTAGATTAACAAGAATTTAAGATTTCTGCCAATATCAGATATGTCTATGTCCATTGTTCTTGTTACTTACAACCTTATGCTAATCGCATTAGCCTACGTTAGCTCAACTGTCCCGCAAGGGACCCACCGATCCTGAAGAACAATGAGGAATATTTGTCTGTGATATCAAATTGGTTGTAGATCTTGTAAAATAGAAAATAGGTCAATATTTTTGTAACGTAGACATAACTGACTAGTGGCAAATATGCCTGTTTTTTTCAGTTGCAGTATTGGTGGTTGTGCATAATTTTATTATACACTTCCACAATTAAATTAAATTTGATATAAATGTCCATATTTGTAAATAAACCACTTCAACAAGACAAACTATGCGATCTTGATTGTTGTTCAAATATCTCTAGTGAATAGCACTGAAATGGCCCATCTTAAATCCTACACCAAGGACCTCAGACAACCTGCAATCATCACTACATCACATACTACATTCACTTCAATATACAGTGGGGTCTCTTTCTGAAACTCAACATATTACTTCCCCAAAAATAATATGATTGGATTTGGTTCAGAACAAGATACATACAAGTAATGAAAATAAAGCTTCCATTAGCGATTTCATATTTAGGACATTATTCATGGCTCTGTGCGATGTACAGTAGGCCCTCATGTGGTTACAGCTACCCAGCTCGCTCCTTTTGATAGCATGTCCACACCTTGATTAACCATCTGAAGTAAGTCCCACCTCACCGGGTGACGTCCAAGGTCTGATAGCAGTGCTAGGCAAGTAATGCTCCCGAGTAGTGTAGCGGTCTAAGGCACCACTACAGACCCTGGTTTGATCCCGGGCTGTTTCACAACCAGCTGTGACTAGGAGTCCCATAGCCCAGCGCACAATTGGCTCAGCATCGTCAGGGTTAAGGGAGGGTTTGGCCGGGGTAGGACGTCATTGTAAAAAAATAACAATTTGTTCTTATTAACTGACTTACCTAGTTAAATATAGGTTACATTTTTTTATTTATTAAAAGGACATTGTATGGTGAGCAGCTGCAACCTCAGCCCCTAGTAATTACAGTCAGAATCTGTTGAAACAGATGTAACAGCTGGTAATACTTGATTCAGCTAGTCGTCACAGTCTGGGTCGTGCTCTGTGTGAATTAAACAGAAGTCCCTCAAATCTCTGATTCATAACACCTAAGAGTCACTATCCTTCCTTCTCTGCCCATAACCTCCCCTCCCTCCACCCATCTCTCCATAACAGGAACACTTAGACAAAACAGAGGGAGCAGATTTGCCTTTAAGTCAAAACACTGGCAAAATGACAGGAATAGCAGGTGTTGTATTTGTCACCTCTGATCTGAACAGGAAATAACAATGAACTGCTCATACTTTCTCAGAAAATTATATTCAACGCTCACATATTGTTGTACCAGATATGAGTATTTTCTCTTCCTTAAATCTATGGGCAGATTTTTAAAAATAAAAAAAATAAAAATGTCTACATACTTCAACTTATCTATTTATATGGACATTGGAACAGATGCTTCAAATTTACATTCTCAAAGTGCTGAAGATTATATTGCACAATGATGCAATATTCTGAATTACAGAATGTACTTCTAGTGCTTTCCATAATTGATATGCATCAATGACAAATATTTGTGAATATGGTATATTACATGTGGTATATGAACAGATCTGCAAAAACGTTCATGAACCACGTAGAACTTTTGGTTGACCTAAATCACTAAATACTAAACTGAACAAAAATATAAATGCAACATGTAAAGTCTTGGTCCTATGTTTCATGAGCTTAAATAAAATAGCCCAGAAATGTTCCATATGCACAAAAAGCTTATTTCTCAACAAATTTTGTGCACAAATGTGTTTGCATCCCTGTTACTGAGCATTTCTCCGTTGCCAAGATAATCCATACATCTGACAGGTGTGGCATATCAATAAACTGATTAAACACCATGATCATTACATAAGTGCACCTTGTGCTGGGGAAAATAAAAGGCCACTCTAAAATGTGTGCCCCACATGTCTCAAGTTTTGAGGGAGTGCGCAATTGGTATGCTGACTGCAGGAAAGTCCACCAGAGCTATTGCCAGATAATTTAATGTTAATTTCTCTACCATAAGATGCCTCCAACGTCCTTTTAGAGACATCCAGTACATCCAACCGGCCTCACAACCGCATACCACGTGTAACCACGCCAGTCCAGGACCTCCACATCCGGCTTCTTTACCTGCGGGATTGTCTGAGACCAGCCATCTGGACAACTGATGAAACTGTGGGTTTGCACAACCGAACAATTTCCACACAAACTGTCTCAGGGAAGCTGAACTGCGTGCTTGTCATCCTCACCAGGTTCTTGACCTGTGTCATGACGTTGGCCTGGGGGATAGGTTTACGACAGTCATAAATACCTCTTCCCCACTTCTTCCGCCTCAAATACGCCCTCTTCTCCCTTCCTATATAAGCCCTTGACGACAATATAACTTCCTGTTCCGAGGATATGAGGGCGACGATCCTATGTCAGAATGGTTCAGATAATAACTACAGAATGAAGCCAACATCAGCGTGAGCTTTGGTTGCGATTGGTATGAGCTTTTGAACTCTTATTCACTACAGAAGTGATACCTCCTAGCTGTTGAGTTAGCGACCGCAGCTGCAAACGCAGGTTAGGAAGGAACGGACAGAGTATCCCGTCTATCACACAACGACATTACTACAACGTATTCAATTGACAACAAGAGATATTCTTCAATGGACAGAGGACTCGGTTTGGCAACACAGCCTTCCATCTACCACCAACCTACTGAAGCGCAGCTCAGAGTAAATATTTATTGCATTTTCCTTTTCCAAATGGGCGGTAATTTAGAATGCATAAGATACTGTATTTACGATAGCACAGCTTCGCCTTTGTTCCTATCTTCCCGCTCTTTCACTCAATCCAGCCCCTTTTCCTTTGTGTAACAAGCCGTCATTTCTGTTCCGCCCGCTAGGGACATTTTCCTTTATGACGTAATTTGTAATCATGTTATGATTAATTGTGTGTATGTGAATTCTGTGTGATTAGTTAGGTATTTAGTAAATAAATAATTAACCCCAATTTTGTATTGCTGATTCAAATTGTTAGCCAGGGTTCTTGCAGATAAAATAATTGACAACTTTCAGATTATGAAACTGAAGTAAGATGAAAATTAATGTTGACTGTTAATGTTGACTGTTGATGTAAAATATTACTAGTTCTTTAAGAGTTTATTCAGAAGATAACAGCTCTATAAATATTATTTTGTGTTGCCCGACTCTCTGGTTAATTACATTTACATGATTAGCTCAATCAGCTGATATTAATTACGGAGGAATTATTTTATAGAATAGCATGTCTTATCAATTAATCCGGCATAGCCAAAGACACGACACCTGACTGCAAATTGGCGTCGTAACCAACTTCAGTGGGCAAATGCTCACCTACGATGGCCACTGGCATGCTGGAGAAGTGTGCTCATCAAGGATGAATCGCGGTATCAACTGTACCGGGCAGATGGCAGACAGCAGGGCCCTTTGATGGCGGTGGGGTTAGGGTATGGGCAGGCATAAGCTACGGACAGCGAACACAATTGTATTTTATCGATGGCAATTTGAATGCAGAGAGATACCATGACGAGATCCTGAGGCCCATTGTCGTGCCATTCATCCGCCACCATCACTTCATGGTTCAGCATGATAACGCACGGCCCCATGCCGCGAGGATCTGTACACAATTCCTGGAAGCTGAAAATGTCCCAGTTCTTCCATGGCCTGCATATTTACCAGACATGTTACCCATTAAGCATGTTTCGGATGCCCTGGATCAACGTGTATGACAGTGTGTTCCAGTTCCCGCCAAGATCCATCAACTTCGCACAGCCATTGAAGAGGAGTGAAAAAACATTCCACAGGGCACAATCAACAGCCTGATCAACTCTATGCAAAGGAGATGTGTCGTGCTGCATGAGGCAAATGGTGGTCACACCAGATACTGACTGGTTTTCTGATCCACGCCCCTACATTTTTTTAAGGTATCTGTGACCAACAGAGGCTTATCTTTATTCCCAGTCATGCGAAATCCATAGATTAGGGCCCAATTAATTTATTTCAATTGACTGATTTCTTTATATGACCTGTGACTCTTTGAAATTGAAATAGTTGCATGATGCATTAATATTGTTGTTCAGTGTAAATAGCTAGAATACAAAAATTGCATAAAAAAGAAACATATGTTTACAGTGACTGCATTTGAAAGGATTAGTAATCAATTGTGGTGGGCCGTCTCTGCAGCATCCCTGTGTCACAAAGATACAGACAGTGATTGAGCAGATTGCCCTCTAAAAAAAGGTTTATATGCTGTCACAGTGAAGTAAAACACTTACAATGAATTGAAGTTGAACACCGGGTGAGAATTCAAAAGCAGAATTTCCAGTTAAATAAGATATAGCCTATGGCCTGTAGAGGATGTCAGCTAACACGGAGCCAATTCTATAAAATACAAGATTACAGAGAATTGTATTAATGTACCTTTAAAGTTATGCTTAAGAGTAAACACTCCTAAGCTCTCATTTGTTGTTTCACCACTGCAGCAGTACAAACTTCAAAAGGTGTAATATTTTGAGGGGGTAGAGTGTCTTTATACACACACATATAATCTCCTAGCTGGCCTACTGTAGGGCAGATATAGCTCCAGTATGTTTCTAACAGGTCATTCTGAGCAGCTCTGGGAATATCTGTCTGTGTTATGAGAGTCTGTCTGGTAGCTCATGCATGGAACGCACACTCTCTTCATAATTCCACTCCACTCTCACTTTGAAGTCAGTTCATTTCCCCTTTGTGTTGCTGCCAATGTAAATAGGCACTCCCCCCTCCTTCCTGCATGGGTCACCTCCAACACACATACACAATAGACGGGCACTAAAAATAAAATATAGATACTATTTTTTATCAAAATACAGGAACAAACACTTGCATTCACAACTACATGCAAAGGGCTCCAATAATAATCACACACACCCATACACACTCATATTCATGCATGCATTCCCACGCGCACACATACAGAGCAGAGAGTTCACCTCTGAGAAGTTCCCTTCCTAAAACTGGCTGAGCAGGTGGAAACTGAGCCCTGAGTCAGCCTGGCCCTGGCCTGCAGTAAACTGGCTGCCTCCCACACTGGAGCCTTGCATGAGAAACAGACTAGGGTTCATCTTCCCCTTTACCCAGCAGTCAAAGGCACCACCACCCAGCCCATGGGCTATTGGGTGATAGGCTTCATCCTGGCCCTCCATCCATCACAACAGATAGGTAGGAGTCCCAACCACAGCACAGCCACAAGGCCTCTGAACCAAGGTAATTCTAAACCCACATGAAGGAGGTGGTTTTCAGGCTCTCGTATGATAGGAGTTTAATAAAAACGAGATCATGCTTGATGTTCTGCTTCGTGTACGCACAATGCCGTCGGGGGTACGCCGGTCCATTTAGATTTCCAACGGGGCTATACATTTGGGTGATGTTTTTTTCTCGCCACTGTAGCCTCGCTTCACTGCTAAAAATAAACTTCAACCATCTAGTGTTCAGTGAAATAACACCACAATGTCAAATACAGGTAGCCTAGTCAAATAATGAACATCCAATCACATTAACCGTTACTCTCTCGTGGGAAACCTTCACTCTTGCGCAGACATTAAGAAACGAAAGGAGTTTGAGCGAGAATTAAGACAACTTTCGAGTCGTAAGACATGTATAAAAGCAACAGATACCATTAATAAGAAGGGGCTAGAAGCTTCTTAAATGGTGAGCCACCAACTAGCGAGGACAGACAAGCCCCATACTATTGTGGAGGACTTAATTCTTCCTGCTGCTGCGGATATGGCTGGGACAATGCTGGGGGAAAAGGCCAAAAAAACTATACAGACAATGTCTTCATCAAACACTTTCACGACGCATCAGCGACATGGCAGGAGGTGTTTTGAAACAATTACTGCTTCGCATACAAGCCAGTGAATGCTGTGTGTTACAGCTGGATGAGTCAACAGGTTTGGCAGGCCTGGCACAGCTTCTGGTATTGGTCCTTTACATTTATGGGGGGTAATTTAAGGAAGACATCCTCTTCTGCAAACCACTGGAAACCAGGACAACAGGAGAATATATTTTTTATGTACTGGACAGCTTTGTGACATCAAATAGACTTTGGTGTTCAAGATGAGTTGGTATCTGTACTGATGGTGCAAAAGCAATGACGGAGACATAGTGGAGTGGTAACGTGCGTGTAAGCAGTTGCCCCCGACACCATTTGGATACACTGCAGCATCCACCGAGAGGCTCTTGCTGCCAAGGGAATGCCTGACAGCTTGAGATATGTTTTGGACCCCACAGTGAAAATGGTTAACTTTGTTAAAGCAAGGCCCCCGAACTTTCAGGTATTTTCTGTATTATGCAATAATATGGGCAGCGACCATGTAACGCTTTTACAACATACAGAAAGAAGTGAGCTGGTTATCAAGGCACAAAGTATTGACACATTTGTTTGAATTGAGAGACAAGCTTAAAGTTTTCTTTACTGACCATAATTTTCACTTGTCTACCACTTGCATGATGATGAGTTTCTCACACGACTGGCCTATCTGGGTGATGTTTTTTCTTGTCTGAATGATCTCAATCTAGGATTACAGGGACTCTCAGCAACTATATGCAATGTGCGGGAAAAGATTGAGGCTATGATTAAGAAGTTGGAGTTCTTCTCTGTCTGCATTAACAAGGACAACACACAGGTCTTTCCATCATTGTATGATTTTTTTGTTTGCAAATTAACTCAAGCTTACGGACAATGCCAAATGTGATATAGCGAAGCACCTGAGTGAGCTGGGTGCGCAATTACGCAGGTACTTTCCCGAAACGGACGACACAAACAACTGGATTTGTTATCCCTTTCATGCCCTGCCTCCTGTCCACTTACCGATATCTGAACAAGAGAGCCTAGTCGAAATTGCAACAAGCGGATCTGTGAAAATTTAATTTAATCAGAAGACTGACAGATTTCTGAATAGACTGTGCTTAGAGTATCTTGCCTTGGCAAATCGTGCTGTTAAGACACTGATGCCCTTTGCAACCATGTACCTATGTGAAAGTGGATTCTCGGCACTCACTATCATGAAAACTAAATACAGGCACAGACTGTGTGTGGAAAATGATTTAAAACTGAGATTCTCTCCAATACAACGCAACATTGCAGAGTGTGCATCCTTTCAAGCACACCATTCTCATTGACCTGTGGTGAATTATTCACCATTTCTGATGAACAAATAAGGTTTTATATGTAAGATAGCTAAATAAAGAGCAAACTTATTGATTATATTATTATTTGTGCCCTGGTCCTATAAGAGCTCTTTGTCACTTCCCACGAGCCGGGTTGTGATAAAAACTCACACTCATTCTTATGTTTAATAAATGTATTGTATAGTGTGTGTGTGGTAGGCTTACAATAATGGTATAAAAAAAAACATTTGAGATTGTGCTGACCCAGGTGCTAGAGGGGGTACGCAGCTGGAGGTTGAATGTTTGAAGGGGTACGGGACTATAAAAAGTTTGGGAACCACTGACCTAGAGAATGATACTGCAGTAGTGCAATATTTGTCTAAACCTGCTATTTTGCACTGCAGAAATCTACAGACTATTCATAGCTACATGTTTTTCTTTCCACACAAAACAGTGACATTATAGGGCAGTAATGAAATATTGCATATTTGAACCTTAGAGGACAAACCACTTACAAGCTATGCGTGCACGGTTCAACTCAAATGGATTTTCACGAAAACATGACATCATTGGGCCGGGAATGGTGAGCCCATCAAAGATCTCACTTTGCAGTCTCTGACCTGGACCCACAAGTCTGTCTGCGGCATCACTAGCATTTTCTCTAATGACAGCAATTTCCAAACTCATCTTCACAAGGGATTTGCAGTGGGCATGCCGGGAGCCTGCAGCCTGATGTGCTGCAGGTTTTTGTGTTAGATAAGCATGGAGACTAATCTGCATGACCAGAGTCACGATGAGACGAAGGAGCCGCCAGCAGGTAAATGCCAATGGTGTATATAAACACTAGATTGCTGATGCTATGTATTGGCCAATGAGAGGCATTGAAGCCACCGGTAGGCCAAATTAGTACTCCTCAAAAGGAGCAGTCCTCCCTGAAAATGTACTTAAAAAACATTTTGTTGTTGTAGTGGAGACGGTAGCATTAGTACTCTCCAAAAATTATACCTAAAGGAAAATGTTCATATTCAATTCCTTCGGAAAGTATTCACACCCATTTATTTTTTCTACATTTTGTTAGGTTACAGTCTTATTCTAGAATTGATTAAATAGTTTCCCCCCTCAATCTACACACAATACCCAATAATGACAAAGCAAAAACAGGTTTTTAGAAAAGTTTGCCAAGTTATAAAAATGAATAACTGAAATATTACATTTACATAAGTATTCAGACCCTTTACTCAGTACTTTGTTGAAGCACCTTTGGCAGCGATTACAACCTCGAGTCTTCTTGGGTATGCCATTACAAGCTTGGCACACATGTATTTGGGCACACCTGAGTTTCTTCCATTGTTCTCCTCTCAAGCTCTGTCAGGTTGGATGGAGAGCATTGCTGCACAGCTATTTTCAGATCTCTCCAAAGATGTTCGATTGGTTTCAAGTGCAGGCTCTAGCTGGGCCACTCAAGGACATTCAGAGACTTGTCCTGAAGCCACTGCTGCGTTGTCTTGGCTGTGTGCTTAGGGTCATTGTCCTGTTGAAATGTGAACCTTCGCCCCAGTCTGAGGTCCTGAGTGCTCTGGACCAGGTTTTCATCAATGATCTCTCTGTACTTTGGTCCATTCATCATTGCCTTGATCCTGACTCGTCTCTCAGTCCCTGCCACTGAAAAACATCCCCAAAGCATCATGCTGCCACCACCATGCTTCACCGTAGGGATGGTGGCAGGTTTCCTCCAGACCTGACGCCTGGCATTCAGGCCAAAGAGTTCAATCTTGGTTTCATCAGACCAGAGAATCTTGTTTCTCACGAACTGAGAGTCCTTTAGGTGCTTTCTGGCAAACTCCAAGCAGGCTGTCGTGCCTCATCAGACCAAAGGACAGATTTCCACCGGTCTAATGTCCATTGCTCGTGTTTCTTGGCCCAAGCAAGTCTCTTCTTATTATTGGTGTACTTTAGAAGTGGGTTCTTTGCAGCAATTCAACCATAAAACAATGATTCCCGCAGTCTCCTCTGAACAGTTGATGGTTAAGTGGCATTCTGATGTGTCTGTTACTTGAACTCCTTGAAGCATATATTTGGGCTACAATTTCTTTTTTTAAATTTAAAAATTATTTTTTACCCCTTTTTCTCCCCAATTTCGTGTTATCCAATTGTTGTAGTAGCTACTATCTTGTATCATTGCTACAACTCCCGTACGGGCTCGGGAGAGACGAAGGTTGAAAGCCATGCGTCCTCCGATACACAACCCAACCAAGCCGCACTGCTTCTTAACACAGTGCGCATCCAACCCGGAAGCCAGCCGCACCAATGCGCCGGAGGAAACACCGTGCACCCGGCCACCTTGGCTAGCGCACACTGCGCCCAGCCCACCACAGGAGTCGCTGGTGCGCGATGAGACAAGGCGGCCACCTTGGCTAGCGCACACTGCGCCCAGCCCGCCACAGGAGTCGCTGGTGCGCGATGAGACAAGGACACCCCTACCGACCAAGCCATCCCTAACCCGGGCGAAGCTAGGCCAATTGTGCGTCACCCCACGGACCTCCTGGTCGCGGCCGGTTACGACGGAGCCTGGGCCCGAACCCAGGGACTCTGATGGCACAGCTGGCGCTGCAGTACAGCACCCTTAACCACTGCGCCACCCGGGAGGCCTTGGGCTACAATTTCTGAGACTGCTAACTCTAATGAACTTATCCTCTGCAGCAGAGGTAACTCTGTGTCTTCCTTTCCTGTGGAGGTCCTTAGGAGAGACAGTTTTCATCATAGCGCTTTATGGTTTTGGGATTATACTTGAAGAAACTTTCAATGTTCTTGAAATGTTCCATATTGACTGAACTTCATGTCTTAAAGTAATGATGGACTGTCGTTTCTCTTTGCTTATTTGAGCTTTTCATGCCATAATATGGACTTGGTCTTTTACCAAATATGGCTATTTTCTGTATACCACCCCTACCTTGACACAACACAACTGATTGACTCAAAAGCATTAAGACGGAAAGAAATTCCACAAATTAACTTTCAACAAGGCACGCCTGTTAATTGAAATGTATTCCATGTATTCATGTAAATGTATTCATGAAGCTAGTTGAGAGAATGCCAAGAGTGGGCAAAGCTGTCATCAAGGCAAAGGGTGGCTACACACACCTGTCTATGTAAGGTCACACAGTTAACAATGTATGTCAGAGCAAAAACCAAGCCATGAGGTCGAAGGATTTGACCACAGAGCTCCGAGACAGGATTGTGTCGAGGCACAGATCTGGGGAAGGGTACCAAAACATTTCTGCAGCATTGAACGTTCCCAAGAACACAGTGGCCTCCATCATTCTTCAATGGAAGAAGTTTGGAACCACTAAGACTCTTCCTAGAGCTGGCTGCCCGGCCAAACTGAGCAATCGGAGGAGAAGGGCGGTGACCAAGAACCTGATGGTCACTCTGACAGAGCTCTAGACTTCCTCTGTGGAGATGGGAGAACCTTCCAGAAGGACAACCATCTCTGCAACACTCCACCAATCAGGCCTTTATGGTAGAGTGGCGATATGGAAGTCACTCCTCAGTAAAAGTAGCATGACAGCCTGCTTGGAGTTTGCCAAAAGCCACCTAAAAACTCTCAGACCATGAACTCTTTGGTCTCAATGTCAAGCGTCACATCTGGAGGAAACCTGGCACCATCCCTACGGTGAAGCATGGTGGTGGCAGCATCATGCTCTGGGGATGTTTTTCAGCGGCAGGGACTGGGAGACTAGTCAGTGTCAAGTTAAAGATCAATGGAGCAAAGTACAGAGAGATCCTTGATGAAAACCTGGTCCAGAGCGCTCATGACCTCAGACTGAGGTTCACCTTCCAACAAGACAACCACCCTAAGCACACAGCCAAGACAAGGCAGCAGTGGCTTCGGGACAAGTCTCTGAATGTCCTTGAGTGGTCCAGCCAGAGCCCGGATTTGAACCAAATAGAACATCCCTGGAGAGACCTGTAAATAGCTGTGCAGCAACACTCCCCATCCAACCTGACAGAGCGTGAGAGGATCTGCAGAGAAGAACACCAAAGGTGCTTCAACAAAGTACTGAGTAAAGGGTCTGAATACTTATGTAATTGTCATATTTCATTTTTTGGCAAAAATTGTGAGTTCAGCTGTAAATGGTCCTGGCCCACCAAAGAAAAAGTGTCAAGGGAAGTCAGTTTGGATTTGGTTTCACACCAATCACATCAGAAGCCAAACGTGACAGAAAAACCTTTAACTGTTGCACCTCATTGTGTTGTTGTCCTATGGTGGCTAGCTAGCTAGCTAAAAATCGTCCTTTTACAAAATTAGCCATGGATGGAGATAGAGATTTGGACTTGTACATCTCCGTACCTGCCAATGATTATAACGGCGATTCTGATCCAACCATAAATTCATACATTGTGCCCTTGGCTCAGAGAGGATGGAAGTTCAACATGTAGCTAGACGTAGTAGGCTAATGTTAACTGGTTGCCTTGTCGCCTCGTTACCCATGAAAGGAAGTTTGGATAGCGAGCAAGCATTTTAGCCAGGTAGGCTAGGACAACAAAAACTTAAAGCATGTAATGTATGACAAAGTCAAAGGAAACATGAGAGAAGGACGGCATTGGCATTTCTCTACAAGTAGGTTTAGTCAACGTGTTATTTTTCTACTTGAAAGTTGATTGATTACGTCATGCAACTGTTTGTTACATGCAATATGTTTTGTAGACTTCACCAGACAGATGTTGCGCTCAGGTTTCGTTATAAACAAAGAAATTTGAATTTATTACGCCACTGTATTTTCCTATTGTCTGGGCCTTTAGGCCTATATATATATCACGCTGTTAAGTATGCACTAAGACGTTATAGAGCAAACAGAAATATCACAACCCATACACTACCGTTCAAAGGTTTGTGGTCATTTACACATTTTTTGTCCATTAAAATAACATCAAATTCATCAGAAATACAGCATAGACATTGTTAATGTTGAAATTACTATTGTAGCTCGAAACGGCAGATTTTTAATGTTATATCTACAAAGGCGTACAGCGGCCCATTATCAGCAACCATCACTCCTTTGTTCCAATGGCACGTTGTGTTAGCTAATCCAAGTTTATCATTTTAAAAGGCTAATTGACCATTAGAAAATAATTTTGCAATTATGTTATTACAGCTGAAAACCGTTGTTCTCATTAAAGAAGCAATAAAACTTGCCTTCTTTAGACTAGTTGAGCATCAGCATTTGTGGGTTCGATTACAGGCTCAAAATGGTCAGAAACAAACACTTTCTTCTGAAATTTGTCAGTCTATTCTTGTTCTGAGAAATGAAGGCTATTCCATGTGAAAAATTGCCAAGAAACTGAAGATTTCGTACAATGTTGTGTACTACTCCCTTCAAAGAACAGCGCAAACTGGCTCTAACCAGAATAGAAAGAGGAGTGGGAGGCCCCGGTGCACAACTGAGCAAGAGGACAAGTACATTAGAGTGTCTAGTTTGAGAAACAGACACCTCACAAGTCCTCAACTGGCAGCTTCATTAAATAGTACCCGCAAAACACCAGTCTCAATGTCAACAGTGAAGAGGCGACTCTGGGATGCTGGCCTTCTAGGCAGAGTTCCTCTGTCCAGTGTCTGTGTTCTTTTGCCCATCTTAATCTTTTATTTTTATTGGCCAGTCTGAGATATGGCTTTTTCTTTGCAATTCTGCCTAGCAGGCCAGCATCCCTGAGCCGCCTCTTCACTGTTTACGTTGAGACTGGTGTTTTGCAGGTACAATTACATCAGTGGGTCTATATGGCAGTAATGTATAATCCATTACTTCTGTATTCTGAAAAGGAGCAATTTGTTGGGACAGCAGAATTATTTTGTTTCAAAGGCCTTTTATCCACTGAAAGAACAATTAATTGTCAGTCTGAGCTCAAGGGGAGCTTTCAACGGAAGAAAATGTTACAGTATACCAGTTGAGTACCTGTATGAAGAATTTGTTGTCGAACAGTTGCACAGCTAACCCGTGCTTAAAATAAATATGGAAGAACAAACTTTTAAAAACATTACAATTATTTAGATAAAGGCTGCATTTAGGTAGTATATGCAGCTCAGTACTATTTATTTACTTTACAGTGGTGAGGGTGGAGATGTGGCTAACAGCAAAGTATCAACAGGGTAATGAGGACTTGGGGGTGGATGGAAGGGAGAGAGACTCTCTCAGTAAAAACTGCCTGCATCAAGGTACCAGGCTGAGCCACATCTGTTGATCAGCCATTAATCCCACTACTTCTAGAGTGCTCCTCTGCTGTGCCATCTGGTGCTGGGGCGGCCCGGCCACACCTTGGGGTTTAGCCTGGTCCTCGACTGACTGACTGACTGACAATGAGGAGGATTAGAACAGAGACAGACATAAGGAACTTCCTTGGCATCGCTGAGGTAAAACATTTTATGTGTTGAAGTTATTGTTGCATGTATTAGTGTCACTTTCACCAGTAGAAAGTAATATATCACTTCACTATTACATATTTGCATATACCATATTGCCCCTCCTACTTAATAACATCATTGTTAGTACAACTTGTAGGAATGGGAGCCCGAGGGGATGGCTGCCGTTTTATGGGCTCCTAACCAACTGTGCTATTTTGTTCGTTTTTTCACATTTTTTGTAACCTATGTTTTTACCTATTTTATACATAATGTTGCTGCTACCGTCTCTTATGACCGAAAATAACTTCTGGACATCAACAACAGCGATTACTCACCTCAAACTGAACGAAGATCCGACGCGAAGGATATACTGCTTTCTCGGGAACGGGTCCAAATCCCTGTCATTTGAGTGAAGAAAGTCATTTGAGTGAGGAAAAGACGGAGAAAAAGGGGGCGGACATCAGGCTGCCTTCTGATAAATCATAGGCGAGTGAGTAAATCTTCACTACCATTCATTCTATTGGCCAACGCGCAATCATTGGAAAACAAAATGGATGATATACGATCAAGACTATCCTACCAAGGGGACATTAAAAACTGTAATATCTTATGTTTCACAGAGTCGTGGCTGAATGATGACATGGATAATATAGAGCTCGCGGGATTTTCCATGCATCGGCAGGACAGAGAAGCTACGAGGGGCGGTGGTGTGTGTCTATTTGTAAATATCAACTGGTGCGCAATGTCTAATACTAAAGAAGTCTTGAGGTATTGTTCGCCTGAGGTAGAGTATCTTATGACAAGCTGTAGACCACACTATCTACCAATAGAGTTCTCATCTATATTATTCGTAGCTGTCTATTTACTACCACAAACTGATGCTGGCATTAAGACCGCACTCAACCAGCTGTATAAGACCATAACCAAACAAGAAAAATGCTCATCCAGCTCCTAGTGGCCTGGGACTTTAATAATGCAAGGAAACTTAAATCTGTTTTACCTTATTTCTACCAGCATGTCACATGTGCAACCAGAGGGAAAAAAACTCTAGACCACTTTTACTCCACACACAGAGTCGCATACAAAGCTCTCCCTCAGCCTCCATTTGGCAAATCTGACCATAATTCTATCCTCCTGATTTCTGCTTACAAGCAAAAACTAAAGCAGGAAGTACCAGTGACTCGCTCAATACGGAAGTGGTCAGATGACGCGGATGCTATGCTAAAGGACTGTTTTGCTAGGACAGACTGGAATATGTTCATCCAATGGCATTGAGGAGTATACCACCTCAGTCAGCGGCTTCGTCAATAAGTGCATCGACGATGTCGTACCTACAGTGTCCATACGTACATATCCCAACCAGAAGCCATGGATTACAGGCATCCTCATTGCGCTAAAGGCTAGAGCTGCCACTTTCAAGGAGTGGGACACCAGTCCGGACGCTTATAAGAAATCCCGCTATGCCCTCAGACGAACAATCAAACAGCAAAGCGTCAATACCGGATTAAGATTAAATCCTACTACACCAGCTCTAACACTTGTCGGATGTGGCAGGGCTTGAAAACTATTACGGACTACAAATGGAAACCCAGAGTCGAGCTGCCCAGTGACGCGAGCCTACCAGATGAGCTAAATGCCTTTTATGTACGCTTCGAGGCAAGCAACACTGAAGCATGCATGAGAGCACCAGCTGTTCCGCACGACTGCGTGATAATGCTCTCGGAAGCCGATGTGATCAAGACCTTTAAACAGGTCAATACCTACATGTTTCAAGCAGACCACCATAGTCCCTGTGCCCAAGGAAGCGAAGGTAACCTGCCTAAATCATTACCGCCCCGTAGCACTCACGTCAGTAGCCATGAAGTGCTTTGAAAGGCTGGTCATGGCTCACATCAACAGCATCATCCTGGATACCCTAGACCCATTCCAATTTGCATTCCGCCCCAACAGATGATGCAATCTCAATCAACACTGCCCTTTCCCACCTGGATAAAAGGAAAACCTATGTGAGAATGCTGTTTATTGACTACAGCTCAGCGTTCAACCCCATAGTTCCCACAAAGCTCATCACTAAGCTAAGGACCCTGGGACTAAACACCTCCCTCTGCAATTGGATCCTGGACTTCCTAACAGTCCACCCCCAGGTGGTAAGGGTAGGCAACAACACGTCTGCCACGCTGATCTTCAACACTGGGGCCCCTCAGGGGTGCGTGCTTTGTCCCCTCCTGTACTCCCTGTTCACCTACTACTGTGTGGTTAAACACGGCTCCAACACCATCATTAAGTTTGCTGACGACACAACAGTGGTAGGCCTGATTACCAACAAAGATGAGACGGCCTATAGGGAGGAGGTCAGTGACCTGGCAGTGTGGTGCCAGGACAACAACCTCTCCCTCAATGTGAGCAAGACAAAGGAGCTGATCGTGAACTACATGTGACGTGGTGAGGTTGGACCCAGGTGCAGAGAAGAGACCAGATGAGGAATCAGTGGGGAAGGACAAACATAATACTTTACTACACTAAGTCTCGAAAACTCACTGAGGAAACAAACGCACACGGTAAACAATTCTTCTGCAAAAAGAGAAACCGAAAACACACCTCTGTTAAAGTGGAAATTATAATGACTAATAGAACACACCTGAGTGTCATAATTGTCTCTAGGATGGTCTCTGCCGCCTTCTGGTGAAACCATGACACTACAGGAAATGGCGGCTGAACAGACCCTCATAAACATCAACGGGGCTATAGTGGGGTGGGTCGAGAGTTTCAAGTTTCTTGGTGTCCACATCACCAACAAACTATCATGGTCCAAACACACCAAGACATTCATGAAGAGGGCACGACAACACCTTCTCCCCCTCAGGAGACTGAAAAGATTTGTCATGGGTTCCCAGATCCTCCAAAAGTTCCACAGCTGCACCGTTGAGAGCATCCTGACTGGTTGCATCATGGCCTGGTATGGCAACTGCTCGGCATCTGACCGTAAGGTGCTACAGAGGGTAGTGAGTACAGCCCAGTACATCGCTGTGGCCAAGCTTCCTGTCATCCAGGACCTATATACTAGGCAGTGTCAGAGGAAAGCCCAAAAATTGTCAAAGACTCCAGTCACCCAAGTCATAGGCTGTTCTCTCTGCTATCACACGGCAAGTGGTACCTGGAACGCCAAGTCTAGGACCAAAATGCTCCTTAACAGCTTCTACCCCCAAGCCATAAGACTGCTGAACAATTAATCAAATGGCAACACAGACTATTTACATTGACCCCGCCCCCCATTTGTTTTCACAGTGCTGCTACTTGCTGTTTATTATCTATGCAGTCAGTTTATTTGGTAAATATTTTCTTAACCCTTTCTTGAACTGCATTGTTGGTTAAGGGCTTGTAAGTAAGCATTTCATGGTAAGGTTGTATTCAGCACATGTGACAAATAAAGTTTGATTTGATTTGATTTGAAAAGGCTCTTTGAACAAACAGGGTTGAGCAACATTCATTCTTATACAGTTCATAACAGATTTATGGTTTCTGTAGCACTTCATGTTTTGCTCATAACCATTTGAAACGTGTCAAGGTGTGTAAGTTATTACCTCTTTCTAACCTGGCAGCAAAGTATCTTCTCATTGCCACTATAATTATGTCTTTGAAGTTAAGGAAGCCCGTTCTTTCTTGAAACCGCATTTAAAAACAGTAAAAAAAATAAAAATAAAAACATGGCATGGGTGATGACAAACATTGCAAAGAGCCGTTTGGAGGAAGATCTCTAACTATTTGAGGAGGCCAATAAATTCAGAGCCTTGATTTAACTTCTGATAACTTGGTATGCCTACATCAATACTCAACTGGCACATTTGCAACTACATCAAAGTATAGTTTATTCCACACCCTTAAATATAAATTCATAGCAAGGAGTGGAATGTGACTGTAAATCAAACCCTCCTCAGTTTATAAGGACTCATTCATACTGAACTATGGTGATTAAAGACTCATACTATACATACCGTGATCCTCTGATTAAACTAGAGGGAGACAAAGGAATAGCAGACTAGAACAAGGCCAATAGAACCAGGCCCAGGAGGTTTATTCACTTCAAGACAGGGTCATTATGCCCACACCTGATTGGGGCAACTGAGCTGAGCTGACAGGCTGGGTCCTGGGACCTGCTCCATTGCTTAGGTAGCTCCATTGTTCCATGTACCCCTCCTGATCCGTGGTGGGCAGAGGAGGCTATGGGCAACAGCGGGTCCATGAAAACCCCCTCTATCGTGGCCTGGGTCCAGGAACAGAGGACTTCAGTCAGCAGCGGCCGTCTGTCGATCACCTTTCACTCTCTCTGCCGCCATTTAATCCAGGTTCTACTATTCACCACCGGCTGCCTGGGTAACATCCAGGCACGGCACGGAGCAGGCAGGGAGCGACCCAGATAAAGAGACCAGGCCGGCCTCTGAGGATCTTCTCTGGGCCTGCTCCAGTTCCCCCTTCTTCCGGTTCCCCCTCCTGCCCCTTCACCCTTCAACTCCAATCCTCCACCCCTAGGCCTTGGGCCCATACCGGATGGAACAGCAGGGAAACATTAGACCACTTCATCGGCAAGCTTCTTTGGGAGGGTTCGGTTTGCGCAGTGTTAGTTTATGTAAGTGCTGTAAATGCTATTGCTATGATGCTGTGCAGATGCAAAAATCATCATAGTACACACGGTCACACCCTGACCATAGTTTGCTTTGTATGTTTCTATGTTTTGGTTGGTCAGGGTGTGAGCTGAGTGGGCATTCTATGTTACATGTCTAGTTTGTCTAGTTCTATGTTTGGCCTGATATGGTTCTCAATCAGAGGCAGGTGTTCGTCATTGTCTCTGATTGGGAACCATATTTAGGTAGCCTGTTTGGTGTTGGGTTTTGTGGGTGATTGTCCTTGTTACTGTCTCTGTGTTACTTTGCACCAGTATTAGGCTGTTTCGGTTTTCGTGTTACGTTTATTGTATTTGATTCGTGTTTACTTTGTTTCATTAAACATGGATTGCAATAGCCATGCCGCATTTTGGTCTGACTCTCTTTCACCAGAAGAAAACCCTTACACACATGTCACTTTCAATAATTACTGTACTCACTCAAAATGTTCCCTGATATTTTGCTAGGTTCTCAGAACGAGTACTACATATCTAAAGGCTTGAACAGACACACATAAACAATCCTTACTTTATTACTGTAACTGAAGTGGTCGTGATGATATGATAAATCATGAAAATAAGATGCTGTGCAAGCACTGCTATAAGGACCTACAGTTAAGTATGTCTGCAGAAATGTAGAGTCATTAGCATGATATTCACTGTAAAGTCTGCAACAATTGTATTCGGTGCATGTGATAAAAAACATTTGATTTGAAATAGGACAGCTATAGTATGATTTTTTCCCGGGGCAGTTTGGCAGTTTGGCAGTTTGGCTTGATAGGCAGCCAGCATACGTTATGGAGAACCATAAAAGATAATCACATAAGTTAATATCTTAACAGTTAATTAAAGCGACAGGACCGTTTCATTAGCACAGACTGGAATATGTTCCGGAATTCATCCTATAGCATTGAAGAGTTTACCACATCAGTCACCGGCTTCATTAATAAGAGCATTGATGATGTCGTCCCCATAGTGGCCGTACATACATATCCCAACCAGAAGCTATGGATTACATACAGGAAACATCCGCACTGAGCTAAAGGCTAAAGCTGCCACTTTTAAGGAGTGGGACACTAATCCGGACGAACCATCAAACAGGCAAAGTGTTAATAGAGGACTAAGATCCAATCCTACTACATCGGCTCTGACAAGAGGTACGTTCAACATCATAGTGCCCTCCAAGCTCTTCACTAAGCTAAGGACCCTGGGACTGAACACCTCCCTCTGTAACTGGATACTGGAGTTCCCGATGGGCCAACGCAGGTGGTGAGGGCAGGCAAAAACACACCACGCTGCTCAGTCCCCTCCTGTACTCCCTGTTCACCCACAACTACTTTGGCCGTGCACGACTCTAACACAATATCATTAAGTTTGTCAACGACACACCGGTGGGAGGCCTGATCACAGGCGATCGATGAGACAGCCTATAGGGAAGAGGTCAGAGATGTGGCAGTGTGGTTGTAGGACAACATCCTCTCCCTGAACGTCAGAAAGACAAAGGAGCTGACCGTGGACTACAGGAAATAGAGGGCTGGACACGCACCCCTTCACATCAAATGCGGCTGTACTGGAGTGGGGAGAGATCTTCAAGTTCCACAGTGTGCACACCTTTCATGGTCCAAACACACCAACACGGTCGTGAAGAGTGCACGACAACACCTTTTCCCCCTCAGGAGGCTGAAAAGATTTCGCATGGGCCCTCAGATCCTCAAAAAGTTCTACAGCTGCACCATTGAGAGTATCTTGACTGACTGCATCACCGCTTGGTATGGTTTTGGTAATTGCTTGGCATCCGACAGTAAAGTGCTACAGAAGGTAGTGCACACGGTCTAGTACATCACTGGGGCCAAGCTTCCTGCCATCCAGGACCTCTGTGCCAGGCGGTGTCAGTGGAGAGCCAGCAAAGTCATATACTGTTCTCTCTGCTATCGTACAACAAGTGGCACCGGAGCGCCAAGTCTGGGACCAAAAGGCTCCTGAACAGCTTCCACCCCAAGCCATAAGACTGCTGAACAGTTAATCAAATGGCTACCCTGACTACTTGTATTGACCCTTTTTATTTGCACTGACTCTCTTGCACCAGCTCTATGCACATTCACTGGAATCTACCCACATACTACACTGACACTCCAACACACACACACATGCTACTCTGTTTATTATCTATCCTGATTGCCTAGTCACTTTTACCCCTACTTACATTTTCACATCAAAACCTCAACTACCTCGTACCCCTGCACATTGACTCCATACCGGTACTACTGGTGTATAGTATCTTTGTTGATATTTTATTGTGTTACTATTTCCTATTTCATTTGTAGCTCATTTTTCTCACTTTTTAACTCTGCATTGTTTGGAAAGGGCTCATAAATAAGCATTTCACAGTAAAGTTTACACCTGTTGTATTCGGCGCATGTGATTCTTTTTGCTGTTGATTTGATTAAACAGCAGCTCTAATTAACAGGGAACAGTCTCCTGGGAATTGTAATTTCATTATTACTACGCTGGTTCCCCTCCGCTCTAAGTCCACATTGCAACGCCTTCCATTTTCATGTCCGAACATGCCACAGTGAAGGCTGCAAGGAGCCGGCAGCTTTGAGGATTGCAACTAATCACGATCCAAACACAGTCGTTAATAAAACAATGGCGACGTGACGCAAGGGGTAGGGAGGGGGTCAAAGGGTAGGAGGATGACCTCCACTCATGGCGCAGTCACTATATACAGTGCATTCGGAAAGTATTCAGACCCATTGACTTTTTCCAAATTTGGTTGCATTACAGCCTTATTATAAAATGGATTAAATCGTTTTTTTGTCCTCCTCAATCTACACACAATATCCCATATGACAAAGTGAAAACAGTTTTTTTGAAATGTTTGCAAATGTATTAAAAAATTTAAACGGGGAAAAAATGATTAACATAACTATTCAGAACCTTTACTCAGTACTTTGTTAAAGCACCATTGGCAGTGATTACAGCCTTGAGTCTTCCTGGGTATGACCCTACAAGCTTGGCACACCTGTATTTGGGGAATTTCTTCCATTCTTCTCTGTAGGTCCTCTCAAGCTCTGTCAGGTTGGATGGGGAGCGTCTCTGCACAGCTATTATCAGGTCTCTCCAGAGATGTTCGATCGGGTTCAAGTCCGGGCTCTGGCTGGGCCACTCAAGGACATTCAGAGACTTGTCCCGAAGCCACTCCTGCGTTGTCTTGGCTGTGTGCTCATGGTCGTTGTCCTGTTGGAAGGTGAACCTTCACCCCAGTCTGAGGTCATGAGCACTCTGGACCAGGTTTTCATCAAGGATCTCTCTGTACTTTGCTCTGTTCATCTTTCCCTCAATCCTGACTGGTCTCCCAGTCCCTGCCGCTGAAAAACATCCCCACAGCATGATGCTGCCACCACCATGCTTCACAGTAGGGATGGTGCAGGTTTCCTCCAAACGTGACGCTTGGCATTCAGGCCAATGAGTTCAATATTGGTTTCATCAGACCAGAGAATCTTGTTTCTCATGATCTGATAGTCCTTTGGGCAAACTCCAAGCGGGCCGTCATGTGCCTTTTACTGAGGAGTGGCTTCCATTTGGCCACTCTACCATAAAGGCCTGATTGGTAATATAATATAATATATAATATATGCCATTTAGTAGAGTGCTGCAGAGATGGTTGTCCTTCTGGAAGGTTCTCCCATCTCCACATAGGAACTCTAGAGCCCTTGGTCACCTCCCTGACCTCCCATCTCCCCTGATTGCTCAGTTTGGCCGGGCAGCTAGGTCTAGGAAGAGTCTTGGTGGATCCAAACTTTGACATAATCGACATAATCCTGTCTCGGAGCTACACGGACAATTCCTTTGACCTTATGACTTGGTTTTTGCTCTGACGTGCACTGTCAACTGTGGGACCTTATATAGACAGGTGTGTGCCTTTCCAAATCATGTCCAATCAGTTAAATTTGCCACAGGTGGACTTCAATCAAGTTGTAGAACCATCTCAAGGATGATCAATGGAAACAGGATGCACCTGAGCTCAATTTCGAGTCTCATAGCAAAAGGTCTGAATACTTAGGTAATAAGGTATTTCTGTTTACACATTGTATTGTATGTAGATTGATGAGGGAAGAAATTATTTAATTTATTTTAGAATAAGGCTGTAATGTAACAAAATGTGGAAAAAGTGAAGCAGTCTCAGTACTTTCCAAATGCACTGTATAAGGGTTTGTGTTCTGTTGTAGGTTACTTGTTACCACCATACAAGACTAACCACCAGCATATGAGGGGCTATATAGCTCTATAATGATAGAGCCCCTGTAAACACAAGGTAAGAGAGGCAGTGAAGCATGCTGGAGAGCGAAATATCCTTCGCTGAGGCCCCTACCGCAGACCAGACTAACCACAACAGTAGCAGGTCTGAATTGAAGGAACTACTGCTGACTCGTTCTTTCTAGTTCCACTGGGTCATCAAGGGTCACCTAGAGCAGACATACCTATTCTCTTCTGAACACAATTCATTGAAATATAGTTGGAGAAGTTGGTTGGTACCTTCATTTGTAGTCTAATGGACACTCCTTAACCTTGGGACACTAAAGAGGAGAGATATAAGATTACAGCCATATGCATTCTCCTAAAGCAGCTCTTCTTCCCCAGTCCTGGGCAATGTCTCAGCTCTCCCATCACAGGGCTGATCAATTAAATCAAATCAATGTCAAATCAAATTGTATTTGTCACATGACCCAAATACAACAGGTGTAGACCTTCCCTTAAAACGCTTACCTACAAGCCCTTAACCAACAATGCAGTTAAGAAAAATAAGAGTTATCTATTTAATATTTACTAAATAAACAAACAAAAACAACAAATCAAAGAGCAACAAAGAAATAACAGTAAGGAGGCTATATAAACGGAGGTACCGGTCCCGAGTCAATGTGCGGGGATACAGGTTAGTCGAGGTAATTTAGGTCATATGTACATGTAGGTTGGTAGGGGTAAAATGACTATGTGTGATAAAGTGATGATTAACAGCGAGTAGCAGCAGTGTACATTTTTAGGGCCCCCTGATGCTAGGAAACAAAGGATCAACAACCACAGGTGGAACTAAATGTCAGAGGGAAAGGAGAGAAAGGAAGACAAAGAGAGAGAGAAAAGGGCTGCGGGGCTCAAATCTCTAAGATGAATCTCTAAACAAAGCCTTTGTGGAGTCCAAGTCAGAGCAGAGCTGATAGGGAGGGCTGTGGGCTATGTAATGTAGATGCTGGTGACTCTGACTAGATTACTGTACACACCTGCCAAGCTGGTGTGGGTTTTATATTGATGTCATGTTCAATGTCAGGCGGAGAGACTTAACACTACCCAGGGAAGGTTGCTTGTGAGAGAGCATTTGCCTCAGTCTTTTTGGAAATGCAAACATGTCCTCCCAGTCAAATGTACTGTAACTTTTAGTGATATAACAACAGTTGTTCATTGAATTTTGAATAACAAGTTTCTGGTGTATGATCACACACAGGCAAAAAATCTCAAGGGACACACAAAAATACATCACCAAATTTTCCTGACATTAGTAAACAAAATCTTGTTTTGCATTAAAAAAACATCATCGATTTATGACTGCCTCAGAGGAAGTTCTTTGTGTTATTACAGTAAACTGTTTTTTTTTATGTAGGGACACTGCATTTAGGTTATTGATACCCTGCATTTAGTCATACCCTACATTTAGTCATACCCTACATTTAGTCATACCCATAAAAGTCAAGTAAGTGCTGCAGACAGCCACGCCTTGATATTGTGTGTATTTCCTGATGAAGGGTTTGTGTGAGGACACACTGAATGGCTCTCAGTCTCACCTGTTTAAAGGATCGTGAACAAAGCACTGTTTTCCCACCATGGAGGCCACAGCGTGGGACATGATATAGGAGTAGTACTTGGCTCCGTAGACAATGAGGTGGTTGAATCTCAGCTGCCATGCCTGCAAAGGAAAACAAAGCATTTCACAATATCACAGCATCATTAGCAACACCATAAATAAATACCCAATAAATAATCCAAATTAAACGGGCTTTCAACAGGTTCCAATGTTTATAACATGATTCATAAAGACCACCACTGTAGGTATATTGACAAAGAAACATTTGATCTCAATTTCTTTTTAAACATAGACAGACCGATTGAATGCAATTATCTTTCCCTTTCGAAAAGAAATGATTAATTCATGACAAAAGGAAACATTAAATTAGTTTGTTTATACTATGTATGGTGAGAGTGAAGTTTGAATAGCAAGGCCAATTCAGCTCTGAAGGTTCCTGCTCATAAATGTTGCTGAAGGAAAAGACAAGCAGAGATATTCTTCTGTCATCATCTACTTCCTCCTCAGGAGAATATCCAAAAGTATTCTGGGCCATTAAATAATGTCTATTGATGTTTGTTGTAGTTACTGTCTGGTCACTGTTTTGTCTGCTTCAAAATGTAGGCTACTGTTCAATTGGCCAATGATTAAATCAAATACAGACTTCGGTTTAACTGTATACATTTTACTTCAAACCTTTTTCTTTGCTTTTAGAGGAATATGGAAATTCCTAAAAGTGCACACCTTTCCATTTCACCTTGTTGCCTAGAGGGTCCAACTTCCTAACTATAAAGACAACGTACTCTTTTATCATGCCTGATTTGGGACTCTGGGGAATTTCATCTGGCAAATATTCAAACAGTCAGTCAGTCAGTCATTCAGTCATTCAGTCAGTCAGAAGAAAGCAGTGGTGGAATAAAACTAAATTATACCCCTGTCTCCACGGTGGTTGTAAAACACAAATGCAAAGCTAAGTACTGTAAGAATTGTATCAGAGCATTAAGGCTGTAATGCATAAGGAACCTTATAAACCTTGTTAGAGTCACATGGATATCTCCAAATGAAGTAGCCCAAAGTAACATCCAAATCTGGGCCCAGATCTTTATAAATTAATGAGTGACTAGCTCTTAGGAGGGGAAAAAAAGACAATATTTTTATCTTGCTTTTTTATCCCTGACTGTGCACTTTACCATACCGTCTTGGAGAGGTGAGAGAGATAAGTTCATAGGGGCACCCTGTACTCTGCCTTTGAGAGGGGTGCTGCTTATTTAAACAGCGAGCGTTGTGAAAGAAGATCGTCTAGCGTGAAACATGCTTAAGCCGCCAAGTGTCTGCATGACGGGTCCCATCTGGGCCCTAATGACTTTAATAAGGGTAAACAGTACCCCTGACAGAGGCAGTACAAGGGGGAAACCAAAACATTAGGAAAGTGAGCACAAATTGTGAGAGAATTCACCAGCTGTCCAGACGGCAGTACCAGAGGCCTATAGTAGATATGGGGTCACCCTCATCCTCCTGTGGCAAGATATCTCCAACCGTATAACACCTTTGAACATGAAACAGGTATGACAGGTATGACCAACAGAATGGCTGAAACTTTGAGGTGGACAGTAAACACACAAACGAATCAGTTCAGACACCAGTGCTCTGCTTTATTTTTTTTATCCCTCTGCTTGCCTCAAATGCTAGATGTCAACTTTTGAGGAGGTCATAGCCCAGTCAAGTTAACATCTCAGGGAAAGATCTCTTTTGATCCTCACACACAAAGACGAGGAAAGTCAGAGCATCCCTTCACTCTGTTCTCCTGTGTGTTAGATAAAAGACACTCCTGTCCTTTATAGACCAGGCTGCTAGGCCTTTGTTCTGGGTGCTAGGGATCAACACCACATTCTGGGTGAGAAAATACCATGTCTTGACTCTCTAGGGCTCCAAGAGAACGGATAAAGACAAAGAATCATCAACACAGCAGAAGGAATGTCAGACTTTCCAAATATTATTATCGCAGTTGCAGGGCTTTCCATTTGGTCCATGTATTCAACAACAGCTGAAAGTTTTTCTCTCCAGTCAGAACTGATAACTCTGGTCTATAAACCATATACATGTCACAATCACCCCAGTGTTTATCATTTGGGTCTTTCTGTAACCTATTAGCCATTCAAATGTTCAGTTTAGTGTGGAAGGTTTTGCTTCACTGCTGTTTAGCAAGGGCAGGGAGAGAGAATAAAAGACCAGAAATATCGTCCTTTCAGCAGAACATAAACAAATCTGTTTTCACTTGCTCCAATCCCATGACTTATCCTTTAACAACACAATTCAGAATTTTGTAAGTGGGCCTAAAAGGAGGAAAACTACTCTTCCATCATAACATGTCATTTGAGTGAAATGTTGAATTTCGGCATGGTTTTATAATCGAAGAAGAATTACCCAGACAGGAAGGAAAGTATATAACATTAACCACACTCCCCTGAGAGGTCGGTCGCTGCATGGATAAAAGTGGAAGTAGGACTTTTAGCGAGGTTAAAGCAACTGTGGCTGGTAAGCTCAATTAAAGTGAGCAGGAATATAGTTCTGACGGAGTGCTCTCTATTCCTGATGGCCCACATAATTATAGCCGAGGATAAATGCCTTATGAAGGCCATTCCTTGCTAAATGATGGCTGTGTTTTACATTCTCTATTCCCTCCTGACTTTGTACTCTTTTGTTATTTTTTTTCATTAAAGGGCCACAGAAAGACGAGTTTCAAATATTTCCCCCAGGGAGTGCTCATTCAAAGTATACCTCTGCTTTGTTATTTGAGCAGGGCCTCCAAAAAAGCTTTAATCCCTTAAACGGTACTGCGCCTGGGTAAGACATATAAAACCACAGAGCCAGGGAAGAAAAGCCAAAAAATAACTCCCTCTACCTCGCTCTTTCTATGCTCTGAGCTGTTTTTGTCCCTCTGTTGCACGAGAAAAGGCACACACTGTGGTAAAGGTTTGGGGATTAGGCAAAGAATGCCCCCCAAACATTCATTAACTATAAAGCCTGTACTTGAGCACATAATCAAAGATCTATAGACCACCAACTCAGTGAAGGCAAAGACCATTTTGACACTGAGGTACCCATCGTGTTTGGAGTATATGGTACGCCGTAGAATTTATGCTGCATGTCTTTTAAGATATCACTCGTTGATCAGTTTTGGGGTTTTCCGTGATAAATCTGATCCAGAGCAGAGTAGAAAATCTGTCCACAGAAAAAATTAAATATGCTGAATCATTCATGTTACATGTTACATGTTAAACCTTAGAAATGTTCCCAAATATCCCACTTGAGTCAAGCCATTTTCTGATGCCTGAAAAAGGCTGATATCTATTAAGTCTCTACACTTATCTACCATCAATCACTCAGTCAAAGCACTTACAGGACCCTTATGTCCATTGTGTTAAAGTTAGTTTTTAAAGAAACGGTAACAATATAGGATACCTTGTTAAAAAACAACTATAAAGATGAGCAGATAAGAGTTGTCAGTGTTTGCTGCAGTGCAGGTACACTTTAAATAGTTTAGGAGGACATTTGTACATTTGTACATTTGCATGAGAGTTCAGTGTCAATGTAGCCCATGAAAGTAAACACTGTGACCGATTTAGTTCATTGCTGTTGTGTGTCAGGGGGAGTTATCTGTAGTTGAGTGTCTGCCACACTACACAACTTTTTGGACTCACACAGACGAGCCACCATTAAGACATTAATTTCTCAGCAGAAATATTGCACCATATCTTTACAGTAACCCATTTACACTGAACAAAAATATAAAACGCAACATGTAAAGTGTTGATCCCATGTTTATTGAGCTGAAATAAAAGATCCTAGAAATGTTCCATACGCACAAAAAGCTTATTTCTCTCAGATTTTGTTCACAAATTAGTTTACATCCTGTTAGGGAGCATTTCTCCTTTGCCAAGATAATCCATCCACCTGACAGGTGTGGCATATCAAGAAGCTGATTAAACAGCATGATCGTTACACAGGTGCACCTTGTGCTTGGGACACTAAAAGGCCACTCTAAAATGTGCAGTTTTGTCACACAACACAATGCCACAGATGTCTCAAGATTTGAGTGAGTGTGCAATTGGCATGCTAAATGCAGGAATGTCCACCAGAGCTGTTGCCAAATAATATAATGTTCATTTTTCTACCATAAACAGCCTCTAACATTGTTTAAGAGAATTTGGCAGTGCGTCCACCCGGCCTTACAATCGCAGACCACGTGTATGGCGTCGTGTGGGTAAGAGGTTTGCTGATGTCAATGTTGTGAACAGAGTCCCCCATGGTGGTGGTGGGGTTATAGTATGGGCAGGCATAAGCTATGGATAACGAACATAAATGCATTTTATCGAGGGCATTTTGAATGCACAGGTACCGTGATGAGATCCTGAGGCTCATTGTGGTGCCATACATCCACCGCTATCACCTCATGTTTCAGCATGATAATGCACAGGCCCATGTTGCAAGGATCTGTACACAATTGCAGGAAGCTGAAAATGTCCCAGTTCTTCCATGGCCTGCATACTCACCAGACATGTCACACATTGAGTATTTTGGGGATGCTCTGGATTGACATGCTCGACAGCGTGTTCCAGTTCTCGACAATATCCAGCAGCTTCTCACAGCCGTTGAAGAGGAGTGGGACAGCATTCCACAGGCCACAATCAACAGCCTGGTCAACTTTATGCGAAGGGGATGTTTCGTGCTGCATGAGGCAAATGTTGGTCACACCAGATACTGACTAGTTTTCTGATCCTCGCCAATATTTATTTTTTAAAGGTATCTGTGACCAACAGATGCATATCTGTATTCCCAGTCATGTGAAATCCATAGATTAGGGCCTCATTTATTTATTTCAATTGACTGATTTCCTTATATGAATTGTAATTTAGTAAAATCTTTGAACTTGTTGCATGTTGCGTTTATATTTTTGTTCACTATAGTAACACTTTAAAACAAAACTAATATGTGGCTTTGTTATCAATTTTGGGTCATCAACATGTTGCCACAGCAAAATTGTGAGTTTGTGTACCTGCACTGTTTGATAATGGTTGAAAGATTGTTTCACTACTCAATAATCAGTGGCCTCCGCATAGCCAGTAGCACAACCACAGTCTCAAGTTGCTACATCTATTTCATGTAAGTGGATATCTCTCTCCATGAAATTGACATTTTGAAGTATCTTGAGTTGCTTGCTAAGGCGTATCCCTAGTCTGCATCTAACAAGTAAAGGAGCATGTAATCAATCCAATGATAACCTGTGTGGATTTCCTCACCAAACAGTATCATTCTCAATAGGATTTAACAGGCCTTTTCAAGTCTCCACACCATGACTGAACACAGAATCTATGCATGCCATTCTAACCTGTGACCATCATTATCAGATGCACTGTGTGTAACTTGGCATACACAACACAAATCACTACACCAGGAGATACTGAACTAACCAACCAGTAAACCATTGATACTGAAATCAATCTTTCTCACTATTAGGCCTATTGATTTGAGAGAGCTTTACATACAGTCATTTCCAAAGACTTTCCCATATTATTATTCACATTAACAGTACAAATACATAGGGGCAATTCTATGGTAACAGAGTGATGCTGAAACTCAGATGTTTCACTTTATAATCTCTGCCAAATAAAAACCAATGATTGCGAAGTTAAACAACCCATACAACTCTATGTTCAAGGACGACTTGGACGTTTCAGCATCACTCTGTTACCATGGAATTGCCTATAAGCACAATGTCAAGCTAAGCACAAGGTTAAAGCAGCTAAAGTTAACGGTTCATCTCTGAGATCGTCAGAGGAGCATGGCTGACCTGTGATGTGTTGGTAGCACGTGCGCACTACAGCATGGAGTGCATGGCATGGCCCATCTCGCGGACCAGGTTCTCCATCATGTCAGGCGTGAGCACACTCTATATGCTGTTGGTTTCAAGATCAGTCCCACAGGGCCATAGAGAGCTTTTCTTCTGAACATGCCAGAAACAACAGCCATGACCGCATTTTGAACTACTGAAAACATTTTTGATCTACTGAAACTCATGTCATCTTTAAAGAAAGGCAGTTGTGCTGTGGGCGTGGTGTGTGATGCTCTGTCTATCTGGTGGGGTTTATTTGCTCTGTGGAAGACTTCACAGTAGATGTATCCCAGCAACGCCTCTGTCTCATGAACTACAGCCTGGGCAGGAAGTGACGAGACAAATGAGCCAAAGTAGGAGATCACACCATAGAAACACAATTTAGACACAATATAACCACAGCAAACAAACTACAACTGTAACATTGTACGGATATTGGAATAGTTATACAAGGGTTTTTACCAGTTTGCGGACATCATATTTCCACACCTCTCCTGCACTTGGATTTTTGGATATGAGAGAGACTCCATAAAGCTGGGTGAAGAGGCTGTTCAGGCCCTCCATACAAGACCCCAGGGAGAAGTAGGGACTGTAGAGGCTGGGATAAATGTTGTACCAGCAACCAAAACACAACCACAAAATGTCATGAAAACGTTTTAGCCAGTCCCAGTTGTGTGACAGAGACAAGCTACTGTAGATGACTGCAGGAATCTCTTGCTAAAACCAAATTGGCACCTATTAGCAAGGTTCCATAGTTAATTATGGTGCTTTACAGATTCCTCTTATTCCCCCCTAAAGCCACTTGTTGCTCTGATTAACACTTGTCATGGTGACTCTTGGGACTAACGCTCTGAGATTAGCAGACATAAGGGGGACAGCCCTATCAGTTGATTTGCAAGGCTGCTGCCAATCTTGGGAAGCATGCACAATTACTCAGTTCTGGTGTGGACAACGCATTCCATTTCAAGAAAGCAGTGCCTTCCCTGGAGGCATATACAAATGTCACTTGGATTGAATTAAAACCAGTGAGAAGCCCATTTCCTAGGCCCAGTTTTGTAAACATGACTAGGCACACAGCAGCACATGATGTGGCCTCCTTGCTTGTTGTACATGGGACAAAGTGTTACTGTACATTCTGTGCTGTATTATTTAAGTGGTGTTTCACATTGAAAGAATACTCAGGTAACACCGTATACTATGCTTCACTCAAGGGGCAACAGTAAACTTTTTCACCAAATGCTAATGGAATAGTAGCAGTAATCATATGATCTTTCCTAAAGAGTAAATTATCTTTCCTACATAATACTAAAGGGAGTCATTTATACTATTTACCGCACATAATCAGAAACCCATTTCAGACTCCAGGAGAAGAGGACAGAGTATAAGCACCAGGAGCCATGCAGTGGTGGTGGAAACTTTGGGCAACCAGCAATCCCTGGGAACCAACCGCATTCTAAACACAACTCTATATGAATCTCCTAAAAAAATACTCTCCACCACCTCGCCCTCCTCAGACAGAGGTTGTGCCTAAGCCCATTGTAGAAACAGCCATTAAGTCCATCCCCCAGGAACTGGAAAGTCTGCAATAAAGCTTTAATAAACTGTTATCCAGCACATTTGGCATTTAGACTTATTGGCCTCTGGTGAGCGCCTGAGAGGAAAAGCAGTTCTTTAATAATTTCCATAAAAAAGACGATGTGAGACAGGCGCAAACTGGAGATGCTAGATGTGACCAACCACATCTCGCATTCACTCAAAATGTTCACAGCAGATCAGGCCATTCCACTTCTCCATCTGGGAATCGTAACATTTATGAATTACCCTTGGCAATAAAGATAATACACTTTCTTAACGGCCCAAAGCCCATTAATCAGCATCAAACTGCTGACATAACACATATTAGAACAAATGAGTAGGGTCTCAACAGATAATATAACATATTGTATATGCTATTGGAGAAATCCTTTCCCGACAGACTAAAATGGGATTTATTCCTGCAATGAGTTCAGATTCAGGTTGACTTGAATACTATCTGGGTCCTCACCAATGTCCCCTTTCATTTTTTTCGGCACTAAACAAATTTCAGGTCTGCTGTGTGCCAACTTCAACATTGTGAAAATGATGTGGAACTTCCAGCACACGTTTACTGTGAACACAGAAGCTGTACCCACTTTAAGTTTTAACAGTGGCCAAGTAGGCTACTGTGGCTATTTGATCATATAGTAGACCTACCAGTGGCCTACCATCAAAAACTATAGAGAAAATGCATCCCATAACATCAAAAGTTTTAGAACACCTACTCATTCAAGGGTTTTTCTTTATTTATACTATTTTCAAAATTGTAGAATAATACCGAAGACATCAAAACTATGAAATAACACATATGGAATCATGTAGTAACCAAAAAATGATGAAACAAATCCAAGTATATTTTATATATTTTAACAGCCTGAGACAAATAAAATAAAAAGGCTTTATCGTTGTTGTATTATTTTTTGTTGTTGAACTTTTTACCCCTTTTTACTGATATCCATTTGGTAGTTACAGTCTTGTCCCATCGCTGCAACTCCCGTACGGACTCGGGAGAGAGGTGAATGTCAAGACCTGTGTGTCCTCCGAAACACCACTGCTGGCTTGCTTCTGAAGCTAAGCAGGTTTGGTTCTGGTCACTCCCTGGATGGGAGACCAGATGCTACTGGAACTGGTGTTGGAGGGCCAGTAGGAGGCACTCTTTCCTCTGGTCTAAAAAATATCCCAATCCCCCAGGGCAGTGATTGGGGAAACTGCTCTGTGTAGGGTGCTGTCTTTCGGATTGGATGTTAAACGGGTGTCCTGACTCTCTGAGGTCATTAAAGATCCCATGGCACTTATCATAAGAGTAGGGGTGTTAACCCTTGTGTCCTGGCTAAATTCACAGTCACCTAATAATCCCCAGTTTATGATTGGCTCATTCATCCCTCTCCCCTGTAACTATTCCCCAGGTCATTGCTGTAAATGAGAATGTGTTCTCAGTCAACTTACCTGGTAAAATAATGGATAAATAAAAAAATAAAAACACGACCCAGCCAAACTGCATTGTTCCTTGATACACTGCTCGCTTAACCTGGAAGCTAGCAGTAGCAATGTGCTTGAGGAAACACTACAACTGGTAGCTGAAGTCAGTGTGCATGTGCCTAGCCAGCCACAAGGAGCTGCTAGAGTGCGATGAGACAAGGACATCCTGGCTGGCCAAACCTTCCGCTAATGACGCTGGGCCAATTGTGCACTGCCTCATGAATCTCCAGGTCACGGCTGGCTGCAACACGGCATGGGATCGAACCCGGGTCTGTAGTGCCTTGGAATTTTGCTCCACTGGGGAGGCCTTTATCTTCCCTCTGTGGGCTGATATTTCTGCACGGCAGTCTTGGGGCTACTGCACGTGCACAATTTAGAGGGAATATTCGTCCTCACTGTATTCTGGATGGTTCTCATCTGCCTAACACATTCAAACTGTCTTTTTATACTGTAGCATGGCAACAGGGATTAAGGTTGCATATTCTAATCCATTGTTTTTTATATTTTCTATCAAATAAGTCAAAATGACAGGGTAATTAGGATAATTAGTTGATTATATAAACGCAGATGGGAAAATCTTCAGGTAAAATGAGGTGACAGCTCAACTGAGCGAAGGAAGTTGATATAGGATAAACAAAGACTTACGTAGCTCCCAACACTCTTTGTAACATTTGATGCCCGAGGAGGACCAGGTAAAGAATAAAATGATGAGCAACAATGAAATATGAAGTTTGTGCCCAACCACCCAAAATACACACACACAGAATTCAAACAGATGTATCTTATTGGCAGTTGGCAGAGAATAACTGTGTCAGTTGGTTTGTTTAAATATTAGATCTAAGACTGTAATACTCCCCTTTTAGCACACAACACACCACTGAAGTATGGAGGGTCCAATGGCATGAGCTCCTATGGAAGAGAAACATGATATTACTAACTGTCTTTGTCCAAACATACCAAGACAGTTGTGAAGAGGAAACAACAACACCGTTTACCCCTCAGGAGAATGAAAAGATTTGGCATGGCTCCCCAGATCCTCAAAAAGTTATACAGCTGCACCAACGAGAGCATCACCACCTGGTATGGCAACTTCTCGGCATCTGACCATAAGGCACTACAGAGGGTAGTGCGTACGGCCCAGTACATCACTGGTGGCCAAGCTTCCTGACATCCAGGACTGATATACTCGGCGGTGTCAGAGGAAGGTCCAAAAAATAGTAAAAGACTCCAGTCACCCAAGTCATAGACTGTTCTCTCTGCTACCACACGGCAAGCAGTACCAGAGCGCCAAGTCTAGGACCAAAAGGCTCCTAGACAGCTTCTACCCCCAAGCCATATGACTGCTGAACAATTCATCAAATGGCCACCTGGACAATTTACATTGGGTTACCAACATCTCACTACGGACTCATATCTTTAGATGCACATTACTAAATTAGTTAGGATATAAATATTTATAAAAGACAACAAAGCAGTATTTACCGCAATACGGAGGTTGAATCGGGGGTTAATCATTTCAAAGCCTATTGCGGTTCTGTATGGGAAGAGATTTATAATGAGTGTGTGGGGGGGTAAAGGTGGGTGAATAAGTGGGGGGGTGACATCTACCCTCTTTCTTTCTACATGTCCTTGTTCTGTATGTCTTGTTTTGTATTATTTGTTTTGTACCCAGAACTCTGGGTCTGGTTGTACCTGTCTGCTCTTTTATGTTTAGATAAGAATTGTATACTAGTGGTGTGGGGGATGTGCTTTGGCAAAGTGGGTGGGGTTATATCCTTCCTGTTTGGCCCTGTCCGGGGGTGTCCTCGGATGGGGCCACAGTGTCTCCTGACCCCTCCTGACCCCTCCTGTCTCAGCCTCCAGTATTTATGCTGCAGTAGTTTATGTGTCGGGGGGCTAGGGTCAGTTTGTTATATCTGGAGTACTTCTCCTGTCCTATTCGGTGTCCTGTGTGAATCTAAGTGTGCGTTCTCTAATTCTCTCCTTCTCTCTTTCTTTCTCTCTCTCGGAGGACCTGAGCCCTAGGACCATGTCCCAGGACTACCTGACATGAGGACTCCTTGCTGTCCCCAGTCCACCTGGCCATGCTCCTGCTCCAGTTTCAACTGACCTGAGCCCTAGGACCGTGCCCCAGGACTACCTGACATGAAGGCTCCTTGCTGTCCCCAGTCCACCTGACTGTGCTGCTGCTCCAGTTTCAACTGTTCTGCCTTATTATTATTCGACCATGCTGGTCATTTATGAACATTTGAACATCTTGGTCATGTTCTGTTATAATCTCTACCCGGCACAGCCAGAAGAGGACTGGCCACCCCACATAGCCCGGTTCCTCTCTAGGTTTCTTCCTAGGTTTTGGCCTTTCTAGGGAGTTTTTCCTAGCCACCGTGCTTTTACACCTGCATTGTTTGCTGTTTGGGGTTTTAGGCTGGGTTTCTGTACAGCACTTTGAGATATCAGCTGATGTACGAAGGGCTATATAAATAAATTTGATTTGATTTGATATACCTTTCTTGTATACCTATACACCATTCTTGTGTGTGATCAATAAAAAATATTTGAAACAAAAAAACTGGAAGTCTGAATGTTCCAGCATATAAATTATAATTCACACATTTTTATTTTGGGATTCTTCAAATATATATTTTTTTCAAACATAAAAACCTTTACTTCACAAAACTTAGAAAGCTCTGAGCAATAAACTATTTCAAGGTATTATATCGTCACCTTGTGGTAGAGAGGATACATATCATCTTTTCAAAACAAAGATGGAGAAAATATATTTCCTTCCTAGAGAACAATGGAGGTTTACTCAGTAGCAGGTCATGGTACAGATACAGTATATGGACACTCAGTCATATTTTTAATGGTAAGTTTACAAACATATATTATGATCAATAGAATTGAAACGTGTATGTCATTATGGTAAACGGTGAAATAAGTATAACTAGTTATAATTCTAATGGCTTAGCATATAATAAGAAAATACCATCAGTATTTACCTGGCTAAAAGAGAAGGAATATAATATTGTTTACAGAAACTCATTCAACAATTTTAGTTGAAGTTGTGTGGAAAAGGGTCTGGGTGTGAAAAATATACTTCTTCCATGGACAAAGAAACTCAAAAGGGGTGATGCTATTAATTAACAATAATTTTGATATGAATATGCAAATTGTCCAAACAGATCCGCAAGGACCATAACAGATTTGGCTCATTAATCTATACGGTCCAAATAATGATGATCCATGCTTCTTTGAAAATATATAATAATTGATCGAGCTTATAAGCAATACAAGACTCTATTATTATGGTGGGAGATTATCATTACTGTATTTAGAAAAAATAAAATAAGAAAATCACATTACAAACTATCACCCTCAGGCACTAAAGGAAATCACGAATATCATGGATATATTGGAACTAGTGGATATATGGAGGCTTAAATATCCTGACCTAATGAAAAATACAAGGCAGAGTCTCAATCAAGCTCGTCGTTGGCACCAAAAGTTTTTTTTAAAGTGGTGATAGGGGACAGAATGCGGTCGGACCATCAAATAATTGAAATATACATTAGTCTTACAGAATTTCCACATGGGTGAGGATATTGGACATTTTATCAAATCCTATTGGATAACAACTTATTTTTAACCAGGACAGAAGAATTTATAAAATATTTTTTTCAACATGGTCATGCCCTGACCTTAGAGATCCTTTTTATTCTCTATTTTGGTTAGGTCAGGGTGTGACTAGGGTGGGCAGTCCAGTTTTTTCCATTTCTATGTTTACCTGGTATGGTTCCCAATCAGAGGCAGCTGTCTATCGTTGTCTCTGATTGGGGATCATATTTAGGCAGCCTTTTCCCACTGGGTTTTTGTGGGATCTTGTTTATGTATTGTTGCTTGTGAGCACTACATAGCTTCACATTTCGTTTTGCGCTTATTTGTTTTCTGTGAGTTTCATTTAAATAAACATGTGGAACTCTACGCACGCTGCGCCTTGGTCCAGTTATTCCAACGATCGTGACAAACATAGGTGCAGCAGATCCTCCTATTGTAATGGACACTTTTAAATGTGGCTTTATAGGCCATGCAATTCAATACTCATCTTTTTTTTTTTTGATCCAGGGCCCGCAATTGATCCAGCAATTTAGGTCAAAAGAGAGAAAATAGAGGGACTAACAGTCCAGAAAGATAGAAAATAAGTTAGAGGAAAAATAAAAATAACTGGAGGAACTTATTCAAGAAAGATCAAGTGTAATATGTTATTAAAAAAAGCAAACTGGATGGAATATGGGGCGAAATGGGGGAAATTGATGTGTCACGATCGTTACAATGAGTGGACCAAGATGCAGCGTGGTATGGTTCCATCCTCTTTATTTTGAAGTGAAACTCAAAGAAAACAATAAATTGAAAGCGAAACGTGAAGTTGCTATAGTGCTCACAGGCAACTATACATAGTCAAGATCCCACAAAGCACAATGGGGAAATGGCTGCCTAAATATGATCCCCAATCAGAGACAATGATAAACAGCTGCCTCTGATTGGGAACCATACCAGGCCAACATAGATATATATATTCACCTAGATAACCCACCCTTAGTCACACCCCAACCTAACCAACAGGTAGTATCACATTTTCATTTCATTTCATTACAGCACAACGGTTTGATTTGTTTGATCGTAGCTAGCTACATAGCTAGCTACATAGCCGTCTTTGTATCAAAGATAATTGTGTAGTCTAGAGCGATTTTCTAGGTTAGCTAGGCAGCTATTGTCGTTCTTTTAACGCAACGTAACGTAATCAACACTGCTAGCTAGCCAGCTAGCCCCCGAATAGCAGCACTGTAGAAACTATTACACTCAACGGAACGACTTGATTAGTGTAGTGTCAACAACGCAGCCACTGCCAGCTAGCCTACAAAGTCAACAACGCAGCCACTGCCAGCTAGCCTACTTCAGCAGTACTGTATCATTTTAATCATTTTAGTCAATAAGATTCTTGCTACGTAAGCTTAACTTTCTGAACATTCGAGATGTGTAGTCCACGTGTCATTCCAATCTCCTTGCATTAGCGTAGCCTCTTCTGTAGCCTGTCAACTATGTGTCTGTCTATCCCTGTTCTCTCCTCTCTGCACAGACCATACAAACGCTCCACACCGCGTGGCCGCGGCCACCCTAATCTGGTGGTCCCAGCGCGCACGACCCACGTGGAGTTCCAGGTCTCCGGTAGCCTCTGGAACTGCCGATCTGCGGCCAACAAGGCAGAGTTCATCTCAGCCTATGCCTTCCTCCAGTCCCTCGACTTCTTGGCACTGACGGAAACATGGATCACCACAGATAACACTGCTACTCCTACTGCTCTCTCTTCGTCCGCCCACGTGTTCTCGCACACCCCGAGAGCTTCTGGTCAGCGGGGTGGTGGCACCGGGATCCTCATCTCTCCCAAGTGGTCATTCTCTCTTTCTCCCCTTACCCATCTGTCTATCGCCTCCTTTGAATTCCATGCTGTCACAGTTACCAGCCCTTTCAAGCTTAACATCCTTATCATTTATCGCCCTCCAGGTTCCCTCTGAGAGTTCATCAATGAGCTTGATGCCTTGATAAGCTCCTTTCCTGAGGACGGCTCACCTCTCACAGTTCTGGGCGACTTTAACCTCCCCACGTCTACCTTTGACTCATTCCTCTCTGCCTCCTTCTTTCCACTCCTCTCCTCTTTTGACCTCACCCTCTCACCTTCCCCCCCTACTCACACGGCAGGCAATACGCTCAACCTCATCTTTACTAGATGCTGTTCCTCCACTAACCTCATTGCAACTCCCCTCCAAGTCTCCGACCACTACCTTGTATCCTTTTCCCTCTCGCTCTCATCCAACACTTCCCACACTGCCCCTACTCGGATGGTATCGCGCCGTCCCAACCTTCGCTCTCTCTCCCCCGCTACTCTCTCCTCTTCCATCCTATCATCTCTTCCCTCTGCTCAAACCTTCTCCAACCTATCTCCTGATTCTGCCTCCTCAACCCTCCTCTCCTCCCTTTCTGCATCCTTTGACTCTCTATGTCCCCTATCCTCCAGGCCGGCTCGGTCCTCCCTCCCGCTCCGTGGCTCGACGACTCATTGCGAGCTCACAGAACAGGGCTCCGGGCAGCCGACCGGAAATGGAGGAAAACTCGCCTCCCTGCGGACCTGGCATCCTTTCACTCCCTCCTCTCTACATTTTCCTCCTCTGTCTCTGCTGCTAAAGCCACTTTCTACCACTCTAAATTCCAAGCATCTGCCTCTAACCCTAGGAAGCTCTTTGCCACCTTCTCCTCCCTCCTGAATCCTCCTCCCCCTCCCCCTCCTCCCTCTCTGCAGATGACTTCGTCAACTATTTTGAAAAGAAGGTCGACGACATCCGATCCTCGTTTGCTAAGTCAAACGACACCGCTGGTTCTGCTCACACTGCCCTACCCTGTGCTCTGACCTCTTTCTCCCCTCTCTCTCCAGATGAAATCTCGCGTCTTGTGACGGCCGGCCGCCCAACAACCTGCCCGCTTGAACCTATCCCCTCCTCTCTTCTCCAGACCATTTCCGGAGACCTTCTCCCTTACCTCACCTCGCTCATCAACTCATCCCTGACCGCTGGCTACGTCCCTTCCGTCTTCAAGAGAGCGAGAGTTGCACCCCTTCTGAAAAAACCTACACTCGATCCCTCCGATGTCAACAACTACAGACCAGTATCCCTTCTTTCTTTTCTCTCCAAAACTCTTGAACGTGCCGTCCTTGGCCAGCTCTCCCGCTATCTCTCTCAGAATGACCTTCTTGATCCAAATCAGTCAGGTTTCAAGACTAGTCATTCAACTGAGACTTTTTTTTTTATTTTTTTTTTATTTCACCTTTATTTAACCAGGTAGGCTAGTTGAGAACAAGTTCTCATTTGCAACTGCGACCTGGCCAAGATAAAGCATAGCAGTGTGAACAGACAACACAGAGTTACACATGGAGTAAACAATTAGCAAGTCAATAACACAGTAGAAAAAAATGGGCAGTCTATATACAATGTGTGCAAAAGGCATGAGGAGGTAGGCGAATAATACAATTTTGCAGATTAACACTGGAGTGATAAATGATCAGATGGGCATGTACAGGTAGAGATATTGGTGTGCAAAAGAGCAGAAAAGTAAATAAATAAAAACAGTATAAAAACAGTATGGGAATGAGGTAGGTGAAAAAGGGTGAGCTATTTACCTATAGACTATGTACAGCTGCAGCGATCGGTTAGCTGCTCGGATAGCTGATGTTTGAAGTTGGAGAGGGAGATAAAAGTCTCCAACTTCAGCGATTTTTGCAATTCGTTCCAGTCACAGGCAGCAGAGTACTGGAACGAAAGGCGGCCAAATGAGGTGTTGGCTTTAGGGATGATCAGTGAGATACACCTGCTGGAGCGCGTGCTACGGATGGGAGTTGCCATCGTGACCAGTGAACTGAGATAAGGCGGAGCTTTACCTAGCATGGACTTGTAGATGACCTGGAGCCAGTGGGTCTGGCGACGAATATGTAGTGAGGGCCAGCCGACTAGAGCATACAAGTCGCAGTGGTGGGTGGTATAAGGTGCTTTAGTGACAAAACGGATGGCACTGTGATAGACTGCATCCAGTTTGCTGAGTAGAGTGTTGGAAGCCATTTTGTAGATGACATCGCCGAAGTCGAGGATAGGTAGGATAGTCAGTTTTACTAGGGTAAGCTTGGCAGCGTGAGTGAAGGAGGCTTTGTTGCGGAATAGAAAGCCGACTCTGGATTTGATTTTTGATTGGAGATGTTTGATGTGAGTCTGGAAGGAGAGTTTGCAGTCTAGCCAGACACCTAGGTACTTATAGATGTCCACATATTCAAGGTTGGAACCATCCAGGGTGGTGATGCTAGTCGGGCATGCGGGTGCAGGCAGCGATCGGTTGAAAAGCATGCATTTGGTTTTACTCGCGTTTAAGAGCAGTTGGAGGCCACGGAAGGAGTGCTGTATGGCATTGAAGCTCGTTTGGAGGTTGGATAGCACAGTGTCCAATGACGGGCCGAAAGTATATAGAATGGTGTCGTCTGCGTAGAGGTGGATCAGGGAATCGCCCGCAGCAAGAGCAACATCATTGATATATACAGAGAAAAGAGTCGGCCCGAGAATTGAACCCTGTGGCACCCCATAGAGACTGCCAGAGGACCGGACAGCATGCCCTCTGATTTGACACACTGAACTCTGTCTGCAAAGTAATTGGTGAACCAGGCAAGGCAGTCATCCGAAAAACCGAGGCTGTTGAGTCTGCCGATAAGAATTTGGTGATTGACAGAGTCGAAAGCCTTGGCGAGGTCGATGAAGACGGCTGCACAGTACTGTCTTTTATCGATGGCGGTTATGATATCATTTAGTACCTTGAGTGTGGCTGAGGTGCACCCGTGACCGGCTCGGAAACCAGATTGCACAGCGGAGAAGGTACGGTGGGATTCGAGATGGTCAGTGACCTGTTTGTTGACTTGGCTTTCGAAGACCTTAGATAGGCAGGGCAGGATGGATATAGGTCTATAGCAGTTTGGGTCCAGGGTGTCTCCCCCTTTGAAGAGGGGGATGACTGCGGCAGCTTTCAATCCTTGGGGATCTCAGACGATATGAAAGAGAGGTTGAACAGGCTGGTAATAGGGGTTGCGACAATGGCGGCAGATAGTTTCAGAAATAGCGGGTCCAGATTGTCAAGCCCAGCTGATTTGTACGGGTCCAGGTTTTGCAGCTCTTTCAGAACATCTGCTATCTGGATTTGGGTAAAGGAGAACCTGGAGAGGCTTGGGTGAGGAACTACGGGGGCGGAGCTGTTGGCCGAGGTTGGAGTAGCCAGGCGGAAGGCATGGCCAGCCGTTGAGAAGTGCTTATTGAAGTTTTCGATAATCATGGATTTATCGGTGGAGACCGTGTTTCCTAGCCTCAGTGCAGTGGGCAGCTGGGAGGAGGTGCTCTTGTTCTCCATGGACTTCACAGTGTCCCAGAACCTTTTGGAGTTGGAGCTACAGGATGCAAACTTCTGCCTGAAGAAGCTGGCCTTAGCTTTCCTGACTGACTGCGTGTATTGGTTCCTGACTTCCCTGAACAGTTGCATATCACGGGGCTATTCGATGCTATTGCAGTCCGCCACAGGATGTTTTGTGCTGGTCGAGGGCAGTCAGGTCTGGAGTGAACCAAGGGCTGTATCTGTTCTTGGTTCTGCATTTTTGAACGGAGCATGCTTATCTAAAATGGTGAGGAAGTTACTTTTAAAGAATGACCAGGCATCCTCAACTGACGGGATGAGGTCAATGTCCTTCCAGGATACACGGGCCAGGTCGATTAGAAAGGCCTGCTCACAGAAGTGTTTTAGGGAGCGTTTGACAGTGATGAGGGGTGGTCGTTTGACTGCGGCTCCGTGGCGGATACAGGCGATGAGGCAGTGATCGCTGAGATCCTGGTTGAAGACAGCGGAGGTATATTTGGAGGGCCAGTTGGTCAGGATGACGTCTATGAGGGTGCCCTTGTTTACAGAGTTAGGGTTGTACCTGGTGGGTTCCTTGATGATTTGAGTGAGATTGAGGGCATCTAGCTTAGATTGTAGGACTGCCGGGGTGTTAAGCATATCCCAGTTTAGGTCACCTAACAGAACAAACTCTGAAGCTAGATGGGGGCGATCAATTCACAAATGGTGTCCAGGCGCAGCTGGGAGCTGACGGGGTTGGTAGCAGGCGGCAACAGTGATAGACTTGTTTCTGGAGAGAGTAATTTTCAAAATTAGTAGTTCAAACTGTTTGGGTATGGACCTGGAAAGTATGACATTACTTTGCAGGCTATCTCTGCAGTAGACTGCGACTCCGCCCCCTTTGGCAGTTCTATCTTGACGGAAGATGTTATAGTTGGGTATGGAAATCTCTGAATTTTTGGTGGCCTTCCTGAGCCAGGATTCAGACACGGCAAGGACATCAGGGTTAGCAGAGTGTGCTAAAGCAGTGAGTAAAACAAACTTAGGGAGGAGGCTTCGGATGTTGACATGCATAAAACCAAGACTTTTCGATCACAGAAGTCAACAAATGAGGGTACCTGGGGGCATGCAGGGCCTGGGTTTACCTCCACATCACCCGCGGAACAGAGAAGGAGTAGTATGAGGGTGCGGCTAAAGGCTATCAAAACTGGTCGCCTAGAGCGTTGGGGGCAGAGGATAAGAGGAGCAGGTTTCTGGGCATGGTAGAATATATTCAGGGCATAATGCGCAGACAGGGGTATGGTGGGGTGCGGGTACAGTGGAGGTAAGCCCAGGCACTGGGTGATGATGAGAGAGGTTGTATCTCTGGACATGCTGGTTGTAATGGGTGAGGTCACCGCATGTGTGGGGGGTGGGACAAAGGAGGTAACAGGGGTATGCAGAGTGGATCTAGGGGCTCCATTGTGAACTAAAACAATGATAACTAACCTGAACAACAGTATACAAGGCATATTGACATTTGGGAGATACATACAGCGAGGCATACAGTAATCACAGGTGTTGAATTGGGAAAGCTAGCTAAAAACAGTAGGCGAGGCTAATCAGCTAGCACAACAAACAGCAGGTAAAATGGCGTTGACTAGGCAACTGGGCCGACAGATAAACAAACAAGCAGAATGGGGTACCGTGATTAATGGACAGTCCAGCGTCGTCAGCTATGTAGCCAAGAGATCAGTGTCCAGGGGGCAGCGGTGGATGGGCAGGGAAGCTGGGCTGGCGAGTGTTATCCAGGGTTTTTTTTTTTTTTTTTTTAACTAACAATGACTAAATAGCTTGTAGCTAGTTAGCTGGTTAGCGTCTGGAGGTTCTTGAGTGTGTCATAAAAATAAATAAAATTAAAAGTGATAGCGAATCCGTATCACAGTGGGTGAGGCAGGTTTCCGGAAGGTATAAACAAATAAAAATCAAAGAGAGATAGAAAGTAAATGGGTTCAGAAGTGTTTGGGATGAGGTGAGTCAGATGGTTAGCAGGCCTGTGCTAACAAGCTAACAGTTCGTAGGCCCGGGCTAGACAAGCTAGCCGTTAGCAGGCCGAATAGCAAGTAGGGAGATAGCGAGGGCTAGAGAGCTAACCTTTGGGGGACGTCGCGATGGGGTGAGTCTGTTTATTCCTCTTCTTGCGGTGACATCGACAGACCGGTCGTGGGCCCGGGTAATTGTAGCCCAGGATTATGCTACAGGAGCTCTAGTGCGCTGGGTGAGCTGGAGACACAGCGTTTCAGAAAGCTCGCGGGCCTTGGCCAGCAGATGGATCTTTGGCGATGTCGCAACGAAAAAGCCTGTTGAAACCACCTCGGACGATTATGTCGGCGGACCAGTCGTGATGGATCGGCGGCGCTCCGTGTCGGCAGTAAAGGGTCCAGGCCAATTGGCAAAAGAGGTATCGTTGGGCCTCTTCGGCTAGTCGGGAGGTGGGCTTAGCTCAAGGCTAACTGTAGCTTGTTTTGGGCCAGAGACGTTGGCCAGGAGTAGCCACTCGGAATTGCAGCTAGCTAGTTGCGATGATCCGGTGTAAAGGTTCAGAGCTTGCGGTAGGAATCCGGAGATGTGGTAGAGAAAGAGCAGTCTGATATGCTCTGGGTTGATGTCGCGCTAGTGTTCTAGTTAGCTTAGAAGACCGCTAGCAATGGCTAACTGAGTAGTAGCTAGTTAGCTGGCTAGCTTCTGATGGTGGCTCCGGATCTAAAGTAAAGTATAGAAAAGGCGGATCCGTACCACATTGGGTGATGCGGGTTGCAGGAGAGTATATTCAGCTCTAGTTTGAAAGTGAGATTAAAATATGTACGAAATATATACAGAAAAAAAACGAAGAAAACTATATTTACACTAGACAGGACGGGACAAGACAAAACATACGTCCGACTGCTACGCCATCTTGGATAAGTTTGCTGCTCTTCTCTGTATCACGGAGGCGCTCCGCACTGCTAAAGCTAACTCTCTCTCCTCTGCTCTCATCCTTCTAGACCTATCGGCTGCCTTCGATACTGTGAACCATCAGATCCTCCTCTCCACCCTCTCCGAGTTGGGCATCTCCGGCGCGGCCCACGCTTGGATTGCGTCCTACCTGACAGGTCGCTCCTACCAGGTGGCGTGGCGAGAATCTGTCTCCTCACCACGCGCTCTCACCACTGGTGTCCTCCAGGGCTCTGTTCTAGGCCCTCTCCTATTCTCGCTATACACCAAGTCACTTGGCTCTGTCATAACCTCACATGGTCTCTCCTATCATTGCTATGCAGACGACACACAATTAATCTTCTCCTTTCCCCCTTCTGATGACCAGGTGGCGAATCGCATCTCTGCATGTCTGGCAGACATATCAGTGTGGATGACGGATCACCACCTCAAGCTGAACCTCGGCAAGACGGAGCTGCTCTTCCTCCCGGGGAAGGACTGCCCGTTCCATGATCTCGCCATCACGGTTGACAACTCCATTGTGTCCTCCTCCCAGAGCGCTAAGAACCTTGGCGTGATCATGGACAACACCCTGTCGTTCTCAACTAACATCAAGGCGGTGGCCCGTTCCTGTAGGTTCATGCTCTACAACATCCGCAGAGTACGACCCTGCCTCACACAGGAAGCGGCGCAGGTCCTAATCGAGGCACTTGTCATCTCCCGTCTGGATTACTGCAACTCGCTGTTGGCTGGGCTCCCTGCCTGTGCCATTAAACCCCTACAACTCATCCAGAACGCCGCAGCCCGTCTGGTGTTCAACCTTCCCAAGTTCTCTCACATCACCCCGCTCCTCCGCTCTCTCCACTGGCTTCCAGTTGAAGCTCGCATCCGCTACAAGACCATGGTGCTTGCCTACGGAGCTGTGAGGGGAACGGCACCTCAGTACCTCCAGGCTCTGATCAGGCCCTACATCCAAACAAGGGCACTGCGTTCATCCACCTCTGGCCTGCTCGCCTCCCTACCACTGAGGAAGTACAGTTCCCGCTCAGCCCAGTCAAAACTGTTCGCTGCTCTGGCCCCCCAATGGTGGAACAAACTCCCTCACGACGCCAGGACAGCGGAGTCAATCACCACCTTCCGGAGACACCTGAAACCCCACCTCTTTAGGATAGGATAAAGTAATCCTTCTCACCCCCCTTAAAAGATTTAGATGCACTATTGTAAAGTGGCTGTTCCACTCGATGTCATAAGGTGAATGCACCAATTTGTAAGTCGCTCTGGATAAGAGCGTCTGCTAAATGACTTAAATGTAATGTAAATGTAAATGTAATAATAAAAGCTCTCAATGGTCAGGGTGTGACATGATATGATATTTTCAACAGAAATGCTACAAAAACATAATTTACTGAAACTTGTAACAAATGATGAAGTCATGATTCACCAAGTAATATTTAGAAAAAGAAGCAAAGTACGTTAAGCATATGTTTTTGTATCAGTTTCCTCCATCTCCACTAACCAAAATTAATATTAAGGATTATTTTTCTATTAATAATGTAAAATTAACAGCTGTACAGAAAGACTCATGTGAAGGCCAAATTACAGAGGAGGTACTTCTTGATAAAATTAAAGCCTTTAAGTGCGGTAAAACTCCAGGGCTGGATGGCATACCAGTTGAGGTATATCAATCCTTTTTTTATGTCCTCAGAGGATTGTTATTAGCATGTTTTAACCACTCCTGTAAAATGGTAGACTATCAGATACTCAACAAGGCAGTCTGCTTTCAAATATAAATATCCAGTCCATTTAAAAAATTGGAGGTCCCTTAAATTTCAGTGTTGTGACGCAAATCTTTTTGCAAAATGCATAGCGCATAGAATTAAAAAGGTATTGTCCGATATTATTCATCCTAATCAGACAGGTTTTTTACATGGACGATACATTGGTGATAATATAAGACAAGTACTGGAAACAACAAAACACTGAAAAATCTGGGAAACTAGGCCTGGTATTCATAGCTGACTTTGAAAAGGCTTTTGATATAGTACGATTGGAATTTATATATAAATGCCTGGAGAATCTCATACAATGGGTTGAAGTTATGTATAGTAACCCTAGGTGAAAAATAGTAAATAATGGCTACATCTCAGAAAGTATTGAACTGTCAAGAGGAGTAAAACAAGGTTGTCCACTATCGGCATAAGTATTTATTATGGCTATCGAAATGTCAGCTATTAAAATCAGATCCAACAATAATATCAAGGGGCTAGAAATACAGGGCTTAAAATCAAAGGTGTCATTCTACACTGATGATTCATGTTTTTTTAAATCCACAGTTTGGATCCCTCCATAGCCTCATAGATGATCTAGATCATTTTTTCTAACCTCTCTGGATAATGAATATGAATTCTGAGGGCTGAAATGATTAAATATTCAAGACTTAGGCCTCTTACTAAAGGCTTCAGTTACACACTGTACTTAAATCTGAACTGGTTCTCTAGCAGATTAGTAAGAAAGGCTCACCCCATTCAGATTATCTTGTGACCAGAGAAAAACGATTTATTATACTCAACTTGAGATTTAAATCAATTGTGTTTCCTTAAAAGAAAGCACAACATTCAATGCTATCTGAATTGACTCAGAAAAGTAACATAATTAGGCCTACAGTGTCACAGAGAGGTCAAACAGTGGCCCGAGGCTCTTGGACTGCGACTGAGTACACCCTAGCCTGACACCTGGATGTTCCTGGCCCAATCCACTTGGCCCCGCTCTATCTGGTGGATGTTGCTGCCTCCACTGGCTATATCTCCTCCTCAAGTTACTTACCAGTCTCTTTCCATCTGACCAGGGCTCTGGTCAAAAGTAGTGCATTATACAGGGAAAAGTTATAGGGAATACGGTTACCTTTGGGACGCATTCTGCCTGTTGTATTTGTATTTATTATGAATCCCCATTAGCTGCTGCCAACAATTAAAAACATTACATTGCATATTTCTGTATTTTAAAGGTTACATATCTTGACTGCTGAAAAGAAAAACATTTTGGAACTAGGTCAACAAGTGTCTAATGAAACCAACACAAAACAAGTTTTTGGTTGGAATGTTCCTTTAATTGTGTGCCCTCAGGCCACTACTCTACCACATCATATCTACAACACAAACCCATGTGTATGTTATCATGGGTGTGTATGAGTGTGTCTGTGCCTGTATGTGTGTCTCTTCACAGTTCCTGCTTTTCCATAAGGTGTATTTTATATATATATATATATATATATATATTAGCTAATTTTACAGCTTGCATGAGTTACTTGATGTGGAATATAGTTCCATGTAGTCATGGCTCAATGTTGCCATGAGCCCCACCCTGCCTATTGTAAAGGATTTCTTCATCCCATTCCCCCAGTTAAGCAAACGAAGGGGAGAGGCTGGAACTGCAAGTGATGTAGTAAATAACTTTGTTTGATAAATGCCCTTTATTGTGTATGTGTGTCTCCTTTGAAGGTTTAATAAAACCTTCATTCAGCCAAGACATATTTTCATTGATTAAATATTATACAGACTGAACAGTCATTTACCAATGAGATGAATAAGTTGCATTGCAGTTGTGTGTGGTGTTGTTGCCATTCAGCCTCATCTAGTGTTGGTATGGAATAACTGATAACTGAAAAAGTACCTCAGCCTTAGGAAATCATTGCGGAAAGAAGTCACACTTCCAGTTTGCACTAATCTGTATTTGATTTACTGTAATACAGAGATACAGACAGTATAAAAGAATGCATTCAATCTAACAATGTCTTCATTTTGTTTTAATAGAAAAGGAAAGCATAGTCTTCCTTTATTCACAATTTCAATAAGGAAAGGGCAATACCAGTATTACTGGCCAGAAGGCTCAGACAATATGCATAATGACTACAGAGAAAGTACTCACACTTTAAGACCCTATGAACCGATGGCTTTTCATAAAGTCATATGGTAAGTAATGAAATACAAGTTTCTAGGTGTGTGGGGAGTGGGTCAGTGACTTGAGGGGGAGAAAGAATCAGTGGAGGAAGCAACAGGCTGGTAGAGGGGGGCAAGGTGGGATTGGGCCAGGCACGTTCAGGTGTCAGGCTGGGGTGTCCTCAGTCACGGTCCAAGAGCCTCAGGTCCTCCGGAAGGAGAGACAGAGAAAGAGAAAAGATGAGGGTTTGTGAGCGCATGCCTAAAACCATAGTACACCACATACACTGGGGGTAGAGAATAATCAAAAGTGTTGTTGTGGACAGTCGGACTAACACACACACACACACACACACACACACACACACACACACACACACACACACACACACACACACACACACACACACACACACCTGTTTGACCTCGTTGTGATACTGAAGGTCTACTTATGTTACTTTTTTGAGTGAGTTCAGGTAGCATTTGATGTCCTGCATTTGTGTTAACAATGGCAGCCAGCATTGTAAATGAAGAGATGTGCAGAAAGATAATCAGCCTCTGTGTCATTGGATCTTTTCCCCTTAATGTATTTTTTTTATATCAGCCAAGCCCATCTTTTCAAGAAACACAATTGATTTCAATATCTAGTTGAGTGAAGAGTCTATTGCTTCAGTCCTTGTATAGTTTTGACTTCTTGTTACACTATTTATATTAATCTCTAGTTGAGTAAAAGTCACAAAATGATTTTTTAAAATGTGGTAAACAGTGCCACACTCAGGCAGAAAACGGAATGTTCTATTCTCAGTCAGGCCCATATTTTCAAATATAAACATTTATTATATCTATATTTGATCAAAATACCTAGTTTTATTGTGATCACAATAAAATCCTAATAATTCAGGTATAGAGCCCCACAGTCAGGCAGACACATCTGAATGTTCTATCACAAAGTTTCCCTGGCTGATATGGATTCTACTTAGAAATACTATATAAGTAAATTAATAGATGACAGTCACCGCTATTAACCTGTCTCCACTATAATCGCATAATTTACAGAGACCCGCCGTGGACATTCGTGTGAAAAGGTGTTCCGTGGTCTGTTTTAAACAATGGGTGGGTCTAATCCTGTACACTGAATGTTGGTTAAAAGCGCATCCCAGCCGGTGTCTATTCCACAAGCTACCGCCAGCTAAATCTATGACGTTAACATGGATATTTACTCTGTTCCATTTGACTGCGCAATCCACTGTCTCGTCAACCCAGCCAGGCAAATTATAAACTTGATCTCCACTATAAAAAGCATCTAGACATTTTATCTCATATTTTTTTAGAATAACATTTAGTTTCCAACAGCAGAGATTTGTATAAACCTTGCTGTCTTCTCTCCGATATCTGCAACATTGTTTCAATATTCATTCGATCTACAGCTGTCCCATAGTAATGAACGAGTCGGGACGAGATAGAGGCAGGCAGCGTTTCTCAGCCAGACGAAATCATGACTCAGCTGGCAACACCTTAAAAATGTCAATTGAAAAAAGGTAAAACGAAACGAAGTGCAGCTACTGTAGCTTGCAGTCTTTCTAGCTAAAATTGGAAGTGATTGTGTTGGCTAGCTCCTCTGAACAAGTGTCCTGACGAGTGAGCACATTTTCTATGCCAAGCGAAATCGTGCCTCATTAGCTCATTGTTATGGATTAATCCAAATACATGTCACTAGAAAACAGCTAAAACAAATGCAGCTACTGTTGTTATTCTGTCTGCACTGTTTGAGGTGACTGTAAATTAACTGTAGTTGGCTAGCTAGCAAGCAAGGGATAAGAACGTTGCCAGTATGACAATAGAACATTTAGAATGAACGACTGTGTCGCGTCCGTAGATACAGAACAAAAGGACCGAACCAATAGATCGAACGTTGCTTGGGTAGCAACCCTAGATTGGTCTCGGGACTATATCTTGTTGATAAATTAATAAAAATAACGTTTTGAATGAAAATATGTAAATCATTATTTTAATATGTTGGTAACCCGTTGTATAAAAGTGATAATGCCCTCCACTCCAGTGTTTGAAATATATATTTGCACGATTTGCCGGTGTTGTGCCGGAAATCCACCCCTGCCAAAATTCCCCCTCCATTGGCGTGAACGCCCATACACTAAATTGTTCATTGCTGCTACTTGCTGAGAAGCCCCTGACTGCAGGGTGCAGTTCTCGGCCGGGCTCAATGTGGGCGGAGTCAAACGGTTTAAACCAAAACCTTCGAGGTCACGCAAGTTGAGGTAAAGTCAATGGTGTCAACGAAAGCGAATCTCAATCGAACCTAACCTACATGGGTAGCACTATAAACCATGGAAGTAAGTGAGACTGGTATTATGCATAATGTACTCTGTAGCGTTAATTAGCACGTGAGCTAGCTAATTGCTCACAATAAGTGACACTTATTTGGACAAATGTGCCTACTTGAGCAGTAACGTAAACTCAAGTAAACTCGTACATCGCCTTGGTCCGTACAATTGCCCTTATATTAGCACCCCAAAAACGTAATACTTCCAGATCAACTGTAATGTCAATACCATTGTAAAGCACAATTTCTCCCCTTTCCAACCGAATCAATTACATAACCTAAACGCTGCCCGTTTCTGCATAATTCAAGCAGGCATTTTTAAAAATGGCAGGTGGGGAAGCGAAACTAATGCGTGATAGTGAGGAGAGATGTCCTGTGGGAAAATAGCTTTTTTCCACTCAATCTCTCCAACTTATAAATTTATCGCCTCTAAATTTTAAATAAAACACTATAAAGAGTTTATATAATGTCTCATTTACATACCTATTTGAAGGTTTGTGTCAAATTTGAATCAGGTTTTTAGGGTGGTGCTAAAGTGATCTTAGAAGTAAACAGCGGCTTTGAGAATGATGATCACATGCAAAACAATGACTAGGTATCCCCCCTTTACCGCCGTCACTGTCCATTTCTTGCTTTTATAGGATGAGAGAAGTGCTACACCTGGTGGAGAGAGATTGTAAGACAGATATAGTTGCTTTATGTGTGCTGTACGTTAAGACGTCTAGATGTAACGGAGGGTCCGTTTTTTCAACTTTTCTCCAATGCTATAGAGCCATTACCATGTCGATCAACGCTTTTGAAGTCAACACAGTCGCTACAGTCCCATTAGTTTTCTTTGTAGCCTCGTTTGAATGTTGCGTTTGCGCACATTTGTACGGAATGAGGTGAGTTTACGTTAAGCCTAGGTTTACATGTACAGTTATGTAATCAATTTGATTGTTGATTTTCTGTGTTTCTTCATTGTATGCCTTGTTTTGTTTGGCTGGCTCTAAATGTCTATCGTTGATGCCATTCCCATAGTTGCACATAGCGAGTTTACACAGCCCACACAAATTCAGCAAAAAAAGAAATGTCCTCTCACTGTCAACTGCAAATATTTTTAGCAACTTAACATGTGTTAATATTTGTTTGAACATAGAAAGATTCAACAACTGAGACAAACTGAACAAGTTCCACAGAGATGTGACTAACAGAAATTGAATAATGTGTCCCTGAACAGAGGGGGGTTCAAAGGTAACATTCAGTATCTGGTGTGGCCACCAGCTGCATGAAGTACCCCACTCTTCCACCAAGGCACCTGCATGTTCTTAGACATTTCTGGGGGGATTGTCCCTAGCCCTCACCCTTCGATCCAATAGGTCCCAGACGTGCTCAATGGGATTGAGATCTGGGCTCTTCGCTGGCCATGGCAGAACACTGACGTTCCTGTTTTGCAGGAAATCACGCACAGAACGAGCAGTATGGCTGGTGGCATTGTCATGCTTGAGGGTCATGTCAGGATGAGCCTGCAGGAAGGGTACCACATGAGGGAGGATGATGTCTTCCCTGTAACACACAGCTTTGAGATTGTTTGTAATGTTAACAAGCTCAGTCCGATGATCCTGTGACACACCGCCCCAGACCATGGCGGACTCTCCACCTCCAAATCGATCCCGCTCCAGAGTACAGGCCTCGGTGTAACGCTCATTCCTTCAATAAACTTGAATCCGACCATCACCCATGGTGAGACAAAAAAGAGAAATTCAGTGAAAGTCATTTTTGCCAGTCTGGTCTACTGACGGTGGATTTGTGCCCATAGGCGACGTTGTTGCCGGTGATGTCTGGTGAGGACTCTCTGCCTTACAACAGTCCTACAAGCCCTCAGTCCAGCCTCTCTCAGCCTATTGTGGACAGTCTGAGAAATGATGGAGAGATTGTGCATTCCTGGTGTAACTCGGGCATTTGTTGTCATCCTGTACCTGTCCCGCAGGTGTGATGTACCGATCCTGTGCAGGTATTGTTACACGTGGTCTGCAACTGTGAGGACGATCAGCTGTTCGTCCTCTCTCTGTAGCGTTGTCTTAGGCATCTCACAGTACGGACATTGCAATGTATTGCCCTGGCCACATCTGCAGTCCTCATGCCTCCTTGCAGCATGCCTAAGGAAAGAACATATCTATTTTCGTATTGATTTGTCCATGCCATTTGACTTTGCACACAAGGTCAGAACAGCATATTGACTGCATGACAACTCATGTATGAAGAACTTTATGTTCCACTTTAAGTGGAACTGCGCTGCTGACACCAGAGCAGAGTAAAAGGCGATTGACAGGAGTGTTTGGGTGTCAGAGTTCGTAATGTGCTTTTGCCCCTTTAATACTGGTGTTTTTCAGAATCAGTAGAAAGGCCTCTTTAGTGTCCTCAGTTTTTATAACTGTGACCTTAATTGCCTACCGTCTGTAAGCTGTTAGTGTCTTAACGACCGTTCCACAGGTGCATGTTCATTAATTGTTTATGGTTCATTGAACAAGCATGGGAAACAGGGTTTAAAGATCTGTGAAGTTATTTGGATTTTTACGAATTATCTTTGAAAGACAGGGTCCTGAAAAAGCGAGGTTTCTCTTTTTTTTGCTGAGTTTAGTATATACAATAATGAAATACATGGCAAAAGTCAAGAAAAGTCATTGCAACTTGTCCACACTGCAAACATGTTTCAAAACATATTTACAAAGAAGTCATGCACATTGCTTTGAAACAGTGTCAAAGGAAACATTTTTGGCATGTGAGTGCATTGATGTGAGAAATGGTGTGTTTGCAGTCAAATACATTTTCTGGTCTAGCAAAACCCATACATGTTCCAACTTTGTTCAAAACTGTTATGAATGCTGGAGTATTAAAACGCTGTTGAATTAGACTTTTTCTTTACTTTCACATACTTTGTGTACATAAGCATTGCTCGGATCTTGTCCTCTGGACCTTGGGGGACTTTTGTGGATGATGTTGAAGTTAGACATTCCTTTAAATTATTCCTCTGAACTGTAATATTAGATTTTACATTCCTTTATTGAAACTTGTACTTTGGTCACACCACAGGGCCTACCAAAGTAAGGTTTCTCAAACAACTGTGAGATGTTTGTTTTGATGGTAAGATGCTATTCAGTATATTATATTTGTCCTATTTTCTGTTATAACATATGAAAAGTTATTATTTCTGTTCTTGCAGTATGTAAAGCACACTTGTTATTGCTCATACTTTTTCTTGTTTATTGTTCTTGACAGTTTTTGGGACCTGTTTTTACATACACAATTCATACATCAAACTCCTGCAGAGCTGGATGCCGATGTAACATGCTGTGACTTCTTGGGGGGGGTTGTTGTCTCCTACATCCTGAAATATATTCCCGGGGGGGTGGTATTATCATTATTGTTATCATAACAATCAAACCTAACACCTACTCTTTCTTAACTTACACTACACTTTGTACATTGCAATGGAAGCACAGTGTGATTTCACTGAGGTATATATAAATTATGAATTTCTCATCACTAGTGGATATGTTTTTTGGGATCCCCATCCGATTGTGGGAAAACATGAAGCAAATTAGGCGATGGTGGTGACTAGTTCTCCTGCAGAACTTTCCCATACCATAAGTCTAGTTCTCCTGCAGAACTTTCCCATGCCATAAGTCTAGTTCTCCTGCAGAACTTTCCCATGCCATAAGTCTAGTTCTCCTGCAGAACTTTCCCATGCCATAAGTCTAGTTCTCCTGCAGAACTTTCCCATGCCATAAGTCTAGTTCTCCTGCAGAACTTTCCCATGCCATAAGTCTAGTTCTCCTGCAGAACTTTCCCATGCCATAAGTCTAGTTCTCCTGCAGAACTTTCCCATGCCATAAGTCTAGTTCTCCTGCAGAACTTTCCCATGCCATAAGTCTAGTTCTCCTGCAGAACTTTCCCATGCCATAAGTCTAGTTCTCCTGCAGAACTTTCCCATGCCATAAGTCTAGTTCTCCTGCAGAACTTTCCCATGCCATAAGTCTTGAACATTATAAAAACTTTTCATTTGCATCCTTTAAATCACTTGTTTCACTGTAGCCAGAATGACCTGAATACATTTTCGTATGTATGTCATTCACTCACTAAGGTCTGAAGAAGAGAGGTTGAAAGATCGAAAAATCCAGCGAAAACAAAACACACTACAGCGAGGTGTCATTAGTGGGTATAGTCTTAAACCAATGTTTAAAGAAGTCACAGAGCATCCAGCTCTGCAGGATCAGGTACTGTATAGGCTATTAGCTAAAGTAAGGTGCATTCTTGTACACACATCCCTAGAGGTTACATTACTTAATTTTTTTATTTAACCTTTATTTAACTAGCCAAGTGAGTTAAGAACAAATTCTTATTTACAATGACAGCCTAGGAACAGTGGGTTAACTGCCTTGTTCAGGGGCAGAACGACATATTTTTACCTTGTCAGCTCAGTGATTTTATCCAGCAACCTTCCGGTTACTGGCCCAACACTCTAACCACCAATAGACCACTGTCTATTCTCTTTCTAGATGATACTGAAAACAAAATGCACGGCGAACTGGGAGCTGTGAACTGGGTATGTAGTCTACTGTGTGTAATGCTGAAGACTTGATGCATGGCAAGATATAATATTTGTGATGACTTGAGTAGTTATAGATATCACTTAAAACCCCTTTAGTAATAGGGGCTTTTGTTTGCATTGTATTGTGAAAGTGGAGTAAAATTTGACTTGATCACCCAATGAGGCACTACTCTTAATATTTATTCTTCCTTTTTCTTCAAGGAAGCAGATGTTCTTCTAAGGGACACCCTAGAGGCAGCAAGGTGATGTGAACTCCAAACATTTAAAGGCACTGTTCCCCTCCCTAGTGTAATTGGGATGGAAGGGGAAGACCACATTACAACCCTTAAAGAACTACAGTTGTATGATGGCCTGGATGACGAGACAAATGTTCTCCTCAAGGAACCATTCATGTTACAGAGAGATTATAAGTTGTTCTATTTGGAGGCAGTTGACAACAACAAAATTACTGTCTTTCTCTCTTTTGAGGAGCAAAGCCATTTTTGAGGAGTGGTCAAACTTTGTCTGCTGTGTTAATTGTTTCAATTGTTAATTGTGTTATGTTTAGTAAAGATGACGTAGAAGTCACCCGAGTCTCTGATCTCTTCACTGGAGCTGGTATAACTTCATGTACAAAGCACATTCAGCTTGTCAGTATGTCTATATGGTATAGTCTGTCTCCATTCTCATGAGGAAAGTAAATGACATTATAAATCAGGATGGGTAGTAACTGTGTATGCTCAATTAAATAATATAATTACAAAGTTATAACATTTATCAACACAATTCTAACAGTACATAACAAGTCTGCTGTTCACTGCAACTATCAGTAGTTTGTCTCAAATATAGCATGAAGCAAAAAGTGTTACATCTGCTGGTACTTTATATAATATTTCTTACAATCTTCAAAAATGAAATATGTTTGTATTCAACGTGTGCCTTGCGCAAATGTGTGTTACTGTCAAACATCAGATGGACAAAAAAAGGTGGGCAGGGTCAAATGTGAGCAGAGTCAAACGTTTGACTCTGCCCACATTGAACCCAGCCCCGAATTGCACACTGCAGTCAGGGGTACTTGATTTCTGCTCTTCACTCCATTGTCAGTTTAGCCTACATTTCACTGATCATAGGAGCAGAAATGATTTTTATTTGTGTCCTTCAAGGCAGCTGTCAATGATCACGTTAGGCTGTTTCATTTGATTTGTTATGGCGGTTTGATCGCGGAGGAGACACTAGTAATGTCTGCAGTTTTCGGGTTTGTCATTTTGTTTCAAATGTATTAGTCTAATAATAAATCTCTTCGCCAAAATTCATCTCTCCCATGTCTTATTCGAGACCGGGGGGGATAGACCAGGAGGTGGACAAGGGGTTCGAGACGAGTCAAGACCAAGACCGGAGGGGGGATAGACCGGGAGATGGACAAGGGGTTCGAGACTGGTCAAGACCGAGACCGGAGGGGGATAGACCGGGAGGTGGACAAGGGGTTCGAGACGAGTCAAGACCGAGACCGGGGGGGATAGACCAGGAGGTGGACAAGGGGTTCGAGACGAGTCAAGACCGGGGGGATAGACCGGGAGGTGGACAAGGGGTTCGAGACGAGTCAAGACCGAGACCGGAGGGGGATAGACCGGGAGGTGGACAAGGGGTTCGAGACGAGTCAAGACCGAGACCGGGGGGGATAGACCAGGAGGTGGACAAGGGGTTCGAGACGAGTCAAGACCAAGACCGGAGGGGGGATAGACCGGGAGATGGACAAGGGGTTCGAGACTGGTCAAGACCGAGACCGGAGGGGGATAGACCGGGAGGTGGACAAGGGGTTCGAGACGAGTCAAGACCGAGACCGGGGGGGATAGACCAGGAGGTGGACAAGGGGTTCGAGACGAGTCAAGACCGGGGGGGGATAGACCGGGAGGTGGACAAGGGGTTCGAGACGAGTCAAGACCGGGGGGGGATAGACCGGGAGGTGGACAAGGGGTTCGAGACAAGACCGGGGGGGGGAGTCAAGACCGAGACCGGAGGGGGATAGACCGGAGGGGAGGTGGACAAGGGGTTCGAGACTGGTCAAGACCGAGACCGGAGGGGGATAGACAGGGAGGTGGACAAGGGGTTCGAGACGGGTCAAGACCGAGACCGGAGGGGGGATAGACCGGGAGGTGGACAAGGGGTTCGAGACGGGTCAAGACCGAGACCGGAGGGGGGATAGACCGGGAGGTGGACAAGGGGTTCGAGACGAGTCAAGACCAAGACCGGAGGGGGGATAGACCGGGAGATGGACATGGGGCTCGAGACTGGTCAAGACCGAGACCGGAGGGGGGATATACAGGGAGGTGGACAAGGGGTTTGAGACGGGTCAAGACCGAGACCGGAGGGGGGATAGACCGGAAGGTGGACAAGGGGTTCGAGACGAGTCAAGACCGAGACCGGGGGGGATAGACCAGGAGGTGGACAAGGGGTTCGAGACGAGTCAAGACCGGGGGGGATAGACCGGGAGGTGGACAAGGGGTTTGAGACGAGTCAAGACCAAGACCGGAGGGGGGATAGACCGGGAGATGGACAAGGGGTTCGAGACTGGTCAAGACCGAGACCGGAGGGGGGATAGACAGGGAGGTGGACAAGGGGTTTGAGACGAGTCAAGACCAAGACCGGAGGGGGGATAGACCGGGAGATGGACAAGGGGTTCGAGACTGGTCAAGACCGAGACCGGAGGGGGATAGACAGGGAGGTGGACAAGGGGTTCGAGACGGGTCAAGACCGAGACCGGAGGGGGGATAGACCGGGAGGTGGACAAGGGGTTCGAGACGAGTCAAGACCGAGACCGGAGGGGGGATAGACCGGGAGGTGGACAAGGGGTTCGAGACTGGTCAAGACCGAGACCGGAGGGGGGATAGACAGGGAGGTGGACAAGGGGTTCGAGACTGGTCAAGACCGAGACCGGAGGGGGGATAGACCGGGAGGTGGACAAGGGGTTCGAGACGGGTCAAGACCGAGACCGGAGGGGGGATAGACCGGGAGGTGGACAAGGGGTTCGAGACGAGTCAAGGCCGAGAGTCCAATTCAAGCCCATGATTGTAATTTTGTCAAATCACTACCATAAACAAGAGTCCAGTATTTCTGTGTGCATATTTCAGAACAACATATATATTCTTTAGACATTCAAAATAGTGGTGGGGGGCCTGGGGGTCCTCCCCATCATTTTGGGGGGGCATCTGAAGCTAATTTCCTAACTTTTGACACAATCCACAGTCTCTATTTACCAAAAATGCCCACAGTCATCAAGCTAGGTCATTACAAAATATGTTTAAGGGGTTAATAAGACTGAACTAGATAAAAGGTCATTTATTAATAAATATTGTGTTGCACCTTTAACCAATCGCCTAACAAATGAACAACTCTTGAAAAAATACAAAGTCTTTTGATTGTCTTTACTAAGACATCCTCTATATAACATTTCAGCCAGACCGACCAGCCAGCCCACATACACCACATACTGTGCCTTGCAAAAGTATTCACCCCCCTTGGCATTTTTTACTCATTTTTTCTAATCTTTACAGAAAAATGCCACGGGCACTATCTGATGTGTGGAGACATTTCACTGCAGCTAATGTAGAAAGAAAAGCTGTGTGAATTTTAGGGCTGGATGGAATCCTGTGGCGTACGGCATTAGCATAAATGATATGCAACTTTTCAGGGAAGTTACTAACCAATATACACAGGCAGTTAGGAAAGCAAAGGCTAGCTTTTTCAAACAGAAATGTGCATCCTGCAGTAAAGTCCATGGAGAATAAGAGCACCTCCTCCCAGCTGCCCACTGCACTGAGGCTAGGAAACACTGTCACCACCGATAAAGCCACAATAATTGAGAATTTCAATAAGCGTTTTTCTACGGCTGGCCATGCTTTCCACATGACCACCCCTGCCCTGGTTAACATCCCTGCACCCACCACAGCAACTTGCCCAAGCCTCCCCCATTTCTCCTTCACACAAATCCAGACAGCTGATGTTCTGAAAGAGCTGCAAAATCTGGACCCCTACAAATCAGCAGGGCTAGACAATCTGGATCCTCTCTTTCTAAAATGATCAGCTGAAATTGTTGCATTCCCTATTACTAGACTGTTCAACCTTTCTTTCGTATTGTATGAGATCCCCAAAGATTGGAAAGCTGCTGCGGTCATCCCCCTCTTCAAAGGGGGAGACACTCTAGACCCAAACTGCTACAGACCTATATCTATCCTACCCTGCATTTCTAAGGTCTTTCGAAAGCCAAGTTAACAAACAGATCACTGACCATTTCGAATCTCACCGTACCTTCTCCGCTATGCAATCTGGTTTCCGAGCTGGTCATGGGTGCACCTCAGCCACGCTCAAGGTCCTAAACGATATTATAACCGCCATTTTCTCTGCATATATCAATGATCTCGCTCTTGCTGCTGGTGATTCTCTGATCCACCTTTAAGCAGACGACACCATTCTGTATACTTCTGGCCCTTCTTTGGACACTGTGTTAGCTAACCTCCAGACGAGCTTCAATGCCATACAACTCTCCTTCCGTTGCCTCCAACTGCTCTTAAATGCAAGTAAAACTAAATGTATGCTCTTCAACCGATCGCTGCCCGCACCTGCCCGCCCATCCAGCATCACTACTCTGGACAGTTCTGACTTGGAATATGTGGACAACTACAAATACCTAGGTGTCTGTTTAGACTGTAAACTCTCCTTCCAAACTCACATTAAGCATCTCCAATCCAAAATTACACCTAGAATTAGCTTCCTATTTCGCAACAAAGCATCCTTCACTCATGTGATGTAATTTACAAAATAGCCTCCAACACTCTACTCAGCAAATTGGATGCAGTCTATCACAGTGCCACCCGTTTTGTCATCAAAAATGCTCTCGTTGGCTGTCCCTCGCTTCATATTTGTCGCCAAACCCACTGGCTCCAGGTCATCTATAAGTCTTTGCTAGGTAAAGCCCCGCCTTATCTCAGCTCACTGGTCACCATAGCAGTACCCACCCATAGCACGCACTCAGCAGGTATATTTCACTGGTCACCCCCAAAGCCAATTCCTACTTTGCCCGCCTTTCCTTCCAGTTCTCTGCTGCCAATGACTGGAACGAATTGCAAAAATCACTGAAGCTCGAGACTCATATCTCCATCACTAACTTTAAGCACCAGCTGTCAGAACAGCTCACAGATCACTGCACCTGTACATAGCCCATCTGTAAATAGCCCATCCAACTACCTCATCCCCATACTGTTTTTTTTCTTCTCCTTTGCACCTCAGTATCTCTACTTGCACATTCATCTTCTGCACATCTATCACTCCAATGTTTAATTGCTAAATTGTAATTATTTTGCCACTATGGCCTATTTATTGCCTTACCTCCCTTATCTTACCTCATTTGCACACACTGTATATAGACTTCTTTCTACTGTGTTATTGACTGTATGTTTTGTTTATTCCATGTGTAACTCTGTGTTGTTGTTCCATGTGTAACACCCGCCAGCTTAACCCAGAAGCTAGCCGCACCAATGTGTCAGAGGAAACACCGTTCAACTGGCGACCGGGGTCGCCGAAAGCACCCGGCCCACCACAAGGAGTCACTAGGGCGCGATGAGCCAAGTAAGCCTCACTGGCCAAACCCTCCCCTAATCCAGACAATGCTGGGCCAATTGTGCTCTGTCCTATGGTAAAGCCAGACATGGCCAGTTGTGGCACAACTTGGGAAATTAACCCAGGTCTGTAGTAATGCCTCTAGCACTGAATGTGATGCTGTGCCTTAGACCGCTGCGCAACTCAGAAGGCTGCTGCCCTTGCTAGTTTCATTATATTGACATTCTCATGCTTAGTTACATTTGTACATTTTTATCCAGAATATTGAGTCATTGAAACTCTACCAGAGCATCCTGAAAGGAGGAAGCAATCAATTTACTAGGCCAGATAGCAATATTTTTTGGACTAGCAAGAAATGTATTGTTGAATTATATTAATCATGCATTGAACTGCATCCATCTATTCTGCCAACAATTCCTTAGTATACGCTGAGTCAAATAAAACCTATTTTTATAAAGTTGGTTTTGTAGCATAAACTGTGTATTTAATATTAGCTGATATTATGATTGTCTGTTTTATATCTGCAAAGTAGTTCAAATTAACGCTGTCAGATCCACTTTAAACAGTTACTTTGTGTGATAAACTTTTTTTTTTATTACAATGGGAAGTAATAGTTGTACATTTCAATTGGGAAATGCTTAATGGTTGTGTTTTTGTATTCTTATAATTAGGACCTACTGGCTTATTATGTCTGAGTTTATGGATTGCTTAATTTTTAACATCATGCTGTATGTGACTGATGTCTTTCCATTGGCTCTATGCAGTTGTGTTGTGGTGCCTGAAGAAGTGGGTATACTCAGATTTAGCCCAAAAGTTCCCCGGTGGCCACCGAGCGAAGGAAAAGCAACCTGTATAAAAAATCCTGTTTTCCTATTATTTTTTTTTACATTTAGTTTTCGTATAGATTTCTCAGATTTTCACTCTCAAAAGCACACTTTTTTTAAATTGAAAAAAAAATACAAAAATGTGATGGTCTAAGTACACAACAATGCTTAAACCACATAAATCTGATTGGGTGGGCCTGTCAGGGCATTGCTCCCCAGTGGGTGGGCCTCTGTCCACCCAGACCCGAACCAACACTTTGGACTAAATTTTGGACTAATTGCTGGTTTGCATACCCATTGTTGCCTTATTTAGAATTTACTGGTAGATGAAACGTCTTTCCTACCCTACCAATGTCATTCTTCTGTGAGCTGCTCCATGCCAAAACCAGTTGAGAGCTGCCCACTGGCTGCCTGCAGATGATATTCCGTTGAAACTGTGCGCGGCGTGCATGTGAATAGAGTTCACGTGCTTTGCGATTTCGTATGCTACTTTGTGCATGATTTCTCTATTGCACTACAATACTTTGATATGCATCAGGGATTAAGAAGTAATTATAAACTGGGTGGTCCAAGTCCTGAACACTGATTGACTGACAGCTGTGGTATATCAGAAGTATACCACAGGTATGACAAAACATTTATTTTTACTGCTCCAATTACATTGGTAACCAGTTTATAATAGCAATAAGGCACCTCGGGGGGGTATATGGCCAATATACCACGGCTAAGGGCTGTATCCAGGCACATCGCGATGCGTCGTGCGTAAGAACAGCCCTTAGCTGTGGTATATTAGCCATATACCACACCCCCTTATGCCTTATTCCTTAAGTATACGCAATAGCCACTGAAAAGAAGTGGGTATACAGTTTATACTTGTGTATAAACTCCACTAAAACAACGGGCCTGTGTAATACAGAGTGTACTCTCCTACATGAGTGCACTAGTATTAGGTTCCCACTGCGGAAAAAAAACAAGTTTATAATAAGAAATATGCTGTATTAATGCTTCAAGGCAGAATTGTATAGACTTAGTCTGGCAAAGCGGTTTTATACATTGTGACAATGGAAGCTGATAATTTGTTTCTTTACTCTGCTCTTTTCAGCTGGTCTCAGGAAGAAATTACATGTCCTCACTGTCAGACTGAGCACAAATGTATCAGTACAAAATGTATCTGACAGAGACACTTAATGTGGTCTCGAGACCAACACTGAAATTGATAACACGTACAAAATTAAGCCTTGAATTGATGTCTTTATTAACCAGAAAGAAAAAAAAACAGCCCTCCTGCACTCCACAACCATACTGAGTACCAGGAACTTTTCCCTGTGAAATCTGTTTGTATCAAAGTATGAAAAACATTAAGCAAAAATGTCAATGCAATTGCAGTTCAAGACCCCCCCCCACACACACACACACGACTGGCAAAAATCTCAGAAAAGGAATTTAATACTGAGCGTACATAATACAGAACAACACTAGAATGTCTTCCCAATATGAGAAATCACAGTATTTTGCAATAAGTACTTTTTGGTTTCCTGTACTTGGCAAAAGGGTACCAATTTGTGACATGTGGCAAGACAATGCATTGTAATGTCATACAAAAGGAAAATGAATACTCAAATTTAAATAAGCAATGGTTTGCTACAGAGTGATCCCCAAACCACATCACTCAATCTCATATTTACACCTCAATCCAATCAATGACTAGAATACACAACGAAATATTGCAAAATAAACAATGAAAAAATGAAGACAAAACGGAGTAAAACTAGGAATTCAAATTTGTACATTTTGGCTCATATCAACAAGTCACCACACAATACATTAAATGATAATTTGTGTGGATTTACAAAAGGAGTGTTGAAGTCAAAAGGAGGGCGAAGAAGATTAGTTGTCTCAGCGAGTGTGCTTGGACTGAATCCACCATCCTGGAAATGTTTATCGCTACCTACTCTAACCTCTAACTCCCAAGACTGCATTTCTGAGACTACGGTAAACTTAGTTGACCCCTGAGTTCCTAATGCAAAACTAGTGTATGAAATACCTCTTTACAGTGTTTTAGTGCAAACCAGCAAAATATGCTTGATTAAACAGAGGTATATTAAGATAGCACCCAAGCTGACAATGCTCCCCCGAACGGTTATTTAGCTGGCCAAATCACAAAAGCAGAATGGGAGGTGGTTTGCTCTATACACACACACACGTGAAAACCAGCTGTTCAAATGCTTGCATTCATACATTTTTTTAACCTTTTTTTTTCTCCATTTATTATTATTTTTTCATAGAAAATATAAATATCCCTGAATGAAACAGACTCACAGCATTTCATTTTGAAAGGGCTCCAGTGCTACTACCTTCAAGTGTCTTCAAGGTCTCCAGTTAGTCTCGCTCTGGCTAAGCCTGCTGCGCCAAGTCCTTCATTCGCTGTCGTGATATGTCACCGTCCGTTTGCCACGGTTTCGGGTCTTGATACTTGTTCCACTCTGGGGTTCCTTGTACGACTGGTTGGTGTCTGCCTCAGATGCATCCCTCCTGCGTTGTCGAGAGTGGCGGACGGCACCCTTTTCGCTGACCCTTGACCTCTTGTGGCTTTTTCTCTTTGTACTGTTCTGGGAACCTGAGCTAGCAGAGGACTTCTCAGAGGCAGAGGACTCTTCCTCCTCTTCGCTTTTAGAGGCAGAACTGTGGGCACTGCTGCTGCAGCTTACTTTTCGCTTGCGTTTCAGTCGCTCCAAACGTCTCTTCCATCTCGGACACTCAACCTCCTCATCCTCTGACCCTTGGGAAGAGGCATCTTCCTGACTATTACAGTCCTCGGGTTTTGACTTGGATCGAGATGCCTTCTTGGGATGCTTTGAGTTGGATCTTTTTGCCTCCCTCTCGTCCTTATCACAGTAGCTCTTAGCTTTAGCCTTGCGCATGCACTGTTTCTTTTCATCAGGGTTCTCTGAGGAGTCTGAGGTGTAAATTAGTTTTCTCTTGGAAGAGGACTGTCGTTTTGTAGCAGCTGGGGAGGCTTTCCTTCGGTTGCGTTGATATCCTTTATGTGAAACAGTTTTGCTCTTCCCATTCTTACAACTGCCTTGCATCTCAGAGTTCAAGTCCTCCTCAGAGTCTTCATTGATATATTTCTTTTTTGGTTGGGCTCGAAGGCAAGGCCGCATGCTAGGGCTATGCTTCTCCTTCCCATCAGATTCTTCCTCTGAGGAAGCATGCAGTTTCCTCCTTGCTCTCCTGTTGGGTACAACTTCCTCCTCGCGACTCTGCCTTTTGTTTCGCAATGGAGTTTTTTTATTGGATTCTCCCTCAGATTCATCGTATGAATGGTTGCTGTCTGCTTCGTCTTCCTCCCCATTTTCCTCTTCAGATTTCAGTATTTTCTTGCGAGAGCTTGAGCTCTTTGGAGTGTCACTGAATTCCTCTGATTCAGGGCCATCCTGTTTGTGGGTTGAGGCAGATGTTTGCTCTTGGCTTTTTGATGGTAATTTACAATTTTTCTCAGAGTCTTTAGGATGTTCTTTCTCCACCCTCCTCCCGTTTTTGTGAGGGTGCTTTTGAGCATTGTGGTCTCGTGTTGTGTGTTGTCTCTTTCTGGAGCCAGACTTCTCTTCTGCCACATAACTGGTAATGCAAGTTCTACTTTTGCTCACTGCAGCAGTTGCGGTGCTTCTGGAGGACTTCTGAGACACAATAGTTTCTTCCTCCTCCCCTTCTTCACCATCAGAGCTCTCCTCATCCTCTTTCTCAGAGTTACTATCAGCCAGTTGATGTTTTGTGCTGTAGCCATTTACATGAGACAAATCATCTGAAAGAGAAGGAAACATTAACACTACAGCAACAAATGAATGAAATTGGAGAAAAGGCAGAGAGAAAGTAGCCTTGACTGTGAAAGCATCTACAGTATGCCTGTAGCTCTTACCCTTACCCCCCGTCACTGCAGCTTGTCTGGTCGTCCTGCGGCTGCTGGAGTTCTTACTCTCTCCATTCTGATGGCAACGAGAGGATGAAGCTTCACTCTCAATACTGTCCTCATTGATCTCCCAATCACCCGATGAATCCTTGCCTTTTTTAGAACCTAGGTGAGAGAAAGAATATGTTACCCAATAGTGTTGAAATTTGTTCTCAAAGAATGCCCCCTTTTGTGGTTGGTACAGTAGATCCTTGAAAACAAAAGTTGATCCAAACCGGTCTAAACTGACTGTGTGCTTACTCTGTGCTGATGACGGATCCTCGGATCCAGAGGCTGATGACTGATCCTCGGATTCAGAGCTGCTCTGGATCACGGCAGTGCGTTTGCTGACTCGGGTCGCATGGCGGCTCCTTTTCCGCCTATGTTTGTCCTCATCCTCAGAGGCTGACCCATCGTCGTCCTCAGAGGCTGAACCATCGTCTTCCTCAGAGGCTGAACCATCGTCTTCCTCAGAGGCTTCCAGAAGCTTCATCTTGTTAACGGCTGCCCTGGCAGTCTTCCTTTTCAATGTCCTGCGGCCCACATTCTCCTCCTCATCCCGGTAAGTGTCTGTACCCTGGGATGGTGATCTCTCAGAGTCGTTCCCTCGTCGCCTCTCTCGCCCAAATGTTCTGCTATGACCGTTCATCTGGGAACCCCTCTCTGGACACAGTGCAGCAACAACATTTTAATGGCTAATAATCATATAATAACTAAAAAAATATCTGCTCTGTACAGACCTTTGACCAGAAGGGCAGTTATCTGCTCTCTACTCCCTGCTCTAGTTACCTCTCATTTTCCTTGCTCTGTGGTGTGATGGTGTTTACCTGGCCGTTTGGTATGCTTCCTATGGGTAACAGCATTGTTCCTGGTTAGCCTGGTGCTGGACCTGCTGGGGAATCGGTGAGACATTGAGTTGGACAACTTCTCACCGTCCTCACTCTCCTCCCGCTCATTGGAGGACTCACTCTCGCTCTCAGCAACTGAAATAAAACATCAAAAACAGGGATTTTATTAGAAGGACAGCTAATAAGAGCTGGCTGCATTCTGCCGGATTTATGTGAAATACTCACTTTTCTTCTTTGCCCCATTGTTCCTGGTGACTCTTCTGGTTCCCCTGGTCTTTGTGCTGTGATGGTGCTGTGAGGACCTAGGGCGTTTCTCTTCTTCAGAGTCACTCATATATAACTCACTGTAAATCTCAGAGTCTGACCTTGAGGAAGCTTCAGAAGAGCTGTGGCCTGAGCTGTCACTGCTTTGGTTCCTTCTCCTGGTTCTCTCAGGAGCAGACACTTTGGCTGAGGTAGATTTGGTCGTCGACGCCGCTTCCACCTTTTCCTGAGTTTTTAGAGCGGTCCTCTTTTGACTGAAGGGAAAGAACAATATAATTAGAAGTGCTGTACGTCATGTGGACAAGTACATTTCCTTAAGCCCAATGAGGTCCGTGGGCAGTAGAAATGAGGCCTACCTTGTGGTGTCAGTGCTGGGTGCAGCAGACTCGTGGTGCTGAAGCTTCTTTCGGAACCTCTGGCTGCGGCGGAGCTTCTCGCTGCTCTTGACGGCAGTTTTGTATTGCGATATGATTGTTCTGATTCGCTCTTCGAAGAATGCAGAGAGCCGCAAAGTCATACTGTAGATCTGGGGACATAGGAGATAAAAATATATGTAGAGCACACCAATTTGGCATCAGGTCCTAGTCACTAGATTGATGACAATTCAGAACCTGACCAATGTCAAATTGTAAATGAAAAATCAATTCAATAAGTTTTTGATCAAGGTAGGATTTTTTACACTGGAATCACTTGTATGGTTTGAAAATGCAAGAGCTGAAATACCTTTGAGCGTTTGTTTGGCGTGAATGCTTTAGCATTGGCAAATATCAGAAGTGTGTCTTTGCAGAGCTCCATGGGATTTTCATAGCGGTCCTCCTCAAGCGTCCCCTTCACCATTTCAAAGTCCATGGGAGTGTCAATGATGCTAAGGTAGTCCTGCAAACAGACATGAGTCCCATTCGATCAACAGTTCTGTCAAAGCCAGAGTCATTATTACAGTAGAACTCTCTGTTCTCTTACTGGGTAGGAGGTAGGATCCACAGGCTTTCTGAAGGGCTCAGAGTCCTCACACTCAAAGACATAGTTCATCAGGCGTTTGCACTGCCCCTTCCAGGAGTCTGGGTCAGGTACCGTCTCCGAAAAGCGCTGGGATGAAGGAAGACACAAGATAACTGAGGGAAGTGGCTGGGAATGTTTTTTTATTTAACCTTTATTTAACCAGGTAGGCAAGTTGACAAGTTCTCATTTACAATTGCGACCTGGCCAAGATAAGGCAAAGCAGTTCGACAGATACAACGACACAGAGTTACACACGGAGTAAAACAAACATACAGTCAATAATACAGTATAAACAAGTCTATATACAATGTGAGCAAATGAGGTGAGAAGGGAGGTAAAGGCAAAAAAGGCCATGGTGGCAAAGTAAATACAATATAGCAAGTAAAAGACTGGAATGGTAGTTTTGCAATGGAAGAATGTGCAAAGTAGAAATAAAAATAATGGGGTGCAAAGGAGCAAAAATAAATAAATTAATTAAATACAGTAGGGAAAGAGGTAGTTGTTTGGGCTAAATTATAGGTGGGCTATGTACAGGTGCAGTAATCTGTGAGCTGCTCTGACAGTTGGTGCTTAAAGCTAGTGAGGGAGATAAGTGTTTCCAGTTTCAGAGATTTTTGTAGTTCGTTCCACGTCTGAACTGCTATGCCATCTTGGAAAATTCAGTTTTCATTGATGATTTTACATAATCTTTCATTACTTACCTGGCACAGTCTGTGTCCAGAAGAGGTGCCTGGTGTCTCTTCCAGGTCCTGGGAAAGACATTCAAAACAACATCAGTTCATCCCAAACATTTCAGAGCAAGGTTTGAATGACTTGCCACATCAAAACCTGATTTACCTCATCATCCGTGTAGTCCATGTCTTCAATTGCATTGTAGATCTCCATGATATCTGTACAGCTAGGTCGACTGAGGAAATAAAAAGGCAACATAAGTTGTTAAAAATGTATCTGTATAAAAATTTGAGCTCAATAACACTTGGAAAACTCACTTGATAAACTTTAGCAGGACATCTGTGATACGTTTTGCTGAATGGGCTATCTTGCTCCTTGGCTCATTGAAGGTCCGGGCATTGTGCACAATGTATCTGGCATCCCAAACTACAGCGGACAGTCGCCTGTAGAACCTACTCAACAGTCTCAGTCTGATGGTGCTCAGGTCTGTGGGGAAGGCTATCACCGTGCAGTAAGTTGGGTATTGAACTATGTCCACCGGGCCAGAGAATGGGGCTACAATATCTGTCAATGAGAAGGAAAAGAACATTTTAAATTCAAAACCTCACTAGCCCATCTAGGAATGGTATACAATGCAGGTTCTGTTGAGGAGGAAGTAGTACCAAAATGCAGTGGTGCTTACCGACAGTGATGAGTTGGTCAATGCCTGCTATGATGCGTTCACACTCGTCATCTCTGCTCCTCTCACCCCATTCTCCTGTCTGGGGTTTATACATGACCTCTCTCATCTCCTCTGCTGTCACTGGAACCCCTCCACCTATACACTCAGGTTGCTGGGCTGAAGAGCACACACCATTGTTGCCATATAGTCCATTACCAAATACTGTACTAGAATGTCCCATTTACAACAGAGTCTGTTAAAATTACCATCCTCTGGAATAGCTTCCACATCCCAAGGACTTAGCTTCTCCGTTTCGCCATTGTCCCATCTGGCAACAAAACAAAGACAAGCAGGTTAGAAGCATCAACCGTTGGGGACCATTTTGACTGGTTTCCAACATTGCAGACCCAATCATACTAGCACTTTAATACATTCTCACCGGACTTTGAAGCACTGGAAATGACTGTCTGGATATTCAGGCTGATATGGCTCCTGACAAACAATAATCCCAAACCACCAGGCATCATCTATTACGGACCGGAATCTGTCATCTGCCGTGAGGAATGTTACCATTTTAGGTGGGGGAATGCAGAAAACATTGTATCGAAATGTTGACCTGTTCATCTCATACGTTACTGGACCTTGAGTAGTGTGAGAAACCCCTGAGGAGAGATGTATTGTTAACTTACTTGGCTGCCAGACTCTACTGCGTGCTTCGTCATAACTCTGCCGAAGCACGAGGAAGTCAATCACATCTGGCATGTCATGATACCTGAGGGGAGGCGTACAGAAGTCCAAAGTTACCAAATGGCTCTGGTAATATCTGTGTACATTCATCTTTAATGTTAGACACTTTGAAGCGGTTGCATCACTTACTTGACATAAAATGATTTGTCTGTGATTTTGCGCGTGCCGTGGTCAATGAGCGTCAGTTTCAGGCGGCAGAGTGTCGGAGGGCACACTTCATACTTGATCCCAGTTATTTTAACAAATTCTTGGTCCTGTAGAGAGAAGGAGAGCATCAAGTTACTCTTCAACAATGTCCTTTTAAACACTGGCCCTCTCAACACACTAGCCCATTTTCTACCGCATCAGTGGAAGACAGATTCATCCGTTTCCTAGTTTGGAGCAGAGTGGATATGTTCTTACCCTCAGCTCCATCTTCCTCCAGGGCTGTTTCTCCATGTTAATGGGGTACAGGCTGTTCCTGTTCACTGCCTCCACATACGCCTCGTGACCCTGGCGGAAATAGATTACCTGAGGGAGAGAGAGGGTAACAGTAATTCGATCAGAGGAGGCTGGTGGGAGGAGCTATAGGAGGACAGGCTCATTGAAATTGCTAGAATGGAAATGTGGTTTCCATTCGTTTGACACTGTTCCATTCCAGGCATTCCTATAGCTCATCCCACAAGCCTCCTCTGATGTAGACATCAGAGATGCACACAACACAGTAGGGGAGACATATGGTCCAGATGGAGCCACGTACCTCATCACCCATCTGGGGAACGAAGGGAGACTTCCTGGGAATGACATCAGTGATCCACGTTGAGGGTCTGAACTCGTTGGAGACTTCTCTGTTGATCGACGGCCTGGCTTTAGGCCGCTGTGATACAAATGAACAATTACGTAAGATTTATTTAATATTCAACAGAGAAGTGTGAAACTACTTTTTGTCATACCATAACAGGATGCAAGCACTGACAGAAAATATGCAGGTTAGTACAGTGGCTAACCTTGGGCTTCTTGGATTTCTGCTTGCTAGTCTGAGGTGGTCGTTCCTCATCCTCACTTTGCTGCTTCTCTTCCTCCTCGATCTCTTCCTCCTCCGAGCTGCTAAGCTGGCGGCGAACTCGTTTCCGTGATGACACAGGAGTGGAGGGCTGCAGGTTAATCCCAGCATCTGCAGTCCAGTCAGAGTACTCACTGGACGAGTGGCTGTCATGGGAAACGCAAGTTATATTAGCATTAAACCAAGGGAAACAACAATATGACATACGTCATGTACCTCTTGCAAGGAATCAAGAGAATCAAGGAGCTTATCTGTACCTTGAACTGTCACTTTTCCATTCCTCTTCCTCATTGGATGAATCCAGTTCACTGCCCTCCATCGCATGGTCCTAGAGGAGGGATAGGAGATGGCAAGATTGACCTCTTTCACCCATATTCCAAAATAGCTTGTTATTCTCTAACGGACACGTCAAAAGCATAGAATGTACCTCTGATGTTGTGGTCCCCTCTCCCTCCTCACAGGAGAACTCGATTAATTCCTCCACAATGCCATCTCTGCTCTGCTGGAAGACTTTTTGCTTTTTGCGGGACTGTGCTCGTTTGATGGAAGGCAGTTCATCTTCAGAATCATCCTGAGGCAGAAGCAAAGCAGAAATGCAGGTATGACGTCAGTATCATTTAAAAATTCCTGTGGTCAGTCATGATTTTTAAAAGTAATAAATATACATCTACTTACTCTACAACTGCCGTATGTCACACGTCGTTTCTTTGCATTGTATAAGGCAATCTCCTCCTCTCCTTTTGTAATTCGGAAGTCATCCTGGTAACTAAGATCATTTACACATTTAATTTAAACTTGCATTTCAGGAATAATGTTCTAGCGATGAACCATTCAGGAGTAGGCTTGTTTATATACATGACATCCTTTGTGTTATATAACCAACTATACAGATTATCTACCCCTGTTGTTTGAGAGATGTCGGTCTCACCTGTAACTGCTGGATGAGAGCTCAGGTACCACCACCCTGCGTCTCCAGGCCTGCAGGTCCCTCTCTGTAGCCATCTGGCTGCGAGGGGCATTCTGGTGCATCTGTCTCACCCCCTCCACCTGCCCACTGCGCCGCAGACCCACGTTAGGGGACGACTGCACCTCAGCTGCACCTCGCTCATTCACAGATGCTGGGAACAGAGTGGGAGAGAAGGGAACACAACATCACTGCTTGTCCAGGACCCAATCATTCATTCAACCATAATGGATGAGAAATTATTTCCCATTTCCAATAGAGTCCTCGACCATTAACATGTAGGAATACAAAGTTTTTGAGCATGCCCCAGAGCAATGGTAGCTTATAGAAAGTAAAAGAGCTAGGAATATCTTATGTTGCACACCACCACACAATACTGCTAGTAGAACTGACAGTATGGGTGTGTTCCGGTACCTCTGCGTGGGGTGCTGGGGGCTGGGGCCAGTGTTCCTGGTCTGCTCTGCCTGTCCTGCTGCTCCTGCAGCTGCCTGATGGTGTCGTCCAGAATGCTGCGTCTGGACGTTGCCTCCTCGTGGTCTGTGGTCAGCTGACTGATCACCTGCTCCATCACCTCACCATCACCTGAGGGGGACAACATGGACAGTCTTAAGTAACAGGGTCTTAAGTAACAACCACTTTCTCAAACAGATTAACACATCCACCCACTCACAAACTCTCAGAGAAACAGATGGTAGTTGCATTGGTCAAACAAAATCCACCCATCCACACGTGCCCAACTGCTATTTTAGTGTGGTTGTACTGGTCCAATAAACAAAAGGATCATATTGCCTTACAACTGTCTCGTAAATGTTAGTTTACATACTTGTGGCAACATATCCCAGCTGAGGCACCAGGTGTTTGTCTGCAATGTTCTCCCTCCCAGGGACCAGCCGCTGGTATCTAGGGGGGTGGGGGTTCCCATCCACATCCACCAGGAAGGGAGGGGGCATGAGGTGGGGTGCCTGCTGGGTCTGCTCATCCAAAACAAAACCGTTGGCGTCCCGGATCAGTGGCCGATAGTCGGTGTGGAAAAACACCTGATCTGGAAGCTGGACAAAGACAGACAGGCAGTCAACCTCAAACCATTGAATAAAGGACTCTTTCCTATGCATAGATATAGTAGGAGCTCCAGCCTTACCTTCTCGTATGGCTTGGAGCTCCCAAAGCCGAAAATGACCAGATGACCGTGGGAGTCTGTGCAGGCAAAGCGCTGGCCGTCGGGAGTGAATTTGCAGTCAAAGACAGCACCATGACCCTGGCCCTCAATCTGTAGGGCAGACAGAGCAACCAAGATGGAGTCAGTCATAGTTGGAGAGAATGGATGTTACTGTCTTCTGTGGTGCGTGGCTCCTCCTCACCATGTTGAAGTAGTGCTGTGTCTTTGTGCCTCGGACGATGTCCCAGATGAAGACGTTTCCGTCGTGGCCAGCAGACAGCATGATCCTGGGATCTGAGGGGTGGGGCTCCAGGACAAACACCTCAGCCTCATGGCCCTGCACAGAGCATCACACAGCTGTCAGGTCAAATCACTGTCTGATGCCATTTTGCAAAGTCACTGGACAAAATGTTGAGGAAATACTCCTGAAAAGCATGCTTACAGTGACAAGCAGTTGCAAGGGGAAAAACAGTAGAACTATAATGTCCTCCTGACTAAAGAATCTAGGACTATCCCTCAACAGTTATTTATATACAAATAGTTGAAGGATGGAAATTAATCTACACTGCTAGTAGTCATAGATACAACATGTCCTCAGCTATCTTTGTGAGACAGCACTGTTCATGAAAATAGAATGTAAAGACAATGCAGTTGCTCCTACTTTAAGGATATGTAGCAGCTGGCCTGTATAGGAGTTCCACACTTTGAGGATATGGTTGTTGACCGCTGTGATTACTGAGTTGTCATGGCGATCCCACGCTACCATGGTGACCTTGGGCTTGAAAAAGCTTTCCTCACAGGACGCGTGTTCTGAGCTGCGGAGAAAGTTGATATGAAAGGATAAAAACAGATACAAGCATGTGTAGGTGTATGTAATGGTGCCGGCAAGCTGTTCATTCCTTACCCTGGTAGAGTGGCATTCATGTTGAGAAGAAGGCTCCTCCACTGCTGACGCTGAGTCAGCCTCCAGATGCGTGCTGTGCCATCTCGACTGCCACTCGCAAACCTACGAGACGAGGCAAACCAAGACAATGGACTCTAGGCAATCCTCATGAAAACGGTTCGGCTAAGGTGAGTGCTTCAACTAATCACATTGATCATACCTTTCTCCTGAGTGGCAAAATTGGATGCTGTCGACCTTATCCTAAAAATTAGAACATATATTGACAACAATGATGATTAGAATATTACATCACCATTGTTTGTATTCGTTGTAAATTAAAGCGTCAATGGATTTAATGATTATTTGTTTTAGGAACTAATTTTCTTGTGTTCAGCTTAATGCTGCTATGTGATGGTTTATCTGCTCTTCAAAAGGATTTTACCGTGTGTTCATGAAGCTCCGATATTTTTTCAGGGTTCCCACCTCCCAGGTAATATATTCTGATGACATCGTCAGTACTTCCCGTCGCTAAGAACATACCACCTAAAATGTTTTATAAAACAAAAAAACTACTATCAATTTATCCCAGTTTGATTAAGCCTTTATATACCCATGTTAGAATAACTTGTAACAGTTGGTGAGGTAAAAAGTTTAATCAATACTTGTTAAAATCGTATCAGCTATGGTTAGTGTAATAGTATGATCAATTTGTAGAAATGTATTTAATGAGCCAAAGCATTATTTTACACAAAACTGCTATCTTGACATCGTTACCTGGACTGAATGATGAGCACACCATCTGAACTCCCGGCCTGGGTCGCTCTGTAAACTTCTGCGGGCGATCACTTTATAAACAGAGTTTAAATGTTTCAGATTTATGTCATTTTCAGGATGCAATTACTATCTATCTAAATCAAATTACCAGTAGTTGAAACTCACCTGAAATTTATGTTATTGACATCCCACTGCCAAAAGCAGATTGTTGCATCAGTTCCAGTGGACACCAGGTATCTCTTTGAGCCCTTGGCAAACGGTGAGAACTGAGACAGATGTAATTCAAAGTTAAATGCTGTTCCAGATATACTTATGTAGTTATATACTAATGTAGACATCCCCTATACTGAGGGATGTCTACGGTACAGACAGCAAATCACACTAGAAGTCCAATGTGAGCTGCTGAAGCAATCAGGTTTAGTATGTACATTATGAGTTAAAAAGTGCTGTGTGCAGTTAACGCATTGCACTGTTGCATCGTGTCCTACATTTGCAAAACTGTGGACAGCATTAGCTTACATACTATTTGTCCGGCTAACATTATAGTCGATCGAAACATAATAAGGGTGTTGGAGGAATATGGAAGCTCCTACCTGTAGGGAGGTAATGGATCCACTGTGCCCCTGTAGGACAGCCATAGGGGCACAGGTACGAAGGCACCACACTCGGATGGTTTTGTCACAGCTGCCAGCTGCCATCAAGGTATTCTCAAAGCTGACAGCCAGGTCTGAGATCTCAGCAGAATGTCCTCGCAGGGTGGAGTGAAGCCTCCCGTCAAACGAAGACCATATCTTCACCAAGCAGTCATCCGAGCCCTTGAAAGTAGGGTTTGATAAGGTAGATAAAGTGATGAGCCTCGGGTATACCACCTAACATGATTTCCCCCAAGAACTTAATCTTTATGATGACAAAACTCACGGTGAAAATCCTGAGACCGGTCCGATCAAAAGCAATGCAGTAGACTGCAGACAGATGACCCAGAATCCTCCTGTGCATCCGCATGTGCTGATAGTTGCTCACAGGGTTCACAGTGCTGAACCGTTGAGTACCTGTTAGCTCCCTTCCTCTGTACACCTCCACTGTGAAGGACAAAACACTATGATTCAGAGTCCAAACATGATAACAGAATAATTTTAACAGAAAACAACACAGAATGCGTTAAGTTGAATTTACAGCACCGGCATGAATAGAAAATAATGTGTGAACGTGTCAATCCTGTGTCAGGGAATACCCACCTAGATTTGGAGGATCCTTGCAGGTCAAAGGCATCTCTGGTGGTCTCCCTCTGTGCAGGGCAGCAAATGATGAGCCTTTCCTCCGAACATTGCCGTAACCTGGAAGAGATGGAAAGAAATAAGTAATTGAATCATTTCATTTTACAATTCAATTTCAGAACAAATAGTTGCTGATGTATACATTTAGAATGCACGCTCAATCAAGATGCATGTAAAGCTTTGTACCTTTTGAAGTTCTGAGTAAGGACTGCATCCCAGTTCCCAGTAGGGAATGTACGCCTGGAACACATGGCACTTCTTTGTCCAGAATCGGCCCAATCTTCTTACAGATCTGCAGCAAATGGTCAGGTGCAATGTGTCCGTTGGCTGCAACCTATGGGATCAAAAATAGTGTTGATGATGAGCAGAATGACTAATCCAGCTTTCATTGTTAAACCATTATGCATGCTTTGTTCTTTCTCCAATCAAGCCATCACAACATTTGAATATTTATATTTGGGTAGCTGTTAAGTGCGTTGGGCCAGTAACCGAAATGGTCGCTGTTTCAAATCCACGAGCCGAATAGGTTAAGTCGTTCTGGAGCATCTGCTAAATGAAAAAATAAAAATACAAATGACACCAGGAATCGTGAAACTACAGTACTGAAACCACACTGTCTATATATTATTATTTAGATCTTCATAGTCTTTCTGTCTAATAGACTGTCAGCCAGTGGTACTGTAAGAAAATTGCATTTATTTTTCTAGGGGGTAAAAAAAAGAATCACTGACATAACTTGGGTTCTTCATGTACATCGGATCTCATTCCACCAGTGTGCTGTATTCTTTGTGGGCAGAACGTTTTATGTAAAACACATTCATCAACCGACGAATCACAATACAGGTCACAAGGAAAATAACGCAACGACTGCCTTTCTAGGACGTGGATTGGTCAACAGTGGTGTCCTGACGTAGCCAGAACCCAAAGAGTCCCCACCCTATCTGCAGTACAACAGATACATTTAAATGTGTTAAATGTGTTTCCATACTACATCGTTAAGCTTTCGAAACACACAAAAATAAGTGATATATACCGGTAAAAGTTTAAAATCAGGTTATTATGTAACAAGAATGTAACAACGAATAAAGCTGAATAGAACAAAGAGTAAATGGCCTATGCATGGACACAACGTGGCTGTCATTCAACAATAACAGATATTCGACATTTAATTTACATCTATAGATTATAGACTTACCAAATCTTCGTAAGATCTTGGATGTTCATTTCCTTGCCAGTCTAATCTGCAAGGCAAAAGCTATCCAAAAAGGTGCCTGTTAGTGTAAATCACAACACTCAAGATGCTAGAAATACTGCCAGAAATTAAGTTAGTAAAAACATGTGATGTCAAACGAGTGAGGCGGTCAGAGAAGCATTAAAACTCGTGAGTGAGACAAGTTCTACGTTCCAGTCCAATCGGGATAGCTAGTCGCTACATACACCGACGGCAGAACGCGGCTGCGACCGGAATACACACCTGATATTCTTCTAGTTCGCTCGCTAGAACCTGCAATAGATACAAAAATAGGTTTTTCAAATGTGTTGCTTTCATGAACTTTTCGCCAACAATTTTGAATAGTAAGAAAAATGATGTCAATAAGGCACGCCAATTTACCTCAGCCGCGCTCTGACATGGGCCCGTTGTTAGAAAACGTGAAATCAGGTAATATAGCTCTGTAAGTGAATATAATAAAATAGTGAGCACAATTGGATATCAATTAAATCAAGATGTATATATAATTTAAGCATTGAATTAGGCAACTATATTCGCCTTACCTGATTCAAGGAGCGAAATATTCCGACTTTTGGCCATTGAATCGGCCGTGATTTGGTGGGTCTACAATTTTAAACTAACTTTATGACTAGTGAGACTATGATATATTTATTTAATTTCGGTTACACTGCTCTGACCCCCTCCACAGTTGCTCCCGCTCTAATCAGCCTGTTTTCAGTCGCCATTGGAAGGATGAGGCCTCAGCAATACGAGTTACTTCCGCCACAGCAGAGGAAATAGGGGGTGGGGAACGACTCTTTATTTTTTGTTCGACTACAACAAAGACAAATCGAAGCTCGCCCTCTAAATGAACTGATATTCTATTCGAAGACATTAGAAAGCTTTGGGTCAATGTAACGAAATAAAGCTATTTATATATGCGAAACTATAGTATAAAGACGCATTGTTGTTGTCTTCGACAAGGTCGAGTGTCTTGTTGATGACGTCATATGTGATGGCAAAACAAAAATGTCAATATGTCACATTCACATTTTATTTTACCCGATGCAATGTGTCTTTAATACACTCACTTAGCTACACTATTTAGGCTTTGTTTCAATAACTCAACTAAATAAAGAAAAATATCCATGCATCCCTTTGTATAGACAAGTAGTCTATGCAATGCTGATGAGAACAATGCAGTATTAGCCTGTGCAGTGCACGATAGGCTTCAATTGCGTTGGCGAAATATTAGTGCTATGACAATAATAGGAATATTATCTTTTTATTTTTAGACATTTGTCTGGAGATATGGCATAATAGACCCACATTTCTTACATCATGTAAATACACTACATGACCCAAAGTATGTGGACACCTGCTTGTGGAACATCTAAATCCGAAATCATGGGCATTAATATGGAGTTGGTCCCCCCTTTGTTGCTGTAACAGCCTCCACTCTTCTGGGAAGGCTTTCCACTAGGTTTTGGAACATTGCTGTGTGCTTCCATTCAGCCACAAGGGCATTAGTGAGGTCGGGCTCTGATGTTCGCAGTCAGGGTTCCAATTCATCCCAAAGGTGTTTGTTGGGTTTGAGGTCAGTGCTCTGTGCAGGCCAGTCAAGTTCTTCCACACCGATCGCAACAAACCATTTCTGTATGTGCCTCGCTTTGTGCACGGGGGAATTGTCACGCTGAAACAGAAAAGGGCCATCCCCAAACTGTTACCACAAAGTTGGAAGCACAGAATCGTCTAGAATGTCATTGTATGCTGTAGCGTTACGATTTCCCTTCACTGGAAATAAGGGTCTAGCCTGAACCATGAAAAATAGCCACAGACCATTATTCCTCCTCCACCAAACGATACAGTTGGCACTATGCATTCTGTCAGGAAGCGTTCTCCTAGGCTTCAATTGAATTGACAAGTAGATGAAATATTAGTGCTATGAGAATTTCAGGAATACTTATTTTTAAACATTTGTCTGGAGACATGATATACCCACATTTCTTACATCATGTAAATACTGTATATTGTTTTTTCTAGTCTCCATGTGGTGTCTATCCTGCACTTGCATTTGAATGATCTTGACTAGATGGGATATGCAGCTAATGTCAGAAGTGACTTTTCGTAGCAGGTCAGGAGAATTTACGCTCAGGTTTGGAGAATTATGTTAAAGGTGTCACTTTCTGACCATAGAGTTTTTATTCTCTATGTTGGTTAGGTCGGGTGTGATTTAAGGGTGGGTTATCTAGGTGAATTATATTTCTATGTTGGCCTAGTATGGTTCCCAATCACAGGCAGCTGTTTATCATTGTCTCTGATTGGGGATCATATTTAGGTAGCCTGTCACGTGGGTGAGGAAGGAGTCAGGCGCAGAGAGTTCCACTGGGAAAAAAGTGCTCTTTAATAAGGCACACAAAATTAGACAAGTCCAACAACACAGGGCGCAGACAGTAAAAGTGACTACCCAAGACACAGGGTGCCAAGTCCAGAAAATACACACCTATACCTAAAACGCACACACTGTAACATAAAGACAATCCCGCACAAAACAAGGGCTGGTACACATACTTTAAATAAGGTAGCTCATTAAGCACATACAGAACACAGGTGAAACTAATAAGACAAAACAACCAGACAAATGAAAAAGGGATCAGTGGCGGCTAGTAAGCCGGTGACGACCACCGCCGAGTGTAACGGGTGTGAAACGGCTAGCTTAGTTAGCGGTAGTGCGCGCTAAATAGCGTTTCAATCGGTGACGTCACTTGCTCTTGTGGAGCGATGGGTAACGATGCTTCGTCGGTGTCAGTTGTTGATGTGTGCAGAGGGTCTCTGGTTCACGCCCGGGTATGGGCGAGGGGACGGTCTAAAGTTATACTGTTACACGAGCACCGCCAGTGGAAGTCGTGACAGCCATTTTCCCTTTGTGCTTTGTGGGATCTTGATTTTGTATAGTTACTGTTTAGCGTGCAGAATGTTACAGTCATTTATAGTTAGTTGTTTTTTGGGTGTTCATCAAATAAAGAAAGATGTATATCATCAAATAAAGAAAGACGTGTTGTGCCAGCTCTACGCTCCAGACCTCCAGTGCGCCTCCACCGCCCAGTATAACCTGCACCGGCCATAACTACTGTGTCTCTAGCGTGCCTCCACAGTCCAGTATGTCCTGTGCCTCCTCACCACACTCAAATCAAATGTATTTATATAATTTATTTATATAGCCCTTCGTACATCAGCTGATATCTCAAAGTGCTGTACAGAAACCCAGCCTAAAACAGCAAGCAATGCAGGTGTAGAAGCACGGTGGCTGGGTGTTAATGTAATTTCATAATTGCAATATGTTTTCATTAATTGAATTAACTTAGTCTATTTTATGAGAATATGTAAGATTCTTATTTGCATTAAATAGACAGAGACCAGTCTTATCAAAATTAGATAATAGTATTTATTCTCGGAGCGCGCTCCAATTTAACCATGAACAACAGTTTATATACAAAATATGATGTCATAGGTTATAAAATGTTCTTCCTCCTATCAACCAGGACCCAACAAAAGTTTAAAGTTTATTCCCACCCCTTCACTCTCTCACTCCAGACACACAGTTAAATCAAGATAAAACTTCTGAAGTTTTCATCCATCACCATACAGCATACAGTTCCAGCTAATGGAAAACCTAAGAAAACACACACTGCCTTATCTAAACATCCCAGAGTTAAGTTGAGTCGATTCAACCATAAGTTAATGACCCTTTCTGCTTACTTAAAACCCACAATTCCAGTCTTCTCCAACCTGGCTGGAATGGTATTTATTTTGTTTAATTACCCCGTCTCATGCTCCACAATCCCTCCCTTATGAATTAATATTATTAATCAACTATAATAAAACAGAGTATAAGTTTCATTAGTTATAGTTCTATTTAAAATGTAGATATTGTTTAGTCATTATTCATAAAATTCCTAACACTGGGAAAAATTCCCCAGAAAGGCCAAAACCTAGGAAGAAACCTAGAGAGGAACCAGGCTATGAGGGGTGGCCAGTCCTCTTCTGGCTGTGCCAGGTGGAGATTATAACAGAACATGGCCAAGATGTTCAAATGTTCATAAATGACCAGCATGGTCAAATAATAACAATCACATTAGTTGTCGAGGGTGCAGCAAGTCAGCACCTCAGGAGTAAATGTCAGTTGGCTTTTCATAGCCGATCATTAGGAGTATCGCTACCGCTCCTGCTGTCTCTAGAGAGTTGAAAACAGCAGGTCTGGGACAGGTTCACGTCGGGTGAACAGGTCAGGGTTCCATAGCCGCAGGCAGAACAGTTGAAACTGGAGCAGCAGCACAGCCAGGTGGACTGGGGACAGCAAGGAGTCATCATGCCAGGTAGTCCTGAGGCATGGTCCTATAGCTCAGGTCCTCCGAGAGAGAGAAAGAAAGAGAGAATTAGAGAGAGCATACTTAAATTCACACAGGACACCAGATAAGACAGGATAAGTACTCCAGATATAACAAACTGACCCTAGCCCCCCAACACATCAACTAATGTACTGCAGCCTAAATACTGGAGGCTGAGACAGGAGGGGTCAGGAGAAACTGTGGCCCCATCCGATGATACCCCCGGACAGGGCCAAACAGGAAGGATATAACCCCACCCACTTTTCCAAAGCACAGCCCCCACACCACTAGAGGGATATCTTCAACCACCAACTTACCATCCTGAGACAAGGCCGAGTATAGCCCACAAAGATCTCCGCCACGGCACAACCAAAGGGGGGGCGTCAACCCAGACAGGAAGATCACGTCAGTGACTCAACCCACTCAGGTGACGCACCCCTCCTAGGGATTGCATGAAAGAGCACCAGTAAGCCAGTGACTCATTCCCTGTAATAGGGTTAGAGGCAGAGAATCCCAGTGGAGAGGGGGGAACCGGCCAGGCAGAGACAGCAAGGACAGTTCGTTGCTCCAGAGCCTTTCCGTTCACCTTCACACTCCTGGGCCAGACTACACTCAATCATATGACCCACTGAAGAGATGAGTCTTCAGTAAAGACTTAAAGGTTGAGACCGAGTCTGCGTCTCTCACATGGGTAGGCAGACCATCCCATAAAAATGGAGCTCTATAGGAGAAAGCCCTGCCTCCAGCTGTTTGCTTAGAAATTCTAGGGACAATTAGGAGGCCTGCATCTTGTGACCGTAGCGTACGTATAGGTATGTAAGGCAGGACCAAATCAGAAAGATAGGTAGAAACAAGCCCATGTAATGCTTTGTAGGTTAGCAGTAAAACCTTGAAATCAGCCCTTGCCTTAACAGGAAGCCAGTGTAGGGAGGCTAGCACTGGAGTAATATGATCAACATTTTTGGTTCTAGTCAGGATTCTAGCAGCCGTCTTTAGCACTGAAGTTTATTTAGTGCTTTATCCAGGTAGCCGGAAAGCAAAGCATTGCGGTCGTCTAATCTAGAAGTAACAAAAGCATGGATACATTTTTCTGCATCATCTTTGGACAGAAAGTTTCAGATTTTTGCAATGTTACGTAGATTGAAAAAAGCTGTCCTTGAAACAGTCTTGATATGTTCGTCAAAAGAGAGATTATTAAGGTCCAGAGTAATGCCGAGGTCCTTCACAGTTTTACAGTGGGGCAAAAAAGTATTTAGTCAACCACCAATTGTGCAAGTTCTCCCACTTAAAAAGATGAGAGAGGCCTGTAATTGTCATCATAGGTACACTTCAACTATGACAGACAAAATGAGAAAAACAAATCCAGAAAATCAAGATTGGGAGAATGTCATATGGTCAGATCAAACCAAAATATAACATTTTGGTAAAAACTCAACTCGTCGTGTTTGGAGGACAAAGAATGCTGAGTTGCATCCAAAGAACACCATACCTACTGTGAAGCATGGGGGTGGAAACATCATGCTTTGGGGCTGTTTTTCTGCAAAGGGACCAGGACGGCTGATCCATGTAAAAGAAAGAATGAATGGGGCCATGTATCATGAGATTTTGAGTGAAAACCTCCTTCCATCAGCAAGGGCATTGAAGATGAAACGTAGCTGGGTCTTTCAGCATGACAATGATCCCAAACACACCTCCCGGGCAACGAAGGAGTGGCTTCGTAAGAAGCATTTCACGGTCCAGGAGTGGCCTAGCCAGTCTCCAGATCTCAACCCCATAGAAAATCTTTGGAGAGAGTTGAAAGTCCGTGTTGCCCAGCAACAGCCCAAAAACATCACTGCTCTAGAGGAGATCTGCATGGAGGAATGGGCCAAAATACCAGCAACAGTGTGTGAAAACATTGTGAAGACTTACAGAAAATGTTTGACCTCTCATTGCCAATAAAGGGTATATAACAAAGTATTGAGATAAACTTTTGTTATTGACCAAATACTTATTTTCCACCATAATTTGTAAATAAATTAATTAAAAATCCTACAATGTGATTTTCTGGATTCTTTTCTCATTTTGTCTGTCATAGTTGAAGTGTACCTATGATGAAAATTACAGCCCTCTCTCATCTTTTTAAGTGGGAGAACATGCACAATTGGTGGCTGACTAAATACTTTCTTGTCCCACTGTATTTGAGACCACTTCACAGAGACAAGGTAAGATCTAAACCAGGCCAGAACTTTTCCGTGTAGACCAATTTGGGTTTCCAAAATTCGCCCTGAAGTGCGTGTCATCAGCCCGGTGCCACCTGTACCGGTCCCACGCATCAGGCCTCCAGTGCGCCTCCACAGTCCGGAGCTTCCAGCGACAGGTCCCAGTCCAGAGCTTCCGGCGACGTTTCACAGTCCGGAACCTCCGACAACGGTCGGCGGTCCGGAACCTCCGACGACAGTCGTCGGCGGTCCGGAGCCTCTGGCGACGGTCGGCGGTCTGGAGCATCTGGCGATGGTCGGCGGTCTGGAGCCTCTGTCGGCGGTCCGGAGCCTCCTGCAGCGACCCGCGGCCCGGTTCCTCCGGCGACGACCCACGGTCCGGTTCCTCCGGCGACGACCCGTGGTCCGGTACTCCCGGCGACGTGTCCACTAGCGGAGTGGGTACTTCGCCCCGCACCGGAGCCGCCCCCGACGGTAGATACCCATTCGGACCATCCCCTATTGAGTCAGGTTTTGCGGCCGGAGTCCGCACCTTTGGGGGGGGTACTGTCACACTCTAACCAGAAAGCTTTTATTCTCTATGTTGGTTAGGTCGGGGTGTGATATTTAGGTGAATTATATTTCTATGTTGGCCTGGTATGGTTCCCAATCAGAGGCAGCTGTTTATCGTTGTCTCTGATTGGGGATCATATTTAGGTAGCCATTTCCCATTGTGCTTTGTGGGATCTTGTCTATGTATAGTTGCCTGTGAGCATTATAGTAGCTTCACGTTTCGTTTGTTTGTTTTGTTGTCTAAAGTTTTCTATTCCAAAATAAAGGATTGAAACATACCACGCTGCATCTTGGTCCACTCCTTTTGACGATCGTGTCATAAGGTTAGTTAAAATGCAAAAATCCTCCCCGATGCTATTCAAATATGAAAGTTGAGGTCAGTTATTAGCGGCATCCCTTCAAGACACGACCCATTCTAGGCTATGTATTTACGGTACAACAAATGTCATTTGTGTTATTAAAAAAAGTCATATTGAAAAAAGAATGACATATGCAACAGATATGAAAGTTTCATAAGTAGGTATAACTGAGTAGTTACAACTGTTATTAATAGGTAGCTAATTGGTTGAAATAGTTAATTAACTAGATTCAGCTAATTTTTTTTACATTTTTTTTTTTTCCTGAGCGGATGATGGGGACCGGAACATAAATAATGTGCACTCTAGAAATTTACACAAGAAGCCCAACGGATCATTGTGGGCTATGAGAATTTATTTCGAAAACTTGGGGGCGGGGATAAAATCAATAACGGGACTAATTCGGGCCACAAGTTCACAATCCTTGAAATATTGTGATTGTCATGCAGCTACTTGTCGAATAGCCTGAGGTGGTGTATGGCTACACTGGCCTAATAGAATTAGACATATGCTCAATATCTGGCAAGCACCAAAAAACAATCACACATTTTCAATCAATATGGTATAAGAGATATTACAGAGTATTTAATCAATGCATACATAGTAAGTGTCTGAATCAGAATATCACACGTATACAGGTTTTATTTCACTTGTGATCAATAAGAGAACAGAGAAAACAGAAATTACAACCATTTAATTCAATTGGCACGCTTATATCAATCATAACACAGATACAGCTACAAAAAAAGGAGAAATACTGTACATAAAATCCTAAAACCACATGTAAATCTTGCTACAGCTGCTATGTTCACTTGAAAGATTAAGTGAAATTACAGTCATGTTTATCAGTATCCCCAAAAGGATAAGCAACAACCAGTATGTTTAACACTGTAATGCATTTCATGTTACTAGCTTGGCTAAAAACACAAGAACCATCCCCATTCCCATTCCTCACAACGTACCATTACATACTGCATAGAAATTATGAAAAAAACCTTAGTTTTGCAGCAGCTATATCAAATGTTATTGCAATGCCATCACCGAACAGAGTCAAACAACATAATGCACAGGCCTGATGAAAAATCCAGTACATGTACTAGGGAGGATGATGATGAATCATAACTGTGGATTCATAAAACAGTTCATATTCATAGAGCACAGCTTAAACAGTCACCACATTCCTACCCATTATAAACAAAAATGAAACAAGTATTATTGTGTATAACCCCCTCCCAACCCTTCCCCATACAATACAGGTGAAATAAACTGTCCCTCATAAAGCCTATGGAATGTTAGTGTCAGACAAGCTCTCCCAGTTGAATAACAAATTCCTGATATTGACATGATTGCATGTCATTGCTGCAAACCTGCCCCCCTCCCTCTGACAACTGCCCCAGACTACAAAAGAAAAGGGAAACACACAATGACCATAACTTTTCTTCCAGAGGTGTAAAAAAGGGGGGGATAAGTGTTTCTACAATCTTACTACTACACAACCTGCCTTTTCTTAAGAAAATAGTTGATAAAAATATTCCTCTGCATTGTACAAGAAAGGAGGTACGGGGGGAGCACTGGCAAAAGTGTAAGCTTATTATTCTGCCTCATCCTCCTCTTTCTCAGGCTCATCTGCATCAGCCTCTTCTGCTGCCTCCTGGAGGATGAAAAAAAATTAGTCTCATATTATAGGATAGTTATTTTAGGTCTTGTTGGTTACACAATATTTTTGTGTGTGGGGGACAAACAGCTGTCAATGACAATTATAATAGTTGGCCTGTTTGTAATACCTAATACTCATGATTTTGAATGCTGTATATATCAGTGCCATGGCATATCATATAATTTAAACTAAACCAACAAGTCTTGCCTCCTCATCTTTGGTCTCTCCGTTTTCTGCCGGTGCTGTTTTTTCCTCAGGAGCTTCTTTCTTCTCCTCAGACTTGACCTTCTCTACTACCTCCTTTACTTTTTTGGGTTTGGCTGCTGCCTTGACTGGTGTCTACAAAAAACAGACAAACATGAGATACATGTCAATGTAAAAATGCACAGTACGCATAATAATTGGGTGTTTTTTGGTTTTAGCAAAAGCTGACAACTACAACGTTTGTTTTTACCTTTGTCTTAGGCTCTGGTTTAGCCGGAGTAGTGGGTTTCTGCAAAATAATTCATATTTGATAATTAGTCCAATTACAAATAGACAATAGCATCTATTAACCGTATAGATCATAAATAGGCTACACAACATAAATATTATGATATATAGTCAACTTACTGATGACAACCTCGTGGATCGCCTTTTTGGCTGGTGAGAAAAACAAAAAGGTTATCAGTTATTGCAGAAAAAGTATTTATTTATAATGAACAAATATAACAGCATGAAATACTAACCTCGACTTCAGTGTCATTACTTGCCTGTGGGGGTGGGGAGAGAGAGAAAATAAAATGTTAGCAAAAACCAAGAACAACAATCCCACATTTCATGGATCGGGAGCTGCCGTGGGAGTGTAATGCTTGGGGGGGAGGGGGGACTCACATGCTGTACCCCCGCCGCTCCACCCCCAAATTAGCGAGGATTATGTAATCCGAAACTGGGTGGGGGAGGGTAGGCTAACATATTTACATTACTATGCCATTTGACTTTTCCCATTGTCATGATGCAAAAACAGAGCCTTTGTGGTACCAGTTACCGGGAGAGCGACAAGTAAAAACAGTATGTTATGGTCAGGCTTTAGTAGCCTGTAAACATAAAGGCCAAATAGCAGCCCCTTCAATCCACCAGCAACACACGGAGGCATCCATCCACCCGCCATGTCAACCAGTCTACTGTATGTCCCCGCCATTAGTAATATATATAATTCCCTGAACCACCCCTATACGATCCCGTATGCGCTTTCGTGCATGTCCAGAGAAATTCGTTAGGGAAGCAAAGACAGGAAATACGCACGAACAAATAGCAAAACATTTTTTTTATTGCCGTGACTACCTATAATTCAGGTGGTCTTTTTCTTAAAATAAAATTACATGACCCCATTTAAGTGAAACATAACGATGAGTTGTCGATGCCTTTCGTATTTGCAAGGGCTGCCATGACACTCCAAAGACTGTACCTTTCCATGCCATAGGGTGTCGCGCATTACACTACGCTTTACTGCACACAGGACACAAAGTGATAATATAGGATGCCACAAGCGTCTGTTTTTTTAGGATTAAAACGGGGCTATTAAAAATATTGAAATACAAACGTGAACGTACTATGTTGGCGATTTAAAGCACTTACAATATTCACAAAATATCCTATAATTCATGCACGCATTTCTGCAATGGCAACATGTAGCTTACTTACATCGCTGGTGGGTTACACCCCTTTGTCTGATCTCATTGCTGAGAAGGCTTTTAAGCTACTTTACATTAATGAAATACCCAATATATGCGTCAAATTAAATTAGATGAGTACGTTACTTATATAAAAAGCACAAACTGTGATAGTGTATTATGTACGGATTATTAACAGGAGAAAGTGAGATCGAATGGAAAATGCTACCACACTAAGTAAAAAGGCGCCACTTCCATATCAACAAGACAGACACACAAAGACACATTCAGACTTTAGAGCAAAAGTGTTACATTGTATCAAGCATATTTTAGCGTACATGCAATTGTTGCAGGTATTTATAAAACACTTCATGTGTTAAATTGTATTGTAAAATAAGGTTTAAATTAAGGCACACAATCCAACTTACTTTGCTTCTTTTCGGCATGGCTGCTTTACTTGTATTGTCTAGATAACAAATTTGCCTTCTCAGTTACTGAAAATTCAGTGCAGGGTTCTGAAAGTGTTCGATGTAACTCAGTCAGTACCTTCAGAACACACTGTAACTAACATAAATGTTCCATCAGTAGGCCTACGTACAGAAACGAGCTGAAACCGGATTGGATCCCCCTCTCTATATTATATTCCTTATCCTACCAACCTGACGGCCAACGCATTCTCCGCCCCTTGTTGCCATTGATTGGCTTTAAGGTCCAGGCAACATATTTTTAAACCATAGCAAGTTACCTGTGTGGGTATGTCTGTATGCCAATCAGTCGTTCCAACTTTCGATTTTTATTAAAGGGGTGGGAATAGCTCGATTCAAAATTGTGTTATTTTCGTTGATATTATATTAGAATAATGTATACATACTGTAAATGACCCTTATAGAATTGTCAATATTTTTTATTGAATAAAGTAATTTTCTACATTTAGCCTACGTGGATAATTCATTTATATATTACATCTTCTTATGCATATATTTAGCACATTCTCATAATGATTTGAAGTTAATAAAATATGTTGTATTTGAATAAATAAGAGTTTCTAATGTGAAAATCAGCCCGTGGTTCAGACTGGATGTGTCTTCCATTTATGATAAGCGCAGCAGCAACAAAGGTTGATAAGAAGAAATGGCTGACGGCTGCGCTTGGTTCCTGGTGCTGGGATCTGTCTTTTTGTGCAATCTCTTCAAAATACTGTTGCCGACCATTTCCTCTTTCGTAAGTAGGGGTTATTTAGGCATTGGTCGTGCGAGAAATGCAGGGTTGGCTTGTAAATCATTTAATGTTTTGGCAGATTTGCCCAGGTTAAATTAGCTAGCTTGCTATTTCACCTCTCGCGCCCCTCAAACAACGAAGCTAACCAACCATTCCGTCCTTTTGGCAAATTGTTACATTGGATCATGGAAGGTGTGTTAGGCTGATAATATTGCCGGGTAGATCATGCCGTGTAGTTATCTATTGGCTACAGATTCAAATAGCAACCATAACATGTCAATACATCTGAGGTATTATGGTATTTCTAGCCTATAGGCATAGAACATGGTTTGTTATAAACTGGGTGGGTCGAGCCCTGAATGCTGATTGGCTGAAAGCCATGCTATATAAGACCATTGGGATGACAAAACATTTATTTTTACTGTTCTAATTAATTTTGTAACCAGTTTATAATAGCAATAAAGCACCTGTGGGGTTTGTGGTATATGACGCATATACCATGGCTAAAAGCTGTATCCAGGCACTCCACATTGCATCGTGCTTAAGAACAGCTCGTAGATGTGATGTTTTGGCCATATACCACACCTCCTTGTGACTTATTAAGCAATATACTCCTAAACCATGTGTTGCATGTTCTCATGCAATAAACCACAAATGGCCCGTGGCCAATGGCCAAGGCAATTTCATGACAAAGAAAATAGACTTTTAAATGAATAAAACATTTGGTATCCTACATGTGAATGCAATTCATGAACGTCATTGACTATCAGACAACACATTTAACAGGATGACGTACAGTGTTTATCGGACATAATACAACTTTCCAATACTTTTGCACTTTTGTTGCAGTAACATACTGGTAACTGGCTCTCAAACTCTAGGTGGCATTCTGCCTTCTTCCTACAGTTTTCAGCCATTAGCTTCGTTCACGACTACCTCATGTGAACTACAATCCTGAAGCTGTGTTTTATTGTTTAGGAACATCAATAATCATCACTTGCGATTCGGCTTTCGAAACATATGGCCCTTATCTTTCACCAGGGAGAAAGAATGTTGCAAATAAAAAATCTACACTCACTGTAGCAGTTTTGCATCGATCCATACAGCTATGGGGGCCTCCATCAGAAGAAACTACACTTCCGCCACACTTCCCGAGTTACACTTACACACAGGTGTTCGGAGCATGCTAATTACCACTGGTGGCCGCCTCTTGGCTGCCATAAACAAGCGCTGTAATATGGAGATATGGCCGCATGGGAACACTAACCCTAAACCTATCAAGGTGTGTTTAAATTGACCTTTATTTGTCGCTGATATAAAATATAAAGTCCTTTCTTATGCTCCCAAAACCCTACGTCAAGCGATGCGTGTTAATGTTCAGATTGAGCGTCGGGGCTCTTAACAAAGTTCCACTGTATAGAAGACGCCTTCGTCCAATGAATTATGTGTAATGAAACTGAGTCATCATCAAGGGAAAACTGGTAACCACCCCAAAGTTATCTCCTATCAGAAAACAGACTAAACCTGTAGTGTATTAGCCCTGCTGCAGCAGATGATGCTTTTATTCCTTACGTATTTTGTAATTTCCCATTGAAAATGACAAAAAAAGACATGGAATAATAGTACCATCTGTTGGCAGTAGGCCTAGTAGTGTGTGTTTGCTATGTTCTAGCAAAATATAAAATGAAATGTTTGTCTGTTGGGATGTGAAGCTGTCGAAGGTCCTTCAGAACGATGTTGAGCAGGAGAGGGATATGAGGGCTGAGATCCAGGAGATGAAGAAGGAGCACAACTCCGTTAGCATGATGGATGAGTTTGCCAGATACGCCAGACTAGAGCGCAAAATCAACAAGATGACTGACAAGCTGAAGACACATGGTAAGAGAGACACACAATTTAAAGTTGGTTTAGGTGGTCGGTGTGGAAGAGGGCGTGGCAATGGGTGTGGTCGGGCCAGTTGGCTCTGCTGAATTTCTCTACACCCCTATCTTGGCCATGTAGAGACATTTCCTGCAGTTCTACACATTTTCTCCATGGAGCGGAGATACATTTTTGCAGTTTTAAAGTTAATTTCATGCAATTCCACATTCTGCAATAGAGCTAAGAGAATTGTTTTAAAGCTTATTTCTTGCAATTCGTCATTGCTAATACTGCTAAATTCATTGCTTTTGGAATTTTCAGTTCTCCCTGATATTCTAGCTTTTATAAAGGTTATTTAATTAAAAAAGATATGTCTTCAACATTTTCTACATACTTTATAGCTGGTTTTAGTTGTTTTAAGTTTACACTGAAAGGGTTTTTCCACCCCAAAAATGTATTGTATTATTATAATTGTTTAAATTTAACACTGTTTGGAATTAGGTGGCCTGAAAAAATGCTTAGGCTGCCCACCCAGAGATTGCAATGGGAGAAAAATCCCTTATAGTGAGTAGGGTTGCACATTTTGGGGAATATTCAGAGGTGGAAACTTTCCATGGGTATATATGGAAATGAATGGAAATATATGCAAATGAATATAATTTAAATGTAGATGTTTTTTGCATTGGATATATTTACCATATCATATGGAGACAGAAACATAAACATTTGACCTTATCATAAGTAGACATAATTGCAAATTATGACATCCTTCCAATAGAAATAACAAACTATTTAGTTACAAATTGAACTTTAATTAAATGAGTTGACTCTTCACATGGGATGATTTCACTGAACAACAAAAGAAATGGAATATTGAATGATCCCCAATGATCCATCGCATCACCCAAAAACGTTTTCAACATACATCTGTAAAATGATAACCAAAGCTTTAGCTTCTAGACTCTTCTTCTCAGGCTTCCATGTCTTCTCCCTGGACCTCCTTAATGTCCACCTCTTGAACATCAGACTCTGAGGCCTCATCTTCACTGTCACTTTCCAACCTTGTTGAGGATGGCTCGTTGTCAGGCTCAAAAAGCCTCAAATTTTACAGAATGGCCACCAATTTTTCAACCCTTGTATTGGTCAGCCTGTTGAATGCTTTGGTGTGTGTGTTCTCAAACAAGGCCCAGTTGCGCTCTGAGGTGGCTGATGTTGGTGGGATTTGAAGGATAATGGAGGCAACAAGGGAACGCTGAGGTGACTGATGAGATATGTTGGCACGACTGCCATATTGCATCTCCATCCCAAAGCCCTTGCTTGGAAGTGTACTTTGCCAAACTGTCAAAAACCTTGCCCTCATCCAGGCCAAGGTGGTGAGACACGGTAGTGATGACACCATAGGCCTGGTTGATCTCTGCATCAGACAGGATGCTCTTGCCAGCATGCTTGGTGTCCAACATGTACGCTGCAGCGTGAATGGGCTTCAGGCAGAGGTCTTCACGCTTTTTTATGTATTTCAGGACTGCAGTTTCCTCTGCATGGAGCAACAGTGAAATGGGCAGGGCAGTACAGATTTCTTATCTTACATCTGCAAGCAGAGTCAACATCAGACAGGATGGCATTGGCTCCCTCAATCCGTGCAATGGCTACAGGTTTCAGGAGTTTCAGGCTGTTTACCACTCTCTCCCAAAATACATAATCTAGGAGGATCCTCTTGATGGGGCTGTCCATATCGGCAGACTGTGATATGGCAATTTATTGGAGAGACTCCTTCCCCTCCAGGAGACTGTCAAACACGATGACAACACCACCCCAACTGGTGTTGCTGGGCAGCTTCAACGTGGTGTTCTTATTCTTCTCAATTTGCTTGGTGAGGTAGATTGCTGCTATAACTTGATGACCCTTCACATAGCTAAACATTTCCTTGGCTCTCTTGTAGAGTGTATCCATTGTTTTCAGTGTCAAGATGTCCTTGAGGAGCAGATTAAATTCATGAGCAGCACAGCCAATGGGTGTGATGTGAGAGTAGGACCTCCACTTTAGACCAAGCAGCCTTCATGTTCGCTGCATTGTCTGTCACCAGTGCAAATGCCTTCTGTGGTCCAAGGTCATTGATGACTGCCTTCAGATCACCTGCAATGTAGAGACCGGTGTGTCTGTCCCTGTCACACCCTGATTAGTTTCACCTGTCCTTGTTATTGTCTCCACCCTATCCAGGTGTCACTTGTTATCACTGGTGTATATATCCCTGTGTTTCCTGTCTGTCTGTGCCAGTTTGTTTTGTATGTTTCAAGTCAACCAGTGTGTTTTTCCTGTGCGCCTGCCTTTTCTATTCTCTTTTACTAGTCCTCCTGGTTTTGACCCTTTCCTGTTTTCTGGACGTTACCTGCCTGCTTGACAATTTTGCCTGCCCTGACCTTGAGCTTGCCTGCCACACTGTACCTCCTGGACTCTGAATTGGTTTTGACTTTTTGCCTGTCCACGACCATTCTCTTGCCTACCTACCCCTTTTGGATATCAAATATCAAAGACTTGTGCCTTTTATAGTACGAACTGGCCATGACAGACCCAGCAGACTTGGACCAGCTCCGCCATGCTATCTCCTTGCAGGGAGCCACCATTGGGCGGCATGAGGATCTAATGCTGGACCTTTTGGAAGGGCTTCGTTCCGTGACAGAATGTCACGACCAAGGGTTCAAGGCTATCATGGTGCGAATCAGTGAGTTAGCTCTTATAGGCAACCTGCCACCTCAGACCTCCCAACCACCCAGTAACCTGTCTACTATCAGTGGTGGGTTTGTACAGCCTACCCCGGCTCCCCGAGAACCCCCGCTTACCACCTCCGGAGTGATATTCTGGGGATCCTGGAACCTGCCGGGGTTATCTTTCTCAATGCTCCCTTATTTTTTTTATTTTTTTTTGGGGGGGGGGATATCTCCGTACAGTCAAGTGCCTTAACTCCAGGCAGGCTGGGTGGGCTCTCTTGTTTACTGGATTCAACTTCACCGTTTCCTACTGCCCAGGGTCCAAAAATGGTACGCCTGACGCTCTCTCCCGCCTATACAGTTCCTCTGCCACACCCTCGGTCTCCGAAACCATTATCCCTACCTCATGCCTTGCAGCCACAGTTGGTTGGGGTATTGAGACAGCAAGTAATGTAGATGCAGATGCTATAGCTCCCACATTTACCTTCTATTTAATATATGATAAGGGGCAAAAAGGCGGGAAACCAAATGATCCATACCTCTAGGTTTTTCAAACTGCTCTCTGCTGCCTATAGGGGACTTGCATGTTAATGCACCATGTGTGGGAGGTGGGGTTTAGATAACAGACTGAGTGTGTACTGGGGGACCTGTTGTTGCAGTTGCTGCCTGTTGCTCTCCTTCATGTCCAGGCCATAGCTCTGAACTATACAGAGGCAGGAAGCATAGTATAGAGTTCCATTCCGACTGTCATACAGACACACACTCCATTGACTATCAGACAACAACCATATGTCTCCAACAGCCATTTGACGAGTTAGTGTCATATGAATGACAGCCTTTGCATTACACTATGGCGCCTGCCCTGTAACTGTAAGGGCTATGACCGAGCCAACAAGGAAATACTATACTCAGATGGATTTTATTTTTTTGTTAGGAAAAACTATTATGGACAAATTCTCAGGAATGAGAATGGTTTGTTTGGAAAACATTCCTCACTGGCTTTTGTTACACAATTTTTTTTGTTTTCTACAGGGGCAAATACAGGTTGTGACAAAAACCCAAAGGCTATTTTTGGGGGTTTTGTTTGAAGAGATCTAGTTTTGAATTTGTCAAAATGACCAAAAAAGTCCACACGTTCACTCTTTACCACATTGTTCAAATGAGTCACAACGCAGGTGACCTTGATATATGGTGTTTTATATGTTGTCTCAGTTCAGGGCCACTGCCTATCAACCAACATACCTTCATGTTCAAATCCTGTTGTTCAATGACAGGAATATTTCACTATTTTGGAATCAAAAGTATTTTCACATTGAAATGCACCACATGTATTTCTCCAGTCATACCCGAGTGGCGCAGCGGTCTAAGACACTGCATCTCAGTGCTAGAGGCGTCACTATAGAGCCTGGTTCAATTCCAGGCTGTATCACAACTGGCTGTGATTGGGAGTTCCATAGGGTGGCGCACAATTGGTCCAACGCCGCCTGGGTAAGGGTTTGGCCCGGGGTAGGCTGTCATTGTAAATAAGAAGTTGTTCTTAAATGACTTGCCTAGTTAAATAAAGATATACTTTTAAAAATTTAAATGCACTGTATACACTGGTCACACATCAGTCTTATTTGTCCCTGCCAACCCCTCCCTTACGCCATACCATAAAAAGCAGGTTCTATTCCAATGCATGTTGAGTAGTATACACTGAAATTAATTAAGAACACACAAAAGGCAAGTGTTATTATATCTGCCAAAATTCCTAACATTTAATGTATGTCTGTAGGCATTTTAGTGGATATTTAGAGAATGGATGCCAATAATTTATTTCGATGGTTCCTGTGCAGATTGGTCATTTAGTTTTTTCTTCTTACAGTCAAGTCAAGAACTGCTCAACAAGCCAAAATGAAATGGATGGTGAATATTGGTTTTTATATCCTGCAGGTAAGTTAAACATTTAAGTGAGAAATATGTCCTATATTCTTTAATAGGTACAAAATTCACATACCTTTTTTTAAATGTCAGTTGTCACCACCAGAAGACATGCACAAGTAATTCTGATACACTGAATCAGGCTGTTTTCTCTTGTCTCTCTAGGCTGCTCTGATGATCTCACTGATTTGGAAGTATTATGCTGACCCAGTGACTGTTGTACCCAGTAAGTGGATTGCCCCCCTGGAGCAGATGGTGGCTTTCCCATCTAGAGTAGCAGGTAAATTGTGTGATTTCAACACCTGAGAATTGAGGCCCACACTCGCTTTCAAAGTGGGTCAATTCATTGTAATCAAGTTTAATGTGTAAAATACTTAATTATAGACGACTACTGAATGTCCCTTTTATTCGGTCTCTTTAAATACTGAAGATAGAATCACATGACCCTTTTCCATCTTAACATGGAATTCAAAACTCTGTCTCCAAATTCAACTTTATTTTATTTTGAAAACTGTCATCAAATACTGCTAACCGACAACTCTGACGAAACCTATTTGAAACCAGTCTTTTTATCCTTTCAGGTGGTGTTGGAATCACATGCTGGCTGGTGGTGTGCAACAAAGTGGTGTCTATTGGTCTACATGCTGTTAGCTAAGGAATGGTATCTTCTCATGTCTTATTTATTCCCTAAATGTTCTGAGAATGAAGTCAGGCAGTGTTACTCAGCGCTTTGATATTAAAGTTTAAACCGGTACTGTTGGTAAGCACCTTTTTACAAAGCACCCCATATTCAAACGTTGCCTTACATTGCCAGTGTTATTGCACATATTTGACGGTCCCTCATGTTGGCTTTGGAATTGTATGTTTTTCACAGGTTGCTACTCTGCGAAATGATTGTAAGAGCATGTTTTAATGAGCATGTATTTAAATCTCATTCCAACTTATTGAGATGAGTTGAGCAAGAAGTGTTAAAATTGTTTAATTGTTATGTCATTTTGTTAATTTGTTATTCATGTTAATTGTAGGCCTGGTATGTGGCAACATTTTCAATTTGCTGAACTAATATCACAAAGTTTACTGTTTGGGTTTTGGAAGTGTTGAAGTATGCATAAGAAAATATGCGTACTTCAACACAATAAAGAATTTGAAATCTGAAGGCCTAAAAGTGTTGGTTGTTCTTAGCATCTTGGTTAGCATCTCTGGCCTGCTCGCCTCCCTACCACTGAGGAAGTACAGTTCCCGCTCAGCCCAGTCAAAACTGTTCGCTGCTCTGGCCCCCCAATGGTGGAACAAACTCCCTCACGACGCCAGGACAGCGGAGTCAATCACCACCTTCCGGAGACACCTGAAACCCCACCTCTTTAAGGAATACCTAGGATAGGATAAGTAATCCTTCTCACCCCCTTTAAGATTTAGATGCACTATTGTAAAGTGACTGTTCCACTGGATGTCATAAGGTGAATGCACCAATTTGTAAGTCGCTCTGGATAAGAGCGTCTGCTAAATGACTTAAATGTAATGTAAATGGTTATTTTACAGAAGCTGTTACAAAATTGTACAATGTACCATTGTGGCATAGGGATGGTCTTCATTGAATGTTGCTTTCATTACAATCTGATTTCAAGGGAGTTAAGGAATTCGTCATGAGCAATAGTGTCAGAGAATGTTTGATGCTCTAATCACAAACAGATAGCTTAATATTACCTCTGTAACAAATAGTTAAACAATACTTTCCAGGTATATAACTCACTATAAATATCACGTATACAAATACTCCATTTACTAATGCGTTGAGTTGCCATGGCAGATGAAATATTTATTAAAAATAATCAACTTGTGAAAATAGATTATCATTTTGTATTGTTCTTGGGTCAATCAAAAATGATCTTGGTCTCTCTCCCAGGTGAGACTGGGCTAGCATCTCCTGTATGGTGAGATGACATTCTGTCCAGGTCTGTACTTTGAACTCTGGATCTGCCTGTCTGCATGGCAATTGGATCAGTGATTGGGGCCTGGCCGAAAAGCTCTTTCATCAAGCTGCTCTTCTTGCTGCGGACTACACCATCCTCCGGTTGAGGGCCCCTGGTGTCACGCCTTTGCCACTTCTCTGCTGGTAGAGTGACAAAAGAGGGCTCATATGCCCCAGACCCAAGGTTCTCCACCCTGGCCTGGCTCTTGATGTATCTAGGAGGGCTCTTTCTCAGGCTGTGTGTATGGCTGGTATAGGCAGGCTTTCCACTGTGTAGGTTCTGGATGGTTTCTTTGAATTTGTAGAGGCGTTTGGTCCTGGGAGAGGATTCAAGGGCCTTGTTGGCACGTTCTGTATTCAGAAAATCCTCCAGAGTGTACCGGACCTGGCTTTCAAACGGTTCTGTTTGCTCTCCTGAAGCCTTCGGGGAACTCGCTGCCTTCTCTGCAAGGCAATCCTCCTCACCCTGAAGCTGAGGATTCTCCTTGTCAGAATCACCATCCAACTCTCCATCCTCTGTGGATAAATATGATAGTTGCTTGCATTTGCTGTTGTCATTCCCTCAGATTTTTTGGGGATATAACATGACACAGGAAAGATGATTTCAGTCCTGTTAATTACTATGACACGTGAGCTTTAATTATTCCCAATATTGGAGTTTTTTGTGTTTGCATATACTGTGACTGGAGAGTACATACAAGCCTCTTCAGAATGTAATTTAACCATTTATTTCCTCAATATTCCCTTCGCTCTGCAGCGGTTCACTGGTTCTCCCAATAGTCTGTAGTAAAGTTTTTTTAATCCTTACCCGCAAAGTCTTCATTATTGTTTGATCCTCTGTCATCCACCAACGTGTCTGCTGCGTCACTTCTGTCTGTGAAGTCGATGGCAAAGGACTCCTGAAAAAAACAACCATTTATCAACTTTATAATGGAACTCACTACACAAACTTTTATCAAAGAGTTACACTTGCTTTTATCGGTCAATATTGAATAAATGTTTTATTGACCATTACCCATTTAAACAGCTTTCTGCACAGAATGTGAGAGAACTAAATCCATTTACGTACCCAGCTCAAGCTCTTCTGCTTCTCCAACTCCAGATGCTGGAGTGAACAGGCATATTCTAGTTCAAGTTGGCACGGAGCCTCAATGGGGAGAGAGGACAAGTCATCTGTTTGGACAGATTTAGTTTCTCTTGCCCCTGTAAATGTGAAAAGATATTCAGCCTCAAGTAAAAACAAATAGTCTGATCTGGATATGGGTTGAACATGTTAAAAGTAGCTCATAATGTCTTTGTACCTTTTCCGTTCCAGCCATTTGGAAATCTATGTGAGTAGATATTGTGGATCTCCAATTCTCTCTCCTTTTCCTATATTTCATGTTAAATGCATCAGTAATCATTTCTCAAGAATGCAATATGTACAATAAATGTTACTTTCTCAAATGTAGTGTAATCATCCTGATATCTATTACCAGGCTGGTTTGTTGCCAGTTGCTTGACGACTCAAACTGAAATAGTCCGCTTCTCTGATTACTTTGTTTTGTTGAACAAAACAAAGTAATCAGCGATTGGATCATTTCTAACCAATTAGATTAGAGTATCAAAGCCAATGACACATTTTCAAAACGCTGCCTTACCCATGTGTGTTCTGGCTCTGGCCCAACCCATTGGTTTCTGGGACCAATCAGAAGGGTTAGAATGTATTTGCGTTCTAGAAATCGTCTGGGAGGTACTCAGATCCAGGTTCATTGTGGAGAAGAAACTAACGTCTGTGGGCGTGGCATAGCGTTTGGGTAGCCAGGCAAGTTTACGAGAGGGAAATGGCTATTTCGCTTCATTCAATTATGGCTTTTGAAATACAGCTGTATTAGACACCCTCTTGTGTTTACATTGCAGTACTGCAAGTTAAATGACTCACTCTTTCAAACAATAGTACTGTTCCAAATCTACTCAGATCTGGAACAGTTTACCTACACTGATTGTACAAAACATTATGAACACCTGCTCTTTCCATGATATAGACTGACCAGGTTGAGGGTGGGGTGGGGTAGGGTGCAACTCAATATTAGGAAGGTGTTCCGAAAGTGTTTTACACTCTGTATGTTGCTGCTCTCAAGTACTTATAAACTTACTTTGATTTTTTGGGTCAACAGACTGATCTGTGCCTGGAGGTAATCAGACATCTCTCTGGCCTCATTGGTCTTCCTTGTTTCTGTGGCAAGATGGCGATTGAAGGATATCTGGCTCAGCTCAAAATTTCTTTCCAAGTCCTGCAACATACATATGTATAATATAATAATAATAATATATGCCATTTAGCTGACGCTTTTATCCAAAGCGACTTACAGTCATGTGTGCATACATTCTACGTATGGGTGGTCCTGGGAATCGAACCCACTACCCTGGCGTTACAAGCGCCCTGCTCTACCAACTGAGCCACAGAAGGACCACTATTATATATGTAAGTTTCACTACAGATATAACATTGTGATACTATGTGTCCAGTATCAATCTAGCATAACTGTGTTGACCCTGTCCACCTATATTGGTATCCCAGTAGAAGACCAATACAGATGGACAGATTTGAAAACCCAATCAGTTTCAATACAGACATCCACCTGGCCTGTGAACATGGAGTCAGCCCTGCCTTGTGAGTGCATGTACTGTACCTGTATCCTCTTGTTCTTCCTATTCAGGTCCACACTGATCAGGGCCAGCCTGTGGCTAAGCTCTTCCCTCTCTTTCAGGCTGCGGTCCTCGCTGAGCAGCTGCAGCCTGTGCAGAACGTCCTTGGTACGCAGCAGCTCCTCCTCCGTTCCACGCAGACGCCTGGACAGACTGTTGCGGCGGATGCGGGCTTTGCGCAGGAGCTCCTGCAGACCACGCACCTCATTGCCGTGCTTGGCCAGGACCTGAGGGTGTGGGTGGGTGCAAAACATTATGATCTTAGCCAATGCTTAGCCAAGATCAGATTATTGTTGTTAGCTGATGAGTTTGTTATAGCTGTGTTACAGATCAGAGTTTGTTATAGCTGTGTTACAGATTAGAGTTTGTTATAGCTGTCTTACAGATCAGTTATTAAAGCCCCCAGAAAAACTGCAGCGTACCTGGGGAAGGCCACTCTGTGAGTCTTGGAAGCGCTGTAGCGCCACTGTGTGGCGGACCTGGAGCTGCTTTAGCAGTTTGTTCTCTGTGGCGACACCACTCAGCTGCTGCTGTAGCTCCCACACTTGGCTGTTGAGCTCCTTGATGCGGTGCCTGTGGGCAGACCTAATGCGCTGGTTTGGGCCCTCCAGGGGCTTGATTGGAGGGACGAGAGAGGCCTTGCGGTTCCTTAAATTAGTGTTTTTCTTCTTTTTGCACCACTGCCCTCCCTTGTTTTGCGCTGAGAGGAAAAATGTGCCTAAGTGTGATGTGTACATGGGAATATGCTGCAAACCATCTCTGCCTATAGGCCTACACTTACGGTACATTCGGAAAGTATTCAGACCCCATGATTTTTTTCCACATTTTGTTACGTTACAGCCTTATTCTAAAATGGATTAAATGGTTTTTCCCCCTCATCAATCTAAACACAACACCACAAAATGACAAAGCGAAAATAGTTTTTTTAGAAATGTTTGTATTATGTATTAGAAATAAAAACTGAAAAACCTTATTTACATAAGTATAAAGACCATTTGCTATGAGACTCGAATTGAGCTCAGGTGCATCCTGTTTCCATTGATCATTCTTGAGATGTTTCTATAAATTGATTGGAGTTCACCTGTAGTAAAGTCAATTGATTGGACATCATTTGAAAAGGCACACACATATCTATATATAAGGTCCCACAGTTGATAGTGCATGTCAGAACAAAAGCCATGAGGTTGAAGGAATTGTCCGTAGTTCTCCGAGGCAGGATTATATCGAGGCACAGATCTGGGGAAGGGTACCAAAAAATGTCTGCAGCATTAAAGGTCCCCAAGATCACAGTGGCCTCCATCATTTTTAAATGTAAGAAGTTTGGAACCACCAAGACTCTTTCTAGAGCTGGCCGCATGGCCAGCAGTCGGAGGAGAAGGGCCTTGGTCAGGGAGGTGACCAAGAGCTCCAGAGTTCCTCTGTGGAGATGGGAGAAACTTCCAGAAGGTCAACCATCTCTGCAGCACTCCACCAATCAGGCCTTTATGGTAGAGTGGCCAGACGGAAGCCACTCCTCAGTAAAAGGCACATGACGGCCCGCTTGGAGTTTTACAAAAGGCACCTAAAGGACTCTCAGGCCATGAGAAACAATATTCTCTGGTCTGATGAAACCAAGATTGAAGTCATTGGCCTGAATGCCAAGCGTCACGCCTGGAGAAAACCTGGCACCATCCCTAAGGCAAAGCATGGTGGTGGCAGCATCATGCTGTGGGGATGTTTTTCAGCGGCAGGGACTGGGAGACCAGTCAGGATCGAGGGAAAGATGAACGGAGCAAAGTACAGAGAGATCCTTGATGAAAACCTGCTCCAGAGCACTTAGGACCTCAGACTGGGGCGAAGATTCACCTTCCAACAGGACAACGACCCTGAGCACATAGCCAAGACAGCTCAGGAGTGGCTTCGGGACAAGTCTCTGAATGTCCTTGAGTGGCCTAGCCAGAGCCCGGACTTGAACCCAATTGAACATCTCTGGAGAGAACTGATAATAGCTGTGCAGCAACGCTCCCCATCCGACCTGACAGAGCTTGAGAGGATCTGCAGATAATGGGAGAAACTCCCCAAATACAGGTGTGCCAAGCTTGTAGGCTGTAATCGCTGCCAAAGGTGCTTCAACAAAGTACTGAGTAAAGGTTCTGAAAACATATGTACATTTTTTCCCACGTTTTTTATTTTTAATACATTTGCAAAAAATCTGTTTTCGCTTTGTCATTGTGGGGTATTGTGTGTAGATTTAATCAATTTTAGAATAAGGCTGTAACGTAACAAAATGTGGAAAAGGTCAAGGGATCTGAATACTTTCCGAATGCACTGTGTGTCATTAAAGCTAGGCTGTCCTGTAGTAATGAGAAGATATGAAATATCAGATATCACATACTTCGTGTTTTAGCTGTCTTCGTGCCTAGACCTGGCTTCTTGTTTGGCGAGAGGGCAAAGGTCCTATTTGCAGTAGTGTCAGCCTCCTCCTCGTAGTCTGACTGGGTGCATGACCCCTGAGAGTCTACCCTGCTGCCTGTCGTACTACTGTATCCCCTGCTTGACCTGGAGGGGGTGGACTGGCCTGAGGAGCAGCTTGAGTCTACATCCTCTGCTCCAACTTCATAGTTAGCATTGTCCTGCTGCACTATGCCTCTGGTGTGGTGTCTCAGACTCAGAGACATGTCTCCCATGCAAAAGATGAGCCTGCACCAGTTTCTGTAATATAGCAGAAAGATATCCAATTAGTTGAAGTAGTTCATCTAGCCACACTGTATGTTAAATTATAAGAATCAAAGCAATCTATACTTCCAACTATAGCGTACTTACATGATTTAATAGTATAATCCGTTTAGCTATCTATCTAACGTTATCTAGCTAGGTCTAGCCAATTGAAGACAGAGTGATTGAAGACAATCATTAGCTCGATTGAAAACCTTTCCTGACCTCAACTATTCTACATAACTAACAACCAAGCCTAATTATTCCCCATGCCAAGGCTATCCCTACATTCAATTATTAAAATATCTCAATGTTTTTTTCCCCCCTACTCGCATTCAGTTGAGTTATTATTTATCTTCAATAGCAAGAGACAATCATTGACGATTATGTTGCTGGCTGGCTGTCTCTGAAAATGTATTTTTGGTTGCCCTAGAAACCAGCATTCTCATAGAATAGGACAATGGGAAATGTAGTTTTCAGTCTACTGAACCTCTTTGGAATACGTTCTAATTATATGGTTAAATCACAGCTCATATGACATTTATTTGAACTGACAGCTTTTGGGAGAATTAAAAAACACACCATCCTAATTTGTAAATAAACTCAAACTGTTTTCAACTAAACCAATTATATTAGACTTAGTACAAGTTAGTACATAGTACAATTGTTGTTTTGATCAACTTTCAGGATATTATACAATAAAAAAACGATACATTAGCCTAAAATAAACATGCACAATGTAGATCTACAAAAATGACTCATAGGCTTATAGATAATCATGGTCCAACAGCATACATTTCACCTGCCGCTTTAACTCTTGGTTTTGTTTCACTAGTTGCTCTATTGGGCAGTGGCTATTTCTGTCCATATATGCACTATGCATGTAGCTGCGAACTAACTTTGTGGTCCCCATGCCGACAGACAGCTGAAGTTGCCAATCACTCGGTCAGCGCTGCACCCCTAAAACCTGGCCCACCAATCCTGCGGTGATGGAGAGTTTGGGGACAAAAATAGCCTCAGTGGTGTGTGTGGCTTGGGTGTGCTCTACTATTAGGGGAGGCAGCCTTTATTTTTAATAACCTACGTTAGTACCTCATTCTACAGAACACATTGTAACAAAATGGTTATAAAAGTATTTCTAGCTTCTTCATCAGGATCGACAGCGGTAAGCACTTACCCGAGTCTTTGTTTTTAAATGCTATTAACTTTGTGGCCGGTTTACCACGACTATTGTTCAGCTCTTAATTCATGCGTTTATGTGACTGGCAAACAGATTCAAATCGCTTGAAGTTATTATAGGCCTAGGCAATTTAGCAGTTTGTCAATTTTTAGTACCGTTATTTGCGTCTAACTTCTCATTTTAGGAGCACTAGGACTACCCGAGTTCCATATATATCTCTACCGTCGCTGAGATCATATTCCTAACCTGCAACAGCAATCTGTTGAAGATGAATCACCATGCACTCACTTGCAGAACCTTCTGGAATATATTTGGATTACCTCAAACCTAATCTACAATATCAAAGGAAATGTACACTACATGACCAAAAGTGTGTGGACACCTGCTTGTCGAACATCTCATTCCAAAATCATGGGCATTAACATAGAGTTGGTCCCCCCTTTGTTTCTATAACAGCCTTCACTTTTCTGGGAAGGCTTTCCACTAGATGTTGGAACATTGCAACTGGGACTTGCTTCCATTCAGCCACAACAGCATTAGTGAGGGGTCTGTGCAGGCCAGTCAAGTTCTTCTGCACAGATTTCGACAAACCTTTTCTGTATGGACCTTGCTTTGTCCACGAGGGTATTGTCATGCTAAAACAGGAATGGGCCTTCCTCAAACTGTTACCACAAAATTGGAAGCACAGAATCATCCAGAATGTCATTGTATGGTGTAGCGTTACGATTTCTCCTTCACAGCCCCAGACCATTATTCCTCCTCCATCAAACGTTACAGTTGGCACTATGATTTGGGGCAGGTAGCGTTCTCCTGGCATCTGCCAAACCCAGATTCATCCCTAGGACTGTCAGATGGTGAAGCGTAATTCATCACTCCATAGAATGTGTTCCCAAATCCAATGGCGGCGAGCTTTACACCACTCCAGCCGATGCTTGACATTGCACATGATGATCTTAGGCTTGTGTGCAGCTGCTCAGCCACGGAAACCCATTTAATGAAGTTCCCGACGAAACCGTTATTGTGCTGACGCTGCTTGCAGAGACAGTTTGGAACTCGGTAGTGAGTGTTGCAACCGAGGACAGGCCATTTTTGTGAGCTTGTGTGGCCTACCACTTCGCTGAGGAGCCCTTGTTGCTCCTAGATGTTTCCACTTCACAATGACAGCACTTACAGTAAACCTGGGCAGCTCTATCACGGCAGAAATTTGACAAACTAACTTGTTGGAAAGGTGGCATCCTATGACGGTGACACATTGGAGGTCACTGAGCTCTTCAATAAGGCCATTCTACTGCTAATGTTTGTCTATGTGTAACGGATGTGAAACGGCTAGCTTAGTTAGCGGTGTGCGCTAAATAGCGTTTCAATCGGTTACGTCACTTGCTCTGAGACCTTGAAGTAGTAGTTCCCCTTGCTCTGCAAGGGCCGCGGCTTTTGTGGAGCGATGGGTAACGATGCTTCGAGGGTGACTGTTGTTGATGTGTGCAGAAGGTCCCTGGTTCGCGCCCGGGTATGGGCGAGGGGACGGTTTAAAAATTATACTGTTACATTGATGCTGTTGACCCGGATTACTGGTTGCTGCGGAAAAAGGAGGAAGGTCAAAAGGGGGGTGAGTGTAACGGATGTGAAACGGCTAGCTTAGTTAGCGGTGTGCGCTAAATAGCGTTTCAATCGGTTACGTCACTTGCTCTGAGACCTTGAAGTAGTAGTTCCCCTTGCTCTGCAAGGGCCGCGGCTTTTGTGGAGCGATGGGTAACGATGCTTCGAGGGTGACTGTTGTTGATGTGTGCAGAGGGTCCCTGGTTCGCGCCCGGGTATGGGCGAGGGGACGGACGTAAAATTATACTGTTACATATGGAGATTGCATGGCGGTGTGCTCGATTTTATACACCTGTCAACAACAGGTGTGGCTAAAATGGCCAAATTCACTAATTTGAAGGGGGTGTACACATACATTTGTATACAGTTGAAGTCAGACATTTACATACAGCATAGCCAAGTTCATTTAAACTCAGTTTTGCACAATTCCTTACATTTAATCCAAGTACAAATTCCCTGTCTTAGGTCAGTTAGGGTCACCTCTTTATTTTAAGAATGTGAAATATCATAATAATAGTAGAGAGTATGATTTGTTTCAGCTTTTATTTCATCACATTCTCAGTGGGTCAGAAGTTTACATACACTCAATTAGTATTTGGTAGCATTGCCTTTAAATTGTTTAACTTAGGTCAAATGTTTCGGGTAGCCTTCCACAAGCTTCCCACAATAAGTTGGGTGAATTCCAGTCCATTCCTCCTGACAGAGCTGGTGTAACTGAGTCAGGTTATTATGCTCGCACCCACTTTTTCAGTTCTGCCCCCAAAATGTCTATAGCATTGAGGTCAGGGCTTTGTGATGGCCACTCCAATACCTTGACTTTGTTGTCCTTAAGCCATTTTGCCACAACTTTGAAAGTATGCTTGGGGTCATTGTCCATTTGGAAGACCCATTTGCGACCAAGCTTTAACTTCCTGACTGATGTCTTGAGATGTTGCTTCAATATATCCACATAATTTTCCTCCCTCATAATGCCATCTATTTTGTGAAGTGCACCAGTCCCTCCTGCCGCAAAGCACCCCCACAACATGATGTTGCCACCCCCGTGCTTCACAGTTGGGATGGTGTTCTTCAGCTTGCAAGCTTCCCCCTTTTTCCTCCAAACATAACGATGGTCATTATGGCCAAACAGTTCCATTTTTGTTTCATCAGACCAGAGGACATTTCTCCAAAAAGTACAATGTTTGTCCTCATGTGCAGTTGCAAACCGTAGTCTGGCTTTTTATGGTGGTTGTGGAGCAGTGGCTTCTTCCTTGCTGAGTGGCCTTTCAGGTTATGTCAATATAGGACTCATTTTACTGTGGATATAGATACTTTTGTACCTGTTTCCTCCTCCAAGTCCTTTGCTGTTGTTCTGGTATTGATTTGCACTTTTTGCACCAAAGTACGTTCATCTCTAGGAGACAGAACGCACCTCCTTCCTGAGTGGTATGGCGGTTGCATGGTCCCATGGTGTTTATACTTGCGTACTATGGTTTGTACAGATGAAGGTGGTATTTTCAGGCATTTGGAAATTGCTCCCAAGGATGAACCAGACTTATGGTCTACAATTTTTTTTCTGAGGTCTTGGCTGAGTTCTTTTGATTTTCCCATGATGTCAAGCAAAGAGGCATGAGTTTGAAGGTAGGCCATGAAATACATCCACAGGTACACCTCCAATAGACTAATTGACATAATTTGAGTCAATCAGAAGCTTCTAAAGCCATGACATAATTTTCTGGAATTTTCCAAGCTGTTTAAAGGCACAGTCAACTTCTGACCCACTGGAATTGTGATACAGTGAAATAATCTGTCTGTAAACAATTGTTGGAAAAATGACATGTCATGCGCGAAGTAGATGTCCTAACCGACTGGCCGAAACAATAGTTCGCTAACAATACATTTGTGGAGTGGTTGAAAAACGAGTTTTAATGACGCCAACCTAAGTGTATTTAAACTTCCGTCGTCAACTGCATTTAGTGTATGATATGTGAATAGATTCTTTGTCAAACTATAAAACAAAAAGTTAAAAGCTTTCATTAATGTATTAGCCTTCTACTCTGCTCTCCCCAACCTAGTGATAGAAAAAAAATCTGCCAAACATGATCTCATGAAGAAGAAGCCTATCTATACTGTGTTTGTTGTCTGTCTGTACACCTGTGTGATGGTCCAGATCAAAAAGAAGCAACAGGATGTGCTTGGGTTCCTGGAGGCCCTGAAAGTGGACTACGCTCCATTGGACATTGCCTGCAATGAGGACAACCGCATGTGGATGAGGGAAAATGTCCCTGTGGAGAAAAAGCCCACCAACGGGATCCCTCTACCCCCTCAGATATTCAACGAAGAGAGCTACTGTGGGGTGAGCAGAACAAGATAATATAGAAGGTGTGGTGACCAATAAGCCTACTCCCTACTGAATGGTTCAGGTAAAGGTGGGGAGAAGTGTCCATTCAAATGCTGAGAGAACGATTGGAGACTAAACAGAAATGTCTAATTTGCCTTTTACCATAGGACTACGAGACATTCTTTGACGCCAAAGAAGACAATGCGGTATATGCCTTCCTGGGTCTGCCACCTCCTCCAGGTTCCAAGGTTGGAATTCAACTTTCACTTAATTTTCTAAAATATAAATTGTGTTTATATAGCTTTTTAGCTATAGAATTCAAACACAAAATGTGTTTTCCACTCCAGGGATTTTATAATGCAAATAAACTCGCCCCAATATTGTTGCTGTCAGAGACAGGCTGTTTTAATGTTTGTTTATCTGAAATGCTCAGGCATGTATTGTCCTCCTAATTTGTTTTCGCTCAGGTTGAGACGTGTCTGAGTGCACGCCACATAACATATTTGTTTGGAGAGCAAATAGGAGTTAGTGAGATTAATTGTGTGAGAGGGATACGATGTGACATGTAGGCTAACGTAGTTGAGCATGTTGCAAATTTGTTAAACAACCTGCCAATTTTCCTTGGTGCAGGAAGCGAAAGAGGCATATCTCCTTGAAAATGGGCCTGTTGAGAATGGAACCATTGTAAATGGAACTGATGATGCTGAGGATGAAGAGAACCTTGAAGCTGAGGAGGAGAACATTGATGATGACACACTAGTAATGTCTTTCTCTTATCCCTCAGTCCCTGTCTCACCTTTACCATTCTCCCTTGGTTTCCTCCCATCCAGCATAACCTTAACCATTTCTCCCTTGGTTTCCTCCCATCCAGCATAACCTTAACCATTTCTCCACTGGTTTCCTCCCATCCAGCATAACCTTAACCATTTCTCCACTGGTTTCCTCCCATCCAGCATAACCTTAACCATTTCTCCACTGGTTTCCTCCCATCCAGCATAACCTTAACCATTTCTCCCCTGGTTTGTCCCATCCAGCATAACCTTAACCATTTCTCCCCTGGTTTCGTCCCATCCAGCATAACCTTAACCATTTCTCCCCTGGTTTCGTCCCATCCAGCATAACCTTAACCATTTCTCCCTGGTTTCGTCCCATCCAGCATAACCTTAACCATTTCTCCCTGTCCCATCCAGCATTTAACCATTTCTCCACTGGTTTCCTCCCATCCAGCATAACCTTAACCATTTCTCCACTGGTTTCGTCCCATCCAGCATAACCTTAACCATTTCTCCCCTGGTTTCGTCCCATCCAGCATAACCTTAACCATTTCTCCCCTGGTTTCGTCCCATCCAGCATAACCTTAACCATTTCTCCCCTGGTTTCGTCCCATCCAGCATAACCTTAACCATTTCTCCCCTGGTTTCGTCCCATCCAGCATAACCTTAACCATTTCTCCAGTTAACTCCTGTTGGATTAATTTTCCAGTTACACAGTTAAATCTTGTTGGTTTAATTTTCCATGGATGATTACCAAGTTTTATTTTTTATTTAACTAGGCAAGCCAGTTAAGAACAAATTCTTATTTACAATGACGGCCTAGGAACAGTGGTTTAACTGCCTTGTTCAGGGGCAGAACGACAGATTTTTTACCTTGTCATCTCTGGGATTCGATATAGTAACCTTTTGGTTACTGGCCCAACGCTCTAACCACTAACTAGGCTACCTGCCGCCCCAAGTAATCAGTAATGTTGCTAATTCACTCATTGCATGGATGAGTGGTAATTTAGAGTTGGTTTAAAAACAGTGTACCTGTCTCTCATGAATTAACATGTGTTCATTTCTCAGTTTTTATAGTGTTTCATTGTGTTTATATTGCATCTGTAGTTTTTGCAAAGCATATAAAGTATTTATAATAATTCTATGATATTATATAGGATTTATACTCAATAGAAAGCAGATGATTGGGAATCACTTAATTATTTTTCTAATTCATTATTTGTATAATAGGACTAGACTATTCTTATAGAAGTACATGCTGATGCTGTTGTAAAAAAGTATCTGAACATTTATACGTAGATATATTAAGAAAAATCTTTAACTTCTCAACTCACTTTGGGATGCTGCCAAACCGTAGAGATTGACCTGGTGCATGAGCATCACAGAGAAATGATTTGTATATTTTTACCAAAAAGGTGGCAAGGGACAGCAGAGAAATGATTGCCCAGCTGAACCTGTGATCGTCTTATAACAAATCCCACAGGCTTTTAGAGGATGCTGTTTCCAGAAGGGTGCAAATTGAGTTAATTTTACTGGACCAGCTTCATGGGTATTTCTGGGAAAAGAGTTCAGAAGCCCTCTGTTTTCGCTGCTCTCCAGAGTACCAGGCTGGTTTATTTTCCATTTAAGTTGCAATGTTGGAATGACAGTTTTTTTATTGATACTGTTGACTGGACACCTGTCCTGTTGGCTGGCTCCCGGCAGTGTGATAATATGCAGTCTTTTTCGCTACAGAATACATAATTGAAAACCTCTAATTTATCTCCGCAGCACCACTATGATGCTATTCATCACCTTGCAACCATATGTAATTGCCCTTAATTTATTCATGCATTTTCGTTTACTCAGAGGAGCTGCTGATGCTGAGGCCTTACTCTGTGATGTCTTTGAACATGTGACTCCAGCAGTAGGGCTGCTCCCCTCTTGGTGTTTGATGTGTGCCCATGACAGCTGCTGTGTCATTATTATTCTAACACATTGTTTTTTCCCCCTTGATGACACATTGTTGTTTTCACTCTAGAAAATAGAGGTTCCGATGGAGGAGTGCAATGGAGATGAACACACAGAGGAGGTGGAAGCAGAGGTGGGAGGAGAAACAGGAGAGGAAGCAGCAGAAGAGAAGGTGGCAGAGGAGAAGGAGGCAGTCGAAGACACAGAGGAATCCTTAGAGAACACTGTAATTGTCTCCCAGAATCCCATGCTGTGTCCTCCTGTGATGTCTCCTCTCTCCATCTCTTTAACGTTGTCTTTTTCTCGACCTCAGGGTTTTGTTTCCCTCGAGCTGCTGTTGTTCTCATCTCCTCCTCAACTCTGGACCATACTAACCCACCTGTATTCTGTTATATTGCCTGTCCCATAACTGTTTCAATTGACTGTTCTATAACTGTTTCTATTGACTGTTGACTGTTCTGTTTGTTCCTTAGATCTGTTGGATGTTCAACCACTTCTCTGTTCTGTAGAAGTTAACTGTAATGTCGTCTCAATGACTATATAATCGTTGGTCTTGATTTTCTTTGATATGTCCTTTGTTCTACAACTGTCTAGGTGTATATGTGTCGTTCCGCTGTCCATCCATGTCTAGGTGTATATGTGTCGTTCCGCTGTCCATCCATGTCTAGGTGTATATGTGTCGTTCCGCTGTCCATCCATGTCTAGGTGTATATGTGTCGTTCCGCTGTCCATCCATGTCGAGGTGTGTATGTGTCGTTCCGCTGTCCATCCATGTCGAGGTGTGTATGTGTCGTTCCGCTGTCCATCCATGTCTAGGTGTGTATGTGTCGTTCCGCTGTCCATCCATGTCTAGGTGTGTATGTGTCGTTCCGCTGTCCATCCATGTCTAGGTGTGTATGTGTCGTTCCGCTGTCCATCCATGTCTAGGTGTGTATGTGTCGTTCCGCTGTCCATCCATGTCGAGGTGTGTATGTGTCGTTCCGCTGTCCATCCATGTCGAGGTGTGTATGTGTCGTTCCGCTGTCCATCCATGTCTAGGTGTGTATGTGTCGTTCCGCTGTCCATCCATGTCTAGGTGTGTATGTGTCGTTCCGCTGTCCATCCATGTCGAGGTGTGTATGTGTCGTTCCGCTGTCCATCCATGTCGAGGTGTGTATGTGTCGTTCCGCTGTCCATCCATGTCGAGGTGTGTATGTGTCGTTCCGCTGTCCATCCATGTCTAGGTGTGTATGTGTCGTTCCGCTGTCCATCCATGTCTAGGTGTGTATGTGTCGTTCCGCTGTCCATCCATGTCGAGGTGTGTATGTGTCGTTCCGCTGTCCATCCATGTCGAGGTGTGTATGTGTCGTTCCGCTGTCCATCCATGTCGAGGTGTGTATGTGTCGTTCCGCTGTCCATCCATGTCGAGGTGTGTATGTGTCGTTCCGCTGTCCATCCATGTCGAGGTGTGTATGTGTCGTTCCGCTGTCCATCCATGTCGAGGTGTGTATGTGTCGTTCCGCTGTCCATCCATGTCTAGGTGTGTATGTGTCGTTCCGCTGTCCATCCATGTCTAGGTGTGTATGTGTCGTTCCGCTGTCCATCCATGTCGAGGTGTGTATGTGTCGTTCCGCTGTCCATCCATGTCGAGGTGTGTATGTGTCGTTCCGCTGTCCATCCATGTCTAGGTGTGTATGTGTCGTTCCGCTGTCCATCCATGTCGAGGTGTGTATGTGTCGTTCCGCTGTCCATCCATGTCTAGGTGTGTATGTGTCGTTCCACTGTCCATCCATGTCGATGTGTCGTTCCGCTGTCCATCCATGTCGAGGTGTGTATGTGTTGTTCCGCTGTCCATCCATGTCGAGGTGTGTATGTGTTGGCTGTCCATCCATGTAGGTGTGTGTGTGTCGTTCCGCTGTCCATCCATGTCGAGGTGTATATGTGTCGTTCCGCTGTCCATCCATGTCGAGGTGTATGTGTCGTTCCGCTGTCCATCCATGTCTAGGTGTGTATGTGTCGTTCCGCTGTCCATCCATGTCTAGGTGTGTGTGTCGTTCCGCTGTCCATCCATGTCGAGGTGTGTATGTGTTGTTCCGCTGTCCATCCATGTCGAGGTGTGTATGTGTTGTTCCGCTGTCCATCCATGTCGAGGTGTGTATGTGTTGTTCCGCTGTCCATCCATGTCGAGGTGTGTGTGTGTCGTTCCGCTGTCCATCCATGTCGAGGTGTATATGTGTCGTTCCGCTGTCCATCCATGTCGAGGTGTGTATGTGTTGTTCCGCTGTCCATCCATGTCGAGGTGTGTATGTGTTGTTCCGCTGTCCATCCATGTCGATGTGTGTGTGTGTCGTTCCGCTGTCCATCCATGTCGAGGTGTATATGTGTTGTTCCGCTGTCCATCCATGTCGAGGTGTGTATGTGTCGTTCCGCTGTCCATCCATGTCGAGGTGTGTGTGTGTTGTTCCGCTGTCCATCCATGTCTAGGTGTGTATGTGTCGTTCCGCTGTCCATCCATGTCTAGGTGTGTATGTGTCGTTCCGCTGTCCATCCATGTCGAGGTGTGTATGTGTCGTTCCGCTGTCCATCCATGTCGAGGTGTGTATGTGTCGTTCCGCTGTCCATCCATGTCGAGGTGTGTGTGTGTCGTTCCGCTGTCCATCCATGTCGAGGTGTGTATGTGTCGTTCCGCTGTCCATCCATGTCGAGGTGTGTATGTGTCGTTCCGCTGTCCATCCATGTCGAGGTGTGTATGTGTCGTTCCGCTGTCCATCCATGTCTAGGTGTGTATGTGTCGTTCCGCTGTCCATCCATGTCTAGGTGTGTGTGTCGTTCCGCTGTCCATCCATGTCGAGGTGTGTATGTGTTGTTCCGCTGTCCATCCATGTCGAGGTGTGTATGTGTTGTTCCGCTGTCCATCCATGTCGAGGTGTGTATGTGTTGTTCCGCTGTCCATCCATGTCGAGGTGTGTGTGTGTCGTTCCGCTGTCCATCCATGTCGAGGTGTATATGTGTCGTTCCGCTGTCCATCCATGTCGAGGTGTGTATGTGTTGTTCCGCTGTCCATCCATGTCGAGGTGTGTATGTGTTGTTCCGCTGTCCATCCATGTCGAGGTGTGTGTGTGTCGTTCCGCTGTCCATCCATGTCGAGGTGTATATGTGTCGTTCCGCTGTCCATCCATGTCTAGGTGTGTATGTGTCGTTCCGCTGTCCATCCATGTCGAGGTGTGTATGTGTCGTTCCGCTGTCCATCCATGTCTAGGTGTGTATGTGTCGTTCCGCTGTCCATCCCAGGTGTGTGTGTGTCGTTCCGCTGTCCATCCATGTCGAGGTGTGTGTGTGTCGTTCCGCTGTCCATCCATGTCGAGGTGTGTATGTGTCGTTCCGCTGTCCATCCATGTCTAGGTGTGTATGTGTCGTTCCGCTGTCCATCCATGTCGAGGTGTGTATGTGTCCGCTGTCCATCCATGTCGAGGTGTGTGTGTGTTGTTCCACTGTCCATCCATGTCTAGGTGTGTATGTGTCGTTCCGCTGTCCATCCATGTCGAGGTGTGTATGTGTCGTTCCGCTGTCCATCCATGTCGAGGTGTGTGTGTGTTGTTCCGCTGTCCATCCATGTCTAGGTGTGTATGTGTCGTTCCACTGTCCATCCATGTCGAGGTGTGTGTGTGTCGTTCCGCTGTCCATCCATGTCGAGGTGTGTATGTGTCCATCCATGTCGAGGTGTGTGTGTGTCGTTCCGCTGTCCATCCATGTCGAGGTGTGTGTGTGTCGTTCCGCTGTCCATCCATGTCGAGGTGTGTATGTGTCGTTCCGCTGTCCATCCATGTCGAGGTGTGTGTGTGTCGTTCCGCTGTCCATCCATGTCGAGGTGTGTGTGTGTCGTTCCGCTGTCCATCCATGTCGAGGTGTGTATGTGTCGTTCCGCTGTCCATCCATGTCGAGGTGTGTGTGTGTCGTTCCGCTGTCCATCCATGTCTAGGTGTGTATGTGTCGTTCCACTGTCCATCCATGTCTAGGTGTGTATGTGTCGTTCCGCTGTCCATCCATGTCTAGGTGTGTATGTGTCGTTCCACTGTCCATCCATGTCTAGGTGTGTATGTGTCGTTCCACTGTCCATCCATGTCTAGGTGTGTATGTGTCGTTCCGCTGTCCATCCATGTCTAGGTGTGTATGTGTCGTTCCACTGTCCATCCATGTCGAGGTGTGTGTGTGTTGTTCCACTGTCCATCCATGTCGAGGTGTGTATGTGTCGTTCCGCTGTCCATCCATGTCTAGGTGTGTATGTGTTGTTCCACTGTCCATCCATGTCGAGGTGTGTATGTGGTGCTGTCCATCCATGTCGAGGTGTGTGTGTGTCGTTCCGCTGTCCATCCATGTCGAGGTGTGTATGTGTCGTTCCGCTGTGCATCCATCCATGTCCATCCATGTCTAGGTGTGTATGTGTCGTTCCGCTGTCCATCCATGTCGAGGTGTGTGTGTGTTGTTCCACTGTCCATCCATGTCGAGGTGTGTATGTGTCGTTCCGCTGTCCATCCATGTCTAGGTGTGTATGTGTTGTTCCACTGTCCATCCATGTCGAGGTGTGTATGTGTCGTTCCGCTGTCCATCCATGTCGAGGTGTGTGTGTGTCGTTCCGCTGTCCATCCATGTCTAGGTGTGTATGTGTCGTTCCGCTGTCCATCCATGTCGAGGTGTGTGTGTGTTGTTCCACTGTCCATCCATGTCGAGGTGTGTATGTGTCGTTCCGCTGTCCATCCATGTCGAGGTGTGTATGTGTCGTTCCACTGTCCATCCATGTCGAGGTGTGTATGTGTCGTTCCGCTGTCCATCCATGTCGAGGTGTGTGTGTGTCGTTCCGCTGTCCATCCATGTCGAGGTGTGTGTGTGTTGTTCCACTGTCCATCCATGTCGAGGTGTGTATGTGTCGTTCCGCTGTCCATCCATGTCGAGGTGTGTATGTGTCGTTCCGCTGTCCATCCATGTTGAGGTGTGTATGTGTCGTTCCGCTGTCCATCCATGTCGAGGTGTGTATGTGTCGTTCCGCTGTCCATCCATGTCGAGGTGTGTGTGTTGTTGGGGGTCCTCTGGAAATCCCACCATGTTGTTCAATGTGCGTGATCTGTTCAAGTTGCATGACCTCCAATGTAGAAGTATCTCATTCATGTTTGAGGAGAGGTTCTCTGTTTCCTATATGCCTCCTTGAGGTCATGCTATCATTCTAATAATCCTGACACTTGACAATCTTTTCTACTTTCTCCTTTTTCTGCCAGAAGGCCCCCGTGAAGGAGGAAGAAGCCCAGGTAAATTGCTTTTACATTTCTGAAAAGTATTGAAATCAAATAGAAATTTGGGAGTCATGTCCCAGTCTCACTGTTTGTCTCTCTTATTCTAAACAGGAGGAAGCAGAGGATGAAGAGGCTAAGGTAACAGGCGACACTGTGTCCACCGGAGTAATTCCTGATATTGTCATTAATAACAACAGCCACTGCTCGCTGCATTGTGCCATCTGCCCCGCTAAGAAACAATCTTAGCCTGGATCTCATAGACCTGACACACGGTTCCATACTACATTGTGCCTTTATTGAGCTCTCTAATATTCTGGAATGAAGTAAATGATTAACTTGTAGATATTTTAGTCATCCAACTATTCTAAACAAAGCATATACATGTACGTCTAAAAGGGACATAAAGATCTTAGGTCTATATTTTCCTGGCCATAGTCACTGATTATCAGTACTATGAAGTTTCTCTTCCAATGCCCAGGCACAGCTATGTCTGCTAGCCATTGTATCAAAATATGATTACATCATACATGCTTAATAACATGCTATATACATTTGCAAAGTTCCACAACTCACCAGTAGCTTAATTCATTAATAAATGCTTTTATTGTGACTTGAAAGCTGTATTGAGAATGGTAAAGGTTAAAGGAAGGCAAAAAAAAGCCTGACTGATCAGCAAAGGTCAAATATCACATTGTTTTAATGTCTCATTCCACTGTTGTGTTCTGTTGGGCTCAGAAGTGCACAGAAGCTAGCTAATGGTGGTGTTGAATACAAAATGCTGTGGTACAAACAAACAAACGCAGAGTAAACCGAGACGTGTTAGTGTTACCCAGGGCACTGTTGTTAATTACAGAGTTAACTCTGTTCAACTGAATATATCCAACAGACTTATGTGCAATGTGTCAATAGATATCAAAGCACTTGTGATGTTATTGGAATGTAGTAATAGTCAATTTGTTAAAATCTCTATGTCTTAGTTACAGTAACCTGGTGAAAGCTAGTGAGTTGATCCGAAGCTAATCATTGCTATTCGTTGTTTTAGGGAGAAGATGATCAGCCGGTTTCTGAGGTAGAACTACTTATTTTTGAATGTTGTTTTTTTTACCCCTTTTTCTCCCCAACTTCGTGATATTAAATTGGTAGTTACAGTCTTGTCCCATCGCTGCAACTCCATAGCGGACTCTGGAGAGGCGAAGGTCAATAGGCATGCGTCCTCCGAAACAAGACCCCGCCAAGCTGCACTGCTTCTTGACATGCTTCTCACTCAACCCGGAAGCCAGCCGCACCAATGTGTCGGAGGAATCACCATACAGCTGGCGACCGAAGCCAGTGTGCATGCACCTGGCCGCCACCAGGAGTCGCTAGAGCGCAATGGGACAAGGTCATCCCAGCCGGCCAAACCCTCCCCTAACCTGGACGACGCTGGGCCAATTATGTGCCGCCTTATGGGTCTCCCGGTCGCGGTCGGATGCAACACAACCCGGGATCGAATCCGGATCTGTAGTGACATTCTCTAGAACTGATCATTGCCTTAGACCACTGCGCCACTCGGGAGGCCGAGGTAGATCTACTTTGAATTGTGTTCCATGTTCTATAGCTGTAGTGTTCAGTCCTTAAATCAAATTCATTATATAATGTTTTCTCAATTTCTGTGCCCCTGGGCCTTGGGTGTTCAGTTTTAATGTGTGGTTTGTTTGCATCCTTGTGATTGTGGTCTGTGTCTGATTGTCCAGACTACTAACCTCACATATTCTTCTTTGTTGTAGCTTTTCTTGTGCAGTATTGAATGCTTGAAACCCCTCTTCCTTCGTAATACCATGACTTGCAACTCAGAACCACTTTTGTCGTTCTCATTTTCCTCAGGTCTCCAATGGAGGGATTTCTGTATGTTTGGATGCATTTCATCTTAATCCTTGACACAGTTTTAGAACACTACTGATCTCTTCTATGGCATGCCACCTTAGAGATATAATCATTAGATACCCTAGTCATCAACATTCATACAGTGCCTTCAGAAAGTATTTAGACCCCTTGACTGTTTTCACATTTTGTTACCTTACAGCCTTATTTTAAAGTGGATTACATTAAAAACACATCTAAAATCTACACACAATACCCCATAATGGCAAATTGAAAACAGGTTTTTAGAAATGTTTGCGAATGTATTAAAAATACAAAAACTTAAATATCTTATTTACATAACTATTCACACCCTTTGCTATGAGACTCGAAATTGAGCTCAGGTGCATCCTGTTTCCATTGATCATCCTTGAGATGTTTCTACAACTTGGAGTCCACCTGTGGTAAATTCAATTGATTGGACATGATTTGAAAAGGCACACACCTGTCTAATATATGGTCGCACAGTTGACACTGCATGTCAGAGCAAAAACCAAGCCATGAGGTTGAAGGAATTGCCCGTACAGCACCGAGACAGGATTGTGTCGTGGCACAGATCTGGGGAAGGGTGCAAAAAACGTCTGCAGCATTGAAGGTCCCCAAGAACACAGTGGCCTCCATAATTCTTAAGTGGAAGAAGTTTGGAACCACCAAGACTCTTCCTAGAGCTGGCCAACCGGCCAACTGAGCAATCAGGGGAGAAGGGCCTTGGTCGGGGAGGTGACCAAGAACCCAATGGTAACTCTGACAGAGCTCTGGAGTTCCTCTGTGGAGATGGGAGAACCTTCCAGTTGGACAACCATCTCAGCAGCACTCCACCAATCAGGGACCTAAAGACTCTCAGGCCATGAGAAACTAGATTCTCTGGTCTGATGAAACCAAGATTGAACTCTTTGGCCTGAATGGCAAGCGTCACATCTAATAATAATATAATATATAATAACACTGGAGGAAACCTGGCACTATTGCTACAGTGAAGCATGGTGGTGGCAGCATCATGCTGTGGGGGATGTTTTTCAGCGGCAAGGACTGAAAGACTACTCAGAATCGAGACAAAGATGAAAGGAGCAAAGTACAGAGAGATCCTTGATGAAAATTTGCTACAGAGTGCTCCGGACCTCAGACTGGGGCATAGGTTCACCTTCCAACAGCACAACAACCCTAAGCACATAGCCAAGACAATGCAAGAGTGGCTTCAGGAAAAGTCTGAATGTCCTTGAGTAGCCCAGCCAGAGCCCGGACTTGAACCTGATCGAAACATCTCTGGAGAGACCTGAAAATAGCTGTACAGCAACGCTCCCCGTCCAACCTGACAGAGCTTGAGAGAATCTGCAGAGAAGAATGGGAGAAACTCCCCAAATACAGGTGTGCCAAGCTTGTAGTGTCATACCCAAGAAGACCCAAGGCTGTAATCGCTGCCAAAGGTACTTCAACAAAGTACTGAGTAAAGGGTTTGAATACTTATGTAAATGTGTTATTTCAGTGCTTTGTTTCTTATAAATTAGCAGGAACCTGTTTTTGCTTTGTCATTATGGGGTATTGTGAGGGGAAAAAAACATTTAATCCATTTTAGCATAAGGCTGTAACCTAACCAAATGTGGAAAAAGTCAAGTGAGCTGAATGCTTTCCGAAGGCGCTGTATCTGTCATTTGATAAGATAGTTTGATAATTTGATTTTGAAATATGGCTTGCTCCTTTAGCTGCTACTGTGTCTACATTGAAATATATATTGTATAAGTAGTTAACACCAGACACAGTAAAAATATTGTAAGTCTAAATAAATCCAATAAAGATAATTAAGTTTAACAAAATATTTTAGGGCTCCATGTTGAATCATGCATGAAAAGCTATCTGCAAGAGGGTCTCCTCTGCCAGCAACTCCTTGTACCTTCTCCTCACATTGACCTCTCTCACCTTTGCCCTTTTCCCCCATCTCTTGGTTTGGTTTTCCAGGGAAAAGAGGATTTGGGGTCGGAGGTAACTGGGCGTCTGCGGCTGTGAATTTCTGTGGTTGTTCCCTTAGTCATGAGCTGTGTGGGTTTGTCTGGCAGAGATCAGAAGGCTTTGTGTTGTAGGACGGAAGAGCTTGTCTTGTGATCTATCTGCCGTTCGTTCCCTCATCAGTAGTCCATGTTCACTCCCTCTGAACCTCTCTTTCTCCCCTCTCTCTTAGCCTTCCTCCTCCTCATTTCTTCCCTAGTCCGGTAGCTGCTTCCTTTCTGTCAGCCTGAACTATCCCTGTAGATAACATGTTTAAGCCTTTTCCTATCGCTCATGCTTCTGGTGTCACCTCTGACCAGACCATCCACACCACTGACACTCAATCTCATCCTATCTAGGATGAAGAAGAGCTGCGACAGCTTGAGGTAGATTGATAAGTGTTTTTTTTCCCAACTACACTCGTCCCCCCTCTACCTCTTCACCATTCTATCAATGCTGCTTTTCTTGATTCCACATCTTGCACAGTTTATTCAGCATTCCTTCAATTTCCTCCTTCACTACTTTTTGTGTAGATGGAACAGACCCTATCTCACCTATGGCATCTGAACAGACTGTATCCCTTTACTATATTTCTTTAGCCCTCTGTCTCATGCCAGATAATGATATCTCAATCACATAGTTGGATGAGCAACATGGTAACTCTGGTAGCCATCAGAACACAGACCATGATAGAGAAACCCAGCACTGTCACTCATCCTGATTTTAGAATTTCACTCACTCACTCACTCACTCACTCACTCACTCACTCACTCACTCACTCACACAGAGCCTCTCCAACATTCCTTACTGCCCCTGCCTGCCCTCTCTTCTCTTCCACACAAGCTTCACTGCTTTTGCTCTCTCTGCTCTTATTCTTTCTCCCCTTTCTTGCTCTCCTCCACCTCCTATACCTCCTCCTATACTTTCTTTCTCTCCTCTACCTCCTCCTATACTTTCTTTCTCTCCTCTACCTCCTCCTATACTTTCTTTCTCTCTTCCACCTCCTCCTATACCTTCTTTCTCTCTTCCACCTCCTCCTATACCTTCTTGCTCTCTTCCACCTCCTCCTATTTCTTTCTCTCCACCTACCACCTCCTATACTTTCTTTCTCTCTTCCACCTCCTCCTATACCTTCTTGCTCTCCTCCACCTCCTCCTATACCTTCTTGCTCTCTCCACCTCCTCCTATACCTTCTTGCTCTCTTGCTCTCTTCCACCTCCTCCTATACCTTCTTGCTCTCTTCCACCTCCTCCTATACCTTCTTGCTCTCTTCCACCTCCTCCTATACCTTCTTGCTCTCTTCCACCTCCTCCTATACCTTCTTGCTCTCTTCCACCTCCTCCTATACCTTCTTGCTCTCTTCCACCTCCTCCTATACCTTCTTGCTCTCTTCCACCTCCTCCTATACCTTCTTGCTCTCTTCCACCTCCTCCTATACCTTCTTGCTCTCTTCCACCTCCTCCTATACCTTCTTGCTCTCTTCCACCTCCTCCTATACCTTCTTGCTCTCCTCCACCTCCTCCTATACCTTCTTGCTCTCTTCCACCTCCTCCTATACCTTCTTGCTCTCTTCCACCTCCTCCTATACCTTCTTGCTCTCTTCCACCTCCTCCTATACCTTCTTGCTCTCCTCCACCTCCTCCAATACCATCTTGCTCTCCTCCTATACCTTCTTGCTCTCCTCCTATACTTTCTTGCTCTCCTCCACCACCTCCTATACTTTCATTGCAGGAGCAAGAAGAGTCAGTCAGTGAGGATGAAATAGTTTCCTCTGGTTGTAATTTGTGGTGTCTTCTGTGGATCTTAGATTAGAAAGACCCTCTCTCTGTCTCTCTCTCTGCTGCATGGGTGGTGGTCTCTGTGGTACAGATAACTGATGGTGTGCAGCATGGCAGACACAACATCGCCCACACCATCATTCGGTTTACTTATGGTAATAATAATGGGAACATTAAGTAACACAGGGTTTTCCTCCCTCTTGTAGTCTCCTTAGTGACATGCAGATTCGCTTATCTCAAATATTGGCTGTTGTATCTCTTGCGTTCGTTTCCTCTTTGACATTGAAATGCTCAAAACCCCTGATATCCCCTACCTTAGGAAGAAGAAGCCCCAGAGGTAAGAGGTATATTCTGGCTGTGCTCCAAGCCCATTGCATGGTGTGGCCCCTGACGTGGAGTTAATGGATCTTATGCATGACCCTACTCCTTCATATGTGGATTTAGTGTGGGTTGGTTTGTGAAGAGCTCTCTACCCTCTTATTCTTCAAGGCTGCCAGCATCCCTCCTGTGGTATGCTGTCTTTAATTTGAGGAAATTATTGAGCTCTCTCTGGACTCTGGTTGTGGTTTTGATGCTGTGTGACTGGGATGAGGTCATTACCCGTTGGTTTACCTGGAGGCTTGAGGATTCTGCAGCATTGTGCCAGTGGATGTTTCATAACAGGTGACATTCATCGTTTGGTGTCCAGATCTGCCTCTGCGCACACGAGTACAAGTCTGACACATAGACATGCTTGTGAATTGGATCTTACAGTGTTGCATAGGGATCCCTAGTGACTTGACCTCTACTCCATGACAACCAGGATGTTTAAATAGCCATTGGCATGGCTTCACTTTGCGAGGAGAGTCTTGAGACTGAGTGTGGACAGGACAAGCACAGCAGAAGATTAATGGACTGTTTGTTATTGTTCAATGCTCCCCCACAACAAGATCTTGGCAGTGTCCGATACGTTGCACCAAACTACACTGCTTTAAATAATGTGTTACTGTGGACATCATTCATCAAATCTTGAATACACAGCAAGCACTATATCCACAAGCAAGTTTTCTGTAAAACTTAGTCATTAAAAACAGTGACTGAATTGGTCACAGGACCAATTAATTGCACGTCACCCCCTGTTTTAAGTGTAGCATATAGGGTAAAGGCTTTTTACATTTGTAGAAATGTAGTTAATTGCAACACCATGCTCAACCCAACAGATGCACCTCGGAGTGAATGTAGTCTGATGATTTGTGAAGTATGCAGTGCCTTGCAGTTTCACGTCATATGATACCACCTCATAGAGGGCCTTGCTTAAAGGCCCACACTAATCTTACTACTTCAGTAGCAGTTAAGGGAATGGTGCACTATCCCTGTGGCTAATTGGTCCATTGGCCTAAGTAATGGTGATATTCCTAGTGTTCCTAGTGTCTTCCCAGTCTTCTCTCTGCTACCTGTTTTATTGATGCCTCCCCTGGATGGTTTAACTCCCTTTTAACCCAACTATACACTCTACTTTTTCCTTTTCCCCTATGGTGGACTCATCCCTTCACAATTGTTTTTTTTTTGCTATGCCAAGGAGGAAGAAGAAGAAGAAGTGACAGAGGAAGCAGAGGTAGTATATCAACCAGCAAACACGCGGATGTTCTCACCAGTGTTCTTTGATGCAAAGACAAATTGCCTTATCTGAATGAAATCAGTTTCTCCACTCAGTAATCTTGTTCAGCTGTAATCAAGCACAGCTGAGAGAACATTTAACTGAAGAGGAAAGCTTTTTTCTGGCTGCTCTCTTTTAATAAACTAGCACTATAAGATGAGTCATCTGTGCTCTTTTTTTAAAGAAACTAATATGGATTTAAACTACGGTCTGCTCTTATATTCTTATATTGATAGGACTGAGTGGGAAGTCTTGGTTCTCCTCTCTTCTGTTGTCTTGCTTTACTTTGTCATCAACGTTGTCATTACTCAGTTTTATTTTCTCAGCAGGAAGAAGAGGATGAGTAGTTACAGCCAAGAAAGGTTTAGGATGTGATTTACTACTGCCCAGGTAAAATACACTACTCTATTACTTAATCAGAATTCTCTTCTCTGCCACTGAGTGGCAGTATTGGAGCCTTTAATTTGCCATGAACTGATGGCTGCATCGTAAAACTCGTTAACATTTCTTCTTGTTACTGAATATCTTTCTAGAGTCTTTTAAAAATAAAACTATTCAGTACATGTATTACTTTGTGCCTTTTTGACCCCTTTATCAAATGTCTCCTCATACTGGCATTATGAAACCATTGTATTGTTTAGTGCCCTACATGTACCCAGATTACAGATACAAATCCTAAAGAACACAACCCAACCAGTGTAAAGTGAGGATATAATCCCTGTATTTAATGTACACTGTGTTGCTGTTCTGTATTGGTAGCTGTGTGTTTTCAAGTGTTTTATCAGAGAAGCTAGAGAGAACAGAGCATTGGGCTATTTAACAGGGACTGTCACCAGTCTCTTTACACCGAAAGCTTCAGTGAGCACAAAATGCCTGAAGGATCAAGTGACCAGCCATATAAAACGATATCTCATGGATTGTCTTTTATTTTCCTGCGGCAGTGATGATGATGATGATGATAATAACCGTAATCTTCAAAGCTGCACTCATCGCCCCTCTCCAGTAGTGTAGAAAAAGGCTCTGCTCGCTGCAGGAGATATTTGGGTTGAGGAGAGGGAACAGCCTGAGACTTTGATCGGATGGCACAGCCCCCCAAATAAAATAAAAAAACCTGTCACGCCCAGTTAGAGAAAGCAGCTAAGTGAGCTGTGAGGGACTGGCACTCAGGATGGCATGGGCAGTTTGGGCACAGTGGTGACTAGAAGCTTAAGACCCACAGCCTCTAGCAGAGGCGCATTGGTGACTTTTTTTTGTTGTCTTTCAGCCTAGAGAGACCCCTTGTTCCGGCCCTGCCTGACCCCTCTGATCCCTCAGACCGTCCCCCACCGGACTACCCACATTGCCCCCAACTGCTCACTGGGAACGCACATGTCCCCCTGCTGGAACCTGCTGGCTGAAACCTGCCAATCACACACTGTCTGTACGGCCCACCCATACTCCAGAGATAACCCCCTGTTTTACCAGATGTTTATATTCCATCCAGTGTGTAGCTCAATTAAATAGTGTTATCAGTTTGTAGTTTTTCGCAGCTTTTCTAATTGTACATACACAGTCATATGTTAAGCATTTAAATTTTTCAGACATACTTTTCATGTTTCAAATTGAGAAGGTTAGTTTTATACCACAGTTTGTATAGGATGATGAGCATCTTACCACCAACACCTTAGCAGTCAATGACCGACAGCTTTAACCCTGTGAGTATCTGAGTGAAGATCACTCTACTGTGAACTGCAACCAGTGAATGGACTCTCGGACTGAAACCGATCTATCAATGCAGTGCCTCTCACTCGCTGCCGGCAAAGATGTTAGATCTATATGTGTGAATGCAACCCAGTGACTCTCAATGCCTCAGTCCAACATGAGAAAGACCCTCATGTAGGGTTTCCACTAGCTTCCATAGCCACAAAGTCAGATTCCACAGCCACAAAGTCACATATGACAAAATAAAAAAGCCTTTTGGTCTTACTTTAAGGTTAGGGATAAGGTTAGCAGTGTGATTAGGGTTAGGTTTAAAATAAAATGTTAAGAAATTGTAGAAATGGGCGGGGTTTAGCCATAATTATGACTTTGTGGCTATGGATACTAGTGACAACCCTCATTGTAGCATGCCTTATGACAGCTACTGGACACCATTCACTGAACATTACTGTTTGCTGATTTACTCTGCAGTTTGTTGAATGTAAAAAGAAGTGGATGACTAAGAGATCCTCCCTAGATGTAAGAGAGGTGAAATGCCAATAAAGTTACATGGCCTATTATGTTCTATTTTCAATTCATTGGGTTTTGTTTATCGATCAGTGTGCAATTTTGGGGTTGGGCAGAGCAAGGTCAAGTCAACAGGATGTAGCTCAGTGTAAAGCCTTTCTCTGGGGGACTACAGAAAGAGGTACGGAGAAGGGTATTGCACAGTGAAAATATATAGGTGAAAAAGTACATTTATGTGTACATTTTGATAGAGTATTATTAGTTTTGAAAATTTGTCCTGAAATGTGATATTTGGTGTTCTCATTTAAAACATACCTATATTGAAAGATATATGCATTTGAATGGAAGAGACCTGAGAAATCAATATCGTCTGGTCTCTTCTCCCTTGGAACACAGCATACTTTTGGTCGGTTGGCATTACAGTGATCAATGCTGTCCCTCTAAATTCACACACAGGTCACCATGTCTGTCCAGACCCATTCTGAAGAGGGAGGGGAGCTGCCATGAAGCCCCTGTAGACTGGGGGATTTTCAATGTCATTGTTCTCTCTGGGACTGTGGGAGTGAATCATGATGTACAGTTTAAGTCTGAAATTTACATACACCTTAGCCAAATACATTTAAACTCAGTTTTTCACAATTCCTGACAAATTCTCTGTTTTAGGTCAGTTAGGAGCACCACTTTATTTTAAGAATGTGAAATGTCAGAATAATAGTTTAGAGAATTATTTTTTCAGCTTTTATTTCTTTCATCACATTCCCAGTGGGTCAGAAGTTTACATACACTCAAATAGTATTTGGTAGCATTGCCTTTAAATTGTTTAACTTAGGTCAAATGTTTCGGGTAGCCTTCCACAAGCTTCCCACAATAAGTTGGGTGAATTCCAGTCCATTCCTCCTGACAGAGCTGGTGTAACTGAGTCAGGTTATTATGCTCGCACCCACTTTTTCAGTTCTTCCCACAAAATGTCTATAGGATTGAGGTCAGGGCTTTGTGATGGTCACTCCAATACCTTGACTTTGTTGTCCTTAAGCCAATTTGCCACAACTTTGGAAGTATACTTGGGGTCATTGTCCATTTGGAAGACCCATTTGCGACCAAGCTTTAACTTCCTGACTGATGTCTTAAGATGTTGCTTCAATATATCCACATAATTTTCCTCCCTCATAATGCCATCTATTTTGTGAAGTGCAACAGTCCCTCCTGCAGCAAAGCACCCCCACAACATGATGCTGCCACCCCCGTGCTTCACGGTTGGGGTGGTGTTCTTCGGTTTGCAAGCCTCCCCCTTTTTCCTCCAAACACAATGATGATCATTATGGCCAAACAGTTCTATTTTTGTTTCATCAGACCAGACATTTCCCCAAGAAGTACAATCTTTGTCCCCATGTGCAGTTTCAAACCGTAGTCTGGCTTTTGGAGCAGTGGCTATTTCCTTGCTGAGTGTCCTTTCAGGTTATGTTGATATAGGACTTGTTTTACTGTGGATATAGATACTTTTGTACCTCTTTCCTCCAGCATCTTCACAAGGTCCTTTGCTGTTGTTCTGGGATTGATTTGCACTTTCCGCACCAAATTGTGTTCATCTCTAGGAGACAGAACGCGTCTTCTTCCTGAGCGGTATGACGGCAGCGTGGTCCCATGGTGTTTATACTTGCGTACTATTGTTTGTACAGATGAACGTGGTACCTTCAGGTGTTTGGAAATTGCTCCCAAGGATGAACCATACTTTTTTTCAGAGGTCTTGGCTGATTTCTTTTGATTTTCCCATGATGTCAAGCAAAGAGGCATTGAATTTGAAGGTAGGCCTTGAAATACATCCACAGGTACAGTATACCTCCAATTGACTCAAATGATGTCAATTGGCCTATCAGAAGCTTCTAAAGCCATGACATCATTTTCTGGAATTTTCCAAGCTGTTTAAAGGTACAGTCAACTTAGTGTATGTAAACTTCTGACCCACTGGAATTGTGATACAGTGAATTATAAGTGAAATAATCTGTATGTCAACAATTTTTGGAGAAATTACTTGTGTCATACACAAAGTAGATGTTCTAACCGACTTGCCAAAACTATAGGTTGTTAACAAGAAATTTGTGGAGTGGTTGAAAAACGAGTTTTAATGACTCCAACCTAAGTGTATGTAAACTTCCGACTTCAACTGTATGTTGGTCACCATTTGTTTGAGGCAGGGAGCAAATTTGCCACTGGTCTGTGGTAATGTTTAACAGGCTGGTTTTGGGTGATATGGTAGCCACAGTACACAACCGCCACACTAGGGGAAATAGCAGCAGCGTCAATAGTGTTCCTCAGCTGACAGCCTGTGGTGCAGTACCTGTCAGAAATCCCCAAAGGCACCCTGAGCTAAGTGAAATAGATACTGTAAAAAAAAAGAGCTGTATTTTGTTCAACAATAAATTCACCCAGTCAACATATTTCTGTGGTATCTACCATATACAGTACAATAGGAGGACAAACATAGCATATTACCATAAAGATCCTGTAATTAATGAATAGTAGGATATTTATGATTAAAACAAAATATACGTTTGAGAAGTTGCATCGAGATTACATTTAAAAAATGTTATAGTACCAGTGGTGTAAAGTACTTAAGTAAAACATACTTTAAAGTACTACTTAAGTCGTTTTTTGGGGTGTCTGTACCTCACTATGTATATTTTTACTCTTTTACTTCACTATATTCCTAAAGAAAATATTGTACTTTTTCCTCCATACATTTCCCCTGACACCCAAAACTACTTTTGAATGCTTAACAGGACAGGAAAATGGTCCAATTCACTCACTAATGCCTGGTCATTCTGACTGCCTCTTATCTGGGGGACTCACTAAACACACATGCTTTGTGTGGTGCCATCTGGTTTGCTTAATATAAGGAATTTGAAATGGTTTATACTTTAGCCTTTACTCTTGATACTTAAGTATAAAATCCAAATACTTTTCGACTTTTACTCAAGTAGCATTTTACTGGATGACTTTCACTTTTACTTGAGTCATTTTCTATTAAGGAATCTTTACATTTACTCAAGTACTAGAATTGGATACTTTCTCCACCACTGTATGGGAAATATTGGTGTGTATCTCTTGGGACTTACTGTACCTATTTTACTAAGATTGTTCCTTCTCGAGCTATACCATAGGGAAATGTTTGTTTAATCCTTGTCAGTGCACTTAAATTCAGGTTGTTTGAAATATAACTATTCAAAGGAACAATTAGAAAACAACATTTTGCCATCTGTTTTTCTTATTTGAGATAATTAAGTCAATTTAATTGATATGCAATGAATATACTCTGAAGTGGAAAAACTGTTTGGATTACCTTGAATTATTTCTTGGTACATTTAATCAAGGTAGTAGGTGTTTACATTTGAATAACATTCATTACACAAAATAAATTATGTTTTACCTGCCGATTTAGAAAAGAAAGCAATCAAGATTACTGCCAAAATGGTGGGCATAAGTGTAACATTACATTCCTGTAATGAGTGAGGGTTTACCATCAACACACATTGAAGGTTACCATCAACACACCCACCCACCACCACCACCACAATGTGCTTGGTCATTGTACCCCTTGGTATTAAACCCACAGCCACACTAATTAACTTCCTAGTGATCTATATGCTCTGCATAATTAATTTCCTCAAATTCCTCAAATTAGTGGGAGGATATAGTGGTCAGGAACAAGAGTGTCACTGAATCCCATCTCAAATTAGAGCATGAACATGTTCATTACTTCATTCATTCTCCCATTTGGAGGAAAAGTATGAGCTACATAAACTGCCCTAGATATTTCTCAGACCTAATTTCCTAAACGGATACATCATTTATGACTCCACACAGGCCATATCGGCTCACACAGTTAGCACTGCACAAACAATTTATAGATCACCCAGATTACTTGGAAAGGACCATGTTACTATATTATATTCCAAAGTCGCACCTGACCCACAAATATTCTCCCCTTTCACCTCCATCTATCAATGGAATTAAGCTCTGTGAAGCGCCACTGAAATTCAATTGGGGAATGACTTTTCTAAAGGAGGAGTGTAATGTAAATGCCTCACAACAGGGTATAGATCTTCTCTCCTCACAGACTATACCGTCTATCTATTCTTAATCAGGTACATGGTCTTGTGGGCTATTAAATCTAACATGGCACTTCAGCTGTTAATGTGTTTGTTTACCCATCTCAGCACAGTGCTACTTAAAGAGCGCCCACCCGCTGCCCGCTGCTGCTATGGGACCTAATTCACTCTACCCTTTTGGTCTGTACTCTACTCTGTAAGTCCTGGATCCCGAGCCAGATCCTGCTTGCCATCTGGACAGCTCAGCATAGATTTATAGTTGCTCTCCTCATTTGGACCCACTGGTTTAACATGTGTTTTTCTCACCGGTTTAACATGTGTTTGTCTGGAGCTGACAGGCACGTGACTCATGTTTTACCTCTGTCGGCAATCAAAACAGATTTATACACAGATTTGGGGTAAGACGGAGAGAGATAAGCTTGAGTAGGTCACATTTCAAAAGCCTTCTCGACTCAGTTTTATGTATTGTTTTTTAGAGGGTGAATCTTACAGTCAGATCGTACATGTTTCTTACAGCTTCCCAATCAACAAAGACGGTCACAGCTCATGTAACATACCAGAGAATAATTCAGTGGAATTCAAACACTTTACTACTCCTTTAGGTTAAATGGAAATGTGTCATTGGTTTCCATTATAACTCTATCACGATTGTATCACAACACCCCAATGTCACCCACATTCCCCGACCACCATGCTTCTGACGCCCATGTCTCTATGTCTGTCCTTGTCAGTGCTGGAGGCCTGGGTGCAGCTGGAGCCCAGAACCATCACGGTGCTGCGAGGTTTGGATCCTCAATAGTGGCTCTGTGTTGACCATTTCATCCCAGTACGGTATTCTCTCAAACAACCCCAATGCGACTGCCATAAACCGCTCCACCAATCAAGTCTTTAGCTGGGAATTTGTCCTGAGGAGAGTCCAGCACAGCCACCAGGGACAGGTGACCTGTGACCTCCAAAACATCCAGAGGCAAACTGCCGATCTGTTTGTTCAAGTTTTGTGTGCTTTTCTCATTTGGCTGTCCTTGAGCTGGCTGCCTACTGGCAGGCTGACAGTGTTCAGTATGGCAGAGAAACAAAGGATAACAGAAAGGAAAACGCGACACTGCTGCTCATGCTCCCAGGTGATATTTATTTAGAACGGTCTTCATCAGGCATCCATATCCCAGGTGGGGGTGGAAGGTCCTATATATAGGGGCAGTACTTAGTGACAAAATGTCAAAATTATTGTGTGCCCTAATTGAATATTGTTTGTGTATATACAGTATATATTAGTGTAAATATGGATCACATTCCTTGTGTATGATCATATATTTTGATGAATTAAATGTTATTAATGTGAACCTAAGTTAGATCTTTTTTACCTCCTGTTTCAGGAAGTGATGTCACTAAGTACTGCCCCTATATATAGGACCTTCCATCCCCACCTGCGATATGGATGCCTGCTGAAGACCTAAATATCACCTGGGAGCACGAGCAGCATGAGTTTGCCTACAACTCCAGCACCTGCAGACAGTAGCTGGATATGCGTGTGGTTCAGCTTTTGTAAAGAAACAAAGGAGCCACAGTTACAGTACTGCAGAGGTTTTTCAAGAGAGGATTTCAAAGGCCAGCTGGGAAGTGGGATTTTTGTTTTCTTACGGGTTCTCTCTCTCTCTCTCTCTCTCACACACATGTATGCACACTCACATGTACACGTGCATACACACACAAAGAAAACAAAACAGGTGGAACCCCTTTTGAAAACAATGGCAGAATGAAAGAAGACAAAAAGGGGGAATTTAACCTTGACTAGGAGAAGAAAAGCAGAATAAACAAAAGTTGAACCTAATCCTTGATGATGCCACCCACACACTCCCTGACACTAGAGACAAAAACTCAATGTTTTCCTAAGCCATATTGGCTTGTTGCTTTAATTGAAAATCTTTGTTTAAATTTGTTTGAGGTTTCATGCATGCAGCAGATCTTCTCAAATTTTTCTCAAAGCAGCTGATTTAGTTGTTGGGCATCGATCCAGGTGTATATCAAAGAGGAGGACTGCTGCAGTGGCTATTTTGATGGACTGTATGACATTGTTGATGCCAGGGTTGAAGGATGTGGGATGGGAATCGATTGGGCCAGGTATAAATACAAGGTGGAGGGAACTCTCCTGAGCACCAATCATACACCACCCGGGATTTAGAGTCTGTGATCCCTCACCTGATATGTCCTCCCTCTATCCCTGTATTCCTCTATTGCTCTATCCCGAGCTTCCCTTTCCACCCTCTATCTCTCTTTCCATATCTTCGACTTGGATGCCGATTAAGGCAGCCCCCCGCACCTCTCTGATTCAGAGGGGTTTGGGTTAAATGCGGAAGACACATTTTGATTGAATGCATTCAGTACAACTGACTTTCCCTTTTCCCCTCTATCCCTCTGTCCATGTTTCCCTTTTCCCCTCTATCCCTCTGTCCATGTTTCCCTTTTCCCCTCTATCCCTCTGTCCATGTTTCCCTTTTCCCCTCTATCCCTCTGTCCATGTTTCCCTTTTCCCCTCTATCCCTCTGTCCATGTTTCCCTTTTCCCCTCTATCCCTCTGTCCATGTTTCCCTTTTCCCCTCTATCCCTCTGTCCATGTTTCCCTTTTCCCCTCTATCCCTCTGTCCAATGTTTCCCTTTTCCCCTCTGTCCCTCTGTCCATGTTTCCCCTTTCCCCTCTATCCCTCTGTCCATGTTTCCCTTTTCCCCTCTATCCCTCTGTCCATGTTTCCCCTTTCCCCTCTATCCCTCGGTCCATGTTTCCCTTTTCCCCTCTATCCCTCTGTCCATGTTTCCCTTTTCCCCTCTATCCCTCTGTCCATGTTTCCCTTTTCCCCTCTATCCCTCTGTCCATGTTTCCCTTTTCCCCTCTATCCCTCTGTCTGTCACGCCCTGGTCGAAGTATTTTGTGTTTATCTTCATGTATTGGGTCAGGCCAGGGTGTGGCATGGGGTTTTTGTATTGTGGTGTGTTTTGTCTTGGGGTTTTGGTGTTGGTATTGGGATTGTAGCTTAGTGGGGTATCTAGCAAAGTCTATGGCTGTCTGGAGTGGTTCTCAATCTGAGGCAGGTGTTTATCGTTGTCTCTGATTGGGAACCATATTTAGGCAGCCGTATTCTTTGAGTTTGTCGTGGGTGATTGTCCTTAGTGTCTTTGTTCCTGTCGCTGTGTTAGTTGACGCAAGTATAGGCTGTTTCGGTTTTCGTTTCGTTATTTACGTTCTTTGTTTTGTAGTGTTTGTGTTAATTCATGTTTACGTTGTTCATTAAACATGGATCGCAATCTACACGCTGCATTTTGGTCCGACTCTCCTTCACCACATGAGAACCATTACAGAATCACCCACCACAAATGGACCAAGCAGCGTGTCAACAGGCAGGAGCAGCCCAAAGAGGAGATGCGCAATAAGGATTTCTGGACATGGGAGGAAATCCTTGATGGGAGAGGACCCTGGGCTAAACCAGGGGAGTGTAGCTGCCCAAAGGTGCAGGAGGAGAAGAGGCAACAGGAGCAGCCCAAAGAGGAGGACAGTACGGACTATACTTCTTGGGAGGAGATAGACAGGTGGGCGGTTGACCCAGGGAGAGTGCCAGTGCCCGCCTGGGATTCGATGGAGCAGTGCGCGGAAGGTTATCGGAGAATGGAGTTGGCGAAGCAAGCACGGCGACGCGGATGGAAGCCTGAGAGTCAGTCCCAAAAATGTATTGGGGGGTTCACAGGGAGTATGGCTATGCCAGGTATGAGACCTGCGCAAACTCACTGTGCTTACCGGGGGCTAGAGAGACCGGGCAGGCACTGTGTTATGCTGTGGTGCGCACTGTGTCTCCAGTGCGGGGGCAGTGCGGGTGCATAGCCTGGTGCGATATATTCCAGCTCCGTGTATCGGCCAGGCTAAATTGAGCGTCGAGCCAAATGCCATGAAGCCGGCTCTATGCATCTGGTCCCCAGTGCGTCTCCTTGGGCCGGCTTACATGGCACCAGCCTTGCGCTCGGTGTCTCCGGTTTGCCTGCATGGCCCAGTGCGGGCTATTCCACCTCGCTGCACTGGCAGGGCGACCGAGAGCATTCAACCAGGTAAGGTTGGACGGGCTCGGTGCTCAAGAGCTCCGGTGCGCCTGCACGGTCCGGTCTATCCAGTACCACCTCCACGCCCCAGGACTCCGGTAGCAGCTCCCCGCACCAGGCTTCCTGTGCGTGTCCTTGGTTCAGTACCACCAGTGCCAGCACCACGCATCAGGCCTACAGTGCGCCTCGCCTCTCCAGCGCTGCCGGAGCCTTTCTCCTCTCCTGCGCTGCCTGAGTCTCCCGCCTGTTCAGCGCAGCCAGAGCCTTTCTCCTCTACAGCGCTGCTGGAGTCTCCCGCCTGTTCAGCGCAGCCAGAGCTGTCGGTCTGCATGGAGCAGCCAGAGCTGTCAGTCTGCATGGAGCAGCCAGAGCTGTCAGTCTGCATGGAGCAGCCAGAGCTGTCAGTCTGCATGAAGCAGCCAGAGCTGCCAGTCTGCATGGAGCAGCTAGAGATGTCAGTCTGCATGAAGCAGCCAGATCTGCCAGTCTGCAAGGAGCTGCCAGTCTGCAAGGAGCTGCCAGTCTGCACGGAGCTGCCTGTCTGCACGGAGCTGCCAGTCTGCACGAAGCTGCCAGTCTGCAAGGAGCTGCCAGTCTGCAAGGAGCTGCCAGTCTGCATGGAGCTGCCAGTCTGCAAGGAGCTGCCAGTCTGCAAGGAGCTGCCAGTCTGCAAGGAGCTGCCAGTCTGCCAGGATCCGCCAGATCTGCCAGTCAGCCAGGATCTGCCAGTCAGCCAGGATCTGCCAGTCAGCCAGGATCTGCTGAGACCACCAGCCAGCCAGGATCTGGTAGATCTATCTACCTTCCTGAGCTTCCTCTCACTCCTGAGCTTCCTCTCACTCCTGAGCTTCCTCTCACTCCTGAGCTTCCTCTCACTCCTGAGCTTTCTCTCACTCCCGAGCTTCCCCTCAGTCCCGAGCTGCCTCGGTCCCGAGCTGTCCTTCAGTCCCGATCTGCTCCTCAGTCCATTGGGGTTCTGGGTGAGGACTACTAGGCCATGGTCGGCGGCGAGGGTGGACTATCCAGGGACGCGAGGAGAGGGGACTAAGACATTGACTGAGTGGGGTCCACGTCCCGCGCCGGAGCCGCCACCATGGACGGACGCCCACCCGGACCCTCCCTATTGTTTTGAGGTGCGTTCGGGAGTCCGCACCTTAGGGGGGGTTCTGTCACGCCCTGGTCGAAGTATTTTGTGTTTATCGTCATGTATTGGGTCAGGCCAGGGTGTGGCATGGGGCTTTTGTATTGTGGTGTGTCTTGTCTTGGGGTTTTGGTGTTGGTATTGTGATTGTAGCTTAGTGGGGTATCTAGCAAAGTCTATGGCTGTCTGGAGTGGTTCTCAATCTGAGGCAGGTGTTTATCGTTGTCTCTGATTGGGAACCATATTTAGGCAGCCGTATTCTTTGAGTTTGTCGTGGGTGATTGTCCTTAGTGTCTTTGTTCCTGTCGCTGTGTTAGTTGACGCAAGTATAGGCTGTTTCGGTTTTCGTTTCGTTATTTACGTTCTTTGTTTTGTAGTGTTTGTGTTCATTCGTGTTTAATTAAGGTGTTCATTAAACATGGATCGCAATCTACACGCTGCATTTTGGTCCGACTCTCCTTCACCACAAGAGAACCGTTACACTGTCCATGTTTCCCTTTCCCCCTCTATCCCTCTGTCCATGTTTCCCTTTTCCCCTCTATCCCTCTGTCCATGTTTCCCTTTTCCCCTCTATCCCTCTGTCCATGTTTCCCTTTTCCCCTCTATCCCTCTGTCCATGTTTCCCTTTTCCCCTCTATCCCTCTGTCCATGTTTCCCTTTTCCCCTCTATCCCTCTGTCCATGTTTCCCTTTTCCCCTCTGTCCATGTTTCCCTTTTCCCCTCTATCCCTTTGTCCATGTTTCCCTTTTCCCCTCTGTCCATGTTTCCCTTTTCCCCTCTATCCCTCTGTCCATGTTTCCCTTTGACCCTGTTTCCAGAATGCAGATAAACTCTGTTCCACAGGGGATAAAGGTGTGGAGAGATTCAGTGTCAAAATAGTTAACAATTTCAGATATCTCTATCCCAGTGAATCATCTCCGAGAGTTTGCTGGGGATACCCTGCATGCCACAAAGAATACTCAACTAGAAATGAAGAAAGATGAAGAATGATAAGCTGTTATGGACAGTAGCAATGCTAGGAGGTATTGCTCATATCTCTTCTACATTTTTCATATAATCTTATTATAAACTCCACTGATATTGGAAAGTTGGACCGAAGACAAATGGGTTGTAAAACAACACAAGCTGAGAAATGTATAATTCATTTTTTGATAAAAAACACAAGTATTGTATTAATGATGTTTACTCTGGAATGTTTTAGTATAAAAATGAATGAGATGGTTATGATGATGATGATGTGTAAAAAAAAATAGCATGATGATGACATATCGGGTGATGAATCTTTATTACACCATAGAGGATATTCATGTATTCCCCTTTCCTCTCTCATTATTCAGCTAATTTCACCCTGCTGCAAACTGAGAGCTCAGCTAAAGGCCTGAGCAATGTCCTCCATGCAAAAAGGAAGGAACAAAGCAATGACCCATTGCCTTCAATATATTACAGAAGGAGTCCTCCTGTATTGCCAGAGCGACACATTATCACTGACGTACACTGAGTATACCAAACATTAGGAACATCTTCCTAATATTGAGTTGTGCCCATTTTTCCATCAGAACAGCCTCAATTTATCTGTGCATGGACTCTTCAAGGTATCGAAAGTGTTCCACAGGGATTTTGGCCCATGTTGACTCCAATGCTTCCCACAGGTGTGTCAAGATGGCTCAATGTCCTTTGGCTGGTGAAGCGTTCTTGGTACACATAGGAAACGGTTGAGCGTCAAAAACACAGCGGCATTGCAGTTCTTGACACAAACCGTTGTGCCTGGCACCTATTACCATACCCCTTTCAAAGGCATTTAAATCTTTTGTCTTGCACATTCACCTTCTGAATGGCACACATGCACAATCCATGTCTCAATTGTCTGAAGGCTTAAAAATCTTTCTTTAACCTGTCTCCTTCCCTTAGGTGGTCTAAGGCACTGCATCTCAGTGCTAGAGATGTCACTACAGACACCCCGGTGTCACTACAGACACCCCGGTTCGAATCCAGGCTGTATCACAACCGGCCATGATTGGGAGTCCCATAGGGCGGTGCACAATTGTCCCAGCGTTGTGTGGGTTTGGCCGGTGTATGCCGTTGTAAATAAGAATTTGCCTAGTTAAATAAAGGTTACATTTAACAAATGACATCAATAAGGGATCATAGATTTCACCTGGATTCACCTGGACAGTCTATGTGATGGAAAGAGCAGGTGTTATTAATGTTTTATATACTCAGTGTATGTAACCACTACCCATTACCAATAGTGCATGGTGGATCAAGCCCTCCAGTGTGGATGCAGAGGATCTCAGAGACTTTGAATTAATTGTGCATCTAGGCCTTTTCCAGTTACCCATCAGCAACTCTGCTGGTGATTTGTGGCCCGTTGGTCCATTGCAGGAGAACTACAAATCTCCACTGGAGACTGGTCTCACCCCTTATGAATATGATGAAAACACACCCACACAGAACATACATACTGCTGGCAGACACACAAACACACACATACATGTATGAACATAGTGTACACATGCACACTTTTTTTACATGAAGAAATCAATATGCCTGTATGGGGTTGTTGAATATGAACAGAATGTGCTGTAAGGGCTAGAGCCGAGGATGAGGCCACTTTGATGTAAATCAGAGACAAGTGAGCGTGCCTTTGGTGATTGGGCTGGAGAGGCAGGCAGGCAGGCAGGCAGGCAGGCAGGCAGGCAGGCAGGCAGGCAGGCAGGCAGGCAGGCAGGCAGGCCTACTAGTGCTGTTGGAGAGAGACAATACTGCTCATCCGAGCAGAAGGCGCCCATACTTCTTACAGATTAAAGGCTGTCCCTCAGAGTGGCAATTTCACTGCCAAGGGCCCTGTTGAAAAATCACAGGAATTAAAAAGAGTTGTACTCCTCACCAGCATCATCTCAGGGAACAGTCACAAAGCCTGTCTTCGATGGCTAGGCTTACTGTGATTAATGAACCTTATAAAACGTTATTTCAGAGATCACTTTGATTGGAATGATGGGGGAGGAGCCTCATGTTGTAAGGGACTGACTATCTTTCCTCAAATGTATCAATCTTCCATCCATAATTAGTTGCAGTAGTTTATTAGTCCATGGAAGTGAGACACTGTTTTCTTCTTCTGATCCTCTTTATTTTATTGCACTGCTGAGATTTTCAATGGGGAGACAGCATAATACAAGTTATATATCAACTCATATGATACCAAATCAAATATCAGGACGCAGCCTATAAGGAACAGGGGAAGCCATCATTGTGCACAGAACATTGAGAGCATTGATCGTGAATCAACATAGACATGTAATTCAGTTAGACAAAGTGACAAAGCTTCAGTAATTATCAGTCTTTCTATAGCAATTCTCTGCTGCACCCTCTGCCTTTCACTCTGCCAAACAATAGACTTCACAGAAGATAACGCCCAGTCTAAGTGGCTTATTTGGCTGCCAGTGTATGAGATAGGGGGAAAGAGACATTCTCCCATCAGTCTTTTGAGACCTCGAGGCACACGATTGGTCATTTAGGAAGAGTAAGAAGCCTCTAAGTGAGCAGGTCAATTGCGATCAGAGAATCCCTATCCATTTCAGGATACACTTGGCATGCATACAGTACACACGCATATGGCGTACTACACACAGCGCCTTCCTCCAGAAACACACAGTTATGCATGTGACCGAACCAGCTAAATACTACACACACTCTTGCAAAATAGCACAATGGACTAGAATGATCTGGCAAACTGTAAGAAATACATACAGTACCCCAAAACGCTTTATCTTTTATTTCCAGAGAAGGGTAATGTGACCATCATGGGGGGAACGTGACTGTGCTGAAGGGGAAGAGGTCCTGTTCCAGTACCTGACTGTAGGCTGGTACCCAGAGCTCAGTCTGACTTGTGGACTTGCTGGTGAATGGCAGAGAAGTGGACCAGGGTCAGTACAACATCAGCACTGAAGGGACTGTTGATGTGGAGTGCCTCCACAACCTGACCAGTAACTTCAGTGTCCAGGCAGCAGAGAGCTCTCATGTGGAGTGCCTAGCCTCTGTGTCTGCCCTCCCCATGCCTCAGGCCAGCAATGTGCATCTGACCATGGGTGAGAAACACAAAATCACTCGCCCTCTTTCCCTCTACTCAGAGCTGAGATTAGTCTACATCCTCATATTCATCAGTGAAAGCAGACTGTGGGGGTTTGTTATTGTTGATGAGAGGAATGACAAGAAAGGCATTGCAGGACAGACATATTTTATCACCATTGAAGTCATCCAACATAAATAGAGACTTGGGAGCTACAGGATTTGGTACGCTCACTGTGTTATGTTGCATACTGAGTTTCCCCTCTGTGGTTTAGGTAATCTTGAATTACATTCAATAGTGTAAGCAAAAGACAAGACACTCTCCCTTCCACAATCACAGCAAATGCTGATAATATATTGCATCAATTAAAATATTAAATGAAGAATTACATTTCTCGGCTTCTTTGGGACTAAACCTCATGAATTACCTTCTTAGTTTAGTTGCAGAGGTGCTCGTGGAGAATTTATGCGACGACTGCACTGTTCTAATTGCGGATGACAAAGGAGATGATTGTGGACTCCAGGAAAAAGAGGACCGAGCACACCCCCATTCTCATCGATGGGGCTGCAGTGAAGCAGGTTGAGAGCTTCAAGTTCCTTGGTGTCCACATCACCAATGAACTATCATGGTCAAAGCGCACCAAGACAGTCGTGAAGAGGGCACAACAAAACCTATTCCCCCTCAGGAGACTGAAAAGACTTGGCATGGGTCCTCAGATCCTCAAAAGGTTCTACACCTGCACCATCGAGAGCATCCTGGTATGGCAACTGCTCGGGTAGGGTAGTGCAAACAGCCCAGTACGTCACTGGGGCTAAGCTGCCTGCCATCCAGGACCTCTATACCAGACGGTGTCAGAGGACGGCCCTAAAAATTGTCAAAGACTCCAGCCACTCTAGTCATAGACTGTTCTCTCTGCTACCGTATGGCAAACGATACTGGAGCGCAAAGTCTAGGTCCAAGAGGCTTCTAAGCAGCTTCTACCCCCAAGCCATAAGAGTCCTGAACATCTAATCAAATGGCTATCCATACTATTTTCATTTACCCCCCACACTTTTACACTGCTGCTACTCTCTGTTGTTATCATCTATGTCACTTCAATAATTCTACTTGCATATACATAATACCTCAACTAACCGGTGCCCCCGCACATTGACTCTGTACTGGTACCCGCCTGTATATAGTCTCGCTATTGTTGTTTAACGACTCTTTAATTACTTGCTACTTTTATCTCTTATTCTTATCCATATTTTTTTTTAACTGCATTGTTGGTTGGGAGCTCGTAAGTAAGTATTTCACTGTAAGGTCTACAGCGGTTGTATTCGGTGCATGTGACTAATAAAATGTGATTTGATTTCCTGCTCCTGTGGATGAGCATCTGCACTGTCCTCTGTTACAGACGGAAGAGAAGAGCAAGTAAGCGCCTTTCTTTTCTTTTTGTATCGCTCAGTGAAAAATGTCCACCCCCCACCCTCACGGGAACAATGATTAAAGTATAATGAAGGAGTTAGGCGGTCACGCGCAGTGAATCTGCAATGTGTTCCACGCCTGCATCGGCAAGGGCATAGGGTTTTTGAACATATACAGAACTTCCGCTGTCAGCAGAATGCTCCAGCTCTAAACTGCTGGCTTTGGCTATGTCTTGGCCTAACCCCCCACCTGTCCACAAAACACAGGAGCACCACCATGGAGAGACAGTTGTCCAGGAGAGACACACACCTGGTGGTCACTATGTGGAAATGCAGTTATTCTGTCACTAAGTAACACAGGTAAACATACTCATGAATATGGGCGAGAATGTCATTAGGCAGGAATTAGCATATTCTGAGAGTTATGTCAATCATCAAACAGTCTTATGATCTGGTGTTACAAATACCAAGACAGATTCATAATGACTCTAATAGGGGCCACAACCCACAAACATGTCTCTGAAGTGACCCCCAAAAATCTTAAACTGGGAACCTCTGGGATTAATGTCTTACTGGGTTACCGGCAGACAGTGAATAGAAGGTTTTGTCAGTCTTTGGCGGCTTTCAGAGTAGAGACGGATGGTGAGGAGTTTCTGGAGAGCCATCTCAGAGGGGATCGTTGTTGTGTGCGACGAGGCGTCCGTCTGGCTGTTTGTGTACGATAACAAAACCTGCCCCTGAGTCATGCATTAGACTGCTCTAATCCCTGTGACTGATTTCAGACCAGTACAAACCAGGGCCATGATTAGGGAGCTGTAGGATTATCTTAATAAAGCAGGTGTGCCCTCCTTAGTACATTTACAGTATTCACCCAATAGTCTGATATCTTTTTCACTGTCCTTGATTTGGTCCGGTTCCTTTCCCCGCTTTCCTTACTATAACTCCCATAACTCAGGATTTTTCACATTTAACAAAATGGCATGACTCCAAGTCAGTACTGCTCTCAGTTGGCAAATCCAACACACTGAAGAGTAATGCATACATTGCAATTATTCAGACAGAATGGGGATTAATAACGGTGGACAGTATGGGTTTAAAACATCAAGACAGAGGCAATTTCTCCTCCTGTAAAGAGTCTGGTTTATCCTTCTCCTGTGCCGGCACCATCTGTACCGCCATTGTTATAGGATTGTTTTGGCTCTGGCCAGGACCTTGGGCTAAGAAAGGTAATGATGCTGTGTGATAAGATTCATTAACAATCAGCTCAGGCTTTCACTCTAACATTTCTAAAGTGACCTCAGGCTTGAGTGAGTGTGTGCTGGCCCAAAACTAATTAACGCTGCATTTACAGCTGTCATACATACACTCTTAGAAAAAAGGTTATATCTAGAACCTTAAAGGAACACTTTTTGGTTGTAGGTAGAACCCTTTCTAAATGGAACCCAAAAGGGTTCTACCTGAAACCAAAAAGGGTTTAACCTGGAACCAAAAAGAGTTCTCCTGTGCGGACAGTCGATGCTGTGGTCTATGCAACCACAAGCAAGGTCAGGATTACTGTATTAATCTAGAGTGAGCATTGAGACAGTGAAAATCCTGTACGATAGCTGTAATATAAATTCACATAACATATTGACTGTTGTAATTTTCTGTATTTGGTTGTCTTTCAGAATCAAGCCAACTGGAGACTATAAAGTGAGCGTTTGACGCTCTTTGTGCCATTCTTTCCAACCTCTCAACCTGCTTGTTAATGTAGGATTATACAATATTTGAAATGGTACAGACCTTGGCATTTCTTTATTGGCAAGAGCTGCCGAATGAAGATCCAGGATCAAGTATGGCTACTTCAGAGGATATGACTAACCATCCATGAAATGATTTATTGGAAACATTTGTGAGAGGGTACTAATATAGTGTAATCCTATTCATTCAAAATTCCATTAGTCCTGTACACAAGTTACTGCTGGCACTCTGCATAAATCTTAGTAAATAAGTCTACCCAAAGGCATGTATTTAAATGTCTCTGAGTCTGCCTTGTGTCTGAGAAAGATACTGGGATTTTATAGTTAATTCAAATAAAGAATTGAGAATAATTATTTGGAACATTAGATGGTTATTAGATTATAACATCCACATTAAGATTGAAACTCTAGTTTACCCCCCCAAAGAATATTTAAACTTTAATGTGTTACTGTGTATGTATTGCAATATCTATGTATTTCTGTTTCATTGACTGCATTGACTTCCATGTGGACATCAGTACAAACAAGTGAAATTCATGACAATATGTACAGTACATTCAGAATACTCATTCAGAAGACTTTGTACAGGTATGGAATGGGACACTTTCTATATTTCTCAGTCCTGGCCTGTGGAATTGAAAGCAGGTGTGTGCTGTGGGTGGAACTTCCTAACACGTGTCCCCAGCAGGCAGGTTACCAGTCTCTCAAGGGGGACTTGAAACAAAGTCCAGTCACAGTTTATCTCTTCTCTCATGAAGTAAGGGCAATGATAGTGATGTCAAAGCATTGTTGTATCCAGGATATGCCGTGCCAACGATGATTCTGAAAGTACACTTCTGTATGTTCTTGAGTTGTTCAGAGAGGACTTGAGTCAATGAGCTGTGCCAAGCTGGTGCGGCATATTCTAGGCAGGGTCAAGCATGGCTAGTAGATCTAGTTTTATACCATTTGTCAGCAGTTTTAATGACCCTCATGATACGATTTTACTACTGAAGCAGTGAACACGCTGACTTAAGAGTGGTTAAGTCTAAATTAATTGAATAATGATATTGGATTTTTCGTAGGTATCAGCTTGTACACCGGCAAGACAATTGATAGTACCAACGTAAAGCTCACAAAACTGTTGATTCTTTCAAGGTTGCACCATTTTCCTTTTGTAGGGTAGGAATTGGTCACATGTTCTATTGGGCTGTTACTTTGGGTATCCACAGGATAGATGAATCACAGAGTAGGAGAAGTTTTGTTGCCAAGGCAACAGGGGGGGAAGGTCAACCTGGGATACACCACAAGAGGGCCACTCAGGTGAGAGTCAGTGCTACAAATACCCCTGCTCCTCATTAGGACACATTATCTTCAACATCTAATGAGATCAGTGAGGTATGTTGGCATAGAAAATCAGATTGGATAGGCTATTTTATTTGATATGTGATTTTTGTTTGTTGTTAAAGGTATTATAGGCTACTAACAGCATTAGAGGCTATAATTGACTATGATGTAATCATAATGCCGTGTTCTATGTTGGAGCCGCTGTACCATACTTCTTCCCCTGAGTTCACAGTGGGGTACAGTGAAATGGTCAGGTCAGATGATGTCAGGTCAGTTAAACAACTATTTCTCTCTCGACAGAAGCTGGCCACAGTGACCTCATCGTCACTGGGGGAACCCACAGCCAGATTAGCTCCATCAGTACTCACAAGTTAAGGAGAGGGAGAGAGCAAATTACCGCAGTTGAATAATGCAGTCAGTCTCCATACTGCAGCCGGAGCCCCTGACACCTCCCAGGCTCTCACATTGACGGGGACTGCAGGGATTACCAACATCCACCCCTGGCCGGGGGACAGTTAACTCTCAATGGCTGTATTCGAAATGACATCCTATTTACTATATAGTGCACTAGTTTTGACCAGGGCCCATGAGTCACTCATAATGCTGAATTTGACACATTTATGAAATAGCTTATTCCAGTTACAAATAAGCATGCACCCATTAAGAAAATTACTGTAAAAACTGTTGAATCCACTTGGATTGATGAGGAATTGAAAAATTGCATGGTTGAATTGGAATGAGGCAAAGGGTATGGCAAATAAGTCTGGCAGCACAACCGACTGGCATGCGTACTGCAAATTGAGATATCATGTGACTAAATAAAAATAAACTATACTATGAATCAAAAATAAATCATAAAAAGAATTATAGTAAAAAGTTTTGGAGCACCTTAAATAGGCAAACTCGGCTCCATCATTCATTGAATCAGATGGCTCATTCTTCACAAAACCCATTGATATTGCCAACTAATTGAATATTTTTTTTTTATTGGCAAGATTAGCAAACTTAGTTATGACATGCCAGCAACAAATGCTGACACTATACATCCAAGTATATCTGACCAAATTATGAAAGACAAGTATTGTACTTTTGAATTCCGTAAAAGTGACTGTGGAAGAGGTGTCAATCAACACTGACAAGCCACTGGGGACTGACAACCTGGATGGAAAATTACTGAGGATAATAATGGACGATATTGCCACTTCTTTTTGCCATATCTTCAATTAAGCCTACTATAAAGTGTGTGCCCTCAGGCCTGGATGGAAGCAAAAGTCATGCCGCTACCCAAGAATAGTTCACTGCCTCAAATAGCTGACCAATCAGCCTGTTAGCCCTTAGTAAACGTTTTGGAAAAATTGTGTTTGACCAGATACAATTCTATTTTACAGTAAAACACTGACAAGACATTCAGCACACTTATAGGGAAGGACATTCAACAAGCACAGCACTTAAATAAATGAATGATACAAATATTGTGGGGGCTGTTTTTGTTAGACTTCAGTGCAGCTTTTGATATTATTGATCATAGTCTGCTGCTGGAAAAAAAAGGTATGTGTTATGGCTTTACACTCCCTGCTATATTGTGTTACCTGTCTAACAGAACACAGAGGGTCTTCTATAATGGAAGCCTCTCCAACATAATCCAGGTAGAATCAGGAATTCTCCAGGGTAGCTCTTTATGCCCCTTATTTTTTTCAAACTTTACTAACAACATGCCGCTTTGAGTAAAGCCAGTATGTCTATGTATGCGGATGACTCAACACTATACATGTCAGCTACTACAGTGACTGAAATGACTACAACACTTAACAAAGAGCTGCAGTTAGTTTCAGAATGGGTGGCAAGGAATAAGTTAGTCCTAAATATATATTTAAAAAAAAACTAAAAGCATTGTATTTGGGACAAATCATTCACTAAACCCTAAACCTCAACTAAATCTTGCAATTAATAAAGTGGAAATTGAGGAAGTTGAGGTGATTAAACTGCTTGGAGTAACCCTGGATTGTAAACTATCATGGTCAAAACATATTGATACAACAGTAGCTAAGGTGGGGAGAAGTCTGTCCGTAATAAAGCACTGCTCTGCCTTCTTCACAACACTATCAACAAGGCAGGTCCTACAGGCCCTAGTTTGGTCGCACCTGGACTACTGTTCAGTAGCGTGGTCAGGTGCCACAAAGAGAAACTTAGGAAAATTACAATTGGCTCAGAACAGGGCAGCACCGCTGACCATTAAAGTACACAGGGAGCTAGCATTAATGATATGCATATCAGTCTCTCATGCCTCAAAGTGAAAGAGAGATTGACTTCATCACTACCTGTTTTTGTAAGAAGTGTTGACAAGCTGAATGTACCTAGCTGTTTGTTTAAACTACTAGCACACAGCTTGGACACCCATGCATACCTCCCAAGACATGCCACCAGAGGTCTCTTTAAAATACCCAAGTCCAGAACAGACTATAGGAGGTGCACAGTATTACATAGAACCATGACTACATGGAACTCTATTCCACATCAGGTAACTGAGACAAGCAGTGGAATCATTTTTAAAAAAACAGGTAAAAAATACACCTCATGGAACAACGGGGAATGTGAAGAGTAATGTAAGTGCCTTAATGTGTCTTGGCAACAGCTGATAGGGATCCTAATAAATACAAATACACCTACTGTACTGTATATGATAACTAATTCACTGTTCAAAATGTGATTTGCTGGATATATAGATTAAAGTTAGTTAGTCAATAATATATTGGATATTAGTTAATCAATGTTGATGAGTTAATGGAGCTTCTTAGATGCTCTTATAAAGATTGTTAAGAAATAAAAACCAGTAACTGATTGGCATATTGATCAAAAGAATGTTCAGAGTTGTTGCATGATCACTAATGGTGATGGGAGAACAATATGGCAACTACACTGTCCTTAGATTGGTGCTGAGTTTCTTTTGTCCCCTTGCATTGTCCTTGAAGTAACTTTGCACAAGGTCTCGTTTGACTGTGGATATAGATACTTTTGTACCTGTTTTCTCCACCATCTTCACAATGTCATTTGCTGTTGTTCTGGGATTTATTTGCACATTTCGCACCAAAGTACGGTCATCTCTAGCAGACAGAACGTGTCTCCTTCCTGACAGATATGACAGCTGCGTGGTCCCATGGCATTTATACTTGCGTACTATTGTTTGTACAGATGACCGTGGTACCGTCAGGCGTTTGGAAATTGCTCCCATGGATGAAACAGACTTGTGGAGGTCTACAATTTTTTTTCAGAGGTCTTGGCTGATTTATTTTGATTTTCCCATGATGTCAAGCAAAGAGGCACTGAGTTTGAAAGGTAGGCCTTGAAATACATCCACAGATACACCTCCAATTGACTCAAATTATGTCAATTAGCCTATCAGAAGCTTCTAAAGCCATGACATAATTTTCTGGAATTTTCAAAGCTGTTTAAAGGAACAGTCAACTTAGTGTATGTAAACTTCTGACCCACTGGAATTGTGGTACAGTGAATTATAAGTGAAATAATCTGTCTGTAAACAATTGTTGGGAAAATTACTTGTGTCATACACAAAGTAGATGTCCTAACCGACTTGCCAAAACTATAGTTTGTTAACAAGAAATTTGTGGAGTGGTTGAAAAACAAGTTTTAATGACTCCAACCTAAGTGTATGTAAACGTCCGACTTCAACTGTACCTTCTTGTGTTCATCGATGAATGATGCCAACATTAATAATGTATGCTATCCCTTCTAGTGAAAATGGATACAAGAGACATTCAACAAAAAGGAAGACAGAAATAGATTTTTTATTACATGCAGTATGCAGACGTGCTCTTCAAAATCTGTCTATGATATAAAGCATGTCCTATATTATATGAGAGGAAAGCTATGTTACACAATATTATCATGCTGGAACTCAGTAATCCAATAAAGTATGTATTCAATACACACTACTGGCATGAATAGAAAGACCATTCACTGTCTCTATCTACCCATTAATAGAGCTAAGCAACCAATGAGCAACCAAACCCCAGTAAACTTACAGAGCAACAGTGTTTGGTCAGTCAGTGTCCCTAAAAAATTCAACGAGTAGGAACCAGTGTCATAAAACAGTTAAGCCGAAAGAACATTTTCCCCAACAATAGCTAGTCAGAAAGAACATTTTCCCCAACAATAGCTAGTCAGAAATAACATTTTCCCCAACAATAGCTAGTCAGAAAGAATTGTTCCCCCCTGTTCCCTTTTCTTTATAGAATAGTTGTTGTTTTTTCCAACTAAACCGTGTTCCAATATGTGTCAGCACCTCTACCCCCACCTCCTTTAATTCCCTTATGAGGAGAGGAAACGGCTACAACAGCCATGGAAAAGCTTTGAGTGGTATGCTGCTGCTGTTCCTGTGAGAGAGAGGCTCAGCAATGCATTAGAAAGTGGATATTCTTCCAGAAGGGATGATATAACATCAGCATATTATAATGGTGAAGGACAATAGTCGCAAGTGGTGGAGGTCTATAAACCTGTCATAGCAATTCTATAGTCACACATACGTTACTGTCATTTACAGAGTCGGTATGCATACAAATGATGACATGCCTGTGACTTCTATCTCGGAGGTAGAGACGCTTGATTTGCTACATCGTTTAACAGCATGGGAGCAGAAAGTGGCAAGGAATGCAATTCAGTGGCTTTGTGAATAGAAAATGTAAAAAAATTTTTTTTTAAATGTTACCTTTATTTAACCAGGCAAGTCAGTTAAGAACATATTCTTATTTTCAATGACAGCCTGGGAACAGTGGGTTAACTGCCTGTTCAGGGGTAGAATGACAGATTTGTACCTTGTCAGCTCAGGGGTTTGAACTCGCAACCTTCCGGTTACTAGTCCAACGCTCTAACCACTAGGCTACGCTGCCGCCCCAAATACTCTGACATCACAGTGCATTTTTAAAGACCTGTTTGGCACATTGATTGGACTTATCAGTACCCGTGCTACCTCAACTGGACCTAAAAATACAACAAAGCAAAATGTTTGGGCCCTGACCTTAATACCTCTTTATATGCAGATGAGGGGTTTCTAGTCTAAATTATCTATCTGTAAATGGTACAGTAATTGTATCTGTGGTGCCTGCAGCTGGAAGATTACACTTAGTGTCAGAGAGTGAGAACTTTTAATAGAAAGTACATGAAAAACACAACAATCTTATTGGGTGGCGTCTGAGGGAATATACCCCCTATTGTCAATTATGCAGGGACAACATCCATTGCATTATTGAAGCATATTCCCTCAGACGCCACCCAATAAGGATGTGACAATGGTGCCGGAGGGGATGGCTTCCATTTTACAGGCTCCTAAACAACTGTGATACTTTGTGGTTTTTTTCGCATTGTTTGTAACTTATTTTGTGCATAATGTTGCTGCTACCGACTCTTATGACCGAAAAGAGCTTCTGGATATCGGCTACAAGGGATATACTGCAGTCACCCGACCAGGCTCTGATCCCCGTGGTTCGCTGGAGAAGGAAACTGAGATTGAGGCAAAAGATCCAGGTGCCTTGAAAGGCGACGAGTGGCTAATCTGCCCTTGCCTTCCATTTTGCTAGCTAACGTTCTAACGCTGGAAAATAAATGGGACGAACTGAAAGCACATATATCCTACCAACGGGACATTAAAAACTGTAATATCTTACGTTTCACCGAATCGTGGCTGAACGATGACATTAAGAACATACAGCTGGCGGGTTATACACTATCGGCAAGACAGAATTGCAGCCTCTGGTAAGACACGGGGCGGGGGCCTATGCATTTATGTAAACAACAGCTGGTGCCCGATATCTAAGGAAGTCTCAAGGTTTTGCTCGCGGGGGTGAGCAGAGGTAGAGGTAGAGTATCACGATAAACTTTAGACCACACTATCTACCTACAGAGTTTTCATCTGTATTTCTCATAGCTGTCTACATACCACCACAGAGCGAAGTTGTCACTAAAACTGAACTGAACTGAACAGGAAAACGCTCACCCAGAGGCGGCGCTCCTGGTGGCCGGTGACTTTAATGCAGGGAAACTTAAATCAGTTTTACCGAATCTCTAACAGCATAAATTCACAGACAACACAAAGATTCCTTGATGTCCTTCCAGATTCCCTCTGTCTACCCAAGGACGCCAGAGGACAAAAATCAGTTAACCACCTAACTGAGGAATTCAATTTAACCTTACGCAATACCCTAGATGCAGTTGCACCCCTCTTTAATAATAATATATGACATTTAGCAGACGCTTTTATCCAAAGCGACTTACAGTCATGTGTGCATACATTCTACGTATGGGTGGTCCCGGGAATCAAACCCACTACCCTGGCATTTACAAGCGCCATGCTCTACCAACTGAGCTACAGAATCTGCGTATTCCTCCAAACCTCAGTTATCCTGAGTCTGCACAACTCTGCCAGGACCTAGGATCAAGAGAGACGCTCAAGTGTTTTAGTACTATATCTCTTGACACAATGATGAAAATAATCATGGCCTCTAAACCTTCAAGCTGCATACTGGACCCTATTCCAACTAAACTACTGAAAGAGCTGCTTCCTGTGCTTGGCCCTCCTATGTTGAACATAATAAACGGCTCTCTATCCACCGGATGTGTACCAAACTCACTAAAAGTGGCAGTAATAAAGCCTCTCTTGAAAAAGCCAAACCTTGACCCAGAAAATATAAAAAACTATCGGCCTATATCGAATCTTCCATTCCTCTCAAAATTTTTAGAGAAGGCTGTTGCGCAGCAACTCACTGCCTTCCTGAAGACAAACACTGTATATACGAAATGCTTCAGTCTGGTTTTAGACCCCATCATAACACTGAGACGGCACTTGTGAAGGTGGTAAATTACATTTTAATGGCATCGGACCGAGGCTCTGCATCTGTCCTCGTGCTCCTAGACCTTAGTGCTGCTTTTGATACCATTGATCACCACATTCTTTTAGAGAGATTGGAGACCCAAATTGGTCTACACGGACAAGTTCTGGCCTGGTTTAGATCTTATCTGTCGGAAATATATCAGTTTGTCTCTGTGAATGGTTAGTCCTCTGACAAATCAACTGTAAATTTCGGTGTTCCTCAAGGTTCCGTTTTAGGACCACTATTGTTTTCACTATATATTTTACCTCTTGGGGATGTTATTCGAAAACATAATGTTAACTTTCACTGCTATGCGGGTGACACACAGCTGTACATTTCAATGAAACATGGTGAAGCCCCAAAATTGCCCTCGCTAGAAGAATGTGTTTCAGACATAAGGAAGTGGATGGCTGCAAACTTTCTACTATTAAACTCGGACAAAACAGAGATGCTTGTTCTAGGTCCCAAGAAACAAAGAGATCTTCTGTTGAATCTGACAATTAATATTATTGGTTGTACAGTCGTCTCAAATAAAACTGTGAAGGACCTCGGCGTTACTCTGGACCCTGATCTCTCTTTTGAAGAACATATCAAGACCATTTCGATGACAGCTTTTTTCCATCTACGTAACATTGCAAAAATCAGAAACTTTCTGTCCAAAAATGATGCAGAAAAATTAATCCATGCTTTTGTCACTTCTAGGTTAGACTACTGCAATGCTCTACTTTCCAGCTACCCGGATAAAGCACTAAATAAACTTCAGTTAGTGCTAAATACGGCTGCTATAATCCTGACTAGAAACAAAAAATTTGATCATATTACTCCAGTGCTAGCCTCCCTACACTGGCTTCCTGTCAAAGCAAGGGCTGATTTCAAGGTTTTACTGCTAACCTACAAAGCATTACATGGGCTTGCTCCTACCTATCTCTCTGATTTGGTCCTGCCGTACCTACACGTACCCTACGGTCACAAGACGCAGGCCTCCTAATTGTCCCTAGAATTTCTAAGCAAACAGCTGGAGGCAGGGCTTTCTCCTATAGAGCTCCATTTTTATGGAACGGTCAGAGACGCAAACTCGGTCTCAACCTTTAAGTCTTAACTGAAGACTCATCTCTTCAGTGGGTCATATGATTGAGTGTAGTCTGGCCCAGGAGCGGGAAGGTGAACGGAAAGGCTCTGGAGCAACGAACCACCCTTGCTGTCTGTGCCTGGCTGGTTCCCCTCTTTCCACTGGGATTCTCTGCCTCGAACCCTATTACAGGGGCTGAGTCACTGGCTTACTGGGGCTCTCTCATGCCGTCCCTGGAAGGGGTGCGTCACCTGAGTGGGTTGATTCACTGATGTGGTCATCCTGTCTGGGTTGGCGCCCCCCCCCCCCCTTGGGTTGTGCCGTGGCGGAGATCTTTGTGGGCTATACTCAGCCTTGTCTCAGGATGGTAAGTTGGTGGTTGAAGATATCCCTCTAGTGGTGTGGGGGCTGTGCTTTGGCAAAGTGGGTGGGGTTATATCCTTCCTGTTTGGCCCTGTCCAGGGGTGTCCTCGGATGGGGCCACAGTGTCTCCTGTCCCCTCCTATCTCAGCCTCCAGTATTTATGCTGCAGTAGTTTGTGTCGGGGGTCTAGGGTCAGTTTGTTATATCTGGAGTACTTCTCCTGTCCTATTCGGTGTCCTGTGTGAATCTAAGTGTGCGTTCTCTAATTCTCTCCTTCTCTCTTTCTTTCTCTCTCTCGGAGGACCTGAGCCCTAGGACCATGCCCCAGGACTACCTGATATGATGACTCCTTGCTGTCCCCAGTCCACCTGGCCGTGCTGCTGCTCCAGTTTCAACTGTTCTGCCTTATTATTATTCGACCATGCTGGTCATTTATGAACATTTGAACATCTTGGCCATGTTCTGTTATAATCTCCACCCGGCACAGCCAGAAGAGGACTGGCCACCCCACATAGCCTGGTTCCTCTCTAGGTTTCTTCCTAGGTTTTGGCCTTTCTAGGGAGTTTTTCCTAGCCACCGTGCTTCTACACCTGCATTGCTTGCTGTTTGGCTTTTAGGCTGGGTTTCTGTACAGCACTTTGAGATATCAGCTGATGTACGAAGGGCTATATAAATACATTTGATTTGATTTGATTTGATGTTAAATGTGCAACCAGAGGGGATAATTTTCTAGACCACCTTTACTCCACATACAGAGACGCGTACAAAGCTCTCCCTCGCCCTCCATTTGGCAAATCTGACCATAACTCTATCCTCCTGACTCCTGCTTACAAGCAAAAATTAAGGAAGCACCAGTGACTTGGTCTAGAAAAAAGGGGTCAGATGAAGCAGATGCTAAACTACAGGACTGTTTTGCTAGCACAGACTGGAATATGTTCTGGGATTCTTCTGATGGCATTGAGAACACCACATCAGTCACCGGCTTTATCAATAAGTGCATCGATGACGTCGTCCCCACAGTGACTATGTACTTACCCCAACCAGAAGCCATGGATTACAGGCAACATTCACACCGAGCTAAAGGGCAGAGCTGCCGCTTTCAAGGAGCGGGACTCTAACCCAGAAGCTTATAAGAAATCCCGCTATGCCCTCCGACGAACCATCAAACAGACAAAGCATCAATACAGGACTAATATTGAATCGTACTACACCAGTTCGGACACTCAACTTTTTTTTTTAACCTTTTTTATTTATTAGGATCCCCATTAGCTGTTTCAAAAGCAGCAGCTACTCTTCCTGGGGTCCACACATAATATGAAACATAATACAAAATGACATAAAACAGAGCATCATTAGACAAGAACAGCTCAAGGTCAGAACTACATACATTTTTTTTAAATGCAAACACAGCCTACATATCAATGCATACACACAAACCATCTAGATCAAATAGGGGAGAGGCGTTGTGCCGCAAGGTGTTGCTTTATCTGTTTTTTGAAACCAGGTTTGCTGTTTATTTGAGCAATATGAGATGGGAGGAGGTTCCATGCAATAAAGGGCTCTATTTAATACGTGCTCTTGAATTTGTTCTGGATTTGGGTAATATGAAAAGACCCCTGGTGGGATGTCTGGTGGGATAAGTGTGTGTGTCAGAGCTGTGTGTAAATTGCAAACAATTTTAGATTTTCAGCACGTTAATGTTTCTTGTAAAAAGAAGAAGTGATGAAGTCAGTCTTTCCTCAACTCTTAGCCAAGAGAGACTGGCATGCATAGTATTTATATCAGTCCTCTGATTACAATTAAGAGCAAAACGTGCCGCTCTGTTCTGGGCCAGCTGCAGCTTAACTAGATATTTTCTTGCAGCACTGGACCACACGACTGGACAATAATCAAGATTAGACAAAACTAGAGCCTGCAGAACTTGTTTTTTGTAGTGTGGTGTCAAAAAAGAAGAGCATCTCTTTATTACATCTCTTTATTACAGCAAGACCTCTCCCCATCCTTGCAACCAATAATCAAGATTAGACAAAACTAGAGCCTGCAGAACTTGTTTTTTGTAGTGTGGTGTCAAAAAAGAAGAGCATCTCTTTATTACAGCTCTCCCCATCCACCTCTCCCCCCCACCTCACCCCGTCTCTGATTGCACAGCTGGCGCTGCAGTACAGCGCCCTTAACCACTGCACCACCAGGGAGGCCAATCTATACGTTTTGATCATGACAGTTTACAATCTAAGGTAATGCCAAGTAATTTGGTCTCCTCAACTTGTTCAACAGCCACACCATTCATGCCATTCTGCTGTGGGGTAACCAGTCCAAATCACTCCGGGTGATAAACTCTCCACCTGGTTTATTGTCCTGTTTCCCATCTCCAAAATGATTAGTCCCTGTTAGCCTTCTGCTGCTCCGTACCCTTTGTATACACTCCACCTTTCATGTGTACCGAGTTAACTTCTTTGGGAATCTCGACAACATCCGGTGAAATTGCAGAGCGCAAAATTCAAATACAAAAATCGTAATATTAAACATTCATGAAAATACAAGTGTCATACATCATTTAAAAGCGTAACTTAATCCAGCCACTTTGTCAGATTTCAATTATCTGAGGGCAGCGCCCAGCATACAAAAGCATTAAAACCATTTTCCAAACCAGCAGAGGCATCACAAAAGTCAGAAATAGCGATAAAATAAATCACTTACCTTTGAAGATCTTCCTCTGTTTGCAATCCCAAGGGTCCCAGCTACACAACAAATGGTTGTTTTGTTCGATAAAGTCCTTCTTTATGTCCCAAAAAAGTCAGTTTATTTGGCGCCCTTGATTCAGTAACCCACCTGTTCCACACCACTTTCAAAATGCATACAAAGGAATCCCAAAAGTTACCAATAAACTTTGTCCAAACAAGTCAAACGTTTCTAATCAATTCTCAGGTACCCTAATATGTAAATAAACTATCAAATTTAAGACGGAGAATAGTGTGTTCAATACGAGAGATAAATAACGAAGTGCGCTCCCTCATCCACTTGAGACACGTGATTACAGTCAAAATGAGAGCCACCTTGAAAAACTACAAATTCTAGCTTATTTGTCAAAAAACAGGCATGAAACCCTTTCTAAAGACTGTTTACATCTAATGGAAGCCATAGGAACTGCAATCTGGGAGGATTTCCTTTGAATTTCCCATAGACAAGGATTTCAATGGGTGGTCACCTCAACAAACAAACAAATTATGGTTGGATTCTCCTTGGGTTTCCGCCTGCCATATCAGTTCTGTCATACTCACATACATTATTTTAACAGTTCTAGAAACTTCAGAGTGCTTTCTATAATACCAATTATATGCATATCCTAGCTTCTGGGCCTGAGTAACAGGTAGTTTACTTTGGGCACGTCAGTCATCCAAACTTCCGAATACTGCCCCCTATCCCTAAGAAGTACCTATGTCTCCTGTTTCCAGGTGCACCCCTCTTCCCTGTCTCACCGACGGCCAACTGGCTTACACGGTGAGGCGTCTCCTGAAGGTTCGACCTCGGGGCAGGGGGTTCTAGTACCTGGTTGACTGGGAGGGTTATGATCCGGAGGAGAGGTGCTGGGTCCCTGCCAGGGACATCCTGGACCCAGGACTCATCATGGATTTTCAACACCGACACCCCGGTCAACCAGGTATGCGCCCAGGTTGGACACATACCTGGTGTCCACATCACCAACTAAATATCATGGTCCAAACACACTAAGACATTCGTGAAGAAGGTACGACAATGCCTTTTCCCCTCAGGAGAATGAAAAGATTCGGCATGGGTACCCAGATCTTTAAAAAAAATCTACAGCTGCACCATCGAGAGCATCCTGACCGGTTGCATCACCGCCTGGTATGGCAACAGCTCGGCATCTGACCGTAAGGTGCTACAGAGGGTAGTGCGTAAAGCCCAGTACATCACTGGGGACAAGCTTCCTGCCATCCAGGACCTATATACTAGGCGGTGTCAGAGGAAGGCCCAAAAAATTGTCAAAGACTCCAGTCGTAGTCTGTTCCCTCTACTACCGCACGGAAAACAGTACCGGAGCGCCAAATCTAGGTCCAAAAGACTGCTGAGCAATTAATCAAATGGCCACTCTGACTATTTAAATATGTTATTAACTCTATTTCTTGAACTGCATTGTTGGTTAAGGTCTTGTAAGTAAGCATTTCACGGTAAGGTCTACACCTCTTTTATTCGCCGCATGTGACAAATAAAATTTGAATTGATTTGAAATAACATTTTGTTCACCGCTATTCTATTTCACCAGATGGGTGATAGTACAGATCTTCTCCATCTTAAAAATAACATAGTGCCTGTACCTGAGAGGAAAGTCGCCTGCCATATCAAACGCCTGCCATACCGTCAAAGCGGCAGCTATTAAATAAATGAAACATCCTCCAGTGGGTTAACAAAGAGAGGAGTGATATGAGAGGCCTATTACATGACCCTGTTCTGTGTTTTGTTTTCCAGACTAATGTTACCCTTTCTGGAACTGACTTGAGCTCCAAGGTTTTCAGTTACCCTTCACAAGCAATGTATTAATTTCACTGTGAGCCATATAAAACACCAAGAGTTTGTCAGGCAAGGTGTGCCTTTCCAGCATCAACGTCTTGGCAGTCTCATAAAAGCCATCTCTGTATCTCCTTCACTCATTCTCTATCTCTTCACCTTCCTTTGTTAGCTCTCCACCTGCTCAGGTTCTTGTGTGAGGTGGTCACGTTGCACAGTCTCTCTCAAGTGCCGTCCCGTCTCGTCTCTCAGCCTTTGGGTGTAGCTCTTGCGTAATCAACACTCCTCTCTTCGAGGGTCTTCTGTAATTTCGGCAGTTGTTTTTCTCCTCATACTCGAATAGAACACAGGAGATCTCAGCAGATGTTCCACAATTAAAAGCAACCAATGAGGAAAAGCAGTGATAAGGGTTCAGCTCCCAGGTTCCTTTCATAGCTTGCCCTCGCAATTACCCAGGGTGCCCAAGACCTTTCCTAATGTATGAATAAATAAATAGAGCCTTTACTAATGGCTCTCTGGAGCTTTTTAGGTTCTCTCCAGTGGCTTGTTATGTGGAATTTTACTTCCTGTAGGACTGCTGTGTCCGTAATGGAGGACTGAGTCAGTGAGGATGGAGCAGAGACGAGCACTGATGCAACAGAAAAACAGAAACAGCTCACCTCAAAACACCACAGTACCATTTAGCTGTATTTACTGCTATGTCAGGCCAGTTTAAACAGTGTACATACAGTAAGTATCTCCTTAATCTTGAACTGCTGTTGCCTGAGAGAAACATGGCTTGCACAGATATAGGAAAACAGATTATTTTATTGAGTTGGTGGCACCAAGGTGGCACCAGATTCATCTCTCCTTATTGACCCATGAATGTAGATAGGAGAGCAACTCTGTCACTCCATTATTAACATAATAATAGGATATAAATCCTGAGCTCTTCACCATTTATATAAACATGTATTCATGCATATTAGACCCCAGCGACATACAATACTTTGCCTCTTCAGGATGGGTCCTGAGTTTATATAATTTACTTGAATTAAAATGGGCCCTCTTGGCATTGGTCAGGGAAAATAAAACAATTGTGCTCAGTTTGTGCCTCTCAGGGCCAATGCTGATGAATAACTTAGCACAGCCTCCCTCTCCTTATTGAAAGCCAATGCTCTCAAGTGCGTCTTTCACTGGCCTGGGCACGAGTGAAGGGCTTCCAAAACCAGCCATTTGCTACTGTATTATGTGCCTGGGCTATTAAAGGCAACTGGAGCAAAATATCCTTGACGTGACCCTGTTAACATAATCAAGTCTCTCTTAATTAGCTGATTAACGCAATTTAGAAATAGATGTGGCAGCCCTTTACCAGAGTACGACAGAGTGAGAGCTAAATGTGGTGGTCAATTCTCTGTGAGAGATCTCTGTGAGAGGCAGAGTGGTACATGTCTCTTCGCTACCCTCCAGGCCCCAGTGGCTGATTGAAGGTGCAGTCCGGGATCTTAAGCATTTAGGAATTTGTAACATATCATACGAATTACAAAAAAATTTGACAAAAAAATAGAACGGACCCATTTTGGCTCATGAGCACTACTTTCAAAACTACTGGCTTGAAATTATACAAAAGCTCTGGAGCATCACTTTAACTGGTTGTGGCTGAATGTGGAGCAGGGTCAAGGGATGGCCACCATCTGATTCCAAGCTAAGCAGAGCACTTCCACTTTTAAGCCTGTGAGGCGTCTCCAATCCTCCCCAGCCTTCCCTCTACATCCAGTATGTGTCTCTGACTCACTGTGCTTTCAGTCAGATTCAATTTCACATCCTACCATTAACATTAGCCATAGCCAAACACTCATTTTTAGCTGCATGAGGGTTATCACCAGAATAAAAACAACAAGACCTCTAGTGGGATGCATCTTGAACGAGCATGGGATGAATGTCAAGGTCACCTTTTAGCCATTCTAGGAAGAATATTATTATACAGTATACATACAGTATAGTGTTCCCTATACTCTAATGGTACATTGCTAAATCATAGCAGCATCATTGCATGACAACTCTTTCATCTTAGCTTTGTTTTTCTCCTTTTCCTATGTGTCAACAGACTTTAATCACACCAATGACTCAATGGTAGCTGGGAGGAAAGAAAGCGCTATTCGACTTATGTGGTATCGTCCCCAAGTTAAGCCTTGGGAACGATTCATGTCATGTGCACTCAAATAATTATTTGCAGTCCAAAATGTTCTGGTTCATTTCTTCAAGAGTGCAAGTTATTCTTCTTCTTTTTGCAGCATGTTTTTATTTGACCCCTGGCGATTCTCTGGGAAGCATAAGTAAACTGGATAGAAGTATTTAGTTTCTGTAGACAAAAATATAAAACAAATACAGTCCCTAATATCTTGAGTTGGGGAATTGCTTTGTAGTGTGTTGCTAAGGGCATCCTGCTGTTTCAAACGAGGGTGTAGAATCGATTATATCACCAGCCAACCAAGGATGGATATCATTTTTATATCAGTGTAGACTGCATTTGAGTCACATTTTTCTGTTGTTTTTTATCACTTCAATTTCACCCATTGTGGGAAAATACGAACATATTTTATCTAACAGATGTTATCTCCTTATGTCCTGTCTATTGTATTTGTTTTACCCTGTACACATTTGAATATTAACACAGTGAGATTGGGTGCATGGACACTTCACTGAAATCTCATTTCATCAGAGAGTTCACCCGATGAGTTGCTCCGATGAACTCTCTGCAGATTGTGTGGACCCTTTTCCATATGTCCCGACCTGCTCATCTGTCGCTGCTGGGCACAGATGGCAGGGACTTTGGCAGAAAGGGGACAGCAGTTCACGTACCCTGACAGCTCTCATCCTGATAAATGACACCCAATGGTCAGCAAGCAAAAGACATGCAATACTAGAGCCCCTGACAGAAAGCCTTTTCATAACAAATCTGCATTGACTCATCATTGTTCACTCCACATCACAGAAGTAACTTAGTAAAAAAAACTCCCAAATGGAGACCAACAGCATTGGGTAGAATGTTAGACCTCATACAGTATGTGTGGATTAGTTTGCTAACTCCGATATTAGTCCATGAGCAACAGATTAAAGACACATACCATGACCAAAAATGGCACCAACCGATAACGGGATTGGAACTATCTAGTACAGGAGGTAATGAGAGAGTTCACCTCTGGCTCTGCGAGGAAAGTGAACCTCTCTCACAGACTATGTTCTGTCACATCAAACCGAAATGAAACCGTGAAGGCACCTGGGCAGGACACCCCCTGTAAAGTTATGTCAAGATAGGGATGCATACACGCCAGTACAGTACATTGGGTACCAATCGAGGTGAAAGTTTTCAAGCTTTTTTATGAATTTACTCTATGTTCTCTTCTTGAACTTCGAGTGCTGTGTCAGGTATTTTAAAAGGTTCACACTGGTCTGGAAAATGTTGATGTTTCTGAAAGAAGCTTTTCAGGTTTATCACAATATGCTAGCAGAGCTTAGCAATGGGCAGTATTTTATCAACAGCCACAGCTGTGCATTTTGATGATTCTCTCTGCTCTCCACTTGAGCAGCACATGCCCAAAATTCATGTTTGTCAAAACCCAAAGCCAAGTCCCCCCCAACTAGAAGCAACTAGACGGTAACCATGCCCTAAGGTTAGTGCGTTAGACCAGAACCACTCTTCTGCACACCAACACCAATACTTAATTTGAAGTGCATCTATTTTAGCTGTAAATGTAAATTTGTCCGGTCTGCTAAAATGACGCTCTTGACTAACCACTGGCATTTGTTTTGGTTCAGCAGCCTAAACAATCTTTAAATCCCTGATCTGAATGATCATCATTGCAAATCATAATGTCAAAGCCTTGCACTTTGAGTAATCTGCATGGGTTTATTAATGACAGAAAGCCTAGATACTGCTAAACCGCAAGGCTGTGTGGAATTAGTGTGTAAGAGGTTCTCAACACTGCTTAATCATCAATAAATCAAATCAAATTGTATTGGTCACATACACATATTTAGCAGATGTTATTGTGGGTGTAGCGAAATGCTTGTGTTCCTAGCTCCAACAGCGCAGTAGTATCTAACAATTCACAATAATACGCAAATCTAAAAGTAAAATAATGGAATAAAGAAAAATATAAATATTAGGATGAGCAATGTCGGGAGTGGCATTGACCAAAATACAGTAGAATAGAATACAGTATGTACATATGAGATGAGTAAAGCAAAAATATGTAAACATTATTAAAGTGACTAGTGTTCCATTATTAAAGTAGCCAGTGATTCCATGTCTATGTATATTAGGGCAGGACCCTCTAAGGTGCAGGGTTGAGCCGGGTGGTAGCCGGCTAGTGATGGCTATTTAACAGTCTGATGGCCTTGAGATAGAAGCAGTTTTTCAGTCTCTCAGTCCCAGCTTTGATGCACCTGTACTGACCTTGCCTTCTGGATGGTAGCGAGGTGAACAGACTGTGGCTCAGGTGGTTGATGTCCTTGATGATCTTTTTGGCCTTCCTATGACATCAGGTGCTGTAGGTGTCCTGGGGGGGAGGCAGTGTGTCCCCGGTGATGCGTTGGGCAGATCGTACCACAATTGTGCATCTGTGCATCTGTGCATCTGGGTCTTAGGGGGCAAGGGGAATTTCTTCAGCCTCCTGAAGAGGCAATGTTGCGCATTTGTCACCACAATTCATAAAAAATCCTACAATGTCATTTTCTGGATTTTTTTTCACATTTTGTCTGTCATAGTTGAAGTGTACCTATGATGAAAATTGCAGGCCTCTCTCATATTTTTAAGTGGGAGAACTTGCACAATTGGTGGCTGACTAAATACTTTTTTGCCCCGCTGTAGTTGATCCAGTTGATCCAATAGTCCACCTATTGCACTAACCAGAGAGGGTTGATCAATTGCTGTCGAAGTCATTGTTGATGTCGGTATTGTTTTCAATACACCTCCCCTAAACTATGCAGACCATCATCAAGGATCAGCCTAAATGTGAGGCTGTAGGGGAGGGGCTGGGAATCCCATCTCTAGCCATTAGCAGACAGAAAGAGAGATAGAAAGCAGCATCCCTGGGTGAATCCCACTCCACAGTTAATCATCGGCCTCAATTATTAACACATAGTTAAATAGACAATTTGTATTCATCACCCTAGCCATAGACTGTTCACTCTGCTACCGCACAGAAAGCGGTACTGGAGCGCCAAGTCTAGATCCAAGAGGCTTCTAAACAGTTTCTACCCCCAAGCCGTAAGACTCCTGAACATCTAATCAAATGGCTACCCAGACTATTTGCATTGCCCCCCTCTTTGACACTGCTGCTACTCTCTGTTGTTATCATCGATGCATAGTCTCTTAATAACTCTACCTACATGTACATAATACCTCAAGTAACCGGTACATTGACTCTGTACCGGTATCCCCCTGTATATAGTCTCTGCTCTTTAATTACTCATTCATTTTATTTCTTATTCTTATCCATATTTTTTAAAACTGCATTGTTGGTTAGGGGCTTGTAAGTAAGCATTTCACTGTAAGGTGAAATACCTGTTGTATTTGGCGCATGTGACTAATAACAATTGATTTTATTCTATTTTAGGGGTGTGTACCTTAGCTTAGGCCTCTCCCTTTAGCATCACCTCTGGCTCCTATGCTAGGTGTCAGCCCTGGCTCTGAAGACATGCATCCCTACAGCCTTTCGTCCACAGATGAACGGACAGAGCTGTTGAAGACAAGGGCTGAGCAATGGGGCAAGAAGGACATGATTGACTCCCAAATGTGCCACTCCTTTTACAGAACCACTGGAGCCATTGATTCTCTGTGTTGCTCCTTTCACCGTCTGAGGTCTCATTCGGGGCTAAATAGACTAACTTTGTTTCTAGAATGTATAAATTATCTCTCCCCTTTTTTAGCAAAAACAATTGTCAGGGCTGCAGGGAATGAGAAATGGCTAATGGCTATTGGTAGACCATCAGTCATATAACCTCTGCTCCCCAAGGCATTTTAACTCCTGGTCTGGGTCTTTGCTTACCTCAGTATTTTCACACCTCATAAAAACTGCTTAAGTTAATCTTCAGAAACATTTTTCAATAAAGCTATTGGGATTGTGGAGAAACCCAAGGTCTTCTGACTGGGCAGTAATTAAGCATTGACCCATCTTTCACTTTGATCTCACTATGCTGACTGGGAGATGGCAGTCATTGCTTCTTTCTGTCAGCACTGCATGGGCTTTGTGTTCAGCTGTAGCAGAACTAGAAGTAGGAGGATGAGATAATGTAGGTAGATTGTCTGAGGTTTCTACTCTTCATCTATTACCTTCTCTCTCTAACTTAATAGCACACATCCATAGCTACTCTGCCTGGACTATCCACTTCAACATGTACATTTCACTCCCAGACCATTCATGGAGGAAATTAAAAGCAAACATTGGAGCCATTCCCTGGGTAACAGTAGATGAGCAGACTTCCTCTAGTCTAACCTTTCCCTCTCTCTCCCGCTCCTTCTCTCCTGCCTGGTAACCTTAAAGGCGCCCTCCAGAGGAAGTTTCCATCCCTATTTCAAAGGAATTCCTGTCCTAGAACTTGTTGAGTTGAACCTCTGAAGAATGATGCAGGCTCATACATATTCACAATTTGGGGTGTGAACGCTGTTGTGAATTCCATGTGAAGTGTAGAGAAGCAACAACAAATAAGGCTCTGACAGCTGTCAGTGTAGCTAGCTAGCATGCTAACCTTATTTAGCTAGCTAGCTATTTTGCGAACCTTATTATTATTATTTTTAAATGATTATTTTTACCTTTATTTAACTAGCTAGTTGTTATCTTTTGTTGCTGTTTTACATAGTATTCAAAATATTAGTGAGCTGGCTATGGCTGCTTCTGGAGCTGGATTTGGCTTAAGCATTAGAGAAAACTTCGCATAGGGGAAACAAGTAGCCTATCTTTCACTTCACAATCTATTGTTATCTCCAAATTTTGACATCTTCTATAAATTGTGGCCGCCAATCCACCACAATAATATAATATTTAGAAAGAATAATATGGTTAATTATTGAACGATATGGTCTAGACATGCGGTATTACACCTTGTAATGGACAAGGTGCAACTTTTGGTTGGCTGCAGTACTCATGGTTCCCACAGGGGAAGTGAAATGATAGGCTACAATGACTTTGCTCATGATCCACACTGCTCAAATGATATGTAATAACACCCTGAGCGCATCGGACAAAACACCAATACAAATGTAACAACAGCACAACAAAATAGACATATAAGTTCCTTGAATTTTCTTTCACGGGTGCCTTTCATTATAAGATAGACACTCATGAAATAGTGCTTTCTAGATGCACCAAAGCAGTGGCATGTGTAGCGAAGCAAAACTGTAGTGGTCAAAACCTTCTTCTTGGGGCGACAGGGGGAGCAGGGTTACAAAATGCAATTATATAATTTAGCCAAATATAATTTTAATACATACTAGCGCAAAAATAAGTGAAAATTAAAAAATTATCCAATGAATTATGTTATTATGTTAATTATCTGGTAAAAAGTGGAGGTGAAAAATGTGTTTGCACCCACTATTTTAATCCGCTCCAGGGCTTATAAGCCAAAGTGGACTTCGAAAGGCTGTTTGGCTCAACTCAGTCACAGATAGAACAATGAGACAGATATTTCACTGGATGTATAAATGTGAAGCATCCGCTTGCCATTTCCTCTCACTACCAAAAATGGTAGTGAGAGGAAACCCACTGGCCGGCATTGGGAGAAGATGGAAAGAGATTGATTTTGGCTGACATTCTGCAAATTTTCTCATCGATTAAATATTTAACCTCAATACAGTTTTCTGTTCCCAAACTAAAATCTTTATGAACAGAGAGGACTAAGTTTTTTTTAAACGCGTTGTTTAGGAGTGCAAAGTCTTAAGAAACGCCTACACTTCACAGAGTAGGCATTCCCTAATGTAAATTTGCAGATGCTGCCAATAGGATCTCGCAAGCTCGCGCTTAGCTCTGCCCACCTCCTTGCTTGTTCTGCCCACCATGACTCATTTGTTCCCATTGGAAACGACAGGTTGTGGTCAATCTTGGTTTCATTATAAAAATATTTGACTCAGTCACACTTGCAAAGAGGAAGAACTTTGCATGTGTTTCTGATTAATAAACAATGCCATGCTGGTGGGTGGTGACATTCAAATAAAACCCAGTCCTGAAAAGAAACGTAGTCTGAAAAGTATTTGCACATGTCACGTTCTGACTTCCTGTGCTTACAGGAGAGCGATAGGGACCGGGCAGGCACCGTGTTATTCTATGGAGCACACAGTGTCTCCAGTGTGGGTGCATAGCCCGGTGCGGTACATTCCTGCTCCTCTCATTGGCGGGCTAGAGTGGGCATCGAGCCAGGTAAGGGTGGGCAGGCTTGGTGCTCAAGAGCTCCAGTGCACCTGCACGGTCCGGTCTATCCAGTGCCACCTACATGCACCAGCCCTCCGGGTCGCCACTCAAAGGACGCTAAGGAGGTGGACAAAGACAATGGTGGTGTCCACGTCCAGCGCCAGAACCGCCAGCGCCAGAGCCGCCACTGCGGACAGATGCCACCCACCCAGACCCTCCCCTATAGGTTTAGGTTGTGCGGTCGGAGTCACGTTCTGACCATAGTTCTTTTGTGTTTTCCTTGTTTTAGTGTTGGTCAGGACGTGAGCTGGGTGGGCATCCTATCCTTACATGTTTAATGTAGAACAGACATCAAACAGGACAGGAACAGCGTCAGCACCGGGAAACATAACGAAATATGAACATTAATCCTGAAGCAGGGAACAGAGCTTGGGAATAGACAGATATAGGAGAGGTAATAACACAGGTGATTGAGTCCAGGTGAGTCCGATAATTGCTGATGCGCATGACGGGGGACGGAACCTGTGCGTAATGATGGTGGCAGAAGTGCGTAATTCTGGGGAGCCTGGCTCCTCTGAGCGCCAGGGAGGGGGACCGGGAGCAGGCGTGACACACACACATGACCATAATCCATGATATCGATGCATTTCCTATATGAAACCGACATGAAATGGATCCAATCACAATTTGAGGGTTTTTGCATGGAATGACTTCATGAAAGCCAGCTGGATGGGGGAAATACACCGCTTATGCCAATATTTCTGGACACATCAATCAATATACAACTGCTGACAGTGCAAATAAGCTTGGCACTGCTCCACTCGTGATAAAATTGGTATTGATCATGAACTCAGTAGGGAAGACAAATTGCATTGCATTAAAGCCACCCTACTTTTACTTGGATGGGAGCAGATGCACCCATCCACTTAGAGTGCCAAAGAACAGTTGTTAAGCCAATCACTGTGCACATTCTGATGAAGAGGATTCTCCAGAGAAGGGACTTCACCCAATAAACGCTTGGGCTTCACTGACCAAATGGGGTCTATCTGGCTGAACAACAGTGAGGAACACGACTAGCAATTAGAGGACACAACAGGCTAGGATGAAGGGAGGCAGAGGAAGAGCGAAAGACAGACAGCAGACAGCCCACAGAGCCTTAAAATAGTTCTGGGCCCAGCATGGCCCAGGGAGGGCTGTCAGGCTTTCCCTGTGTGAGGTTTCATTATGCTGTCTCGGGGTTGCTGGCAGTGCCCATGCTCACAGGATTAAATTAAGTTTCCTGCCATAGTCATGAAAACACTAAGAATGTCCCCAGGCTCTTTTGTCACATTGTTAACTTGGAGAGTGCACAGATAGGCACACCAGAGTTGGATGTAGGATCTCTGGATACAGGGCAGGTTATGTAGGGAGGGTAAAGGTTAAGGCACACACATAAGACATGCACAGACACATGCACATAAACCCACATAAACACACACAAACACCCACATACCATCCTCAAGGTTATGTGGAAGGCATGGAGAGAAAGTGCATGGACATATAACCAAGCTGTCCTGATATTGAGGACGACAGAGATAGCAATAAGGCCTGGACTGTGTACATCACTGTGTGTCAATCCATATGGAGATGTTTTTCCTTACATGTTCAGAATTATATCAATCAATGTTCTAAGGCACTGCATCTCAGTGCTAAAGGCGTCACCACAGACCCTGGTTCGATCCCAGGCTGTATTACAACCGGACGTGATTGAGAGTCCCACAGGGCGGCACACAATTGGCCCAGCGTCGTCCGGGTTAGGATTTGGCCGGGGTAGGCCATCATTGTAAATAAGAATTTGTTCTTAATTAACTGACTTGCCTAGTTAAATAAAGGTTAAATAAAAAATGTATTAAAATAATTTACGTACAACAACAAAAAAGCAATTAAATGTGATTATCAATTAAATAAATATTTGCATATAGCAGTAACTAATCTACCCCTTGACCTTTAAACATCAGCATTACATTAGGTCTAGAATGAACATTGAATATTGCCATATAAGTAAAACCAAAGCAATTAAGCCAACAAATTAAACTCTCATTATGATGAGAAAAACAACAACAGACCATAGAACAAATGTCCCCACCATATTTGCAGTGGAGATACATTTCCATGATAAACTAATCTAAATGAATGAATTAAAGGAAGATAACATTTTGGTTAATCAAAGACAAGTATTTATCTGTGAGAAAAGCCAAGAGCATTCCCCTAATGATGTCTCTGATTGATCTTCTTTGTCAATAACTACATACGTAAGATCTTAATTTGATCATCCTGTTGCAGGATACATTTTCTGAAATGCAGGGAATCAAAAACGTGTGGTATATTTGGTTTTAAAAAGCCTTCTGAAGTTTTTAATTTCCACATGAAATTTCAGACTTGATTTTTGCATATGAAAAATGTATCAGCCCCTACAAAAATGAATATAATCCATGTAATAATTCACATTTCCTGTTGCTGCATGATCATTTTCCTGCTGTGGAAAACTGGCTAAAATTCAAATAAAATAAAATTGTATTTGTCACATGCTTAGTAAACAATGGGTGTAGACTAACAGTTAAACGCTTAGTTGTGGGCCCTTCCCAACAATGCAGAGAGAAAAAAATAAATAAAATAAATACACAATGAGTAATGATAACTTGGCTATAGACACTATATAACTATTTATGGCTTGGGGATAGAAGCTGTTCAGGGTCCTGTTGGTTCCAGACTTGGTGCATCGGTACAGCTTGCCATGCGGTAGCAGAGAGAACAGTCTATGACTGATTCTACTTCTGTATGAGATTTGAAAGACATTCAAGTCACACTTATAATGACATTTCATGTGCCAGAAATAGGTTCTGAATGTCACGCCCTTAGATTCTCTGTTTTTCTATATATTTTGGTTAGGTCAGGGTGTGACTAGGGTGAGTACACTAGTTGTTGTATGTCTAGGGTTTTTGTCACCTAGGGGTTTTGTATGTCTATGTTGGCCCAATCAGAGACAGCTGTTTATCGTGGTCTCTGATTGGGGATCATATTTAGGTAGCCATTTCCCCATTGTTCGTTGCGGGATCTTGTCTATGTTTAGATGCCTGTCAGCACTAGTTTGTATAGCTTCACGTTTCGTTTGGTTGTTTGTTTTTGTTCATTCAGTAAAAAGAGAATGTACGCATACCACGCTGTGCCTTGGTCCGATCCTTATGACAAATGTGACACTGAAGTGCTGAACTGGTCTCACCAAATCTCATTATTTTATCGTTCCTGATTTATTGTGGGAATTTTACACTATTTGAATGATAGATTCTTACACCTTTCAAATTAAATATCATGTGCTGCTAAAACAACGTTTTCACATAGTAATAACATTAGCACATAATAGCAGTGCCACTAAATTTAAACAATATTAGCCTCATATCCTTGTTTTCACCAGTTTTCTTTCCCAACATTCCATGTGTCGTTTATCTTGTCATTTAAATAGATGGACTCTTTGTGTATTTAGATTCCTAAAGAGGTTGGAGAAGACCCACAGCGCATGCCATATTTATGGAATAGATAAAAGGGTCTGCTACCACGAAAGGAGTGCTCTACATCAGCTGTCAGCATGCAGAGTTTGGCTCACTACAACACAATACAATGGTGTTGTTATCATCCTCTGTACCACACTTTGCATGTGTAGTATTAGTATTATTACTGTAGTATTTAGTTCACAGACAGAGTGGTGATTTTAGCATGTAAATCTTGCTGGGGAAAAGCCACTACACAACACAACACTAAATAATACTTTAATTGCACTATAACGGTGACAAACATTAACCACAAACTGTTAGGGCCTACAGAAAGCTGTGCCAACATTAGAGCTTTCTTTTCAGCACCATGGAGTGAATCCTTACCTCCGCTGCACCTGGCTATCAGCAGACCCTTGACTGGCAGCGAAACAGTCCATTCAGCCTCATTTTCTGCCTTTTCAAAAACCATAGCTAATATGGCTGACTTGCTTAAACAAATTTGGTTACTACTGACTCCTTGTGAATTTGTGTAAGTCGTTAAGAATCGCATTCTCCTTCTATAATAACGAATGCAAAAATGAGTTTTGAACCATACACAAACATTATTACATTTATGTTCAGTGAATTCATAATGTTTATTCTTATATCATTAACACTTAACTCTAAGTATAAGCAAGTGCAAGCAAACCAGCTGCGAAGAGGTAGACCTATTCATTCAGCACTTTCAAAATGGACACCGACAGAAATTCAGAAAGATGTTAGTTCAGATAAATTCAGCAAGATGTTGAGGCCTTAACTTTACTGTTCTTTAAGTCACCACACAGAGAGAGAGAGACACGTGGTTAGCCTACCACTTGCAGTAATTTATTAGGCCTATGTGGTCTAAAAATGAAGGAAAATACAATCATGAGGGTCCACTTTTATATACAATATACCGACGCACAGACAGTAGATTGTGCAAACAAAACAACCCTCGCAACATCAACTGGAATTACATGGGTCTATTATGGAGCATTTAGTTGAAAACAAATATTTGAATGAGAAGAGACTGTCACTGGCAAACATGGTTACAGACACAACATTATATAGTATCTCTTCCTCGTCAAGAAAAGAACATGAGCTAATTATAATACACAAAGTAAGAAAAACAGTGAAATAATTCCAACATCGCCTAAAATTATGAAAAAGATACTAATGAGATTATCCTATAACAATTGAGATGTACAAACTATGACAAAAGGGAATGATCAGCAGATAAGAGGTAATCCATCATTTAGATTAAGACATTAATGAGCGAGCTAAAATGTATGTAGTCAATATAGCTATTGGTTCGTTACTTTTGAAATGTACAGTAACATAATTCAGAACATGGGCCGTTCTCACTTTTGAAATGTACAGTAACATAATTCAGAACATGGGCCATTCTTACAGTAGTCTCCCTGTACACTAAGTCAGAACCGTAGGATAAATAATCATCACTGTCAAATGCTCCCTACAACACTTCAGCGAGCAGGCCTTTCTAATCGACCTGGCCCGGGTATCCTGGAAGGATTTTGACCTCATCCCGTCAGTAGAGGATGCCTGGTTATTCTTTAAAAGTACTTTCCTCACCATCTTAAATAAGCATGCGCCATTTAATAAATGTAGAACTAAGAACAGATATAGCCCCCTCCAAACTTGACTGCCCTTGACCAGCATAGAAACATCCTGTGGCATACTGCATGAGCATCGAATAGCCCCCGTGGTATGCAACTTTTCAGGGAAGTTAGGAACCAATATACACAGTCAGTTTGGAAAGCAAAGGCTAGCTTTTTCAAACAGAAATTTGCATCTTGTAGCACAAATTCTGAAAAGTTCTGGGACACCATGTTGAATAAGAGCACCTCCTCCGAGCTGCCCACTGCACTGAGGCTAGGAAACACTGTCACCACCGATAAATCTTCAACAATCAAGAATTTCAATAAGCATTTTTCTACAGCTGGCCATGCTTTCCACCTGGCTACCCCTACCCTGGTCAACAGCCCTGCACCCCCCGCAGCAACTTTCTCAAGCCCCACCCGCTTCTCCTTTACCCAAATCCAGATAGCTGATGTTCTGATAGAGCTGCAAAATCTGGACCAATACAAATCAGCTGGGCTAGACAATCTGGACCCTCTCTTTCTAAAATTATCCGCCGCAATTGTTGCAACCCCTATTCCTAGCCTGTTCAACCTCGCTTTCATGTCGTCTGAGATCCCTATAGATTGGAAAGCTGCCGCGGTCATCCCCCTTTTCAAAGGGGGAGACACTCTAGACCGAAACTGTTACAGACCTATATCCATCTTGCCCTGCCTTGCTGAAGTCTTCGAAAGCCAAGTTAATTAACAAACAGATCACCGACCATTTCGAATCCCACAGTACCTTCTCCGCTATGCAATCTGGTTTCCGAGCTGGTCATGGGTGCCCCTCAGCCACCCTCAAGGTCCTAAACGATATCATAACTCTCTTCGATAAAAGACAGTACTATGGAGCCATCTTCATCGACCTGGCCAAGGCTTTCGACTGTCAATCACCGCATTCTAATCGTCAGACTCAACAGCCTTGGTTTCTCAAATGACTGCCTCGCCTGGTGCACCTACTTCTCAGATAGAGTTCAGTGTGTCAAATCGGAGGGTGTGTTGTCTGGACCTCTGTCAGTCTCTATGGGGGTGCCACAGGGTTCAATTCTCGGGCCGACTCTTTTCTCTGTATATATTAATGATGTTGCTCTTGCTGCTGGTGATTCTCTGATCCACCTCTATGCAGACGTCACCATTCTGTATACGTCTGGCCCTTCTTTGGACACTGTGTTAACAAACCTCTAGATGAGCTTCAATGCCATACAACACTCCTTCCATGGTCTCCAACTGCTCTTAAATGCTAGTAAAACTAAATGCATGCTCTTCAATCGATTGCTTCCCACACCCGGCTGCCCGACTAGCATCACTACTCTGGACAGTTCAGACTTTGAATATGTGGACAACTAAAAATACCTAGGTGTCTGGTTAGACTGTAAACTCTCCTTCCAGACATCTCCAATCCAAAATTAAATCTAGAATTGGCTTCCTATTTCGCAAACAAAGCCTCCTTCACTCATGCTGCCAAACATACCCTCGTAAAACTGACTATCCTACTGATCCTTGACTATGGCGATGTCATTTATAAAATAGCCTCCAACACTCTACTCAGCAAATTGGATGTAGTCCATCACAGTGCCATCCATTTTGTCACCAAAGCCCCATATACTACCCACCACTGCGACCTGTATGCTCTCGTTGGCTGGCCCTCCCTTGATATTCATCGCCAAACCCACTGGCTCCAGGTCATCTATAAGTCTTTGCAAGGTGAAGCCCCGCCTTATCTCAGCTCACTGGTCACCATAGCAACACCCACCCGTAGCACACGCTTCAGCAGGTATATTTCACTGGTCATCCCCACAGCCCATGTGTAAATAGCCCACCCAACTACCTCATCCCCATATTGTTATTTATATTTGCTCTTTTGCACCCCAGTATTTCTACTTGCACATTATCATCTGCACATCTTTCACTCCAGTATTAATGCAAAATTGTAATTATTTCGCCACTATGGCCTATTTATTGCCTTACCTCCCTAACCTTACGACATTTGCACACACTGTATATAGATTTTTCTATTGTGTTATTGACTGTACGTTTGTTTATCCCATGTGTAACTCTGTGTTGTTGTTTTTGTCTCACTGCTTTGCTTAATCTTGGCCAGGTTGCAGTTGGAAATTAGAATTTGTTCTCAACTGGCCAACCTGGTTAAACAAAGGTGAAAAAAATAAAAAAAAATAAACGATGACTGCTTGTCTAGCTTGCTAGCTAAGATTTTGAAAGTATGATGTTGACATGATCCGTCCAATCAAAGCTACGGTAGATATAACGTTATTTGACGTCATTTTATATGTGGCGAAATGACCTTGGGCCTTCTTGGATGGGAACTTGTGATGTAAATCTATGGCAGCACTCAAGTGGGCTTGAACTGCCCTCCTCTTCCTGTAGATTTTGCGGGGACGTAGTATCCCCATGAGTGACAGAACACTGAGCCAATCACGGTACAACTAGAGAAGATGACCAATGCCTATGGTCTGTATTTTCTGCTGTATTTTCTGCTGGCTGCCCCTCTACCATAGAAAGCACCGAGTTAGGCTGAAACACCTACATTTTGGAGCTGCCTTACTCACGAAAGCAAGAAAGAGACCATGTTTGTATGCGGCTTTATTCAGTCAATAAATGTGTTTTTACATTGTTGGCTAACTGATATGTTATACGAATTAATGTCAAATTAACTTGCAAAACAGAAGATAAAAATCAAATAAAAAAAATCTATATTGTTTAGCTAAAGTGCCCCACCTAGCCTGAATGACAGGTTGCCGCTGTATAGACAAGCTATGATAGTAATTAAACAGCATGTGGGTGTTGTTCATTCAACTGTTTTCTACAGTATTTAAACTTAGATCATACATGCATGAGTCTGGTTAGACCAGGAGGTTGTATTTTGCAATAACATCCCACAAGGGCATGCAGTTACATTTCAGGAATGTAAGTACCTTGCTCAAAGGAATATGGACAGAATTTATACGTAGTTGGCTCGGGGATTTGAACCAGCAATTTTTTGGTACTGGCCCAACACGCTTAACTGCTAGGCTACCTGCTGCCTCTCTCAGTTAGCTCTTATCTTTGTTCCTCTGTTCCTCCACTCTTCTGCAGTGTAAGGTTCTTTCTGCTGGAGATAAAAAGAGATGCTGTCTATTTATGGTCTAACAGCTTCATCTGGCTCCGGTATTAAAGAGGAGATTCTGAACCGTGTCTGAGCCAGGAGCACCTGACTTGGGACCAATGCTTTTATCTTACCTGGGAATGAGAGGAGCTGTGCTCACACGCACGTACAGCTCCCACACGGGCACGCACACACACACACACACATATGTACACACACACCTCTGAAATAGACACTCTATGCAGCCCACTGAGGGATGAGCAATGCTCAGAACTAACTAAGCAAATACAATCAAATACAATGCTATCCCTTAAAATACACTATGGAGGTCACACTTCATGTTTACAAACACGAAGGTGAGTTATGAAGGATAAGTATGCAAAGTTATTAATGAAGAGCAAAGCCTCCTACATTATCATCATAAACTCATTGTGGGGTACAAGACATTTAGTACCTTTGAGAACTGGGGTTTCTCATTGGCACATTGTGAATATGAATGTCCTTTGGCTTCTCTTTTCATGTATGATAATGAGGACGATATGCATATTTACAATGGCAGCCTACACCGGCCAAACCCTAACGACACTGGGACAATTGTGCACCACCCTATGGGACTCCCAAGCACAGCCAGTTGTGATAGCTTGTAATCAAACCAGGGTCTGTAGTGACACCTCTAGCGCTGAGATGCAGTGCCTTAGACCGCTGCGCCATTCAGGAGCCCATATGGGTCTCACTAGATGGAAATGGATAGATATTTCCTCTAGATGAGGTGATGCCCTCATCAGAAGGACACAGACAAGAGGCCTAGGCTACATTTGTAATCATTCTCCCTTCCATCTGTCATCACTCTTGAGGGACTTCACTGGCACTCTGATGACAGTCCCGGTCTCAGGATGCTACAGTATCTATAGGAGGACAGACTCATTGTAATGGCTGGAAAGGAATTCATGGAACTGAGTCAAACACACAGTTTCCATATGTTTGATGTATTTGATACGGTTCCATTTATTCCATTCCAGCCATTACAATGAGCCCATACTCGTATAGCTCCTCCCACCAGCCTGCTCTGCTGTACACCCTTACAGTGAAAACCAACTACAAAGGCACTGAGAATATCGCTCATCCGCAATTCCTCCTTGTCCAATATTATTTCTGTTAAAGAAAAATATACAAAGAGATGAGTGTGAATGAGAGCACGCTAAATGTGGGTGAAATCTTTCCTTCCCTATTGAGTGAATGGAATTTGCCATTGCTTAATTTCTGTCCATTATGTTCAGAGATGAACATTTACAGCTTTGAATCAAATTATAATGATTATAAAGGGGGGTGTGGGGGGGGAAGTAATAGTGGATGTTTTCATGCCAATAGGCCTATATGCAATGGCATGCAATGGCGTTGAGGTCTAGCCTACTAATAATCATAATAATATGATAAATTAACAGCAGAGTTTTTCAATCCCTTAGCAGAATTGTTTGGGGAAATGTCTTGATTGTCAAACAGTCAATATAGCTAGTCATAATATGAATGACCATATCCTTATAACACCAAGAAAACTGTCCAAAAGAAAGATCCCTTTAAACACAATTGTCTCTCTGATTCTACCAATTCAATCTAAACCCTGTGACTGAAGATTTGCCAAAGGAATTCTAGTTGATTCTAAACAAAAAAGGCAAATACAGTTTTATGTCTGAGTTCACCTCAGAGATTCTGTAAAGCCATAAAACTCAAACACTCACGCGTGGTGAGATCATGCGGAATTTTGTACAATTTACTCTCATTAGCTCTCTGATGCAAGTGTTCAAACCTCTCAACACAACCTATAGCCTAGTCTTGAAATCAAAGTAAAAGTGTAAAAAGTACGAGCCTACATACAGTACCAGTCAAAGGTTTGGACACATATTCATCAAATCAAATCAAATCAAATCAACGGTTATTTGTCACATACACATGGTTAGCAGATGTTAATGCGAGTGTAGCGAAATGCTTGTGCTTCTAGTTCCGACAGTTTAGTAATAACCAACAAGTAATCTAACTAACAATTCCAAAACTACTGTCTTATACACAGTGTAAGGGGATAAAGAATATGTACATAAGGATATATGAATGAGTGATGGTACAGAGCAGCATAGGCAAGATACAGTAGATGTTATCGAGTACAGTATATACATATGAGATGAGTATGTAAACAAAGTGGCGTAGTTAAAGTGGCTAGTGATACATGTATTACATAAGGATGCAGTCGATGATATAGAGTACAGTATATACGTATGCCTATGAGATGAATAATGTAGGGTAAGTAACATTATATAAGGTAGCATTGTTTAAAGTGGCTAGTGATATATTTACATCATTTCCCATCAATTCCCATTATTAAAAGGGCTGGAGTTGAGTCAGTGTCAGTGTCAGTGTGTTGGCAGCAGCCACTCAATGTTAGTGGTGGCTGTTTAACAGTCTGATGGCCTTGAGATAGAAGCTGTTTTTCAGTCTCTCGGTCCCAGCTTTGATGCACCTGTACTGACCTCGCCTTCTGGATGATAGCGGGGTGAACAGGCAGTGGCTCGGGTGGTTGATGTCCTTGATGATCTTTATGGCCTTCCTGTAACATCGGGTGGTGTAGGTGTCCTGGAGGGCAGGTAGTTTGCCCCCGGTGATGAGTTGTGCAGACCTCACTACCCTCTGGAGAGCCTTACGGTTGTGGGCGGAGCAGTTGCCGTACCAGGCGGTGATACAGCCCGCCAGGATGCTCTCGATTGTGCAACTGTAGAAGTTTGTGAGTGCTTTTGGTGACAAACCGAATTTCTTCAGCCTCCTGAAGTTGAAGAGGCGCTGCTGCACCTTCTTCACGATGCTGTCTGTGTGAGCGGACCAATTCAGTTTGTCTGTGATGTGTATGCCGAGGAACTTAAAACTTGCTACCCTCTCCACTACTGTTCCATCGATGTGGAACGGGGGGTGTTCCCTCTGCTGTTTCCTGAAGTCCACAATCATCTCCTTAGTTTTGTTGATGTTGAGTGTGAGGTTATTTTCCTGACACCACACTCCGAGGGCCCTCTACTCCTCCCTGTAGGCCGTCTCGTCGTTGTTGGTAATCAAGCCTACCACTGTTGTGTCGTATGCAAACTTGATGATTGAGTTGGAGGCGTGCAACAGCATTCTCACATAGGTATTCCTCTTGTCCAGATGGGTTAGGGCAGTGTGCAGTGTGGTTGAGATTGCATCGTCTGTGGACCTATTTGGGCGGTAAGCAAATTGGAGTGGGTCTAGGGTGTCAGGTAGAGTGGAGGTGATATGGTCCTTGACTAGTCTCTCAAAGCACTTCATGATGACGGAAGTGAGTGCTACGGGGCGGTAGTCGTTTAGCTCAGTTACCTTAGCTTTCTTGGGAACAGGAACAATGGTGGCCCTCTTGAAGCATGTGGGAACAGCAGACTGGTATAGGGATTGATTGAATATGTCCGTAAACACACCAGCCAGCTGGTCTGCGCATGCTCTGAGGGCGAGGCTGGGGATGCCGTCTGGGCCTGCAGCCTTGCGAGGGTTAACACGTTTAAATGTCTTACTCACCTCGGCTGCAGTGAAGGAGAGTCCGCATGTTTTCGTTGCAGGCCGTGTCAGTGGCACTGTATTGTCCTGAAAGCGGGCAAAAAAGTTATTTAGTCTGCCTGGGAGCAAGACATCCTGGTCCGTGACTGGGCTGGATTTCTTCTTGTAGTCCGTGATTGACTGTAGACCCTGCCACATGCCTCGTGTCTGAGCCGTTGAATTGAGATTCTACTTTGTCTCTGTACTGACGCTTAGCTTGTTTGATAGCCTTGCGGAGGGAATAGCTGCACTGTTTGTATTCGGTCAGGTTACCAGTCACCTTGCCCTGATTAAAAGCAGTGGTTCGCACTTTCAGTTTCACGCGAATGCTGCCATCAATCCACGGTTTCTGGTTAGGGAATGTTTTAATCGTTGCTATGGGAACGACATCTTCAACGCACGTTCTAATGAACTCGCACACCGAATCAGCGTATTCGTCAATATTGTTATCTGACGCAATACGAAACATATCCCAGTCCACGTGATGGAAGCAGTCTTGGAGTGTGGAGTCAGCTTGGTCGGACCAGCGTTGGACAGACCTCAGCATGGGAGCCTCTTGTTTTAGTTTCTGTCTGTAGGCAGGGATCAACTAAATGGAGTCGTGGTCAGCTTTTCCGAAAGGAGGGCGGGGCAGGGCCTTATATGCGTCTCGGAAGTTAGAGTAACAATGATCCAAGGGTTTTCCACCCCTGGTTGCGCAATCGATATGCTGATAAAATTTAGGGAGTCTTGTTTTCAGATTAGCCTTGTTAAAATCCCCAGCTACAATGAATGCAGCCTCCGGATAAATGGATTCCAGTTTGCAAAGAGTCAAATAAAGTTTGTTCAGAGCCATCGATGTGTCTGCTTGGGGGGGATATATACGGCTGTGATTATAATCGAAGAGAATTCTCTTGGTAGATAATGCGGTCTACATTTGATTGTGAGGAATTCTAAATCAGGTGAACAGAAGGATTTGAGTTCCTGTATGTTTCTTTCATCACACCATGTCTCGTTAGCCATGAGGCATACGCCCCCGCCCCTCTTCTTACCAGAAAGATGTTTGTTTCTGTCGGCGAGATGCGTGGAGAAACCCGCTGGCTGCACCGATTCCGATAGCGTCTCTCCAGTGAGCGATGTTTCCGTGAAGTAAAGAACGTTACAGTCTCTGATGTCCCTCTGGAATGCTACCCTTGCTCGGATTTCATCAACCTTGTTGTCAAGAGACTGGACATTGGCGAGAAGAATGCTAGGGAGTGGTGCACGATGTGCCCGTCTCCGGAGTCTGACCAGAAGACCGCCTCGTTTCCCTCTTTTTCGGAGTCGTTTTTTTGGGTCGTTGCATGGGATCCATTCCGTTGTCCTGTTTGAAAGGCAGAAGACAGGATCCGCGTCGCGAAAAACATATTCTTGGTCGTACTGATGGTGAGTTGAGGCTGCTCTTATATTCAGTAGTTCTTCTCGACTGTATGTAATGAAACCTAAGATGACCTGGGGTACTAATGTAAGAAATAACACGTAAAAAAAACAAAAAACTGCATAGTTTCCTAGGAACGCGAAGCGAGGCGGCCATCTCTGTCGGCGCCGGAAGTAAGTCATGTACTCATGACAGGGTTTTTCTTTATTTATACTATTTTCTACACTGTAGAATAATAGTGAAGACATCAAAACTATGAAATAAGACACATTTAATCATGTAGTAACCCAAAAAGTGTTAAACAAATAAAACAATATTTTATATTTGAGATTCTTCAAAGTAGCCACCCTTTGCCTTGATGACAGCTTTGCACACTCTTGAAATTCTCTCAACCAGCTTCATGAGTTAGTCACCTGGAATGCATTTCAATTAACAGGTGTGCCTTGTTAAAAGTTAAAAGGTGGAATTTCTTTCCTTTTTAATGCGTTTGAGCCAATCAGTTGTGTTGTGACAAGGTAGGGTTGGTATACAGAAGATAGCCCTATTTGGTTAAAGACCAAGTTCATATTATGCAAAGACCAGCTCATTACTTTAAGACATGAAGGTCAGTCAATGCGGAAAATTTTAAGATCTTTGAAAGTTTCTTCAAGTGTAGTCGCAAAATCCATCAAGCACTATGATGAAACTAGCTCTCATGAGGACCGCCACAGGAAAGGAAGACCCAGAGTTACCTCTGCTGCAGAGGATACGTTCATTAGGGTTACCAGCCTCAGAAATTGACAATTAACTGCACCTCAGATTGCAGCCCAAATAAATGCTTCACAGAGTTAAACTAACAGAAACTTCTCAAAATCAACTGTTCAGAGGAGACTGCATGGTCGAATTGCTGCAAAGAAAACACTCTAAAGGACACCAATAATAATAAGAGACTTGCTTGGGCCAATAAACATGTGCAATGGACATTAGACTGGTGGAAATCTGTCCTTTGGTCTGATGAGTCCAAAACATACCTCCAGGCTGTGTAAGGGCTATTTGACCAAAAAGGAGAGTGATGGAGTGCTGCATCAGATGACCTGGTCTCCACAATCACCCAACCTCAACCCAATTGAGATGGTTTGGGATGAGTTGGACTGCAGAGTGAAGGAAAAGCTGCCAACAAGTGCTCAGCATATGTGGGAACTCCTTCAAGACTGTTTGAAAAGCATTCCAGTTGACTACCTACCTCATGAAGCTGGTTGAGAGAATGCCAAGCGTGATCAAAACTGTCATCAAGGGAAAGGGTGGCTACTTTGGGTGGAACAATTTTTTGGTTACTACATGACTCCATATGTGTTATTTCATAATGTTGATGTCTTCACTATTATTCTACAATTTTGAAAATAGTAAAATAAAGAAAAACCGTTGAATGAGTATGTGTGTCCAAACTTTTGACTGTTATTGTATGTGTCAAGATAGTCATATACATTGTCGTTCCTGCGCGCTCCGTATGATGCGATGTGCAATGATGAAATAATGACTCCCATTTAAAAAAAAAGAAAACATTCATAAAATGCCTCCCGCTGTTTTAATTCATGACCTAACGTTTGTCAGAAAGAATCAGAAGCCCTGTTTTTTTTATTATAATAATAAAAAAAAGCTTTCACATTTTATGAATATTTCAAGAAGTTGGGTGGTGACTTGTGAGACAAATTTGCCGACGGCATTCCTATTGGTTTAGTGGGAACGTGATGACACTGAGGACTTCGGCATAATATTTTATAAAGCTTCTCTGTCCGTGGTGAGCCATTGCGAAAAAGACGACAGTTAACTCCCAATAGGTGAACTCAAGCGTTGGAAACCGAGAGCAACCTCGAGATTACTACTGTACATCATGAGTGAGGTAGGATCATTTTTTATTTTGAATGAACATTTTTAGAATGGAGAAGTATTTACACACGAGCACAGCTCTTGTGTGAATAGCCTAGTTCTGAATAAATTGAAATACATGAAATAGGTATCTTTCAATATTCCTCATGCTCCATAACCGACTGATTACTACAGTACTACCAAATTATGTGGTTTATTTACCTTGAATCCACTGATGCTGCGAACTGACATGATTCACGTTTGCAGAATTGGATGCTGCACCATAAAAGTCTGTACTATCCTCAACTCAACTGCCGTTAACAAATGTTTAAATGGGTTTACGAGTGGACTAAAAAACTTGAGCCTACCCTTCATTCGTGGGTAATTAGTTGCAATATGACCACGAAACTCTTGTTTATGACTTTACAATAGATATGTCAGAAGCCTAATTGTTTTTCGATTAGATGTGACATATAAGCGGGAACTGTACCAATTGGAACTGTAAGTAATTGTTGCATGGACAGGTGAATTCCGGGTGCCTAGAGTACAGTAATTAATATCCAGTCTTAGGCTAATGAGTGTATTGAGAATATCACAGTTCAAAATGTCTTATGAAGAATAACTTTTATTAAGATACAATGACAATGATTCCTCACCATGAATTGCAATGGCCAATATACTATAGCACCATGTAAACATGTCTTAATTTCCTTGAGGAACAAATAACTTGATGACTGCCATTAATATGTTTCTTATCAGTCATTCGAGAACGAAGGATATTTTCCTCTCAATTCATATAAGCTACTGTACCACTGGCAGTCTATATGTTAGGTGATTACTGAGATGGTTACTGGTTACTGGCTACTCAATATACAGCAAGGTCATAGGCAACTAGAGCACTTCCAACTTCACAGGGGTTTACAGCTTGGAATGGGAAACTGCTGTTAGGTTTTCCCACAGCTAACTGGCCTCTGATCCTTAGTCACAGATGTTCTGGCTTGATTCATTTCAAAGTGGTTGGAGGGGGATATTAATAGCCATTTTTGCTGTCAGAGCAAGAACATTTTATCAGGCAGAGTTTCAAAGTTCGTTATTGAATATTCACACATTGGTGGAGGTCACCAATCCCTTTTGCAGCTATGGTGTTAATAGCTTGCCTATATGTGACAATGTCATAAACTTTAGTGTTAATATAGTTTCATAATGCCATAAACTTTGGCACTGTGCACATTACAGTGTTAAAGGTCCAATGCAGCTGTTTTTATCTCAATATCAAATTATTTCTGGGTAACAATTAAGTACTTTACTGTGATTGTTTACAATAAAACATGTTTTAACCTTTATTTAACTAGGCAAGTCAGTTAAGAACAAATTCTTATTTTCAATGACAGCCTAGGAACAGTGGGTTAACTGCCTTGGTCAGGGCCAGAACGACAGTTCTGGGGATTCGATCTTGCAGCCTTTCGGTTACTAATTCAACGCTCTAACCACTAGGCTACCTGCCGCCCCTTAAAATGCTCAATACTGTTGAGCGATTAGTGCTTTCTGAGGTCGTTTCGGTTGAATTATGCAAAAATAATTACGGTTTTTGATTTCGGTATAACATATATTTTTTTTTTACATCAAAGACATTAAATATAGCTTTTTTTTAGGTAGCATTCAATTGCCAAAACTTTGAAAATATTCCATTGTCTCTGTTAGGTCTACATTGGGTAGACATCCATAGGGAAATAGGAAATTACTGTAAAATAATGCAATATTTCAGTTGTGTATATTACTTAATTTTTATTTGATTACTTTATTATCAAAAAATTCCTTAAAGTCATCTCATCCCTGTTCAGGCAGTAGCAGTCTTCCAGCCAAACCTAACGTTATCTATGTGCTCCCCATACTGCACTGTCTTTAGTCATCCTATTTAGCTAGCCTGCCTAATTAGCCTATGCTGCAGAGCTGTCATATGTAATTCTTTTAACTAATTCTTCAAAGTAGACAAGGCATACTTTCACAAACTTTCTCTGTCCCTCTCGTTGTTGTGTTGTGTACATTCCTCTCTCATGCGGTCTGTGTGTTTCTAACCTAATACAGCAGGCATAAAAGTGTATCCATCCAGAGATCTGTAGATAATGATGGGATGCTCATGTCGCCGCCCTAAAAATGGGAGTCGTTGTCCCAAAGACGGGAAGGCAGGCGACAAATTTAGGTCCAAAATAAGCCTATAGAAACGCATTGGGATTATTTTGGACAGATTTGGGCGAGAATGAAAGCTCTCGCTTTGTCTCTTTCTCTCTGATCTATCTCCGTCCGAGACTGAAAAACTGGTTAATTAGTTAATTACCACGTTTCTGAGCTGAACTAGGTTGAATATTTGCTTAATGAAAACTCCCTTCAGTCCAGCGTCCCACATAGTTCTTGACTTTATTTCTGTCGTGAATGATTTGATTTCTCTCTAGAGCTCACAAAAAAACAGAACTTAATGGAATTTAAGTAATTGAACAGATGTCGGTCAATTAGTTGTTTAATAACCACCCAAAAAACGAAATGTCGGTTAATCGCTCACCAGAAATGGTCCAAAATAAACCAAAATAGCTTCTTAGCAAGAGCAATTTCTCAATAAATAATTTTACTAGGACTGTCTGGGAGTGGTCTGAATGGGCAGGGGGAAACGGAATACTAGCAGAGAGGCTTGGAACTCTCTTTCTTATTGGTCTGTTAACTAATTTACTGCCTGGTGATGTCAAAACTCCATCCCACCAAAACAGGCTGAAAACAGCCCTTACATTGAAAGGGCATTATCATAATTTTCACAATTTCACAGTATTATTCCAACCTCATAGTGTGTAAATATATATAAAACACAGATAAATCACGTGTTTGACTGCACTGGGCCTTTAAGTAATTTGACTGACAGCATGCAATACACATATTTGCTGACCTAATGTTGAATATCCGTGTTGTAATGGTGTTTTCCATGCTTTGTCCACCCATATACTCTTTACATACTGTAATAAGCTTTAGACATATCCCATCCAAGTATCTGACATTTTGTTATTTTGAATTGGGACACAAGTATTATGAATTGTCTGTCAGCTTATTGTCTGTAAAGTCAGATGTTCAGTTCTCAATTCTGCTGTCACAATTGTGGAAAAATAAAAAGTGAAAGATTAAAGAAGGCTTTTCTACCACCCAGGGAATTAACAGGCTTTGTGCTCTTACCGTGACATGCTGTCTTCAGAACATGAGTGACAAGTTAGCATTTGAGTTTACTCACACATTTAGGCTGGTAGCACACTGACTCTGGGGTAGACTGAAGCGAGGATGACACTGTCACTTTACGGACATTTTGTGCTGAAAATACCATCTGAGTTGTGGAAGAAACCCGCTGGGCGTGTGTGCCCGTGCGTGCGTGCACGCCTGTGCCCAACTGTGTATGTGTGTCCGCCCTTGTGTGTGTGTCCGCCGGTGTGTGTGTCCGCGCATGTGTCCACCCATGTGTGTGTGCGTGTTGAGGTTGCCTGAGAGCACTGTGATCCCTGAAAATCTGCATCAGCAGCAGACTGTTAACCTCTCCAGACACTGTGGATCCTCTCTTAAGACTAGAGGTCGACCGATTATGATTTTTCAATACCGATACCGATTAGTGGAGGACCAAAAAAAGCCGACATCGGCCGATTTTATATATACATTGGTAATAATGACAATTACAACAATACTGAATGAACCCTTATTTTAACATAATATAATACATCAATAAAATCTATTTAGTCTCAAATAAATAATGAAACATGTTCAATTTGGTTTAAATAATGCAAAAACAAAGTGTTGGAGAAGAAAGTAAAAGTGCCTTATGTGTCATGTAAAAAAGCTAACGTTTAAGTTCCTTGCTCAGAACATGAGAACATATGAAAGCTGGTTGTTGAGTCTTTAATATTCCCAGGTAAGAAGTTTTAGGTTGTAGTTATTATAGGACTATTTCTCTCTATACTATTTGTATTTCATATACCTTTGACTATTGGATGTTCTAATAGGTACTTTAGTATTGCCAGCCTAATCTCGGGAGTTGATAGACTTGAAGTCATAAACAGCGCAATGCTTGAAGCACAGCGAAGAGCTGCTGGCAAATTCACGAAAGTGCTGTTTGAATGAATGCTGATGAGCCTGCTGCTGCCTACCACCACTCTATCAAATCATAGACTTAATTATAATATAATAACACACAGAAATACGAGCATTAGGTCATTAATATGGTCAAATCCGGAAACTATCATTTTGAAAACAAAACGTTTATTCTTTCAGTGAAATACAGAACTGTTCTGTATTTAATCTAATGGGTGGCATCCATAAGTCTAAATATTGCTGTTACAATGCACAACCTTCAATGTTATGTCATAATTATGTAAAATTCTGGCAAATTAATTACGGTCTTTGTTAGGAAGAAATGGTCTTCACACAGTTCCCAACGAGCCAGGTGGCCCAAACTGCTGCATATACCCTGACTCTGCTTGCACAGAACGCAAGAAAAGTGACACAATTTCCCTAGTTAAAATAAATTAATGTTAGCAGGCAATATGAACTAAATATGCAGGTTTAAAAAATATATACTTGTGTATTGATTTTAAGAAAGGCATTGATGTTTATGGTTAGGTACACATTGGTGCAACGACAGCGCTTTTTTTCGCAAATGTGCTTGTTAAATCACCCATTTGGTGAAGTAGGCTGTGATTCAATGACAAATTAACAGGCACTGCATCGAATATATGCAACGCAGGACACGCTAGACAAACTAGTAATATCATATACCATGTGTAGTTAAATAGTGATTATGTTAAGATTGATTGTTTTTTCTAAGCTAAGTTTAATGCTAGCTAGCACCTTACCTTGGCTTCTTGCTGCACTCGCATAACAGGTAGTCAGCCTGCCACGCAGTCTCCTCGTGGAGTGCAATGTAATCGGTGTCCAAAAATGCAGATTACCGATTGTCATGAAACCTTGAAATCGGCCCCAATTAATCGACCATTCCGATTAATCGGTCGACCTCTACTTAAGACACAGGCTAAGGGAGGCTTCCAGTCTAACAATGCCCTGGGACAGGAAGCTGCTCCAAGTTGACATGAGAACAAGCAGAGGTTATTCAAGTGCATATTTATTTACAGTCTAGTGCTCTTCATTTCTAATTTCTTACTGTTAGTTTGGTTTCAAAATGTAGATTTGGAAAGGAAATTAAGGAATTTACCTCATTGTGCTTAGGCTATAGTTGTTTATTTAGTTTTGTTCACCACAATGAAAATAAAATGTTTATATTACACAACAGGAATTATAATGGGTGTTGAATTATTGGAAGCTTGCCAGCCCTGAACTACGGGAAATGAAACGTCCCTTGTAAGATATACAGAGGCAACCTGAGCCTCCCATCTCCCGCTGATTCAGAGAAGTGTAATTTCGGTGAGGATACGTCCAGTGCGGTTGGTGTACAGAATTCAAAGAGGTTTTTCTGCTTAGTTGATGTGTTTTGTCAAGCTCATAGAGAGCAGAGTTTTTCTCAATCAAAGTCAGCTGCCTCTCCCCCACCAAGTTTGGCATGAAGCCAGTAATTGAAGCAGAGCAGCCAGCACGTTCTGGATGGAATATCCTAGCACTGGTCAGTAATGCAGCACTTTGCACTCTCCCCCTCCTCCTCCCCTTCCATCGTCCACACGTACTTCCTCTCAGCACAAAAGTGCACAACTCTGGGCTATTGTTTTGACAGCATGTGAAAGGCTGTCAAAAAATATATTTCTTAGCCAGGCTTTTAGTCTAGTGAATCTACTTTTCAGTTATCAGGGATTAAACATTTCACTGAATAACCTGAATGTCAAGAGCTTTACACTTGTCAAAATAATGAAATTATGAAAAGACAAGCTGTCTGAAAACTAGCATTCTCTGGGGTGATGGAGGACTATTATTGGGAAATGCTGATGTAGCTACTTTCCCGATACTCCCTGTCTTTCCATTACCTAGAGCAGGGCTCTCCAACCCTGTTCCCGGAGAGCTACCCTCCTGTAGGTTTTCAGTCCAACCCGAGTTGTAACTATAATCAGGTGCGCTAGATTAGGGTTGGAGCAAAAACCTACAGGACGGTAGCTCTCCAGGAACAGGGTTGGAGTCCTGACCTAGAGTGGAGACTATGTGTACTGTAAATTACTGACACAAAAAAAACTTTATGGTGGCTGTGTCGGTTGATGTGCAACACACAGCCCCACTCAAGCAATTGGCCAATCAATCATACCTGAACATCCTATATGACCTGTTGCTTGGCCTCAGAAATCATGTTCCTATCTTTTGTGGCCCCCATTTTATGATGAAGATAGATACCATCATCTCCTCGTTTGTGTGTAATGACAAAGCTCTTTTAGAAATTAATCCAACATTACTTCAGGGAGGATAAACTTCTTACTAGACTCATTTTTCGTCCGTTTTGAATCGCATTAAGACATCAATGCACATTTGCCTGTAATTCAATATCATTGCAACATATATGTACAGTAGCACCATGAATCGTAACATCTTACTGTCAAGTCATCAGTGTCAGTGGTCATGGGTGTTATCCTCCTGCATGCAGGGTTCCAACCCATTTCCTATTCGGAACAGAACGTTCAAATGAACTGCAGGATATTCTTGGATCTTATTCATCTTACCTCAGCACCTCCCCTTCACATCTTAGTATATGCTTATTAAGATCAAAGAGGTCTTGTATCACAGTGCTGTAACTTAATGCAGCAACACAGACGTGTTTGATACTGAAATCAGTGTACAGTATGTGGTGTAACTGGGTGTGTTCTTATGTGGGGGTTTTTCTCACCTCAAATTTTTACGACCTGCAACACTTTTTTAACAAGTCTCACCAGCTGTAGAATGGATAGGGAAGCTAATTACTTGACAGTAAATTAGCATACGCTCAGCCCAGATCCATCCTGCCAGGTCATTACCACATGTTCCAGCTCCTTGGAGTATTAAGAGTTCTTAATATCTAAAGAAAGCTGCCAATTATTTTGAGGACTGCAGTGAGAGACCATATGCCGTGTTCCACCAATTTGCATTTTCCTCTCCTTATTTCCTATTTCAGAGTAAATCCAAGAGTCCTTGATGTTCATTCATCGAAAAAGCTGTTTAAATACACTTTAAGGGACAATAGGAATTTGACACTTGTCTTCAATAACCCCAAAACATTTAAACTTGGATGACAGAGGTGCGATATTCACTACCCCTAAATCTACAGACAATGTGACCAGGCTAGGACTGAATTTAAGATATCTTAGCTGGAAGATGTGGCGGGTTTACTAGAATCGCTTGACTTTGCTTGAAAAACAAGTGAATCACTTATATAGGTCCATCTATAAAAGCGTCCTCCCTTTCTGCAGATACTATCAGTTTGCATGATGGCAGACATGCCAAATAGAATCTTTCAGCGAGGAAAAATAGTATTTCACTCAGTTCATGAACCCATCTAGATACCCACCTCCGTATCTATTCATGACCAAAATCACATTACGGTTCATACAGTGCCTTCAGAAAGTATTCATAACCCTTGACTTATTCCACATTGTGTTGTGTTTTTTTTCTCACCCATCTACACACAATACCCCATATTGACAAAGTGAAAACATGTTTTTTTTTATTTGTGCAAATGTATTGAAAATGAAATACAGAAATATATAATTTACATAAGTATTCACACCCCTGCGATTGCAGATGTGAGTCTTTCTGGGTATGTCTCTAAGAGCTTTCCACAGCTGGATTGTGCAATATTTTCTCATGATTATTCTCAAAATTCTTCAAGCTCTCAAATAGGTTTTTGATCATTGCTAGACAACCATTTTCAGGTCTTGTCATAGATTTTCAAGTCGATTTAAGTCAAACTGTAACTTTGCCACTCATGAACATTCACTGTCTTTTTTGTAAGCAACTCCAATGTAGATTTGGCCTTGTGTTTTAAGTTATTGATCTGCTGAAAGGTGTTTTAATCTCCCAGTGTCTGGTGGAAAGCAGTCTGAACCAGGTTTTCCTCTAGGATTTTGCCTGTGGTTAGCTCCATTCCGTTTCTTTTTTATCCTGAAAAACTCACCAGTCTTTAACGATTACAAGCATACCCATAACATGATGCAGCCACCTCTATGCTTGCAAATATGGAGAGTGGTACTCTGTAATGTGTTTATTGGATTTGCCCCAAAAATAACACTTTGTATAACTGTTTTAAAGTCACCATTGGCCTCGTGGTGAAGGGGTTTATTTCATCTCCGGCAACTGAGTTAGGAAGGACGTCTTTATCTTTGTAGTGACTTGGTGTATTGATACACCATCGAAAGTGTAATTAATCAGGGGATAGTATTGTGAGGCATTGGAAAACCTCCTTGGTTTTGTGGTTGAATCTGTGTTTGAAGTTCACTGCTCGACTAATGGACCTTACAGATAATTGTGTGGGGTACAGAGATAAAAAAAAACAACACTGTTATTGCACACAGAGGCCATGCAGCTTATTGTGTGACTTGTTAAGCACATTTTTACTCCTGAACCTATTTAAGCTTGCCATAACAAAGTGGTTGAGTACTTATTGAAATAAAATAAAAGTAAAAATGTTTTAAAAAATCAGTTCCAATTTGACATTATGGGGTATTGTGTGTAGAGGCCGACCCATTATGATTTTTCAACGCCGATACCAATTATTGGAGGACCAAAAAAAGGCTATACCGATTAATCGGCCGATTTAAAAAAATGTATTTGTAATAATGACAATTACAACAATACTGAATGAACACTTATTTTAACATAATACATCAATAAAAATCAATTTAGCCTCAAATAGTTACAGCATCAGCGAACGCACACACTCAATTCAGCCATTCCAATTAATCGGTCGACCTCTAATTGTTTGAAGGCCAGTGACAACAAATCTAATTGTAATCTATTTTAAATTCAGGCTAGAACACAACAAAATGTGGAAAAAGTCAAGAGGTGTGAATAGTTTCTGTATGGATAGAACCACAGAGGACCCATAGAGTTTTAATCTGATTATGACAGCCCCCCAATAATTTCCATCCTCCTGATTTCAGACTGTGCTTTTCTATCTTCCTCTCTCCTCTAATTCTGTACTGGCATCTTCACACATCATTGCACTCCCATTCCCCAGATTGGATTGCTTTATGCTACTCAAGAGACCTTGCAGAGCAACCGGGCAGGCTCACAGCAATCAGATTGGACACATCCTGCCATGAGCTACTGTAGATCAACTGTTTTATTGTCTTGCAGTTTGCAATTTGTTACTTTCCTGCTACAGTTTGATGTATCGTTTTTAATAACTGGGCTGTGGGGGGGGGGGGTCTGTACTGAATGGGTCTGTTTGGCTCAGTTAGGGTAGAGACATTCCGCTGTGATCAGTAAAGCTATTCTTTTGTGTAGAAAGAGTACAGGGATATCAGATTTGGCACAGAGATATCAGATTTGAAGGCACTTTTTCAGATTTTCTCTAAACACTTTTCATCCTAGTTCAAGGGTTTGCACTGTAATCGATTCAAGTAGGAGAATGCTTGTAGTCGAAGGCTTTACCAAGAGTTCAGAAGGCAGTTATTTAATCTTCAAAGCTCTGGCTGTATTTTAGGGTACAAATCGGCAATTATGGACCAGGCCAGAGTTAAAGGATAAGCAGAACATCCCAATCTCTCCAGATTGATTACCTTCAAGACACTGGAGGGCTGCCGCTTCTCTCTACTCTACAATATTAAGCTGCTTTAGGGGATACTTTTGTTGCAGGCCTGGATTAGGGGACTTTGTGGATTGTATAGAATAGTTGCTCTGCTGTTGTATTGTGTGGCCTCCCACATTGCCAGACTGATACTCGGGACAGTGTGTACAACAGGCATGTAGAGCAAGCTGAGGGATCTTCCTTCTCTAATGACACACGGGTTAAATAGGCTTAGCCTGTCCAAATGGCAACGTCCCGCTGCCGGGATAAAGAGCAACATCTCAGAATACATATTTACCCTGACCCCAAAAGTTTGGGCGGGGGGGGTTTGGATGACTACTGGCTGCAAGCGAACGAGTGATGCGCCTTTGGAGCAATACTGGCTGTATTCAAGGTTCAGCCAATCATTCACATAACAATAGAATTGCAGCACGTGACTGAAGAGAGAAGAGACAACCAATGTGTCAGTTACAGCATCAGCGAACACTGAGAAAGCGGAGGGTGGAATGGCAGTGTACCAGCTACAGCAGCGCGTCCACTGAACGATAACTTAGAGGTAGCTGAGAAGCCTGACTACGGAGACAGGGGTGAGAAGGTGATGAACCGTGCTTTTGTAAATGAAAAACAACTGGCATTTGGAAAGTTTGAGGTGATGGAGAAAGTGTGGTGGAACAAGTATTGTTAGCATTTTTCATTTTTAAGTATATTGCTACAGTAGCTGAATAGAATACTCCGTTAGCTACCCAGAGAAATGTTGAGCAACAATAGCCAACTTAACTGATCAAATAATTTATGGTGTTAAAATTAGCTGGCAAATAAGGTCAGACAGCTAATGTTAGCTAGCTAACGTTACAACATCAGATAAGCTAACGTTAATAACCTAATTATTTCGCTATAGTATTAACTGGTATATGACTCCTTGCCGTTGTTGTGCCGAAAATCTCCCCCTGCCAGAATCCCCCTCGCTTGAACGCACACACTCAATTCTTCATTGCTGCGACTTGCTTGCTCGTTGAGATTTCTGCTCTTCACTTGTCAGTTTAGCCACCAAAATGATTATTTAACAGTATTTTTTATTGGAATTTCACAATTTTCACCCATATTAAGAGATACAAAAACAGAGACAAAGCAACAAGAAAGAAAACAGCACTCACTTACACATACCTACGTATAGATATATATATATACATATATACATGCATATACACATATATATACATACATACATACACACACATACACACATACATACATACACACACCCATACATACGTACACCATTTTCCTCTTCCCGCTCGGTGCTTCTCTCACCCCATCCCCATCATTGTGTCTCTCAATACATAAATTTTAAACAAACTTACAAACAGAAATTAAACAAAAAAGCTCAGTTTAAACAAAGAGGTTAGGTTCCACACATGGAACGTACAGTGTAGTTCTGAAATACATAGATCCCCGCCATTCTAAGAGAATCCTTGCAGCATAATAGCTGATACCTCAGGATCTAGGTAATTTAGATAAGGTTCCCATACTTTGTAGAACTGGTCTGACCAAAATGATTATGGAGTGTGCCAGGCCTTGCAGTTCCAAAATAGAAGGGGGGGAGAATTTCGGTAGGCAAGAAAATGGCCTTGCCGAAATCCCCCCTTCTAATTTCCTTAATTTTGAAACTATTTGATTTGATTTGATTTGAACTTGGAGTCAAATACTTTGTGGCACACAGAGTCAAAAACCTTCTATAGAATGAACTTCACGTCAGGATAGGCAATCAAAATGAATAATGAATGTATGTGTGTTATATTAAACAGAGGAGGGAGTACAATGTAGGCAAGCATTAAACATTTCAGAACAACTACTAGTCGAATAAGACTTGGGAGAGATGATGAATTTTGGCAAAGATATTTATTTATAGACTAATACACTTGAAACAAATAGCCAAACCAAAAACTGCAGACATTACTAGTGCCTCACCTGCGATTAAATCGGCATAAAAAAAATAAAATGAAACGCAGCCTAACGTGATCATTGACAGCTTCCTTTGCTTACTGGACCCTGGCAATCTGTGTGAAATGTTAACAAGTTAGCTGTCACAGTTGTCGTAAGGACGGGACCAACGCGCAGCATGTGTTGCGTTCCACATATTTATTTCAAAGTGAAACTTAAGCAAAAACAATAAATCAATAAATTAACAACTAAACGTGACTACGTGGTGCTACATGCACAATACACAAAACAATATCCCACAAACACAGGTGGGAAAAATAGCTACTTAAATATGATCCCCAATCAGAGGCAACGATTACCAGCTGCCTTTAATCGGGAACCATACCAAAACACCAACATAGAAATTTTAAACTAGAACACCCCCTAGTCACGGACCTACTACACCGTAGAGAAACAAGGGATCTCTATGGTCAGGGCGTGACATTAGCGAACTAACTAGAGTACTATCTGTGAACTAATGTTTTCCCTCCACAGTATGTGGTTCATTTTCAGAATTAGAGATTTAGGTGAAAATGAGGCGTTGCTTGTTAAACAAGTGGATTCAGGGATCAAGTGTTGCTGGAGCTGGGCCTGGCTTAAGCTGGAAGCCACTATAGAGTTGAAAGGAACACCACACACTTCCCCTCTTTCTCATTTCTTTAATACAGTGGATTAAAGGGGGTATGTCAGGTGTACTCTCTGCCTGAAAGAGATCAATTATGCCAACAAAGGGTATCATGCTCTGCTGGCACATTTTAGAATAGATGTCCAAAGGCAGAAAGTGTACACTGTAATAATGTGCAGTGTCGCCCAAATATATTGTTTTTGTTGTGTTGAACTTGACAGTAACACGAGTGAGGGGGGATTATAATATATTTGCAGTAAAGTCTAGGCAACAAATAACATTGGATTGCTTTCTATACATTTTTTTTAGCTGTGAGTTAGGTTCACATTAACCACTTTTTATTTTACACACAGAGACTGGTCATGTAGATCATATTCTTTGTTGTTTAATTAGTTAAAACCTGCATTTCTCCCTAGCAGGGATTTTTTGCATGTTTCAATGCAATAAAAAAAAGTCGCCCTTTTGGGCAAAATATAGACCACTTGTCTGACCGCTTGCATGATGACGAGTTTCTCACATGACTGGCCTATATGGGTGATGGTTTTTCTCGCCTGAATGATCTGAATCTAGGATTACAGGGACTCTGCAACTATATTCAATGTGTGGGACAAAATTGAGGCTATGATTAAGAAGTTGGAGCTCTACTCTGTCTGCATTAAAAAGGACATCACACAGGTCTTTCGCTCATTGTATGATTTTTCTTTGTACAAATTAACTCAAGTTTACGGACAATGTTAAATGTGATATAGCAAAGCACCTGCGTGACTTGGGTATGCAATTACGCAGGTACTTTCCCGAAACAGATGACACAAACAACTGGATTCGTTATCCCTTTCATGCCCTGCCTGCAGTCCACTTACCGATATCTGAACAAGAGAGCCTCATCGAAATTCCATCAAGCGGTTCTGTGAAAATTGAATTGAATCAGAAGCCACTGCCAGATTTCTGGATAGGCTGTGCTCAGAGTATCCTGCCTTGGCAAATCGTGCTGTTAAGACACTGATGCCCTTTGCAACCATGTACCTATGTGAGAGTAGATTCTCGGCCCTCACTAGCATGGAAACTAAATACAGACACAGACTATGTGTGGAAAATTATTTAAGACTGAGACTCTCTCCAATACAACCCAACATTGCCGAGATATGTGCATCCTTTCAAGCACACCCTTCTCATCAACCTGTGGTGAGTTTTCAATTAACACATAAGGTTTTATATGTAAGATGGTTAAATAAAGAGCAAAAATATTGATTATTATTATTTGTGCCCTGGTCCTATAAGAGCTCTTTGTCACATCCCACGAGCCGGGTTGTAACAAACTCACACTCATTCTTATGTTTAATAAATGTATTGTATAGTGTGTGTGTGTGTGTGTGTGTGTGTGTGTGTGTGTGTGTGTGTGTGTGTGTGTGTGTGTGTGTGTGTGTGTGTGTGTGTGTGTGTGTGTGTGTGTGTGTGTGTGTGTGTGTGTGTGTGTGTGTGTGTGTGTGTGTGTGTGTGTGTGTCAGTCTTACAATGATGGCAAAAAAACATTTGAGAGTGCGCTGACCCTGGTGGTAGAGGGGGTACACAGCTGGAGGTTGAATGTTTGAAGTGGTGGGGGACAATAAAAAGTTTGGGAACCACTGACCTAGACCTTTATTAACAGGCAAAGAAGATCTAACTGGCTATTTGTTCCAATGAGAAGATCATAAATCACTTATGTCTGTGTTCAACACTTACCAACATATTGAGCTTTGAGAGGTTAAGTAATTTAAGGAAAATAAATATCATGCTGCCAATACATGTTTCTAGCCCTGCACACAGTTTTATAATAGTCCTCTGCACTGCATCTGGCAGAGGCAATGCCTATTGGTATATTAAATCAATAAAACAAATTGACTTTATTTATTAAGCCTGTTGCTTAGGAGAAATGCATTGGAGGTCAACAACACCACTTTGTCCATCGGATGATGGGTGAGACTCAGTCAGCAAGTAGATCATAACAAGTATGTAAATGTGTCTTTCATTGTAATGGGATTTCTATGGGGGTAAATGGTTAGCAGAACACTGAATGGGAATCGCTCACATTAGCATCCATGTGGGAGGACTTTGATACTCTTTGTATTGTAAATGCATGAATCAGGAAACAATGGGCGTGGCTGTTATTACAATGTTATGGTGTTCCAGTATGGTGTTTTATGTGAGTGCTTTACAGTATGTGTGACATGAATTACTGTGAAACTAACAGTTTTGAAAGGTTTTGACAACAATGGATTGCTTGACTAGTGTGTATCCATCTGACAGTATGAAACACTGCAGAATGAAAACAGCTATCATGGAATTCCACAAAGTAATTTCTTCTCACCACATGCATGTGAATCATATAGCCGTTTCAGCTGTGTCAGCAACACTGCATTGCCCTCCGTGTGTATGCTGGTCTCTCGCCACACAAGATGAGTGGGTGGGTGGCGATGGGGGGCTGAATTAGCAGAGCGACAGTTCTTGCCATCCACAACATCTTTTTCTTCCCGGAATTCATTACAGCAGTACACTCCACGGATTTGGGGCAGAAAAGGGTCTCCGGACCAATGTAATATGTAATGGAGACAAACAACATCCGGGAACATCAGAATGTACAGTTCTGTTGAAGCTCTGGCCGGCATTTAAACTATACATTTAAAAAATAATTTAAAAATAATCTTCTGTTTGGGTATACATGAGTATACATATGTTCCTGTTAATTGGATGTGCATATACTGGTATCAGGAATTGTATTTTCATTCTTTGTTAAAACATCAAGCCCAGATCAAGATGTTCTTTTTGCTTCACATGCCGTGCAGGATTTTGTTTTATCAGATCTTCCAAACAGCAGTATAGGTTGCAAGGCAGAAACAAAACTTGGCTAGCATCCTTTGCAATTCTGTAGTTCTCATTGAAATAACAATGCAAGTGCATTTGATGTAACCCACTTTTTCAATTTTCCCTATATATGTTCAAGAGATTTGAAAATGTCCCAGTATCGCGTTGGTATTTTCAGGGAAAGGGATTGAAGCTAGCCTAATAGTTCTTATGGGAAACATGTCATTTGAAGTTTTGTTAATTCTCTTGTATCCGTTTTACGGACGTTACTCAACACTGAATTCACAATGATGAATGATGTGCCTGAGAGGATTTGAGCATTTTAAAAGGAGTTGCATATTGGAAAGTAAAGCTGTTTGCTTTTTTATGGATGGGGAGTAATCTCCATTCAAATGGGCTAACTTAAACTGACAGCAGAGAGGTGGAACTTCATTGGGTTGTTTGTGTCTCAGTGGCCTAAAAAGCATCTACTGAGTTATTTTAAAACTCAAGTGTAAAGTCAGAGAGATAATCTTAAATAGGGTTTTATTCATTCTATTCTGATTGCGAGTTGACAAGCAGCTTAATTTAAAGACACTGGTAAATGGTGTAACGGATGGTGTGGTAAATTATCGGAGCTCGACTGGTAATGACTCTGACGAGGGAGCACAGCTTGAGTTCCAGACCGACCTTCCCCTCAGAAGATTTAGAATCCATCCCTAAATCTACTGGCAATTTTCCACCGATATCAGGGTAGCACAGAAATTAGGTATAGAGCTGGAAAATGCAGCACAGACGAGGGTTAATGTTGGTGTCTACTACGGCTGTGGAATCGGTAATGCAATTGCGCTGTTTTTCTTTAGGGTCATTGGCCTCTCATCTCCCCTAAAACTACCAGTAGGCAAGGTTACTGAGGTGAAAAAGAAAGTTGCGTGAGACGTCTCCAAACGGTCGCTGGTGCAGTCTCAACCGGCCTGGTTGGGTGGCTAGAGTTAGTATTATTGATGGCATTTTCAACACCCATTACTGGTAAATGGAGCAACACTGGTGTGCTCATTTCTAAACTCATTAAAGTGGAAGAGAAATCTGCTGCCAGGACTGAAATGATCTGGATGAATTAGCAATAGACGAAGATTGAGTAAAGGAACACAGGCTACGATGTGGTTGGAGATTTGAGGCGTTTCCTGTGGTGTTGTTCCAGGGGACTGCCTGACAGGCGGCCATAAATAATCTCTTCTGTTTACAGTCAACATTTCTCAACTCTTAATTCATTTGGGATTTACCTGTCCCTTGGATGCGAACAGAAGAGATCCCTGTTGTGATTTTGATCACATCAGACTTGCTACGTTCTCTAACTTTTATTTCACCTTTATTTAACCAGGTCGGCCAGTTGAGAACAAGTTCTCATTTACAACTGCGACCTGGCCAAGATAAAGCAAAGCAGTGTGACTAAAACAACAACACAGAGTTACACATGGGATAAACAAACATACAGTCAATAAGACAATAGAAAAATATGTTTGCAGTGTGCAAATGAAGTAAGGGGGCAAGGCAATAAATAGGCCATAGTGGCGAAGTAATTACAATTTAGCAATTAACACTGGAGTGATAGATGTGCAGATGAGGATGTGCAAGTAGAAATACTGGTGTGCAAAAGAGCAGAAAAACAAAAACAAATATGGGGATGAGATAGGTAGTTGGTTGGATGGGCTGTTTACAGATGGGCTGTGTACAGCTGGGGCAACGGTAAGCTGCTCTGACAGCTGATGCTTAAAGTTAGTGAGGGAGATATATATAAGTCTCCAACTTCAGTGATTTTTGCAATTCATTCTAGTCATTGGCAGCAGAGAACTGGAAGGAAAGGCGGCCAAATAGGTGTTGGGTTTGGGGATGGCCAGTGAAATATACCTGCTGGAGCGCGTGCTACAGGTGGGTGTTGTAATAGGGGTTGCAACAATGGCTCGGATCATTTTAGGAAGAGAGAGTCCAGATTGTCTTGCCCAGCTGATTTGTAGGAATCCATATTTTGCAGCTCTATCAGAACATCCGCAGTCTGGATTTGGGTGAAGGAGAAGGGGGGGGGGCTTTGGCCAGTTGCTGCGAGGGGGGCAGAGCTGTTGTTGGCCGGGGTTGGTGTAGCCAGGTGGAAAGCATGGCCAGCTATAGAAAAATGCTTATTGAAATTCTAGATTATCGTGGATTTATCGGTGGTGACAGTGTTTCCTAGCCTTAGTGCAGTGGGCAGCTGGGAGGAGGTGATCTTTTTTCTCCATGGACTTCACAGTGTCCCTAAACTTTGGGAAATTTGTGCTGCAGGATGCAAATTTCTGTTTGAAGAAGCTAGCCTTTGCTTTCCTAACTGACTGTGTATATGTGTTCCTGACTTCCCTGAAAAGTTGCATATCGCGGGGAGCGTAATGCTCACCATATGGAGACAAGTGAATTCTTCCAAGAAGTAGAATAACTCACTCCACTGTTTGGACTAACAGAAGTGAAATCAGAGTCTCAGAAGTGATGATGTGACTTGCGTCAGGGAAATCCAAGGACCTTAGATCCTTAGAACAGCTTTGTCTCTTGTCTTTGGCAAGGTCCATTCTAACCTTTCTTGCAATCCTGCTCTGACATCGGCATTTCTCAAAGTGACTGTCAGAATCCCCCCTCGGATTAATAGACCATCTGAGCCAGGAGCCCGATAACGTCCTCTCTGGATGTCACAGAAAAACCTTTGAGGCATTATTTTGTAGGTGGCTACATAGTCCAATGAGACAATGGCACTGTAAGGGTTGGAGTGAATATTAATGCAACCTGTATACCTTGGGAACACTACAGATTTATCATTAATCAAAGGAAGTGATGGAAGTGAGACATTTCTAGTTTTCTCAGTACAGCTCAACACAATTTACTGTTTGACAGACTGTCACTTCCCCTTGTGCATTATAAAGCCCCTCTGTAATTGTGATCTGTCAGAACACTATACATACAAAGTAGGTTGTCAAACATCAAAAAGTAATTTCCTGTCTAGATTTATAACCAGTCATTGTTTGGAAAGTTGATGATTTGTTTTTGTTATAGTGGCCCAAACAATCTTTATGGTTTGCAAGGTTTCCCCTCATGGCTTGTTTCAAGAGCCCTGCTGAACTGAACTTCTTATTCCACGGTAGTTACCACTCTGAGTTTGTACAGTAGGCGTCAATGGGAATTTAATTGAGCTCTTTACCCATCCAGCTCAGGATGTGGAGTTGACTGTCTCTCTCGGGGTGATCTACAGTTAGACTCACAGGAGGTAAGTGAACTGGCATTGTGGTGCCAGGACAACAACATCAGCAAAACAAGGGAGTTGATTGTTGATTTCATGAAGCAGAGGAGGGAACATGCCCCAATCCACCTCCCCACAATTCCCAACCAACTTGTCTCCGGTACACGTTGTCTGTTCATTTGAATGAGTTGACAGTTGGAGAAGTTGCATGATCTGCGCTGAGAATTTGAAAAGTATGAATGCCAAAGGTTCAATATTCCAGAACACTGCTGTGCATACACATACACGTTTGGTACTCTGATAGAACCTTAGGGCGGCTGAAGAAATTCGGCATCCCACCCCGGGTCCTATCCAAATACTACCACTGAACCATCGAGAGCGTCCTGACCGGTTGCTTCATGGCCTGGTACGGAAATTGCTCCGTCCACAACTGCAAGGCCCAGTACATCAATTGCTCTCACCCATCCAGGACATCTACTTGAAACGGTGCCTGAGGAAGGCCTGCAGCATCATCAAGGACCCCACACACCCCAGCCACGATCTGTTCACTCACTTACTGTCGGGCAGATGGTATCTGAGCATGAGCCTGATACAAACAGTCTCAGAGACCGTTTCTATCTACAAGCCATCAGACTAACAAGAGGGAGAGGAAGCGATCGAGCCTTGTGTTTCTTCTTCTTGAATTTTCTGTGGCCTAATTCTCCTCTTTAAATTCTTAATAGACATTGAGTGCTGCATGGAACTCTTTCAGACCACTCAAGCTGCCAAAAGCCTTAAAATAGCACTACAAACGGCTGTGTGGGATTATTTATTTATTTGAGTAATTCCACCCTTGCCACTAGATTTGCTGTGCATTTGGATAGAAGATGTACCATTTTCAGCCCATCCACTGAGGTTTTGAATTTGCTAGCATTATACAGTAGGTATTATTAGTATAACCACAATAGTATGACAAATAGTTATCTTGTTTCCAGACTTGACAAATAGTAACAACAAAATGACATCTTTCAAGGATTGCAAGAGTTTGAGAAGGATGTAAACATTTGCTGGAATGTAACCATTTTGCTGTAGATTCATGAGATCATCTTCTTCCTCTAGCATTCTTAGTTCATGGAGAGGGCTATCTTCTCCCCTGGGGACACTATGTGGGATGCTTCCGGGCCAGCCATCTTCAAGGGGCAGCACATGTTGGAGGACGGATTCATAATTTCACATAATTAGGGGCCTAAATTTAACACCTTGCTCTTTTTGGCTAATTTGCAAGCTATTCTCCTGCTGCGTGGCCCACAAAGACAGGCAGAACGCTTATCTGGGTCGTCCGGTTACGGTGAGGGATGAGGGAAGAGTCACATGAGTTTGGTGGCGATGACGTGTGACAGAATGTCTGTTGGTCCGACTCTGAATGAGTGCTTCTCTGGGACTGAAAGCGACTCAAAGTGGTGGGTGTTAGCTGATCCAGTAACATTGACCAAACATCCATAAAATATCCATCTCTTCATAATGCCAACTGTGTTTATGCATCAGGCATTACAGATTGGCAAACTAAAAGGGCTCTGTCAGGGGAAAAAGGCTATTGATTTTCACATCCATTAAGCCCAGGAGGCTTCCAGATCGTCTGTGTTGTCATATTGTAGTGGTAAACATGGGGATGGACTGTGGGAATGTCCTCATTGTCTCGGTCTAAACAGCATCTCTGAAGGACAGGATAGTTTACCAGGAACGGTTTTCATTGAAGAAGTCTAATCATGCGTTGCAGGCGTAGTAGCAGGTCTTGAAAATAGTAATCTGACTCTGAGTCACCTGAGTGGCACCTCCAAAGTGACACCTTCATCTTTTTTGCAAGGACTTCAATGCACCATGTAGCTCCTGAATTAAATCAGCTGGCTAATGGCACCCTCAACTGCATTGTGATCAGGGGGAATCCCTCACCTATTTCTCAGACCAGTGGTTACTTACTTTCTATAGCACTGCAATGCTATGCTCCCTCACGTGATCTGCAGCTGCACACACGCAACATACTGTATATAGTCGTCATCATCCAGGGGGAAACCAATCCCACAGAGACTGGAGACGCTCACTATTGAAATAAATGTACAAAAAGGTAATCTCACCAATTTCAAGGCTCATTAAGCTGTGTAACAAACGCAAGTTCGAAGAAATAATTTGAAGAAGAGTGTTAACCTGTTTTTTCTCTGCCTGCACATTGTAATTGGCATTCTTACTGTAGCAGTTGTGTGTAAGAAGGAAAACAAATGCTTTTTTGAAGGGATAGCTACCGTTGTATGGCTTTCCTGACCATGTACGGGTGACGAGTACTTACCAATTATGTTTTAGAAATTGTGAATCACAATTCACAAACATATTAAATCAGTATGAAATAGTAAAGGTATGACGTCTGAGTGTGTGTGTGTTTGTTTATGTGTTTTTCCCTTATGAGGGATCAGCTCTGTGGGTGCGTAATACACATCATTTCTGCACAAACATTCTGCAACCCCCCTTCAGTTTAAGGTAGGAAGGGACATGTTTTAACTGTTATATGCAAGTCTATGCTCTTTGTTTGAAAGTGTGTGCATCACTTGTTGGGATAACTCCCGAAGCCAGCCAAAGTGTAATGGTCGTCGGTGGAAGAAGGTGAGGACCAAAGCGCAGCGTGGTAAGTGTTCATATCTTTTAATTAAGTAATAGAACACTTGAACAAAACAATAAACGACCAACGAACAGTCCCGTAAGGTGAATGATAAAAAAACACTAAACAGGAAAATAAACACCCATGCAACACAGGTGGAAAAAGGCTACCTAAGTATGATTCTCAATCAGAGACAACTAACAACACCTGCCTCTGATTGAGAACCATACCAGGCCAAACTCAAAACACAACGTAGAAAAGCGAACATAGACAACCCACCCAACTCACGCCCTGACCATACTAAAACAAAGACATAAATAAAAGAACTAAGGTCAGAATGTGACACAAAGAGGTTGTCTGTGTGTACAGATGCTGTATCTTAATTTGATCATCCTTTTGTTGCAGGAATGTTCATGCACAGCAGGAAATGCAAATTTGTAGTCTATTAGAGGTTTTAAAAGTCTCCAAAAGTTTGTAATTTCCACTTTAATTTCAGACATGATTTTCCGGATTTTTAAAAAATCAACCCCTTCAAAAAATGTCCATGAATTTTAATCCGCATAGCAATTGACATTTCCTGTTGCTGCAGGATTATTTTCTTGCTGTGTGAAACTGACTCAAATTTAGATATGGCATGTGTATATGTGTGGGTGGATGTAAGAGAGAGAAGTGGGGTGGTTACTCTTGACGTGGACCGAAAGAACAGTTCACTTCAGAATGCGGCAGGAGTCTTTTCTACCATGAAATAGAACCACCCAGGGAACACAGCTGAGCAGCGCGCCACCCGGGATGCCGGCCGACTGCGCCTTGGCTGAGCCTTCGCCAATCAATGCCAAACAGCTGATATTTATGACACCCAAATCTGCCACTCTCCCTTCAACTTAAGCGAGACGTTGTCTTACTGTCCCGCTCTACCTCTCCCCAAAGGGTACCTAATTACAAGAAAACCTCCAGCCTGCCTTGTTGATATTAGGAGATATGATACAGCCTTCCATTCACCACCTCCCATGAGGCCTCTCTAGCATGAAATGAATGAACACTGATTACATTTCATGGTAATCATTTGTTCAGCTCAAGCCCCAGTAAGAGCAGAGAGTTCTACCTCTCTGGTTCCATGCATGAATACAAAATAGAGAACCAAAAACCATTGTGAAGGGCATGATGACAGCATGGTTTATGTAACAGCCTCTCTCACAAAGAGAGATCAACAAATCAGGAACCTCCCCATGTGAAGCCCTCTCGTTTCACAGCCGACACAGGGAGTAGCATACTATGATGATTGCTGAAATATTAGGTAGGAGGATAAGGTGTCTGGAGGATTAAACTGGTTTTCCACAGCTACATTTTGTATGTATTTTTTTAAACTGTAGCCAGCATACTGGCATTCTCATAACTGTCCACTTCTGTCAGTAGTCTCAACCTCCCAACCACTGTGTCTGTGTTGGTCAAGTGAGGCTACTGTCCAGCGGATGTTAGCCAGGTGGAGAGTCATCGTGGAGGTGGGACTGAGGCAAGAGTATAATTAATTGTGATGAAGGAGTGTAACCAGTCTAGACACCATTCCTCACCGGCTATTATGGACCCAGTCAGAGCCATCCTCCTCTTCCACTACACCACCAGGTAACAGCAGAGTGACAGAATGAATAGGTTCTATGGGATTCCCAGACCTAGTCCAGCTGAGAAAGGTAGAGGACCTTTTAGAATCTGCAACATGTACACTACTGCAGAGGAGATGTTGACTAAATATTAAGCTCTCAGCAGAAAGGAGGTTGACATCATGTAAAAAATATTCTCTGTGTAAAGCTCTATTCTGACTGCCCATTCGAAGACCACAGCCCAGTCGGAGGAAACATATTTACATTTTTCTGATCATGTGTACATTAATTCCTGCACCTGCCTTTTGCCTGTCAGGGGAATTGTTTATTTCTGTGTGTGTGTTTATTTCCTTGAAGTAATTGACAGCCCAGAGGTGTGAATGCTGTTGCAGAACACCATGGAATTTGCAGTGAGTGTGCATGTTCATTTGTGTACGTGTTTGTGTATGGATGTGTGTCTGCGTATCCCTCTCTTCCCTGTCATTGCAATGTAATTAGTGTCTCTTTGCACTCACTCTCCCCCATATCTCTAACTGTAGTATAGTTATGTGTGTGTGTGTGTGTGTGTGTGTGTGTGTGTGTGTGTGTGTGTGTGTGTGTGTGTGTGTGTGTGTGTGTGTGTGTGTGTGTGTGTGTGTGTGTGTGTGTGTGTGTGTGTGTGTGTGTGTGTGTGTGTGTGTGTGTGTGTGTGACATCATACGGAGGATATCGCTGTGCATGTGTGTATGTGTATTAGAGTGTGTGTGCATACTTTTGTAAATCTGCAGACTGAGGATAGCCCTTTCCCCATCAGTAATCACACTCACCGAGCCGCTGTTGCTGCAATTGGCTCATCCTCAGCCCTAATGGTATTTCCTCTCCCATCTTTCATTAGTCTCTCATCACCTCTGGAGTGATCTGAAGCCCTGTGCTGTGTTGTCCAACGATGCATAACTCCATTATTTATCCCTATGTTTAAGGGAGGTGCGCTGTGCTGTTCCACAGTCTTGGTTAAGAAACCACAATGGCTACAATGTTGCTGAAATGTCATACAAACCACAGGGTCTTTGTGAATGAGTTGCCTTTAGGTTAACCATCTTTGAATGCCTTTGCAGCAACTGCATAGATTACCCCCAAATTCTTGTAATGATTCTGCAATGTTGCTGCAACCTCACTGCTCCAATAACACAGATACTCTGTTGTGATCGAGCTGAAGGGCTGCCTCCTGCCTCCAGCTTCAGTGCCTTTTGATCTGTTTTTCTGTGTGTGGGTGCCTTTGCAGTGCTCTCTTCTCCTAATCAGAGTGCTGCTGATTCTAGTGATGACAGCCACGTTAGCGTAGCCCAGGCATACAGACAGGGCAGTCAGGCAGGCATCAGTTCATTTCATGGGCATTACAGAGCCCTGATGCAGAGACACGGCTCTTCCCTTTGAACTGGGATTAGCAGCCACCGAGAACAAAACAGCCTCCCTATCTACTGGGGATTGTTTGGAGCTGCAGGGAGGAAGGCAGGAGGGATCCTCTCAACTCTGACTTCATAAGAAACATCAGCCTATCCGTCTATTATGATAACTGTTTTGAGACGGGAGTTGCAGCTCCTCGTATTGTGACTTGGTAATGAGAGATTGTGTCTCGGGTGAGAGCTGGGAAGTGTTTTTACAGGTAAACAACAACAGTGATTTCACATTTGCATATTTCACAGCCAGTAGAATAATAAGGTCTTATAAAATCCAAAATTGCATAAGAGACTTTTCTTGAATTAGACTGCTTCCCCATAAGGCTGGGTTGTTAGGCTTGTAAGGACGTTTCAATCGCCCCATTCCCCCCTCCCCTCCATCCTTCCCCTTCTTCCCACCCACCCACCGCCTCCACTCCAACTCCCCCCTCCCTTCAGCATCAAAGCACTGCGCACACTGTTGGAAATTGATTGAAAGCATTCCATTACTGATGCAGGAAGAGATGTGCAGAAGGAGAACATGTAGCACTGTGCCTCCTCACCTCCTCGACTATTAAAGCATGGAAGCCTCTCTGACATGACCAAATGAGGAACCTGTGGGCGAAAGGGAATGGGTTATAGGGGTGAAAGTACTGGTGAGAATAGCTCCATGGGGGAATCCCTAGAGTCCAGAATACAAGATAGCGACATAAACTATTTCCTCCTGTGTTTGTGTTGCAGTGTAAACTCCCCATCCAATAGCATTTCCTCTGATTTGTTTGGAATTGGGAAGAAAAATCCTCATGAAATGTTTCATGGATACACACATGGATGTTTCATGGATACACACATGGATGTTTCATGGATACACACATGGATGTTTCATGGATACACACATGGATGTTTCATGGATGTTTCATGGATACACACATGGATGTTTCATGGATACACGCATGGATGTTTCATGGATACACACATGGATGTTTCATGGATACACACATGGATGTTTCATGGATACACACATGGATGTTTCATGGATGTTTCATGGATACACACATGGATGTTTCATGGATACACGCATGGATGTTTCATGGATACACACATGGATGTTTCATTGATTACACACATGGATGTTTCATGGGACACAAACAATCATACAATATATATATATTGATCCATCCAGATTTGACAGTTTTTTTCAGTACCAAGCTTTAAAACATGCCCAGCACAAATATCAGTCAGTGGCTAACTTAGGACACTGTCATTATGGCTCAGATTCTGGATCATCAGTTGAAAACCCTGCAGAGAGAGGAGGAAAGCATAGATGCTGCAGTCCCACCCAATTGAGCACATCTTCTCTTTGCCAATATTTGTCTGTGCTAGTCTTGGAACTGCAGGAGGTATCGATCCCCCTCTCCTTCCCCCTCTACTTATGTTTATGAGGAGAAATTCCCTTCATCAGACAGCCCTGATTAGCCATAGGGAAACATGAGCTGACAACCTCTTTGTCTGGAGGGGAGACAAACTGGGATTCTGGGATATATGGTGATGAGGAAGGTGACTTTGCAAGATCTGAAATACCTTTGACACCATTGGGTAGCTAATGCATGAGAGAAACCATTTCAAATAGATAATGTTGTTGTAATGCAAGGACTCATATAATACACGATAGGCCTAGCCCTTTTAATATTTCAGGTGGAATAATTCAATTGTGGTCGACCATGAGCAGTGGCTCATTTTGTTTTGAGTTGTTGTAGTCCTTATGAAAGTTATATAGAGGGAAGTTTCTCCAGGGTGGTTGCTTGTAAATTATGTACATATTGAATGAATGGTGTGGTAATGTTTGCGGCAGTGACCCGAGTATTGGAACTTGGTTCCTTCGTGCTCCTCTCCATTGAATCCCTCTAGCTATTATTTGTTGTGGCTCTAAAGATAAATGACGACACCAACACAGTCCTGAGCACAGGCGCAGGGACATCAATTACAGGAGAGATGCTTAGTGTTGAATTAGCATGGTTAGATATGGTGGAGTAGGAAACGACAAGATCATCTGATGTAATCACCTTTTATTGTTGCGTTTAACATCCTTCATTGTGGTAAATGAGTCTTGGTAGTACAGCATGATATTTTTCAGTGTACTATACCGTACACTGATATATATATATATATATATATATATATATATATATATATATATATATATATATTCACCTGTGATATCCCTTCTCTCACTTGCACCACTGCCGCATATTAAAAGGATGAGTATAATATGATTCTAAGAATAGCATCCCTAATCTCTCCATTGTGAAAGCGAGTGTCACTCCTGTACTCCTCTCTAATGTAATATCTGCTTTTACCGTGCCTGGGTCTTTTAGGGAATCTGATGCAGGATCTTACTTTGATCAACCTGAGCCCCTGCAATGCAGGAAATGTAAAATGTGTAGTGTATTTGAGGTTTAGAAAAAGGCTTCTTACGTTTGTAATTTCCACATAAATTTGACTTGATTTTCTCTTTTGAAAAAATGTCCTTTATGTCCTCCACATAATCCATTTAATAATTTAGATTTCCTGTTGCTGCAGGGTTAATTTTCTTACTGTAGCAAATGGGCTCAAATTAAGATCCTACATCTGTAGCGGTATCTGGACTGTACCTCAATCAATCAATCAATCAATCAAATACCTGCACTCAGAAGCTCAAAAGGCACATTGTGTTTGAACCCAGTTCACCTCGTTATGGAGCCTCGCTACCCAGAACGCTCTCGCTATCCAAATCAGAGCAGATGAAGATACCTTTTACACACCGCTGCTGTATTTCCCCAGAGCATGGAGCTGATTTGCAAGTTCATGTGACGAAAGGTAGCGCTTTTGGAATGGAAAGGGATTCAAATCAGCATCCATCAGAATGTTGGCAAGATGAGCTGTGATTTCACACTGTAGGTGACTCATACTGTTATTTTGCATCAGATATGGAAAGACATTAATTATAGTGTACCCATGATATTTCAGAGGACTGTGATGGTAGTGTCTGAAACCCAGAGGATCATGGGAATTGTCACATTTTCCTGATGGAGTCTAGAGGGGGTTTTCCTTGAACAACTCTTCTAAAAAATACTATTAATACAGATTGGAGGTCCTAAACCTAATATTTTTTGTGTCCATTGTGTGTTTTACAGAGACAAGGATCTGGTACAGCGGGCGGAAACAGCAAAACTTCTGGAGGACAAGGTAACCGAAACAATTTTAAAGTACCAGTAATTATACATCTTTAATAAATCTTGCAATATGGAACAGAGGACTTAATACAGTTGAAGTCAGAAGTTTACATACACCTTAGCCAAGTACATTTAAACTCAGCTTTTCACAATTCCTTACATTTAATCCTAGTAAAAAATTCCCTGTTTTAGGTCAGTTGGGATTACCACTTTATTTTAAAAATATGAAATGTCAGAATAATAGTAGAGAGAATGATTTATTTCAGCTTTTATTTCTTTCATCACATTCCCAGTGGGTCAGAAGTATACATACACTAAATGAGTATTTGATAGCATTGCCTATAAATGGTTTAACTTGGGTCAAACGTTTCGGGTAGCCTTCCACAAGCTTCCCACAATGAGTTGGGTGAATTTTGGCCCATTCCTCCTGACAGAACTGGTGTAACTGAGTCAGATTTATAGGCCTCCTTGCTCGCACATGCTTTTTCAGTTCTGCCTGCAAATTTTCTATAGGATTGAGGTCAGGGCTTTCTGATGGCCACTCTAATACCTTGACTTTGTTGTCCTTTTAAGCCATTTTGACACAACTTTGGAAGTATGCGTGGGGTCATTGTTCATTTGGAAGACCCATTTGCGACCAAGCTTTAACATCCTGACTGATGTCTTGAGATGTTGCATCAATATATCCACATAATTTTCCTCCCTCATGAAGCCATCTATTTTGTGAAGTGCACCATTCCCTCCTGCAGCAAAGCACCCCCACAACATGATTCTTCGGGCTTGCAAGCCTCACCTTTTTCCTTCAAACATAATGATGGTCATTATGGCTGAACAGTTCTATTTTTGTTTCATCAGACCAGAGGACAGTTCTCCAAAAAGTACGATGTTTGTCCCCATGTTCAGTTGCAAACCATAATCTGGTTTTGGAGCAGTGGCTTCTTCCTTTCTGAGCGGCCTTTCAGGTTATGTCGATATAGGACTCGTTTTTATGTGGATATAGATACTTTTGTACCTGTTTCCTCCAGCATCTTCACAAGGTCCTTTGCTGTTGTTCTAGGATTGATTTGCACTTTTCGCAACAAAGTACGTTCATCTCTAGGAGACAGAACGCGTCTCCTTCCTGAACAGTATGACGGCTGCGTGGTCCCATGGTGTTTATACTTGCATACTATTGTTTGTACAGATGATTGTGGTACCTTCAGGCATTTGGAAATTGCTCCCAAGGATGAATCAGACTTGTGGAGGTCTACAATTTATTTTCTGAGGTCTTGGCTGATTTATTTTGATTTTTCCATGATGTCAAGCAAAGAGGCACTGAGTTTGAAGGTAGGCCTTGAAATACATCCACAGGTACACCTTCAATTGACTCAAATGATGTCAAGTAGCCTATCAGAAGCTTCTAAAGCCATGACATCATTTTCTGGAATTTTCCAAGCTGTTTAAAGGCACAGTCTTAGTCTATGTAAACTTCTGACCCACTGGAATTGTGATACAGCGAATTATAAGTGAAATAATCTACCTGTGAACAATTGTTGGAGAAATTGCTTGTGTCATGCACAAAGTAGATGACCTAACCGGCTTGCCAAAACTGTAGTTTGTTAACAAGAAATTTGTGGAGTGGTTGAAAAACGAGTTTTAATGACCCCAACCTAAGTGTATATAAACTTCCGACTTCAACTGTATATGTCCTTGTAAGGCCTTTAACCTGTCAGTGTTATGTATTTTCTTTTTGTTATTACAAATTTGTCAACAACAGCATCTTATTGTAAGTTTTAATATGTCAGGAGTCTTCTTCTATGGTTAGATATGCTCCATCTGGCCATTAGCATGGAGAACCAAAGTTATAGGAAGTCACATTGAGTTTCCATGCCAGTAACTTACTGAGGCACCACACCACCAACAACACTAGAGCAAAAGTGCTGCTCGTTCCGTCACTCAATGTTTCCCCACGGGACTAAGTTCCCAATGAAACACTGCTGATCTGCGTTATGGCCACTAAATGAAGCCGGAGCCTGGTAAGCATTTTAAAACATGGACTTTTGTGCCCTTCTGCAAAAAAGAGAACAGTTGGCCACAGGGTTGCAGCCAAAGCTGCATGCTGACGTGGACAGAGAGGGAGAGAGGTGGATAGAGCATAACTGGCACGCTGGCCCAATGCACCTTAAACAAGCTTTTAAAGGCCCACTTTCTGCCCTTCTCTCTCTTACTGGTTATATCATATAGTTGACGGTGATGAGGGATGAAGGACGCACGTAAACAGGAACAGGAGCGGCCAAAGGGCTGTCCGTCGAACCCTGTTATGACCGTCACAGAGGGAGTTCAAAGTCCAATGTCAAAGCTGACTTGACATGTAGAAGATTCTCTTCAATGCCTTCAGAAAGTATTCATACCCCTTGACTAATTACACATTTTGTTGTTATAGCTTGAATTCAAAATGTATTAAATAAAACATATCCATCTCAGCCATCTACACACAATACCCTATAATGACAAAGTGAAAACATGTTTTTAGAAATGTTTATTGAAAATGAAATATCTCATTAACATAAGTGTTCACACCCCTGAGTTAATACTTTGTAGAAGGCAGCTTCATTCCATTTATTTTTTATCATGAAAAACTCCCCAGTCCTTAACGATTACAAGCATACCCATAACATGATGCAGCCAACACTACAGTGCCTTGCGAAAGTATTCGGTCCCCTTGAACTTTGCGACCTTTTGCCACATTTCAGGCTTCAAACTGTATTCTTTTGTGAAGAATCAACAACAAGTGGGACACAATCATGAAGTGGAACGACATTTATTGGATATTTCAAACTTTTTTAACAAATCAAAAATGGAAAAATTGGGCGTGCAAAATTATTTAGCCCCTTTACTTCAGTGCAGCAAACTCTCTCCAGAAGTTCAGTGAGGATCTCTGAATGATCCAATGTTGACCTAAATGACTAATGATGATAAATACAATCCACCTGTGTGTAATCAAGTCTCCGTATAAATGCATGTGCACTGTGATCGTCTCAGAGGTCCGTTAAAAGCGCAGAGAGCATCATGAAGAACAAGGAACACACCAGGCAGGTCCGAGATACTGTTGTGAAGAAGTTTAAAGCCGGATTTGGATACAAAAAGATTTCCCAAGCTGTAAACATCCCAAGGAGCACTGTGCAAGCGATAATATTGAAATGGAAGGAGTATCAGACCACTGCAAATCTACCAAGACCTGGCCGTCCCTCTAAACTTTCAGCTCATACAAGGAGAAGACTGATCAGAGATGCAGCCAAGAGGCCCCATGATCACTCTGGATGAACTGCAGAGATCTACAGCTGAGGTGGGAGACTCTGTCCATAGGACAACAATCAGTCGTATATTGCACAAATCTGGCCTTTATGGAAGAGTGGCAAGAAGAAAGCCATTTCTTAAAGATATCCATAAAAAGTGTTGTTTAAAGTTTGCCACAAGCCACCTGGGAGACACACCAAACATGTGGAAGAAGGTGCTCTGGTCAGATGAAACCAAAATTGAACTTTTTGGCAACAATGCAAAACGTTGTTTTGGCGTAAAAGCAACACAGCTCATCACCCTGAACACACCATCCCCACTGTCAAACATGGTGGTGGCAGCATCATGGTTTGGGCCTGCTTTTCTTCACCAGGGACAGGGAAGATGGTTAAAATTGATGGGAAGATGGATGGAGCCAAATACAAGACCATTCTGGATGAAAACCTGATGGAGTCTGCAAAAGACCTGAGACTGGGCCGGAGATTTGTCTTCCAACAAGACAATGATCCAAAACATAAAGCAAAATCTACAATGGAATGGTTCAAAAATAAACATATCCAGGTGTTAGAATGGCCAAGTCAAAGTCCAGACCTGAATCCAATCGAGAATCTGTGGAAAGAACTGAAAACTGCTGTTCACAAATGCTCTCCATCCAACCTCACTGAGCTCGAGCTGTTTTGCAAGGAGGAATGGGAATAAATTTCAGTCTCTCGATGTGCAAAACTGATAGAGACATACCCCAAGCGACTTACAGCTGTAATCACAGAAAAAGGTGGCGCTACAAAGTATTAACTTAAGGGGGCTGAATAATTTTGCACGCCCAATTTTTCAGTTTTTGATTTGTTAAAAAAGTTTGAAATATCCAATAAATGTCGTTCCACTTCATGGTTGTGTCCCACTTGTTGTTGATTCTTCACAAAAAAATACAGTTCTATATCTTTATGTTTGAAGCCTGAAATGTGGCAAAAGGTCGCAAAGTTCAAGGGGGCCGAATACTTTCGCAAGGCACTGTATGCTTGAAAATATGGAGAATGGTACTCAGTAATGTGTTGTATTGGATTTGAAAAAAAAGTGCATTGCTTTGCCACATTTTTTGCAGTATTGCTTTAGTGCCTTGTTGCAAACAGGATGTATGTTTTGGAATATTTTATTTTGTACAGTCATTTAGGTTAGTGTTGTGGAGTAACTACTGAGCAAAAATATAAACACGACATGCAACAATTTCAAAGATTTTACTCAGTTACAGTTCCTATCAGGAAATCAGTCAATTGAAATAAATGTATTAGGCAAAGGGGATACCTAGTCAGTTGTTCAACTGAATGTATTCAACTGAAATTTAACCCAACCCCTCTGAATCAGAGCCCTAATCTATGGATTTCAAATGACTGGGCAGAAGTACAGCCATGTGTGAGCCTGTGAGGGTATAGGCCCACCCACATGGGAGCCATGCCCACCCACTGGGGAGCTTGGCCCAGCCAATCAGAATGAGTTTTTCCCCAAAAAAGGGCTTTATTACAGACAGAAATACTCATCAGTTTCAACAGCTGTCTCAGACCAGCTGTCTGGGTGGCATGGTTACGCGTGGTCTGCAGTTGTGAGGCCGGTTGGATGTGAGGCCGGTTGGACGTACTGCCAAATGCTCTAGAACAACGTTGGAGGTGGCTTATGGTAGAGAAATGAACATTCAACTCTCTGGCAACAGCTCTGTTGGAAATGATTGCAGTCAGCATGCCAATTGCATGTTCCCTCAACTTGAGACATCTGTGGCATTGTGTTGTGTGAGAAAACAGCACATTTTAGAATGGTATTTTATTGTGCCCAGCACAAGGTGCACCTCTGTAATGATCACGTAGAATGTATGCACACATGACTGTAAGTCGCTTTGGATAAAAGCGTCTGCTAAATGGCATATATTATTATTATTATTATATCATGCTATTTAATCAGCTTATTGATATGCCACACATGTCAGGTGGATGGATTATCTTGGCAAATGAGAAATGCTCAATAACAGGGATATAATCAAATATGTGCACAACATGTTAGATAAAGTAAGCTTTTTGTGCGCGTGGACCATTTCTGGGATCTTTTATTTCAGCTCATAAAACATGGGACCGACACTTTACATGTTGCGTTTATATTTTTCAGTATACAATGTTGTTGATGCATCCTCAGTTTTCTCTTATCACAGCCATTAAACTCTGTAACTGTCATGGTGAAATCCCTGAGCGGTTTCTATCCTCTCCGGCAACTGAGTTAGGAAGGACGCCTGTATCTTTGTAGTGACTGGGTGTATTGATACAGCCTCCAAAGTGTAATTAATAACTTCCCCATGCTCAAAGGGATATTCAATATATATATAAAAAAATGTTTTACTCATCTACCAATAGGTGCCCTTCTTAAATAGGCATTGGAAAACCTCCCTGGTCTTTGTAGTTGCATCTGTGTTTAAAATTCACTCTCGACTGAGGGACCTTACAATTATCTGTATGTGTGGGGTATAGAGATGAGTCATTCAAAAATGTTAAATACTATTATTGCACACAGAGTGAGTCCATGCAACTTATTATGTTCAGTGCATTGGGAAAGTATTCTGACCCCTTGACTTTATCCACATTTTGTTACATTACAGTCTTCTTCTAAAATGTATCAAATTGTTTTTTTCCCTCAATCTATACACAATACCCCATTATGACAAAGCAAAAACGTTTTTTTTTTTAATTTCTGCAAATGTATATAAATAAAAAAAATCACATATACATAAGTATTCCGACCCTTTACTCAGTACAGTGTTGAAGCAACTTTGACAGCGATTACAGCCTGAAGTCTTCTTGGGTGTGACACTACAAACTTGGCACAACTGTATTTGGAAAGTTTCTCCCATTCTTCTCTGCAGATCCTCTCAAGTTCTGTCAGGTTGGATGGGGAGCGTCACTGCACAGCTATTTTCAGGTCTCCAGCGATGTTCGATTGGGTTTAAGTCCGGGCTCTGGCTGGGCTACTCGAGAACATTCAGAGACTTGTCCCGAAGCCACTCTTGCGTTGTCTTGTATGCTTAGGGTCATTGTCCTGTTGGAAGGTGAACCTTCGCCCCATTCTGAGGTCCTGAGTGCTCTGGCGTATGTTTTCATCAAGGATATATCTGTACTTTGCTCCGTTCATCCTTCTCTTGATCCTGACTAGTCTCCCAGTCCCTGCCGCTGAAACAAATCCCAACAGCATGATGCTGCTAAACTCCATGCTTTTCTGTAGGGATGGTGCCAGGTTTCCTCCAGATGTGACGCTTGGCATTCAGGCCAAAGAGTTCAATCTTGGTTTTATCAGACAAGAGAATCTTGTTTCTCATGGTCTGAGAGTCTTTAGGTGCCTTTTGGCAAACTCCAAGTGGGCTGTCATGTGCCTTTTACTGAGGAGTGACTTCCGTCTGGCCAATCCACCTGACTGGTAGAGTATTGTAGAGATGGTTGTCCTTCTGGAAGGTTCTCTCATCTCCACAGAGGAACTCTGGAGCTCTTTCAGAGTGACCATTGGGTTCTTGGTCACCTCCCTGACCAAGGCCCTTCACCCCCAATTGCTCAGTTTGGCCAGGCGGCCAGCTTTAGGAAGAGCCTTGGTGGTTTCAAACTTCTTCCATTTAAGAATGATGGAGGCCACTGAGTTCTTGGGGACCTTCAATGCTGCAGAATTGTTTTGGTACCTTTCCCCTGATCTGTGCGTCAACACAATGCTGTCTCGGAGCTCTATGGACAATCCTTCGACCTCTTGGCTTGGTTTTTGCTGTGACATGCACCGTCAACTATTGGACCTGATATAGACAGTTGTTTGCCTTTCAAAATCATGTCCAATCAATTGAATTGACCACAGGTGGACTCCAATCAAGTTGTAGAAACATCTCAAGGATGATCAATGGAAACAGGATGCACCTGAGCTCATTTTCGAGTCACATTGCAAAGTGTCTGAATACTTATGTAAATAAGTAAATAAGTATACAGTTCTTTTAAATAAATAAAAACTTGCACAAATTTCTAAAAACCTCCTTTCACTTTGTCATTATGGGGTATTGTATGTAGATTGCTGAGGATGTTTTTGTTATTTAATCCATTTTAGAATAAGGCTGTAACGTAACAAAATGTGGAAAAAGTCATGGGGTCTGAATACTTTCCGAATGCACTGTAACTTGTTAAGCTAATTGTTTTCTCCTGAACTTATTTAGGCTTGCCATAACAAAGGGGTTGAATACTTATTGACTCAAGACATTTCAGCTATACATTTTATATTAATTTGTAAAAATGTTGAAAACATAATTCCACTTTGACATTACGGGGTATTGTGTGTAGGCCAGTGATACAATTCAGGCTGTAACACAACAAAATGTTGAAAAGGTCAAGGGGTGTGAATACTTTCTGAAGGCACTGTACACTGTGTATTTCAACAACAATTCAATATTCCTAATCTTTCTTTAACAAAACACATCATTTCTGTGACACTATTCAACTTCAATGTCCTGACTCCATTTGATAAAAGAAGAAACCTTTAGGCAATGGATAACCCTTAGAATTATTTTAAACCCAAAGCTCTGAGGACTGTCTGTTTGAACCAGAGATATATAAATGTATTGTCTGTTTCAGTCCAAACCTGGGGGAAATAACGGCTTTAGCAGGGAAAACTAATTTCTCCCGCTGCCCGTCGTCCAAGGGATTTGATGGGAACCCTGAAACGTGCCTTTCTGAATTCTCATAGTTTTATATGCTCCCTATCACACGTGGAGGACATGTCCAGCTGACAAGACATTAGATCCTGATTCAGGATGATATCATAGGGAATAAGCTGTCCCTATTTCATCAGATAAGCATGGGATGTGCTTAATTCAGATGGCTTAACAGATGACCACAGATATTATTATTGTTTCCTTAGTTCACTGGTGAAGTAAGTACAGAAACTTGGAAAATGGAAGTGAAAATGAGTGGTCTTCAAACTGAAGCCAAATATGTTGATATGTGTTGATACTGGAATTATGACTGATCAGTAGAATGCAGATATTACATGATTACTTGATTTAACCTCTATTTATACAAGGAAGTCCCATTGAGAACAATGTCTCTTTTGCAAGGTAGCCCTGCTTTACAAAAGTGCAGCAAGAAATACAATGTCCATAATGAGGAATTAGTGACACAATTATAACAAGCAAAGGTGAGAGCATGAAAAATACAAAAATACACTTACAGGTCACGACTGGTGAAGTGACAGTGTAGAGATCAACAGTGGGAGTTGAAAAGACATAAGACCTCTCATAAGAGGTGACATCACCTATCAATTCAACCTTTGTCTGTGGTCCAACGATGTATGGTGGAATGTAAAGAGAAACCCTGCTATAAAATACTGTCATACATTATTCAACACCAACTATTACTGAAATCCAAATCACCTCCAGCTCTTGATTGAGAAGAAAAAGTGACTTGGTACAGTATACAGGCAAACAATGTTATTGTGCTTTAGGATTCAGGCCCGCTGTCTTTGTTCACTTAATTAAAGAAAGTGATGGAAAACACACACACACACAAGGACACAACAACACAAAAGACTGAAATGCCTTTGTTGTCTGACCTTGACAATTCAAAAATGCTTCCCCAGCATCCTGGATCCCCACTCAATACATAGGCAAAGCTCTTAGGCTGCAGAGGAGACAGTCCAACGGTGCTATTGACTCTGTCCCCCACTCGACATACCTAGCCAATAGAGGAAGGCCTTTCAGAAACCAAGGACACCAACAGAGCGAGAGATATGTATTCATATTAACTGGTACACCCTATTCATTCTGTACTCTGCATTTCTGAAGAACATCGTTGTCAAAGCCAAGGCTCTTTGCATGATGACCGTCTCTACGGAGAGATGGAATGGAATTGCTCATTCACATAACCACAATATTAATATATCTACCTAAAACATTTACAGTTAATCTGTAATATGAGTTTGGACAGAGTGGTTGATTGAATCCCAGCTGTCATACACTGAGACCATATGTTCCCTGGCTGTATGAAGTCCCATTCACCACATAGACTGTCTCTCTCATAGAACTAGCTAGGGGTGAGAGATGGCATGGTTAGATCATGTACAAAATACATATCATGTACAAATTACATAGTTCACAGAGTTTATAGTTCACATATTTTATAACAGTCCATAAAATGTGTGAGGTATCCCCAAATGGAGAACTGTGCAGATACATTTGTATTCAAATGAGGCACAGCATAATCCAACTCCCTCACCTTTGAGATCAAAGTCATCATGTACTATAATTAGCATTGGACTAGCTTTCGTTGTGAGGCCTGATGACCCATTTCATTATGCTCTCATAATTAGCACTACTGCACTCAATTATACCCAGAATAAATTCACCTTGTTCTGTTAAATATCACCAATATCTATGGAAAGTCCAAATGTATATCTGAATAAACCCATTATTACACACGTCAGGATCAAATACAATCAAATAAAAGCCACAAATAATGGTTGTTTAAAAACAAAAAGAGTAATAAACATACATATTGAACACAGGGGGTTGTTGGCACCTTATTTGGGGAGGACGGGCTCATGGTAATGGCTGAAGCTGTATCAGTGGAGTGGTATCAAATAAATCAAACGCATGGTTTCCATGTGTTTGATGCTATTCCAATAGCGCCGTTCCAGACATTATTATGAGCTGTCCTCCCCTCAGCAGCCTCCGCTGATATTGAAGTTCACTTTACCTGTCTCTATGACATGTCTATGTATGTATACATACATACTAAAACACAAAAGGCAAGCAATCAATAAGGCCCCAACCTATTGATTTTGCGGGGACCTCAGGTGGCTGGGGAGACGCAGAGGTGTAGCTAGCATTAGTTGTGTTTATCTGACCTTCACACACACAGCCACGTAAAGCCCCATGTGGGACTCACACACACACACACACACACACACACACACACACACACACACACACACACACACACACACTTCCTCTGATTAAAGAGGACTGAGAGAAGGCCCCCTGGTTCGCTTTGATGAGGCTGTCTTTTCCTTTCCAAATTATGGTCCTATGGGAATGAGAATAGGAAGTCCACAGACACACCTGTCAATTTGTTATTATATTATATTAGGAGCGAGGCTTTTGTGATGGAAACATGTGTAGGTAATAATGAAATGTGAATTTTATTGCCTGTGCATTGAGCACATATCGTTCAGGTAATGGGACCTGGGTTCATTGCCTGAGGTCTACAATCGTGTTTTTGTCCTTCCTCTTTTATGAAGAACCATTTCAGATTCTATGACTTTGGAAAATACTATTTGTTATATATAAAAAATCCATCCAGCTCCATTTTGTCACAGTACAGTATGTTGAAGTCGGCCAAGGAACCCATGCGTTGAGACGGGGTGAAACAATTCACTGTGGCATGATGTCATAATCTTTGATAACAGTTGTTACCACCATCCAGCTGCCATAAACATATACAGTAAAAAATAATATCCTGCAGCAAAAGTATTCTAAAGGCTATTCAGTGTCACCCTGACACCGGGCATTACATTCACATAAGAGCAAGGACATGGCCGTTGAAAGTGATGCCACGAGTAATAACTTAGATCATTTGTCCTGTATGGTGAAAAGATGACTCCTAAAGTTACCCCAGGGAACATGATCCATCATTGTCATTCGGCCCAGAAATATTTATTTTTCAGCTTGATGGGCCGTCATTGGCCGTCATTGAAAATAACAATTTGTTCTTAACTGACTTGCCTGGTTAAATAAAGGTAAAAAAAAGTAAAAAGGAAGGGGTTGTGGTTGGAAGCACCTCTCTGTCCTTCACAGCCCAAAGCTTATATCACAAATATTTATGGAAATTCCTAATGTATATCTTAATAAACCCATTATTACACACGTCAGGATATCTCGTTGTCGAAACCGGGGAGGGCGCAGTTCAATAGCTAATGCTGGGAGATGAATACAGCACACATTAGAGCTTAGGAAAATTCAATACCAGTTAATGCAGTGACGATGATAGGCCTCTGTGTTTTTGGTCCAGCCCTAAACCTTTTGATGATTTATTTTATAAATGTTTTTGTTTCAGGCTGTATGTCTGACATGATCCATAACCCCACATCACTTGCACTATGCAGTATTTTTGTATTTATTTTTTATTGACTAATTTTGATGAAAAAAAATAAACAATACAATATACTGCGCTAGGCAATAGCAGGCACTGCAAGAAGCACCTGGAGTGATGCGCCGGTGCCTGCTATGATTGGTCGAGATTTCACAATGCAGTGGACAGCTCACGTCCCTTGACGTGAATGGGCAAGCTAAGGATGTTGATATAAGTCATGATATTAGGAAAAGTGTATATTTCCAGCTACCTCAGTAGCTACTAGTAGCTGGCTAGCAAGCTGAGACCGAAGAGATGAGATAATGTTTTTCAGATTTTTTTCTGACTTAAGCACAGTGAATGTTTTTCTGACAGTGACACAGTGCACCCCTGTGGAGTGAAGCTGAACTTTAGTACAACTAGATATTTAACCGTTTTAAATTGGCAATGTTGAGGTGGTAGAAGTGACGAAATGAAATTAATCATAGAGGTCTTATAACCTATTCCATTCTGCAGGTTAACATGATTGGCTTATGTCTTATTTCCATATAAGTTATGTAACTTTGTAAAAATAACTGCCCATTATTAAATCTGTGAATTTATTTAATTGACCTTTTGTTTTTATTACTATCTTTATCCACTTAGCTACTTACTTTTTCTATTGTTGTTGCATTTAAAAAATTTTTTTTATAATATGTTTATTGTTTTACAGTAAAAAATCAAATAAAAAAGACAGCAATACTAACAATGACATTCATTGTACTGTTGAATGGGATGGCCAATTTAGAGGACAAAACAAAACTTAACTCACACAGACACAAAATAAAACAAAATCCTATTAGGTGGTACATGTATAAGAAGACAGCATATAGTCATTACAAGCAGTGTAGTTAAGCCAAAAATAAATATTGAGTGGAGTACAGCACAGAGTAGCAGCAGATCGTCAACGCAGTTATGAAGCGGGACTAGACCATTTATCCAGTATCGGCTGCCATATTTTGTAAAACATTGGACTTCTATTGGAGGTATTGTATTGAATCTTTTCCATATGTATTACATTCCCTAAATTCCGTAACCACATTTCAAAGGTAGGTACAGTCTCCAGTTTCCAAAATTGCAATATGAGCCTTTTGGCTAGTAGAGTACAAAGAGAGACAGCTTTCCCTTTGTGGTTATTCCCATCAACTGTACCAAACAGAGCGGTCAATGGGTCTGGGGCTAGAACTCTATCAAAGGCTCTAGATAAGTAATAAAAAATGAGAGCCCAGTAAACATGTAACTTAGGGCATGTCCAGAATAAGTGGGTCAACGTCCCCTCATCCTGCTTGCAGCTCTCACACAGTGGTGAGGTGTCCGGGAATATTTTATGCAGTTTTTTATGCAGAATGTCTGGTATTCACTGAACTGTGGTTTATATTCCTGAGAGCTTCTACCCAGTCCTCATCTGAGATTTCTGACCCAAGTTCTTGTTCCCAAGCCCTTTTAATGGTGTCTGTGGGCCTGTAGCACATCATACAGTCTAGAGACCGACCCTTTTGAATGGGGTTTGACAAGGATCAAGCTATCTAATGTAGGACTATTTGGCCTCATGCCATACTGTGGGATATGTGTCCTTACGAAATTCCTGATTTGGAGGTATCTGAAAAAAATGTGTCGTTGGCATGTTGAACTTTCACCGGAAATTGTTGAAATGGAGCTAATTGACCATCTATGTATAGATTACCAATTGTTGTGAGCCCCATTGGAAGAGGTAAAGAAACCTGGGTAGGACAACCCTTTTAATAGTGTTTATACGACCAACCAAGGAGTTTTCCAAAAATCTATATTTTGTTTAAGCTGATATATTTTCATGTCCCGATTCGCTTTCAATATCTGATCAAGGTCTCTTGTCACTACAATGCCAAGGCTTGTGAACTTGTCCATCACTGTTCTAAACGGGGTAGATTTCAGAAATTGCATATCCACAGGCCGTGATATTGGCATCAACTCACATTTTTGCCAGTTTATCTTGTAGCCAGAGAAGGAGCCAAATGTGTTTATCAAGTTAAGTAAGGGTGGAATAGAAGTTTTAGGCTTGGACAAAAACAAAAGAACATTGTCTGCATATAGGGACATTTTGTGCTGTGTGTCCTTTATTTTAACAGAAGCTATATTGGCACATGCCCGAATGCGAGTAGCAAGGGGTTCCGAAGAGAGCAGGCGAAATAGGGCACCCCTGTCGGCACCCCTTGAACAAGCGGAATGACTGCGACATTTCTTGATTGGTTACCACAGACGCCATTGGGTGTGCATAAATCATTCTTATCCAATTAATAAATTCCTTTCCGAACCCGAAGTGCTCCAGAACCGACATCATATACTTCCACTCAATCCGGTCAAACGCCTTCTCTGCATCAAGAGCTATTACCACTGCCTCAACCTTATGATCGTGATACATTACATTGAAAAGACGTCTCAAATTGTAGTGTATATGTCGGCCCGGGATAAAACCTGTCTGGTCAGGGTGTATGATGTCAGAAATATATGATTTCAATCGGTTTGCCAATATCTTTGTCAACACCTTGTTTTCTATGGGGAGTAACGACACGGGGCGGTAAGACGACATCTCCATGGAATCTCTATCTTTTTTCAAGATCAGTGCTATTGTAGCCTCACAGTGTTTGCGGGAGTTTGGCATTTTCTTTGGATTGTTTAAACATTCACAACATAAGTGGAGATAGACTGGCGCAGTACTTCTTATAGAATTCTATTACATATCCATCGGGCCCAGGGGCCTTGCTGTTTGGAAATTGTGCTATCGCTGTGTTCATTTCCTCTAAAGTTATCCCTGCATCGAGTGCAGAAGCTGCCCCCCTGTCTAGTTTAGGAAGTTCACATCCAGTGAGAAAGCGTTCCATAGTTTGTGGATCAGTAGCATCGCATTTTGATTGGTATAGCTCTGAGTAAAACTGCGTAAAGCATTTATTAATATCCTGCGGATCTGTTACTATTTTACCCTTCTTGTCTTTTATTTTGTGAATAGCTCTAGATGCCTGTACATGCCTTAGCTGTCTTGCTAATACTTTATGTGGTTTGTCACCCAGTTCAAAATAATTTGTTGCGTTCTAGCAAGTAAAGAGCCCACCCGTTTCGAAAGGATGGTATTGTATTCATATTTTAACTTTGTGATCTTCTCAAGGACTGTATACGAGGAATTCGTCCTGAAAACGTTCTCCACTAATAATAAACGTGAACATAAAACATCCCCCCTCCCGTCCCTTTACTGAGTGACTTCCCCAAACGAAGCACTCCTTGGCTAACACACAAACCTTAGGGTGTCTAGACATACAGCTTGAACTTACTCGTCGTCTATAGATGCTCCGCATATACGCTAATATTAAATAACACTTAACACTTAACTCTCACGTTAGGGGGTGAGTGGCGCTAAAACATGATGTGCCAAACAATGCTATATTAGCCACAACATCTCACCAATCATAAGTCCCAAATTCTGATCTTCTAATCGAAAAGACATAGTCCGGAAATCCAAACACCTTCCTGGCCTGTATTTGGTCATTTAGCCGGCTGACACAGCCGTTCTGTATCCTCAGCCAGGGAACTTGCTTGTCAAGAACAGATCGGCCTCTTTTGGGTTGTCAAACGTACGTGTTGATCCTTCGACTGTCACCTTAAACCGGGCTGGGAAGAGGAATCCATATCGGATGTTGGCCGCCCTGCATTTGTTGCGTACCTCATCAAACTCTTTCCGTTGGTTCCTCACCTCCAAGGTAAGATCTGGGTAGAAAGACACCCTGGCTCCGTTGAAGTTAAGGGGGAACTTTTGACTAGCCAGCTTGAGGATGAGATCCCTGGTCTGGGGATAGTGCAGCCGTACAATGAATGGCCTTGGTGGCCCGCCCTTGGCCGGCTTCGTTGTCAGAGATCTGTGTGCGCGGTCGATCAGGATGTCCGTTTTGGAGTGTTCACTCCCCAGCAGGGCTGGTATCAGTTCCGAGACTAATTCAGTGGGTTTCCCTTTTTCAGTGTCCTCCTGGATGCCACATATTCGGATGTTCTGGTGTCTTGAATGCGACTCGAGCATTTCCAGTCGGGCTTTCAGGGTTTTGTTGTAATTTTTGAACGTTGCGCACTGTTTCTCTATGTCCTGTAGCCTGGCTTTGTGATCGACTGTCGTCTGCTCAACCTCATGCACCCTTCTCTGAGTTGCCTTCACAGTTTCGGCCAAAGTCCCAATACTCTTTGAGATATCAGCCAACCTTGTGTCCACCTTCTTGCTTAGTGAGTTTATGGCAGCCAGTATGTCACTTTGCGTAGGCTCTGTGGGGAACTCTTGGAAGCTAGCCTCTTCAGCTAACTCCTCGTGGGTTGGCGACGTTGAAATTGGTTCGCTGTCTATCTCATTCAAATTATCTTGTTTAACGCTCCCTTTTCTGGTGCCTTTTCCCTTTGTCATATTTGTTTGAAGTTATAGGTCACGAGAGGTTAAGATAAATACTCATTTGTTTCAAAATGGAGCGGAGCTCTAGCAAAGCACGTCTACTCCATCGCACGATCTCTAGCGCCCCCCATTGTTGCATTTTCAAGAGGTGAACCTGCAAGTAAGCATTTCATAGCACTGTGTACTCCTCTTGAACTTAGAAGGAAACGGGGAGGGCAGACAGAAAGAGAGTGGAATAGATGGCCAGCTTTGTGGTTAGATTGTAGTTGAACCAAACATGGATAATACCTATGCCCTTAAAGGGCAACTCCATCACTTTTAACATTTGGGTTGTTGTTATGAAGTATTTAGTGATATAACTTGTCAAGTTTTCAGATCATATTGGAACTCCCTGCTCGCCAAAACCACTCCCACAATCACTGTCGAATTTACAGCTCCGACAGCTATTGCACCCTTTCCAAATAGCCAATTGTTTTATTTATTAGTTCCAATAGGCCTACAGTGTTTTTGAATGGTTGCTTGGACAGTTGCTAAGGCTGTATTTGTCTGTTATTTTTTGCTAATGTTAGTACCAAAGATAGAGCAGGCTTCAATCATGAGAGATGAGGATTCTGTAGTAATTTGCGTGTAAATTTCATAATAAATGTTGTATTCTAATATACTAGTAGATAAAAAAAACATGAGCTGACACACACCCAGAATAATAGTTTGTGTGGAGATGCTGACTAATAGCGAATAAACTAAAAACTATCAAAATAAAGAAAGTCGCACACTGTTTATGTTTAATCAGGTCTGAGGAAGGCACATCTCTTTTTTTCCATTTTTAAATTAAATATACTTTCCGGTAACCCGCCTCACTCAATGTGACACGGATCCACTATTCTTTTTAGACCATATAGCCAAATCTCTAATCAGAAGGTAGCCAGCTAATTAGCTAATTAGCTAAGTTACTAGCCATTTAGTCATTGTTAGCCACTGCTAACGGTCTTTACCCTCTGCTCAGGCGCCAGCCGTTTTTTTTGCCTGGATAATACCTGCCACCCTCGGACTGTTTTTCTCCACTACAACGCCAGATTCCTGCCGACCATTGATCATCATAGCTATTTTCAACTTAGTGACCCAGTCCCGAAGCTAGCCCTGAGCCAGGCGTATATCCCGGCTAGTAAACGAAACTCCCACAACTACATCCCACAACTACAATACCTCTTTCGCCATCTCGCCCAGTCCCTTCGTCGACACAGCACCCCGCCGTACCACCACGACTGGTCCGCAGATGTAATTCCATCAGCTGTGCCTTCAACCGGCCTTCGCCAGACGACGGGGCAGATGCTTCTACTTACCCCGGACTGCTAACTTTAAACACTGTGTCTCCCGCGTGCTAGCGTAAAAACGACTACCTAGAGGTTTCCCTGTTTCATCTGTTGCTGTACACTGGACCCTATGATCACTTGGCTACATAGCTGATGCCTGCTGGACTGTTCATTTATCACAGTACTCCACTTTGTTTATCTTTGTTTATCTGTCGGCCCTAGCCCTGAACTCAGGCCCTGTGTGTAGTTAACCGACCCTCTCTGCCCATTCATCGCCATTTTACCTGTTGTTGTCTTACCCGTTGTTGACTTAGCTAGCTCTCCCAATCAACACCTGTGATTGCTTTATGCCTCGCTTTATGTCTCTCTCAAATGTCAATATGCCTTGTATACTGTTGTTTAGGATAATTATCATTGTTTTAGTTTACTGCGAGCCCCTAGTCCCACTGTACATGGCTTAGATACCTCCTTTGTCCCACCTCCCACACATGCGGTGACCTAACCCAGTATAACCAGCATGTCCAGAGATGCAACCTCTCTTATCATCACTCAGTGCCTGGGCTTACCTCCACTGTACCCGCACCCCACCATACCCCTGTCTGTACATTATGCCCTGAATCTATTCTACCACGCCCAGAAATCTGCTCCTTTTATTCTCTGTCCCCAATGCACCAGACGACCAGTTTTGCTAGCCTTTAGCCTTACGCTCATCCTACTCCGCCTCTGTTCCTCAGGTGATGTGGAGGCTAACCTAGGCCCCAGGCACTCTCATTTGTTGACTTCTTGGTTTCATGCATGTTAACATCAGAAGCCTCCTCCATAAGTTTGTTTTACTCACTGCTTTAGCACACTCTGCCAACCCCGATGTCCTTGCCATGTCTGAATCCTGGCTTAGGAAGGCCACCAAAAATTCTGAGGTTTCCATACCCAACTACAACATTTTCCGTCAAGATAGAACTGCTAAAGGGGGAGGAGTTGTAATCTACTGCAGAGATAGCTTGCAAAGTTCTGTCATACTTTCCAGGTCTAAGCTCATACAGTTCGAGCTTCTAATTTCAGAAATGAATCTCTCCAGAAATAAGTCTCTCACTGTTGCCGCCTGTTATGGACCCCCCTCAGCTCCCAGCTGTGCCCTGGGTACCATATGTGAATTGATTGCCCCCCATCTGTCTTCAGAGTTCGTTCTGTTAGGTGACCTAAACTTGGATATGCTTAACACCCCAGCAATCCTACAATCTAAACTAGATGCAATCTCACACAAATCAATCTCACACAAATTATTAAGGAAACCACCAGGTAAAACCCTAAATCCATAAACATGGGCACCCTCATAGAGATATTATCCTGACCAACTTGCCCTCCAAATACACCTCTGCTGTTTTCAATCAGGATCACAACTATCATTGCCTGCATCCGCTATGGGTCCACGGTAACCCCTCATCACTGTCAAACGCTCCCTGAAACACTTCTGCGAGCAGGCCTTTCTAATCGACGTGGCCCAAGTATCCTGGAGGAATATTGACCTCATCCCATCAGTCGAGGATGCCTTGTCGTTCTTTAAAAGTAATTTCCTTACCATCTTATATACGCATGCCCCTTTCAAAAAATGAAGAATTAAGAACAGATATAGCCCTTGGTTCACTCCAGACCTGACTTCCCTTGGCCAGCACAAAAACATCCTGTGGCGGACTGCACTAGAATCGAATAGTCCCCACGATGCAACTGTTCAGGGAAGTCAGGAACCAATACACACAGTCAGTCAGAAAAGCATAATCTAGCTTTTTCAAACATAAATTTGCATCCTGTAGCTCTAACTCCAAAAAGTTTTGGGACACTGTAAAGTCCATGGAGAACAAGAGCACCTCCTCCCAGCTGCCCACTGCACTGAGACTAGGCGACACGGTCACCGCCAATAAATCCATGATAATCGAACATTTCAATAAGCATTTCTCTTCGGCTGGCCATGCTTTCCTCCTGACTACCCCTACCCCGGGTCAACAGCTCCGCACCCCTCGCAGCTACTTGTCCAAGACTCCCCAGCTTCTCCTTCAACCAAATCCAGATTGCAGATGTTCTGAAAGAGCTGCAAAACCTGGACCCATACAAATCAGCTGGGCTAGACAATCTGGACCCTCTCTTTCTAAAATGATCCGCCGCCATTGTTGCAACCCCCTGAGATCCCTAAAGATTGGAAAGCTGCCGCGGTCATTCCCCTCTTCAAAGGGGGTGACACTCTAGACTCAAACTGTTACAGACCTATATTCTTCCTGCCCTGCCTTTCTAAAGTCTTTGTAAGCCAAGTTAATAAACAGATCACTGACCATTTCGAATCCCACTGTACCTTCTCCGCTGTGCAATCCAGTTTCCCGAGCTGGTCACGGGTGCACCTCAGCCACGCTCAAGGTACTAAACGATATCATATCCGCCATCGATAAACGACAGTACTGTGCAGCCATCTTCATCGACCTGGCCAAGGCTTTCGACTCTGTCAATCACTGTATTCTTATTGGCAGACTCAATAGCCTTGATTTCTCAAATGACTGCCTCGCATGGTTCACCAACTACAGATAAGAGCTCAGTATGTAAAATCAGAGGGCCTGTTGTCCGGACCTCTGGCAGTCTCTATGGGGGTGCCACAGGGTTTAATTCTCGGGCCGACTCTCTTCTCTGTATATATCAACGATGTCGCTCTTGCTGCGGGTAATACCCTGATCCACCTCTACGCAGACGACACCATTCTATATACATAATCAAATCAAATCAAATTATACATATACATCTTGCCCTTCTTTGGACACTGTGTTAACTAACCTCTTCAAACGAGCTTCAATGCCATACAACACTCCTTCCATGGTCTCCAACTGCTCTTAAACGCTAGCAAAACCAAATGCATGCTTTTCAACTGTTCGCTGCCCGCACCCGCCCGCCCGAATAGCATCACTACTCTGGACGGTTCTGACCTAGAATATGTGGACAACTACAAATACCTAGGTGTCTGGCTAGACTGTAAACTCTCCTTCCAGACTCAAACATCATCAAACATCTCCAATCCAAAATCAAATCTAGAATCAGCTTTCTATTTCGCAACAAAGCCTCCTTCACTCACACCGCCAAACTTACCCTAGTAAAACTGACAATCCTACCAATCCTCGACTTCGGCGATGTCATCTACAAAATAGCTTCCAATACTCTACTCAGACTGCATCCAATTTGCTATCACAGTGCCATACGTTTTGTTACCAAAGCGCCTTATACCACCAACCACTGCGACCTGTATGCTCTGGTCGGCTGGCCCTCGCTACGTATTCGTCGGCAGACCCACTGGCTCCAGGTCATTTACAAGTCTATGCTAGATAAAGCTCCGCCTTATCTCAGCTCACTGGTCACGATAACAACACCCATCCGTAGCATGCGCTCCTGCAGGTATATCTCACTTGTCATCCCCAAAGCCAACACCTCCTTTGGCCGCCTTTCCTTCCAGTTCCCTGCTACCAGTGACTGGAACGAATTGCAAAAATCGCTGAAGCTGGATACTTACATTTCCCTCACTAACGTTAAACATCAGCTATCTGAGCAACTAACCGATCGCTGCAGCTGTACATAGTCCACCTGTAAATAGTCCACCTGTAAATAGCCCACTCAATCTACCTACCTCATCCCCATATTGTTTTTATTTAATATTCTGCTCTTTTGCACACCAGTATCACTACTTACACACCATCATCTGCTCATCATCATCTGCTCATCTATCACTCCAGTGTTAATCTGCTAAATTGTAATTACTTTGCTACTATGGCCTATTTATTGCCATACCTCCACATGCCATTTGCACACACTGTATATAGACTTTATTTTTTCTATTGTGTTGACTGTACTCTTGTTTATTACATGTAACTCTGTGTTGTTGTTTCTGTCGCACTGCTTTGCTTTATCTTGGCCAGGTCGCAGTTGTAAATGAGAACTTGTTCTCAACTTGCTTACCTGGTTAAATAAAGGTAAAATAAAAATAGGAAACAGTGATGCCGAAACGTTGGTAAATACCCATTAAATTGCTGGGAGATTACACATGGAGTGTGCGACTTTCTTTATTTTGATAGTTTATTGTATTCTAATATACTAACAGCATAATAACAGTTTAAAGTGGTGGAATTGTTCTTTACTTTATGTGTCCTCAAATGTTATGTAATCTATAGAGTTGTGTCGCTCTGTTATGCACACTTGAATTTTTCATTACAGTTGAGTTGCCCTGGTCGTGTCAATATACAGTAACTTTAAAACAAACTAATTACATGTTGCACCTTGACCTTGCTACCTTACAGATGAGCCAAGTAGGAGGACAGATGAAAACAAAAGGCCAGTGGAGCACTTAGAACAGCAGCAGCCAGTGGCAACTGGTAGGGAAAAAGATGATTTAGGTGACTCACACACTCTTCCATGGCTGCTATCTATGAATGCATTTAGAGACTGTTTTTAATTTACAATGATTACATCAAGATAGCTAACTTCCTATTATCTGGCTATCTGATGACATTTACCTCACTTAGCCAAACAGTGTGTATAGTTAGTTAGCTAGCTAGCAACTCAGATGAGTTAGCCTACAAAGTAAGTTTTTTACATGAATAGGTTCTCCCGCTGCCTACATTTGTTGGGTCCTTTCAAAAACAAAATAATGGGCAATCTTCACAATATTTTCGGTGGAAGCCATGTGGGCGAATGGAGACCAGCAAAACATTTGTCACCAGAGCAGTTTAGATCGTGTTGTGACATTTGACTTCCACGTTTGATTTTTGTCAGATTGGATGGTTGGGGGGCCGGAACATAATTATAATCGTTGGAACACTGCAAATTGAACACAACTAAGCCCAAAAAGAGATTGCATATGGAAATAACAATAACTTCATACCTTGATTACATTGAGAAACGATGATACTGTATGTATTTTTTTATTCATGGGAATCCTTGGGAACAATTTCCTAAATGTAGTATTATTTTTGGCTGAATTCCTACTAAAAACTTTGGGAGGCCCAAAAAAATCACTGTTGCCGATCCCTGCATTAAGGAATGTTTCCAGGAGCCAAAAAACTGAATGGTTTTGATGCATAGTCTGAAGCAATAGAGCAAATGCTGGTGTCAAATGGCCTTGAGAATCTGCAGTCTGTGGCTCAGGCCTCTGATGGTGCCTCTGTCATGAGCAGGGCAGTTGTTGGTGTACAGGCCCATTTCCATGCCAATCACCCAGAAGTGATATACCGTATATCCACTGTTATGCGCATGAGCTTAACCTGGTGTTATGCTCCACCTGCAAGGCAGTCGACGAAGCCGCCGACTTCTTTGACGCATTAGAGAGTCACACTCATTAGAGAGTGTCTAGCTACTGTAATTCAGTACTAGCAGTGTCTGCTGTGGCAGATGGGAAGGTGCAAGTTACCTGAATGTATTGTATTATTATAAAATTAGTAGAAAAATATATATGGGAACATATGAACAGAAATTCTGATAACTGAATATATGATTTGATATTAGTCTGAATATTATACCTATACCTGTGTAATGGCCATTGACAAAATGACAAACTAAATATAAAGTTGTTCACCAAAGAAAATCTTAATCAATCCATATTGTAGTACCCACAAAACACCAGTCTCAATGTCAACAGTGAAGAGGCAACTCCGGGATGCTGGCCTTCTAGGCGGAGTTGCAAAGAAAAATACATCTCAGACTGGTCAATAAAAAGAGAAAATTAAGATGGGCAAAAGAACACAGACACTGGACAGAGGAACTCAGCCTAGAAGGCCAGCATCCTGGAGTCACCTCTGCACTGTTGACTTTGAGCCTGGTGTTTTGCGGGCACTATTTAATGAAGATGCCAATTGATGACTTGTGAGGCATTTGTTTCTCAAACTAAACACTCTAATGTACTTGTCCTCTTGCTCAGTTGTGCACCGGGGCCTCCCACTCCTCTTTCTATTCTGGTTAGAGCCAATTTGCACTGTTTTGTGAAGGGAGTAGTGCACAGCGTTGTACAAGACCTTCAGTTTCTTGGCAATTTCTCGCATGGAATAGCCTTCGTTTCTCAGAACAAGAATAGACTGATGAGTTTCATTTTGAGCCTGTAATCAAACCAGCTACAATAGTTATTTACAACATTAACAATATGTACCCTGTATTTCTGATCAATTTGATGTTATTTTAATGGACAAAAATGTTGCTTTTCTTTTAAAAACAAGGAGATTTCTAAGTGACCTCAAATCTTTGAATGGTAGTGTATATTTAAACATTTGAACTTTTAATTCATAAACTGCTCAATACTTTGGCACAGAAAGTCACTACTTATCCATTTTAACATTTCCTGTTGTGAGATGATTGGCTCACACCACTGGTTGGAGTGTGAGCTGAGTCTGTCTATAGAGAGAACAGGGGATTAGCTACAGCAGATCAATGTATTCCTTGTCCTCAGGCATGGAAAACCACTGTCTGTTCACCCCCTGGAATTTCATGGCCATCCCTTCCATAATTAAGGACTGAGAGCTACAGGGGAAATTATAATCTTCTGGACCATGTTGTTTTCAATTAATGCAATTGTGGTACCCTTTCTTTTGGTATGCATTATTGTGCTTTAGATCAGGGTCTCCCAAACTCGGTCTTGGGGCCCCCCTGGGTGCATGTTTAGTTTTTTGCCCTAGCACTACACAGCTGATTCAAATGAAAATGAAAAGCTTGATGTTGAGTTGATTTTTTTCATCAGCTGTGTAGTACTAGGGCAAAAAAACTAAACGTAGGATTCTACTGTACCTGTGTATCTTGTATAATGTATTGTGTATTCAGAGGGTCTCCTAGTTGCAGAAACCCAGAGTACTAGTGGAGCACCACTCTGTGGAGCCCAGTGAGTCACAAGCCTAATTTTCTCTTCCTCCAGATGCATCCAAGAAGTCCCAGGAAGTCCCAGCAGAGGACTTTGACATCGACATGGACGCCCCGGAGACTGAGAAGGCGGCCGTCGCCATCCAATCACAGTTCCGGAAGTTTCAGACTAAGAAGAAGACTGACGACAAGTCATAGTGACCGCAGGGTTTCCCTGTAGCTGTGGAGACCTGGCAGGGGCGGCTTGGCGTGTTGGCATTTGCATGTATACATATTCATACCATACGAACTCCAGGGGTGGGGTCGGGGGGGAAAAAGAAAGGCAGAAGCCTGTCGATCACTGACATGTCTGTGAAACTGCATACGTAACCTATTATTTGATTGCTGTACCAATAAATGGCAAGGTTCTGAAGATCGGTTTTCTGTCCCGCCATTTTGTCCATCCATGGTGTGTAGCTTGTGTAATGTGTTAGGGAATGTATTAATGTGTTTATTCAGCTTTTTACCTCCACCATCCCATCTGTATTTATCAGCGTTTCTCCATGTAGAATAGAAGATGATTTCACCACATTATAATATAAATGCATCTTTCTTATCCGCATGGCACCCTCAGGCTATGATCTACTGTGTAACAATGTACATTGAATTTAAATAAACATTCTCTGTGAACAAGTGCATATGTCAAAATATTAGAAAGCGGGTAAATTACCTGCAGGTATGTATCATGCATGGCATGTTGTTATTGTAAGCCACTAGACTATCTTTGATGGATGGCATTAGCATACCCATGGGGACTCGTTCATATTCTTCTGGAAGTAAAAAAAAAAAGAAGCATATTCTTCAGAATGAGGTGCACCACTCCTATGTTGCCTTCCCTCCCCTCTACAGTGTCACCATCCCAATGAGCAATAATCCTAGGAGTCCTGGGAGTTTTTCCCTGAACACTGTGATGAATATTTGATTGGCTATTGAATGTTTTAGAAGGGTCATCGCTACGCTGCCTTCCAAATCCCAATAATTTAGCCAGTTGGAAACAGCCGGGTCCAGAATTCGGGTCCAGAATTATTGGATCCCTTGATAAAGACGAGCAAAAAAGACTATAAAATAAATAATACAAATACTGAGATGCAGTGCCTTGCAAAAGTATTCTTCCCCCTTGGTGTTTTTCCTATTTTGTTGCATTACAACCTGTAATTTAAATAGCTTTTTATTTGGATTTCATGTAATGGTCATACACAAAATAGTCCAAATTGGTGAAGTGAAATGAAAAAAAAACTTGTTTCAATTTGTTTTATTTTATAAATAAATACGGAAAAGTGGAGCGCACATATGTATTTACCCCCTTTGCTATGAAGCCCCTAAATAAGATCTGGTGCAACCAATTACCTTCAGAAGTCACAAAATTAGTTAAATAAAGTCCACCTGTGTGCAATCTATGTGTCACATGATCTGTCATATGATCTCAGTATATATACACCTGTTCTGAAAGGCCCCAGAGTCTGCAACACCACCAGGCAAGGGGCACCACCAAGCAAGCGGCACTACATACAAAGAGCCCCCCAAACAGGTCAAGGACAAAGTTGTGGAGAATTGCAGATCAGGGTTGGGTTATAAAAAAAATATCAGAAACTTTGAACATCCCACGGAGCACCATTAAATCCATTATTAAGAAATGGAAAGAATATGGCACCACAACAAAACTGCCAAGAGAGCCGCCCACCAAAACACACAGACCAGGAAAGGAGGGCATTAATCAGAGAGGCAACAATGAGACCAAAGATAACGCTGAAGGAGCTGCAATGCTCCACAGCGGAGATTGGATTATCTGTCCATAGGACCACTTTAAGCCATACACTCCACAGAGCTAGGCTTTATGGAAGAGTATCCAGAGAAGAATAAGCAAACACATTTGGTGCTCGCCAAAGGGCATGTGGGAGACTCTCCAAACATATGGAAGAAGGTACTCTGGTCAGATAAGACTAAAATTTAGCATCAAGGAAACACTATGTCTGGCGCAAACCCAACACCTCTCATCACCCCGAGAATACCATCCCCCACAGTGAAGCATGGTGGTGGCAGCATCATGCTGTGGGGATTTATTTCATCAGCAGGGACTGGGAAACTGGTCAGAATTGAAGGAATGATGGATGGTGCTAAATACAGGGAAATTCTTGAAGGAAACCTGTTTCAGTCTTCCAGAGATTTCAGACTGGGACGGAGGTTCACATTCCAGCCGGACAATGACCCTAAGCATACTGCTAAAGCAACACTCAAGTGGTTTAAGGGGAGACGCAATGGAACCCATCCAAATTGAAGTAGCTGCAGCAGTTTTGCCTTGAAGAATGGGCAAAAATCTCAGTAGCTAGATGTGCCAAGCTTATAGACACATACCCCAAGAGACTTGCAGCTGTAATTGCTGCAAAAGGTGTCTCTACGAAGTGTTGACTTTTGGGGGGGTGAATAGTTATGCATGCTCAAGTTTTCAATTTTTTTGACTTATTTCTTGTTTGTTTCACAATAAAAAATGTTTTGCATCTTCAAAGTGGTAGGCATGTTGTGTAAATCAAATTATGCAAACCCCCCCAAAAATGTATTTTAAATCCAGGTAGTAACAAAATATGAAAAATGCCAAGGGGGGTGAATACTTTCGCAAGCCACTGTATATTGTATGCTGAAACAAATTGTGAACTTATATAATTTTGTACTAATGCAAAAGCTCAGAGAAAGAGATTTTGTTTAACATAGTAAAACAAATCTCAAAAAATCTCAATGCCTCATCTTGCGAGGTTAATGGCACAGCCTTTTTCTAAAATGTTTGATGAGATTCAAGAACACATTGGAAGGGATCTTAGACTATTCCTCCATACAGAATGTTTCCAGTTCCTTGATATCCTTCGTCTGTGCTTATGAACTGCCCTCTTCAATTCAAACCACAGGACTTCAATTGGGTTCACTTCCGTAGACTGAAATTGGGATTTTGTGGTCAAGTAACCATTTCTTTGTGGATTTTGATTGTCTTGCTGGAAGATCCACTTGCAGCCAAGTTTCAGCCTCCTGGCAGAGGTAAGCAGCTTTTTGGAATACATTTCCTGGTACTGGGTAGAGTTCATGATGCCATTGACTTTAGGCAAAACAAAGGCCCCAGGACCAGTGGAAGAAAAATAGCTCCACAAAGATCCACTACCAAAATAGGTATGGGGTTCTTTTCTGCTTTTGCATCCTTATTTCGATGCCAGACCCACCACTGTTGGGCGTGGCCAAAAAGCTATATTGTCATGTCATACAACAAATGTTAACAAGTTTGCTAAATAATAAGGATGCATGAGTAGGGTTGTCAGGGTGACTATATTGCCACAACGGCAGTCACTAGTCATGTCCGCAGTCAAATTCCACTTGACTGTTTAGTCACGGTAAATGGGCTTCTCCAAGCTCTAATGCTGCTGCTCGTCATTAGTAGCCTACCAAACTAACTGCCTGGTACTCAAGCACTCTATTGTCCCTCTAATCACTCTGACATCAATGCAAGTGTAATAAAATCTAATAAACATTTAATGAGAGCTGATGTTGCATGCTGATGTTCATGTTGCACAACATTTCTATAGGCTATGCAATAGTGGGAAAACAGAGTTCTCATGGCCTCTATTAAAGAGAGGATACCATCATATTTCTACAGTATAGGCTAGTCCTACTATATTTATTTCTCAACTTTCCTAATATTAAGCTCATTGCTTTGCTTTACAACAGGAGTATAGCCTATCTGGCTGGCATGAAAATGAACCAGCGAAAAGCGTCCTCCATTCACTATTTAAATACATAGATTACATGTATTTTCATCCCCTGCCACTGTTCCATGACAGGTGCATGATAATGGTCTATGGTCAATCAAAACTAATTTTGCATATATTATTTAGTATAGCCTAAGTAAAGACAAGATTAAATCAAGAATAGTCTGATGGGTGAGAATTTTAGCCTATTATCACTTGGGAATGATGCCCAGTGTCATGCATAGGTGTAATAGGTGGCAGGGAAGTCAGGCGCAGGAGAGTCAAATGGAGTGTAAAATGGAGTCTTTTAATAAAGTCCACGGAGTATGCTCCATAACACTAAATGTATATAAACAAACAAACAAACGTGGGTACGAAGACCCGACGCGCACCTATACAACAATCACACTACACTGACAAATAAAACAATCTCTGACAAAGACATGAGGGGAAACAGAGGGTTAAATACACAACAGATAATGAATGGGATTGAAAACAGGTGTGGGAAGACAAGACCAAACCAATGGAAAATGAAAAAAGGATCAATGATGGCTAGAAGACCGGTGACGTCGAACGCCGAGCACCGCCCGAACAAGGAGAGGCAACGACTTCGGCAGAAGTCGTGACAGTACACCCCCCCTGATGCGCGGCTCCAGCTGCGCGTCGACACCGGCCTCGGGGACGACCGGGAGGGCGAGGTGCGATCCGGATGGAGACGGTGGAATTCTGATAACATGGAAGGATCTAACACGTCCTCCACCGGAACCCAGCATCTCTCCTCCGGCCCGTACCCCTCCCAGTCCACGAGGTACTGAAGGCCCGACGTCTCGAATCCAAAATGGATCGAACAGAGTATGCCGGAACCCCCTCGATGTCTAGAGGAGGCGGAGGAACATTACGCACTTCAGCCTCCTGGAGCGGGCCAGCCACCATCGGCCTGAGGAGAGACACATGGAACGAGGGGTTAATACGGTAAAGAGTGGGTAGTTGTAACCTATAACATACCTCATTCACTCTCATCAGGACTTTAAACGGACCCACAAACCGCGGACCCAGCTTCCGGCAGAGCAGGCGAAGGGGCAGGTTTCAGGTCGAGAGCCAGACCCTGTCCCCTGGTGCGAACACTGGGGCCTCACTGCGGCGACGGTCTGCGCCAATTTTCTGGCGCCTTATGGCACGCTGAAGGTGGACGTGGGCTGCCTCCCAGGTCTCCTCAGCGTGCCAAAACCAATTGTCCACCGCAGGGGCCTCGGTCTGGCTCTGATGCCAAGGAGCCAGAACCGGCTGATACCCTAATACACATTGAAAGGGAGTAAGGTTAGTGGAGGAGTGATGTAGCGAGTTCTGAGCCATCTCTGCCCAGGGCACAAACTTCGCCCACTCTCCCGGCCGATCCTGGCAATAAGACCGCAGAAACCTACCCACATCCTGGTTAACTCTCTCCACCTGCCCATTACTCTCGGGGTGAAAACCTGAGGTAGGACTAACCGAGATCCCCAGACGCTCCATGAACGCCTTCCAGACCCTTGATGTGAACTGGGGACCCCGATCAGACACTATATCCTCAGGCACCCCATAGTGCTGGAAAACGTGTGTAAACAGGGCCTCTGCAGTTTGTAAGGCCGTAGGGAGACCGGGCAAAGGGAGGAGACGACAGGACTTGGAAAACCGATCCACAACGTCCAGGATCGTGGTGTAACCCTGTGAAGGTGGAAGATCAGTCAAAAAATCCACCGACAGGTGCGACCACCGCCGTTGAGGAACGGGTAGAGGTTGTAGCTTACCTCTGGGCAGGTGTCTAGGAGCCTTGCACTGGGCGCACACCGAGCAGGAAGAAACAAATCCTCACGTCCTTAGCTAAAGTGGGCCACCAGTATCTCCCGTCAAGACAGCGCATCGTCCGACCTATCCCAGGATGACCAGAGGAGGGTGACGTGTGAGCCCAATATATCAATCGGTTGCGGACAGCAGACGGAACGTACAGACGACCAGCTGAACACTCAGGGGTAGAAGGCTCTGCACGTGACGCCCGCTCAATGTCCGCGTCCAGCTCCCACACTACAGGCGCCACCAGACACGAAGCTGGGAGCCTTAATGTTCTGGGAGCCTGGTCTGTAAGAAAGAGTAAACACAAAATGAGTGAAAAACATGGCCCACCTTGCCTGGCGAGGATTCAATCTCTTCACCTGCTGGATATACTCCAGATTGTGGTGGTCAGTCCAGATGAGAAAAGGGTGTTTAGCCCCCTCAAGCCAATGCCTCCACACCTTCAAAGCTTCTATGACAGCTAACAGCTCTCGGTTCCCCACATCATAGTTTCGCTCCGCCGGGCTGAGCTTCTTTGAAAAGAAGGCACAGGGGCGAAGCTTCAGTGGCGTACCCGAACGCTGAGAGAGCACTGCTCCAATCCCAGCTTCGGATGAGTCCACCCCCACTATGAATGGCAAAGAGGGATCCGGATGAGCCAGCACAGGCACGGAGGTAAACAGAGTCTTCAGGTGCTCAAAAGCCCTGTTCGCCTCAGCCGACCACTGCAAGCGCACTGGGCCCCCCTTTAGCAGTGAGGTAATGGGAGCTGCCACCTGACCAAAACCCCGGAGGTTTGGTAGTAATTGGAAAACCCCCAAAAAACGCCGCAACTCCTTTACCGTGGTTGGAGTCGGCCAATTACGCACGGCTGTAATACGGTCGCTCTCCATCTCCACTCCTGAAGTGGAAATCCGATGCCCTAGGAAGGAGATGGATTGTTGGAAAAACAAGCATTTCTCAGACTTGACATATAGATCATGCTCCAACAGGCGACCAAGCACCCTGCGCACCAGGGACACATGCTCGGCGCGTGTAGCAGAGTATATCTGAATATCAACGATATACACCACTACACCCTGCCCGTGCAGGTCCCTGAAGATCTCATCTACAAATGATTGGAAAACTGATGGAGCATTCATCAACCCATATGGCATGACCAGGTACTCATAATGACCTGAGGTGGTGCTAAATGCCGTCTTCCACTCATCACCCTTCTTAATACGCACCAGATTGTACGCACTCCTGAGATCCAATTTTGTGAAAAAACGTGCCCCGTGCATTAACTCAATAATCGTATTGATCAGAGGGAGCGGGTAACTATATTTCACTGTGATTTTATTAAGACCTCGATAATCAAAGCACGGGCGTAAACCGCCATCTTTTTTTCACAAAAAAGAAACTCGAAGAGACGGGTGAAATGGATGGCTGAATGAACCCCTGATGCAGGGATTCAGAGACATGTCTCCATAGCCTCCGTCTCCGCTTGCGACAGGGGATACACGTGACTCTTGGGATATGCAGCGTCTACCAGGAGATCTATCGCACAATCCCCCCGTTGATGGGGTAGTAATTGAGTTGCGTTCTTTTTCCAAAAGGCGAGAGCCAAATCGGCATATTCGGGGGAATGAGCACGGTGGAGACCTGGTCTGGACTTTCCACCTTAGTAGCACCAACGGAAACCCCTAAACACCTACCTGAGCATTCTCGCGACCACCCCGTGAGAGCCCTCTGTGGCCAAGAAACAGTGGGGTTATGACAAACTAACCAGGGTAGGCCTAGCACCACAGAATACGCAGGAGAATCAATAAGGAAAAGACTAATATTCTCCTTGTGACCCTCCTGCGTTATCATACAAAGGTGCGGTAACCTCCCTGATAAACCCTGACCCTAATGGTCGACTATCTAAGGCATGAATAGGGAAAGGCATATCCACAGTAACAATAGGGATCCCTAAACTATGAGCTAGACTTTTATTAATGAAATTCCCAGCCGCACCTGGATCTACTAGCGCCTTATACTGGGAATGCAGTGAAAAATCAGGAAAAGAGACAGAGACAAACATGAGTGCAGCAGAGGGCTCTGGATGAGAATGGTGCCTACTCACCTGGGGTGACGCCAGAATGCCCTGCCTGCCCTCTCTATTCCCAGAGGAACCAACCCGGCACCGACCAGCAGTGTGCTCCGGTCTCCCTGCGCACCATCCCTCCCAATTCCATAGGTTCTGGAGAGAGGGTGCGGGAGGATGGAACAACCAGACCCCGATCTAGACGTCCACGAGTAGCCAGCATGTTGTCCAGCTTGATGGACATGTCCACCAGCTGGTCGAAGGTGAGGGTGGTGTCTCTACAGGCCAGCTCCCCACGGACCTCTTCGCGTAGACTACAACGGTAATGGTCAATCAGGGCCCTGTCGCTCCATCCAGCGCCGGCAGCCAAGGTCCTAAACTCCAAAGCAAAATCCTGTGCACTCCTCGGATGATAGAGAAGCTCACCCGCTGCTTTGCCTTCAGGTGGGTGATCGAATACTATCCGGAATTGGCGGGTGAACTCCTCAAAATGGTCCAGCGCTGCATCCTCCCTACTACACACAGCGCTGGCCCATTCCAGGGCTTTCCCGGTGAGGCATGAGACGAGGGCGTAACTCTTCTCACGGTCAGATGGTACTGGGGAGGCCGTGGCTAGATACAAGTTCGTTGTATCCCGTAGGTAGGGATAAATGGATCTTCGATTCTGGAGAGGAAAAAACGTTCACGGGAGATTCCGGTTGTGGTGGTGGTGGCGCTGGAGAAACTCCCTGTCTCTCCCAGCGATCCATTTTCATGACAATGTGATCCATGACGGAGCTGATAACATCAAGCTCCCTCGCTTGTTCCTGAACGCGTTCCTCCAGCTGCATGGGCATAGTGTCCTCTCCTGCTAACTTCATATATTGGTCAGAGATTCTGTCATGCATAGGTGTAATAGGTGGCAGGGAAGTCAGGCGCAGGAGAGTCAAATGGAGTGTAATAATAATCAAATGGAGTCTTTTAATAAAGTCCACGGAGTATGCTCCATAACACTAAATGTATATAAACAAACAAACATGGGTACGAAGACCCGACACGCACCTATACAATAATCACACTACACTGACAAATAAAACAATCTCTGACAAAGACATGAGGGGAAACAGAGGGTTAAATACACAACAGGTAATGAATGGGATTGAAAACAGGTGTGTGGGAAGACAAGACAAAACCAATGGAAAATGAAAAAAGGATCAATGATGGCTAGAAGACCGGTGACGTCGAACGCTGAGCACCGCCCGAACAAGGAGAGGCAACGACTTCGGCAGAAGTCGTGACACCCAGCTTGTGTGCAGTAAGGCAAGAAACAGCTAATTTTTCATATCATAGTCGCACACCTCATGTAGCCTGGCCCATAGGCATATATGTTTTGATAATGTTTGTATCACAACTAAAGTGGTGAAATAACTTCTTAAAATGAATCACATTAATCTTCTTTACTACATGTGTAGAGCCTAACTGGCATAAGTAGGCAGTGTGTGAGTTTCAAGTTTGGGGAAGATAATTTTCAGCATTTTTATAATGCATCATAATATAGCATTACATGCATAGCGCATTTGCAGTCACTTTTGAGAATGGTTTCTAATTGATTGCATTTTGGAACAATTGTGCTTATAGCCGACTGCCATGTTCCCATTGCTGTATGTATAATGTGAAGAAATTGCCAGATAGTTCATAAACATTTTAAGCTAAATGTTCTGTTTAAAGGGCCTTGTTGCTTTTAAAATATTTTTGGGGATGCGAGTGATTGTATAAATTTGGGATCTATCGCATCCCACAACTGTCCCAGACTATGTATGGAGTATTTATTTCTTGTAAGAGAGAATACAGTAGACGGCACGGGTCAAAATTATTGATTAATGACGTCATGATGACGTGTACATGTCTGAATATGGGCCTCCGGCCCGTCCCCCCTGTTCATGTGGTCACGTGTTAGAGGGTGTGTGTTATTTTATAGCTCTATGGTATGCTTTGAAGTAGTCCTGTTGCTTGATGTCTAGGGGGGCTGGTTGAACTGGGGAGGGTGGGGGTTGAGTGTTTGAACTTTTGGGACCGTGTATGTCTCCCACCCCCCAGCTTTATCTCCCTTATGGTTGTTATCTATGAAGCAGGAATGTCCAGGGTTATGGATCTGGGGCCTAGGCTTTATAAATGTCCAGAACAAGCCATTTTTAAGACCTGAATATTAAACATCTAAAATATGTCTACAAGGGGAATTCTCGGAGTGCTCTGTAGCTCATGTCATGAATCCAACGCCAAAAGCCTGGAGGATATTTTGCTTGAGGCTCCAGAATGTTTTAAAGGATTTTTGTGTACAAGCGAGGGACATATTTTGTACATATTCAACCCGGAGGAATCTACGGTTAAGATATTCACAGACAGCGTGTCCCAACCCTTTTATCGTGCAGAACCCGAGCCTTTTTCTCCAGCGCTAAGGATGCGAGAATGGCTTAAAATAAGGCTAGCTTTGTGTCAAATGGAACGCGCCCTGAGTGCTTCAAGGCTGCCAGGATATGCGTTGGAAGAACAAGTCTGTGGACGAAATGATCTGATGGCTCTGAGAGTCACTTCCATGGCTTATACCCCGGACTCCAGAGTGACAATTTTAGATCTGACAACAATTTGATAGGGAAAATGCTACGAAAACGGTCAGTTCATATGTATCCTCCAAAGCATGCAAGGATGTACATTTTTTTCAAATAATGTTCAGTTTTAAATGGCGCGATCACCACATTTTCCGAACCCTGATGAATAAGCTGGACAGTCTTTTCGAAAATCGTGAACAATTACGGCGATGGCCGAGGTTATCGTTGAGACATACCCCGGAACAACAAGGTCGGAGGCGGATCTTTCCCTGGATGGAAAGTGGACAGAGCTTCGACGGAGCGCGGAAAATACTTTGCGATGGGGAATCGGAAACGGATAATGTTCAGGGCTAACAGGACCCCTATATCTGGAAGAAATAGTAAAAAAAATTGAATTATAACGTGTGTTAAAATGTAGGTGTTAATTTTGAAAATGTATAGCCCCCATTTAACTAAGGGGTAGCGCTCTTTTCTCTCACGCTAGGGTCTGGCGCAGACAACTGTAAGATCTGAAAAAACATGTATTATTTTATAGTCTATTTCTACATGGGTATGTTATGAACATTACGTTTTATGAAAGTTTGTAATAATGTACAAAGACCGGCCTCCAAGGTTTTTTTTACATAAAACACGTGTGATGCATGTTTAAATATTATTCAAATGTGTTACTTAATTCAAACATGTCTTAAAGGTTGTACGAAATATTTTGGAATTCAATAAAAGGAATTTAAAAAACGGTATCTCACCCTTTAACTATGGGAAAAGCCTATTTAACAACGTCTTCCAGCTCTGTCGCGAAGTAAAATAGAATCAGGGGTGTGTGTGTGTGTGTGTGAGTGGGCTTGTGACGTAGCAACAGGCGTGTGTGTGTGTGGTTGTGTGTGTGTTACATAAACCCTAAGGTGGGGGGTTCAACCCGGGGTCCCAGAGCTCTATCTGTAGAGAATCGTTTGAAACCAAGGTTTACATTATCCATCATATGGCCTGTCAAGATATAGGCCGGGGTTAAACACACTAATCAACACACCGGGATTCTAGCAAACCCAATGCAGACAGAATGGTACTTTGAATTCAAAGCCTTTTGGGGGCTCTAAAACAGACATACAGGGGTGGGGTGGAGCATACATCTCTCAAAAACTCATTCCGTACTTTTAGATAGTTAGGGACAGAACTATTTTTAACGCTGTTAGCATTGCTTTAGCGCAAACATACAGGCCCGAATATTGAGCTGCACGGAGAGATTAAAAAAAAAAAAAAAAATTCTGAATAAGTGAATCTCGCATAATGGATATTTCTGGAGGTGAGTAAATGAAAAACATATTTTAAGATTTGTTTGAATATTATTGTAATATCAACCCCTAGTTATTTGGGTATTTCAGGCCAAAAGGCCAATATAGGTTAAAAAAGTGTAGATATAGCGTATAACTGTTAATATTGTCTAATGGTGTCTAGGATCCCCGACATTTACGCAGCTTTTACGAGATTTACCGGATCTGGAACAACATGAGGGGGGTTCACAGGAGCAAAAGTCAGGCAGGCAATCACCATCGGCCTTTTTTCGTTGTAAGTCCTTATAATTAAACACATAGCCAAGAATATTTATATATAAAAATAAAAAAATAGGGTGTACTATTTAAAAAATATATTTTATGTATTTACAGCCGACATACAGCCAGGAATGATAAAGGATGCGTTATGGACATCTGACACGCCGGACTTCAATGCAATTCTACCGTTCTGTACGAGCGATTTTTCAAACTCACCGCGAATCCAGGGAACATCGACCCCCGCCTGAAATATTCCAGACCGCAACAGGCAAAGAGCAGCGGTGGCCCAAGTACTTTGCTCTGAATCAAGCCCACCCGAAAACTACTGTTGGGCCGGGAACTTGCTGCTTCACGAGCCGGCGCTCCAGGGACACGTTTTGTTATGAGACCATTATACAGTTTTATATTTTTATATCTAATAACGTAATTATGTATGTATTATTTTCATTCAGACTCCGCCCCGGCGAAAAACGGCACAGACGGCCACATACATCTAGAGCTGGGGGATTCCGGCGCCCCGAGCATTCCCGATGAAACACCCGAGATAACTGTTTTTAATGACATGTCAGATGTTGACGACCAGCTATTCTGTGATGCGGCCAATCTTATCGACCCAGTCAATTCTACGGCCTCGGTACCTGCAGCCGAACAAGAAAGGTTTTTCACATTATTTTCCAGGGCTTTGAAATCGAGGAATGTTTTGCTATACAAACAACTGGGGGATTTAATTGAGAGACAGTACAGAGACGATATGTTATTCTGGCATAGAACAATTCCACGCATGTTAAACAGCAACCCCATTAAAAAAACGCAAATACAGACGCTAAAATCATACATGTAACACCAACCATTACAGAAAGACCCAAAAAAACGAACCCCCTTAACCTGTTAAGTCGACCCTCTACTTTTTCGAACATTCTGTTAAAAATCGCGCAACATTTCAGCGCCCTGCTACTCAGGCCAGGAATATAGTATATGCATATGATTCGTATGTGTGGATAGAAAACACTCAGACATTTATAAAACTGGGTAAATCACGGCTGTGACTATAACAGAACGTGCGTTTCATCGAAAAGTGCATGAAAATCTGATCACTGAAAATGGAAATAAATATCCATCCGCGACTTCAAGGAATTGTTCAAAGTGAACCGACTTAAATGAGGCCGAGGTTGCAGTGCCTACAGCTTCCACACGTTGTCTAGAGTCTTGTCATTTGATTCGCAATTGATTCTTGGTCTAACCGAATCAAGGGAATCGATTCCCTCCGGTCTCTGACCGGATGTTTTGGTAGAGCTCTCTCCAAGACATTTTTTTCGAGACAGACACCTATAGAATTGACATCGCCTCCTGATGAATTGTATCGCTTATTAACGTGTACTAATACCTAAAGTTGCATTACAAATGTATTTCGAAGTGTTTTGTGAAAGTTTATCGTCGACTTTTTGAATTTTAAAAAATGACGTTACGTTATGAAACGCTATTTTTTCCCCGTTTATCACACAGTCTTCATAGATCGATATCTAGGCTATATATGGACCGATTTAATCGAAAAAAGACCCAATAGTGATTATGGGACATCGAGGAGTGCCAACAAAGAAGATGGTCAAAGGTAATGAATGTTTTATATTTTATTTGTGCGGTTTGTGTAGCGACGACTATGCTAATTATTTTGTTTACGTCCCCTGCGGGTCTTTTGGGGTGTTACATGCTATCAGATAATAGCTTCTCATGCTTTCGCCGAAAAGCATTTTAAAAATCTGACTCGTTGCCTGGATTCACAACGAGTGTAGCTTTAATTCAATACCCTGCATGTGTATTTTAATGAATGTTTGAGTTTGAACTAATACTATTAGCATTTAGCGTAGCGCATTTGCATTTCCAGAGCTCTAGATGGGACGCCTGCGTGCCAGGTAGGAGCAAGAGGTTAATTATCCAAAAATGGCTGAACTACCGCAACATTGGGAGACAGTTGAAAGCCTCTTATCCCAGATTCCAGCCGAACTCCTAGAAGTTATTAAACGTATGAACGAGTCAGGAACGTTAGATGAAAGCATATTAACACAGATTCCCGCCGAACTCTTAGAAATTATTAATCGTATGAACGAGTCAGGGGTGCCTGAGGAAAACATGTTATCCCATATTCCCGAAGCCCTCATAACCTTAATTAATCGGATGAACGAGAGTCAGACAATTTCAGCCCCGACCACCCCAACAGCGATAGAACAACCAGTAACGCCCAGATCCGTAGAGTCTGAAACGCCACAAGATGTTTTTGGGGAATTGGACAATTGTCTAATAAATCTGGAGGCAGATGTTCATGATAGACATGTCAGGGTTGTGTACAGGAATAAATTCAACAATACAGAGATTTGACAGTTTTTCAATTTCCTATGGGTGAATCAGAATCTTGACTATGCTGTATTTTACATGATGATAATGGACACTCTAAATGATCTGTTAGAGACGGCAAGAGATTATGGCGAACCTCGTGATGTCTTACAGTTGGAAATTTGTGGAGATAGCCTGCATAACACAGTATATCTTATTTTACCCAATGGCGAAGCAGATCTTGAACAATTTACTGCGCTGGTAGAACGCCTTGTTCAGTCAAATTTAGCCATCATAGCCGATCGGACCCTCGAGCTTGTAGTGCAAATAATATGTCAACCGCAGGGGGGTGATGGGCAGAGAAGGAAGCTTGATAGCCTAATGCAGTCAGAAATCATAAGCAATAAAAGGGCCTACCTCATAAATGTTCACAATCCCGATAATAAGCTATGTTTTGCAATAGGCCTAGTGCATTTACTTAACCCCGGATGTACTGATCTGACGGCATTGCAAAAGGCTAGAGAGATCCAAACGACGGTGGGTCTCGGGATACAGGAAGGGGTGGCATTCTCAGACATTGTCAAATTTGAAAACTTTCTGAATATCAAGATTGTGGTTTTGTACCACAGTAGAGCTAATGCAGCTCTCTTGAAGTTCCAAAACACCCCCCAACCGCACCCTCAGATTCTGTACTTTTATGTGCAAAACAAACATTACTACGCCGTTACCAACATCACGGCGTTCATAGGCGCCCCCTATGTGTGTACATCCTGCCATACCGGCTACACCCGAAAGGGGGGGCACTCGTGCCGTTATAACTGTTCGGTATGTCAGGATGCAGAGTGCCCTATGCAAACCCTAAACTTAACACCATGTGAGGATTGCCATCGCACATGTTGTTCGACCTACTGTTACGATAAACACAAAATTGAAACATGGCACCCTAAGGCCTGTAAATCTGTAAGCATTTGTGCCATTAACAACAAATGCCCAAAATGTCATTGCAATTACAACCTTAAAATAGATAGCCCTAAACCACATGTTTGTGGAATCATACATTGTCCAATCTGTAAAGGGGCGCTGAAAAGCAGAAATGCTGAAGTGGTTCAAGAAGTGCCACACGAGTGTTATATTCAGCCCTTGGCTGAAGATGAACATTCAGAGAAATATGTGTTCTATGATTTTGAGACAAATCAGCAATCGGGGATCATTTGCCTGACATTCAAGGGGGAAAAGTGGTCTGCAGAAGGATCCAATTGTGCACTATTCTTTCTAAAACATTTTAGAAAACCACAGTACCGAAACTTTACTTTTATAGCGCACAATGCTAGAGCCTATGACTCTTACCTTCTTCTGAACCCCTTGATACAGCAAGGCGTGGCCCCCAGTGTCATAGCTCAAGGTAGTAAAATCTTGTGTTTTGTAGATCCAGCCTTCAACCAGAGATACATTGACAGTTTAAGCTTCTTACCCATGAGATTGGCTCAAATGCCAGAGGCCTTGGGTTTTGAAAACTCTGTGAAAGGCTGGTTCCCCCACTTCTTCACATCTGAGGAGAATCTACATTATATCGGATCATATCCCAGCCCAGAAATGTACGGGTGTGATCAAATGTCTCCCAAAGAGCGTGAGAGATTCATGACTTGGTATGAGACAGTAAGACATGGCACCTTTGATTTCCATAAAGAGATGGAATCATACTGTGACAATGATGTGGTTATACTTCGTGAAGGATGCCTCAGATTCAGAGAAGAGGTCATCAAAGATGCAGGCATTGACCCCTGGAGTTGTACAACTATTGCATCGGCATGCATGAAAACATACCATACACACTATCTGCCTACAGCCTCTATAGCTATCCCCTCGGCCTGACAACTACCGACGCCAATTCAAGGCATACTCTAGTGGGTCCATTCAATGGCTAGAGTATATGGCCCAGGATAAAGACATTTTTATTCAACATGCTTTGAATCGAGGGGAGAAGGCATTTGGCTCTTACCATGTAGATGGCTACACCCAGATTGACGGGGTTGAGACCGTGTATGAGTACAACGGTTGTTTCTTCCATGGTTGCAAATCTTGCTTTGTGCCCCAGAACATGTGGGTCCTAACCCAAAAGACTTTTGGGGAAATGTACCAAGAGTTTCAAGACAAAGTTGATTCTTTACAGGCTACTTACGGTCTAAAAGTGGTTGTTTTGTGGGAGCACGAATGGACAGCCCTCAAAAAGTCTGATCCTCATGTTCAAGCATTCCTTTCCAGCTTTGACACCCCAGAACCTCTGGAGCCAAGACAGGCCTTGTATGGCGGCCGTACCAATGCTTTGACATTGAGGTATGTAGCGCAACCCGACGAGACAATAGGCTATGTGGATTTTACATCCCTTTATCCGCATGTAATGAGTTCCTCATGCTATCCTATAGGTCATCCTGAAATTATTCATCGTGATTTTGACTTACCTCAAAACTATTTTGGTCTGATCAAAGCAACAGTCTACCCTCCAAGGGGTTTGTTTATACCTGTGTTGCCTTACAGGGGCCCTCAAGGAAAACTTTTCTTTCCCCTTTGTCGCACCTGCAGTGAAAACATACAACAAACCCCATGTGATCACACTGATCAAGAAAGAGCATTGACAGGTGTATGGGTCACAGCTGAATTCTCTAAGGCTTTAGAGATGGGGTATCGTGTGGCCAAAATCTTTGAAGTATGGAACTTTTCAAAGAAATCAGACACTCTTTTTAAAGAGTACATCAAGACCTTCTTGAGATGTAAGCAAATGGCTTCAGGCTATCCTGCATCGGTCACAGATCAAGAGAGTAAAGATAGGTACATTCAAGACTATCATGACAGAGAAGGCATCCTTCTTGACCCTGACAGAATAGAGGTCAACAAAACCAAACGAAATGTGTCGAAATTGTACTTAAATTCGCTTTGGGGCAAATTAGCGCAGAGGTGTAATATTCTAATAACGTCAATTATTAAAGACCCTGAAGAATTTTTGGAATTAGTTTTTTCGGACCTATACGAAATTTCACATTTTTCATTCTTGAGTCAAGACATTGCCTTGGTGCAATGGCGACGTAACAAGAAGTGGGTTCTACCCCTGGGTAATGTAAATGTGTTTCTTGCAGCATTTACCACGGCCTATGGCCGACTTGAACTGTACAAGCTCATGGAGCAGCTTCAGAGGCGGGTACTTTACCACGACACAGACTCTGTGGTCTATGTAAGCAAACCGTGGGATTGGAGCCCCCCACTCAGCAACTATCTGGGTGGCTTAACGAGTGAACTCGCAGAGGGTGACCATATCACAGAATGGTCATCCTGTGGGCCCAAAAGCTATGCTTTTAGAACTCTAAAGAATCACGTGGTATTGAAAGCCAAAGGAGTGACTCAAAACTATGAAAATGCCCAGCGTGTAAACTTGGAATCAATCACACGCTTGGTCGAGGGGTTCCTAAATGACAGAAATAGTGACTTGGAGATTTTGAGCTCCTACAAAAAGATTGTTAGGGATAAAAAGGGCTTCCATCTGAGGAATGCCCCACTCATTAAAAGATTCAGGGTTGTCTATGACAAGAGAGTGCTTTTGCCTGACGGGACCACATTGCCCTATGGCTAATGACTTATGCTACAGGTTGCAGTGTGTCAGGCGTGACTCAAAAACTATGAAAAAAATACCCCTCGTGTAAAAAACTAGGAATCAATCACACGCTTGTTCGAGGGGGGGGATTCCTAAATGACAGGAATAGTGGCTTTGAGATTTAGGAGCTCCGACAAAAAGATTGTTGGGTATAATAAAGGGCTTCCATCTGAGGAAGGCCCCACTTACTAAAAAGATTCAGGGTTGTCTATGACAAGAGACTGCTTTTGCCTGACTGGACCACATTACCCCTTTGGCTACTGACTTATGCTACAAGCTACAGGGGTCTTAAAGCTTAAGATATAATGACTGCTGTGGAAGGTTTTGACCCCCGGTTGCAACTACCATTTTCGGCCTTAATCGCAGGGCCTTCGAATAGTGGTAAAACTTGTTTTGTAAAAAGTATTTTAGAGAATTCTGAACATGTGTTATCTCAAAAGCCTGATAATGGTGTGTGGTGTTATTCTTCCTCCTCATAAAAACAATCTGTTGGTTTTGGACGATATGCTATTTGCAGGCACCGAACATCTCGAAATTGCCCGAGCGTTTACCCAATATACGCATCATAGAAACCTGTCCGTGCTTTACTTGGTGCAGAATGTGTTTCACCAAGGTAAAAATAGCCACACCATCAGTTTGAACGCCAATTACATGGTTTTGTTCAAAAATCCTAGAGACAAACTACAAATTAACACTCTAGCTCAGCGGATGTACCCGGGAAGGAAATCCTACTTTATGTAGAGCTACGAGGACGCTACCCAAGCGCCATTTTCTTATTTAATCGTGGATTTAAAAGCAAATACTCCAGAACACCTGAGGCTACGAACCGGTCTGTTCCCGTGGGAGTGGCCGGCTGCGTACATTCCTAAAAAAAAGTAGCCGCTATGTCTCTGCGTTTAAAAAGAAACTTGCCCCTCTTGAGAAGACTAGTTGGGGCTACATCTAATGAACGGAAGGCCATCTTGGGTCACTCTTCTTCAGATCTCATATTATCCCTATGTGAGATTGCTTTGAATCTTCTCAAAGGACGCATTCCACTCACCCTGACACAATTGAAAAAATTAAAGAGACAAAAGACCTCGATCAAGCTCTTTGCCAATAAAAGGGTCAGTCTTCAAAAGAAACGACATAGCATACAACAGTCTGGTGGTTTTATTCTACCTTTACTAAGTATAGCCGTGCCCTTCATCACCAGCCTTATTGCAGCCCGATGTGGTGGTTGAACACATAGGGTGATGGCCAATAAAATGTATCTGGTGCCACAACAAGAGTTGGATAGACTTAAAAAACACGTGCAGGGTCCCGAAAATATCAGACAAACAGCGGAAAATGATTTGGATACGGCCTTGAAGGATATTTTGAATCAAAAAGGATTGAACCCCTATGATAAGGTCCAAAAATACACAAACCTCTTGCAAAGGTATTTGTCCTTGGTGAAACAAGGGGAGAGAGAGACAGGCCATTTAACTATTTCCCTACAGGACCCTTTAAAAGATGACGAGCCTCGCGAGAGCCACGCCCCTGTAATGCCTGTACCTGTGAGCTTACCGTCTGAAGATCAAATGCCTGTTGAAGATAAAGTTATGCATGACTTGTTAACCCATGTTCCGGCACGTAACAGGAAAAATGTTAGCTACATTATGAACAAGCTAAAAGACTCAAATGGGGCAGCTACTTGGAACGACAAAGGAGAGTTTATCCTTCAGGGTGCGATTGTCAAGGGTTCACATATACTTGACTTGCTTAAAAGTACCACATCTGCCTACAAGGTTGCTAATGACCGAAGACCTCCAGGGTGGCTTCAGTTTCTTAAGGCCCTGGCCATCCTCAACATACCCCTCTCGGGTGTACCCAACTATAAGATTCGGCAACAGATTCACTCTTTAAAACACAAACCTTCAACGAGATACAGCACCCCTAAAGATGCCCCAAAACCCTCGCATCCTTATGAAATGAATGACGATAACCCATTTACCCCCCTGAACGCCTCTGGACCTTTCCCTAATCCCGATCTCTCTGGGTGGTTAGACTTTTGAATGACTTTTGAATGACTATGATTAAATTCAATACATTTTATTTGAAAAAATAAGCAATTTAACATTTGTGGCATTCTTGAAACATTTGGCGTGAGCATACGCCTTGATTACACGTTCTTAGAGGATACACATTTGAACACTTTTGATATTTTCTAACAAAACAAGCTACAACTTTATCATTACTTCTTAAATCATCCTTATAAAGAGACATAACATCTTCAAAAGAAACTCCCCGGGCTCTTTGGCATAGGTAGAATACACAGTGTTTACCACATGTCGTTGAAAGGGTATCTTGCACCTGTTTGATGTTGTCTTTATATCTTTGAGCGGTTTTGGTCAGAAATTCTTTAATAGATTTGGGGAAATGTGAAAAACCGGGGGGAAAGCCATAGGAATCAAACAAAGTTGAGATTTTTCTTCCTCCTTCCTCTTCTAATGTCACAGCTAGCCAATGTTCACCCGGCATGATTTTAGGATATGTATTGACAATAAACATTGCAGGCCGCACCTTCCATTTCTCCATAGGTAATTCATCACAACACTGACAGCCAACACTCCGCAAAATTGTTTTCCCATCAGTCGGCTCATCAGCCCTTCCAACTCTTGGGTATTCATGTCTTTGCTCAACGATCCTTAATAATAATCTATTAAAACCTGTCTTCGGCTATTCACCTCCAAGATTGAATCAGAGCAGGCATAAACAATCATGCTAACGGTACAGGCTAAAGGTGTACGGAAACGCATTTCCAGCCTGAGGTTACCTTAGGACACCACAGAAAGATTTCCTGAGGTGTCATCATCTGGGGATAAATTGAAAGCATACATTGTGTAACCCTCTCCAAAATCATTTCTGTCAATAGGTAAAGAGAGATCTTTTCGATGCCTCCCGGTAGCCAGGAATAGATTGTAAAATTCTCGCACAGATATGTTGTTATTAAATTGCGGTTGGAAAGCCTTAGCAGGGACTTGACGTCCGTCCTGACACAGAGCGACATACTCTGCATTGAAGTGTTGAAAATTAAATGGGTTTTTATTTAAGCTGCCCGTAAAGGGCCTAGAAATTGGTTTTCTTGACTGCAGATTCTGCTGCCCACAGGTATGCTAAAGGTTTTCATGGTAATTCTTTGGAGAGGGTAAAGGGCATTTCCTTTCAGCAAAGCCTGTGAGTGACCCAGACGAACTGCCGGAGATACGATACTTTTTTAATAAAAAGCGTGGCCCCCAACACTTTTAAGCTAAAGTCCCCATCCGTTGCAGACATTAGGCAAAACTCATCCCTGGCCCTGGTTAATTTTAGTCTTAAATCAACCGCATTTAAGAGTAAACGTTCTTGAAAGAAAATGTCAGAGTGTATAGGGCCTAGCAGATGAAACTCTCGAGATTCTGCACAGTAGCGAGCCCGTGCGGCCAGTCCTTTATTTGCACCGGTGGATGGGTCTGTCGATTCCATAGAGCCTCCTGCAGTATCCTTGCTAAAAAGCCCTGCGCTGAATTGGGTCTTGAGAGTGTCTTCAGAGTAGTTGAGTATGCATTCCATGATGGCACGGTAGGGGTATGTGGCACTGCTTTGACTTATTAGACGTTCCCCCAAAGTCACATTCACTTGGGAGAAGGTGGTGGCCACTGGGTAATTAATGAGACTCACTTTGGCATCGTTTGCAATATCAGTACCATCTCTTTTGGTCACTTTTAGACGCAAATGCACCAAGGTGTTGTTGAGGTCCAGATAGTTGTCACCGTGGCCTGGTATGAAAAACTCTATGGGGCCGTTGTCTGTAATGGCAGAGAGTGGGGCTATCTCCACATAACTGGACCTCTCTACTGAATGTTGGGTTAAGGGGGCCGTGAAAAGATCGAGCTCTGTTTTTATAGCTTCAGAGGACATGCGGTGTAAAAGAGCCATGGTGCTTGTTCTTTTAGAAAATACTTCAGAGTATTATTTTTACCGTTTTTGGTCCAGACCTCCTCACTTTACCCCGTCTTTGACTAACTGAGTTTCTTTTAACCGTTAACCTCCGTTTTTTAGGCGCAAGCCTTCGCCTTATACCCGGAGGTCTCTTTTTCGGTCTTCGAGACAACATCATCAACCCCGAGCCTTCTTGACTCTCGACATCTGGTGACGCCCTTCTAGTTATCGCATTGGCGACAACCTCACTTACTATATTTTTTGCTGCTGATTTTAAATGCGGTTTGGCTATGCTGAAGCCTCTCTTCATAAACAGTAAAACCATCCTAAAGAGGTTACGAAATATCCCTCCGATCCCCGAACCATACATGGTGGGCGATCCATAATATCCTGGTAACCCATTACCCACTTGATCCACATAGTATGTGACATACCGGTTAGGGTCGAGATGTCGGTGTTCCATAATTTTAATTTAGATGTATTATGTATATACAATATATAATACTAATATTATATATGTAGAGAGGTTTTGGTGGGTCTAAAGTGGAGTTTTACAATCGTTTTACCATAAGTAAATTCAATGTTTTCGTTCTGATCCGTTTTAAGCTCAACAAGAATGTTTTCAATATATTTCTTGCTTACAGGTACGTAGTGTGGCTTGTCGTAGGTGACAGTGACTATGTCGCCGTCCTTTCCGTCTATCTCAACCGTTCTCAGGAGTGGCACACAGCTGTATCAGACAGCTGTATGAAACCATACAGATTTTTAAAGACTTGAAAAGAGTTTTCCGAAGAGACCTCGGAGGGTTTCATCCTTATACTTTTATGATGACTATTGTTATACCCAATTACTAAATCTTGAACTATATCGATATATCTATGCGTGTTGTGAGCTGTAAAATAGCGCCACATCCGCTCCTTCAGAGTTCGGTTAAAGCGTTCAACCACAGAAGCTTTCAAATCCGATCCTGTAGCAAAATGTACTATATTGTGCTTTTTCATGAGTTTCTGGAAAGTCTTATTAAAAAATTATTCGGTCTGCAATTTCTTGTGGGCGCCTCCTTCCTTCAAGATAGAGGCAAATGCCCGGGTCACCTCAGCGCCGCTCTTATTTTTTAAGACCCGGACAAAAGCTATTTTAGAGAAAATATTTTTGACCGTTAGCATGTAGCGATTTCCTTCAATTTTATCTGCAAGGGCCTGCATGTCACATAGATCAGCCTGAAATTGGGACAATGGGTGTGTAGAAAAAACTCTATTTCTAGGAAAATGTTTTCTTACGGGCTTATGCAGAGTGTGAGCATCCTGTTCGGATAGCCACTCATTGACTTTAGCCTCGCTTAACCTGTGACCTGTTTCTTCGGCTAAAGCTCGCTGTAAACGTTCCTTACCCCCATAAGACCCCGGGTTAGAGGGATTATAATAAATGTTTTTCAAAATCTGCTCTGCTATCCTTCTTGCCTCTCTGAGGTACAATAACGTTAATGAGCCACTTTCAAATAACAACAACATTTCATTTTCATTTTTGGGATTTTTATTTTCATGAAAACATTAGGTATTACGTATACAGACAATCCATAATTCGTTGCAGGATACATGCCCCCCCTTTCTCTATGATCGAATCATGTAAAAACCTTGTATATTTGGTTTAGATTAACAGGTGTGTTTCGCTGAATTTTTACAACAGACACATCAGCTACAAATGTATATAAACAACAAATATGATACATGTTACAATTAAAGGGTGTTTCAAACAAATAAAGTAAAATCTTAGACAAGGTTGTTTCTAGTTCTTCAGAATCACCACCAAGCCGGGTTACCATTTGTATCCATTGTAGACACTCGCCCGCATGTCGTACATGATTCATGATTTGGTCCATTTTCAAAACACGCTCTACATTAGCCCCAGAATTGGGGGTTGTGTAGAACGAGACATTGTTCACTTTATTTTCAATAATTTGATGCATAACACTTGTAAGTTCTCTCAAAATAATTGTTTTATTTATTCTCTCTAACATCGTATACACATAGTTACCCATTGCTCTACATCTAAATAACAAAAATGTCACTCGGGCTCTTCGGGTTTATTGATCTAGAAAGTCATCACATCAGACACCACAGCCTCCCGGTATTTGTTATCCTCCACCAGGGTGTGTCGGATTTCTTTGAGTTTCTCGTGTATGTGAATCGCCTCCTTCAGCTCGTGTAGGAATGCCTCGGTTACCCCATAGCCTCCAGGGCTCTGACCAGCGATGGTATAAACCAGCAGGACCAAAGTCTTTTCACCAGCGCCTCAAAATTGTTGAAGAAGTAGTATCTTGGGGGGTCGTATAGGCATGGATGCCTGCGCTGGCTGGGGTGATTAATCTCACAACCGATGCATTTTTCTCATATATATTCTCCAATCACCACGTCTAAAAGCGTGGCCACTGAGGCCTTGATTGTGTCCACAAAAATAGTACTGACCACCCCATCAAACACGTCCTCAGGTACATGTAGGGGGTGTCGAGGGTCTTGCCAGGGGGGAGTAGAATGGAGGGCTGCGAGGCATACAATCCTTAGTGTCGGGAGCCCAGGCCGTTTCGGAGTTCGGGTATGCGTTAGGAATATCCATGGTCAATGCGTAGGTTAAGAACTGTAGGTTTTAAGAACCATCCTTTTATTGTTGAACCAGTCCTCGGGGTATCTGGGCGGGGTTAACAACGCCGCTTACCTCAGTTTCTTTGGGGGCTGCCTCTCCTGACGTTGTACCTTCTTGGGGCTGCTTTGAGTCGTAATCCTCCGGATTCGTATATATTATGCACTTCTTTAGCCGAACAATGCTCTGGCGCTTTTGGCTCTGTACAAACAGAGCGTCCAACATCTCCAACATTTTCAATTCCATTAAATGGCAGCTTTTAAAGGGGATAAACATTCAAAGCCGGAAATCCCCGTCCGAACCGCCATCCCGGATGTTCTGGTTTCGGATTTCCGCTGTGCTGACATAGAACTCCACGCAGCCGCAGGGAAGTCCATTCTTTCTCTGTATTTTCACCCGGTGAAATACTCTTCCTGAGGTGCCCGGGGTACCTTCCCAACGGGTCTCGTAGCCTGTGAACAAGCTGTAACCCTTGGTGATACGGCTCAGTTCGGGACACAAAACCTGTCGAAAAACCGTCCAGTCTTCAACCCCATATGCCACGCATAATTTCAGGTCAGTATATTCTTCTCCTTCGGCTAACGTATAGAGTTTCACGCTACAGGCCAAGTAATCAAACAGATACCCCCACCGCTGTCCATGAGACATCAGCACTTCATCTTTCAGCGCAGTTGTGGGAGGTATCTGGGTTCTATACACATTTAGAAACCACTTTTTTGGTGCATTGTATATTGCGGCTGTATACTTTGCCCTTTCTCGATGTTTCAGACGCGGTCCTGCCTCCGATGCTACAGTCATCACAGCTTTGCCACTGAACGCAAAATCCATGTTTAAAAAATAGGGTTTACGGTTCTGGGTTCGCAAGCCTTGTTCTGGACATTTATAATGCTGATGCCCCAGCGCTATAGCCCCAGACATTCCTGCTTCATCAGATAACAAACATAAGGGAGATAAAGCTGGGGGGTGGGGGACATACATGGTCCCAAAAGTTCAAACACTCAAACACCCCACCCACACACAACCAGACCGCCCTACTCATCAAACACCTTGAATACTTCAAGGCATGACATATAGATATAAAATAACAAACACCCTCTAACACATGACCACACGAACAGGGGGTGCCGGGGCGGGGGCACATATTTAAACATGCACGCGTCATCGTGACGTAGGGGTAGTCCAGGGTATAAGCCATGGAAGTGACTCTCAGAGCCATCAGATCATTTCGTCCACAGACTTGTTCTTCCAACGCATATCCTGGCAGCCTTGAAGCACTCAGGGCGCGTTCCATTTGACACAAAGCTAGCCTTATTTTAAGCCATTCTCGCATCCTTAGCGCTGGAGAAAAAGGCTCGGGTTCTGCACGATAAAAGGGTTGGGACACGCTGTCTGTGAATATCTTAACCGTAGATTCCTCCGGGTTGAATATGTACGAAATATGTCCCTCGCTTGTACACAAAAATCCTTTAAAACATTCTGGAGCCTCAAGCAAAATATCCTCCAGGCTTTTGGCGTTGGATTCATGACATGAGCTACAGAGCACTCCGAGAATTCCCCTTGTAGACATATTTTAGATGTTTAATATTCAGGTCTTAAAAATGGCTTGTTCTGGACATTTATAAAGCCTAGGCCCCAGATCCATAACCCTGGACATTCCTGCTTCATAGATAACAACCATAAGGGAGATAAAGCTGGGGGGTGGGAGACATACACGGTCCCAAAAGTTCAAACACTCAACCCCCACCCTCCCCAGTTCAACCAGCCCCCGTAGACATCAAGCAACAGGACTACTTCAAAGCATACCATAGAGCTATAAAATAACACACACCCTCTAACACGTGACCACATGAACAGGGGGGGGACGGGCCGGAGGCCCATATTCAGACATGTACACGTCATCATGACGTACGGTCATCAATCAATCATTTTGACCCGTGCCGTCTACTGTATTTTCTCTCTTGTACAGTAGAATAGGTCAATTTTTGAACTATGGGGGATAGTAGATTGACATAGGCTAGTGCTTTTGCTGTTTGTTAGGCCTACTCATCTTGTTGGCTGACGAAAAGTAAATGTGGACAGTTCTTCTGACATTGTCAATATGCGCCTCAGAATTTGACACGCTGTGTCTGTCTTCACTTATAGCCTACTTCAGAGCTGAGATGGCTGTGAGGAGGACATGATGGGAATTGGCTAATAAGAATGTATATATCTGAGAGAGCCATGTGAGTGAGAGCTGCTTCAGAGCATGCAGCCGGTAGAAGGGAATAATAGTTATTATATTCAGCCCAGGGCACAAAGGCCACTGGCCGCAAAAGACATGGATTTTCTAGGGGGGTTACAGTCACATAAGGTGGATGCTGCTGGGAAATTTGAGGCATTATTTGAGGCATAATTCAAGGCATTAGGTGCTTGTCAAAATGTCAATGAGAGACTGATGAAGTGTGTGTAGTCTGCACAAGAAACTAAGCAGAGCTCATGCCATTCATGCATCTTCTTTCAAATCATCATTATAGTCACATGTTTTTTCCCAAATGTATTAAAAATAAAAAACACAAATACCTTAACTCCCTAAGTATTCAGACCTTTTGCTATGAGACTCTAAATTGAGCTCAGGTGCATCCTGTTTCCATTGATCATCCTTGAGGTGTTTCTACAACTTCATTGGAGACCACCTGTGGTTAATTAAATTGATTGCAAGTTATTTGGAAAGGGCCACACCTGTCTAATATAAGGTCCCACAGTTGACAGTGCATGTCAGAGCAACAACCAAGCCATGAGGCCGAAGGAATTGTCAGAGCTCCGAGACAGGATTGTGTCTGCATAGATCTAGAGAAAAGTACGAAAATAGTACTGCAACATTGAAGGTCCCCAAGAACACAGTGGCCTCCATCATTCTTAAATGGAAGAAGTTTGGAACCACCAAGACTCTTCCTAGACCTGGCCGCCCGGCCAAACTGTATAATCGGGGGAGAAGGGTCAGGGAGGTGACCAAGAACTCGATGATCACTCTGACAGCGCTCCAGAGTTCCTCTGTGGAGATGGGAGACACTTCCATAAGGACAACCATCTCTGCAGCACTCCACCAAGTGGAGTGGCCAGATGGAAGCCACTCCTCAGTAAAAGGCACATGACAGCCCGCTTGGAGTTTGCCAAAAGGCACCTAAAGGAGTCTCAGACCATGAGCAACAAGATTCTCTAGTCTGATGAAACCAAGATTGAACTCTTTGGCCTGAATGCCAAGCGTCACATCTGGTGAAAACAAGGCATCGCTCATCACCTGGCCAATACCATCCCTACGGTGAAGCATGGTGATGGCAGCATCATGCGGTGGGGATATTTTTCAGCAGCAGGGACTGGGAGACTAGTCAGAATTGAGGGAAAGATGAATGGACAAAGTACAGAGAGATCATTGATGAAAACCTGCTCCAGAGCACTCAGGACCTCAGAATGGGGCGAAAGTTTACCTTCCAACAGGACAACGACCCTAAGCACACAGCCAAGACAATGCCGGAGTGGCTTTGGGACAGGTCTCTGAATGTCCTTGAATGGCCCAGCCAGAGCCCGGACTTGAATCCGATCAACATCTCTGGAGAGACCTGAAAATAGCTGTGCAGTGCCACTCTCCATCCAACTTGACAGAGCTTGAGAGGATCTGCAGAGAAGTATGGGAGAAACTCAAAAAACAGGTGTGCCAATCTTGTAGCGTCATACCCAAGAAGACTCAAGGCTGTAATCGCTGCCGAAGGTGATTCAGCAAAGTACTGAGTAAAGAGTCTGAATAGTTATGTAAATGTCATATTTCATTTTTTTCTTTAACTGTTTTTGCTTTATCATTATGGGGTATTTGTGTGTAGATTGATGGGGGAAAAAACGATTTAATCAGGTGATGAAGATGATGAAGCTGCCGTTGCTGCCGTTGCTAAGCTGCCGTTCTTATGGACACTGCAGTGTCCATCAATCAGAACAGTGGCAGGGGTACCATTGCTGTTGAGAGAAAGTTTTCATAGTAAAACCATGATTAGAATTTTGACATGCCTGCATTGTGTTGAATCATGTGACAGATAGGCCATGACCATAGAGATGTATAGAGATCATTACTTGGAAATAACCTGGTTTTGCATGGACATTGCCATTGAGGGCTTCCATCATTTTGTTTACTCCATGTGTAACTCTGTGTTGTCTGTTCACACTGCTATGCTTTATCTTGGCCAGGTCGCAGTTGCAAATGAGAACTTGTTCTCAACTAGCCTACCTGGTGAAATAAAAAATAAAAAATGTTTTTTTTTTTTTAAGTATTCAACTGGGTGGAGATTCCTATGAGTTGGGCGCAATTAGCCAATGATCAGAGCATTGTCTTCTTCTTCAAATTGGTTTTCCTAGTTTGTAAATGGCTTAACCGCCATCTAGTGGCCACAACTACTGAATGAACCAATATTTGGTTCAACACTCCAGCACTGCAAATGGCGGTAAGTCACCAATATTAGCTTGACACTTTTTCAAACATCAAAAGAAGAAGAAAATGGACTCCTTTAAAATGTAGATAGCCTCAATGGCGCTGCCAATGCTGTCACAGACGCAATAATGGCACAGATACAACGTTGTGATCTCTATACAGCTCTATGGCGTGACTTACTTTCCCTTCAGCCACTTGATAGTGGGGGGTGGATCTCCGACCGCCTTGCAGGGCAGAATGATGTCCTTCATCCAGGGTGTAGTCACTGTTCCGTTGAACGTCAGGATCCCGGCAGGAGCTAGGGGGGTTACACACATGCATCCCTGTGACTTTACCATTCTATTCCAATGGATAACAATGATGAATAATAACCGAATGCAAGCAATATCCTAGATGTCATATCAATCAACATCATACTGCAATCACTAATATTTCAGAAACATCCGTTTTGATTCCCAACGTTCAATAGTTACGCTGTTACACAGGCAGCCCGTACCTTTGGCCCGTGGTTCCACTGTGATGGTCTCACTGCTGTTGCCTCGCCCAGCGGCTGTCACGGCAACCACCCAGATGCTGTACTTCCTGTTGCGGGCCAGGTTTGGCACTCTGTAGAAATACACATCAGGAGAAGCCTCAAACTCACTCATCACCTGGAGAGAGGGAGGGAGAAAGGGAAGAGGGTTACATGTCTATGCATTTATCATACAACTTGAACAGAGGAGTGATCTTCATGAGCTTTCTCTCTCCCTACAGGACTTTCTAATACAGCCCAGAATGGGAGGACTGGAGGCAGAGTTGTAATGGGCATTCAAGGCTGCTGTGAGAGCTGTGTTAATAATAATAGAGCTCCGTACAGTGGGGTGCAGGTTGGAACAGAAGACAATGTACTTCCTGATGATGCCGTTGAGTTTGAGAGGAGGGAGCCAGGACACAAACTCAACGGAGCTGGTGGCGGCTACACTCTTAACCCCCGCTGGAGGCCCAGGGACTAGAGGGGCATATTATGTTAAACATACATATATACTGTATATATGAATAGAAACAGTGAAGATGGACTTATATGGCCTTATTGCAGACAGTTCTGTATTATGTGCATAGCTTGAACTTTTTTTAAATTTTATTTTTTTATTTTACCTTTATTTAACCAGGCAAGTCAGTTAAGAACATATTCTTATTTTCAATGACGGCCTGGGAACAGTGGGTTAACTGCCTGTTCAGGGGCAGAACGACAGATTTGTACCGTGTCAGCTCGGGGGTTTGAACTCGCAACCTTACGGTTTCTAGTCCAACACTCTAACCACTAGGCTACGCTGCATGAGGGAATCATGCTTTGATGTCAATGTGAAAGCATATGCAGAAAACTGCTGTCACATATGGTGGATCTCTGATGTTATGGGGTATTTAGATTTTTCTTGTTTCTTTTTTATCTCAAGTACCTTTTTTCTGGGTAACAATGAAGCAACATACTCTGATTGTTTTCATTAAAGATTGTCAAAAATAAACAGAAATAGCTTCTTAACTAAAAGCAATTTTCTCAAGTAAGAAACTTGCTACGACTGTCTGGGAGTGGTTGAGAGGGGGGCCTAATTGGAATAACCTCATGTGAAGGACTTGTAAAAAAAAAAAAAGATTAAAAAAGATCTAGCTGTTATTAGCAGAGGAGAGCAAACTCTCTATGTTATAGGTCTATGAACTTATACCAGGTCTAAAACCCCACCCATGCAAAACAAGCAGACATTTCAGGCAGTCTTTCCAAACAGCTCTTACACTAAAACGGAATTATCATAATTTTTGTAATTTCACAGTATTATTCCTACCTCATAGTTTGGAAATAGATATAAAACACAGGAAACCACGTTTTGATTGCACCGCCCCTTTAAGGGTATTTGTACCAGACTGGTATAGTGAAGTGACCTGACAGTGAGGTGCCTGAGCCTCTTAGACTACAGCATCATTATAGGGATTAGCAGGCCTCTGGGTGCAGCCCAATTGGACTTTATTAAGGCCCGTAGTGACCTTTGAACCTCATTGATCTTTCGTAGTGATTGACTCAATAGCCGTGTAAACCTGAGAATATTGAACTGCTGCTTGGCCCATTTCCTTGATATGTAACGACATATAGGGCCATATTGGCAGCAAAGTCTTAGTCAGAAACAACGCAAGTGTGGAGAATTACGTTTATCTCATCAAGATGCTTTCCAGATATTGAAACAGTGAGAATGACAGTTTGCCAGTGATTTACTATAAGAGTAACGTCTATCTCTGTGCAGTTTTAAATAAAAAGTAAGTGAACAATGGCCTTCAGAGCTCTTGTGAAGGTCATTCCTTGAACCAGAGTGCCATAACTCTCCCTTCTAGGATGAACCAGAGTGCCATAACCCACCCTGCTAGGATGAACTAGAGTGTCATAACCCACCCTGCTAGGATGAACTAGAGTGCCATAACTCTCCCTTCTAGGATGAATTAGAGTGCCATAACCCACCCTGCTAGGATGAACTAGAGTGCCATAACTCACCCTGCTAGGATGAACTAGAGTGCCATAACCCACCCTGCTAGGATGAACTAGAGTGCCATAACTCTCCCTTCTAGGATGAATTAGAGTGCCATAACCCACCCTGCTAGGATGAACTAGAGTGCCATAACTCACCCTGCTAGGATGAACTAGAGTGCCATAACCCACCCTGCTAGGATGAACTAGAGTGCCATAACTCTCCCTTCTAGGATGAATTAGAGTGCCATAACCCACCCTGCTAGGATGAACTAGAGTGCCATAACTCACCCTGCTAGGATGAACTAGAGTGCCATAACCCACCCTGCTAGGATGAACTAGAGTGCCATAACTCTCCCTTCTAGGATGAATTAGAGTGCCATAACCCACCCTGCTAGGATGAACCAGAGTGCCATAACCCACCCTGCTAGGATGAACTAGAGTGCCATAACCCACCCTGCTAGGATGAATTAGAGTGCCATAACCCACCCTGCTAGGATGAACTAGAGTGCCATAACCCACCCTGCTAGGATGAACTAGAGTGCCATAACCCACCCTGCTAGGATGAACTAGAGTGCCATAACTCTCCCTTCTAGGATGAATTAGAGTGCCATAACCCACCCTGCTAGGATGAACTAGAGTGCCATAACCCACCCTGCTAGGATGAACCAGAGTGCCATAACCCACCCTGCTAGGATGAACCAGAGTGCCATAACCCACCCTGCTAGGATGAACTAGAGTGCCATAACCCACCCTGCTAGGATGAACTAGAGTGCCATAACTCTCCCTTCTAGGATGAACTAGAGTGCCATAACCCACCCTGCTAGGATGAACTAGAGTGCCATAACCCACCCTGCTAGGATGAACTAGAGTGCCATAACCCACCCTGCTAGGATGAACTAGAGTGCCATAACTCTCCCTTCTAGGATGAATTAGAGTGCCATAACTCACCCTGCTAGGATGAACCAGAGTGCCATAACCCACCCTGCTAGGATGAACTAGAGTGCCATAACTCTCCCTTCTAGGATGAACTAGAGTGCCATAACCCACCCTGCTAGGATGAATTAGAGTGCCATAACTCTCCCTTCTAGGATGAATTAGAGTGCCATAACCCACCCTGCTAGGATGAACTAGAGTGCCATAACCCACCCTGCTAGGATGAACCAGAGTGCCATAACTCTCCCTTCTAGGATGAATTAGAGTGCCATAACCCACCCTGCTAGGATGAACTAGAGTGCCATAACTCTCCCTTCTAGGATGAATTAGAGTGCCATAACCCACCCTGCTAGGATGAACTAGAGTGCCATAACCCACCCTGCTAGGATGAACTAGAGTGCCATAACCCACCCTGCTAGGATGAACTAGAGTGCCATAACTCTCCCTTCTAGGATGAATTAGAGTGCCATAACCCACCCTGCTAGGATGAACTAGAGTGCCATAACTCTCCCTTCTAGGATGAATTAGAGTGCCATAACCCACCCTGCTAGGATGAACTAGAGTGCCATAACCCACCCTGCTAGGATGAACTAGAGTGCCATAACTCTCCCTTCTAGGATGAATTAGAGTGCCATAACCCACCCTGCTAGGATGAACTAGAGTGCCATAACTCTCCCTTCTAGGATGAATTAGAGTGCCATAACCCACCCTGCTAGGATGAACTAGAGTGCCATAACCCACCCTGCTAGGATGAACTAGAGTGCCATAACTCTCCCTTCTAGTGCCATAACCCACCCTGCTAGGATGAACCAGAGTGCCATAACCCACCCTGCCAGGATGAACTAGAGTGCCATAACTCTCCTTCTAGGATGAATTAGAGGATAACCCACCCTGCCAGGATGAACTAGAGTGCCATAACTCTCCCTTCTAGGATGAATTAGAGTGCCATAACCCACCCTGCTAGGATGAACCAGAGTGCCATAACCCACCCTGCTAGGATGAACCAGAGTGCCATAACTCTCCCTTCTAGGATGAACCAGAGTGCCATAACTCTCCCTTCTAGGATGAATTAGAGTGCCATAACCCACCCTGCTAGGATGAACCAGAGTGCCATAACTCACCCTCCTAGGATGAACCAGATGAACTCTCCCTTCTAGGATGAATTAGAGTGCCATAACCCACCCTGCTAGGATGAACTAGAGTGCCATAACCCACCCTGCTAGGATGAACTAGAGTGCCATAACTCTCCCTTCTAGGATGAACCAGAGTGCCATAACCCACCCTGCTAGGATGAACCAGAGTGCCATAACCCACCCTGCCAGGATGAACTAGAGTGCCATAACTCTCCCTTCTAGGATGAATTAGAGTGCCATAACCCACCCTGCTAGGATGAACTAGAGTGCCATAACTCTCCCTTCTAGGATGAATTAGAGTGCCATAACCCACCCTGCTAGGATGAACTAGAGTGCCATAACCCACCCTGCTAGGATGAACCAGAGTGCCATAACCCACCCTGCTAGAATGAACTAGAGTGCCATAACTCACCCTGCTAGGATGAACTAGAGTGCCATAACCAGAGTGCCATAACCCACCCTGCTAGGATGAACCAGAGTGCCATAACCCACCCTGCTAGGATGAACCAGAGTGCCATAACCCACCCTGCTAGGATGAACCAGAGTGCCATAACCCACCCTGCTAGGATGAACTAGAGTGCCATAACCCACCCTAGGATGAACTAGAGTGCCATAACCCACCCTGCTAGGATGAACCAGAGTGCCATAACCCACCCTGCTAGGATGAACTAGAGTGCCATAACTCTCCCTTCTAGGATGAACTAGAGTGCCATAACCCACCCTGCTAGGATGAACCAGAGTGCCATAACCCACCCTGCTAGGATGAACTAGAGTGCCATAACTCACCCTGCTAGGATGAACTAGAGTGCCATAACTCACCCTGCTAGGATGAACTAGAGTGCCATAACTCTCCCTTCTAGGATGAATTAGAGTGCCATAACCCACCCTGCTAGGATGAACTAGAGTGCCATAACTCACCCTGCTAGGATGAACCAGAGTGCCATAACTCACCCTGCTAGGATGAACCAGAGTGCCATAACTCACCCTGCTAGGATGAACCAGAGTGCCATAACTCACCCTGCTAGGATGAACCAGAGTGCCATAACTCACCCTGCTAGGATGAACCAGAGTGCCATAACTCACCCTGCTAGGATGAACCAGAGTGCCATAACTCACCCTGCTAGGATGAACCAGAGTGCCATAACTCACCCTGCTAGGATGAACTAGAGTGCCATAACTCTCCCTTCTAGGATGAATTAGAGTGCCATAACTCACCCTGCTAGGATGAACCAGAGTGCCATAACCCACCCTGCTAGGATGAACTAGAGTGCCATAACTCACCCTTCTAGGATGAACTAGAGTGCCATAACTCTCCCTTCTAGGATGAACTAGAGTGCCATAACTCACCCTGCTAGGATGAACTAGAGTGCCATAACCCACCCTGCTAGGATGAACTAGAGTGCCATAACTCTCCCTTCTAGGATGAATTAGAGTGCCATAACCCACCCTGCTAGGATGAACTAGAGTGCCATAACTCACCCTGCTAGGATGAACTAGAGTGCCATAACCCACCCTGCTAGGATGAACCAGAGTGCCATAACCCACCCTGCTAGGATGAACCAGAGTGCCATAACCCACCCTGCTAGGATGAACTAGAGTGCCATAACCCACCCTGCTAGGATGAACTAGAGTGCCATAACCCACCCTGCTAGGATGAACCAGAGTGCCATAACCCACCCTGCTAGGATGAACTAGAGTGCCATAACTCTCCCTTCTAGGATGAATTAGAGTGCCATAACCCACCCTGCTAGGATGAACTAGAGTGCCATAACTCTCCCTTCTAGGATGAACTAGAGTGCCATAACCCACCCTTCTAGGATGAACTAGAGTGCCATAACCCACCCTGCTAGGATGAACTAGAGTGCCATAACTCTCCCTTCTAGGATGAACCAGAGTGCCATAACCCACCCTGCTAGGATGAACTAGAGTGCCATAACTCTCCCTTCTAGGATGAACTAGAGTGCCATAACCCACCCTGCTAGGATGAACTAGAGTGCCATAACTCTCCCTTCTAGGATGAACTAGAGTGCCATAACCCACCCTGCTAGGATGAACTAGAGTGCCATAACTCTCCCTTCTAGGATGAACTAGAGTGCCATAACCCACCCTGCTAGGATGAACTAGAGTGCCATAACCCACCCTGCTAGGATGAACTAGAGTGCCATAACTCTCCCTTCTAGGATGAACTAGAGTGCCATAACTCTCCCTTCTAGGATGAACTAGAGTGCCATAACTCTCCCTTCTAGGATGAACTAGAGTGCCATAACTCTCCCTTCTAGGATGAACTAGAGTGCCATAACTCTCCCTTCTAGGATGAACTAGAGTGCCATAACTCACCCTGCTAGGATGAACTAGAGTGCCATAACCCACCCTGCTAGGATGAACCAGAGTGCCATAACTCACCCTGCTAGGATGAACCAGAGTGCCATAACTCACCCTGCTAGGATGAACTAGAGTGCCATAACCCACCCTGCTAGGATGAACTAGAGTGCCATAACTCACCCTGCTAGGATGAACTAGAGTGCCATAACCCACCCTGCTAGGATGAACTAGAGTGCCATAACTCTCCCTTCTAGGATGAATTAGAGTGCCATAACCCACCCTGCTAGGATGAACTAGAGTGCCATAACTCACCCTGCTAGGATGAACTAGAGTGCCATAACTCTCCTTCTAGGATGAACTAAGTGCCATAACTCACCCTGCTAGGATGAACTAGAGTGCCATAACTCACCCTGCTAGGATGAACTAGAGTGCCATAACCCACCCTGCTAGGATGAACCAGAGTGCCATAACCCACCCTGCTAGGATGAACTAGAGTGCCATAACTCACCCTGCTAGGATGAACAGAGTGCCATAACTCACCCTGCTAGGATGAATTAGAGTGCCATAACCCACCCTGCTAGGATGAACCAGAGTGCCATAACCCACCCTGCTAGGATGAACCAGAGTGCCATAACTCACCCTGCTAGGATGAACCAGAGTGCCATAACTCTCCCTTCTAGGATGAATTAGAGTGCCATAACCCACCCTGCTAGGATGAACTAGAGTGCCATAACCCACCCTGCTAGGATGAACCAGAGTGCCATAACCCACCCTGCTAGGATGAACCAGAGTGCCATAACCCACCCTGCTAGGATGAACTAGAGTGCCATAACCCACCCTGCTAGGATGAACTAGAGTGCCATAACCCACCCTGCTAGGATGAACTAGAGTGCCATAACCCACCCTGCTAGGATGAACCAGAGTGCCATAACCCACCCTGCTAGGATGAACTAGAGTGCCATAACCCACCCTGCTAGGATGAACTAGAGTGCCATAACTCTCCCTTCTAGGATGAACCAGAGTGCCATAACCCACCCTGCTAGGATGAACTAGAGTGCCATAACTCTCCCTTCTAGGATGAACCAGAGTGCCATAACCCACCCTGCTAGGATGAACTAGAGTGCCATAACTCTCCCTTCTAGGATGAACTAGAGTGCCATAACTCTCCCTTCTAGGATGAACTAGAGTGCCATAACCCACCCTGCTAGGATGAACTAGAGTGCCATAACCCACCCTCCTAGGATGAACTAGAGTGCCATAACTCTCCCTTCTAGGATGAATTAGAGTGCCATAACCCACCCTGCTAGGATGAACTAGAGTGCCATAACTCACCCTGCTAGGATGAACCAGAGTGCCATAACTCACCCTGCTAGGATGAACTAGAGTGCCATAACCCACCCTGCTAGGATGAACTAGAGTGCCATAACCCACCCTGCTAGGATGAACTAGAGTGCCATAACTCACCCTGCTAGGATGAACTAGAGTGCCATAACCCACCCTGCTAGGATGAACCAGAGTGCCATAACCCACCCTGCTAGGATGAACTAGAGTGCCATAACTCACCCTGCTAGGATGAACTAGAGTGCCATAACTCTCCCTTCTAGGATGAACTAGAGTGCCATAACCCACCCTGCTAGGATGAACTAGAGTGCCATAACCCACCCTCCTAGGATGAACTAGAGTGCCATAACTCTCCCTTCTAGGATGAACTAGAGTGCCATAACTCTCCCTTCTAGGATGAACTAGAGTGCCATAACCCACCCTGCTAGGATGAACTAGAGTGCCATAACTCACCCTGCTAGGATGAACCAGAGTGCCATAACTCACCCTGCTAGGATGAACTAGAGTGCCATAACCCACCCTGCTAGGATGAACTAGAGTGCCATAACCCACCCTGCTAGGATGAACTAGAGTGCCATAACTCACCCTGCTAGGATGAACCAGAGTGCCATAACTCACCCTGCTAGGATGAATTAGAGTGCCATAACCCACCCTGCTAGGATGAACCAGAGTGCCATAACCCACCCTGCTAGGATGAACCAGAGTGCCATAACTCACCCTGCTAGGATGAACCAGAGTGCCATAACTCACCCTGCTAGGATGAACTAGAGTGCCATAACCCACCCTGCTAGGATGAACTAGAGTGCCATAACTCACCCTGCTAGGATGAACTAGAGTGCCATAACTCACCCTGCTAGGATGAATTAGAGTGCCATAACCCACCCTGCTAGGATGAATTAGAGAGGATGAACCAGAGTGCCATAACCCACCCTGCTAGGATGAATGAACTAGGATGAACCAGAGTGCCATAACCCACCCTGCTAGGATGAATTAGAGTGCCATAACCCACCCTGCTAGGATGAACTAGAGTGCCATAACCCACCCTGCTAGGATGAACTAGAGTGCCATAACTCACCCTTCTAGGATGAACTAGAGTGCCATAACTCACCCTTCTAGGATGAATTAGAGTGCCATAACCCACCCTGCTAGGATGAACCACTAACCCACCCTGCTAGGATGAACTAGAGTGCCATAACTCACCCTGCTAGGATGAACCAGAGTGCCATAACTCACCCTGCTAGGATGAATTAGAGTGCCATAACCCACCCTGCTAGGATGAACCAGAGTGCCATAACCCACCCTGCTAGGATGAACCAGAGTGCCATAACTCACCCTGCTAGGATGAACCAGAGTGCCATAACTCACCCTGCTAGGATGAATTAGAGTGCCATAACCCACCCTGCTAGGATGAACTAGAGTGCCATAACTCACCCTGCTAGGATGAACCAGAGTGCCATAACTCACCCTGCTAGGATGAATTAGAGTGCCATAACCCACCCTGCTAGGATGAACCAGAGTGCCATAACCCACCCTGCTAGGATGAACCAGAGTGCCATAACTCACCCTGCTAGGATGAACTAGAGTGCCATAACTCTCCCTTCTAGGATGAATTAGAGTGCCATAACCCACCCTGCTAGGATGAACTAGAGTGCCATAACCCACCCTGCTAGGATGAACCAGAGTGCCATAACCCACCCTGCTAGGATGAACCAGAGTGCCATAACCCACCCTGCTAGGATGAACTAGAGTGCCATAACCCACCCTGCTAGGATGAACTAGAGTGCCATAACCCACCCTGCTAGGATGAACTAGAGTGCCATAACCCACCCTGCTAGGATGAACCAGAGTGCCATAACCCACCCTGCTAGGATGAACTAGAGTGCCATAACTCTCCCTTCTAGGATGAACCAGAGTGCCATAACCCACCCTGCTAGGATGAACTAGAGTGCCATAACTCTCCCTTCTAGGATGAACTAGAGTGCCATAACCCACCCTGCTAGGATGAACTAGAGTGCCATAACCCACCCTGCTAGGATGAACTAGAGTGCCATAACTCTCCCTTCTAGGATGAATTAGAGTGCCATAACCCACCCTGCTAGGATGAACTAGAGTGCCATAACTCTCCCTTCTAGGATGAATTAGAGTGCCATAACCCACCCTGCTAGGATGAACTAGAGTGCCATAACTCACCCTGCTAGGATGAACCAGAGTGCCATAACTCACCCTGCTAGGATGAATTAGAGTGCCATAACCCACCCTGCTAGGATGAACCAGAGTGCCATAACCCACCCTGCTAGGATGAACCAGAGTGCCATAACTCACCCTGCTAGGATGAACCAGAGTGCCATAACTCACCCTGCTAGGATGAACTAGAGTGCCATAACCCACCCTGCTAGGATGAACCAGAGTGCCATAACCCACCCTGCTAGGATGAACCAGAGTGCCATAACTCACCCTGCTAGGATGAACCAGAGTGCCATAACTCACCCTGCTAGGATGAACCAGAGTGCCATAACTCACCCTGCTAGGATGAATTAGAGTGCCATAACCCACCCTGCTAGGATGAACTAGAGTGCCATAACTCACCCTGCTAGGATGAACCAGAGTGCCATAACCCACCCTGCTAGGATGAACTAGAGTGCCATAACTAACCCTTCTAGGATGAACCAGAGTGCCATAACTCACCCTTCTAGGAGGAACCAGAGTGCCATAACCCACCCTGCTAGGATGAACTAGAGTGCCATAACCCACCCTTCTAGGATGAACTAGAGTGCCATAACCCACCCTGCTAGGATGAACCAGAGTGCCATAACTCACCCTTCTAGGAGGAACCAGAGTGCCATAACCCACCCTGCTAGGATGAACTAGAGTGCCATAACCCACCCTTCTAGGATGAACTAGAGTGCCATAACCCACCCTGCTAGGGTGAACCAGAGTGCCATAACTAACCCTTCTAGGATGAACCAGAGTGCCATAACTCACCCTTCTAGGAGGAACCAGAGTGCCATAACCCACCCTTCTAGGATGAACTAGTGTCTCAAATGTATCGCTTGTCCATCCACTGTGTCTGCATTGTGACCAGAATGAATGATACGCCCTCCATTTGCAAACATGTATTTATTTATATTAAGACACATATTGATGTCCTAAGTGGTATAATGATGATTTAAATGGCTTCGCTGTCCAGATCCATTTACACTTTCAGGTTAATTAATCATTTGGGGGGTGCTTGTATTTGTCCTGTTTCACACTTCTACAAGTGTGTCATGGAAATGTGTTTCTTGCATATCCCAACGCCTCCTGAGACACCTGCAGGGAGTGGGGTTACAGCCGAGGTCACCATTGTCCAGCGCCCCTAGAGTAATTGGATTTGGCCTTGCACAGTGACAGATTTTTCACCTTGCCGGCTCAGGGTTTCAAACCAGCGACCTTCCGGTTTCTGGCCCAATGCTCTAACCTTGAGACTACCTGCCGCCTGGCTACCTCCGGAGGTGGTCAGAAACATCTGAACACAATCAGATCACAATGTGTCTTTTAATCCTCTACATCTGTCCAAAAATGTGGGCACAATCAGAGTATGGACAAGATCAGGAAAAAGGATGTTAGCACCAGGTATGAACAGGGCTTTTGAGAGAAGTACCTGGAACAGCAATCCTCTCCTTCCTGGTGGGATGATGTTGGAGGGAGAGAGTGGAGGCTGACAGGTCGGGGATGAGGATTAGAATGGGGGAACTGTGTCATTAGCATCGCCACTGGGCCGCAGATACCTCACTGGAGAGGCTCAGGCTGGCGCCCTTCTCTCACCTATAAATTGGAGATAGATTGAAGCACCATGGGGTCAGCCAGCCGGCACAGGCTTCACAACCCAGACATTACAGTTGGATGCAGGCCCTAAAATCAGCAGCATCTCTCAGATGAAGAAACTTAATCTCGTTCCACAATCTTGAGGGAAAAACAACACCTGTTTTGAGAAACATAGAGTATAATGGACTTGTGGTGTTACACATAGACATGTACTGTATGATGTGTTAGGGGGACACTTTCACACATAATACACTCAATATTTTAACAGAGGGAGAGCCCATCTGAATACTGATACTGTATGTCTACTCTTTTGATAGAAAACCTTTCAAGGGCATGTTCTTGTCATCGTAGAAACAGATTTCTATGGTTGTCATGGCAGTGAAATATAATATATCCTCCATAGAGGAATAATATCACTCATGGATGAGTGTACTCCATCAAAAATATTTCCCCTGTACAGTACTTCCATTTTAAAGCAACACTATAATGTATGTACACTATCATTCCTCCTATTCTAGACTGGACAAATACACATATTAATTTCACAGTTACTGGTAATAATTAATCATCCATATTGTTATGGGAACTGACAGTTCAGTCATTGTGCCTTGCATCGCTGCACCGACCTACTTCTAAATATATTTCCAGAAAATAAAAGCAAATAATGTTCAGATCACTTCCTGAGTTCCTGTGAAGGGGTATACTTCCGTAATGAGAGCTTAGGTTCTCCAGACAGCAGCGATCCACGCACTTCCCCCATCTCTTGATTTGTTGGTTAGTACTTTAACGTTTCCTCTGTTGAGGGAATGTACAGGTTTAGAGGCCAAAGCCTACTGTAGATTTCATTCATTATCATTTATATTTTCAGCTATTACAGTATAGTTTCAAAGTTATGGACTTAGTTCACTAGAAAATAATATTTGTGGAAAAAAATGTTTGATTGTGTTGAGAGGTTCATCACTCAAGATATAGCTCCATGTTATATACTAATGGGAAAATTCCACATGGGGATTATATTTGAACTTCAGCGCTACATTAATAGCTTACACAAAATTGAATGAAGTTTACCTTCACTGATCCTCAGCTTTTTTGTTCTTCAGCTCCACTCAAGTCACTTTTGATCAATCCGAGAGCAGGAAACTTTTTCTGAGTTTCCCTAGATCCTCTTACATAGCAAACGCTTATCCTTGGGGACAGTGGAAATTGAATGCTGATAGCTTGAACAGAAACTTGATTCTGAATGCATTTGTTTGCATTTTTGACAATGCTGAACAAAGCTGTATCCTGCTGTTACTCTGAAAGCCTGATTAAAACTTTGATTGAATCTCAGCGTCACTATCAAACTGGGCCAGTGCCAGTAACCCACCGTGTTCACAGAACACATGAAGCTAGGGTTAGGGTTTGGGTCAGGGTTGAAGGTTACAGTTGAACCAGGATGTGGACATGATGCTAAGGTTAGGGTTGTGGTTGAGGCTAGGGTTATGGTTGAACCAGGATGTGGACATGAAGCTAGGGTTAGGGTTAGGGCTAGGGGCCATAATGGAATCAGCCAGGATTCAGTTTTCAAGCTGGCCTGTCAGAGATGGACTATAACAACGTGACGTAGTGCATTGCAAGTCTGGACGTGAGTGCTTGGCAATGGTTGTCATTTTACTTACTTGGCCTGAAATCAGTGTGAATGGTGGCCAGGGAGTTCCTCTGGGATGGAGGTACATGTACTACTTAACAAACAATGCCTTTCTCTGTGTTACCTTCAGATTAACTCTCACACCACAGGTATTGCTCTCTGTGTGGATGAATGATCAACTTTGCAATTAGAGAAGGTTGAACGTTCTCAGAACAGGCTACTTAAACAGAATGATATTGGACTAATAGATCTAAAATCAATACTAACACCCTGAAGGAGATCCACCAAGACAAATAATCTCACAGTGAACTTGCCAATGAATTTGATTAAACCTCACGAAAATGGACCTATTCATTTCAAAAGGTATAAATGAATTTCAAGGTCAAACATGAATAAACTATAGCTCAGTGTTTTTGAAAGGACGGTGATCCCCATTATAATATAATCTCATTCAACCCTCTGTGTTTCCATACTGTAAGTCATTGAGAACTCTCTTTTCTTCCACCTTGAACAATGGCCTAAAAATGATTGGTGCAGCCAGCAGCTAAGTTGCTCCAGTAGCCTCACTCATTCTGGGCCACCCCCTGAACTACTGAGTATTTCTAACCACTGTAATGGGTCACAACTGTTCACCATCCCGTTATAGACATAGTTCTCAGGTGTGTTCATCCTGACATTTTTTAAATAGATTTTACAGCGTTTCACATTGCTCCCCCTATCTTTTTGGAATTCCTACATGCATTAATGTGTATTTCCAATTAGAAACAAGAACTGTATCTTAAAGATTAGAAGGTATAGAATGTCTACAACATGGATTCCCCTGTTGTGTGAAAAAAAAGCATGTATTGCAGCATTTTGTGGTCATTACAATGGTGAAAAAAATCCCCTACGCATATTTCAGGTGTGTAATCTCTCCAAATTGCCAGATTTTCTCAGAAGGGGGTCAGCAAGCAAAGAAAAAGGCCAACTCTCGTAGCAGGCCTGACTGTCTCAAGGTTGAACATCTACAGTATATGTATATAACAGCACTTTTGTTGTTCATCCTGGTGGTAATAGCTGGATTTAGTCAGATCATGTGAACCTGAAGATCGGAATAGATGTGTTGTTACTGTAACAGTCATCATGCTCAGACTAAACTCGCAACAGCAACCTGACCATCTCTGATGGTTTCGGCTTCTATGGCCTCGCTCAAGTAAAGGGACCATTTTACCAAGTAAAACACACATAATTGTAATGAATGCCCTCTTCTTAATGATCAAAATGCTAAATATATTTCAGAGTTAAGGAAAATTGGGGAGAATCCCCAAGAGCATAGAAAGTCTTTGGAAGTACTGCTGTATAGGTCAGACAGAGTGTTAAGTGTCCTTAATGTTAGTATAGAAACATCATCCCAGGGGTGACTAGCAGCAGGCAATCTAAAATTGTTTGACCAACTCCAGGCAGACTGGTCTACTTACATGTTTTACCCCAGACACTCATTTGTTTGACAAGGACTGTATAACAGTCACTAAGGATGTCCTATATACAGAGAAGTACTGAACTGACCCAAAACATGCCTTGAATCTACATGGACACACCTTCAACGATCAGTGAATAGGAACCACAAATAACATTGATAAATCTTGTAGAATAGAGGCACTACTCACAGAACAATAGAACGTCTTACATGTAATAATGAGGTACTATAATATAATGATAATGAGGTACTATCATATAATGATAATAAGGTACTATAAGATACTGATAAGGAGGAACTATACGATACTGATAATGAGGTACTTACAATACTGATGAGGTACTAAAAGATACTGATAATGAGGTACTATACAATACTGATAATGAGGTACTATGTGATACTGATGAGGTACTATAATATACTGATAATGAGGTTAACATGAGGTACTATAAGGTATGAGGTAGGTTGTGAACGGTCCTAATGACATCCCTCACCACCACTACACATGACCAGAGATTTGATTAATTTGCAGTCCCTCATGTACTGTATAGCCCCCATACTGTATGGATAGTTATTAAAAGGAATTAATAAAGAGGATTCAAGAAAGTCACCCGTCAATCAAGACCGGTCTACCCTGGACCAATCAATATCTCACAATCAATGAGCTGCATATTCCTCTAGCCGATCATAGTGGAGAATTCTGTCTGGCTGATTTAAGAGAACAGTTAATAAACTTGTAGCTTGCACTTGCGGGTTGCGTGTAAACCTCAGACCGCCGCCATGGTTCATTTGGTTTGTAGGCCTACTTCAGAGGAAGTTGGGATGGGGGGGCAGGAGATGAATACAGTTATGTGGCATAAAGATGATAAATCCACCCCCTCGCCAGGAGGATGCCAACCCAACCAAGTCTCCCACCTAGTCCAGTTTGATGATAAATGTTCGAGAGACCATTTCTTGTCAGAAGCATCCAAGGGCACAAATCAGATCCTTCAGTTAGGACAAGGACAAGACAGCTTCAGGATCGATAGAGCGAGGAGAGAGAAGAGTGAAGAGAAAGGGAGAGAACGTCAGAAGGAAATTGTGGGAAGACTGATCTTGTGAGTAGGACAAGGGCTGACAGATGAAAGTAGCACAGGGTTATCTCCAGGGAGATGCCCAGTATTTTATGAGCTCCAAATTGCCCCCGTCTGATGCATGTTCTTCTGGCACCTCATTATGAGGCTTAGTGGAGAGTGGTGGTCTATTCCAAACCTGCCTAAACTGACACTGCAGTACAATCCCCTCAGAGCCTCCCTAACCAATAGAAGCGTCCTCAGTGCATTATCTCTGACCTGCATTATCTCTGAATCAGCTCGCACACACAACTTCAGAATGTCAGCTCATCTCAAAGTGGTTAATGAAACTCCTCCTCTACTGTACATTCACTCACTGTGAGGCTGCATGATCCTTGAACATTGTGCTGCAAACCTACAGTTGAAGTCAGAAGTTTACATACACCTTAACCAAATACATTTAAACCCAGTTTTTCACAATTCCTGACATTTAATCACCACTTTATTTTAAGAATCTTAAATGTTAGAATAATAGTAGAGAGAACGATTTATTTCTTTCATCACATTCCCAGTGGGTCAGAAGTTTACATACACTCAATTAGTATTTGGTAGCATTGCCTTTAAATGGTTTAACTTGGGTCAAACACTTTTTCAGTTCTGCCAACAAATTTCCATGAGCCTGAGGTCAGCACTTTGTGATGGCCACTCCAATATCTTAACATTTTTGTCCTTAAGCCATTTTGCCACAACTTTGGAAGTACGCTTGCGGTCATTGTCCATTTGGAAGACCCATTTGTGACCAAGCTTTAACTTCCTGACTGATTTCTTCAGATGTTGCTTCAATATATCCACATAATTTTCCTTCCTCATGACGCCATCTATTTTGTGAAGTACACCAGTCCCTCCTGCAGCAAAGCACCCCCACAACATGATGCTGCCACCCCCGTGCTTCACAGTTGGGATGGTGTTCTTCGGCTTGCAAGCCTCCCCCTTTTCCCTCCAAACATAACGATGGTCATTATGGCCAAACAGTTCTGTTTTTGATTCATCAGACCAGAGGATATTTCTCCAAAATGTACGATCTTTGTCCCCCTGTGCAGTTGCAAACCATAGTCTGGCTTTTTTAAGGCGGTTTTGGAGCAGTGGCTTCTTCCTTGCTGAGCGGCCTTTCAGGTTATGTCAATATAGGACTCGTTTTACTGTCGATATAGAAACGTTTGTACCTGTATCCTGCAACATCTTCACACAGTCTTTTGCTGTTGTTCTGGGATTGATTTGCACTTTTCTCACCAAAGTACATTCATCTCTAGGAGACAGAACATGTCTCCTTCCTGAGCGGTATGGCAGCTGCGTGGTCCCATGGTGTTTATACTTGCATACTATTGTTTGTACAGATAAACGTGGTACCTTCAGGTGTTTGGAAATTGCTCCCAAGGATGAACCAGACTTGTGGATGTCTACAATTTTCTTTCTGATTTCTTTTGATTTTCCCACGATGTCAAGCAAAGAGGCACTGACTTTGAAGGTAGGCCTTGAATTACATCCACAGGTACTCCTCCAATTGACTCAATTATTGTCAATTATTCTATCAGCAGCTTCTAAAGCCATGACATCATCCCCCCCCCACAAGCTGTTTAAAGGCATAGTCAACATAGTGTATGTAAACTTCTAACTCACTGGAAATATGATACAGTGAATTATAGGTTAAATAATCTGTCTGTAAACAACAAAATTACTTGTGTCATAAACAAAGTAGATGTCCTAACCGACTTGCCAAAACTGTAGTTTGTTAACAACAAACTTGTGGAGTGGTTGAAAAACTAGTTTTAAATGACTCCAACCTAAGTGTATGTAAACTTCCGACTTCAAGTGTATGTTATCACTTACGAACCACAATGACCCTTACTGAATGAGCTCATTAGCTTATACTATAAGTAACACCCTTTTTACATTTGGATGCAGGCTATGATTTAACGGCAAGGTGTGAATCTCTCCTGATTGACACTGTGAGGCATTCACGTCTTCTTTCCCCAGGGGAAGGTCATCGTGTCTCTAAAATCTGATTAGATTTGGAGCTTCTCTCTCCGTTGTGCGCATTGGGAGGTGGAATAATGGGCTCCGGTCAGAGGAACAGAAGCACTCTATTCCTCCATTCTATACTTACTGTATGAGAGAGAAATCAGCACTCGTATATTAAATTCACTACTGTACATGACACTTACTTATCGCTGTCATGAGGCATATACTGTACAGAGGAGCATATAGTTGATGTCTGATGAAAACCTCTACTCTCCAAAACAGAAACTTGATAGGAAATTGAAAGAAATTACCCTTATTTCCCTTTAACGAACATACAATTATAAAACATCAGAACCTATTTTGAATATTTTGAATACATTTGCATGGTCCTAGTGTTATAAAATGTTCAAAGTACATTGACGGGTTACTGCTTTTAATACATGTAAAACAAAATGTCGTTTTCATCAGACAGCGACGATATGTAGAAAAGATGAGTTATAACCACACTTCCCACGTCAAGAGAGGATAATCTTCTCCCCAGTTACATCATGTTAGTATGTACAGTATATACATGATATCAAGTCAATTAGGAATATGTCATCATGTACTGAAGATGTGGGACACATAAAAGGCTCAATAAAAGGCTCAATAAAAGGCTCAATAAAAGACTCCTATGTTTTTCTAAACACAACATATTTTCCCACACCAAGTGCCCATATCTGTCATTACGTAAGCCCCATAGCTGTGATGTGACGACTCAGGCTCCGTGGAGAATATCATCAGATCTCCAGTGCTACATTATAGATGGTCTGTCTACAAGTACACCCATTTGGGCAGGAAACAAACCCGCCTAACGGGGCGGCAGGGTAGCCTAGTGCTTAGAGCGTTGGACTAGTAACCGGAAGGTTGCAAGTTCAAACCCCCGAGCTGACAAGGTACAAATCTGTCGTTCTGCCCCTGAACAGGCAGTTAACCCACTGTTCCTAGGCCGTCATTGAAAATAAGAATTTGTTCTTAACTGACTTGCCTAGTTAAATAAAGGTAAATAATAATAATAATAATAAATAAATAAAAATAAAAACTTTCCAGAAAGGTAGTAGATTCATTAAGATGTCACTACTACTCCCTGTAGAGGAGTGTATGTGTATGTGTATGTGTATGTGTATGTGTATGTGTATGTGTGGTGCCCCATACTCTGGCATAGGGTGATTGGTGTGTGACAATGTGAACCTGATCTGGGACCCGGTGTGGGGATGAATAATTTATTGGGTTCTGTGTGGTAGAGTCTAGCGACGCTTCAGACGGATGGATAGACAACCGCGTGTTCTTGTCCTGCCCTTGAAGCTTCCCATAAGAATGTGTTCTGTTTAAATACGGTACAGCCCTCTCTAAAGCAAAACCAATTTCTCCCCATTTATTGTCACAGAGGTGCTGTGTTGAGTGACTACACAGCGCCCCCTGTTGGGGGTGACAACTCCAGGCCAACCCAGTGAGACCATGTTGAGAAGTCAGATAAAACCCAGTGAGAGCCATTTTGAGAAGTCAGATAAAACCCAGTGAGAGCCATGTTGAGAAGTCAGATAAAACCTAGTGAGAGCCATGTTGAGAAGTCAAATGAAAAGAGCCAAACACTCAATAAGATACAACCAGTGCTAACGGACTAAAATGACCCCAAAACATTAACTAAGACACAGGAAGTCTCATCTTTCACTAGTTTGTCATCTCCCTGAAATAAGGTCACAATGCTGACAGATATGTCTAGTCAATACCCTTCACTGCAGCGTTAACATTAGATCTGGGCTTTCAGGTGATGCATGTATTGGATTGCCACAGTTATCCACATACCAATAAGTCGTCACTAGTGTGGATAAATCATACCTATTTAACCGGAGAGCCCTCTGCACTAAGGGGGAGAGGATCAATGGAGTCAGATACCCCTGAGGTCTGATAGGGAGCAGTGATGTCTATACCCTGCCTGCCCTCTACTAGCTAATATATTGTGAGACATCCGATCCAGGTGACCTGTTCAGAGTCATTTATCATGTATACACCCAAATCAATTATTGCAGTGTCTACATAGTGAAGGGTGCTTGTGTTACACAACACACAGGCTATGGAGTGATCGGTATGCTAGGCTCTGTGGTGGCTGAGAGGGTTAGAGATGGAGGAAGAAAGAGAATAAGCAGTATTGTCCAAATCTCAAATCAAACCCACGTGTGCAAACATGACTAAGGACTTTATTAACCAAATCATTTTCCCTGTAATATCCACAAATAAAAGTGATCTCTTTTATATATATTCACATTGTATAATTTTCATAGTGTGACAAAATTCTCTTTTGGATTTTCCAGCCATTCCTGTAAATTGTCATAGATCAGTCCCCATGCAGTCATTGGAAAGGTTGAAGAATGTAGTAACAATCTATCTGAGTAGATTGAGTCGAAGGCATGGACAGACAGGTTCAGCTTTAATGCAGTTATTTTCCTTTGCTCCTCTCATTATTGAAAAACCGCCAGCTATCCAATCATCGATTTGATCACACTGCGACAAACAAAATAAATAAATGAAGAAAGCAATATCCTCCTGCAGAGTCCTCCTCCTCTTCTTCTTCTTGTTTTTAGACATTTTTACATTTTTATATATAATAATAATAATGACTATAATTATCATTGATATAAATTCAATAGTATTTTTCTCTGTCAAATTTAAATACATTATTTTGGCAATTTTCATATGGTGTTTAGAATAAAATAATACTCAAATAGAAAATAAAACAGAGAAATCAGAGAGCCAGAAGAGGAAAGAAGGGAGCAAGAACAAAATAATAAAAGAAAGAAATAGAGAAGAGAAAGAACGAAAGAAAGCAAGAGAAAGAAATACAGAAAGAACCAAAGTAATGCATCCACTTGGAGTCAGAAATATATATTTGTCGTTGTTGAAAAGTGTCCATCATCATCATTGTTCCGTGCCAGCTCTCTGTGTAGAGCTGCAGTACAGTTTACAGTCTAAGTCCCGGAGTGTGTAACGTAACTCCTTGTGTTATACCAGTGTGTAGGACTTTGCGTAGGGGTTGTTGCTCTGTTTTAAGTGTCCTCTGGAGTCTAGCAGGGACTCCTGTGAGCTGCTGAGCTTGGCAGCCGGTGCCTGGGCCAGGTCTCCGGTGGCCTCACGGCCAGTGGGCTCACGCTGGGGCAGGGTGGAGGCAGTCCCTGGCTGCCACTGCTGCACCTCCCTGGATGTGGGCACCTCCATGGGTGTGGGTTCCAGGAGCGGGGGCCGTTTCAGTGTGCGGCTCTTCTGGGGCTCCAAACACGCCTGACCCAACGCCCCTGTCTCCCCTCCTCCTCCTTCTCTTCCTCCGTTACCACCATTGGACCCCCGGCCTCCCGATGCAGAGCCACGGTTTAACAGGAAGTCCATTCGTAGGTACGGGGGCAGGTGCACCAGCTCTCCTCCTGAGGGATGAGACCAGAGAGGCGGTTACAGGGGTACCCAGTCAGGAAGGTTAAAGGGGCATCCAGTCAGGAAGGTTAAAGGGGTACCCAGTCAGGAAGGGTAAAGGGGCATCCAGTCAGGAAGGTTAAAGGGGTACCCAGTCAGGAAGGTTAAAGGGGCATCCAGTCAGGAAGGTTAAAGGGGTACACAGTCAGGAAGGTTAAAGGGGTACCCAGTCAGGAAGGTTAAAGGGGTACCCAGTCAGGAAGGTTAGAGGGGTACCCAGTCAGGAAGGTTAGAGGGGTACCCAGTCAGGAAGGTTAAAGGGGTACCCAGTCAGGAAGGTTAAAGGGGTACCCAGTCAGGAAGGTTAAAGGGGTACCCAGGCAGGAAGGTTAAAGGGGTACCCAGTCAGGAAGGTTAAAGGGGTACCCAGGCAGGAAGGTTAAAGGGGTACCCAGTCAGGAAGGTTAAAGGGGTACCCAGTCAGGAAGGTTAAAGGGGTACCCAGGCAGGAAGGTTAAAGGGGTACCCAGGCAGGAAGGTTAAAGGGGTACCCAGTCAGGAAGGTTAAAGGGGTACCCAGTCAGGAAGGTTAAAGGGGTGCACTCACTACATACTGAGCTGAGAGGACAGTTCTCAATGTCAGCATTACTTGATTACTTTCTATTCGTTATTTTCTATTCCATAGGGGTATTTTCATACGGTATCTACTTACTGTCAGGATATATGGCATTTGATAGGAAATCAAATGAGTTGAGGAAATACGATTTGAGTTTGGATAATGTAATGTAATCTTTCGTATTGAGTTGGAAGGATACAGATTCTATAAAGGTTTCAGGACGATATCATTTTTCATGGCTTGATGGCGGGATTTATTATCCTTTGATATTGCTGCATTAACCTGTCAGATTCATATTCAAATCACCTTTCCATTTCTTCAGGACTATTACGTCAAACAGCCCTGCACTGCCCACTCTCAAACTCTCCTCGTCTGTACCTGGGGTTAACTGAAGCAGAAAGGTGCTTCAAATCTCATTCGGAGACAGAATCTTTGCTGTCCAGGAGCCAGAATAAACCAAGCCTGTGATGTAACCCAAGTCTACATTTAGTTAATGACACTGCAGCACTTTAAAAGACTTGGGCTTCTCTACACAGTATTCCCCCATGCAAACAGTGAATGAATCCCTGGACACGGTTCAGTGGATGATGATACAATCACGTCTGCTGTAAATGTATCTCGTCCACTGAATAAACTACGTATTTAAGTTAGGAAATTAGCTCCACACAAAGATGTGTCCAGTAGCCAGAGATGTATGAGTCGTACTGAAGATTTTACACTTGATTAGGAGTGGTGGGGAGACGTGTACTGTTCCATTACTGTTCTAATGGACGTCTTCAATATTAATCTTTCTGAGGTCACAGAGATCAGCAGGCTTCAGTGACTGGCCTTTTCAATGCCAAATCACTATCCCCCACCACCACCGCCGCCACCATCACCACCTCGTCACACAGAGGAGGACCGGCTCGTCTATGTAGATTGTATCCTACATGTGACCTTAGTGACTGAATTCCAGAGTTCATGGGGAGCATGCATAATTTACTGTTTATATTACAGGCTTTATTAAAACAAGTAAAGATGATAAATGGTGACCAGCTTTAATTGAATTAAATATAGATTTAAGCTTTTCTTTGGGAGCTCATTAGGAATTGACTTAGCTGAAATCCATCAGGCCGTAAATTGCAGTACGTGGGTAATGACACAACTTGTATCAGCTACACAATAATGATTGCCAGCCGTGCAATAAGTCTCTAGCTGGGGGGTTTGATGAACAGTGCCTTCAGAAAGTATTCAGACCCTGACTTTTTCCACATTTTGTTACGTTTCAGCCTTATTTTAAAATGGATTAAAAAAGAATAATCCTCAGCAACCTACACACAATATCCCATAATGACAAAGAGTAAACAGGTTATTAGAATTTTCTCTTATATTTTTTTCATTTTTACTTATTTACATAAGTATTCAGACCCTTTGCTATGAGACTTAATATTTGATTATTAACCAATGATATTAGGCCACTCCTGGCCATGATTACAGACACCTGTGTCTTTTGACACTATATAAACGAGTCATCCCGCAGTGTTTGTGATTATACCCTGATGAAGACAGCTTGGCTGTCGAAACGTTGATATTACATTTTTGCATCTGAGCTCCAAGAGTGTGCGGCTCTCTTGTATTTTCAAATTCAACTGATTGGACATGATTTGGAAAGGCACACACCTGTCTATACAGTGGCAAGAAAAAGTATGTGAACCCTTTGGAATTACCTGGATTTCTGCATAAATTTGACATAAAATTAGATCTGATCTTCATCTAAGTCACAACAACAGTCTGTTTAAACTAATGACACACACATTATAGTATTTTTCTTGTCTATATTGAATACATAATTTAAAAATGTACAGTGTAGTTTGGAAAAAGTATGTGAACACCTAGGCTAATGACTTGAGATTGGAGATGTTGGTTAGAGCAGCCCTGCCCTATAAAAAAACTAATTTGAGTTTTGCTATTCACAAGAAGCATTGCCTGATGTGAACCATGCCTCGAACAAAAGAGATCTCAGAAGACCCAAGATTAAGAATTGTTGACTTATATAAAGCTGGAAAGGGTTACAAAAGTAACTCTAAAAGCCATGATGTCCATCAGTCCACGCAAAGATAAATTGTCGATAAATGGAGAAAGCTCAGTACTGTTGTAACTCTCTCTGGCAGTGGCCGTCCTGCAAAGATGACTGCAAGAGCACAGCACAGAACGCTCAATGAGGTTAAGAAGAATCTTAGAGTGTCAGCTAAAGACAAAGAAATCTCTGGAACATGCTAACATCTCTGTTGACAAGTCTACGATACTTAAACACGAAACAAGAATGGTGTTCATGGGAGGACGCAAAAGAGCACCTGGATGTTCCACAGCGCTACTGGCAAAATATTCTGTGTACAGATTAAATTAAGTTGAATTGTTTGGAAGGAACACACAGCAATATGTGTGGAGAAAAAAAAGGCACAGCACACCAACATCAAAACCTCATCCCAACTGTAAAGTATGGTGAACAGGACAATGACCCAAAACACAGAAGTAAATCAACAACAGAATGGCCTAAACAGAAGAAAATACGCCTTCTGGAGTGGCCCACTCAAAGTCCTGACTTCAACCTGATTGAGATGCTGTGGCATGACCTCAAGAGAGCAGTTCACACCAGACATCCCAAGAATATTGCTCAACTGAAACAATTTTGTAGAGGAATGTTCCAAAATTCCTTCTGCAGGTCTGATCCGCAACTACAGAAAACATTTGGTTGAGGTTATTGCTGCCAAAGTAGGGTCAACCAGTTATTAAAACCAAGAGTTCACATACTTTTTCCTCCCTGCACTGTGAATGTTTACACGGTGTGTTCAATTAAGACATGAAAACCTACAATTGTTTGTATGTTATTAGTTTAAGTTTGTCTATTGTTGTGACTTAGATGAAGATCAGATCAAATTTTATGACCAATTTATACAGAAGACCAGGTAATTCCAAAAGGTTCAAATACTTGTTCTACCACTGTATAAGGTCCAACAGTTGCCAGTGCATGTCAGAGCAAAAACCAAGCCATTAGGTCGAAGGAAATGTCCGTAGAGCTCCGAGACAGGATTGTGTCGAGGCAAAGATCTGGGGAAGGGTACCAAAACATTTATGGGGAAGGGAACCAAAACATTTCTGCAGCATGTAAGGTCCCCAAGAAATCAGTGGCCTCCATCCTTCTTAAATGTAAGAAGTTTGGAACCACCAAGACTCTTCCTAGAGCTAGCTGCCCGGCCAAATGGAACAATCGGGGGAGAAGGGCCCTGGTCAGGGAGGTGACCAAGACACCAAGCTCTACATTACCTCTGTGGAGAAGGGAGAACCTTCCAGAAGGACAACCATCTCTGCAGCACTCCACCAATCAGGCCTTTATCAGACGGAAGCAACTCCTCAGTAAAAGGCACATGACAGCCCACTTGGTATTTGCCAAAAGGCACCTTTAGACTTTCAGACCATGAGAAACAAGATTCTCTGTTCTGATGAAACCAAGATTGAACTCTTTGGCCTGAATGCCAAGCGTCATGTCTGGAGGAAACCTGGCACCATCCCTATGGTGAAGAATGGTGGTGGCAGAATCATGCTGTGGGGATGTTTTTCAGCGTCAGGGACTAGGAGACTAAGTACAGAGAGAGAGATCCTTGATGAAAACCTGTTCTAAAGCACTCAGGACTGGGGCGAGGGTTCACCTTCCAACAAGACAACGACCCTAAGCACACAGCCAAGACAACACAGGAGTGGCTTCTGGACAAGTCTCTGAATGTCCTTGAGTGGCCCAGCCAGAGCCCGGACTTGAACCCGATCTAACATCTCTGGAGTGACCTGAAAATATCTGTGCAGCAATGCTCCCCATCCAACCTGACAGAGCTTGAGAGGATCTGTAGAATGGGAGACACTCCCCAAATACAGGTGTGCCAATCTTTTTATATATATATATATATATATATATATATATATATTTATATATATTATATATTTATATATATATATATATTTATATATATATATATATATATATATATATATAAATAAATGAGCAAAATAACAGTTGTTGCTTTGTCATTATGGGGTAATGTGTGTAGATTGATGAGGAAAAATAACAATTTAATTCAATTTAGAATAAGGCTGTAACCTAACAAAATGTGGAAAGTCAAAGGGTCTGAATACTTTTCAAAGGCACTCTATATGAGTGTTTTAACATTCTGTGTGACCAAGTCAATCTGTGCTGCTGGGGAAGGAGCTGTTCTCATTTTCTGTAATCTGTCCTTCTAATGAGCTTCCACAGCTACCCACACACTAGTAAACAGACAGACACATCGCACGAACACACATGCACACACCCCCACACACAAACACACAAATACACATAGACACTTTCGCTTGTTTAAAGGCCCATGACACAAGAAACAGTGTTGCAGTAAATGTTTATGAGCTGAGAACCTCAAGATCTTCCTCTATAATTGGCTTCCTACAGTAATTGTACAGGACAGACTGTTTATGAGATGTCACACGGATCACTGCCCAATGTTTCCATCCAGCTTGCTCCGATGACTATGGTCACACACTCACATGAAGAAATGAGCTTGCCAAATCCCACAAGTAGTGGATGTACTTCATGTCAAAGTCATGACCCCAGGTTGACCCAGTGTATCAGTACCAGGTGTGTGATTGTGATTGAATGTGTCAAAGTAACAGGAGAGAGGGCTGTCCCCTCCTCCGTGTCACTGTGTGACTGACAGAGGAGGTCACAGGGTCAACTCAGGGCAAAGGTACATTACTACAGAAGGGGGGGGGGAGTGGGCCACAGTCAGTCAGACAGACAGACAGACAGACAGACAGACAGACAGACAGACAGACAGACAGACAGACAGACAGACAGACAGACAGACAGACAGACAGACAGACAGACAGACAGACAGACAGATATCCATCAAGCACTTCTGTATGCCATCACTATTGTATGCCAGCATCGACATGTATGTTTTATATTGAAAATGTTGCCTTTTTTTCTTGAGGATTCTGATGCTACTATGTGACACTCGTTGGGCAAAAACACCATAAAAATGAACCGTGTTCAAACTAACATGGGTGAATTCCACAATGTGTGCCACAACAGAGCTGGCTGATGCTAAACCAGACTGGCAACAACGGTCTTCAACAGGGACTTATTGTAGAAACTTGTAAAGCGTGTCTACGTGTCGCTGGTGTCGCCCAGCTCCCGCTGGATGAAAGTGACACCAGGGTTAGCACGACGCTACAACAGGCTCTGTGTCTGAAAGACTGATATCGCGCTGAACATCTCCATTGTGGCAGTAAAGGGCTGTTTTGTATTGACAGACAATAGCTTTAGATGGGCTTGACAGATAGCCTCTACTTGCCCTCAGCTGACGGTTTAAGCCTCCCGCTGGCTGATGACTGTGGGCAGCTGGCTCATGTCCGCACCATTAAAACATAATGAGGGACGGAAACTCAAGACCCAGCTCAGATAGCCGGCAGACTCGACAGCCTTGGTTTCTCAAATGATTGCCTCGCCTGGTTCACCAACTACTTCTCTGATAGAGTTCAGTGTGTCAAATCGGAGGGTCTGCTGTCCGGACCTCTGGCAGTCTCTATGGGGGTGCCACAGGGTTCAATTCTTGGACCAACTCTCTTCTCTGTATACATCAATGAGGTCGCTCTTGCTGCTGGTGAGTCCCTGATCCACCTCTACGCAGACGACACCATTCTGTATACTTCCGGCCCTTCTTTGGACACTGTGTTAACAACCCTCCAGGCAAGCTTCAATGCCATACAACTCTCCTTCCGTGGCCTCCAATTGCTCTTAAATACAAGTAAAACTAAATGCATGCTCTTCAACCGATCGCTACCTGCACCTACCCGCCTGTCCAACATCACTACTCTGGACGGCTCTGACTTAGAATACGTGGACAACTACAAATACTTAGGTGTCTGGTTAGACTGTAAACTCTCCTTCCAGACCCATATCAAACATCTCCAATCCAAAGTTAAAACTAGAATTGGCTTCCTATTTCACAACAAAGCATCCTTCACTCATGCTGCCAAACATACCCTTGTAAAACTGACCATCCTACCAATCCTCGACTTTGGCGATGTCATTTACAAAATAGCCTCCAATACCCTACTCAACAAATTGGATGCAGTCTATCACAGTGCAATCCGTTTTGTCACCAAAGCCCCATACACTACCCACCATTGCGACCTGTACGCTCTCGTTGGCTGGCCCTCGCTTCATACTTGTCGCCAAACCCACTGGCTCCATGTCATCTACAAGACCCTGCTAGGTAAAGTCCCCCCTTATCTCAGCTCGCTGGTCACCATAGCATCTCCCACCTGTAGCACACGCTCCAGCAGGTATATCTCTCTAGTCACCCCCAAAACCAATTCTTTCTTTGGCTGCCTCTCCTTCAAGTTCTCTGCTGCCAATGACTGGAACAAACTACAAAAATCTCTGAAACTGGAAACACTTATCTCCCTCACTAGCTTTAAGCACCAACTGTCAGAACATCTTACAGATTACTGCACCTGTAGATAGCCCACCTATAATTTAGCCCAAACAACTACCTCTTTCCCAACTGTATTTAATTAATTAATTTATTTTGCTCCTTTGCACCCCATTATTTTTATTTCTACTTTGCACATTCTTCCATTGCAAAACTACCATTCCAGTGTTTTACTTGCTATATTGTATTTACTTTGCCACCATGGCCTTTTTTGCCTTTACCTCCCTTCTCACCTAATTTGCTCACATTGTATATAGACTTGTTTATACTGTATTATTGACTGTATGTTTGTTTTACTCCGTGTGTAACTCTGTGTCGTTGTATCTGTCGAACTGCTTTGCTTTATCTTGGCCAGGTCGCAATTGTAAATGAGAACTTGTTCTCAACTTGCCTACCTGGTTAAATAAAGGTGAAATAAATAAAATAAAAAAATAGCCAAAACCTGTCTACCTTGTCTAACTCAGCCCAACCTAGATCCTGCCATCCGACAACATCCACACCAAGCTAGTCTTCATGCACCCAGCCCAGACTGAAAACATGGCAGGCCAGGACTTGCTAAATGTACTATATACAATCTGTGTGTGTGTGTGTTTTACAAAACGTTTTTGAAAAATGTGCATTTCCTCATGTCTATGTGTGTCAACCCATTCTGTTTTGTCTGTCCACAAGCTGCGCCAGACAGTGGAACCAATAGGAATAGGAGTTGAGTAGCAGCAGGTCATATGAGGCCCACCTGGGGGAGGACAGTGTCAGACGGACGGACGGACGGACATACGGACAGACGGACAGACAGACAGACAGACAGACAGACAGACAGACAGACAGACAGACAGACAGACAGACAGACAGACAGACAGACAGACAGACAGACAGACAGACAGACAGACAGACAGACAGACAGACAGACAGACAGACAGACAGACAGACAGACCCTCCATGTGCAGAAATTGCTGCAGAGCACCGAAGATGAATACAGCAATGTGAGAGGGTTATTACAGGGGTTTTAATGGTGTTTGTACTTCCTCAAGCGTTAACAGCATTCCATAGGTGTTATCTGATGAAGTGTACCTTATGATCATGATCATTATTTTGCAATAGGCGTTTTGTAATATGCTGTGTTAAATGAAAGCTATGAAACTTTGAACTTTGAACAGGCCTAGAGAGCTGTGGAATTTATAGTAGTAATGCAGTGGTCCAAGGTCTAATTGGGGCAGAACACTTAACTCAACTTGTCAAGGGCTTGATGAGTAGAATCAGGTGTGCTTGTCCAGGGCCACAACAACAATATGTACTGTTGGGGGTACTGGAGGGCCGGAGGTAGAAAACACTGATCTAGAGTAATGAGGAAAATAATGAAGTTTCAATGAGGTTTGAACTGTACTGTGCATGTGTGTTCTGTATACCCGGTCTGTGGGCCTTGGGTGCTGCCATGTTCATAACCCGGCTGACGTCCTGAGGCTTGGGCGGGGAGGCGGTGAACCTGCAGATGCCTGACTCGGATGGCGTGCTGGACGTCAGGCTGTCTGTGTAGTCATTGGTGCCGGCAGTCATTTGCTCTGAGGAGGTGTCGGAGATGAAGCATTCTGTGATGGTGAACTTGGCGTGCCGCAGGTGCTCCTCCATCTTGGCGTGCTCGTAGGCCCGGGCCAGCTCCTCGTACGTGGACGACGCGCTCTCCGTCGACACCATGCTGCTCCGCGCGCGGTCTGCGTAGTCACACACACACACACACACACACACACACACACACACACACACACACACACACACACACACACACACACACACACACACACACACACACACACACACACACACACACAAAGAAGCAACATCCATTATAGTACAAGCATATAGCTTACATTTCCTAAGATATATAGGAAATATCTTAAAACATACCGTGAGCACTCTGACCCTTCCACGTACAGTAGTAGTGGTCTCCCCTTTGCTGCAGACTAATGTTGTATGTGAGACATAGGGTCAGTCCAGTACCTGTGTCCTGCGATGGGCTGACGCTGTAGCTATCGCTCTCCTTGTCCACAGAGCCGGCGGCGCGCGGTGTGGGCAGTCTCCAGTCTGTGCTCAGGGTGTGGGAGGAGGTGGGTGGTTGGGGGGGGTTCAGGGTCCACTGGCTGGCGTATCGGTTCCTGCTGGCTGCAGGGCCTGCTTTGGCAGTGCGGCGTGCTGTGGGGTCTGGGGGTGAAAGGGCCAAAGTCATTACTGATGAGAGGCCTAGGCAGTGTCGGAATTTTGCACCCTATCCCCTATGTAGTGCACTACTTTTGACCAGGGTGCCATAGGGTGCCATTTCATATCACTGAAGTGCTACTAAACAGTAAATAGCATACATTGAGTGTTCATTTTCTGTGTATCAAATTACAGAAACATCTATTGATCAATAATAATTAATAGTTTCGAAACTATCATCCTAACCTTTCACAGTAGATATAATATTCCCCAAAGAAAAAATAGTATCATATTCGGTCTGACCCAGACATTTAACCTACTGTGCTATGCATCAATGGCACCAAATCAGAATGTCCCTTTAGAACGGCCATGATTAGATCCGGCCTGGAGAAGCCAGAGAAGAATAGCAGTGGTAATAGTAGTAGGTCAGAGTGGAGTAATTCCATCAGTGGGCTGGAGACTGGAGCACCAGGCAGTGTTTTCCCAACACTCTGGATAGATATGACTGAGTCAGCAGATAAGGTTTAGGCCCACAGTGCTGCCCGGCCAGCCTCAATGAGCCCAATCAGGGGAGCTGTCAGGTGGAGCCAGATGCCTCTCCTCTCTTCATCAGTTCAGCTCCACTGAAGCTCAACAGCAACAGAGCCTCCATAAGCCACTGTGCAGCCACTGGCTTGGCTCACACTGCTCTGGGGCTGTGGGCTATGTGAGTGCATCTGAGGGTTGTAACTATGATAAGCTGAAATGGATTTGAGATCAGGGTATGTGAATACCTGGAGGTTTATTGTTAGAGCTGTTGTTAATAAAAAACTAGAGTCTAAACACTGATTGGAGGACTGGGGTCCAGTTACAGGCACCTGAGAGATAAATAAATATGTACAATGATTTAAAGTTACAGCAGATGCTTGGATTGAATTTAACTATATCAAAAAACATGAGTATTGAGAGAGAGCATTCTCTTATTTCACATAACTACAAACAAATAAACAGTAATGAATTACCCCTATTCTTCCAGGGGACGACAGAGTAAAGGTTGTGAGGGGTGGGATATAGAGGTGATTAAATGGGTTAAGCTCTTACTGGTTCCAGGCCGGGCATCGGAGACGTCCACCAGTGGGCCGGTGGCCTGCGACAGGGACTGGTAGTGGACTGTGTGCGTGACAGTGGACGACTTCTGTTTGGACGTCTCCCCAAAGTCATTATCAGTCAGCAGCACCGTCGACCTGTCGTCTGAGAGACAGAAAACAGGGAGGAAGACAATGAGTTATTAGAAAAGATGATCAAATATAACGTGCAAGGGATAAACTGGCGTGGCAGACTTGTCTCACCGATAGTCTCCATAGTATCTCTCTCTTCGATGAGCAGCTGGGCTCGGGGGATGTCGATGTGCATTCTCATGGCTTGCTGCTTGTTCGATGTGTCTGGTGTCCGTGTGTTTTTACTAGGAGATAGAAATGTCAGTTAGGGGATTTTGTTGTATTGTTTGTAAGTTTTCTGTCATAGTTTTAAAGTAACTGTCCAGTGAGAATCTCTCTTTTAAAAGTTCATATTATGTTAACTCATACCAAGATTGAAAAACAGCTTCTATCTCAAGGCCATCAGATTGTTAAACAGCCATCACTAGCACAGAGAGGCGGCTGCCTACCTACAGACTTGATATCAATGTCCACTTTAATAAATGGAACACTAGTCACTTTAATAATGCCACTTTAATAATGTTTACATATCTCACATTACTCATCTCATATGTATATACTGTATACTACACTATCTATTCTTTACTATCTATTGCATCTTAGCCTCTCTGTCACTGCTCATCCATTATTTTATATTTATATATTCTTATCCCATTAATTTACTAGATTGTGTGTATTAGGTTTTGTTGTGGAATTGTTAGATATTACCTGTTAGTTACTGCTGCACTGTCGGATCTAGAAACAGAAGCATTTCGCTACACTCACAATAACATCTGCTAACCATGTGTATGCGACCAATAAAATTTGATTTGATTTGTTGACTCATCCTATACTCGTATTTGTGGCCAAAGCATAAATTGACCACAAAAACTCTAAACTGAAAAATACATTTTATTTCCTAATAGAGTATGATGTCATACTCCTGAGGAGGATGAGCTGGCCAATCATCGGTCTACTCCCGTCAATATTTTTAATGACTGGTATATACCCACACCATTTCAACACAAAAAAGCTGCTTTTTAACACACTAATTACATTTTTTTTTAAATATGAAAACACTGGACAGTTACTGTAAAGTATTTTATGATTCCTATCTGTAGTTTTATTCCTCTTCACGTACCTCATCAGCATTTCTGCCAGGCTTTTTGCATCTGTGAAGTCAGCATACAATAAGTTAGTAACAATGCAGAGTTGTGGTTGACAAAAGATAACATGTTACAATCATAGGCACCAAGCCAATTTCCTAGATGTGCAAAACTAGAACATTAGAGTGTTGGCAAATGAATAGTGGAACACTAGATCTGATCAGACCATTCTACAGTGTTAGCTAAACTCATAGCCTCTTAATTACATAATGAAAGTCAATAGTCACAAACTCACGATTCTATTCTGGTCAAGTTAATTAATCCTCACTCTCTTGAGCATAAATCTCTAAAAAGTGCTTGTGTGTTATTGTTTGCCTTGTTTCTATTGTGCGTGTGCGTGTGCGTGTGCGTGTGCGTGTGCATGTGAGTGTCTTTATGTTCTGACTCACCGCGTAGTCTCTTGAGCCTCTGCTCCCTCCTCCTCCTCTTCAGCACCATCAGGAGGATGAAGACCATGACAGCAGCCACCAGGATACAGGTGATGGTCACCATCATCTTCAGCCCCTCGTTGCCTGACATGTTGTCTGTGATGGGGTCCACTGTTTTCAACAGAGGAGGGATAGTACCTGCGGGGAGAGGAACCATCCCGAGTATTAGGCATGACTATTTATCACCAGGGCTGGGACTTGGGAGGACTAAGAATCGTAGTCAAATATGTTTCTTTGGAAGGACTTCTTTTGTAAATGAAACTATCATGGTTTAGGAAACAATATTGTCATCCTAGAGGACCACTGAACTGAACTCACTTCCATCGGCGTTGAGCGTGGCGAATGTGATTTTCTTCTCGGCGAAGCCAGCGCTGTTGACCACCTTCATCTGCAGCTCGTACCAGGTGGCTTCCGCCAGGTCGTACAGGATGTAGCTCTTGGTTAGTGAGGTGCGCTGGGCCATGGTCCACATTGCCGTGTCGACCGGACGGTACTCCAGGGTGAATGAGGTGATTGGGCAGCCGCCATTGTTCCACCCAATTAGATTGAGCCTGACCCGGGTGGAATTGATGCTGGCAAACAGCTCGTGTTCTTTGGCAAACTGGGGCTCTGGAAAAAAAGAGGGGTGAAGAGACCAGGTGTAGACTTTTAAGGATACCAGTCAAATTTTATTCATGAACCAAATCAGGTCACAATAATTGAGCAAGTTCAAGGAATTGCTTGGTAAATTCTTTAGATATGACTTGAGTTAGAGTCAGTTCTAAGGGGACAGTGGTGGGGTGGAGATGCTATAGAGCAGAGATGATGGGGGTGGGGGCCACAAAAAAGTTGCTTGCAGGTCTGCGTAACCACATGTGCATCCCCCCACCCACCACATTGTAAGCAAAATATTTTAGCAGCCCCACTCTTGACCTCGGAGAGAAATGTTTTACGTTTTAGAGTTAATGTCGTGTAGTTCTACACATTTTGCCATGGGGCATAGAGAAAATGGTAATTTCATCCCATTCTACTCATTTTGACATTGCACGGGGGGGAAAATGTGTCGTTTTACAGTTTGCCATAGGGTGGAGAGAAATGTTTGCAGTTTTTAATATGATACCTGAGTGAGACTGACAAACAAAATCAATGGATCCGATAATTCATCCATGATTACTAAGTTTAGATTGCTGGCCGCTAGACTAACTTACCAATCTAAAAAATGTTAGCTGATATGGGCTAATTGAGTGACTATCAGTGACTGACATAACACATGTTTTATTGCACCTTGTGTATTCTACTATTTTAACTTGCAACTGTAAATTGAGACTCCGACTGAGTTTTAAAAAACAATATTAAAAAATGTATCCGAGGGCCAGTAGCCCTTCCCTGCTATCGAGACTCTACTTGGGGCGGCAGGTAGCCTAATGGTTAGAGCATTGGGTCAGTAACCGAAATGTTGTTGTATCGAATCCCTGAGCTGTCAAGGTAAAAATCTGTCGTCCTGCCCCTGAACAAGGCAGTTAACCCACTGTTCCCCGGTAGGTCGTCATTATAAATAAGAATTTGCTCTTAACTGACTTGCCTAGTTAAATAAATCAAAAATACCTATTTCCCATCCCTGCTATAGAGACTCTACTTACAGCCCATCCCTGCTATAGAGACTCTACCTATAGCCCATCCCTGCTATAGAGACTCTACTTACAGCCCATCCCTGCTATAGAGACTCTACCTATAGCCCATCCCTTCTATAGAGACTCTACTTACAGCCCATCCCTGCTATAGAGACTCTACTTATAGCCCGTCCCTGCTATAGAGACTCTACATGAAGCCCATCCCTGCAAAAGAGACTCTACATAAAGCCCATACCTGCTATAGAGACTATACTTTACAGCCCATCCCTGCAATAGAGACTCTACCTATAGCCCATCCCTGCAATAGAGACTCTACCTATAGCCCATCCCTGCAATAGAGACTCTACCTATAGCCCATCCCTGCAATAGAGACTCTACCTATAGCCCATCCCTGCAATAGAGACTCTACCTATAGCCCATCCCTGCAATAGAGACTCTACCTATAGCCCATCCCTGCAATAGAGACTCGACCTATAGTCCATCCCTGCAATAGAGACTCTACCTATAGTCCATCCCTGCAATAGAGACTCTACCTATAGCCCATCCCTGCAATAGAGACTCTACCTATAGTCCATCCCTGCAATAGAGACTCTACCTATAGCCCATCCCTGCAATAGAGACTCTACCTATAGCCCATCCCTGCAATAGAGACTCTACCTATAGCCCATCCCTGCAATAGAGACTCTACCTATAGCCCATCCCTGCAATAGAGACTCTACCTATAGCCCATCCCTGCAATAGAGACTCTACCTATAGCCCATCCCTGCTATAGAGACTCTACCTATAGCCCATCCCTGCAATAGAGACTCTACCTATAGCCCCTCCCTGCAATAGAGACTCTACCTATAGCCCATCCCTGCTATAGAGACTCTACCTATAGCCCATCCCTGCAATAGAGACTCTACCTATAGCCCCTCCCTGCAATAGAGACTCTACCTATAGCCCATCCCTGCTATAGAGACTCTACCTATAGCCCATCCCTGCAATAGACTATACCTTTTCCGTGCGTTTTTGCTTCAATGATCTCACTGATGCGTCCGGGGCCCACTCCATTCTGAGCAGTCAGGGTGAACTTGTACCAAGTGCCACACTTCAGGTTCTCCAGACGGTACGAGCGCTCGCTAGGGCTGATGGGAAAGCTGCCCCACTGCTCACTGTTGTCCTCTGAGTACTGCAGGATGTAGCCTAGAGAGAGAGTGAGAGAGAGAGAGAGAGAGAGAGCATAAAGAGAGCTGTAAAATCTCTCCCAACACACTCCAAGTTAATCTGATAACCTAATAACTACATTACCCAGATACTCTCTCACAGTGCTGGCACAGCAGAGTGGAAGTATTTGAGTTTAGGCATGGGCTAAATACTTATAAACATGCCAATGAAACTGATTAACATTACATGTAACATAAGGCAGGACAACAGCACATGATCATAGCCAATATTTACTCTGCACAAATAAAAGGAAATAAGGCACTGTATTGGGGTAAGTGCAAGGACTAGACAATATACTGTAGTTTGACGCATGACATGAAAACAAATACCATAGGAAATCACCCTGGACATCCCTTATGATCTCTGTTAAAAAGCCTGAGAGGCCAGAAGCGCAATGTTGTGTTCCAGTGATGACCAGCTATGATAAATCACCAGTGCTACTCCTTCTGTGATTGGGCTTTCTTCTTGACTGAGTGGTTTAATCTTCCACTTTAACCCACCTAATCTTCTTTGTTCCTTTTTAATCTATTCCCTCTCCACTGTTTTAGCACCCCACTCAGCGCAATTACCAGGCCTGTCTAAGATAATGAGAAGTGGAGGGCCTTGTAAGATGATTTTGTTCACCCAATGTCCTAATAGGGTACCAGCCCTGTTACTGAAGTGCCATTGGTGTGTCTTAGTAGTTACCAGTGAATTTTTGAGGTGTCGTTGGAGTGCCCGAATGGAGGTCTACTTTTTCTCTTGTTGAAATGTCATTGGTTAGTGTGTCTGAATGGAGGTCTACTTTATCTCTTGTTGAAATGTCATTGGTTAGTGTGTCTGAATGGAGGTCTACTTTATCTCTTGTTGAAATGTCATTGGTTAGTGTGTCTGAATGGAGGTCTACTTTATCTCTTGTTGAAATGTCATTGGTTAGTGTGTCTGAATGGAGGTCTACTTTATCTCTTGTTGAAATGTCATTAGTTAGTGGGTGTGAATGGGGATATTTGTCTTGTTGAAGTGTCACTGGGGTATTGGAAAGGAGGTCTATGCCTTGTAGAGGTGTCTCTGCTGTGTCTAAATGGCCTAATGTCACTCACCTCTGATGGAGCTTCCTCCGTTGTCCCCAGGTATCCAGGACAGAGTGATTGATGTGGTGGTTGTCTTGGTAACTGTGAGGCGTGGTTGGTCTGGAGGAACTGTAGAACAAAATGAATGATGTTTCTAACAAAATCCATGACAAAAAAAGCATCTGTGCTACATCAAACTAGCCTAAAAGTGTCCTCAGAAGAGCTAGGTAGAAAGGCCTTTCAATACTGTCCAATACAAATTAGTATTGGACAGTTTTGGACAATTATCCTTGGGCATCTCTCTCTGTCTTACCTTGAACCTGCAGGTTGAGCGTGATCTCATCAGAGCCCCAGTTGTTGCTGGCCACACAGCTGTAGTTCCCAGAGTCCTCTGCTTTCACCGTTCGGATGATGAAGCTACCATTGCTATGGACACTGCGGCGTCCATCAATCAGAACAGGGGCAGGTGTACCATTGCTGTTGAGAGGTAGAGTTGACCAGATGATGTTCAGTACAGTACGTAAAAACGTGATTACGATTTTGACATACCTGCATTGTGCTGAATCATGTGACAGATAGGCCTTGACCATAGAGATGTATAGAGATCATTTCTTGGAAATTACCTGGTTTTGCAATGACATTTGCCATTGAAGGCTTCCATCATTTTAAAGTAGTCAAATGGGTGGGCATTCCTATGGGTTGGGAGCGATCAGCCAATGATCAGAACATTGTCTTCCTCTTCAAATTGGTTTACATAGTTTGTAAATTTCTTAAAGCTATATGACCGCCATTTAGTGGCCATAATAAATTAATGACAATATTTGGTTCAAGACTCCAGCACTGCAAATGGCGGCAAGTCACCAATATTAGACCTTTTTCATACATCAAAAGAAGAAGAAAATGTAAATAGCCTCAATGGCGCTGCCAATGATGTCACAGATGCCATAATGGTACAGATACAACGTTGTGATCTCTATACAGCTCTATGGCGTGACTTACTTTCCCTTCAGCCACTTGATAGTGGGGGGTGGATCTCCGACCGCCTTGCAGGGCAGAATGATGTCCTTCATCCAGGGTGTAGTCACTGTTCCGTTGAACGTCAGGATCCTGGCAGGAGCTAGGGGGGTTACACACATGCATCCCTGTGACTTTACCATTCTATTCCAATGGATAACAATGATGAATAATAACAGAATGCAAGCAATATCCTAGATGTCATATCAATCAACATCATACTGCAATCACTAATATTTCAGAAACATCCGTTTTGATTCCCAACGTTCAATAGTTACGCTGTTACACAGGCAGCCCGTACCTTTGGCCCGAGGTTCCACTGTGATGGTCTCACTGCTGTTGCCTCGCCCAGCGGCTGTCACGGCAACCACCCAGATGCTGTACTTCCTGTTGCGGGCCAGGTTTGGCACTCTGTAGAAATACACATCAGGAGAAGCCTCAAACTCACTCATCACCTGGAGAGAGGGAGGGAGAAAGGGAAGAGGGTTACACGTCTATGCATTTATCATACAACTTGAACAGAGGAGTGATCTTCATGAGCTTTCTCTCTCCCTACAGGACTTTCTAATACAGCCCAGAATGGGAGGACTGGAGGCAGAGTTGTAATGGGCATTCAAGGCTGCTGTGAGAGCTGTGTTAATAATAATAGAGCTCCGTACCGTGGGGTGCAGGTTGGAACAGAAGACAATGTACTTCCTGATGATGCCGTTGAGTTTGAGAGGAGGGAGCCAGGACACAAACACCACAGAGCTGGTGGCGGCTGCACTCTTAACCCCCGCTGGAGGCCCAGGGACTAGAGGGAGGAAGGAGGGGCATATTATGTTAAACATACATATATACTGTATATATGAATAGAAACAGTGAAGATGGGCTTATATGGCCTTAATGCAGACAGTTCTGTATTACGTGCATAGCTTGAACTTATGCAGGAATCATGCTTTGATGTCAATGTGAAAGCAGTGATCCACATCTATGCCAAGTGTATCTCAAGCCAGGATTTGTATCTCACCGTCTTCCTTGGTCCGGGTGAAGATCTGCTCACTTCGGACCCCGTCCCCGGCCCGGGTGAAGGCCAGAACCTGGATGCTGTAGTTGGTGTATTTCTCCAGACCATCCAGTTCCAGAGACGGGTAGGAGGTGGTCACGTTCCTGATCTCTCCCAACTCTGTCAATGTCACACAACGGTTACAAACAACCTTTTATCACTCACTCTCATGCCATATCAAATTAAGTCTATGATCCAGTGTGACAGCATTATGAGAAAAGAACTACAGTGACCACAATAATACAATAAACCTAGAACCAGAGGTGGAATAAGTACTCAATTGTCATACATGAGTAAAAGTAAAGATACCTTAATATAAAATGACTCAAGTAAAAGTGAAAGTAACCCAGTAAAATAGTACTTGGGTAAAAGTATAGATACCCCCCAAAACGACTTAAGTAGTATTTTAAAGTATTTTACACCACTGCCTAGGACCACACTGCAAACTACCATACAAGACGATGCACATACATACACAGTAAGCTTCTGTGATTTTTGACCGAGGTAGTATCTGTGATATAGTAATGACTGAGAACTGGCAGTAGTGCTCTGTCTGCTGCGTCTCCTGTGTCCTTGACTGAGTGTCCTTGTAGACAGAACTGAAGCAGTGACCCTCAGTGAGTTACTGCATCTTGTGAATTATTGATGGAGCCCCGAGAGGCTGCAGGCTGGATCCCATCCACAGGGCCTGGGAGCAGAGTGTTAGCTCTGGGTGCTGCCCCCTCTCACGCCCCGTGGTACCTCCATCCAAATAACCCACCTCATCTAGAATGAAGCTACTAAACAACTAATTAACTACATTATATACAGAACAGGAACCCATTTTAAATGGATATGTGTCTATTGAGATATAATACTCATTGGATAGTTGATTTGTAAGTAAATCTAGAAGTGAACTAATTAGAACTAACTTGAATCAACACTGGCAGAATGAAATTGAGGAGAAAATGGCAGCGTTGCTGAGATATTGCAAACATTCCACAAGGCACACCCATGATCTAGTGTTGCCTGTTGAGAAAACTAAAACCTAAACCATAGCCTCACCTAGTGGCACAAATTTGTCAAGTACAAGATGAATGGCATGCTACATAGCAGTTAAAATAGAAAATGAAAGAATGGGCTAAAACCATTATGATCATAGTGCTCACACCACCAGTGGTCCGCTAAGTATTCTGAGCGTGTGTTAACAAGCTCCTACCTCCGTCTGGCAGGTTGGCCCAGTAGATGACTCTGTAGCCCTGCAGGTTTCCATTGAGGGCCTCTTTGGGCAGGGTCAACCAGGACAGAGAGATTACTTCTGGGGATTTGGCCATGGCCAGGACATTCTCAGGGGGACGCGAGGGGACTGCCAAGGGACAGGAGGGGAACTGAAGTTAGGACATGTGTAGACAATGGTACACTGAACAAATATATATATGCAACATGTAAGGTGTTGGTCCCATGTTTCATGAGCTGAAATAAAAATAAAAATAAAATGTTCCATATGTACAAAAAGCTTATTTCTCTCAAATGTTGTGCAAAAATGTGTTTATATCCCTGTTAGTGAGCATTTTTCCTTTGCCAAGATAATCCATCCACCTGACAGATGTGGCATATTAAGAAGCTGATAAACAGCATGATCATTATACAGGTGCACCTTTTGCTGGGGACAATAAAATCCACTCTAAAATGTGCAGTGTCGTCACACAACACAATGCCACATATGTCTCAAGTTTTGAGGGAGTGTGCAATTGGCTGCAGGAATGTCCACCAGAGCTGTTGCAAGAGAATTGAATGTCCATTTATCTACCATAACCCACCTCCAACATAGTTTTAGAGAATTTGGCAGAACGTCCAATTGACCTTACAACCGCAGACCACATGTAACCACATCAGGCTTCCTGCAGGATCGTCTGAGACCAGCTACCGGGACAGTTGTTGAAACTGTGGGTTTGAACATCTGAATAAAAACTATGCAAACTGTCTGAAACCGTTTCAGGGAAGCTCATCTGCATGCTTTTCGCACTAACCAGGGTCTTGACCTGACTGCAGTTCGGCGTCGTAACCGACTTCAGTGGGCAAATGCTCACCTTCGATGGCCACTGGCATGCTGTAGAAGTGTGTTCTTCGCGGATTAATCCCAGTTTCAACTGTACGGGGTAGATGGCAGACAGCGTGTATTGTGTTGTGTGAGGGAGCGGTTTGTTGATCTCAACTTTATGAACAGAGTGCCCCATGGTGGCAGTGGGGATGTGATATGGGCTACGGACAACGAACACAATTGCATTTTATTGATGGCAATTTCAATGCACAGATATACAGTGACGAGATCCTGAGGCCCATTGTCGTGCCATTAATCCGCTGCCATCACCTCATGTTTCAGCATGATAATGCACGTAAGAATCTGTACACAATTGCTGGAAGCTGAAAATGTCCCAGTTCTTCCATGGCCTGCATATTCACCAGACATGTCACCCATTGAGCATGTTTGGGATGCTCTGGATCGACGTGTACGACAGCGTATTCCAGTTCCCTCCAATATCCAGCAACTTCGCACAGCCATTGAAGAGGAGTGGGACAACATTCCACAGGCCACAACAACCTGATTAAATCTATGCACTGTGTCGCACTGCATGAGGCAAATGGTGGTCACACGAGATACTGACTGGTTTTCTGATCCACGCCCCTTCTTTTTTTAAGGTATCTGTGACCAAAAGATGCATATCTGTATTCCCAGTCATGTGAAATCCATAGATTAGTGCCGAAATGAATGTAAAATCAGTAAAATCTTTGACATTGTTGCACGTTGCGTTTATATTTTTGTTCAGACTAGGCTGCAATATCTCCTCCTATTGACTTCTTACTGTATTAGTGATTTCACATCTTTTGGTTTGAGGTAATTGATCCAGAAGATGGTAGTCTACCTACAGCAATTACATTTTCACACTGCAACATTCTCATGCTATTAAGAAGTAAACTAAACACAAACACACATCCCTACCCATCCCCACCCCTTAACCCCCTGATCTGTACTAACCATCCTCCAGTGTTTTGGTGATGACCTCCTGAGAGGAGGGGCCGGTGCCAGCACGGTTAGCTGCCTGCACCACCACCCCATACTCAGTGAACTTCCTCAGGTTGTCCAGGGTGATGCTCTCGCTGCTCTCCCCTGTGGTGTCCATGCTGATGATGTTAAACTGGAAGCTGCCTCCAGAGCTGTACTCTCTGTAACCCACCTGGTAGCCCCGGATCACCCCATTCTGAAGGTGCTTGTGGGGGGCCTGAGGAGGAGGAAGAGGATGGGGGACAACGATAATATGTTCAAATGCTGCAAAATATGTTCAAATGCTGCCATCCGTTTGCTTATAATTAGGGTAACACGTTTGGTCAAATGCTCTGCATTACTATTGTCATATCATACGATCACACTGATAGAAACAGGAAAATAGCTTTGTTTAACACCATGAGGACACAGTACCCTCCAGGTGACTTTGATGCTTTGTGGAGAGGTGGCCTCCAGTTGTACTTCCTGTGGAGGGCCATCAGGGGCTGTGGAAGAGGTGTAATATTAACACAAAATACTCTTATGAGACAGTCAGTTGACTGTTGCAGAGATGATAGAGAAAGCAAGACATTTCATAGGCTCCTTTTTTCTGGTTGGTGCGTGGCGCGTGAACTAAGTAGACCAGACCTGCTATCGCATTGGTGCCTATGGGAGAGCCACCCCTTAAGTAGACCAGAACTGTGAGACAAAAATGCAATGGTAAAAGTCCTTTTTGAATATTTTTTATAACCCACCCTCATTGACTGAGTCAATTCAGAGATTATTTATTTTGAGTAAATATCTCACTAGATGGTGCTACAACGCTAGGAATCCCTTTGCTCTAGTTATGAATGAGCGATGGACCTTTACTGTATTCAAGAAAATATCATAATTGAAAACAACACGCATCCATGGCTAAAATGTGAAGACCAACAGAATATGTGTAAAACTGGTTTGGAACATAACTACATGATGTTTTGACCCGGTGAAGGACAGATCTGTGTGGGCCGACCTGCTTCGTCAGTGGTGATGGTGAGCTCGTTGCTGGTGTCGCTCTTGCCGATGTTGTTCTTGGCGAATATGCGGATGTTGTAGGTGGAGGAGGGGTGCAGCTCTATAATGGTGGCCTGGTTCAGCTGGGGGGACACATCTTTGGTTATCTGGGCTGAATTCCACGAGGCTAGGTGGGGCCAAACACAATGAACCTATTAGCATCTCTGTATGACATGACAACCAACAACAAACAAGTTAGCTAATGCAAAAAAACTATTTAGTTATAACTATGTCATATGCAATTTCATGTGGATTTCTCACATTATTCCATAGGCCTTTGTGGCAGCCCTACCTGACTTGTTCTTGCACTCAATGTCATATCCTGTGATGGGGCTGTTTCCGTCAAAGCCCATGGTCCAGCGGAGGGCAATGGTCCGGTCTCTGACCTCTCGGATCTCCACCTCGGGAGGGTCCGGAGGTTCTGAAAGGGTTTAACACCACACACACGCACAGATTAGATAGAGATGTTTATCTGTTCACTTAGTTGACCTGACCAGGAGGAAACAAACTGCAGGCTCAAGTTAACTAAGGCCCAGAGATATTAGCTGATGTGGTCAGGAGAAACCTACAGTAGCAACAAAAAGGTACCACTATGGAGAAACAGCTTAAGAAGCAGGAGCTGAAGCCAGGAGTTTACCTTGTACTGTTAACTGAATGATCCCTCTGTCTTCACCATAGGAGTTGATGGCATGGCAGGAGAAGAACCCAGAATCTTCCCGAACACTGGGCAAAATCTGAGGAGAGGTCAACATAGTTTTCAACCAGGCAACACCTCCATAATACACCAAAGCAGTTTGGTATTCAACTGATCATAACCTCTAGTTATTTTATAGGCTACACAAAATGTCCAATGTCAATCACTGCAAGCACAAACACTACTATGATCATTCATGCGATATTGAGAACGTACTACACTAATAATACACATCACCCCCATTTGAGGTGGAGGCCTCAGGTGCACCTTCAGAGTGGAGATGACCTCGTCAGCCACCTCTTTGACCACGACGGTGTAGCGGCTGGTCTCTGGGTTGATGATGCGTTCCTCCTTTTCCCAGCGCACCATGATGGGCTTCTCTCCATGGGCCGTGCAGCTCATCTCTTTCTGCTGGCCCACCGTGGCCATGGTGGTGTTGGGGTACGACGTGATCATGGCCGGAACTGAGAGAAAGGGTGAGAGGAGAGAAAGCGAGAAAGTGAGAGAGTGAAGCAGAGGTTGGAACTTCTAAGTAACTTAACAGAGGCTCATACATTCTCCTTTAACTGTCCTCTGCCACCCTAAAGCCTAAAGGAGTACTCATTCCCAACGTTACGGCTGGGAATAGTCAACTATGGAGAGTCATGAACTCCTATCTAGATCTCCCTGGTTCCCACAATGCATTGACCACTAATGGTTCAAAAACAGGCCTTCAGGTAAGCAATCAAACAGACAGCAACTGTTTACGTGTTGTTCCTGAAGTAGGGCGTCTCAGACAGAGACAGAGACAGAGACAGGGTGCTACAGAGCAGAGGAAAGCTGTGACTAGTCTGAACTCCCCACGGTGTGTGTAGAGCTCGTCTGGCGTTGCGGCACTGCGACGCATCACGCTTATTAGCAGAGGTGCTGTGTGTGTGTGTGTGTGTGTGTGTGTGTGTGTGTGTGTGTGTGTGTGTGTGTGTGTGTGTGTGTGTGTGTGTGTGTGTGTGTGTGTATTGTGTATTTGGGGAAATACCCCAGTTCTGCTATAAACCGCTGCAGGTTTCCTCTACTACAATACAGACACACAACACAGTCCTGTACTGTCTCACATAGGTTTGTGTAGATCACAGTTACATTGAAAGCCTTGATGATATAACCTGCTGTACTGATATCTCATACAAATGCTGCACATACTGTATGTACAGTGCACTGTTGCTGATGTTTCAGAGAGGAATGGACTGCAAGGCAGACAAAATAATGTACTGTATATGAATGTGTAGGTACATACGGTATGTCTACTGTACGTGTTTAACAAGATCATATATACAGTACATCCTACTGGCTAAGACAATGGGATACGTCTGGGGGGTGGTGCTCTAGCCATTCTCCTCTGTGTGTCTGTCTGTGTTTGTCTGTCTGTGTCTGTTAAAGGAGCTGTTTCTCCAGGAACTAAGTGGGTAGTACGAGCAGAGAGGACTCATGACAAGTCTCAGAAACACTGTCTGAGAGGATGTTCCCCTGCAGCAGTGTAACTGTGATCTCTCTCTCCTATCCCACCAGGATGGCTATGATTTAATGATGAGAGCCCACTTTGATTATTCATACACATCAGACAAGACTACTCCTCTGGCCCCACTGCTGTCTCACTACCCGTCCACACACACTCAGAACCTCGACCTCTCCTCTGTCTTCTACACACACAGTCACACACCAACACAGAACACACACACATCTACACAAGAAGGCAACACTCACACGGAACACACATACACACCCACACAAATTCTGAAAAACAGAGAAACACATGCAGCAAAAACAAACCACACATAATCCCAGGTGACACACTCTCTCCATCTCCCTCGTTCTCTCTGCACCACCCCGTTTGAGGTTCACGGTGCAGAGGAGGGGTGTGTGTGTGTGTGTGTGTGTGTGTGTGTGTGTGTGTGTGTGTGTGTGTGTGTGTGTGTGTGTGTGTGTGTGTGTGTGTGTGTGTGTGTGTGTGTGTGTGTGTGTGTGTGTGTGTGTGTGTGTGTGTGTGTGTAGGAGGGGGTGTGGCTCCGCTAGCTGACAGCCCCTCTCTGACATGATTGAATGTGTCACACTAAGGTCTGCCAACATTTAAGCCTCATCTCTTATTCACTCTCAAACTACGCCAAAGAACGCTGATTTATTTTGCATGACAACTATGAATTTTAAGTGAGGCACATTAAAATATCCTCCTCAGCCTTCTCTAAATGTTATTGCTCCTTAACAGGGGTAGTTCCTCCGTACATCTGAGGCAGCAGGCAGCGCCGTGGCAGGCGGCGTCAGCAGGAGACCTGCCTGATGTTTTCCTACTACTGGCCCCGCGAGACGGAGGGCATGCCTTGATGAGCGCTCCGCCTTTGAGGAGAGGAGGGAAGAGGGGGAGCTAGAGGAGGAGGGCGGGATGCAGAATAGAAGAAGAATCCTAATGCTGACGTACCTTTCAAACAACACAGGCATACGATCTGCTATTGTCATCACACACGTGGCTCTGGCACAGAACCCAGCTCCTCCACTGTGTGATCAGCACAGTTCCACCTGATCAAACTTCAGGGAAATGTCTGTCTGCTCTGACTGCTTGTTAAAGCTACAGAGACTGGCTGCTCTGTGCTGTGTGCTTCCACAGTGTCATACTCAGTTTGCTGTGACACTCCCAATACTGATCCAGTAAAGGCCTCAGGTGTCAAAGATGACATAGAACAAACAGGCAGCTCAAGGTGTTCTCAATCTTAAACCATCCTCACAACAATCTGAGACTTGTGAAAGAAGGTTGTGGGGACAACAAAAGGCTGCTCCCAGCCAGACTCCTCTCTCCTGCCTACATTCACAACACAACCCTCAGTAGCCCCCCAGGCTACCAGTATTCTTTTTGATAACCCATAATTGCTTGGTTGATGTATATTTTTTAATATCCAGCGATGTTACAGAGCCTGGTAATAATGTGCAGGATGGAGAGAAAGAGGGAGGGAGAGAGAGAGAGAGAGAGAGAGAGAGCAAGAGAGAAAGAGAGAGAGCGAGAGGGGGGGGGGTCTATTCCTATCTGTCTGTCAGGTCTGGCTGTGTGTCACTGGGCAGAGGGAGACTGAGGAGGAGGTTTCAATTCCTATCTGTCTGTCAGGTCCCAGTCAGGTCTGGCTGTGTGTCACTGGGCAGAGGGAGACTGAGGAGGAGGTTGCAATTCCTATCTGTCTGTCAGGTCCCAGTCAGGTCTGGCTGTGTGTCACTGGGCAGAGGGAGACTGAGGAGGAGGTTTCTGTTCATATCTGTCTGTCAGGTCCCAGTCAGGTCTGGCTGTGTGTCACTGGGCAGAGGGAGACTGAGGAGGAGGTTGCCATCTTGGATGGAGATGGACTACAACTGATTGAGTAAACACTCATCCAGTAGCATTATTAAAAGGTGTGAATTGCAATGATAGCAGAATAGTTAGGACAGACAGGCAGCAGAATAGTTAGGATAGACAGGCAGCAGAATAGTTAGGGCAGACAGGCAGCAGAATAGTTAGGACAGACAGGCAGCAGAATAGTTAGGACAGACAGGCAGCAGAATAGTTAGGACAGACAGGCAGCAGAATAGTTAGGGCAGACAGGCAGCAGAATAGTTAGGACAGACAGGCAGCAGAATAGTTAGGACAGACAGGCAGCAGAATAGTTAGGACAGACAGGCAGCAGAATAGTTAGGGCAGACAGGCAGCAGAATAGTTAGGACAGACAGGCAGCAGAATAGTTAGGACAGACAGGCAGCAGAATAGTTAGGGCAGACAGGCAGCAGAATAGTTAGGGCAGACAGGCAGCAGAATAGTTAGGGCAGACAGGCAGCAGAATAGTTAGGGCAGACAGGCAGCAGAATAGTTAGGGCAGACAGGCAGCAGAATAGTTAGGGCAGACAGGCAGCAGAATAGTTAGGACAGACAGGCAGCAGTGCATACTGAGACACTAATGGTGTTCTTTTTCAATCCACTCAAGCGAATAAGTACACTTTTACAGAAAGCATCTTGAGTCTACGAGTGCACAGTTCAGGGTTTATAAGGCATGAAATGTGATATTTTGATGAGTGACAAGAGTACAGCTGTACCATCATGTAATGACTGAGCTTCCAACCCCCCGGTAGCATGATGGATACCACTAACAAAAGCCCCAAAGACATCACAACTCTGGGCTTTCTGGATAATCAGAATGTTCTAATTTCTAAGATGTCAATCATCCTTCAATTTAAATAGTCTTGAGAGATTTGAGTCAAACTAAACAGGAAATGAGAGTAGGCTATAGGAGAGAACGAGCAGGAATCTATAAAGTAGGGAATCTATACACCTCACTACACGGAGACACACTCACAGTGGGTCCCCTTTACAATTAGTATTACTGTAACACCCCTTACTGTAACAGCCCTAAATCTCCCTCCGTCTTCCTGATTAAGCTTTTGAAGGCTTATGGAATCTGGTGATAAGGAGCAGCTCTCAACCTAACTCCTCCGTCCTGCATAGATCTATAGTACAGTACAATGTAGTCAGCTCACACATACACACACTGACAGTAGGCTATGAAACGCTATGAGACTGATACATTAAAAGCAAATCTCTTGCTCTCCCCTCCTCCCCCTGTACATTCCCAATGATATCGTGTGTCCTGGGGCGTGCTGGTCTCAGTGTCAGGGTGGAAGCTGATCTGGGGCTGAGGCTGGGGCGACGGCGCTGTGTGAGGATAATACGCTTCAACCCTCATTTTATCATCTCCTCTCCTCGCCGGGCATGCTGGGAAAGTAGGCCACCATGCCATGCAATGCCTCACTGGGCTATACCCCCCAAACACACACACACACAATGAAATGCATATAGCCTATAATACACCCACACACAGAGATGTACACTACACACACACACACTCCTCAGGCCGGCCCAGTGTTCTTCTTACAGGCCATACAGTACAGGGATGACAAGTTGAGTGGAGCCACTCTAATGCCCTGTTCTCCTGCACAATTACTCTCTCACATGTCAGGAGACAAATACCTCCTGGGAAAAGAAGGCAGAGAGGAGAGGAAGAGGCTTTCTTGTGACTGGAAGCGTCTTGCTGTTGTTGGGCCTGGCTACGGTGTACAGCCAACTGTTTGTCAGTGATAATTAGGCATTAACCAACTGCATAACTACTGTTTGGCATGCTGACCAAGCATCATAGCCATGCTGGCTAGCATAATTTAAGCTTTCAGCCGATATGAGACACTTAGATGTACCTAAATGCTTAAAATCCACAATATTACTGATTATTTATTTGAATTGTGTGCCCTCCAGTTTCACCGGAATTTGTCCCGCTAGCGCAACACCGATCCTTATTAACATACTCCACATGCTGCAACCACACCAGTCAACATAGCAGAGAGAGACAAACTGTCTGGACTCCAATACAAAACAAAACCATGCCCTGTCCTTGTTTCAGTATGTCGTGATTCATTACTCAGACTGTATCTGTTTTAACTGTGTGATGATTCAATGTACAGTTACTACTGTAGCCTAAGGGCCATTTGAGTAACCCTAAGGTCAATTGTTCAATGTCTAAACCTTTGAAATGACACAGCATCTAATGAGTGACCTGGGTGGTAATTAATGAGTGACCTGGGTGGTAATTAATTTTTTTTTTTAAAGAATGGTGCCGGGGCCCAGCCAGTTGCTGATTGGGTGTGTAAATGTGTTGTCTCACAGGTCCAGCCACTGCATGGCAACCACGGCCTCCAGTGAGCTAATGTACTGATGGAAACACAGAGTGCTACATAAGCACTTCCATGTTAGCCTCATTAACTATGACAAGCTCATACTGTACAGTACACTGGGTGGGGTAGGCCAGAGCATCATAGCCATGCTGGCTAGCATACAGCCAATGTCTGTTGCATCCTCTCAGTGTCTTAGCCACACAATGATCAGAGACTGTTTGTTTAAATAGATGGTTCATGTTTGTTTGCACAAATCAGTGTAAGTATATAAAACGCAACGGTATGGAATGAACCTAAACGTCTGTGCACGTCTGCGTGTATTGATGATGGGATGTGTATTTATGGTTACTGATGTGTGTGAGAGTGTGTATTTATTTACATGATGTGAATCTGAATGGATGCATGATAGAGAAAGTGTGTGCGCACGTGTGTGTGTAAATGAGGGCTTGTGTGTACTGTAGGAGCGCACGTGTGTGTTGCCATCTTTGCGTGGGTTTGTGTGTGTCTGTTTGCATATTTGTGCAGCAGTCAATGCCAGGAGGGAGCTGCCTTTGGCTCTGACAGAGAGAGCAGCTTAGCGGGGGTCTACTGCAACAGCTTGATAAGAACAGCAACAGAAAATAAGCTCTACTCACATCTGAGCACCATCAAATGAGAATACTTCCCCCATGCAGCGAGGCCAGACGAGCAGTGCCAGGAGACTGGTGACCAGGGTCATTGACTTCTTAGGGCTAGGCCCCTTTTTTCTCCACTTCCTGCCTGAATGAGTGGTTAGAGTGTTGGACTAGTAACTTCCTGCCTAGTGGTTAGAGCGTTGGACTAGTAACCGGAAGGTTGCAAGTTCAAACCCCCGAGCTGACAAGGTACAAATCTGTCGTTCTGCCCCTGAACAGGCAGTTAACCCACTGTTCCTCGGCTGTCATTGAAAATAAGAATTTGTTCTTAACTGACTTGCCTAGTTAAATAAAGGTTAAAAAATCAAATGTAAATCGGACAGTGCAGTTAGATTAAAAATAATTTAAGCTTTCAGCCGATATGAGACACTTATATGTACCTAAATGCTTAAAATCCACAATATTACTGATTATTTATTTGAATTGTGTGCCCTCCAGTTTCACCGGAATTTGTCCCGCTAGCGCAACACCGATCCTTATTAACATACTCCACATGCTGCAACCACACCAGTCAACATAGAAGAGAGAGACAAACTGTCTGGACTCCAATACAAAACAAAACCATGCCCTGTCCTTGTTTCAGTATGTCGTGATTCATTACTCAGACTGTATCTGTTTTAACTGTGTGATGATTCAATGTACAGTTACTACAGTAGCCTAAGGGCCATTTGAGTAACCCTAAGGTCAATTGTTCAATGTCTAAACCTTTGAAATGACACAGCATCTAATGAGTGACCTTATGTCACTGAACTGTGTCCCAGTTCCTCTCCAAGTCCCACTGACATTAATGATGCTTAGCCTGGCCATGGCCCAGGACTTGGCTCTGTCTCAGGTTGGTTTTGTAACCAGCAAGTGATTAGTGATGCTACAGTTACATTAGACTGCTGCTGGTACTGATTAAAATAGACCTGGCAAGGCAGGCCCTCTCCCCCTTGTCGGTTAAACATGATGTCTACAAGGCTATAGGAGAACACTGTAATACAAATCAATATGCAGCCAGGGACAGGGCTGATACCAGAAGATAACATATAGGGTGGTCACATTTCTGTGACTTCAGGGAAATACAGATTGAGAGATGGCATACTGGTGACCTTATGAAGGTGCTATATGTCATTTTAAATGTGATGTAGGTGATGTAAGACAAGTAGGGCAACAGAATCATTATCAGAGAAAGAGAGAGAGAGAGAGAGAGAGAGAATCAGAGAGGGGGAAAGAGTGAGATGGAGAAAGCAGGCCAGAGAACAAGAGAGCACAGTGGTGTAGTGGTGTAGTCCCTCTCTTTTGCAATTGGCAGACTCCGCTTGAATGAAGAGTTCAGGGTGTAATGGACGGGACATAAGTCCTTAGCTGCTCACGCACACACACACACACCCAGGGCCAAACGAACAGTGACTAAACTGTGGGATCAAGATTTTACCCTTATATTCCCCTCATTTGCTCTGACCCAAACTCACAGATGCGATACACACTTGTCATTTGATGCTTCACCCAACAATACCAAACAGAGTTAGTCTAATAAGGAAGTCAGAAAGAAACATTACATTGTTTTTGGAGTCTTACTTTTGATGGTGAGGTACATGGATTTGCTGACGTCAGCTCCCACGTCATTGCTGACCTTACACAGGTAGTAGCCGCTGTCCTCCTCCAGCACGTGTTTGATGAGCAGAGAGCCGTTGACCAGCAGTTGGATACGGGAGCCAGAGTTCAGGGCGATAGGCTGGAACTGGGGAACCCCGTTACCTAGGGAAGAGGCAGGAGGGACAGGGCCACGAGTCATGGATGATATATCCTGAGATCCACATTTTAAATGCATTTAGCACCTTTAAAAATTGTGTACATATTTGTAAAGGACATGTAAGTCTATAACATACTCTAATCCTTAAACTTAAACATTGTATTTGGCATAAGCAATGTAAGGTTAACAGCACATGGGGATGGTGTGCTACAATTTCCCCTTACTAATTTAAATCCAAAGCTACTACTGTTTTTGTTTTTAATGCTCATGTTTTGGGTCAAGACTATTGACAGATGCGCATCCTTATTTGACTTGTACAGTGTGTGTAACGCTTTAGTGACAAAGCTTTAGGGATTTAAGGACAGTAAACATGTCTCTTAACGCTGCCCCTAAACCTCAGCAGCTGCTGTGGAGGATGTAGCCACTAAAATGAGGTAATCGTTAAAGAGATAGTGCTCATGTTCAACACCAGAGCAGATTGCTGAGGAAGAAAACAACAAGACTGCAACTTGGCCTTGAAACAAGGAATCAGTCAATAAAATGCAGAGCAGTTTCCTTTACACAAAAAAGTGCTCTTCTTGTTTTTCCTTGATTTTCTGTCTGTAAGCCAGGTTTGGTATCCTTCATGTGAACAACATTGAACATGTAAGCATGTACATTTACAAATCTACACATCAAAGACGGAACATTGTATTGTACATATATTTTTGGGTAATACAACCTAATCTCCAAAGCATTGGTTTTGTCTTGGTGAAACACAAAGATTAGTATTAGTATATACATGCTTTTAGTAGGTCAAATATTCTTCATTTGTTGGGCATATCTCCCCTGGTGGTGAGGTATTCCTCAGCATACTAGCATACAGCCTTATACTTTTCACATATTAGGGAACAAGGTATTTTCTATAATCATCCATGTTTCTGTTGGAGGTAATGTTGGACAGTTTCATTCAAAAAGGTCAAACTTCAGTACTGTAGGAAATGTTTAATACTGAAAATGTTCAGGTCAACGAGCTGCCTGGAAATGGAAATCCACTCAGAGCTGTAAGTGGTCTACCTATGTTAGAGCAACACATCCAGGCTCGCTCATAGAGTATTAAACATATGTCTGAACTGGGCCAGATATTAGCATGCGATAAAGTTAGCGTGTAAAGATAAGGACATTTAGTGAACTGTGGGTTTTGGTCCTTAATTAAAATTCCAGTCAAGTGCCTATGGTTAGCGAGGGGTCAAGTGGCAGTACTATTCCCACTCTGCTGCCTTGTAGACGAGAAGAGAGAGAGAGAGAGAGAGAGAGAGAGAGAGAGAGAGAGATAGCAAGAGAGGAGGACGTGCTCTTGAATGATGGATTTTGCATATCCAGAGGGAGCTAGCAGTTATGCTAATACCAGCTGACCTTTCCTTCTTCACTGTTTTATCTCTCTGTGGCTCTGCTCTGCTAGCACCTGACTGGGAGAATAAAAAGCATTATCCAGAACCACAACATACAGCAACACAAGCACTTACAAATTAGAGGTACATCTCAGATAAAGGCCCCAGCCGAGGCTTCAATCTGCCAAGCCGTGGCGACAGACCAAGGTTCTGCCAGACATTTTTAATCAGACAGGAGGTCTAAGACATTGAGGAGCATCTCTCTCACATCAAACCCAATCTCCTCTCGGTCCCAGGGAGCCAAAGTCACAAACAAATCCCATCAAAGCCTGGCTGCTGTCTGTCTGGCCCTGTCTCCACGCCTTTGATGCCCCTCACACGGCCCCCACGCCACCCAATTGGTTGGATTGGTTGTTGTCTCTCCATTGTGGGAAGCTTTCATCCCAGGTTATGGGCGAAGCAGCAAACACCTGGGTCCCCTCTTCAGCTATCCAGGTCAAGTGCTGTGGCACTTTGTTCACCTGCTCTCTCACACCTCACTGGTAGCTCCCCCACCTCACAACCGACAGTGGCTGTACACCTGCGACCTGTGACAGTGTGTGTGTACACCTGCAGTTGTTGAACCACATCATACACGGGCTGTGGACGAAACAGATGGAACCCATATGGCTTCAACTACTACTACCGTTAATCCCTCCAAAAGAGCTGCCGTTACATCCCCAAACAATGTCCATTAATACGTTTGTATAACCATTTAATTCATGCTACCGACAGTCTTCTGATGCTTGATTTACGTAACTGTTTACCTTTCGAGTGTTTCCATACGAGGGTGGGGCGTGGATAACCCTCAGCAGAGCAGTTGAGGGTCACAGTTTTGCCATAGATCCCATCCTGGTCTGTGGGCTGCACCACAAACTGGGGAGGAACTGAAGGAGCAGAGGGAACAACACACAGACTCACTTACTAGTACTTCTGAGACAGAAAGATAGTAGAAGAGAAAAAGAGAGCAGTGGAGAGAAATCACAGTATAAAGACAGATGAGAAGCAACGGAGAGAGGAGCAGAGAAAGAAACAGAAACAGAGAGAAAGAAAGACAGTACGAGTCAGGGAGCGAGAGGAGGGAACCTAAGAGAGATACATCTAGAGACCGAGACAGAGGAACAACGTGCTAGCCTCCTCTCACCCCTGACAATGAGCTGACTCTGGTGCTCAACGGCTGCAGCCTCGTTGCGTGCAATGCAGGTGTAGTTTCCGTTGTGGTCTGGGGACAGGTTGGAGATCCGCAGTGAGCTGGTGAACTCTATGTTGTCGATGGTAACCCCCAGACTGGCAGGGATTGGCCGCCCGTCCTTCTGCCACGTGATGTCCAGGGGCTGGTCACCTGACATTACCACGCAGGGGATGAAGACGCGTTGACCAATGGAGAACCGCTGGAATGCAAAGGGCTGGATGTACGGTGGAACTGGAGGGGAAGAGGGGGAGAGGTGACCATAACCACATTAGGCTGAGAGACATTACAAAGCCAACTGCTTTTTTCTGGAAAATGTGAAGTCCAAGATGGACAAAGGGAGCGTTGTTAGGACTGTGTTTCTGGACCTAAGGAAGGCTTTTGATACTGTTAACCATGAGATTCTCATCACAAAATTGTCCAAGTTCAACTTTTCCCCTGATGCCTTGAGATGGATGAAATTATACCTTGAAGGCAGAACTGTGTGTCAGAGTGAGCAATGAGCTGTCTCCCACTCTTAGCTATGATGTGGGCATGCCCCAAGGGTCAATACTGGGGACCCTCCTGTTCAGCATGTACATAAATGATCTGCCTTCTGTCTGTACTGGGTCTGAAGTTCAAATGTATGCAGATGATACAGTGATATATGTGCATGCAAAGAGCAAACAACAAGCTGCACAAGAACTCACTACTGTAATGGTCCAAGTTACAAAGTGGCTCAGTGACTCGTGTTTGCATCTCAATGTAAAAAAAACTGTTTGCATGTTCTTCACAAAGAGGGCAACAGATGCTACTGAGCCAGATGTCTATGTGTCAGGGGAGAAGCTCCAGGTGGTATCTGATTTTAAATACCTTGGCATCATATTTGATTCCAACCTCTCTTTTAAAAAGCATGTGAAAAATTCAACCTCGCTAATTTCCGATTTATAAGAAATTGTTTGACTACAGAGGTAGCAAAACTGTACTTCAAATATGATACTCGCTTAACATACTGCTTGACTAGTTGGGCCCAAGCTTGCTGTACAACATTAAGACCTATTCAGTCTGTCTACAATCAGACTCTCAAAGTGCTTGATAGGAAGCCCAATAAACATCATCACTGTTACATCCTCAGAAAGCATGAGCTCCTGAGTTGGGAAAATACACCGATGCATGTCTTGTATTAAAGATTCTAAATGGCCTGGCTCGCCCTCCACTCAGTATTTTTGTTAAACAGAAAACCCAAACATATGGCAGCAGATCCACAAGGTCTGCCATGAGAGGTGACTGTATAGTTCCCTTAAGGAAAAGCACCTTTAGTAAATCCGTTTTCTCTGTGAGAGCTTCCCATGTCTGGAATACACTGCCATCAGACACACATAACTGCACCACATATCACACTTTCACAAAATGCTTGAAGACATGGCTAAAGGTCAATCAGATTTGTGAACTTGGTCCCTAGCTGTGTGTTGCCACTTTCCATGTCTGTTGTCTGTAACTTGTGAGGTGTGGAAACACTTTGTTGCTTTTATGAAATTTGTCTTGCTGCTTTTTGTTCTGTTGCTCTGTCTGTATGCTATGTCTTGCTTGTCCTATGTTGCTCTGTCTGTATGCTATGTCTTGCTTGTCCTATGTTGCTCTGTCTGTATGCTACGTCTTGCTTGTCCTATGTTGCTCTGTCTGTATGCTATGTCTTGCTTGTCCTATGTTGCTATTGTCTATATTGTAATTGTTTTTAATAACCTGCCCAGGGACTGCGGTTGAAAATTAGCCGGCTGGCTAAAACCGGCACTTTTACTGAAACGTTGATTAATGTGCACTGTCCCTGTAAAAATAAAATAAATGTGTGTCATACTTCAATATTCTATCAATCCCTTTGGTCATTGGAAATCGTTGAATATACTCTGAACTCAGAAGGACTGAGAGTGAATCATCACGTAATTCCACCTTAGTCATTCCTCCAGTCTAGCCGAACATTCTGTACTCTGAGTCGGAGCAAACAGTGCCAAGAACAGGTGTACTATTCCATAAACACTTGAAGGGGTGATTCTGTATTTTGGTGACTCATGCCACATCAGTCTGTCTAGAAACGACCCTCAAGAAGGGAAAAAACAACATGTTATACAAATGAATGAAGAATCAGGCCCCATGCTAGACGAGATAACGACCGAGATGTGAGATCCTGCTCAGTAAGTCCACTGTGGCACCTTCTCAGGGGACTCTCCAGCCATCTCGCAAGTCAGCTGCATTTGAGAATCAATGAGTTAAAATAACACTGAAATAAGCAGCACTTGAGCACTGATTTAATTCACAACAAAGTAGGGATAATGGACTCCTGGGATCTCCCCAGCCGCTTTCAGAATTTGAAGCTTGAGCAGAGCAAATGAACTAAGATACTTGTAGCGGGGAAGTGTTGCTTTATATCATGTGGTCCCCCTTTCCCCCGCCCCGCCCCAGCCTCATCTGCTGGAAATGTTTTAAGCAGTGGCTGCATCATTCATGACATGGATATGAGGCATGGGGAATCACTCGTTAACATTCCCATTACGCATTCTGGGTCTCTGGTAATCAAGCTCAATCACTGTATGTGCAGTCATACTAATGGCTCTAGTTTAGTCTCACATACCAAAGAAGCGCAGTCATAGCAGTGGTGAATGTCAGGCATTTCTTCTGTAGCTTATGATGGCTCTGGCCAATGGGAGTATGACCTGCGAGGTCACTTCCTATCTCTGCCTACAGCATTGCCATGTTCTACTGTCCACACTCTCATACCTCTTCGAATGCTTATGTAGCACATGGTGATGTGTGTAACCTACTCCTCAGCCTGAAGTGTCCCCACTTGCGCCAGTGAGTAGCTAGCTTTTCACGTGGTGCCGACTGGTAAGATGCTTCAGGAGGGTGGTCATGTGTGCTAGCAAGACAGAGGTACCAAGTTCGTGCCGGGTATGGGTTGAATTGAGAGGAAGTGGTATTCGCTAAGAAAGCAGTGTGACTTCCTTTACACTTTCCAAATTGTGGTATGCTAGTGTGGATATTAGAAAAAAATACCTTGTTTACTGTGTACTGTCACAGTGCATGAGTCAGGGAGGCAGGCTCTTCCTACCTTTGACATTGAGATGGACGCTCTGATTGGTCTCTTGATGAGGTTTGACCAATACCCTGCAGTTGTACTCTCCCTGGTCCAACTCCTGCACGTTGGACAGCTTCAGAGTGCCGTTGTTCTCGAAGGCCCGCTGCCGGTGGTTAAAGGGGAGCAGGTGGGAGTTCTTATACCACTTGATGGAATAGTATGGGTAGCCAATGACGCGACAGTGGACGTACGCGTCCCGCCCTGCGATGGCTGTGATGTTTTTCATTGGACGGATGCTGGCAGCCCCTAAAAATACAGAGAGGGAGAGAGAGCTCTCTATAAACACATTTATGGGTGAGACGATTGTGAAATGACAGTCAGCAACATCAAGCCGTATGTATTGACAGCACACCCAAATGTGTTTGTTTTTACCACAGGACCTCATGGTAGACTCTGAAGAGAGGGCTGTGAAATCAGGACCAAATTAGAAAAGGACAAGGTAGGGTTGGCTGACAGCTGAAAGACAGAACATTTTAGTGGACAATATTCACTGTATGAGTTATCTGCATTACAAATCCAAGAGCCACTTGAAACTAACTGTCTCGTTGAATAAATAAAATACATTGGTCAAATGTGTTCAAACATATACACATGAAAATCATCTCTGCAACATCTCTGCATCTGTGTAGAGGATCAGATTACTATTAAAGACAGGAAGAGAAGTATTATAGCAAGCAGAACGTCCCTGTCCAACAAATGAGACACAATCAATAGAACAGACATATTATGGATGGATCACACATACACAAACGCACACTGACAAAACATGATTGGGTGTGACCTGGCATTGTCTTTGACAGTATGAGGGACTGACATGCAAACAGGCCAACAACATATGGGCGACTAGAAATAGCAGTGTTAGAATAGAAAGAGCTATAGAGGCTGGAGTATCACAATCATACAAAGAGGGGCAATGTGACAAGAGAAATCCACACAGGGATAAAAAAAAAAACATGTTGGAAATTAGGAGAAACTAAACAATGGAGTCCAAAGCTGAAACTGAAACTGAGGAATAAAAGGAAGAAATAAAGAAAGAAAGAAAATGAGCTCAAATAAAAAGGTTAGGAATATGTAGGCACTTAGCAAAGGAGGGAGAATAGAACAAAAACCTAAAAGAAACAGGCATTTAACTTGGAAACCAAACAAAAATGAGTTAGGTGTATGTTTTTGTTGTTTTGGAGGAGCTGATCTGACAAGCACCTCTTACGTTTATTCGAGCCTGGTGGTAGACCGCCCCGGCCGAGTTCCTGCAGGTGCAGCGGTACACCCCTCCGTCCACCTCCTTGGTGTGGGTGATGTTCAGCTGGCTGACCACGTGGCCCTCGTGGGTCTCGTAGTGGCCAGGGTGGTGGTGACTGTCCTTGATGACCGGGTCGTCGTCCAGGTTCCAGGTGCAGGAGGGAGGGGGAGTGCCTTTGACGTTACACACCAAGAAGACCGGCTCGTTGGGGTTGACCACCTTCTCACTGAAGGAGGACAGAATCTTCGGAGTGCCGTCTGAAAGGGGAGAGAGAGGGGGAGACCATGGGTAATGGTTAATATGACTACAACAAGAGGCTTGGACAGAAAAACCTGACAAATCTCTGCATCATGTACTGTATGAACATTGTAAACGTATTCTATACTGACATTAGTCAGCTAAGGTATCGCTCACATAAAACAATTCAAATAATTCCTTACAAGTGTGAAAATAATGTGCAACACAAAACCAAGAACAATTCTTAATGATAGAAAACAGCTCTATTTTAGAGTGGCCTGCTGTTGCTCTCTGATAACTCTAGCATGTTCTACATCATTATAGATCATCAATATCCTCCTTATACAGTTCCGTGGCCATGCGAGACAGTTGCCCAAGCAATCAGGCTCAGTTTAAAGCTGACTGGGGTAGTAACCCTAATAACAGTTGCTGTTCTGCAGGAGCACAACACTGGCCCTGTATCGATCCAGGGCCAAAATCCCTTTCTGCTAAGTCACTGCTGCTGCAACTACACATACAGTACCAGTCAAAAGCTTGGACACACCTACTCATTCAAGGGTTTTTCTTTATTTCTACTATTTTCTACATTGTAGATAACACATATGGAATCATGTAGTAACCAAAAAAGTGTTAAACAAATCAAAATGTATTTTATATTTTATATTCTTCAAAGTAGCCACCCTTTGCCTTGATGACAACTTTGCACACTCTTGGCATTCTCTCAACCAGCTTCACCTGGATTGCTTTTCCAACAGTCTTGAAGGAGTTCCCACATATGCTGAGCACTTGTTGGCTGCTTTTCCTTCAGTCTGCGGTCCAACTCATCCCAAACCATCTCAATTGGGTTGAGGTTGGGTGATTGTGGAGGCCAGGTCATCTGACGCAGTACCACCACTCTCCTTCTTGGTCAAATAGCCCTTACACAGCCTGGAGATGTGCTGGGTCATTGTCCTGTTGAAAAAAAAATTATAGTCCCACTAAGCGCAAACCAGATCAGGATGGCGTATCGCTGCAGAATTCTGTGGTAGCCATGCTGGTTAAGTGTGCCTTGAATTCTAAATAAATCACAGACAGTGTCACCAGCAAAGCACCCCCACACCATCACACCTCCTCCTCCATGCTTCACGGTGGGAACCACACATGTGGAGATCATCCGTTCACCTACTACTCTGTGTCTCACAAAGACACGGCCATTGGAACCAAAAATCTCAAATTTGGACTCATCAGACCAAAGGACAGATTTCCACCGGTCTAATGTCTATTGCTTGTGTTTCTTGACCCAAGCAAGTCTCTTCTTCTTATTGGTGTCCTTTAGTAGTGGTCTCTTTGCAGCAATTCTACCATGAAGGCCTGATTCACGTAGTCTCCTCTGAACAGTTGATGTTGAGATGTTTCTGTTACTTGAACTCTGTGAAGCTTTTATTTGGGCTGCAATTTCTGAGGCTGGTAACTCTAATGAACGTATCCTCTGCAACAGAGGTAACTCTGGTTCTTCCTTCCTGTGGCTGTCCTCATGAGAGCCAGTTTCATCATATTTTCCGGATTGACTGACCTTCATGTCTTAAAGTAATAGAGTGTAATTTCTCTTTGCTTATTTGAACTGTTCTTGCCATAATATGCACTTGGACTTTTACCAAATAGGGCTATCTTCTGTTGGCTCAAACGCATTAAGAAGGAAATTCCACAAATGAATAAGGCACACCTGTTATTTGAAATGCATTCCAGGTGACTACCTCATGAAGCTAGTTGAGAGAATGCCAGGAGTGTGCAAAGCTATCATCAAGGCAAAGGGTGGCTACTTTGAAAAACTCAAATATAACATATATTTTGATTTGTTTAACACTTTTCTTGGTTACTACATGATTCCATATGTGTTATTTCATAGTTTTGATGCCTTCACTATTATTCTACCATGTAGAAAATAGTCAAACTAAAGACAAAACCTGGAAAGAGTAGGTGTGACTAAATGTTTGACTGGTACAGTACATGGACACAAAACATACACATAACATAAAACCGTAACCACCCATGCTATAGTCAACTTCCAAGCAGTACAGTACACATGAAAAAAAAACACATGGTTGTATATTTTAACTACTGTCTTATTATAAGAACACCAATATATCAAATAACTGCCATAGTAGCATTTAATCTTTATAAGAAACCTGTACTGTATCTCACCCTCCAAAATGACCTGAACAAAATCCTGAGCAGACATTTTGTTCTTCCTGGCGAAACATTGGTAGGCCCCGCCATCGCTCTTGGCCATGCCCTCCATGATCAGGTTCTCCCTGCTGATGCCTGTGATCCGCACGTTGTTGCCAGGGTAGATGATCTCTCCGTTACGATACCACGACAGCTCATACTCATCAGAGCCACTGACACTGCAATGCAAGGACACCTTACTACCCACGCTGCCCTTCACCTTTCGTGGGCTGACCACCGCCTTCAGGGGCTCTGGACACCAGAGAAAACACAGAACACACATCAAAAACCACAAACCAAACTGGTGGCCTATGACATTCTTATACCGTGACACAACTATTTTGTTGTGAGAACATTATCAAAGAAATAGATCAACAAAGTGACAGGGCTAGAGCAGCTAATGCAGAGACATCATGGCACCCAGGCTGGGATAGCTCCTGATGTGTGAGTGTGATGTGGTGTTTGGACTCACGCTTGACCATAAGCCGGCCCACCACCTCAGCGTTGCCATAGCTGTTCCACACCTCACACACGTAGGTGCCAGAGTCGGTGGGCTGGGCGCTCTCTATCAGCAAGCCCGTGACACTCTGGCGGAAACGTGTGTCGGGCTCCAGGGGGCTGTTGTCCTTCAGCCAGCGGTACTTGGGCATGGGATGGCCCGACGCCTTACAGGGCAGTTCCACCCGATGGGACGCCATGACCTCCCGACGGTCAAAGCCATCCAGAATCCCCGGCTCTGAGTTGGTGGGATCTTATGAGAGATAAGAGAGAGAAGTTGTTATGATAAGAATTGTGGACTTTGCAGTGTATGAAGATGCAGAGTTGTCTGATGTATTACTGCAACATGGTGTACTGTACAGATATCTAGATGTTTCTGGGGTACCGTTATTTAGGTATTTAGGGCAGCACAGACTGACCTGACACAAAAAGCCGGGCACTGTTGCTTTGCCTGGTCTCGCCCGTGTAGCGATGCCGTGTGGTGCAGCGGTAGTTATACAATCCATCCTCATTCTGAACGTCCAGAATATACAAGGCTCCTGTGGTTGTGATGAGAAATCTAGGTCCTGGAAGAGAAAAAGAGAGAGAAAGAAAGGAGGGATTATTCACGTAAAAATGACAGGAGCCAATCAGCTCATAGGAAGCTACTGTAGTACGCCATCCAGCTGGAAAAGACACCCGGTCCCGCATAATCCATGGCATTCACAAACAGTACTGAATTATCTAGATAAGTTCGATTATACATATCCTTAAACATATCATACCAAGACCTTTTACCTGAGATAACCTTTACATTTGGCCTCTGCCCTCCCTGGCTCCAGCAATCTATCTGGTCTAAACCTCTGCTACAGCAACCAAATCCTCTTTGGGTGTCACTAGCAGTTCAGTCTGTGCAATAATATTATGTTAATTCTGGGGATCAAACCCGACTGAGTGGGGTTGTCAACATCCATAAGGAATGATACCTTCCTCTCGCAATCATATGCATGCGTTATCCCCAGGAGAGCAGATTGATGTCAAAACTGATCGAAAAAGCAATTTACAGGAGATTGTCTTCACTGTGCTGGCGAGCATGCTAAGACAGAGACAGCTTAGTGAGCATTTAGGCCCCAAGGAACACCAGCCAGGGGCAGCTTCAGTTAAAACCAGCTACAGTAGCAGGGCTGTGCCTTGTCTCTGACAATGAGGAAGGTGTCTTTAGATAAAGCCTGATCAAAATGGACTGTAAAACGTCATGCACCATTCTGGCCTGAAATCTACAGAGAATCAATGACAAGTATCAAATGGTAGAAAAATACAAAAGGACCGGATAAAGAAATATTTTACCTGCATTTAATATTGGCATATTTAATAATTCATTCATTATCTATTGTTCATACAAATAAATAAATAAAAAAAATCCACTATTGAAAGGTAGTAAAAAGAAGGAGAGGGAGAAAGAGTCTGCAGCTATTGTAAGAGTTGACCTAGTTAGGATAGACACCAGAGTCAATGGATTTGATATCCTGAAGGGGTTTCTAGCTCCTGATTTAAATGCAGTTGTGTGACGGGCAACCAGCAGTGCGATCTGTAGAGGGAGGGTGGTGTGTGTGTGTGTGTGTGTGTGTGTGTGTGTGTGTGTGTGTGTGTGTGTGTGTGTGTGTGTGTGTGTGTGTGTGTGTGTGTGTGTGTGTGTGTGTGTGTGTGTGTGTGTGTGTGTGTGTGTGTGTGTGTGTGTGTGTGTGTGTGTGTGTGTGTGTGTGTGTGTAAAGGATATGTATGATTTACTTCTTCAATATTCAATATTGTCACAATACATTGTGCAATCAAAGTGAAAATATAAAATGGTGTGATTTGTATCAGAGTATTTGATATCAGCAACATAGGCCAATAGCAATTATATATATAAAAAAAAGCTTTTTTAAAGGTTCTCCATTTTGATTCCATCTTGGGTACCCTGCAATCTCACAGTGGAATCCATCTTGTGCGAGACAAAATGGTATTTCTCTCTAGCCGCTGAGCAGCCTGTGTTCTGCAGCAATTTTCTCCCCAAGCACCTCCATGCTCCTCCAGTGTCTTTTAAGCTGTCAGACCTCTGTTATTGTGTTATGACAGACTGAAGAACAGGAAGAGGGGATGCTAGAGAGAAGACAGGGGCTCAGCAGACTGCAGCAGAAAATCAAAATGAAAGAAAATCTATTGTCTTCCTCTCTCCTATCTCGCTCTTCTTTCTATTAGTCTTTCTCTCTCCTATCTCGCTCTTCTTTCTATTAGTCTTTCTCTCTCCTATCTCGCTCTCCTTTCTATTAGTCTTTCTCTCTCCTATCTCGCTCTCCTTTCTATTAGTCTTTCTCTCTCCTATCTCGCTCTTATTTCTATTAGTCTTCCTCTCTCATATCTCACTCTTCTTTCTATTAGTATTTCTCTCTCCTATCTCGCTCTCCTTTCTATTAGTCTTCCTCTCTCCTATCTCGCTCTTCTTTCTATTAGTCTTTCTCTCTCCTATCTCGCTCTCCTTTCTATTAGTCTTTCTCTCTCCTATCTCGCTCTCCTTTCTATTAGTCTTCCTCTCTCCTATCTCGCTCTTCTTTCTATTAGTCTTTCTCTCTCCTATCTCGCTCTTCTTTCTATTAGTCTTCCTCTCTCATATCTCGCTCTCCTTTCTATTAGTCTTTCTCTCTCCTATCTCGCTCTCCTTTCTATTAGTCTTTCTCTCTCCTATCTCGCTCTTCTTTCTATTAGTCTTTCTCTCTCATATCTCGCTCTTCTTTCTATTAGTCTTTCTCTCTCCTATCTCGCTCTCCTTTCTATTAGTCTTTCTCTCTCCTATCTCGCTCTCCTTTCTATTAGTCTTTCTCTCTCCTATCTCGCTCTTCTTTCTATTAGTCTTCCTCTCTCATATCTCACTCTTCTTTCTATTAGTATTTCTCTCTCCTATCTCGCTCTCCTTTCTATTAGTCTTCCTCTCTCCTATCTCGCTCTCCTTTCTATTAGTCTTTCTCTCTCCTATCTCGCTCTCCTTTCTATTAGTCTTTCTCTCTCCTATCTCGCTCTCCTTTCTATTAGTCTTTCTCTCTCCTATCTCGCTCTCCTTTCTATTAGTCTTTCTCTCTCCTATCTCGCTCTCCTTTCTATTAGTCTTCCTCTCTCCTATCTCGCTCTTCTTTCTATTAGTCTTTCTCTCTCCTATCTCGCTCTTCTTTCTATTAGTCTTTCTCTCTCCTATCTCGCTCTTCTTTCTATTAGTCTTCCTCTCTCCTATCTCGCTCTCCTTTCTATTAGTCTTTCTCTCTCCTATCTCGCTCTCCTTTCTATTAGTCTTTCTCTCTCCTATCTCGCTCTCCTCTCTATTAGTCTTCCTCTCTCATATCTCGCTCTCCTTTCTATTAGTCTTTCTCTCTTCTATCTCGCTCTCCTTTCTATTAGTCTTTCTCTCTCCTATCTCGCTCTCCTTTCTATTAGTCTTTCTCTCTCCTATCTCGCTCTCCTTTCTATTAGTCTTTCTCTCTCCTATCTCGCTCTTCTTTCTATTAGTCTTTCTCTCTCCTATCTCCTTTCTATTAGTCTTCCTCTCTCCTATCTTGCTCTCCTTTCTATTAGTCTTTCTCTCTCCTATCTCGCTCTCCTTTCTATTAGTCTTCTCGCTCTCCTTTCTATTAGTCTTTCTCTCGCTCTCTTTCTATTAGTCTTTCTCTATCTTTCGCTCTCCTTTCTATTAGTCTTTCTCTCTCTATCTCGCTCTCCTTTCTATTAGTCTTTCTCTCTCATATCTCGCTCTCCTTTCTATTAGTCTTTCTCTCTCTATCTCGCTCTCCTTTCTATTAGTCTTTCTCTCCTATCTCGCTCTCCTTTCTATTAGTCTTTCTCTCTATTAGTCTATTTCTCTCTCCTATCTCGCTCTCCTTTCTATTAGTCTTCTCTCTCCTATCTCGCTCTCCTTTCTATTAGTCTTTCTCTCTCTATCTCGCTCTCCTTTCTATTAGTCTTTCTCTCTCCTATCTCTATTAGTCTTTCTCTCTCTATCTCGCTCTCCTTTCTATTAGTCTTTCTATTAGTCTCTCCTATCTCGCTCTCCTTTCTATTAGTCTTTCCTTTCTATTAGTCTTTCTCTCTCCTATCTCGCTCTCCTTTCTATTAGTCTTTTCTCTCCTATCTCGCTCTCCTTTCTATTAGTCTTTCTCTCTCCTATCTCGCTCTCCTTTCTATTAGTCTTCTCTCTCCTTTCTATTAGTCTTTCTCTCTCTATCTCGCTCTCTTTCTATTAGTCTTTCTCTCTCCTATCTCGCTCTCCTTTCTATTAGTCTTTCTCTCTCCTATCTCGCTCTCCTTTCTATTAGTCTTTCTCTTCCTATCTAGCTCTCCTTTCTATTAGTCTCTCCTATCTCGCTCTCCTTTCTATTAGTCTCCTTTCTATTAGTCTTTCTCTCTCCTATCTCGCTCTCCTTTCTATTAGTCTTTCTCTCTCCTATCTCGCTCTCCTTTCTATTAGTCTTTCTCTCTCCTATCTCGCTCTCCTTTCTATTAGTCTTTCTCTCTCCTATCTCGCTCTCCTTTCTATTAGTCTTTCTCTCTCCTATCTCGCTCTTCTTTCTATTAGTCTTTCTCTCTCCTATCTCGCCCTCCTTTCTATTAGTATTTCTCTCTCCTATCTCGCCCTCCTTTCTATTAGTATTTCTTTCTCCTATCTCGCTCTGCTTTCTAGTAGTCTTTCCCTCTCCTTGCCTCTGACTCCTTCTCCACCATCTGGCTTTTGATTTCACAGTACTCAATACTCTGTCCCTATCAATGTTAGCCTGTATCAGATCCTCCAGATATACAGTACTGTTATACACTGAGTATACACAGAGTATACCAAACATTAGGACCACCTTCCTAATATTGAGTTGGACCCACCCCCTTTTGCCCTCAGAACAGTCTCAACTAGTTTGGGCATGGACTCTACAAGGTGTCAAAAGCTTTCCACAGGGATGCTGGCCCATGTTGACACCAATGCTTCCCACAGTTGCGTCAAGTTGGCTGGATGTCCTTTGAGTGGTGGACCATTCTTGATGCGCACAGGAAACTGTTAATGCTGCGTAAAAAAACGCGGCGTTGCAGTTCTTGACACAAACCGGTGCTCCTGGCACCTACAACCATACCCCCTTCAAAGGCACTTAAATATTTTGTCTTGAATGGCACACATACACAATCCATGTCTCAATTGTCTCAAGGTTTAAAAATCCTTATTTAACCGGTCTCCTCCCCTTCATCTACACTGATTGAAGTGGATTTGACATCAATAAGGGGTCATAGCTTTCACCTGGATACACCTGGTCAGTCTATGTCATGGAAAGAGCAGGCATCCATAATGTTTTATATACTCAGCATATTTGTATGTATAGATAAAGCTTCTGAACCTGAGGTGAAATCATTGAAACAGGCAGCCTGGTGTTTGTGATAAAGGCAGAGCATCAAAAGAGCCAGGAGTGCTGCCCTGCCCTGGTCTTCCCAGCCCAGCCCTGCCGTGCCCTTCCCAGCTCTGTCCAGCCCAGCCCTGCCGTGCCCAACCCTGCCCTTCCCAGCCCTGCCCAGCCCAGCCCTGCCCTGCCCTTCCCAGCCCTGCCCAGCCCAGCCCTGCCCTTCCCAGCCCTGTCCAGCCCAGCCCTGCCGTGCCCAACCCTGCCCTTCCCAGCCCTGCCGTGCCCAACCCTGCCCTTCCCTTCCCAGCCCTGTCCAGCCCAGCCCTGCCGTGCCCAACCCTGCCCTTCCCAGCCCTGCCGTGCCCAACCCTGCCCTTCCCAGCCCTGCCGTGCCCAACCCTGCCCTTCCCAGCCCTGCCCAGCCCAGCCCTGCCCTTCCCAGCCCTGCCCAGCCCAGCCCTGCCCTTCCCAGCCCTGTCCAGCCCAGCCCTGCCGTGCCCAACCCTGCCCTTCCCAGCCCTGCCGTGCCCAACCCTGCCCTTCCCAGCCCTGCCGTGCCCAACCCTGCCCTTCCCAGCCCTGTCCAGCTCGTGCCCAAGTGTGGAACAGCTATGGCAACGCTGAGGTGGTGGGCCGGCTTATGGTCAAGCGTGAGTCCAAACACCACATCACACTCACACATCAGGAGCTATCCCAGCCTGGGTGCCATGATGTCTCTGCATTAGCTGCTCTAGCCCTGTCACTTTGTTGATCTATTTCTTTGATAATGTTCTCACAACAAAATAGTTGTGTCACGGTATAAGAATGTCATAGGCCACCAGTTTGGTTTGTGGTTTTTGATACTAAGAATGCTAAATAAGACTTGCATACTAAGAATGCTAAATAAGACACGACTTGTAGATGAGAATGTGCATCCTCCTTTTCAAGGGAAGGGGGTTCTGGCTCCTCTGGTGACTTAGACTGTGTTTCTCAGTTCCATAGAGAGATGACGGATAGGATTATTCTGGCCATGTGGCTTCCCAATGGGCACAGAAATCAATTCTACATCTATTCCACATTGGACCAACATAATTTCATTTAAATGACATGGAAACAACGTTGATTCAACCAGTGTGTGCCCAGTGGGTTAGCTCTAATCTTATTGGTAGAGTGAATCTACACACAGCTGTGTATTCAACTTCGCCAACCGCTAATGTGTGATAGGGAGACTAAAGCAATATGCTAAGACACAAATATAGATCTGTAGTCAAATACATGGAAATAGCCGTACAAAATGCTACAATACCCAAAAGCATTGTCGAAAACCTCAATGGGAAAAATGTATGGGAAATAGGTGTGGACATTATAGTGACAGGGATCTTGGCTCCGCCTGCTCCTCCACACTCTCTCCTTGTCCTCCTGGACAGGATGTTCTTTTCTGAGGGCATGTTCGGAGTTTAATTGGTGGCTGCTCCGAGGTCAGCGTGCCGGGGATCTGATCTCTAATCTGGTATAATTGAGGTCAGGTCAGTGGGCTGCTGACCTCACCATGCAAGGACAGGGAGTCAGGGAGCTCCTCCTCAGCCAATAGCACAGTAGGGTGGATGCATGGACACCCGGCTGGCTGACAACATGGCTTCATCATGGCTGTCATAGTGTACGTCGGCTACATTCACCAACAGCCCAGTCCTCACACCCTGGATAATATAAAACATACTCTGCCCTCTCTCTGGACCTTCCTCTCCTTCATCCATCGCTCAGTCCCTCATCCCATTTTAACATCCTTCCCACTTCTTTCTGTCCTCTCTCTGTCCTCTCTGCCTATTCAGCTACATGTACAGTATGTGTCCTGACTCCTGTTATTTGAGGTTAGAGGGGTTTGCATACTGTATATATAATAATCCTATCTCTTCCAGTACACAGAGCCCAGCCCGCTAGACAGCTGGCCCAGCCACACCACACCGACCCACGTGTAGGGTAGGGACTCAGCGCACTGTGGAGTGTTAATAATGAATGTGTGTGGAAGGGTGACGAAGCGTGTCACCATCTCCCCTCTTCTCCTTTGTGCTACATCAAAACACCACTTAAGGACACATAGTAACTCCTTTGATCCGTCACTCAACCCTAATCCTTTCAAAGATCAAAGATCTGTAAAATCAAGAAGTGATTTTAGAGGAATTATTTGATGGCTTGTTGTGATTGGCCTGTAAAGAAAGCGTCCTCCATTTTGCAATGAGTGACTGGTGTTATTTACCTCTCCTCAGTAAATTAAAGATGCCTTTTTATTCATCATAAATCATTCAGGTGGGTTGAATCAATCCATGCAAAAAATGCCCAGCTGTCATGAGATGAACTATGCATATTTAAACACAAATCTTACATGTGAAATATGTCATTTGAATAAATCATGCAGAGTTGTTTTCTACTCTCTTTAGTTTTGATCAAAGTTCTGGTTTGAACCTGTGATTCGGGACTATATTTGAAGGATAGGACTTTATCTGAAATAGCATATAGAATGAATATACAGTATTTTACAGAAGAAAACCTCATAAAATAGCAAACAAAAGCATATGCTATACAGTAGGTCTGATATGCTAGTACCAATTATGGCTAGACTATACAACGATAAAAAACATTTCAGTGAGCACTATTGGCACATATCCCAGTGGACTCTTGAAGAGGTTGACCTCCCAGCCTTGCTCACTACACGATGAGAGACAGGCGGCAATTAAAATGCTAGTTTGGATTGTGAAGGAGCATATAAAAAAATTATGGTAGCCACTAACACATGTGAACAGTGTAGTAGAGTATAGAATGACCTGTACAGTACCTAAACACAACCAACAATGGTTGTCCTGAATTAGCTTGAATTAGCTTTACACATCAATAACTGACTGAACTGAACAAAAGTTCAAATGCAGCTTGTTAGTATTTCAAACTCCTTCAAGTTGTGATATCAATGAGCCTTCAACCCTTATTAGTAATACAAGGCCTATACAGGAGATTATTGGACTATATTAGCTTCTTCAAAAACATCAACAGAGTTCCAGCCTGCAAAAACCTCAGGGACCTGAGTTGTTCAGTACTGTGGATCCTATAAACACACAGCCTTAGGGCTCAGACAGACCAATAGCGTTTGCTGGCTGAGAGTACTTAGCACCTCAATGTAATTTGTGAACCAAGTGTGTACTGATTTTACATGTAGAATCGCATGGAAAAATGTAGGCAGTTTGACGTTCTACAGTGGGTGGTCCCTAAAACACAGTGCGTTGAAAGATCGGCAGACGAATGGTAGATGCACATTCAGTGCAATGTGTTTGTGAGCCTTTAGTTTGAGCCTGGCTGGGCACAGAGACAGCAGGCAGGCAGGGAGCTACTGTATTGTACTTGCATGAATAATTAATCCACCTTCCCTCCATGTGCTCTCTGCATACCTGGTGCCATTGTGGAGGTGTTCTCCCTACGTGCCATTCCGCGACCACCAACCACCCAACCGCTCTCATCTCCACACGATACTGCATAATGAGGGAGTGCTATTCTTTCTCTCTGACTCCTGGCCTGATGAAAGGTACTCAAGAGTTCTCTTTTATTTCTTTCTTCCCTCTGCTCTGACAACAACAGAGGCTCCGTGCTGCTTCCACGCAACCAGAAGCCAAGGTCAGTACAGTGCAGAGAGAGAGAGAGAGACAGGCTAGCCACCCTTAGATGTACTCTACTACAGCTGGCTCCTTGTATCAGCACCTCTAGCCAACAGTGAGAAAACTGTTGGACTGAGCATGGTGGGATTTTAGCTGTGAGGTGCGATTTTTGTATGTGGTTGTAATCTTCTTCATGGCAGTCAGTTATCCCTGAGAGATGCCTGGTGGGCTGGCTAATGTTAGCTTCAGCACAAACAGACAGCACACTGCAAGCAAAACCAATCAACTGGGAGGACAAAGGCTGGTGTTTGCTCCAGCCAGAGACAACAACATTCACACTTCTCTCTGTCAAATGATTACCTCTTGTCTGAAATGTCTTTGTATCGGAGAGCAACATTCTGTGTAGGCTACAAGAGAGAGGACAGCCTATGCCACAGGAAACCCTGCACGTTTCACATTAAACCAGATAACTAACACCACAGCTTTAAACACTTCCACTGGCACTAAATGTATATTTGACGATGTAGAATATCCACGGATTGTAAAATGAGTAATTACATTTAGCACTCTATTTTCACCAACCAACAGTTCTGTGGGTTTATATGGGCTCTGGGCTAAATAATGTGCCATGAGCAGTCTGCCATCATAACCTTATTATTGCAGCAGCTTAAAAACAGCAATTAACACATTTCCATCCCATCAGACGACACTAATTTCTGAATTTCATTCTCTCTCCATGCAGTCCCCAACCAGAGAGAAACAACAGTATTCTCCACTGAGCTACTGGCAACACCAAATCCACATATATAAAGCTGATGAAATTGCTTATGGTAATTGAGGTTATTTTAAAGCTAGGTTTAAGCTTTAAATTAAACTTTAATGAAATTAAAAGTGAATCATTTTAGGGTTTGTTTTGGCCTCTATTTCGAAAAACAAAAGTGAGGCTGGAAATAAATTGAACCTGCTATAGAAATGTTCATGATGTAGCGTTGTGCTGTTTTAATGTCATATGTTGAACAATGTTGAACATCCTTTTACTGTCTATAATGCTGAACTGTTATGGACTACTGAGGTCCTCCAAGCGCTCTCTCTCTCTATCCAAGACAAAGGGTCATAAAGTGGGCCTTCACACCTAGGTGTGATACCATGTGACCTCACAGGACTACAAAAGGGCTCTGACGTCTCCCCCTCACTCTATTAGCCTCTTATTCTGCTGGACGTCTCAAGCTGGACCTCTCAAGCTGGACCTCTCAAACTGGACTTCTATCGAGGAGGGAGAAGAACCTCCAAGGTCCAGGCCCTGTGTTAGCCTACTGAAAATACTACTTAAGTAGTACTTAAATGTGCATCTACCATTCGTCTGTCGATCTTTCAGAACACTGTGTTTTAGGGACCCCCCATTGTAGAACGTCAAACTGCTGACATTTGTCAGTAGGCTGACATCAGGGCCTGGACAGTAGGCCAGTAGGCTGACAACAGGGCCTGGACAGTAGGCCAGTAGGCTGACAACAGGGCCTGGACAGTAGGCCAGTAGGCTGACAACAGGGCCTGGACAGTAGGCCAGTAGGCTGACAACAGGGCCTGGACAGTAGGCCAGTAGGCTGACAACAGGGCCTGGACAGTAGGCCAGTAGGCTGACAACAGGGCCTGGACAGTAGGCCAGTAGGCTGACAACAGGGCCTGGACAGTAGGCCAGTAGGCTGACAACAGGGCCTGGACAGTAGGCCAGTAGGCTGACAACAGGGCCTGGACCTTCACCTTTAATGGCAAGAATAAGTGAACTGATAAGTCAAGGAAAAAGTACATGTTGGGTAACCTGGGACACAACCCAGAGGAGTAGCACATGAGGGGCTTTCCAAACTCAGAGGAAAGGAGCAATAAACCACCACAAAGAAACCCCTCAACTAAGGACAAAGGAGGACACATTGCCATCTTGCCTTTGTTCACCTCCATGTGGCCTAGCTAGAGCCAGGGACAACAGACTGTTCACAGACTGAGTATCACATCTTTAATATTCAGATATCTTGGTCTCTTTCTTGTCTTTCATTCTATTTCCTACCTTTTTATGATCCCTCATTATTTTGGTAAATATTTTGATTAGCGTTATTAAATGTTGATTGTATAAAAAACTTGTGTTTGTCTTTTATTCTGGAAAATAACTACAATATATTCTTAAAGAATTCATACCTTCAGATTAAATCAATGTATTGCTATTATTCCAATTTTAGTCTTACAAAGTTATTGTAAATAACTCATAAGTCAAGTCATACAATACCAATTTTGTCCAAGAAAGGACTGGTGCCCCGTTAATAATGTCATAGTGATAAGCATTCACACTACCTTACAATGCAGTGTCTTTGTAAATAAATTACTGCCCCCACACACAACTGGAAGCCCCTGTGAAGGGAGTCTACTTGGTAAGAGAAGTAGGTTTTTATCAGCACCCAAAACCATCCTGTAATTTTATTTGTGAAAAAGCTCCTATCTACTGTAAATACTGCAGTGCAGTTCCATTGAATTGAGCCCTATATCTATTACCCCCATGCCTGTTCTTCTACAGTATTTCTGTCTGAGTGAGTAGAGTTCTGGACTTAAGGACATTAGTATACGGGTTGTATACGGGTCTACATCAGCCTCCCAGAGATGCAGCTGAATGATAGGCCTAACCATGAGGCTCGACACTGAATCTGAAGCCCTGGCTTTTAATAGGGTCTGTTCTCAGTAATTATGCTGACACAATTTGATCAGTGCAGGCTAAGTATCTTCATCTGAAGGAGATGGGGGGAAATTAACGCTGATGCAATAAGTACCATTTGTCACTATTAAGACGGAGGTGTTGACAACTACTGACGTTGTCAGGGAAACTGTTCTCTCCCTCACTTCCAGCAAGCACCCCATCCCCCCAAAATAATCAGTGGTGGAAAAAGTACCCAATTGTCATACTTGAGTAAAGGTAAAGATACCTTAATAGAAAATGACTCCAGTAAAAGAGAAAGTCACCCAGTAAAATACTACTTGAGTAAAATACACTTAACTATCAAAAAATAATAAGTAAAAGTAGAAATCATTTCAAATTCCTCATATTAAGCAAACCAGATGGCACCATTTCTTCGTTTTTTATTTATTTATGGATAGCCAGGGCACACTCCAACACTCAATCATAATTTACAAATGAAGCATGCGTGTTTAGTGAGTCTGCCAGATCAGAGGCAGAAGGGATGACCAGGGATGTTCTCTTGATAAGTGCATGAATTGGACAATTTTCATGTCCTGCTAAGCATTCAAAATGTAACAAATACTTTTGGGTGCCAAGGAAAATGTATAGAGTAAAATGTAGATTATTTTCTTTAGGAATGTAGTGAAGTAAAAGTAAAAGTTGTAAAAAAAAATGTAAAGTAAAGTATAGATACCCCGAAAAAAACTATTTAAGTAGTACTTTAAAGTATTTTTACTGAAGTACTTTACACAAAAATGGAGTCAAATACTGTACTCTGCAGTAAACACAAGCATGCACACATACACACACACACATGCAAAATAACCATTATTCCTCAGGGCGCTGTGTATCAGGCAGTCAGTCCCCTGTCATGATTGAGAGCTTCTGTATGCTGCCTTGAGCTGCCGTACTTCAACACTGGGGGGTGCAATCACTGCTATACACTGGCCTGGCTAGTATTGGCTTTGGAAATAGTTTGCAATAAACAATGCACGAAGACCACATGAAACAACATGAAATAGTGGTAATAAATCTGTCAATCGATCACAGCATAGAGGGGGAAAAAGCCATCAAAGTATTGACAATGCATTTAATAAATTATGCATGGTTTGTCAGATCACTGAATCAAATCTTATTTGTCACATGCGCCGAATACAACAGGTGTAGACTTTATTGTGATATGCTAACTTACAAGCCCATTCCCAACAATGCAGTTAGAAAGTAAGAAAAAATAGCAAAAATAAATAAAAGAGGAAATGGTAACACAATAAAATAGCGAGGCTATATACAAGGAGTACTGGTACCGAGTCAATGTGCATGTAGGTCAGGGTAAAAGTGACTATGCAATCAAGATATATAATAAACACAGTAGTAGCAGCGTATGTGAAGAGTGTGAAAGTGTATCTACAGTGCATTTGGAAAGTATTCAGACCCCTTGACTTTCTCCACATTTCGTTATGTTACAGCCTTATTCTAAAATGGATTAAATATATTTTTTCCTGATTAATCTACACACAATAGCCATTTCTGACAAAGAAACCACAGGTTATTAGAAATTTGGGCAAATTTATTAGAAATAATCTGAAATATCACATTTACATAAGTATTCAGACCCTTTACTCAGTACTTTGCTGAATCACCTTTGGCAGCGATTACAGCAACGAGTCTTCTTGGGTATGACACTACAAGATTGGCACACCTGTATTTGGGGCGTCTCTCCCATTCATCTCTGCAGCTCCTCTCAAGCCCTGTCGGGATGGATGGGAAGCGTCGCTGCACAGCTATTTTCAGGTTTCTCCCGAGATGTTAGATCGGTTCAAGTCCGGGCTCTGGCTGGGCCACACTGGCTGGGCCACTTGTCCCGAAGCAACTCCTGCGTTTTCTTGGCTGTGTGCTTAGGGTCGTTGTCCTGTTGGAAGGTGAACCTTCGCCCCAGTCTGATGTCCTGAGTGCTCTGGAGCAGTTTTCATCAAGGATCTCTCTGTACTTTGCTCCGTTCATCTTTCCCTCGATTCTGCCTAGTCTCCCAGTCCCTGCCGCTGAAAAACATCCCCACACCAAGATTCTGTCACCATCATGCTTCACCATAGGGATGGTGCCAGGTTTCCTCCAGATGTGACACTTGGCATTCAGGCCAAAGAGTTAAGTCTTGGTTTCATCAGACCAGAGAATCATGTTCCTCAAGGTCTGAGTATCACGACTCTGGATATGACCCAGATGCACACAGGAGGAGGATGGTTCAGTTGTCAAAATATTTTTTATGACAAAAGGGCAGGTCGAGGGCAGGCAGAGGTTTGTAGTCCAAGGCAGAGTAAAAAAGGGACAGGATGGCAGCCAGGCTCAGGGTCAGGACAGACAGGAAGGTCGGAACTGGAAAGACTAGAAAACAAGAACTAGAGAGAAGGTAACACACAGAAAACACACTGGGACGACTTGACGAGACAAGACGAACTGGCAACAGATAAACAGAAAATGCAGGTATTAATATACAGGGGATCATGGGGAGAAATAGCAGACACCTGGTGGGGAGTGGAGACAAGCACAAGACAGGTGAAACAGATCAGGATGTGACAGTACCCAAACTCCTGGAATCCTATCTGGGCACATATCTGGTTGACCGGGGTGTCGGCGGCGGAACTCAGTGATGAGGGCTGGGTCCAGGATGTTCCTAGAGGGACCCAGCACCTCTCCTCCGGGCCATAACCCTCCCAGTCAACCAGGTACTGGAATGGAATCCCCTGCCCCGAGGGGGAACATTCAGGAGGCGCTTCACCGTGTACGCCGGATGGCCGTCGATGAGACGGGATTAGGGGTGGGCCTGGAAACAGGAGACAAAGGGTTGTGAGACAAAGGTTTATAATCCTAGACACATGGAAAGTGGGATGTATACGGAGGATACGGGGCAACAGAAGACGAACAGCAGAGAGGCTAAAGACTTTAGAGATGGGGAATGGACCAATAAAACGGGTGGACAGCCATACCCTCTGCTCGGGCCGATAGCGGGGAGCCGGGGTCCGGTGGCAATCCACCTGTTTCTGATACCTGGAGATGGTCTTAAGAAGAGCAGACAGGACTCTCTTCCATGTACGCCGACAGTGGTGGACGAACATCTGGACCGAGGGTATGCTGACCTCTTGCTCTGGGAAGAGCGGGGGCTGGTAACCCAAGGAACATTTGCAGGCCGAGAGTCCAGTGGCTGAGCAGGGAAGGGAGTTGCGGGGGTACTCAACCCACACAAGTTGCTGGCTCAAGGTGGTGGGGTTGGCAGAGAAGAAGCAGTGAAGAGTAGTCTCCAGGTCCTGATTGGCTTGCTCCAATTGACTGTTGGACTGGGGATGAAACCTGGAGGACAGACTGGCCGATGACCGAATGAGGGTGCAAAATGCCTTCCAGAACCTGGACGAGAACTGAGGACCCCTATCGGAGACCATGTTGTCCGGATGTCCATGGATCCGGAAGACGTGCTGCACCATAAGCTGGGTTGTCTCCTTGGCTGAGGGAAACTTGGGAAGGGGAATAAAATGTGCAGCTTTGGAAAACCTATCCGCCACAGTAAGTATGGTGGTGTTGCCATCTGACGGAGGGAGACCAGTGACAAATTTCAGGGGAAATTAGGAACAGGGAGTTGTTGAAGGAGACCAGCTGTAGCTTGCCACAAAGTTTTGCTCTGTGCACACACAGTGCAGGCAGCAACGAATGTGGAGACACCTGGAGCCATGGTGGTATACCAAAAACTTTGGCGGATGAAAGCCAGGGTCCATTCCAGGACCGGGACCCAGGCCAAATCTGGGACGAACATCCGGTAGGCCGGGCCCCCCCTCCCCCCTCACTCCGGGGTCCGGCTGGGAATGCTGCTCCTTACGGACCCAGCTCATAATACCCCATACTAGTGTAGCTGCTAGACAGGAGGTAAGGAGGATGGTCTCAGGGTCAGAGGGTGTAGTAGCGGAACTATACAGGAGGGAGAGAGCGTCAGGCTTCACATTCTTGGACCCAGGGCGATAGGCAATGGTAAAATTAAATTGAGTGAATAACAGAGCCCAACGAGCCTCCTTGAGTTGAGGCGCTTGGCGGTGCGGAGATATTCCAAATCTTATGGCCGGTCCACACTAAGAATGGATGTTCCACCCCTTCAAGCCTGTGACTCCACTCCTCCAGCTCCATCTTGACCGCCAGAAGTTCCCCTTCATAGTTCCACTATGAAGTTTTCCACTTCATAGTTCCTCTCAGCAGAATTGAGATGATGGGAAAGGAAAGTGCAGGGATGCAGCTTTGGGTCCTGGACATAGCGCTGGGACAGGACGGCCCCCACTCCAATGTCCAAGGCATCAACCACCACCATGAACTGACGGGGCTGGTCCGGATGGATTAGGATGGGGGCTGTGATGAAATGGTGCTTCATATCCAGAAATGCCCAGTCAGCAGCCGGGGGGACCACATACACGGAACCTTGGGAGAGGCGAGTGCAGAGAGGGGGGAGGCCAGGGTGCTGTAGCCCCCAACAAACCGGTTGGCATCCACCACCACTCTCACCTTGTCAGGATCCATCTAAATATTCCCTGCAGCGATGACGTATCCCAGAAAGAACATAGTTGAACAATGGAACTCACATTTCTCCGCTTTTACAAACAGCTGGTTCTCCAGGAGGCGCTGGAGGACTTGTTGGACATGAAGAACATGTTCTTAACCCGACAAGGAAAAGACAAGGATGTCGTCGAGATAGACAAACATAAACCGGCTCAACATGTCACAGAGCACATCGTCGAACAGGGCCTGGAACACTGCGGTAGCGTTGGTCAGACCAAATGGCATAACCAGGTACTCGTGGTGTCCACTAGCCATGTTGAAGGCTGTCTTCCACTCATCTTCTTCCCGTATCTGAACCAGGTGATAGGCACTCCGGAGGTCCAACTTTGAAAAGATTGTCGCCCCCTAGATAGGCTCAAAAGCCGAGGAGAGGATTGGTAGCGGGTAACAATTTTTACAGTGATGTCATTGAGGCCCCGGTAGTTGATACACGGGCACAGGGTTTTGCACACTGCCTTAAGGCAATGTGCAAGGCAGAACGGGCTCCAACCCAGTAGTCCAGTCGATCAGGATGTTGTGCCTCTGGAGCCATGAAAATCTCAAAACCACAGGTGTATGAGGAGATTCAATTAGTAGAAACTGTATGGAACCGCAAAACAGGATCGCGTGGAGAGGAATACGAGTAATGGGAGTTTGGAGACTCCCTTTATGGCCCATCAGCGTAACCGTACATAATGATGAGCCTGGTCTTTTACTGAATAGATGGATATGTAATGTCCTGTAGTACCACAATACAGGCAACTGTTGGAGCTCTGCCTGATTAAACATTCACTAGGAGACAATGGTCCAAGGTTGAAACCATGGACGAGCGAGTGTGGCTGAAAATAAACCTCCTCTGCCTCCTGCGTTCCCATAGGCAAGATCCTTATAGTCAAGGCTATGAGGGAGTCAAAGTCCATGGGTAACTCCCGGGCTGCAAGATCGTCTTTGATTTCATCCGATAATCCATGAAGGAAGGCGTAGAACAGGGAATCCTGGTTCCAGGCACTCTCGGCAGCCAGCGTATGAAAGTCTACCGTGTAGTCGGCCACACTGCGGGAGTCTTGACGCAGACAAAGAAGCTTCCAAGCTGCCTGTCTCCCAGACACCGGGAAATCGAACACCTTCCTTAACTCCGCCACAAAATCCTCCAGACTAAGGCAAATGTCGGATTGTTGATCCCACACCACCGTAGACCTTCCAGAAATAGTCCTATCAGCATTATAAGATTCGCTATCTTTGTCCGATCTGAAGGAAACGAAGAGGGCTGTAGTATAGTGCTCCAGAGAAGGTAAGCATTGCGAGTAGCAAGGTTACTGGGTGCCCGGGAGGTTTCCATTGTGGCTTGCTCCGGTAATGACTTGAGCATATAGTCACGGCATTCCTCCAAGGTATGGAGTCCCTCCATAAGGTTCTGAAGTAGTTCCTTGTGTCTTCCAATTGTGGCTCCTTGCAGGGGGACAGTGATGTGGAGCTGGTCTGAGTCTGCTGGATCAGTCGTGGCCAATTCGTACTACCACGAAATGACCCAGATGCAGACACAGGAGGCGGATGGTTCGGTTCTCAGAATTTTATTATGACAAAGGGGCAGGCAAAAGGGCAGGTCGAGGGCAGGTCGAGGGCAGGCAGAGGTTTGTAGTCCAAGTCAGAGTCAAAAAGGGACAGAACGGGCAGGCTCAGGGTTAGGCAGAAAAGGTCCGGGAAGACTAGAAAACAAGAACTAGAGAGACGGTAACACACAGAAAACACGCTGGAACGACAAGCGGGCTGTCATGTGCCATTCACTGAGGAGTGGCTTCTGTCTGGCCACTATACCATGAAGGCCTGATTGGTGGAGTGCTGCAGAGATTGTTGTCCTTTTGGAAGTTTCTCCCATCTCCACAGAGGAACTCTGGAGCTCTTAGAGTGACCAACAGGTTCTTGGTTAAGGCCCTGACCAAGACCCTTCTCCCCCAATTGCTCAATTTTGCCGGGTGGTCAGCTCTTGGAAGAGTCTTGGTGGTTCCAAACTTATTTCATTTAAGAATGATGGAGGCCACTGTGTTCTTGGGGACCTTCAACGCTGCAAAAATGTTTTGGTACCGTTCCCCAGATCTGTGCCTCGACACAATCCTGTTTCTGAGGTCTACGGACAATTCCTTCGACCTCATGGCTTGGTTTTGCCTCTGACATGCACTAAGTGCCAGTATCAACTTGTGGTGGTAATTTGGCAGCTACAAAAATATGGCATATCATGAGGTATTCTAACTCAGACGAGCAGAACCTGGAGACATCCTTAATATTAGAGATCGTACACCAGCTGTTGTTAACAAAGACACACACCACCCCCCTTGTGTTTACCCCACGCTGCCGTTCTGTCCTGCCGATGTACAGAAAAAACAGATTTATATTTTCCATGTCCTTGTTAAGCCACGACTTGGAGAAACGTAGGATATTACAGTTCTTCAGATGACGTTGATCTCAAGAACTTGAACAGGGTTATTCCAGTTTATTCTCCAGTGATTACTGTTCTATTGACGGACGTGCAGAGGCAGTTTATCCACTAGCCGATGTAGTCTTGTGAGGTATCCCGCACACCGGCCTCTATAACGCAGTCTCTTCCTTTTTCGAGTGTCGGGATTTGGACCTGGTCTGGGATGAGCAGTTTGTCCTTCGCCGTCATCTCATTGAAGTAGAACTCCACATCCAAATCAAGGTTAGTGATCACTGTTCTGATGTCTAGAAGTTATTTTTGGTTATAGGAAACGATGGGGGAAACATTATGTACAAATAAGGTTAAAATCAGCAAAAAAACACACAAAATAGCACAACTGGTCAGGAGCCCATAAAACAGCTGCTATTTTTTCCAGCTCCATTATGAGAGCATATATAGTTACTGATGCGTGCACTTTTAAACGTTTGTGGAAAAGGCTGGCTTCACATTAGATCAATACTGAATTAGGATTGTGATATTGTAGTGTTGCAATACTGCGGACAACTTCTGTATCTTGAATAAACTAGACCTAAATAACCCACATTTCTAGTCCCAATTTTAACACATTTAGCCAACAGCTAAAAAAATATCAGCCAACAGCTAAAAATAACTAAATATAAATGATCATATGTATTATCTAATACTGAACAATAATATAGACCAACATAGAAATAGACCTGAGGATATAATTTACTGAGAGAGAGAGGGTGAGGGGGGAAAGAGAGAATGAGAGAGAAAGAGAAGAGAGAGAGAGAGAGAGAGAGAACGAACAAGAGAGAGAATGAGAGAGTGAACAAAAGAGGGAGAGACAGAGAATGCTACAGTAATCAGATGACACACATGGCTTCGTAAGGCTGAGCTCGTTAAACACCCAGGGGCCCAGGGTCCGTCCATCTTAGGGCCCTGTCTCTGTCTGAGGTTTCGTCCTAAATGAGCCCTAGTCAAAAGTAGTACTCTATATAGGGAATAGAGTTTAATTTAGGATGCAGCCCGACACTGCCCCTCCTGCAGAATCTCCTGTTCTATCATTCCTCACAACACTGTACTGATACGGTCATACTCACCATGCCTCGTCTTTCTCCAGCCTCCGGCCTCTCTGCATCCTATCTTTCCTTTTTCTTCCTCCTCCCTTTATCACTTGGTGATAAAAGAGGCCTTTTCCTCTTTTGTGTGTGAAATTTGACTGGGATGTGAGCATTCTTCGACATGAATACCCAGAAAGATATTGAAACGGATGTGCATCCACAAAACATGTCTGACGTCAAAACCTTAAATCAATGAAATACACCCAATGTGGGTTTTCAGAACACCTTTGCATGCTGATTCTATAAAAGGTAGTGTAGAGTAGGAACCTTCCTGTCCATACATATAAGCGTACACGTCTAGCATCCCTCGCTCATTTGCCCCCCTCTCCCACCCTTAGGGAACCCGCCTCCTACACCCCAACGCCCTGCCCCTGTCTCTCCTTTGCAGCTGACTGCCCTTCGTCCATCCAGACCACTCACAGGGACAATTAATGTGGTCCGCCTTGCCTGCTCTACACTAAAATAGCTCTAATGATGCCTCTGTTTCAGGGGAGGAAAATGGGGGTTGGAAAAAAGTCCTGTCATGTTGTGTTGGGGTGACATGAAAGCCTGTGACGTGTGACATTAACCAAAGGTCACATGTGGACACATTCAGCAGCCATGCAGGCAGAACGCCTCTCTGGGTTACAGTATCAAACCATCAAAAGATGATATTGAAAGCTCAACAGAAAGGGGCGCTTGAAACTGTGTGACTACATTTGAAACTACAGATGTTGAGATGAGATGATAATGTTCATAAAGTGATTGCATCAGTGAGGATTTTCTCAAATCTCTGTCCTGTAATGGCATGCCCACACACGCACACACACACACACACACACACACACACACACACACACACACACACACACACACCACACACACACACACACACACACACACACACACACACACACACACACACACACACACACACACACACACACACACACGCCTGACAAGCTGTGATGTATCATCTCAAAGTGCTGTTTTGTCAGGCGTGTGTGTGTGTGTGTGTGTGTGTGTGTGTGTGTGTGTGTGTGTGTGTGTGTGTGTGTGTGTGTGTGTGTGTGTGTGTGTGTGTGTGTGTGTGTGTGTGTGTGTGTGTGTGTGTGTGTGTGTCTATGGCCTCAGTCAGCACTTCTGCAGTGTGTAGTGTCTGTCCAGCTGACGTCACACCTGGGGTAAGAAACTCCAACTCTACCAGGCAACCCCTGGCCCTATCCACACAGAAATAGGCAGAAAATACAGCCAGACAATTCCTATCCACAAAGACAGGGAGACATCTACAGCCAGAGAGAATAAATCAAAGGCATAGCATTTTATCTAACTCTCCCAGTGTGTCTTTCTCTCTCTGCCTCTCGATCTCTCTCTTTCCCCTCTCTGTCTTTGTATGTGTGTGGATGTCTCTCTCTCTCTCTCCATTTCTCTCTCTCACTCTTCCTCTATCTCTCCACACACTGCATTCACTGTTCCTAATCTCCACCCATGACAGCAATCCTCTTCTCTCTCTCCTCTATCTACCCTTTAGAGTGTCACTGCAGGGCTGGCACTCAGTATGCAATGCTGTGGCCACGTGTCCGAACAATGGCTCATTTCAACCTCAATTTCCCCTGAAATGAATGGCCGCCCACCCCTGCGCACGCTGCATGCCTTTTAATTGGCCCGAGTTAGATTCAAGCCATTAAACCACTGATGTCTACACCTCTCCGCGGCGCCCATTGTCCTTTTTTCCCTGCTGGCAGAACATAAACGTCTTATCTCTGGGCCCCGCAAGCACGCCCCATGAATATTCAGCATTCAGCAGCCTCTCTCGGTTGTCTCGGTTTCAGGCATCACACAACAACACACCCTAGGATTTTATCCTACATACACTCCTCTTAAACCATCCAGACATTCTTATGCCGCGATGACTTCTGGTAATTTGTCTCTTACTTGCTATTTGATATTAGTTGTATAGATATAACTGTTTAGAGATGCTGATGAAGCACCTGACAACAATTTGAATCTGCTGCCTACACTACAATATTTTAGTTTCAAAACTATAACTTTTTTTGTATTATTATTAGAATTTAACACAGTAAAATATATGTATATGGCTTACCTAATTCCAGAAGAATTCCAAGGTATGCATGGAAAAGAAAAGAAGGGGTTTAATGGGTTCATTTAATACTCCAATTAACCTATAATATCTAGCTGTTGCGATTGTGTAGTCAGCGCTAATCAACAACAGCAATAACTATAACTACTTATTTCTTGTGAACAATTCGTAATACAGAATGTAAATTAAGTCAAATGGACAAAAACGGTATGTGCTGTATGAGGTTCCACTGTCTAGATGCATTTGAATATATAATATCTGGAGGCAGGTTCACAAACCGTTGCACAGAAGACAGAAAAATAAACAGGTAGCCTAACATTAAACAATTCTTCAGAACCTAAACCCGGCCCTGAGACGATTCAGGACACTGTAGTTTTCAGAGGCAGACACAGCAATTATCGGTCTGGGTGTCATCCTGGTTAATCAATGTCGGATTGTATTATCATGTGAAAATGAAAGGCATTTTGATCAGAAAAGAAGACAAGACAACAGGTGCAGCAACCCTTAGATTTCTACCCAGCAGCATAGAGACAACATGGTAGAGGAGAGATGAATCTTCAGTTCTGCGACCCCTTTGAAATATTTCACTCCAAAATTCACAATATCCCAAACCCCAGTGGATGTTGTCAGAGATGAAAGAAGGAATGCTCTATCCACATGCTCCCTCGCTACCTCTCTCTCTCCAGCACAAGAAAAAGGAGAGAATGCTCAAGCAGCCCTCTCTCCAACCATTTTACACTCCTCTCTTTGATCTGCTACAGCATGCCGCCGTCACAGAGACCATGGATAAACCCCGGGAACGTCTTTGTATTAGAAATTGCATTTCTCCATGAAGCTGACCTGCATGCATTCATTTGCCTCTCTCTCTCTCTCTCTCTCTCTCTCTCTCTCTCCCTCTCTCTCTCTCTCTCTCTCTCCCTCTCTCTCTCCCTCTCCCCCTCTCTCTCTCCCTCTCTCCCTCTCCCTCTCCCCCTCTCTCTCCCTCTCCCTCTCCCTCCCTCTCTCCCTTCCTCCCTTTCTCTCCTCTATAAAAACTCTGCTCTTGGCTGGGAGGGTTTTCCTCCTCGTTTAGCTCGTTAGAGCTCGGCGGTAGCCAGCAGGATCAATTACTGGGAATATGCTCTCCCGTCTCGGTATCATTACCCAGCAAAAATATATTAGCTCAGTCTGAGGGGGAAAACAGACGAGGAGTCATTATTACTGTCTGTATGCTGCTTCGGGAGCATCGTCTGCTGCTAGCTTTTCTCTCTGGCCTCAACACATTTGTTCCTTAACTTCAGATGCTACGCTGTGTTTACTTACTTGACGCCAACGACAGAACCAGCACAACGTAGAGATATATTGAATATAGTGAGACAGAACAAAATGAGTATGGATGCTGCATAACATTAGCTCCAATAGTGAATTATTTTGTTTGTAATCATTCTTGTCAGCAAAGGTTAATATGTCACTGTGAGAAATGATGGCTCTATGTGTCACAATGTGAAAGTCCATGACTGCCGTCTCCTTATCTCCCTGTGTTTTTATATATCTTATGCACAAATCTAGGATCAGTTTATCATCCCCAAATCCTAAATTTAACTATTGTGCTGGGAAATGTAAAACCGACCTTAAATTGGTGCCATAGGTGCAACTTTGCTCTGTTTTGATGCATCTCATACAGTATCTCTGGTGATTCCTCATCATCACATATTTAGCGGCCAGACTAGAGGAGGCATGCTACAGGGAGTAACACATCCTCATCACCAGCTGTCTATGAGGAAACCAGTCCCTCTCCCCTTCCTTCCTCCCTCCCCCTCTCTCTCCCCCTCACCTCCCTCTCTCCTCTTCTCAGTCCTTCCCCAGTGTCTGACTGCCTGAGATGGGTGCAGCGAGCTGTATTCTGTAATGTGAGGTTATGATACAAATTAGAACTCCTTAATCTGTTATGGAAGCCACCCAATATGGCATCATGTCTTCTGCTCAGGCATGAATAACCCAGCAGACTTCACTGGGAGGAGTCTTTGAGCAGATTTGACATGAGAAGAACATCACCTCACCAAAACCCAACATGATTTAATCTATTTGATGATGGTGATTGGCTGTGGAGGGTCCATTCATGAATTAGTGTTTCGGTCCACAAGCAGGAGGCCTCCTCCAGACCTCTGGGCCTCCACAGTTGGTCTAATGCAATATTTACTGTTAAGGGATCATCCTCAGATCAGAGCTAGTGACTGCATGAACAATGCCCAGCTGTTGCGTAAATAGTCAAAGTACTGCATGACAACAAACATACAGCCAGAAGCTGAAGTGGTGGGGAGTGAATAAGAGCTCGCTGTAATCATTTATGGCCTACAGAATGATCAAATCAATCAATAAATCAAATAAAACAATCACAATTATTTTATAAAGATCTTTTTATGATGTTGATGAGAGCATTAAGTGTAGGTAATAATCTCATTCATGTCCAATAGGGCGGAACACAATTGGCTCAGCGTTGTCCGGGTTAGGGGGTGGTTTGGTTGGGTTAGGCTGCCATTGTAAAATACTAATTTGTTCTTTAACTGACTTGCCAAGTTAAATAAAGGTTAAATGTCTGACGTACAGTATATACAGTACAGAGAGGCAATCCTGAGGACTTCAGTAGGGTTGCAAAGGGAGGTTATATAACTGGTAACTTTTTAAGTTTACCAGGAACCCACAGGGCTCCAGACTAGAGGTCGACCGATTAATCGGAATGGCGGATTAATTAGGGCTGATTTCAAGTATACATAACAATCAGAAATCGGTATTTTTGGGCGCCAATTTAAAAATAAAAAAAATCTTTATTTTTTATTTTATTTAACCTGGTGTGACTAGGGGGCAGTATTTTCATTTTTGGAAAAAATAACGTTCACAAAGTAAACAGGATATTTTTCAGGACGAGATGCTAGAATATGCATATAATTGACAGCTTAGGATAGAAAACACTCTAAAGTTTCCAAAACTGTAAAAATATTGTCTGTGAGTATAACAGAACTGATATTGCAGGCGAAAGCCTGAGAAAAATCCAATCCGGAAGTGACTCATGTTTTGAAAGCTCTGACGGAAGCTATACTGTTACACTGGCAATACTAAAGAGCCTATATGAACATCCAATAGTCAAAGGTTAATGAAATACAAATGGTATAGAGGGAAATAGTCCTATAATTCCTATAATAACTACAACCTAAAACTTCTTACCTGGGAATATTGAAGACTCAAGGAACAACCAGCTTTCATATGTTCTCATGTTCTGAGCAAGGAACTTAAACGTTCGTTTTCTTACATGGCACATATTGCACTTTTAATTTCTTCTCCAACACTTTGTTTTTGCATTATTTAAACGAAATTGAACATGTTTCATTATTTATTTGAGGCTAAATTGATTTTATTTATGTATTATATTAAGCAGTGAATGGGCTCGATTTTGCCGATTTTTAAAAAACATTTGTATTTATTTATTTAACTAGGCAAGTCAGTTAAGAACACATTCTTATTTTCAATGACGGCCTAGGAACGGTGGGTTAACTGCCTTGTTCAGGCGCAGAACAAAAGATTTTCACCTTGTCAGCTCGGGGGATCCAATCTTGCAACCTTACAGTTTACTAGTCCAACGCTAAAACCACCTGCCTCTCATTGTACTCCACAAGGAGACTGCCTGTTACGTGAATGCAGTAGAAGCCAAGGTAAGTTGCTAGCTAGCATTAAACTTATCTTATAAAAAAAACAATCAATCATAATCACTAGTTATAACTACACATGGTTGATGATATTACTAGTTTATCTAGCGTGTCCTGCTTTGCATATAATCGATGCAACACTGGGGGATGATTTAACAAAAGCGCATTTGCGAAAAATGCACAATCGTTGGACGACTGTACCTAACCATAAACACCAATGCCTTTCTTAAAATCAATACACAGAAGTATATATTTTTAAACGTGCATATTTAGCTAAAAGAAATCCAGGTTAGCAGGCAATATTAACCAGGTGAAATTGTGTCACTTCTCTTGCGTTCATTGCACGCAGAGTCAGGGTATATGCAACAGTTTGGGCAGCCTGGTTCATTGAGAACTAATTTGCCAGAATTGTATGTAATTATGACATAACATTGAAGGTTGTGCAATGTAATAGGAATATTTAGACTTAGGGATGCCACCCGTTAGATAAAATACCGAACGGTTCCGTATTTCACTGAAATAATAATGTTTTGTTTTCGAAATTATAGTTTCCGGATTTGACCATATTAATGACCAAAGGCTCGTATTTCTGTGTGTTATGTTATAATTAAGTCTATGATTTGATAGAGCAGTCTGACTGAGCGATGGTAGCTAGCAGCAGGCTCGTAAGCATTCATTCAAACAGCACTTTCGTGCGTTTTGCTAGCAACTCTTCGCAAGCACAGCGCTGTTTATGACTTCAAGCCTATCAGCTGAATGGCTGGTGTAAATGATGTGAAATGGCTAGCTAGTTAGCGGGGTGTGCGCTAATAACGTTTCAAACGTCACTCGCTCTGAGACTTGGAGTAGTTACTCCCCTTGCTCTGTTCCTGGTTCGAGCCCAGGTAGGGGCGAGGAGAGAGACGGAAGCTATACTGTTACACTGGCAATACTAAAGAGCCTATATGTCACGATCGTCCTCCTCTTCATCTGAAGAGGAGAGGCGAGAAGGATCGGAGGACCAAAATGCAGCGTGATATGTGTTCATGTTGAATGTTTAATTAAAGAAAGAACTGAACACTGAAACACTATACAAAAACAGTAAACAAAATAACAACCGTGAAGCTAATGCGAGCTGCGCTGAAACAAGCCATCAACATAGACAATCACCCACAAACAAACAGTGCAACCCAGGCTCCCTAAGTATGATTCTCAATGAGATAACTAATGACACCTGCCTCTGATTGAGAACCATACTAGGCCGAAACATAGAAATACCCAAATCATAGAAAAACAAACAGACTGCCCACCGAACTCACGCCCTGACCATACTAAATAAATACAAAACAAAGGAAATAAAGGTCAGAACGTGACAGTACCCCCCTCCCCCAAAGGTGCGGACTCCGGCCGCAAAACCTGAACCTATAGGGGAGGTTCTGGGTGGGCATCTGTCCGCGGTGGCGGCTCTGGTGCGGGACCCCACTTCACCATTGTCTTAGTCCGCTTTATTGTCCGCCTCCGTGGCTTTCTAACCATGGCCACCCTTCTCAATGACCTCACTGGACAGAGGGGCAGCTCTGGACAGAGGGGCAGAAGCTCTGGACAGAGGGGCAGTAGCTCGGGACAGAGGGGCAGTAGCTCGGGACAGAGGGGCAGAAGCTCGGGACAGAGGGGCAGAAGCTCGGGACAGAGGGGCAGCTCGGGACAGAGGGGCAGGAGCTCTGGCGCCTCTGGGCTGAGGGGCTCTGGCAGCAGCGCCGGACAGGCGGGAAACTCCGGCAGCAGCGCCGGACAAGTGGGAGACTCCGGCAGCAGCGCCGGACAGGCGGGAGACTCCGGCAGCAGCGCCGGACAGGCGGGAGACTCCGGCAGCAGCGCCGGACAGGCGGGAGACTCCGGCAGCAGCGCCGGACAGGCGGGAGACTCCGGCAGGGAGGAGACAGAGAGACAGCCTGGTGCGTGGGGCTGCCACAGGAACCACCAGGCTGGGGAGACCTTCAGGAGGCTTGGTGTTAGGAGGCACCTGAAGGACCGGGCTGTGGGGAGCACTGGAGCTCTGGTGCGCAACCTTGGCACCACTTCCCCAGGCTGGACAACTACTCTAGCCCGGACCCTCCAGAGTGCAGGCACAGGTTGAACCGGGCTGCGGGTAAGCACGGGAGATCTGGTGCTTACTACATGCACCTCTCCCATAGGCTCCACTCCCACATTTGCCCGGCACGAGCGGAGCGCAGGCAGAGGATGCACTGCACCCTCCCAGCGCCCCGGAGACACAGTACGCAGAGCCGGCGCAGGATACCCTGGACCAAAACTGCGCACCAGCGACCAGACATGCTGAGCAGGCACCATACGTCCTGGCTCGATGCCCACACTCGCATGGCACTTTCGGGGGATGCCCTATAGCGCGCCGGCCTATGGGCACGTACTGGCGACACCGTGCGCTTAACTGCATAACACGGTGCCTGACCAGTAATGCGCTGCTTATAATAAGCACGAGGAGTGAGCTCAGGTCTGCTATCTGGCTTAGTACCACACCTCGTCTGCCCCCCCCAAAAACATTTTGGGGCTGCCTCTCGTACCTGTCGCACTGCCGTGCTGCCTCCTCATATCGCCGCCACTCAGCTTTCGCTGCCTCCAGCTCTGCTTTGGGCCGGCGATACTCCCCAGCCTGTGCCCAGGGTCCCTCTCCATTCAGTATCTCCTCCCATGTCCAGGAGTCCTGTGATGCTGGCCGCTGTTGTTGCTGCTGCTGCTGCTGCTGCTGTCGTCGCTGTCTTTTACCATGCCACGTGGTCCTTGGTATGTGGGTGATTCTGTCACGGTCGTCCTCCTCTTCATCTGAAGAGGAGAGGCGAGAAGGATCGGAGGACCAAAATGCAGCGTGATATGTGTTCATGTTGAATGTTTAATTAAAGAAAGAACTGAACACTGAAACACTATACAAAAACAGTAAACAAAATAACAACCGTGAAGCTAATGCGAGCTGCGCTGAAACAAGCCATCAACATAGACAATCACCCACAAACAAACAGTGCAACCCAGGCTCCCTAAGTATGATTCTCAATGAGACAACTAATGACACCTGCCTCTGATTGAGAACCATACTAGGCCGAAACATAGAAATACCCAAATCATAGAAAAACAAACATAGACTGCCCACCCAACTCACGCCCTGACCATACTAAATAAATACAAAACAAAGGAAATAAAGGTCAGAACGTGACACTATATGAACATCCAATAGTCAAAGGTTAATGAAATACAAATGGTATAGAGGGAAATAGTCCTATAATTCCTATAATAACTACAACCTAAAACTTCTTACCTGGGAATATTGAAGACTCATGTTAAAAGGAACCACCAGCTTTCATATGTTCTCATGTTCTGAGCAAGGAACTTAAACGTTAGTTTTCTTACATGGCACATATTGCACTTTTACTTTCTTCTCCAACACTTTGTTTTTGCATTATTTAAACGAAATTGAACATGTTTCATTATTTATTTGAGGCTAAATTGATTTTATTTATGTATTATATTAAGTTAAAATAAGTGTTCATTCAGTATTGTTGTAATTGTCATGATTACAAATAAAAAATAAATATATCGGCCGATTACTCGGTATTGGCTTTTGGGTCCTCCACTAATTGGTATCGGTATCGGCGTTGAAAAATCATAATCGGTCGACTAATGTTTTCCCCGGGTGGCACTGGTGCCACTAACTTTTTCAGTTAGTTGCACCAGCCATGAAAAAAAAATCGGATCATGCATCATCAAGTAATTCACAATTTTTTATTAAAAAGTGTAATAGACTACTGAGATTGTATTCAATAAATAAGTTTCATATAACATGTCCATGCAGGAATACATGATTGAAGATATTTTTATATGCAACCTAATCTAGTGATTTACGTGAATTTTTTGTTGACAATTCTGTTATATTTTACTGTCAAAATAGGGCTCCAGAATTATCACATTTGTTTGTTCAATAGAGATTCATTTTCCTTCATCTTTATGTGCACTAATATTACATATAGGCCTAATTCCATTGTTAATTCACCACCTGAGGAAATGGAAACTCAAAATACAATAGCTAAATCGTTGACTCAAAATATAAAACCTACTGCCAGTAGCCATGTACTAATCTAACAGTACATGTAATGTCCTAAAACAAACTTGGTAGTCATAGTAAGCCAATGAGGCAATGGTCGATGCGCATTTCAAAGCCCTATCGGATACCTTGATTGTAAAACAGTGTGCTTTGATCTCAATATTGAAAATGGTTTTATACAAACAGAAAGCTGGAGACCATCTTTCACCAAAGTTGAGTTTTTCACGCCATTGCATTTTGAAATGTTATACAATGTCATGACTCTCTCTCCTCTGTGAGGATAAAAAGGACCCATCAGCTAGGCACATGTTTGAGGATAGCCAGATCCCGCTCTCTCCCACAGGAGAGCTGAGGGGGGAGTTTGGCCTGTTTTATGGCCTGTTCTGCAGAAATGGAAGGCTGAAAATCCTTTGTTACACAGAGACTTTGCCGCAAAAACTCCAATATCCAAAAGTGGATAATGAAACAATATTTCTAACATAAAGAATGTGGGAAATGGTCGGTGGGGATTTAAAGAACAATCCTGTCAAAGTGTTTATTATTTTGTGATATCACAACATTTAGATGCATACCTGACAACTAGAATATGTACACCCTCAGAGATACAGTTGTTTAGTTATACTGTACCATAACCTATACCATGTTGTATAAAATATATAATTAAGTATGACTTCATACTTTTGTGAAGATGGCAGTGTGATTTTAGCCTTCGAAATTAGATAATGGTTTTTCATATAAACTTGTGCCCAGTCAGTAGCCACGCCCAAGTGAGCTCAGAGTTCATGTCAACATGATGGAACCACAAACCAGAGTGCTTAAAAGGACTCGCTAACAAAATTAACATTAGACCAAAACATGCTGGGTTGCTGCAGATGTGTAAAGTGGTTCTAATTGTACCCTGACTAATCAACCATTGAGACCAAAGAACGTGAGGCCGTGGTCCACATGTTGAAATGGTTAGAAATGTTGCAAACCAGACAAAAACATGCACCGTTTGCAGCTGTGCATGTTAATCAGTCTAGGACATTTGACCAAAGATGAGAAGGAAGAATATATCCCTCTGAACACCGTGTGGTACATCTGAAGTAGCTATTCTAATGTACACTCCAGAACAGAAGAAGCCTACATCTAAGAAGGTACATTGTGACCTCTGGTGGACAACCAGAGACCTATTTTGAATCACTTCCCATAGACGGGTTGAGTGGTTTCAACAGAGAGACGACAGAGAAAGACATCTACGAGTAAATGAGTATCCAAATGAGCGGTTGTTATGGTGCTAAGGATTCCGGTTATGGTGAGCGTAGTTTGCAAGTGTATGTATGATAAGTTGACTCGCTTTGTCTCTCCTTCCAGAATACGTAACCAAACGGCCATGCTTTTGTTAGTCCGCTAGGGACCTGGTTTCATTGTATTATGTATTTCATCAATAACCTATGCTGTGTGTGTGTTTATGTATTCCGTGTGATGATTTAGCTAGTTAGTAAATAAATAATTAAGCCAATTTGTGTATTGCTGATTCATTACTTAGGTTAGGGTTCGTGCAGATATCCAAGGATTATGCGACATTCAGAATGAGATTCTTGAGGTAATAATTAATGTAAGAGATATTTAGATCATCTTCAGAGTTTAAGTCCAGAGATAGTAACTAGGTAAACCACTGTTCCCGTGGTGCCCCAAATTCTTAATGAGTTAATTGTTACATTATTAATTTAATCGAGTAATAATTAAACGTAGTATGTAATTATTCGATAAATAGCTGTCATCACATTAATGATAGTCACGTCACGACAACAATCACAATGCATTTTTCAGGGGAATGAGGGGGAGAGAGAAAGTGTGAGAGGCTTGCTCATTACACTAGCTGGCCCCAGCTAAACAGGCACAGTGGCAGGGCAGACACTTTCATTACAAGAATTATGAGGATAATGCACTTCACAGTTTTACCAAATCATGGTTTTATCCGCCCCAAAAATGTGGACATTTTGATTGAGGTGACCAGGTAGAATGTGCAGCTCGCACCGGTGCGACCAATTAACATTTTTACTCACACAGCCGTCTAAGGCTGTTTCCACAGTCACCCTAAGTACCCAGATCTGATTTTCTTTCATTATCCAATCTTTTTTGGGGTGGACTTAGACTCCTAGGCTGTGTTTACACAGCCACTCTACACATTTGTAAAATAAAATGTAAACATACATGTTTTTCAATCATTTCATCCAAACTGCTTGCGCTTGTCAATGGGCATGTGCGTAGACAGGCGTTAAAATATGACTTGGTTCTAATTTAGACGTGCTGCAAGTCCCGCCTCTCCCATCTACTCATTGACATACTAGCCCACGTGGGTAATTGAAAGATGAACAAGGTCCACACTCCAATCCAGTTGGTGGTGGTAATGCACCTTAAAGTTGGTTGCCAACCGCCAAATAAAGTCCACAAAAGAAGGATGAATGAGGAGAGATTAATGAAAGAAAACTAACTAAAACCTAACTAGGTTTATCCTTTTATCTGTGTATTAATTGTCAGAGTAGAGAACCTGATTTTGTATGATTCAAAATAGGTCAAAATTCTTCAAAGATCTAGGAAAAAAGGACCATATGCGTTTGAGGAAATATTGCAACTTGTCCACAAATGAATATAGTTGGTTCACAGTTGGTTTTAAATAGACAAAGTGGAGCCGGTTTGGTCAGCATGTAAGAACCCAAATCTGATTTTCTTTCTATATCCAATCTTTTTATTTCTGATTGTCCACACACAGTTTTACATGTAACCCAGATCAGATTTGAACATTCACACTGATGTAGCCCCTGAAGTTGCACATACAGTTGAAGTCAGAAGTTTACATACACCTTTGCCAAATACATTTAAACTCAGTTTTTCACAATTCCTGACAATTAATCAGATTAAACATTCCCTGTCTTAGGTCAGTTAGGATCACCACATTATTTGAAGAATGTGAAATGTCAGAATAATAGTAGAGAGAATGATTTATTTCAGCTTTCATGTCTTTCATCACATTCCCAGTGGGTCAGAAGTTCACATACACTAAATTAGTATTTGGTAGCATTGCCTTTAAATTGTTTAACTTGGGTCAAACTGTTTGGATAGTCTTCCACAATCTTCCCACAATACGTTGGGTGAATTTTGTCCCGTTCCTACTGACAGAGCTGGTGTAACTGAATTAGGTTTGTAGGCCTCCTTTCTCGCATACGCGTTTTCAGTTCTACCAACATATTTTCTTTGGGACTGAGGTCAGGGCTTTGTGACGGCCACTCCAATACCGTGACTTTGTTGTCCTTAAGCCATTTTGCCACAACATTGTCCATTTGGAAGACCCATTTGCGACCAAGCTTTAACTTCCTGACTGAAGTCTGAGATGTTGCTTCAATATATCCACATCATTTTCCTCCCTCATGACGCCATCTATTTTGTGAAGTGCACCAGTCCCTCCTGCAGCAAAGCACCCCCACAACATGATGCTGCCACCCCCGTGCTTCACAGTTGGGATGGTGTTCTTCGGCTTGCAAGCCTCCCCCTTTTTCCTCCAAACATAACAATGGTCATTATGGCCAAACGGTTCTATTTTTCTTTCATCAGACTAAAAGACATTTCTCCAAAAAGTAAGATCTTTGTCCCCATGTGCAGTTGCAAACTGTAGTCTGACTTTTTTATTGCGGTTTTGGAGCAGTGGCTTCTTCCTTGCTGAGCGGCCTTTCAGGTTATGTCGATATAGGACTCGTTTTACAGTGGATATAGATACTTTTGTACCTGTTTCCTCCAACTTCTTCACAAGGTCCTTTGCTGTTGTTCTGGGATTGATTTGAACTTTTCGCACCAAACTACGTTCATCTCTAGGAGACAGAACGCGTCTCCTTCCTGAGCGGTATGACGGCTGTGTGGTTCCATGGTGTTTATACTTGCATACTATTTTTTGTACAGATGAACGGGGTTTGGAATTTGCTCCCAAGGATGAACCAGACTTATGGAGGTCTACAATTTTTTTCTGGGGTCTTGGCTGATTTCTTTTGATTTTCCCATTTTGTCAAGCAAAGAGGAACTGAGTTTGAAGGTAGACCTTGATACACATCCACAGGTACACCTCCAATTGACTCAAATTATGTCAATTAGCCTATCAGAAGCTTCTAAAGCCATGACATCATTTTCTGGAAATGTCCAAGCTGTTTAAAGGCACAGTCCACTTAGTGTATGTGAACTTCTGTCCCACTGGAATTGTGATACAGTGAATTATAAGTGAAATAATCTGTCTGTAAACAATTGTTGGAAAAATTACTTGTGTCATGCAAAAAGTAGATGTCCTAACCGACTTGCCAAAACTATAGTTTGTTTACAAGAAATTTGTGGAGTGGTTGAAAAATGAGTTTTAATGACTCCAACCTAAGTGTATGTAAACTTCCGACTTCAACTGTAGATGTACTGCTCATTTCCTGTCACTGTTACTTTAAATTTTGGGGTGGTTGTCATGGTTAGGAGCAGGTCATGTGCAAAAAATCCACTTCAGAGCAAATGTATCTGATCTGAGCGTCCAGACGTGACGAATACGTAGGATCAGGTTTGCATCAGGATTAAGATTCATAATTGGAGGTGGTATACATCGGTCTTAAGTCAAAAGATACATATGGTATAAGTCAAAAGATCAGATTCCTGTTTGCACATTAGGGAAAAGAGCAGATAGGTAGAGTGTGTATCAGATGTAAAAATATCTGAATTGGACTGCCTGTGTATACACAGCCTTAGGGACTTTATTTTGCATTTCTAAATGTGGAGGGGGCCAAAGCCCATGTGCCTAGAAAAATAATAATATTATTAATTAGGTGGGTGCTTACATTTGTCCTATTTCACACATGTATTATAAGCATGTGAATTGTAAATCCGGTTTTACATCTGCCACTCCCCTGAAACAGGCTCGGAGAGCGGGGTCACAGCCGGGGATCAGCCATTATTGACCGCGACCCTGGAGCAATTAGGGCACAGACAGCTTTTTCACCAAGTCGGCTCGGGGATTTGAACCAGTGACCTTTCGGTTACTGGCCCAATGCTTTTAACTGCTAGACTGCAATGACATGATAGATAAAGCTGGTCTAGAAATCCACACGAATCCTCCCAGGATTTGTGTCCATACCCCAAAGGTGTACACCACTGGCCTGTCTGACACTTTCAGTGAAGGAAAATTGTTTGGACAGTGTGAGTAACAGTGCCAACCTTCATGGCTATGGTGACTGTAAGAGGTCTTTAATGTCTGTAACTATGATGGAAATTGATGTAAAGCAACCATATGTAGGCCGGTTGTTATGATGTTATCATTGTATTATCTTCTCATTGGATTGAGTAGCCACAAACATTTTTCTCGCTCCACTCATATTGCCATTTGGCCTATATATTGTCTTATTTTTTTCTACAGCTAGGCTATTACTAATATCCCTGTTACATGTACCCTAAAGCAGTTCTGAAACACCAACTTAGGCATACCGTATGTCAGGATTCCCCAACTGGTTCCCCAACTGGTGGTTTTATTTGTCCCTCCAAGTTTTCTGTGCAACAATATTTTTACAGGCCTCCCGGGTGGCGCAGTGGTTAAGGGTGCTGTACTGCAGCGCCAGCTGTGCCATCAGAATCCCTGGGTTCGTGCCCAGGCTCTGTCGTAACCGACCGGGAGGTCTGTGGGGCGACGCACAATTGGCCTAGCGTCATCCGGGTTAGGGAGGGCTTGGTCTGTAGGGATGTCCTTGTCTCATTGCACACCAGTGACTCCTGTGGCAGGCTGGGCGCAGTGAGCGCTAACCAAGGTTGCCAGGTGCACGGTGTACCCTCTGACACATTGGTGCGGCTGGCTTCCGGGTTGGATGCGCACTGTGTTAAGAAGCAGTACGGCTGGTTGGGTTGTGTATTGGAGGACGCATGACTTTCAACCTTCGTCTTTCCCGAGCCTGTACTGGAGTTGTAGCGATGAGACAAGATAGTAGCTACTACAACAATTGGATACCATGAAATTGGGGAGAAAAAAGGGGTAAAATTACATTTAAAAAAATATATATATATTTTTACAGTACCAGTCAAAGGTTTGGACACAAGGGTTTTTCTTTCTTTTTACTATTTTCTACATGTAGAATAATAGTGAAGACATCAAAACTATGAGATGACAAAAAAAAGTATTTTACAAATAAAAAAATATTTTAGATATTAGATTCTTCAATGTAGCCACCCTTTGACTTGACAGCTTTGATGACAGCTTTGATGACAGCTTTGCACACTCTTGGCATTCTCTCAACCAGCTTCACCTAGAATGCTTTTCCAACAGTCTTGAAGGAGTTCCCACATATGCTGAGCACTTGTTGGCTTCTTTTCCTTCACTCTGTGGTCTCAAATTTGGACTCATCATACCAAAGGACAGATTTCCCTTGTCTAATGTCCATTGCTCGTGTTTCTTGGCCCAAGCAAGTCTCTTCTTCTTATTGGTAGCCTTTAGTAGTGGTTTCTTTGCAGCAATTATACCATGACGGCCTGATTCATGCAGTCTCTCTGAACAGGGGCGGTGCAGTCAACGGGTTTCTCCACGCATCGCGCCGACAGAAACGGCGACAGAAACAAACATCTTTCTGGTAAGAAGAGTGGCGGGGGCGTATGGCTCATGACTAACGAGACATGGTGTGATGGTGTGATGAAAGAAACATACAGGAACTCAAATCCTTCTGTTCACCTGATTTAGAATTCCTCACAATCAAATGTAGACCGCATTATCTACCAAGATAATTCTCTTCGATTATAATCACAGCCGTATATATCCCCCAAGCAGACACATCGATGGCTCTGAACGAACTTTATTTAACTCTTTGCAAACTGGAAACCATTTATCCGGAGGCTGCATTCATTGTAGCTGGGGATTTTAACAAAGCTAATCTGAAAACAAGACTCCCTAAATTTTATCAGCATATCGATTGTGCAACCAGGGGTGGTAAAACCTTGGATCATTGTTACTCTAACTTCCGCGACGCATATAAGGCATTGCCCCGCCCCCCTTTCGGAAAAGCTGACCACGACTCCATTTTGTTGATCCCTGCCTACAGACAGAAACTTAAACAAGAGGCTCCCACGCTGAGGTCTGTCCAACGCTGGTCCGACCAAGCTGACTCCACACTCCAAGACTGCTTCCATCACGTGGACTGGGACATGTTTCGTATTGCTTCAAATAACAATATTGACGAATACGCTGATTCGGTGTGCGAGTTCATTAGAACGTGCGTTGAAGATGTCGTTCCCATAGCAGCGATAAAAACATTCCCTAACCAGAAACCGTGGATTGATGGCAGCATTCGAGTGAAACTGAAAGCGCGAACCACTGCTTTTAATCAGGGCAAGGTGTCTGGTAACATGACCGAATACAAACAGTGCAGCTATTCCCTCCGCAAGGCTATCAAACAAGCTAAGCGTCAGTACAGAGACAAAGTAGAATCTCAATTCAACGGCTCAGACACAAGAGGCATGTGGCAGGGTCTACAGTCAATCACGGACTACAAGAAGAAACCCAGCCCAGTCACGGACCAGGATGTCTTGCTCCCAGGCAGACTAAATAACTTTTTGCCCGCTTTGAGGACAATACAGTGCCACTGACACGGCCTGCAACGAAAACATGTGGTCTCTCCTTCACTGCAGCCGAGGTGAGTAAGACATTTAAACGTGTTAACCCTCGCAAGGCTGCAGGCCCAGATGGCATCCCCAGCCGCGCCCTCAGAGCATGCGCAGACCAGCTGGCCGGTGTGTTTACGGACATATTCAATCAATCCCTATACCAGTCTGCTGTTCCCACATGCTTCAAGAGGGCCACCATTGTTCCTGTTCCCAAGAAAGCTAAGGTAACTGAGCTAAACGACTACCGCCCGTAGCACTCACTTCCGTCATCATGAAGTGCTTTGAGAGACTAGTCAAGGACCATATCACCTCCACCCTACCTGACACCCTAGACCCACTCCAATTTGCTTACCGCCCAAATAGGTCCACAGACGATGCAATCTCAACCACACTGCACACTGCCCTAACCCATCTGGACAAGAGGAATACCTATGTGAGAATGCTGTTCATCGACTACAGCTCGGCATTCAACACCATAGTACCCTCCAAGCTCGTCATCAAGCTCGAGACCCTGGGTCTCGACCCCGCCCTGTGCAACTGGGTATTGGACTTCCTGACGGGCCGCCCCCAGGTGGTGAGGGTAGGCAACAACATCTCCTCCCCGCTGATCCTCAACACGGAGGCCCCACAAGGGTGCGTTCTGAGCCCTCTCCTGTACTCCTTGTTCACCCACGACTGCGTGGCCACGCACGCCTCCAACTCAATCATCAAGTTTGCGGACGACACAACAGTGGTAGGCTTGATTACCAACAACGACGAGACGGCCTACAGGGAGGAGGTGAGGGCCCTCGGAGTGTGGTGTCAGGAAAATAACCTCACACTCAACGTCAACAAAACTAAGGAGATGATTGTGGACTTCAGGAAACAGCAGAGGGAACACCCCCCTATCCACATCGATGGAACAGTAGTGGAGAGGGTAGCAAGTTTTAAGTTCCTCGGCATACACATCACAGACAAACTGAATTGGTCCACTCACACAGACAGCGTTGTGAAGAAGGCGCAGCAGCGCCTCTTCAACCTCAGGAGGCTGAAGAAATTCGGCTTGTCACCAAAAGCACTCACAAACTTCTACAGATGCACAATCGAGAGCATCCTGGCGGGCTGTATCACCGCCTGGTACGGCAACTGCTCCGCCCTCAACCGTAAGGCTCTCCAGAGGGTAGTGAGGTCTGCACAACGCATCACCGGGGGCAAACTACCTGCCCTCCAGGACACCTACACCACCCGATGTTACAGGAAGGCCATAAAGATCATCAAGGACATCAACCACCCGAGCCACTGCCTGTTCACCCCGCTATCATCCGGAAGGCGAGGTCAGTACAGGTGCATCAAAGCTGGGACCGAGAGACTGAAAAACAGCTTCTATCTCAAGGCCATCAGACTGTTAAACAGCCACCACTAACATTGAGTGGCTGCTGCCAACACACTGACATTGACACTGACCCAACTCCAGCCACTTTAATAATGGGAATTGATGGGAAATTATGTAAATATATCACTAGCCACTTTAAACAATGCTACCTTATATAATGTTACTTACCCTACATTATTCATCTCATATGCATACGTATATACTGTACTCTATATCATCGACTGCATCCTTATCCATGTATCACTAGCCACTTTAACTATGCCACTTTGTTTACTTTGTCTACAGACTCATCTCATATGTATATACTGTACTCGATACCATCTACTGTATGCTGCTCTGTACCATCACTCATTCATATATCCTTATGTACATATTCTTTATCCCCTTACACTGTGTATAAGACAGTAGTTTTGGAATTGTTAGTTAGATTACTTGTTGGTTATTACTGCATTGTCGGAAATAGAAGCACAAGCATTTCGCTACACTCACATTAACATCTGCTAACCATGTGTATGTGACAAATAAAATTGGATTTGATTTGATTTGAACAGTTGATGTTGAGATGTGTCTGTTACTTGAACTCTGTGAAGCATTTATTTGGGCTGCAATTTGAGGTGCAGTTAACACTAATGAACGTATCCTCTGCAGCAGAGGTAACTCTGGGACTTTCTTTCCTGTGGAGAGCCAGTTTCATCATAGCGCTTGATGGTTTTTGCGACTGCACTTGAAGAAACTTTAAAAGTTCTTGAAATGTTTGCTGTCTACAAACTACTTGTAATAACGTTCCGGAACCCCGACCGTCCACTCAAGAAAACAATTGTTTCGCGGCTGAATCTAGTCAATGATCCCTGGTGTATGTCTTACATATATCCACACTTTCCTTTTCTCTAGCCACAATATCACAAACACAAGATTAGTCCCTTCTCATAGAGGAAGTAGGCAGCCACTCACTTAACAATTCTAATAGGGTGATTTCCAGTGTTAAGATCCCATTTTAACAGCAGAGAAGCGTCATTGGACTCATGCTGCAAAGATAGATTGTCACCCAGAGACAGAAACGAGACACTTCAAGATTTGCATAGAGCTTAATTTGATCTACTTGAGATTACGACTTCCTCCACTCGATGTAATTAAACTCAGATGTGACTAATTAAGTTGACGGAAAAACTGGAATAAATCTGAGCGCTGCTCAGTGTGATGTTCACGTAGGAAACAGCAGACGACTGTTAATATTGTCACTTGATTACTGAACACCCTACACAGGGACTGATCTAGTCAGAGAAGTTACTGGATTGAGGAGATCTGAGATCTGTCAATTTGATGTTCTACAGAAGAGGACTGTTCATGTACAGTACTGACGTCTGACTGTTCTTCTGATTGCTTCTCAGTATTATTTAACCATACCTTATTTATAAAGTAAACACCTATACAAATCAAATCAAATCAAAATGTATTTGTCACATACACATGGTTAGCAGATGTTAATGCGAGTGTAGCGAAATGCTTGTGCTTCTAGTTCCGACAATGCAGTAATAACCAACAAGTAATCTAACTAACAATTCCAAAACTACTGTCTTATACACAGTGTAAGGGGATAAGGAATATGTACATAAGGATATATGAATGAGTGATGGTACAGAGCAGCATACAGTAGATGGTATCGAGTACAGTATATACATATGAGATGAGTATGTAGACAAAGTAAACAAAGTGGCATAGTTAAAGTGGCTAGTGATACATGTATTACATAAGGATGCAGTCGATGATGTAGAGTACAGTATATACATATGCATATGAGATGAATAATGTAGGGTAAGTAACATTATATAAGGTAGCATTCAAGTCGCAACCCAGATACACACAGATAGTCAATGTGACCCTTCCACAGGCCATCCAGCAGCCTCATATTGGCAATGGGCAACAGTCCCACCCTGCCAGTTCAGCAGGCCACCCTGGGTCAGTCATAACACAGGGTTAAGGTGTGAGATCCATTCCCTGTGCTCTAACTGTGTTAACGGCTGTCCAAATGTGACGTTAATCACACAAACAATTAGTGGCCATGTAAACTGGCCTTAATTAAACCTGGGTTAATTGTCGATGAAAGACAATAAAACAGCATTAAAGACTGCTGACTGTTTCACAGAGAGATGACAGAACGCAGATAATATATGTATATACACACACACACAGGACCGAGGCATAAAAGCACAGAACATTTTACATGTACCTCCATTCAAGACAGGTATATAAATATAATCAAATACAAACCACAGCCATGATGTTGGGGAAGCTTTTTTCACTCACATTCCCATCATCACCTGCTCTCATTTGTGTTTGGTGGCTCTATTCATGTGCATAATTGTCAATCTGGTCTGGCCCTGGAGGCTTGATTCATGGCTCTGGATGGGGCTTTTATGGCACCACTACAGACATACAGGAGTTAAAACAGTCTTGTAGTGTTGAGGAACAGATGCTCACACACAGCAGGGCAACAGGTCTGGAGCAATTGGCAACAGTTGTACTGTAGGTCTAGTACAGGTCTCTCCAACCCTGTTCCTGGAGAGCAACACTCCTGTACATTTTCACTCCAACCCTGTTCCTGGAGACCTGCCATCCTGTATGTTTTCAATCCAACCGTGTACCTGGAGAGCCACCCTCCTGTAGGTATTCAATCCAACCATGTTCCTGGAGGCCTACCCTCCTGTAAGTTTTCACCCCTACCCCAGTTTCAGCTAACCTGATTCAGCTGATTACTAGACTCAGGTGGGGTAGATTAAGGTTGGAGTGAAAAACTACAGGTTGGTAGTTCTCCAGGAACAGGGTTGGAGTGAAACCTACAGGATGGTTGCTCTGCATGAACAGGGTTAGAGAGAAAACCCACAGGACGGTAGCTCTGCAGGAACAGGGTTGGAGAGAAAACCCACAGGACGGTAGCTCTGAATGAACAGGGTTGGAGAGAGAACCTACAGGACGGGTAGCTCTGCAGGAACAGGGTTGGAGAGAGAACCTACGGGACAGTAGCTCTGAATGAACAGGGTTGGAGAGAACCCACATGACGGTAGCTCTGCAGGAACAGGGTTGAGAGAACCTACAGGACGGGTAGCTCTGCAGGAACAGTGTTGGAGTGAAAACCTACAGGACGGTAGCTCTGCAGGAACAGGGTTGGAGAGAAAACCCACAGGACGGTAGCTCTGAATGAACAGGGTTGGAGAGAGAACCTACAGGACAGGTAGCTCTGCAGGAACAGGGTTGGAGGAACCTACAGGACGGTAGCTCTGCAGAAACAAGTATTGGAGAGAAATCCCACAGGACGGTAGCTCTGCAGGAACAGGGTTGGAGAGAAAACCTACAGGACGGGTAGCTCTGCAGGAACAGGGTTGGAGAGAGAACCTACGGGACAGTAGCTCTGAATGAACAGGGTTGGAGAGAAATCCCACAGGACGGTAGCTCTGCAGGAACAGGGTTGGAGAGAACCTACAGGACGGGTAGCTCTGCAGGAACAGTGTTGGAGTGAAAACCTACAGGATGGCAGCTCTGCAGGAACAGGGTTGGAGAGAAAACCCACAGGACGGTAGCTCTGAATGAACAGGGTTGGAGAGAGAACCTATAGGACAGGTAGCTCTGCAGGAACAGGGTTGGAGGGAGAACCTATGGGACAGTAGCTCTGCAGGAACAGGGTTGGAGAGAGAACCTACAGGACGGTAGCTCTGCAGGAACAGTGTTGGAGTGAAAACCTACAGGACGGTAGCTCTGCAGGAACAGGGTTGGAGAGAAAACCCACAGGACGGTAGCTCTGAATGAACAGGGTTGGAGAGACAACCTACAGGACGGGTAGCTCTGCAGGAACAGGGTTGGAGAGAGAACCTACGGGACAGTAGCTCTGAATGAACAGGGTTGGAGAGAACCCACAGGACGGTAGCTCTGCAGGAACAGGGTTGAGAGAACGTACAGGACTGGTAGCTCTGCAGGAACAGTGTTGGAGTGAAAACCTACAGGACGGTAGCTCTGCAGGAACAGGGTTGGAGAGAAAACCCATAGGACGGTAGCTCTGAATGAACAGGGTTGGAGAGAGAACCTACAGGACAGGTAGCTCTGCAGGAACAGGGTTGGAGAGAGAACCCACAGGACAGTAGCTCTGAATGAACAGGGTTGGAGAGAGAACCTACAGGACAGGTAGCTCTGCAGGAACAGGGTTGGAGGAACCTACAGGACGGTAGCTCTGCAGAAACAAGTGTTGGAGAGAAATCCCACAGGACGGTAGCTCTGCAGGAACAGGGTTGGAGAGAACCTACAGGACGGGTAGCTCTGCAGGAACAGGGTTGGAGAGAGAACCTACGGGACAGTAGCTCTGAATGAACAGGGTTGGAGAGAAATCCCACAGGACGGTAGCTCTGCAGGAACAGGGTTGGAGAGAACCTACAGGACGGGTAGCTCTGCAGGAACAGGGTTGGAGAGAGAACCTACGGGACAGTAGCTCTAAATGAACAGGGTTGGAGAGAAAACCCACAGGACGGTAGCTCTGCAGGAACAGGGTTGAGAGAACCTACAGGACGGGTAGCTCTGCAGGAACAGTGTTGGAGAGAAAACCCACAGGACGGTAGTTCTGAATGAACAGGGTTGGAGAGAGAACCTACAGGACAGGTAGCTCTGCAGGAACAGGGTTGGAGAGAAAACCCACAGGACGGTAGTTCTGAATGAACAGGGTTGGAGAGAGAACCTACAGGACAGGTAGCTCTGCAGGAACAAGGATGGAGAGAAAACCCACAGGACGGTAGCTCTGCAGGAACAAGTGTTGGAGAGAAAACCCACAGGACGGTAGCTCTGCAGGAACAGAGTTGGAGAGCACTGGTCTAATAGGTCTCCTACAGGTGCTATTGAACATCACACTTGGAGAGTACATCATTGTACAGTACACAAGCCTACCTCAAGCACTAGTAGCAGGTGATAAAAGATATTACATTCAACTCATTGAGTATAAATTGAGCAGAATGCACCCGAAAGCAACAATGCCAGGAACGTTTACCTTTAATTGAATGTTAATCTCTGATTGTAATCACAATTTCCTTAGTCCAGGGTAATTAGCCATTAACAAAAGCGTTATTGGATGTCTATGGACATACACAGGTGGTGATAGACACTGTTCCCTATTGTCAGGTCATAAATAGTACTGGCATGGTTAATTCTCTCTCTCTCTCAGCTGTTCCTTTTTTAGAAGGATTCTTTGGTCAACTGACAGGGAAGTGAAGAATCTGATGTAGTATGAGAGATAAAAAACAACATAAATTCAGCCATACTGCAGAATGCAATCTTTTTCAGTTTTTCTGTGATATATTCCTCTCGATCCCTCTGCCTCTGCCTCTCCCCTAGCTCTCCATTTCCCTCCCTCCCTCCACCTCTCTCTCTCCCTCATTCTCTCTCTCTGCCTCTGCTCTCCAATCCCCCTTGCTCCATCTCCCTCCCTCTTCCCCTCTCTCTTTCTCTCTGTGTCCTCCAGCAGACACACTCATCTCATTAGGTGTGACTGCGGAAGGAAGGTGAGATGGTTACTGTGACAACGGCAGGGAGTCACAGGCGGTGCGGGGCAGAGCTATGCTGAGCGGTGTGGAACAAAGCGTTGACAGGAGCAGAGAGCAGTGGTGTACACCTCTCTCAGCTCTAAGAGGCCTATCACAGACATGTGCCAGATGGAGGGACTGGGAGACTGGAGATCCGCCCTGTTCACCCAGGTAGAAAAGCCCAGACAAAGACGCCATCATCCTCTCCTGGATAACTGCAGTCCTGTGAGAGAGACTGTCACATTAACCAGCTCTGCCTCACTGAGATGCTACAGACAGCGTTTCAAGTTTCAAGCTTTAATATCACATGCAAAAGTACTGTCACGTCCTGACCATAGCGAGCCCTCGGTTCTCTATGGTGTTTAGGTCAGAGCGTGACTGGGGGATTATCTAGTTTATAGATTTCTAGGTTGGTGGTTCGTGTGGTTCCCAATTGGAGGCAGCTGGTAATTGTTGCCTCCAATTGGGGATCATATTTAGGTAGCCTTTTTCCCCACCTGCATTTGTGGGATATTGTTTGTGTTAGTGGTTTGGGCACTACGTCCTCACGGTCTTTGTAAGTTTTGTTATTTTGTTTTGTTAGTTTCACTTAAATATATAATATGGAACTATGCGCCTTGGTCCGCTCATTTCCAAGACGATGACAGAATATCCCACCAACAAAGGACCAAGCAGCATGAAAATAAGGTAAGGAAGTTTTAGACTTGAGAGGACACGAGTTGGCGGCCGAGCAGCGAAGAGTGCCAGAGCCTGTTTGGGAGTCGGAGGAGGAATTTGATGAAAGATTCCAGAGAGAGGTGGTAGCGATGAGAATGCTGCCGTACAGGCGTGCTGAAGTGTGTGTCACCAGTCTGGTGCCACCTGTGCCGGATCCACGCATCAGGCCTCCAGTGCGTCTCCCCAGTCCGATACGTCCTGTCCCTGCTCCTCGCACTCGCCCTGAAGTGTGTGTCACCAGTCTGGTGCCACCTGTGCCGGATCCACGCATCAGGCCTCCAGTGCGTCTCCCCAGTCCGATACGTCCTGTCCCTGCTCCTCGCACTCGCCGGCCCACCTGTACCGGCTCCATGCACTAGGCCTCCAGTGCGCATTCACAGTCCAGAGCTTCCAGTGACTGTTCACAGTCCAGAGCTTCCGGCAACGGTTCCCAGTCCAGAGCTTCCGGCAACGGTTCCCAGTCCAGAGCTTCTGGCTACGGTTCCCAGTCCAGAGCTTCCGGCAATGATTCCCAGTCCAGAGCTTCCGGCAACGGTTTACAGTCCAGAGCTTCCGGCAACGGTTCACAGTCCGGAACCTCCCGCGACGGTCCACAGTCCGGAACCTCCCGCGACGGTCCACGGTCCGGAACCTCCCGCGACGGTCCACGGTCCGGAACCTCCAGCGACGGTCCACGGTCCGGAACCTCCAGCGACGGTCAACGGTCCGGAACCTCAGGCGACGGTCCACGGTCTGGAGCTTCCAGGCAAGGCGTCCAGTACAATGAAATGCCTTTCTTGCAAACTCAAAACCCAACAATGTAATAATCAATAACAATGTATACAAAAAAAAGAAAAACAAATAAATAAAAATAGGAAATATGAAATACACAATAAAGTAAGTAAGAATAATATATACAGGAAATATTTAAAAAGTCAGATCCAATATATCTATGGGGTAACTAGGCTACATTTGAGTACAAAAAGCACTGTACATCACCTTGTGGTGTATCACTAAGTTGCTAACATGATCTATTTTACAGAAGTTTATTTACAAATGCAGAGCACTGTAAGTAGACTCCAATGAAAACAATCTGTTTGAAAAACAAAACACTAACCAGAACACTCAGCCACACTCAAGTGGATATCTCACTGAATGGGAGTCAGTCAGACAGAGTCAGTGTGGCTCTGTTTGTTTCCACTGTGCCAGGAAATTAAGGCCAGTACTGAGGGGCAGGGATAACTTTAGATCTGGTTGAGTGACAGCCCAGTAAACCCAATTGGAAGCATGCCACCCATCAGAGGTACCCACTGTGTTCCACCAGAGGAAAGCCAATGTATTGCATGTACAGTATGTACAGTACAGGTCCAGCCCAGCATTAACACACAGAGAAAGACAACACCGATACAACCCATCTATTGTGAATTGTCCTTACTGTACATAGGGTATCAGGTCAGGTGGGGAAGGGAGGGAGTGTTGATGCTTCTGGGCTGTGACACGGAGAAGTGTCACCCCTGTGACCCAGAGAGAGGTCAGCAGACGCCCATAGCGAAGCAGAGGGGGAGTGAAAACAGCCTTGTGGGGTTTCTGAAGTGTGGACGCTGCCCCCTGTGGTGTGGATGACCTTCACACTGCGTCAGCACTATGAGGCTCTGGCAGGTCCAGCTGGGAGGTGCCAAACTGTTCCAGCCCTCTCCCTCACAACACAAACACACACTTACAATATAGACACACACAAACTAACACACATAACTCAGCTCAAGGCTCGATTCAGTCTAAAACACATCCAAACGTAAAGCTCACATATTATGGGAAAAGAGAGTAAAGAAACAGGACAAAAATATCTAAGCTGATATATTTTCTGCATGCAAATAACCAAAGGCGCAAGCATCAAGATGCACAGCGATCATAAGACAGTAACAAGGAAGGGTGTATGGGGTGAGGCGGGCTTTCTAGCTCAAGGGGAGAACTAAATAGCATTTGAAAGCTTTTGCTGAAAATGTCCTTTTCAACACTAATTACCGTCACAGAGCTAGACAGTAGGCAGAGCAAGAGAGCGAGCGAGAGAAACAGAGGAGAAAGAGAGAGAGAGAGAGGCAGAAGGGGAGGGGTGAGAGAGAGAGAAAAGTGAGGGGGAGAGGGAGTGGGAGTGGGTGCATAAATGGAGCAGAGTATATGTAAGTCATCAGCTTGTCTGACACACTGACACACTAGAGCTCCCTTCAAGTCACCTTCTGCAAACTAGGACCTTTCATACACAGGGGACAAAATTGGTCCCGGCCCATCCAGGGCAGGTGGGTCATAGGGTTAAGAGAATGAACAAACTTCAGTCACATACGCTGCAGGTCCTCCAATGTAACCACAGCTGGGCCCAGCCCAAATTGCCAGACGTTAAGGTAATCTGATTATGAACCAGCTGTCACAGATGGCCTTTGACATACAGTACCAGTCAAAAGTGTGGACACACCTACTCATTCAAAGATTCTTCTTTATTTTTACTATTTTCTACATTGTAGAATAATAGTGAAGACATCAAAACTATGAAAAAAACACATATGGAATCATGTAGTAACCAAAAAAGTGTCAAAGTAGCCACCCTTTGCCTTGATGAAAGCTTTGCACACTCTTGGCATTCTCTCAACCAGCTTCACCTGGGATGCTTTTGTAACAGTCTTGAAGGAGTTCCCACATATGCTGAGCACTTGTTGGCTGCTTTTTTCAACTCATCCCAAACCATCTCAATTGGATTGAGGTTGGGTGATTGCGGAGACCAGGTCATCTGATGCAGCACTCCATCACATAGCCCTTATACAGCCTGGAGGTGTGTTGGGTCATTGTGCTGTTGAAAAACCAAATGATAGTCCCACTAAGCGCAAACAAGATCGGGATGGCGTATCACTGCAGAATGCTGTGGTAGCCATGCAGGTTAAGTGTGACTTGAATTCTAAATAAATCACAGACAGTGCCACCGGCAAAGCACCATCACACCTCCTCCTCCATGCTTCATGGTGGGAACCACACATGTGGAGATCATCCGTTCACCTTCTCTGCATCTCACAAATACACAGCGGTTGGAACCAAAATTTTAAAATTTGGACTCATCAGACCAAAGGACAGATTTCCACCTGTCTAATGTCTATTGCTTGTGTTTTTTGACCCAAGCAAGTCTCTTCTTATTATTGGTGTCCTTTAGTAGTGGTTTCCATGAAGGCCTGATTCACGTAGTCTCCTCTGAACAGTTTATGTTGAGATGTGTCCGTTACTTGAACTCTGTGAAGCATTTATTTGGGCTGCAATTTCTGAGGCTGGTAACTCTAATGAACATAGGTAACTCTGGTTCTTCCTTTCCTGTGGCGGTCCTCATGAGAGCCAGTTTCATCACATTTTACGAATTGACTGACCTTTATGTCTTGAAGTAATGATGGACTGTAATTTATCTTTGCTTATTTGAACTGTTCTTGACATAATATGGACATGGTATTTTACCAAATAGGGCTGTCTTCTGTATACTGCTCCTACCTTGTCACAACACAACTGATTGTCTCAAACGCATTAAGAAGGAACGATATTCCACAAATTAACACCTGTCAATTAAAATGCATTCCAGGTGACTACCTCATGAAGCTAGTTGAGAGAATGCCAAGAGTGTGCAAAGCTGTCATCAAGGCAAAGGGTGGCTACTTTGAAGAATCTCAAATATAACATATATTTCGATTTGTTTTACACTTTTTTTGGTTACTACATTATTCCATATGTGTTATTTCATAGTTTTTATGTCTTCACTATTATTCTACAATGTAGTAAATAATCAAAATAAAGAAACACCCCGGAATGAGTAGGTTTGTCCAAACTTTTGACTGGTAATATATATTTTATCGGTCTCTTCATACATGTGTATATACATTCAGGACAAAAGCTCAGGCAACCTTGTCCTAAGGTCAGAGCACTCAGACATCAGGCTTAATAACATGGACTGTCATTAACATGCATTAGAGGCTTGCAATGAAGGGGCAGCATCTGGTCAATTGGGACGAATGGCCTCTTTGAAGACAGTTATGGTCCATCTCATCCATTTCAATATAACCCTACACCCACACATGGACAAATACACACAGACACACTACAGGCTGCCACCCTTGTTAGAGCGCCAGCCGTATCCAAACTAATGGGGAAAATTGAAATGCCACTGTCAATCAGCTGTGGATTAGAATGTGGTGACGTCAGGTGCTGGGGTTTCCTTGTGATGGTGACAGCCCCACAGAAAGACGGGCGGTGATGAAACAGCTGGGGCGTCACACAGACACAGGAGAATTAGCCATCAGCTGGAAACCTGTTTGCTTCAGTACACCCAGAGTGTTCCCCATCGTAGGGGGAATGAAACAGACTACATTATGCAGAGAGATGGAGAGAGAGAAGAGAGAGAGAGAGACATGAACACGGTGTCCCTGTGATCACAACCACCCGCCACACAGCATAAATCAGAGGGGAAAATCGACTCTTTCATCATCTGAGACCCGTTTGCAGAGGGAATAGCTCTCTGTCATTTTACTGCAGAGGGAAGTGTGTGCGTGTGTATGTACCCACAAACAGCGTGGCATTTGGTACCTTGCTTCTTGGCGATGACAAGTGACAAGTTAACAGAGTTGTCGGCAGAGGGTAGGCTATGCAGGGGGAGAAGGTTTGGTAAGGGGGACGTGGGCTTTACTAAACGCTCTCATCTGTTCATGCCCTCCGGCACTACAGTACTCTTTTATGTAGATGAATCTGTAACAGGGCCTTCCATTTAGCTGTGATATATAAATACATTAAAATAATGGGGAGCTAGTGCTACAGTGCGACGGCTTGGAACGCAATGTCAACAGTCACCTCGGGGCACAGTCTTTTACGGTGTATCAATTAGAAAATAAAACGCAGCATTTCACTGCCCCCCCGCCTCCTCTCCCCCTTCAGTGTTAATTACTGGCCTCTTGAGGGACTTGCTGCTGCCCCGAGAGACTCAGCTTCTTGGTTGGAATCTTTGAGAAAACAAACAGATGCTTAAATGAGTACCTCTTTTCTCAGCCAGAACTAATTTGCCTTCCCTTTTGTTATCAATTGGCACATCTAAAACTGTACAGGAACCATAGGCCCAGGAAGAGAGACCGGAAAGATCCAGGCCTAATATCTTACTCAGAGCCTTACATTCATTTAGGATATATTCTCTGTTGGATTTTATCCTCAGTCTTCACTAATTTTTTCATTTTCTCTCAAGAGAAGTGAATGGGGTCGTAACCTCTGAATTACCTGGAATCAGCTCAAGGCTAAGCTTGATATATTATTGCTGCTAGTTGCCTGTACACATTCTGTAGATCACGTCTTATAAAATATATCCAATCTCACTGTTTGGTATAGTAATTGGATATGATTCATCCGAGTCCCTCGAAATTGCAGCACATTGAAATTAAGAGGCTTTTAAATTAAAGAAAAGGGAAAATTGGACAGCTTCCATCAGACTTCTCCATACTTCCCTCAGGTTAACTAATATATTATGATGCTTCAGGCATAATACACTGTGTGCTAGTATTAGGCTAGGCTACTATTGAAGTACCAGACAGTGACACAGGCTTTATGCATAATCTCACTGCTTCAAACCATAATACTTTAGTATAAATACCAAAAATATGTATGGAGATGGGTGATTATTCACAGATAAAACCCTTTCCCTCCAATCTAAATTTGCCTAGCACGTACCCTAATGTTAACCAGGGGACAACTCTGTAGGGCTAGCATTAGCTAAAACTAGCTAGTGTTAGCGTGTAATCTATTGTGATATCTGAGTCATGTGTCCACCATACTGATTGCTGACACAATCGAGTAGAGGGCCCAGGCCTTGTAGATAATAGAAGTCTATTTTTAGAGCACTAATAAAAAATATAAAAAATGAAGAGGCGGGACGGAGAAAAATCTCATTGACATTGACAATTTTGTAACATTGGAGAACTGAAGGAAGAAGGAAAATGTTATGGGCAACCAAGCAACTAATAAGCTTGAACCTCAGCACTCTGCGTAATGCGACAGCTCATTACAGCCCAATTAGGCATTCAAATCTTTGCTTACCCAGGGTTATTGATGCAAATCAGCCTGGAAAAGATAGCCTGGTGCCAAAAAAAGGAGAAAGAACTGGATCGACAGGGAACGAAAATTGTTGTAAGTACAGGCTCTGTGGCTGGTTGATCGATTTACAAATTCTCTCTGGGGGTAGGCCTATCCAAACCTAAGATGTGATGCTGACAGTATGGAGGACTTTTTCCCTCCGCAATCAAATGGCTTGGCTTCCATCTTAGGTACACTGGGAATACTACGGCTATAAAGGGGATACCAGCTCTAATTCTACCAACAACTGAGTTGTTATTGATGTTGTTGTTGTTATTAGATGATTTAGAGATGAGTGCTAACAGACGTTGGTGGTAAAAAGGTGAATCCGTTTCAAGACTCACCACACACGGGTCAGACATTTAGGCCTTAATGCTCCCTTATTGGACGCTTTCATTTCTTTATTTTCTTGTGGAGCGCTAATTCCTCTCGTCTCCATATGCTCACAGGATTACCACATGGCAGTACATTCTGTGTGGATGAGGCCTGACAGGGGTAATTACTGTAGAGGCCTGTCACTGTTTGTGTCCGCCTGACTGACGGCCTGACTGACGGCCTGACTGACGGCCTGACTGACGGCCTGACTGACGGCCTGACTGACGGCCTGACTGACGGCCTGACTGACGGCCTGACTGTGACTGAAGGCCAAGACATCAATCTCTAACTGACTAGCTGTGGTGGTCCCTTGGACTGAGGTCAGGGTGAGGTAAGGCCCACCGAGTCGGTGTCTCACCATACTAATGGAGAAGTAGGGATGAAATGCAGAAAAGTTCTGTTTGGGTTAACAGACAATACAAAGGAAAAGGAAAAGGGCCTCATCCTCACTTTCAGTTTGCCTTTAATGATGGACAGGATGTCAAGTCACACAAAGTAACAAAAACATTGTGTCAGACAGACAAAAACTGCATAATCATCTCTGGGAGTCTTCTAAGGTCTACTTTAAAACAACATGTTTGTAGGACATGGCAATACACCATAATTACATTTTATTTATTTATTATTATTTTATTTTTATTTTTAGCAAATATATAAAAAATAATAAACAGAAATACCTTATTTACATAAGTATTTGCTATGAGACTCAAAATTGAGCTCAGTTGCATCCTGTTTCCATTGATCATCCTTGAAATGTTTCTACAACTTGATTTGGATCCATCTGTGGTAAATTCAATTGATTGGACATGATTTAGAAAGGCACACACCCATCTATGTAAGGTCCCACAGTTGACAGTGCATATCAGAGCAAAAACCAGCCATGAGGTTGAAGAAATAGTCAGTAGAGTTCCAAGACAGGATTGTGTTGAGGCACAGATTTGGGGAAGGGAACCAAAAATGTTCTGCAGCATTGAAGGTCACCAAGATCACAGTGGCCTCCATCATTCTTAAATGGAAGAAGTTTGGAACCACCTCTTGCTAGAGCTGGCCGCCCAGCCTAACTGAACAATCGAGGGAGAAGGGCCTTGGTCAGGGAGGTGACCAAGAACCCGATGGTCACTCTGACAGACCTCTATAGTTCCTCTGTGGAGATGGGAGAAACTTCCAGAATGACAACCATCTCTGCAGCAATCCACCAATCAGGCCATTATGGTAGACTGACCAGAGTTTGCCAAAAGGCACCTAAAGTAACAAGATGCTCTGCTCTGATGAAACCAAGATTGAACTCTTTGGCTTGAATGCTAAGTGTCACATCTGGAGGAAACCTGTCGGAGATGAACGGAGCAAAGTACAGAGAGATCCTTGATGAAAACCTGCTACAGAGCGCTCAGGACCTCAGACTAAGGCGAAGGTTCACCTTCCAACAGGACAACGACCCTAAGCGCACAGCCAAGACAACGCAGGAGTGGTTTCAAGACAAGTCTCTGAATGTCGTTGAGTAGCCCAACCAGAGCCTGTACTTGAACCCAATCGAACATCTCTGGAGAGACGTGAAAATAGCTGTGCAGAGACACTCCCCATTAAACCTGACAGAGCTTGAGAGGATCTGCAGAGAAGAATGGGAGAAACTCCCCAAATACAGGTGTGCCAATCTTGTACCATCATAGCCAAGAAGACTCAAGGCTGTAATCACTGCCAAAGGTGCTTCAACAAAGTACTGAGTAAAGTGTCTGAATACTTATGTAAATGTGATATTTAAGTTTTATATTTTTAATACATTTGCAGACATTTCTAAAAATCCGTTTTTGCATTGTCATTATGGGGGATTGTGTGAAGATTGATGAGGGGAAAAAACTATCTAATCAATTTTATAATAAGGCTGTAAGATAACTAAATGTGGAAAAAGTAAAAGGTTCTGAATACATTCCCAATGCACTGTACAGAAGGTGTGAATACCACCTACCTTGATAGACGTACATTGTGTACTAAAGTGGTAAGATATTATCAAGGTAGCCGTTACATCTAGCAGACAGTTTATACAGAGTGAGAAAATGGTGGTCTCCATTTTGATTCTCTCCCAAGGTCACAGTAAGGGAAGAAGATATTGGAGTAGACTTGCTCTTCACTCCATCTTATTCACTAGGAGATATCCTCCTCCATCCCTGAGCCACACACACATCCTCAGCACCACACAGCCTGAGCACCTGCCTGGTTCAGCCTGGCTCAACCCAATGTCTACACGTGTCAGGTGGGTAGGACAAGGGAAGAGGGGTTCGTCGTAGCATCACAGAGGCAGGCTGGTTATTTTTGAATTGGCCAATGGTGTAACCTGATAAAGGGCAGCGATCCATCTGTGCTCCACAGTCAACCCTGACTCGGTTTCCAAGGAGACGCCACCCGGGGGAGAGCCAGGGTGGGAGACCTTGAGGGGGAATATTCTCCTGTGCTGCCTGTCTGAAAACCAGTAGGAGTGAGGTAGGGTGGGAGGGATGGAGGGTTGGGGGACAGAAGGGAGTGATGCACCAGCCGCTTCACAGGGGTTAACTATAATCAGACATGACACACACCCTCCCCAGGAAAAGAGTGACAAACGCAACTAGAAATACATGTAGGGAGAGTGACACACACAAACACACACACACCACTGCAAACTACTATCAAGAGACCCTTTGTGAAATACGCAGCAACATCCCAAAATGACATGTCATATTTCATTTTCAGATCATTTTCTTTGCTACCATAAAAAGACAAATGGCTGACAGACAAAAACCTACTGATGCAAATGGCTAGGAAATAAATCCTGCAGGGTTATCATGATATGACAATCATACACTGTCATTTATAATAACATCTTACATTAATGATATCACATCATCATCCATCATACAGTACAGCTGATCCTCCCAAAAAATATATAATATATATAGTACCAGTCAAAAGTTTGGACACACATACTCATTCAAGGGTTTTTCTTTATTTTTACTATTTTCTACATTGTAGAATAATAGTGAAGACATCAAAACTATGAAAAAACACATGGAATCATGTATTAACCAAAAAAGTGTTAAACAAATCTAAATATATTTTATATTTGAGAATGTTTTCAAGTAGCCACCCTTGTTTTGATGACAGCTTTGCAAACCCTTGGAACAGCGATTACGAGCCAGGCCTAATCGCCAAACATCAGTGCAGGACCTAATTAATGCTGTGGCTGACTGGAAGCAAGTCCCCATAGCAATGTTCCAACATCTAGTGGAAACCCTTCACAGAAGAGTGGAGCCTGTTGTATTATCTTTGCAAAAATGTCTTAAAACCTATTTGTGCTGTGTCAATATGGGGTATTGTGTTGGGATTGATGAGGAAAATAAACAATTGAATCCGTTTCAGAATAAGGCTGTAACGTTCCAAAATGTGGAAAGAGTCATGGGGTCTGAATACTTTCTGAATGCACCGTATATAGTCACATGAAATGTGTTGTTTTACAAGGTCAGACATAGTAGTACAGCGCCCTTGGAGCAAATTAGGGTTGAGTGTCTTGCTCAAGGGCACATTGACAGTTTTTCACCTTGTTGGCTCAGGTATTCGAACCAGCAACCTTTCAGTTACTGGTCCAATGCTCTATCTGTTTGGCTACCTGCAACCCCGTAAGTGTAGGTGTGGGCCACCATGCATGTCAAACACATGCAGCTTGATGCCTTCCTTCCCTCCACACAGACAGACACACCGCATCCCTCCCCTCCCTCTGAAGCAGCATGACAAACACTGTGTAATAGAACAACCTAATCCATAGTCCTCCTCGCTAGACGCTATTTGTATTCTGACAGTGGCCCTCACAGCTCTGCTGATAAGAGACTGGCTGTCCTGGTTAGCTGCCTGCTCCCTGCCTCCCTGTCTGGCCCCAGAGCAGAGCAGCAGACATGGCTGTTCTGTTCCCAGGCTTCCACTACACTACAGCAACACCACAACAGCCTCGCCCTGCCTCCCCTATTAAAAGTGGTAACCTTCCACAATCCATCTGCAAGAGGCCAGAGCACAAATTCTGAGCAAATTAGATGAGAAAATAACCATTATTACCAGCAGCTAGCTGAAGCTGTCTTTACTGGGAGCCTGATCACCTGCCTAGTACACACACACTGGTTAACTCCCTCTTTCTCCCTTCATTTCTCTCATATGCACACACATTCTTACCTTCCTTCTTCTCATGCACACAAATATTCAATATTCAGAAGTTTGGGGTCACTTAGAAATGTCTTTGTTTTGAAAGAAAATCACATTTTTGTCCATTAAAATAACATCAATTTGATCAGAAATACAGTGTTGTTAATGTTGTAAATGATTATTGTAGCTGGAAACTGCAGATTTTTTTATGGAATATCTACACAGGTGAACAGAGGCCCAATATCAGCAACCATCACTCCTGTGTTCCAATGGCACATTGTGTTAGCTAATCCAAGTTTATAATTTTAAAAGGCTAATTGATCATTAGAAAAAACATTTGCAATTATGTTAGCACAGCTGAAAACTGTAGTTCTGATTAAAGAAGCAATAAAACTGGCCTTTAGACTAAAAAACAATTACATTTCTAAGTGACCCCAAACTTTTGAACAGTAGTGTACATCCACACCAGCATTCATGCACAGTTGTACACAACAGGCACCTACAGTAAATAGGCCACGAATGCATATACATATCAAGCCTTTTGTGTTACACAGTATAGCATTGAACAGTTGGGATATTGAGAACTATTCATCCTAGCAACAGACTTCTGTTCACCTTGATTTAACTTCTTCGGGATTGGTGTCCCTTCCACAGGATGGTTGAGCTAACGTAGCCTAATGCGATTAGCATTAGTAACAAGAACATTTCCCAGGACATAGACATATCTGATATTGGCAGAAAGCTTAAATTCTTGTCAATCTAACTGCACTGTCCAATTTACACTAGCTGTTACAGTGAAATAATACAATGCTATTGTTTGAGGAAAGTGCACAATTTTGAACATGAAAAGTTATTAATAAACAAATTAGGCACATTTGATACAACATTTTGAACAGATATGCAATGGTTCATTGGATCAGTCTAAAACGTTGCCCATACAATGCTGCCATCTAGTGGCCAAAATCTACATTGCACCTGGGCTGGAATAACATATTGTGGCCTTTCTTGCATTTCAAAGATGATGGTACAAAAAAATAAAAATGAACGGTTGGATTTTTTGGGTATTATCTTTTACCAGATCTACTGTGTTATATTCTCCTACATTCCTTTCACATTTCCACAAACTTCAAAGTGTTTCCTTTCAAATGGTAACAAGAATGTGCATGTCTTTGCTTCAGGGCCTAAGCTACAGGCAGTTAGATTTGGGTATGTAATTTTAGGCTCAAATTTAAAAAAGGGGGCAGATCCTTAAGAGGTTTAACCTTCTTGATTCCAATGTTTACTGTACATCTTTCACTGCATGGATACTGATTACATTATGTGTGCAGTCCAACTACACCCTATGACATTGCCACAATGGAACTTGGATAGAACAACCACAGCAGCGCCCCTGATTCCCATAAAGTCAGCCTGGTTTGGGGTTTAAACTGGGATCAAGTAATCCAACAGAGCAGCACATCAATCATTCTCATCACTCCTACTGCACCTCAAGAACCCAACCGTGGATTGGCTAATCCAAGATGATGCCTCTAATCCAAGGAGTAATGCACAACATCTGGAACTGGCCATCTAAAATGCATATTGTATCCTGACAAACTATTTTGATTGATACAGTAAACAAGTGTAAAATATAATATACACTGTTAATAGGTCACTATCCTGTATTAAGAATAAACACAACAACAACAAAAATATTCTGTTTTAAATACTTTGTATAGATTACAGGGCATTCGGAATGTATTCAGAGCCCTTGGCTTTTTCCACATTTTGTTATGTTTACAGCCTTGTTAAAAAATGTATTAAATAGTTTTCCCCCCTCATCAATCTACACACAATACCCCATAATGACAAAGCAAAAACAGGCTTTTATACAGTTTTGCAAATTTATTACAAATAAAAAAGCTGAAATATCACATTTACATAAGTTTTCAGACCTTTTATTCAGTACTTTGTTGAAGCACCTTTGGCAGCGATTACAGCATTGAGTCTTCTTGGGTATGACGCTAAAAGCTTGGCACACTATTGCTTAAATACAGTATAGTGCTATGTCTGCTTTTTCTGCTCTCTTCTATGCATTAACACCTTTGCTACAATATAAATGAATCAATCCAGTAGTCTGTTTCTGCAGGTGTCAACTCTGTCCTTTTCAGAGTAAATAATGGAACAAATCATCAATTATCAACAAAACCTCCAGCCAGCACAGAGCCTCTAATTTAGACCGCTCTCTCCCTTGGTGTCTGTCCACTACGAGGTGTGATGTCAACGGTGAATGTTCTTCTCTTCTTCCAAACTGCAGGAGACCTTCTCAAAGAGCATAGCAACAGACCAGTCTTCCCTGTAAAAATAGGATGGGCTTGTGTGAAGCAGTTTCAAGGCTTGGGGTACAACACACTCTTCACTTCATTGATTATGCACCCCAGACGTTAAGAGCACAGCTTTACAAGCAATTTCTTCTTGTCTCCTTCATCTCTTTTCCTTTTTTCATCCTTCTTTCAGATTTGGAGCCATTTACCTCACACTGGCATAAATATTTCAACCCTCCAGGATGCGGAAATTCCCCTTTTTTATATACATTACTATTGTATTACACTGGTAATGAAATGTCAATGTTATTTGTGCCTGACAGACAGAAACAGGCCAAAGACAGGGATGACATCCATGTTGTAAAGATGGGACGTGTATGTGGAAGTCCCCCCAAAAAGTAAAAATAAATAAATAAGGGGTACATTTGATTTCTCACTATATTCTATGGTTAATTTTATTGCAGCCATCTGGTATGACTGGTCTTGGTATGTGGAATATGTAACATGCTTGCATATTGGACTGGCTTTCAGCATCTGTCCCTTACGTCCAAGCACACAGAGCACACACTGGGCTTGGAATACAGGCGCCAGGGCATAAGAGTCTGAGCAAACAAACACAGGAGAAAAGGGGAGAAACCGACAGATGTATTGAATGACAGGTCATACAGACACATGTACAAAGCCATGTGTTGTAAAACCGTCCGAAGGGGGCCACTTAAAATAAAATAAAAACACAAGACGAGATATCATTCATAACACAATTGAAATAGAAATTGATTTCTCAAAAACTGCTGCTCAAAATCTAGATTTAAAGAAAGCTTTAATGTGTTTTATTTTATATATCTGAAATGTTTGGTTTATTTTCAGCCTTGTCACCAACTTTCCTATAATTGTCTTAAAACAGCATGTGCTCATTAATGTTTCCTTTCACTTATATTTCAATGTCATTTTAAAGAACTTAGATTATGGGTTAGCCTGGTTTATGCAAAGGACTCTGCGCACGCATGCTTATCACTTTCATTTCTTTGTCCTCCCAATGATATTCATGCAAAATCCCAAAGTGCCATATCTTTGCTCACAGCTGGCAAGTGTAACTAAAGGATTATGCAAGCAGCTTCCACAAGCAAATAGATTTCTCCCACTTCAGAAGAACTGCTACTTTATGCAGCCTATATCTGTACGACAGACATTCACAATAGTTGTTTCAAAGGATCACTTTTACTTGTTCTAATAGTGAATTTCAGAGGGAAAGTGAGAGAGAGAGAAAGAGGTGACAGGAATAGAGTCAGGGAGAGTGGGAAGAGAAGAAAATGGTAAACACATACTGAGTGTGCAAAACATTAGGAACTATTTCCATGACAGATTGACTAGGTGAAAGCTATGATCCCTTATTGATGTCAATCAGTATAGATGAAGGGGAGGAGACAGGTTAAAGAAGGAATTTTAAAATTTGAGACAATTGAGAGATGGATTGTGTATGTGTGCCATTCAGAGGGTGAATGGGCAAGACAAAAGATTTAAGTGCCTTTGAACGGGGTATGGTAGTAGGTGCCAGGCGCACCGGTTTGTGTGTCAAGAACTGCAACGCTGCTTGGTTTTTCACGCTCAACAGTTTCCCATGTTTAGCAAGAATGGTCCACCACCCAAAGGACATCCAGCCAACTTGACACAACTGTAGGAAGCATTGGGGTCAACATGGGCCAGCATCCCTGTGGAACGATTTCAACACCTTGTAGAGTCCATTTCTCAAATAATTGAGGCTGTTCTGGGGGCAAAAGGGGGTGCAGCTCAATATCAGGAAGGTGTTCCTACACTCAGTGTATATAAACTCTGACCCTATCTTTCAAAGATAATTAGTAATAATCCAAGTAACTCCACAAATCTTCATTGTGAAGGGTTTAAACACTGTTTCCCATGCTTGTTCAATGAACCATAAACAATTAATGAACATGAACCTGTGGAACGGTTGTTAAGACACTAACAGCTTACAGACGGTAGGCAATTAAGGTCACAGTTATGAAAACTTAGGACACAAAAGATGCCTTTCTACTGACTCTGAAAAACACCAAAAGAAAGATGCCCAGGGTCCCTGTTCATCTGCGTGAACATGCCTTAGGCATGCTGTAAGGAGGCATGAGGACTGCAGATGTGGCCAGGGCAATACATTTCAATGTCCGTGCAGTGAGACGCCTAATACAGCGCTACATTGAGACATTACGGGCAGCTGATCGTCCTCGCAGTGGCAGACCACGTGTAACAACAGCTGCACAGGATCGGTACATCCGAACATCACACCTGCGGGACAGGTACAGGATGGCAACAACAACTGCCCGAGTTACACCAGGAACGCACAATCTCTCCATCAGTGCTCAGACTGTCCGGGAAAGGCTGAGAGAGGCTGGAATGAGGGCTTGTAGGACTGTTGAAAAGCAGGTCCACACCAGACATCGCCGGCAACAATGTTGCCTATGGGCACAAACCCACCGTCGCTGGACCAGACAGGACTGGCAAAAAGTGCTCTCCACTGACGAGTCGCACTTTTGTCTCACCGGGGGTGATGGTCGGATTCGCGTTTATCGCCGAAGGAATGAGCATTACACTGAGGCCTGTACTCTGGAGCGGGATCGATTTGGAGGTGGAGAGTCCGTCATGGTCTGGGGCGGTGTGTCACAGCATCATCGGACTGAGCTTGTTGTCATTGCAGGCAATCTCAATGCTGCGCATTACAGGGAAGACATCCTCCTCCCTCATGTGGTACCCTTCCTGCAGGCTCATCCTGATATGACCCTCCAGCATGACAATGCCACCAGCCATACTTCTTGTTCTGTGCGTGATTTCCTGCAAGACAAGAATGTCAGTATTCTACCATGGCCAGTGAAGAGCCCAGATCTCAATCCCAATGAGCAGGTCTTTGCCTGTTGGATCGGAGGGTGAGGGCTCGGGACATTCCGCGCAGAAATGTCCGGGAACTTGCAGGTGCCTTGGTGGAAGAGTGGGGTAACATCTCACAGCAAGAACCGGCAAATCTGGTGCAGTCCATGAGGAGAAGATGCACTGCAGTACTTAATGCAGCTGGTGGCTACACCAGATACTGACTGTTATTTTTGATAGTGACCCCCACTTTGTTCAGGGATAAAGTATTCCATTTATTTTAGTCACATGTCTGTGGAACATGTTCAGTTTATGTCTCAGTTGTTGAATCTTGTTTTCATACAAATATTTCAACTTGTTAAGTTTGCTGAAAATAAACGCAGTTGACAGTGAGAGGACATTTATTTTTTTGCTGAGTTTATATTTGTACACTAAAAAATATATATTTTTTACATAAAATGTGCTGAATTTCTTATTGACAAATTAAATACATTTAAGAATAATAACAGGCTTTTTATATCATTTTTATTTTTTTATTTTTTTTTACAAATAATCAAAAGGCCTGCCCCCAACAATAAAAAAAAAACATGAGTAATCAAAGAATATTAGGCAAGTCTTTCTCTCAATCTTTAAAGGTGCATTTGTCAAAATATGATTTTGGCCATGGGGACTTTGATTGATGGTGTGCAGGGAAACACCAGGTGTCCAGCTAAGACTAGACCCATGCTTTTCTACAGGTAAACACCAGGTGTCCAGCTAAGACTAGACCCATGCTTTTCTACAGGTAAACACCAGGTGTCCAGTTAAGACAAGACCCATGCTTTTCTACAGGTAAACACCAGGTGTCCAGCTAAGACTAGACCCATGCTTTTCTACAGGTAAACACCAGGTGTCCAGCTAAGACTAGACCCATGCTTTTCTACAGGTAAACACCAGGTGTCCAGCTAAGACTAGACCCATGCTTTTTTACAGGTAAACACCAGGTGTCCAGCTAAGACTAGACCCATGCTTTTCTACAGGTAAACACCAGGTGTCCAGCTAAGACTAGACCCATGCTTTTTTACAGGTAAACACCAGGTGTCCAGCTAAGACTAGACCCATGCTTTTCTACAGGTAAACACCAGGTGTCCAGCTAAGACTAGACCCATGCTTTTCTACAGGTAAACACCAGGTGTCCAGCTAAGACTAGACCCATGCTTTTCTACAGCTAAACACCAGGTGTCCAGCTAAGACTAGACCCGTGCTTTTCTACAGGTACACACCAGGTGTCCAGCTAAGACTAGACCCATGCTTTTCTACAGGTAAACACCAGGTGTCCAGCTAAGACTAGACCCATGCTTTTCTACAGGTAAACACCAGGTGTCCAGTTAAGACAAGACCCATGCTTTTCTACAGGTAAACACCAGGTGTCCAGCTAAGACTAGACCCATGCTTTTCTACAGGTAAACACCAGGTGTCCAGCTAAGACTAGACCCATGCTTTTCTACAGTACACAATGTCTTTATCAAAACAGCAAAGGGCTAGGGGAGTAACATATGATCACTGTACCATAACGTACATGGATACGTCAGTCAATATCCCTATAGTTAGGACTATTAATTAGTAATGATCTGTAAGAGAAAGTTGGGATATGTCCAACACAGTGACAGGACAATATCTGACTTGAAATATTGAGGAAACAGGTGACCCCAGAGTCCCCTTTGATACAGTCGAAAAGTTTAGAAGCCTCCCAGGCCTTTTTGCTGAGGGAGCATACTCACAGCCCAGCGACGCAGCCCCAATTTCAGCAAATGATTCCTGTAGGAAAACGAGAGCTCTCTCTCCCCTCTCATTTGGGTAGGAAATATAAAGCCTGCGTGAGGTAAAGACAGTATGGGAGAGGCTTGGTAATGGAAGTTTCCGTACATCCCTACAAGCAGCTACTTCCATTATAAATGCAACAGTCCTTTGCAGTAGGCAAAAATGTATATTCAAATAGAAAACGGGAGAAGCGAAGGCATTACTTTATTGCTAGCAATGGTACACATAGTACACAATCTTTGTACGCTTGTGGTTAGAGACTGCTAGATGCTAAATAGGCAGGTTCATAAAGCTACAACTGTAGCAGGAGGAATATAAATATATATCCTTGAGAATGTTTTTTATTTCATCGGTAGATGAACCATTTGAGAGAGCTGGAGAATTTGGCTTTGAGAAACAGACAACAATTATACTTGCCCTAGGAGGCCAGGGGAACATGACCAGGTTTCCATGGTAACTCAAGTACAGCAGAAAGTACCAGGAAAATCAATTCAGATTGAGCTTTTTTTCTATATATTATTTCTACTAAGGCTACAAAGCATGCTTTTGCTCTAAAACCCAATTTAACTATTTTTCTACCGACATACTTAACTACAATGATTGAGGCACTGAACATTTCTCAAACAGTATTAAAAAAAACAGCGCCTCAAATATGTTTAAGCACACAAGTTATATAACACAAGCAATGTACCATGAAAATTCAATTTGAATGCAGTGCTTTAAAATACATGGATATGTGCTGGTACAGGCAGAGGAAATCATCCTCATTCTCAACCGCAGTAACATCTCTCCTTCTCTCCCTTGCTCCCCCCCTCCTCCTTCTTGCTCCATCAGAGGGGCAGCAGCAGCTGTAGGCAGGTGATAAGACTGTGCAGCAGCAGGAGCTGCTCTGATTGGCTGGCTGAACACCTACGCGGATGTGAAGATTGCAGGCTGCGTCTGTCAAAAGGTCAGTCTCCACGGCCGCCACCTTGTGACGTCACAGTCAACAACACTATGAAAGGCTCCATAATACCAAAGGAAGACAGGGACAGATAATTGCTTCCCCTTTCACTACGGTTTGCACAAAATGGAAAATGTCAAGGGTGCACCTACCAACCCCAAGGCAGACGTCTGTGCATCACAAAATCAATCGCATCCCTACTTTACCAGCCTCACTTTTGTTTTTTCAGGTAAGCTGAATCAGGTTTGTTACATTAGTGCAGGGCTGGAACAAAAGCCTGCACATCCAGTTAGCTATACAGGAGAGTTGGCCACCCCTTTTCTAGACCATAAGCATCTTTGTGACAGCCAGGAGAGAGCCACACCTCCACCCTGCTGCCACCAGAAGCACTCAAAATGCCCAATCCCTAAACCATATCACCATGCTATCACCATTCCTCCTGATGAGGAACCGTCTGTCCGTCCTGGATAGATGGCTAGATGAATGGCTGGATGAATGGATGAATGGGTGGATGGATGGATGGATGGATGAGTGGGTGGGTGGGTGGGTGGGTGGGTGGATAAATTGATAGATAGATAGATAGATAGATAGATAGATAGATAGATAGATAGATAGATAGATAGATAGATAGATAGATAGATAGATAGATAGATAGATAGATAGATAGATAGATAGATAGATAGATAGATAGATAGATAGATAGATAGATAGATAGATAGATAGATAGATAGATAGATACTCACACTCAGGGGAGACATACTGTGGTGTAGGCTGAAGGGGGAAGGAGAGGTCAAAGACATGCCACTGGGGCACTTTGTCCATGTTCCTATGGTTAGTGTTACGGAGGAAGGGAGAGGGGGAAAGGACAAGAAGGAGTTTGCCATATTGGGCAGTAGAAAAGGGGAAAATGAAGGCTGATGTTTCATCCATCAAGACAGAGATTCACCTTAAAATAATAATACTGGCAGGCAGCAGTGGACGAGGAGTACTGCTACACTGTAGACACACTGTATAGTAACACTAATAACCGATTTGTATCTAATATTCTAAAAATGCATGATTCAAGCTCAGCTTTGAGTGAACGCAATTGTAAAAGATCTAGATCTAGATATCCACCAACAACACCCAAACTGCAATGCCATTTGTTGTCTGAGATTAGGTCTTTGTTGCACAAGATGCATTGACACTCCACTTGATTAGTTTACTTCAGTGTCTTTAATGTCTTGAGCGTTTCCAATCAGCGCTAAGGTCCCCAGTATGGGCAGAATGTCTCACAGATTTAGTGTGAAAGTTTAAAAGGACTAAATGCTATATACTGTATTTACTAGATTGACCACCCTGAGAGGAAGATGCATTCATCTCAGATTGGAAGGATGAAGGAGAGAGAATAAAATATTTTTGGTCAGTCAGTGGGTGCTTTGTCTTTAAGTGCTTTTTTTCAAGGCTTTTAAGGTGTGATCAGAGACTGTTGCATTCTAGGAGATTGATTGAAAATCAATTGGCCTCTCTTCTTTGTGTTTATCCAGTGTTCTCCAGACCATATAGGAAGTGCCCGCCACAAAACTCGCCACCAACACACCCCGACCAGGGGACGCCTGCCTCACTGCACTATGGGTAAACACAACCCCAAATCTAGGAGTGGTTTATAAACAGAAATGAATTGGTTGTTCCGCCCTTAATTATTTCACGCCGCGCTTATTACTAATCTGTTTCTTGGCCTGCTGCCATGGTGTAGGCTGGCCCAGGTCCAGTCCACCTGTACATCAGTGTAATGCACTAGAAAGGCCCGTTCCTGTTCCGACGACTGATGCCAAACTGCAACATACCATCATAAACCCATCACTGCTTATTAAAGATTAAACCATGCTTAGTACCCATCGCTCCACAGATCGCCACCTAATTATTTTCATCCTAAGCGGCCTAATGGCTGCCATATTGCTTTTACTTAACAGTAAACTGTGATTAAGAATGCCTGCTCAGAGCTATAACGGTGATCAACAGTTGTTGTTTTCTATAGCTCTGATAGGCTGGGTGGCAGGCAGGCACTGTATCAGCAGGAAATCTGGTGCTCGGCCTCCTCAATGGAAAAATTGCTATAATACTGAAGTAATACTGCAGTAATGAATCAGCAGGAAATCTGGTGCTCGGCCTCCTCAATGGAAAATTGCTATAATACTGAAGTAATACTGCAGTAATGAATCAGCAGGAAATCTGGTGCTCGGCCTCCTCAATGGAAAATTGCTATAATACTGAAGTAATACTGCAGTAATGAATCAGCAGGAAATCTGGTGCTCGGCCTCCTCAATGGAAAATTGCTATAATACTGAAGTAATACTGCAGTAATGAATCAGCAGGAAATCTGGTGCTCGGCCTCCTCAATGGAAAATTGCTATAATACTGAAGTAATACTGCAGTAATGAATCAGCAGGAAATCTGGTGCTCGGCCTCCTCAATGGAAAATTGCTATAATACTGAAGTAATACTGCAGTAATGAATCAGCAGGAAATCTGGTGCTCGGCCTCCTCAATGGAAAATTGCTATAATACTGAAGTAATACTGCAGTAATGAATCAGCAGGAAATCTGGTGCTCGGGCTCCTCAATGGAAAATTGCTATACAATAGTAATTCTGCCGTAATACTCTGACTACTTACTGTATACGGTGCACCTCATACAATGAGAAAATACTCACATCGTACAATGTGAAAATACACAAACAATTATATCCCTCCCGCCATGGTTGGGGTCATACACACAATACCCCAGAATGACAAAGCAAAAACAGTTTATTAGAAATGTTTGCACATTTATATATATAAAAAAAGAAGGAAATATCACATTTACATAAGTTTTCAGACCCATTACTCAGTACTTTGTTGAAGGACTTTTGGCAGCAATTACAGCCTCGAGTCTTCTTGGGTATGACGCTACAAACTTGGCACAACTGTATTTGGGGAGTTTCTCCCATTCTTCTCTGCAGAACCTCTCAAGCTGTGTCAGGTCCCGAAGCCACTCCTGCATTGTCTTGGATGTGTGCTTAGGGTCGTTGTCCTGTTGGAAGATGAACCTTTACCCCAGTCTGAGATCCTGAGCGCTCTAGAGCAGGTCTTCATCAAGGATCTCTCTGCACTTTGTTCTGTTCATCTTTCCCTCAATCCGGACTAGTCTCCCAGTCCCTGCCGCTGAAAAACATCCCCAAAGTATGATGCTGCCACCACCATGCTTCACCGTAGGGATGGTGTCAGGTTTCCTCCAGACGTTATGCTTGACATTCAGGCCAAAGAGTTCAATCTTGGTTTCATCAGATCAGAGAATCTTGTTCCTCGTAATCTGAGAGTCCTTTAGGTGCCTTTTGGCAAACTCCAAGTGGGCTGTCATGTGCCTTTTACTGAAGAGTGTCTCCTGTCTGGCCACTGTAACATAAAGGCCTGATTGGTGGAGTGCTGCAGAGATGGTTGTCCTTCTGGAAGGTTCTCCCATCTCCACAGAGAAACTCTGAAGCTCAGTCAAAATGACCATCGGGTTATTGGTCACCTTCATGACCAACGCCCTTCTCCCCCGATTGCTCCGTTTGGCCGGGTGGCCAACTCTAGGAAGAGTCTTGGTGGTTCCAAACTTCTTTCAATTAAGAATGATGTAGGCCACTGTGTTCTTGGGGTCCTTCAATGATGCAGACATTTTTTGGCACCCTTCCACACAATCAAGCTCTACAGATTTTTCCTTGGCTGCATGGCTTGGTTTTTGCTCTGACATGCACTGACAACTGTGGAACCTTATATAGACAGGTGTGTGCCTTTCCAAATCATGTCCATGTATGTCCATATAACAAATATAGCACTGTGTGATGTACATTTAGATCAACAACCAACCCCAGACCACCTCCTCTGCTCACTCCACTCACATATAAAAGGATCCATTATCCCCTCACCCCAATTCCCCAAACTCCCCTTCACACAGCATTCATGCTGCAAATGCACAAATGCATCCTTCAGCTCATGTTCCCATAATTCTCTCTGGCAGCCATGTGATTAATGCACACAAGTATTGATATTTCTGAATTGTATCGTTCTCAACACACACACACACACTCACAGACGTGCATACACACTCCCAATACCCCATCTCCCCAGCTTTCCAGCAGCTGTGCATGAGTAGACTATGAACTGGGATCTAGTGAAAGATGAGGGTCAGCATTTTAGTTGCTGCTGCTCTGGTTGGAGCAGGAGTACAATTATGTGCTGTGTTGTTTCATAAGGCTTTACTGCAGGGTGGGAGGAATAGCACACGCAGGCACCACGCATACACGCACAAACACACTAGCCCAGGGCTGCCTCGCGATCGTTCTGTGGTTAGATAGAGATCATGTTTTCCCTCCTCCTGAGAGAGAGCGAGAGAGAGAGCGAGAGAGAGAGCGAGAGAGAGAGAGAGAGAGAGAGAGAGAGAGAGAGAGAGAGAGAGAGAGAGAGAGAGAGAGAGAGAGAGAGAGAGAGAGAGAGAGAGAGACATTACAATGTGGCCTATGCAGTGCAGTGTGGACGCCTTTGTTTACCAAGGAAAACTTCAGCCTCGCCCACTCTCCTCTCCATCTTCTTCTTCCCCCTCGGCAGACCAAGCGAACCAGTGATATCTTATTTCTGCCCTCTTTTCAAGGTTGGCCTGACTTTGGGTTGGATCCAAGTTGATTTAACTGTCCTGTCTCTGCCTGCCTGTAGGTGCCCTCTGTCAATCCCAGTGAAAAATGGGGAGGCGTCATGAAGCTGTCTAGATTAATCCCTGCTCTGTGATGATGGCTTCCTTCCTTCCCTACTCTAGTTTATGTAAGGGCATCCCAGACATTATGGAGATTGGCTGGTTAAGACACTGATGCTATTAGCAGGCATACTCCTTGATAAGCTTTGATTAGCACTGCTCAAGACATTGAATGAGGGTGAGTGGCGTCAAGAGCAGTGTGAGAGATTTCCGAGGCATTTAAACAGTTAGTGTAAAGTACACAGTTGTGAAGCAGCCCACATAAATGTGACGGAAAAATGTATCCAGGGGCTCTGGTAATGCTCCGAGCATTGGACGACGAAATTTGCATAAATCAAATAGAAAACAGTGTTTTGCAGCCAGCAGGAATTGACTTGGGCCTTCTGCCAAGTGTTATGCAACGGAGGAAGGCAGGCTGGCAGTCAAGGAAGAAGACTCACTGATCATCCAGGATAGAGACTTTAAGGCTGCATCAGTAGAATTGTAAGGTCCCTTTCTCTGACCACCAAGACCCCTGAGCCGTTATAGAAGGTCAAATCCAGAAGATTATACAGTATATACAGTACCAGTCAAAAGTTTGGAAACACCTACTCATTCAAGTATTTTCACTATTTTCTACATTGTAGAATAATAGTGAATACATCAAAACTATGAAATAACATATATGGAATCACGTAGTAACCAAAGAAAGTGTTAAACAAATCAAAATATATTTTAGATTCTTCAAATAGCCACCCTTTTCCTTGATGACAGCTTTGCACACTCTTGGAATTCTCTCAACTAGCTTCACCTGGAATGCTTTTTCAACAGTCTTGAAGGAGTTCCCATATATGTTGAGCACTTGTTGGCTGCTTTTCCTTCACTCTGCAGTCCAACTCATCCCAAACCATCTCAATTGGATTGAGGTTAGGTGAAAGTTGAGGTCAGGTCATCTGATGCAGCACTCCACCACTCTCCTTCTTGGTCAAATAGCCCTTACACAGCCTGGAGGTGTGTTGGGTCATTGTCCTGTTGAAAAACAAATGATAGTCCCACTAAGCGCAAACCAGTTGGGATGGTGTGTCGCTGCAGAATTCTGTGGTAGCCATGCTGGTTAAGTGTGCCTTGAATTCTAAATAAATCACTGTCAGTGTCACCAGCAAAGCACCCCCACACCATCACACCTCCTCTTCCATGCTTGTCTCTCACAAAGACACGGCCTATCAGACCAAAGGACAGATTTCCACCGGTCTAATGTTCTTTGCTCATGTTTCTTGTCCCAAGCAAGTCTCATCCTCTTATTGTGTCCTTTGGTAGTGGTTTCTTTGCAGCAATTCGACCATGAATTGGGGCGGCAGGTAGCCTAGTGGTTAGAGTGTTTGGCCATTAACCGAAAGGTTGATAGATTAAATCCCCGAGCTGACAAGGTAAAAATCTGTCGTTCTGTCCCTGAACAAGGCAGTTAACCCACTGTTCCTAGGCCGTCATTGTAAATAAGAATTTGTTCTTAACTGACTTGCCTAGTTAAATAAAGGTTCAAGCCTGATTCACGCAGTCTGCTCTGAAAAGTTCATGTTGAGATGTGTATATAACTTGAACTCTGTGAAGCATTTATTTGGACTGCAATTTCTGAGCATGGTAACGCGAATGAACTTATCCTCTGCAGCAGAGGTAATTCAGGGTCTTCCTTTCCTGTGGCGGTCCTCATGTGAGCCAGTTTCATCATAGCGCTTGATGGTTTTTGCGACTGCACTTGAAGAAACATTCAAAGTTCTTGAAATGTTCCAGATTGACTGACCTTCATGTCTTAAAGTAATGATGGACTGTCATTTCTCTTAGCTTGTTTGAGCTGTTCTTGCCATAATATGGACTTGGTCTTTTACCAAATAGGGCTGTCTTCTGTATACCACCCCTACTGGCTCAAATGCATTAAGAAGGAAAGAAATTCCACCTTTTTAACTTTTAACAAGGCACACCTGTTAATTTAAATGCTTTCCAGGTGACTACCTCATGAAGCTGGTTGAGACAATGCCAAGAGTGTGCAAATGATGGCTACTTTGAAGAATCTCTTGTATTACACCTTTTTGGTTCCTACATGATTCCATATGTGTTATTTAATAGTTTTGATGTCTACACTATTATTCTACAATGTAGAAAATAGTAAAAAAAGAAAGAAAGAAAAACCCTTGAATGAGCAGGTGTGTCCAAACTTTTGACTGGTACTGTACATGACTGCATGTAATACCATTATGGTATTGTACCAAAACTGGGAACTAGGAAAGATGCTCAGTATGCAATGTATTCACCAATAATAACAAATATCTTTCAACAACATTCCTTATAAGTGAGCAAGGGAAAGAGGTGATGAGAGAGAGAGGAGAGAGAGAAAGAGAGGAGAGAGAAGGAGAGGGAGAAACAGAGGATACAGAAGAGGAGGGAGAGGCTTACAGTCATCCCTCTCCTCCAGCATTGCAATAAGCCTGTGCCTTAATGCTTGAGAAAAGCTTCCCTTGCACCATCTCCAGCTTAATCTTCAGCTTGAAAAGATGAAAGGCACGTGTGTTTGTTCTAATGAGAAAGCACTATCTCCAGGCACCAGAGGACCAGTCTCTACTTTTCCTCCCAGCAGCAGTAGGCAGACACTGGCCGTCTCGCCCATACACAGACCTTGTACCTGTCTGTCTGTCTGGGGCAATGTGATGCAGCAGCACTATCGCAACATCCCGACACTTAAATTAACATTTAAATATTTTCAAATGTTTGCAAATGCCAGCAAACAACATGTGTAAGATACTGTATACACAGTAAGCTGTTTGCTCAAGAGAAAGTCCCACCTCACATGGATGAATACAAGTTTCCCAGTAGGTGCAGAGTGTAGCATCATTGGAGGAGACTGAAACCCAGAGGACCAATGCAGGGACATGCAGGGCCGGGGTCTGAATGAGACGGGTTCACTGTGCAGCAAACCCCACCTCTGCCTCATCCAGCAAAACAAAGAGGAAGAGTGTGAGAGAGAAGAGAGGAAGAAGTTGTTATTGTATAACCATAGGACTCATAAATGCATTGTAAATCACCCCATCCAAGGGGAACACACACCTGTATGACAACATGTTGTATGCATCCCTTAGAGAGGTGGTTTTGATCAGCCTTTTTCCATCAAGGCCCCCTCATTAAATTGGATCACATGTGAAAGGTGAGAGACAAAGGCAAAGCAGATGCGGAAGACAAAAAGATGTCCAGCCCATCCCGTATTCAACAGCCCCACCACTTGATACATAAAAAAGCTGGAGATGCATTAGGCGTCCCATATAAAAGGCAGCCGCGCTGCAAGCTCCACTCCTCTGCTTTGTTCTCTTTCATCTCCCTATTAGCTCTGTCAATTGTTTATCAAAAGCAGAGAGGAGCCAGGCGGCTGCTGTGAATTTGAAAAGCCGCACGGCGAGGTACATTTTAAAATGCATGACAGGTTAATGGTAAGTTAGTGGCAACATTAGGGCTTGTGAGTTGCGGTGCTCATTCAGATTGAAAACAGGGCCACTTCAAATGACTACTAAGCAGTCCTTTTTTTAAGAGGTCATTCATATTGTAATTAACTTTTCAATCACAGTTGATTAATTAAGACCGGCCCTAGTCTGTAATTATACATATTCTTTCCCCTGACATGAATCAATGGAAATGTACAGGTTTCAGATGAGACGCAATGCAAACCAGTCCCTTGTACATATTAATATATGATTTATAGGGTAAAATCTTATGCTAAGGTGTCTACTTTAAAGGGGTTATATGATACAATAATCTATCAAATACATACATATTTGACTGAACAACCACAAAGAAATGATTGTATAGTGAATAAAATGTCCAAATCTATAATAATTATTATTATTTGGAAGCTAATACTGATGTTTGTAAACATTAAAAACCAACATGTATAATATCTGCCATCAGAGGCCCTGGTTGAGGTGGATCTGTTGTGTGTGGAATGTGTTTTAGTCTTTGAATTCCAATAGAAAGTCTGACTGCGGATGTGTGCTTGATGTAACTGTTCCCAACCGAAAACCTTAGATTAATAATTTAGCACAGCGGTTGGATAGCTTTATTTTGTGTCCACCGAGACAAAGTCTTCTTTCATGAAAAATTTAGAGTGCAGGGTTGGCAACCCTCAGAGAAGAATAGGTTAGGTCAAACTTATCTGTTTCCAGGCCTGGTTGATAACCTCACGCTAACACATTTACAAACACACACACACACGCATGCACGCACGCACGCACGCACACACACACACACACACACACACACACACTCACACACACACACACACACACACACACACACACACACACACACACACACACACACACACACACACACACACGCACACGCACACACGCACGCACACGCACACGCACACGCACACGCACACACACACACACACACACACAACCTGGGGTCAAACTCCTGGTAAAGAAATAAAACACACACACCTTTAAATGCACTTTGTAAACATACGCAGTAAACATACCCTCTCCATAACTGTGTAAGGTGCGCATTTGCTCATGTATCAGAACATCATCAAATATTTAGCAAGGAAAGAGCAGTGATCCTGACCATGATACTGATGCTTCTGACAAGCCTCCTGTGGCTTGATAGTTATTGGAATAAACAGGGAACAATCCCATCTAGGTGATTTTTAATGCATGTAAAAGCACTCCTAAGAACTGGGTGATGATAAAGCATCAGTGCTCCTACACGTTATTCACCTTTAAAACACCCTGGCTGTTTTGAAGTAAAAAATAAAGGTTCCATAGGACTACAATACTGCATGACCTAAACTCACTTAAAAACCCACAAGCTATTATAAACTTGCCCTGTGTTATACAGTTAAGCACATAATTAAAACGAGAAAAGTCAAAATTCCGCTTTCCATACTACTTTTCAAGGCCATGCATGTTACACAGTAAAAAGTGATGACTTCTAGGTTTCCCAGATGCTAGCATCTTTTTTAGTCTTGTCTGAATCTGCAAAACTCATGTGCAGTCATTATAGACCATATCATATCTCCTTACAGAAGCAGAAACAGTGTAAAGCCCTCGACTAGCAACCAGTACACACAGACATGGATCACAGAAGGGATCTTTGTGCTTGAGCAAACACATTTAAAATGTCAAGAAAACATGTCCCACAATATAAAGCAAAATTGCCCAGAGGCTGGTTAATGGTCTAACAGGAGAGTTGTCGTTTAATATACAATATCAACCTGTTCAATGAATGGTTCCAATCGAGGGGGGTGGGATCAACATGACAGACAGACATTAGCCTGGCTATTGCTGTAGGTAGACAGGATTCCATGGAGCTCCAGTAAAGGTTGACTGAGACCACAAGCAGGTAAGTCACAGAGAGACAGAGAACAGTGGCCCAAGCACACAGAGCAGAGCAGGGAAGGCTTCCCATTCAGACATTTTGCGATCCATTGCACTGTCTGTGTAAACAAATCTTATTTTGCTAGCTACACCTACGAATCATTCCATTGAACGTGTAATCCAATAGCTGATTTGAAGAGTCCAAGCAAGGAATTGAACAAAATTCTGACCAAGATATACGAATGTTGTCTTACCTGAGGATAGTGAGACTGTGTCTTTCTCCCACGATACGACAGTGACGTAAGCCTCCACGGAGGCAGGGATAATGCACTTGAAGACCGCTACATTGCCTCTCATGGCTTTCTGGTCCTCCACCCGGACCGTGTAGGGTTCCCGAAATACTGAGGATAGCAAGAGGGGTGGCATTTGGCAAAGGCAAATTAATACATATAAGAAGAAATTAAGGAATGACAACAACAACAGCTACTATTTCAAATAAACACTTACCGGCCTTAATGTGGACATCTTGGCTTCTTATTTTCCCTGAAGGATTTTCAGCTGTGCAATAGTAGGTATTGTCATGGATTAGCTTACTAAAGCTGGAGGGGAGGAAGTTAAAGATCTGGAGGGTGCCATTGGGGTGCACGTGGCGGATCCCGGGCACATCGTAGATCTCCTCTCCGGTGGCCAGGTACCAGCGCAGCGAGGCGGGTGGCACCCCTGCAGCGGGACAGGGCACCAGGGTCCCTGTGGTGCTGGCAAACACTACCTCTTGCAGAGATGCATTGACAAAATATAAGCTGGAACGTAGATCTTCACTAAAAACTGCAAGAGAGGAGAACAAAGAGTACAAAAACATTAGATGACAAGACAACTGACTTGAATGGGTATACTACAGGAGTAGGATCTTAATTTGATCACTTTTTTGTTGCTGATAATTTTCCTGCTGAGAAAATGCAGATGAGCTTCATGATTTACATAAATTCACTGAAAACCATGTGTACTAACCTTGGAATTCATAGCACACAGTTATATTAACAGTATTACAATTGTGACTAATCTTTCAAATCCTGTTGCTGCAGGATTATTTTGCTGCGACAATACTTGTCAAATTAAGATCCATATGTATGTTTACTTCTAAATACATCAAGACAGTAGTTGTATACTTGGCCATGATGAAACAAATGAATTATTTGTTATGGATCTGGGCCCAGATTCACAAAACACTTCTTATGCAAAAACTTAAGAAGCTGCTTAAGAAAAAAGATAAGAAGTTGATCAAATAATTTGTAAGTGCAATTCCTCAACAATATCTTAAGATTTTATGATTTTCTTACGAACTCCTCAAATATCTTCTTACATGTCTTCTTAAGATGTTTGTTGCTAGGCAACTGATTTACCTAGCTATCTAACTAGCAATGGCAATCATGTTAGCAAATTTCCAACTGAGATTACTGATGTAAAACATGTTATTGGGTTTAAAATAATAAATACTGAAACTTTCAGATAAAGTTTGTGAGTAAAGGCCTCCCGGGTGGTGCAGTGGTCTAAGGGGGGTGGGATCAACATGACAGACAGACATTAGCCTGGCTATTGCTGTAGGTAGACAGGATTCCATGGAGCTCCAGTAAACTTTGACTGAGACCACAAGCAGGTAAGTCACAGAGAGACAGAGAACAGTGGCCCAAGCACACAGAGCAGAGCGGGGAAGGCTTCCCATTCAGACATTTTGGGATCCATAGCACTGTCTGTGCAACTTTTTGCCTCAGGTGAAACATAAGAAACAAAAACCTTTTTGAGGAATAGCAACTTTGCTTAACTTTCTTCTTAAATCTATAGTTAACAGGCCCTGAAGTGAGGCCATTTGCTCATCAACAGCATTGAACATATATGCTGCTTTGGTTGAGCAGGGGAGCAACAAGCGGGAAAGGAGTGTTGATGATGTAAAAGTGTGTGTCGTTATGTAGCTCCCTTGAAAGGGAGAGAAACACGAAGTGGGACCAATTAGCATCAGTTGGCTGGCTCAGTGCTAATCGTTAGGTGGTTGATTTCTGAGTGGTGTATAAACTGAGTGTACAAAACATTCTGAACACCTGCTCTTTCATGACATATTGATGTCACTTGTGAAATCCACTTCAATCAGTGTAGATGAAGGGGAGGAGACATGTTAAATAAGTATTTTAAGCCTTGAGACAATTGAGGCATGAATTGTGTATGTGTGTCATACAGAGGGTGACTGGGCAAGACAAAATGATAATATATGGCAAGATTTATTTACCTTTGAACTGGGTATGGTAGTAGGTGCCAGGGCTGCTGGGTTTTTCATGCTCAACAGTTTCCCATGTGTATAAAGAATGGTCCACCACCCAAAGGATGTCCAGCCAATTTGACAGAACTGTGAAAAGCATTGGAGTCAACATGGGCCAGCATCCCTGTGGAACGCTTTCGACACCTTGTAGAGTCCATGCCCTGACGAATTGAGGCTGTTCTAAGGGCAAATTTTGGTGCGACTCAATATTAGGAAGGTGTTCTTAATGTTTTGTACACTCAGTGTATCATTTCTCCTGGCTGAGCATGGCCCTGTGCCTGCTGCCTACCTCTGGATATCTGTCTGGTGTCAGAGTCAGTGCCTAGCAGTAAATGGCTTACCAGTGACAGCTATCTAGGCCTCCCTGTGGATAAAACATTTCAGAACTTCATAAATTTCGAACAAGGTTTCAAATCGCAATGGTTTCAACCCTCTCTCTGCTCCAGGGGCTTTGACCCGCAAAGAGATACACTCAAACACACAACCATGCACGCACACACACACACAAATAAAAAATGAAAACCAAATGGACAAAAAATTGTGTAAGTAGGCTACCAACTCAAATTTTAGTAATTATGTGGGAATCCAGTGTCCATAGCTTGGTTTCCATCCAATTGGCGCCAGATTTTCAGGTTAATATTCTAAAATCCGCATAAAGAAAATTTGCATTTTCTCACCAGTGTTGTGTTCGCAACAAACAAACTTGTTAAGGATACAAATCAATGTGATGACAAGTAGTGCACACAAAATGTACTTTTTGGCTTAAGTTTTCATGTCCCTAATAAAAATAAAACGTTCAATGTGTTTCTGTCGCATTTGCAACTCTACCGATAGTTTTGTCACAAATGTGGCTACTCTGGTCTTGGTACGTGCTCTCTAGTCAACAGCTCTCAGATACAGTGTGGACAGGCTGTGCAGGTAGGCTAGTCTACATGATGATATTATTATGGATGATTTCTGGGGGGGGTCAAACGGCAGTCAAGCATTGATCATCATGCCATGACCCTCGATATGAAAAGAGCATAAACCTCAGCACCATGAACTTTCACCAGTCTTTTCTCCCCAATTTTTTCTCCCCAATTTCATGGTATTAGTAGCTACTATCTTGTCTCATCGCTACAACTTGGGAGAGACGAAGGTTGAAAGTCGTGCATCCTCCGATACACAACCCAACCAAGCCGCACTGCGTAACTGCTTGCGTGCATCCAACCCGGAAGCCAGCCGCACCAATGTGTCGGAGGCAACCTTGGTTAGTGCGCACAGTGCCCGGCCCGCCACAGGAGTCACTGGTGAGACAAGGACAAGGACATCCCTACCGGCCAAGCCCTCCCTAACCCGGACGACGCTAGGCCAATTGTGCGTCGCCCCGCGGCCGGTTACGACATAGCCTGGGCGCGAACCCAGAGTCTCTGATGGCACAGCTGGCGCTGCAATACAGCGCCCTTAACCACTGCGCCACTCTGAGGCCCCACTCTGTGAAATTTATCACAACTTGTTTAATCTGTATCCTAAGAAACTGCATGATTTTCCGAGTCGTAGTGGAAGGACCACACGCCAAGTTTACTTTAATATCATGATTATTATATCAACATTTGTGCACAAATGTATTTCCACCGCCATTTCTCGCTTAATACATTTTACAGACACCAAAAGATCCCAACATGTAGAACAAACTAATTATCTGTCAGCACTTATACATTTGTATCGAAACTTGCATATTGATCTACCAAGGTTTGAGAGTCTGTTCAATTGACCCCATTTACTCTAGAAGGCATTAACGAAAACGAAAACAACAAACTGGGAGAAAACACAATCCTGTATAACCTGTGGCTCATCCATAACTGTATTTCTATGGCAGAGAGTCGGCCTGAGAGAATCCCTGGCTGTGACTGCGCTCATTCCTTAGTAGGTGATGAAGGCGCTAGCTGAGCATTAGCCTCCTCAGATAGATCAATCTGTCAATGGCAGTCGTACACACAGAGGACAGACGATAGGGATGACTCATGACGCACACCCACACATGCTTTCACAGACACTTAGGGGTATCCTGAGTCTAGCTGCGTGACGCCCATGACTTCCAACAGAGAGGTCTACCCAGGACACTGATTTGTTTCTCTCTCTATGCCTCCCTCCCTCTATCTCTGATTGATTCTAGCTTGTTTCTGTGGTACTAGCATCTGCAACATAGCTCCAGGAAGGTTTGAATGTTGTCTATGATGGACCTAGGCTTATCCATTTGTAACACAGTTAATTATGTTTCCACTTGCCACTGCAGAAATGTGTGTTTAATGTTTATGTATTCTAATTGGTTGGTTTAAGTCAGATGTCAATAAGTGGTAATGTCATTGGCTACGCTTGCAGAAAGGGGGAGATTGGAAACGTCAATTCTTGCTAGTCTGATTTTGACATGCAAGCTGTAGGTCACGTTCTGAAATACTGTCATCTATTTCCATATTTCCATATTTACAATGTGTACATTTCCTAATATAATATACACACACCCACACACATGCATATGTGTACGGTACCTGTTAGATATTGGGGGCATCCTGGGATGTGCTTTTCTATGTTATTGTTGAAAGAGTGAATTAGCTAGCATGCTCTTATTGTAATGGTCACATTAGCTCTCTGCTAATTCACAGTTATTTCCATGCTAACAGATTAATCATGAATCTACAGCCATCAACATAATGTGCATCCTTGTGTCTATTGTCAGAATAAACACCAATCACCTGGGACCACTGGCTGGACTTTCTTTAAAAACACAACGCAGGAGAGTTACGAAGTACAAACCCACCTGTTACACATTGAAGCCCATCATGATTTGCCCAATAACAAATAAATAACATTGATTGAGAGAAAAAAAAGACTAGTTCTATCAAGGTTGTGCCTGTTTAAATCTTTTAAAATGGAGTGAAATTCTTATTGCTATGTGTGGGTGTGTAGCTGCTTTAAAGACTCAATTGAAAAGAATACATCAAAGTCATATCAAATTGTAATTCATTCCCTTTTGCAGCTGGGGCTGAAGTAGAACCCTTCCTTGTGGCATATTGATAATACAGCCTCAGACATGAGGGAGAGATCAAAACCAACCTGTAGGTGTGCCAAGTCATTTTAATGAAAAATCCTCTGAAACCATCAATGTGTAGGTGTCTTAAATAATTATTCAATAATTGGTGGTGATGTTCATATTTTAGAAACATTAAAATACCAATTGCATTGATACAACGTAAGATATGTTGAATATAATATTTGACGGCTTTCTAAAATTCTCTGTCTCAAACATTTCAGTGTTACAGATCTTTGGCGGTTTATCAAGAGCAATCTGAGCCAATTGCTGAGAACGAAAACAGATGCAGCACCCATTAGATTTATAACACTAGCAACACAAGAAGTCCTTTATAGTAATTACATACAGAAAAAAACACTGTCCAATACAATTCCCAAACAACAAACCGTTCTATTCAATTTGACTCAAATGCGTTCCACAGGGATACTGTGGCCCATTCAGGGATACTGGCCCCTTCATCTACACTGATAGAAGTGGATTTAACAAGTGAAATCAATAAGGGATCATAGGTTCCACCTGGTCACTCTATGTCATGGAAAGAGCAGGTGTTCATAATGTTTTGTACATGCAGTCTATACACTGAAAGCAGAAAATGTCACAATAGTAAATGTACATCAAAGGAGTGTGACACTTTGAAAAGCTTGTATTCTGAGTACTGAAAAGAAATGGGAATAGCGACAGTGGGTTCAGCATATTTCACATTCGTCATATTTCCTCTATTCTACTGAGCCTTATTTACTTTATGTTAATTTTTTCATATTTTCTTACTTCTTATTGTTGTTGCATTGTCAAGAAGGAACGGGCAAGTAAGCATTGTGTTGGACGGTGTATACCATGTGTCTCCTGAACATACGACTAATTAAACTTGAAACTCATAAAAGCGACTCAATTTAGCACCGTGTTGTCATAACAAAGATTGTTTTGATAAGACCAACTGCAGAGAAGTCAAAGATCCTTGTGGATCTAATCATACTGAGTACCATGTCACTGCACTGCTACACCCATTCCTAACGGAGCAGCTCTACATGAGTTACTCTACAAAGGGTTCATCCAACCTCCTCAGAGGCCCCACTAAGGGTCATGCTTCTCATGCCCGAACAACTTCTCTCAAACCTAACCACTTACTAAATAACCACAGAGGTCATTTGTAATTGCCATAATTTTTCATGGGCTGAACCATAAAGTCGAAAGAAGTGACACTGTTCAATAATGTATTATATCCATCTATAATTAACCAAGCTTTGTTTCTATCAGCAAAGCTGGAGGGAGAAGAAAAAAGACAAGGCCACTTCATTGCCACTGTCTTTTTCAGTGAGAAGGGGGGAGGATTCCAGTTGGGAATATAAATCAGGAACATTTTATACACACAAACATATCCCTGAACAGATTTACATTTCCTAGATTTGTAAATGTTGTAGATGTTAGATAGCCCAGAGATGGGCATCCAACCATGAAAAACAAACAAGGAGAATGTTTATGCCAGAGGCAAATGATGCCTGGTGTTAAGTCCACATATCTAGCAACTACTGTACTGTAGCTTCATGCACCTGGGAATATTCTCGGTATACAATTACTGTGAATGCATGTTTAATTCCTAAGCAACTAAACAGAGCAGTGTATGAAATAATGAATGTATATGTACAGAGAATGATATCTTAATCATTCCATTCAATAAGTGGTATCATAGCACTAGATTGGTACAATAAAACAATACTGCTAATATGAAAACATCTAATGAAAACCATCATTGAGCAGTAAATCTGAAAGTGTACCACTTGAGAGTAACAACAATCATTTGTAATCTATTATATTATCCATTTACTTCCATATTGAAATGATGCCAATTAGCATCAATATTCCATAGCACCAAATGGCTCCTCTCTCATTTTAATATGAAAATAACTCTCAATCACGCTGTCATTATGCAACTGCTGTGTTGCGATTGGACGAACATCAAGATGGAATATTTTTGGATGGATGGCTGAGCATGATTATTATCTGCACACAAAACAGCCCCTTGTATTAACATAGAGGTACAGTGTGAAAAAAAACTATGTTTACATAACACATTTACCATGAAAATGAACATAAATATGAATATTCATACTTTGAGTGAAGCTGATCAATCAAAGGCAGTAGAATTCATCAGCTGACAGGTAGGTGTAATCAGCCATCACAGAGGGCTTTCAGGACTACCGAGGCGCTTCGTTTAATTCAACGTGTAATCGATGCTGATGGGACAAACACCAACATGTATGCATGCTTTAACCCCTTACTGCCTCTTCCTTTAATGAATACAGCCACATGTACAGTTTATGTCGTGCATTTGCTTGGAAGTTTACTGTTTAAATTGTGCTTCATCCATGGGTGCTATTCCATATTTTACCATCGGTTTATCATGAGCTCATCTGACAGACAGACATCGAGAGCAGAAAAAGAGAATATATGGAAATCCAGAGAGACTGGGAGGGTGGATGGATCAACTGGGTCCAAGTATTTTATAGGGCACCCATGTCACGTCTGGTGAGCCAGTGGCCTGTCGTCAGGGCTGCCAGTGGGCATAGGCACACGGGGCAGAGTGGGGCGGGGCGGGCAGCTGCTGCACTGTGACAGGCTCTGTCAGCCAGGAACCCTTGGTAATTAAAGCGGCCCTCTGTGCTATGCCTGGGGGGTGGCCTGGGACCAGGAGCAGAGACAGGAGACAGGGGAAGAAAGGAAACAGGGTAGGGGGCAATGAGGGGGGTTATCCAATGTGAGTAAGCATTCTCCTCTTTCTGCCCAGAGGCTATACACAGGGCTTGTACAGGAACTTGCCAAATGACAGTCTCCCAATTTGCTTTCATGAATATTAACCAGGACATGACAGAAGGGGCCGTTGTCTGCTCTGCTCTGCTCACGGGTGATATGCAAAGACAGATCCATTGTATGATGTCAGAGGAGTAGGATATGGTAAAGCGTAGCCCCATGGTGCACCTCTCTAGATCTACTTTTATTTTCATGTGTTAAACGGGTGAGAGTGGATGTCTCATTAATAGAGGAGGCAGCAGCAGCATATCTCAGTAGGGAGAATGTCAGCGCTCCAGACGTTGATGTCTGAATTATGCTGCTGATGAACTAACAGGAGGGAGAGAATCTGATGGGGGATTACAGTATATACCAAACTATAGCAGCTCCCTCTGCTGCTACTACAGCTGAATAAAAAGTACCAGGGTAAAAATAATACTGTTTCGTTGCGCAATATGAACACTAGAGGGTGGAGAAAGAGTTTATTTAAAATCAAATCACATTTTATTAGTCACATGCGCCAAATACAACAGGTGTAGGTTACAGTGAAATGCTTACTTACAAGCCCCTAACCAACAATGCAGTTTAAATAATAATAATAATAATAATAATACGAATAAGAAAAATGAATAAAAGTAACAAGTAATTAAAGAGCAGCAGTAAAATAACAATAGCGAGACTATATACAGGGGGGTACTGGTACAGAGTCACCGGTTAGTCAAGGTAATTGAGATAATATGTACATGTAGGTAGAGTTATTAAAGTGACCATGCATAGATAATAACAGAGAGTAGCACTGGTGTAAAGAGGGGGGGGGGGCAATGCAAATAGTCTGGGTAGCCATTTGATTAGATGTTCAGGAGTCTTATGGCAAGGGGGTAGAGGCTGTTTAGAAGCCTCTTGGACCTAGAGTTGGCGCTCCGGTACCGCTTGCCACGCAGTAGCAGAGAGAACAGTCTATGACCAGGGTGGCTGGAGTCTTTGACAATTTTTAGGGCCTTCCTCTAACACCGCCTGGTATAGAGGTCCTGGATGTCAGGAAGCTTTGCCCCAGTGATGTACTGGGCCGTACGCACTACCCTCTGTAGTGCCTTGCAGTGACGCAACCAGTCAGGATGCTCTCGATGGTGCAGCTGTAGAACCTTTTGAGGATCTGACAACCCATGCCAAATCTTTTCGGTCTCCTGAGGGGGAATAGGTTTTGTCGTGCCCTCATCACGACTGTCTTGGTGTGCTTGGACCATGTTAGTTTGTTGGTGATGTGGACACCAAGGAACTTGAAGCTCTCAACCTGTTCCATTACAGCCCCGTCGATGAGAATGAAGGCTTGCACAGCCCTCTTTTGCTGTAGTCTACAGACATTAACCGAGCAAACACTTTTGTATATTCAATCAAATGGATGGGAGAAAACAATTGTTGTTATAACTACTCTTATGAGAATACCAAGTTCTTAAAATTGCTCAATGATTGTCCTCCTCAGTGCCCAGACTTTTCTAGGTTGATTCAATCTATCTGTGCCAATGAGGGAATACAAAGGTTTTTTTGCAAATTTCTCAAGAAATTTCGAGTGCAGCATTTTCTTCATATTGGGTAGACTTTCCACAAACAAATTAACAGAAATTAAAACAACATGATGTATTTATGGCAAGCTGGAGCTAATCCCCTTGTCAAAGCCTGTGAGCGGCAGAGGGGAGAGCAAGGGGAAGTCAATGTGTGTAGACTAAACTAAACCACTGCTTAAACCTACAGGGATAATGCCAAGATGCTAGACCATCTTGAATTAATGACATCCAAGTAAACCAATGCTGGGTGGCAACATTTTAGATGAGAAGGACATGGTCACACTGGACTGTTGAATAAAGAAAGATCTGTGAACCTTTTGAGTATAGTATGCTGAATCTTTCTTATATCCTTTGTCGGATTCCTTTGTACCAGAAATGGTACTGTACAACCAGTTGAAGACAACGTGATTATGGTGGCCCAGAGGGTGATTGCGTATGGTGTGCTGCACAGGTTTTTTGCGATTTCTAATGGTCACATCCATATTGATCAGGCCACACCTCGCCACACCGACCAAACGGGATCAAACACACACTACATGAACAAACGTATGTGGACACCTACTTGTCAAACAGCTCATTCCAAATACATGGGCATTAATATGGAGTTGGTCCCCCCTTTGCTGCTATAATAGCATCCACTCTTCTGAGAAGGCTTTCCACTTGTTTCACTCTTGGAACATTGCTGCCGGGACTTGCTTCCATTCAGCCTAATTGCCCACTGATGTTGGGCGATTAGGCCTGGTTCGCAGTTGTCTTACCAATTCATCCCAAAGGTGTTCGATGGGGTTGAGGTCAGGACTCTGTGCAGGCCAGTCAAGTCCTTCCACACCGATCGCGACAAACCATTTCTGTATGGACCTCGCTTTGTGCACTGGGGTATTGTCATGCTGAAACAGGAAAGGGCCTTCCCCAAACTGTTGCAACAAAGTTGGAAGCACAGAATCATCTAGAATGTCATTGTATGCTGTATAGTTAAGATGTCCCTTCACTGGGACTAAGGGGCCTAGCCCGGACCATGAAAACAGCCCTAGACCATTATTTCTCCTCCACCAAAGAGTTGGCACGATGCATTGGGGCAGGTAGTGCCTCCCTGGCATCCGCCAAACCCAGATTTGTTCATTGGACTGCCAGGTGAAGCGTGATTCATCACTCCAGAGAATGCGTTTCCACTGCTCCAGAGTCCAATGGCGGCAAGCTTTACACCACTACAGCCGACGTTTGCGCATGATGATCTTAGACACTCGGTCTCCCGAGTGGCGCAGTGGTCAAAGGCACTGCATCTCAGTTCTAGAGGCATCACTACAGACTCTGGTTTGATTCCAGGCTGTATCACAAACAGCCGTGATTGGGAGTCCCGTTAGGGCGGTGCCTAATTGGCCCAGCATCGTCTGGGTTAGTGTTTGGCCGGGGTAGGCCGTCATTGTAACTAAGAATATGTTCTTACCTGACTTGTCTATTTAAATAAAGGTTAAATAAATAAATAAAATACTTGTGTGCGGCTGCTCAGCCATGAAACCCATTTCATGAAGCTCCTGTCGAACAGTCATTCTCCTGACGTGGCTTCCAGAGGCCGTTTGAAACTTGGCAGTGAGTGCTGCAGCTGCGGACAGACTATTTTACCGCTCTACGCGGTTCAGTACTTGGCGGTCCTGTTCTTTGAGCTTGTTTGGCCTTTGAGCTTGTGTGGCTGAGCTGTTGTTGCTCCTAGAAGTTTCCACTAACGGCACTTACAGTTGACCGGGGCAGCTCTAGCAGGGCAGAAATTTGACGAACTGACTTGTTGGAAAGGTGGCACACTATGACGGTGCCACATTGAAAGTCACTGAGCTCTTCAGTAAGGCCATTTTAATACCAATGTTTGTCTATGGAGATTGCATGGCTGCATGGCTGAAATAGCCAAATCCGCAAATTTGAAGGGGTGTCAACATACATTTGTACATAGAGTGTACCTCAAAGGCTGTTATAGAATGCAGCATTTTGGGGAAATGTGTTGTTCAGTACAAACCGTCACGTAACGTAGCAAGCGTTAAACTGAACTGAACACACCCCAGGTCAAGAAGAGCACATGGGCTCAACAGTATTTTGACAGACAACCCTGCTTAGCTTCCTCACACAAAGTTAGAGTAATTAAGTTTATTGCATACTGTTGATAGTGCAGTTTGAGGGTTATTTAGATGGTGGATGGGTGGATGACTGTCTATATAGACAAACACTGGAAGGAGACAGATTACACATCTGCAGAATTAATGATGGACTGACCACAGTTACTGCCATCCATGAACTCAACTACTTCCTGTTCTCCTCCAACAATTAACCTAAATCTGACCAATCAGAATAGAACAAAGCAGTTGCTAGGTAGATAAGCAATTACTGTTACAATTCCAAACAATTGATTCTCCACTTTTTAGAACTACACAACGTTGACTTTGAAAATAACAATATCTCTCAGAAAATAAATGATGCACTATTGATAATATTAGCAGTTACTCAAATAGTATTTTGTAATGGGTCGCCATCTTACAACACGGCAGGTCTGGCCGTGAGGTGTTTCTTGTTGGTCAGAAATGATCAGCTTCACATACTGGGGATAGCATGTACTGGTCAACACTCCTTATTATGTCACCAAACAGTAAGGTGCAGGGACATCAATGATGTTGTCATGCATATATACATAATTGCCAACCTGCATGCTCGCTATGGGAACAGGATCTTCCAGAGTGGTGGCAAATGTACACATACTACAGTGTAGAGGAGAAATTCTAGTGAAAATTAAAATAGGTGAACAGGTGATGCCCAGGTGATCATAAATCATGTAGCAAATGTCAAATATGTTGCAAACGCCCCATTTATTGTTAGTCAGTGATGTAACACTAATTGAGAAACCAACAGAAGTGATGTCATCACATATTGTTGTTACTTCCATTGATCCACATTCCACTGTTGTCAAAGAGAATTCAGTCATGAACAGCTGGCGTTGTGAAGTGTGTCAGTGCTAATGTCACAACAGCTGGCTCCTGTCATCTTATTAGCTGCACCATAACCAGGGCCCTTTAAATATGCTAAGTGCCACACTCACTTACATACTCCAGACCTATTTGACAATCTTTATAAACATATTAAACATTTATCACATCCAATCCGTAAAGCAAACATATTTATTTAACACTAAGGAGCACAGCATGTGTTCCCTAAAGAACCCCACAGCCAACCTGCCCCCTCCTCTCTCTTCTCAGTCACTACCCTTGCTTTCTTTGTTATCCCCCTTCCTCACTACACACCATCCCTCCAAAAAACTGTAATGTTCCTTCTCTCCTCTAGGGTTGTCCCTTTCTCCTGTGTGTTCACCGTGTGACAGGGAACGTTAGCTCTGTAAAGCCAGCCAGCCAGCCAAGCAGAAGCAAATGTATTCAGAGCATTTAGTACTCCGGATTAATCGAATTATAATTTAATCATCTGATCAAACAGCAATTAGCATAATCACTTCTGGGGAAAGGCTGATAGAGAGAGGGAAAGCAACACATAATAAAGCTCAGGCTAGCAACACTCTAATGAGACATTTGCCAACATTCACAAAGTTACTGATTCCTGGGGACTCTTTAAATATGATCCACCTCTTTTTAAAGGTGCAACTCTGCATATTAAAACATCAAATTGGTGACGGATCCAAATTCATTTGAATGCAGGCTCATTCATACACTGTGGTTTGTGTCTCTTTCTCTGCATTCTGAAATCAGATATGAAGTTTGAATATTGTGAACACAAACAGTATTTGCATCTTACAGAATGACTGATTGAGAAGTTTAGCTGTGATAAGGACATAGATTCAACACTAAGAAAGGTAAAAGAGTGTAGATCAATAAGACAAAGGGAAGCAGATGGAATGTGAGCAACCTGCCAAGAGATCCAGACACACACTGTGAGAGTCACCAAGGTAATCCATCCATACAGTACCAGAGCAAACATGTGCATTGGGCATATAGGGATCCATCCAGTTAATTCCCATGGCTGTGTAGTTCAAAGCATGTGCATTTGGGTACTAGATTAAGTGACCGATTAGTTCTGTCCCTCAAAAATGATATGTGATCTTTGTGACTTTGTGAATAGTTATCGTTACTCTTTGTATATTTATTCCTCATGTTGTTACTTTTCTATTATTTCTCTTTTCTCTCTGCAATGTTGGAAAGGGCCCGTAAGTAAGCATTTCACTGATAGTCTACATCTGTTGATTACAAAGCATGTGACAAACACAATTTGATTTGATTAGCCACATCAACCACTCTTCCAACATCTGTCCTGTTCACTGCACTCTTATGAGTTGCACTACATCATACTTGAGCTCTATTGCAAAAATTGCAAAAATCGAATTGCAAAAATCGCTGAAGTTGGAGACTTTTATCTCCCTCGCCAACTTCAAACATCAGCTATCTGAGCAGCTAACCGATCGCTGCAGCTGTACATAGTCTATTGGTAAATAGCCCACCCATTTTCACCTACCTCATCCCCACACTGTTTTTATTTATTTACTTTTCTGCTCTTTTGCACACCAATATCTCTACCTGTACATGACCATCTGATCATTTATCACTCCAGTGTTAATCTGCAAAATTGTAATTATTCGTCTCCCTCATGCCTTTTGCACACATTGTATATAGACTCCCCTTTTTTTCTACTGTGTTATTGACTTGTTAATTGTTTACTCCATGTGTAACTCTGTGTTGTCTGTTCACACTGCTATGCTTTATCTTGGCCAGGTCACAGTTGCAAATGAGAACTTGTTCTCAACTAGCCTACCTGGTTAAATAAAGGTGAAATATAAAAATTTAAAAATATACACACCACGCATATATAGTAGTCCTAATCCAAAACACAGTGTGTGCATTAGACATAGGTAGAATGTTAGTGCATGTATTTATTTTGTCAGTGTTCTCTAAAAACTGCTTTTGTCTCATTGTTCCTTCACCATGCCACTTTTCTAAGTGCTCGGCCTTTTAAAATAACATTACATAAAATAACATGTCATGTCTTTGCCCGGTTGATCAAACACGTAAATCTGTGTGAGTTTTTTTCCCCAGCCGATGCTAAACAGTATAGTTAACATATTAATGTGAAAGACATTTACATGGTGCTCATGCAATTATATTGTTCTGATTCAGCAGAATCCTTAAGGATACAGAGTCTGATTTGTAATTAGATTTTACATTCAGTGAAACATACCACCACCCCTGTGAGTCTCCCATGCCCCATTACTAATTAGACTGCAAGACGGTTGCTGAACATCTTTAGTAGGCATCTTCATTATGCAGTCAGAATGTGTGAACTGGGAGATCCATTACTACACATCAGGGTCTCCATCATCAGACATTACCATTAGTAACAGTTCCTCAGGAATAACAACAACGCAACCATTCACACTTTTCACCAGCAAACACCCTCTCAAAGGGGAACGACTCTAGAGAACAATTGACCTTAAACAAGTGCTGAATTCATGTTTGAACTGAACTCACATCTACTTCTCAGATATGTATCTATCAATGCATACAGAGCGACTATATTTTATTGCCTTACTATACACATTTTCATAGGTAGGTCAACCGTGCTGCTCGGATACCTAGTTGACTGTTGGGTCATTCCATTTGATTTCAATCACTTTTTGAACGCACCCCATTTGATTTGAAATGAACTTTTTATACATTGTTGCCCATGGTAGAAGTGTTCAGAAAGTAAATTTTTGTACCTGATTGACCAAACATGTAAGTGTGCTCAAAGCATACCCCACCCAACCTTGAGACCCTCATATCTTCATCACTGGAAAAGATAAACAGTTGAGTTTGCTATAATTTCCCCTCCTGTCCCCTGTAACTATTCCCCAGTTCGTTTCTGTAAATGTGAATGTGTTCTCAGTCAACTTACCTGGTAAAATAAGGGTTCAATAAATACAATTACAAACAATATTGTCAAACTGTTATATAATTTCTTGGAAAAAAATGTTTTCAACTTTTAACCTTTAACATCAGTAATGTAGTTTAGACCCTATTTTACATCCTCTGAGGTGTCTCCTGTTGTGTCCGCCATTGGTTGAGACACAGCATACTCTTGAGTGTGTGTGTCATGTTTTGGCTGAAAATTGTTTTTTCAAGAAATTGTAAAATAGTTTGACAACTGTTTGTAAGCTTTTAAATGATCTGCACATCTGTCTCATAAATGTTACGTCATTCAAGTTGGAAAAGTCACTTTCTTACCACTTCTACCATGGGCAAATATGGATTGAACATTTTGTTCAAATGAAAAGCAGTGCCGTCAAAAAGTGATTGAAATCAAATGGAACGACCCTGTTCCCTGACTGGAAATAGGTTTAAACAAATAATACTGATTTAGATTTAGATCTAAGTCCTCCTCAATTGCCAGCATGAGGCCACTGCTACCAAAAGACGGTAAGTCTTAAAGATCTTTAAATAGATATGGAGGATTCAAGGGCATAAGTCTTACAAGAGGAGCACCTCACTATACTGGAACAGATGGATCTCTAAATCAGTGTGCTGCCTTAATTGCCCCCAGCATATGAACTCCCCTGAAACACAGGTTCCTCCTCTCAGCCAAGTTAAGTCAAATCAATCTGCCCCCAGTCTCCATTGCATTTTACTTCTCAGGGTCCTAATGCTAACTGGGCGGGCTAAGTGATGTTGGCAGCTATTTAGATGCCCTACGAGGACTATCTTTTCTGAAAAGGATTTTGTACATAATCATCACTCGACAATGAGAAAGAAGGGCATTTTGATTGAGATAGAAATGTGTACATGACCTATTTACCTTAGTGTAAGACAAAAGAAGGTATAGGCCATCTCAAACGGCCTTGCTCAGGTCTGTCTCTCAATCATTGTGCTGAAATCTATGGTTTACACCTCAGACAAAACAGTCATTCGCCTATGTTCAGAATTCCCATTGCTATGAACATTCTCAAGCAGCCCTCTGCCATAGTGGTGCCCAAAAAGCTGCCCAGTCATTCTGAACGGGGGCGAATGACTGTTTTCTCTAAATTACACTATAGTGGCCTGGAAATACATTGACATTGCAAATATTTAGTAGTAAACAACTTCGCCATGAGTATCATGTTGTCATTTTTCTTTAGACAGATGGCAATGTCATAATTAGCTAGCAAAGTTGGCAAAAAAATAGATCGTAATGCTAACGTTAGTTGGCTAAAATCCGGTGCTTTCCCCTCAATCTTAGTTAGCTAGCTAGCATTATACTACATCTAAAGTCAATCTAACAAAGGGTTTTCCTACTAATTATTTGGCACCTTTTGAAATGTCATTGTATTTCCAAGCCACTGAAATGCACTTTTGATTAAATCTTCATTGACAATGCATTGAGCAGAATGCTCAGTCGGGCATCCGTCCTGAAATGAATGTTCAAAACAATTGTGACAAAACATGCAACACATGAATAATGGCCCTGTGTGAGCTGCCTCGCCGCATAATGTATTTAAAAACAGAATTGGAGCTTGGATTGGTTTTGCCTTAAGGCATCTTTTAGAGGGCAAAATCCTCAGCCATCTAAACATAACTATTATAGCCTACTTTATCTCTTAATTACATTTCAATTTGAATAAAAATGATAAAAGGTAACCCACAGTACACAAAATAAATACATTTTTTAATTTCCATATTGCATTATTAATTCATGTTTTATAAATGCTTTAATGGTTCAAAATAAAATCCCAATATCTTAAGATAATATGTATAAATGGAGTTAATATGAGAGCACAATGTCTAAATAAGCCAGAATACAAATTTAAAGAAGGCTTATAAATATCATACCTGTAGAATGTTGTATTTGGAGACTAATTACAACAGAGAAAACTAATCTACTGGCCCAGTTCCCTCAAAAATTATATATTTTAGCTGTATCTTTTATTGTGCAATTCAGGTATAATTCCCTCAATTATCATTATGCCAGAATATGCCAAATAAGGGCACAGGAAGTGGCTGGGCCCTTATCAAGCAATTCCCGGTCACCCACCCAGTGTATAGCCTTATTTAGTCAAACTCACACTTTCCTGACACCCATAATGGAGGTTTCCATAGAGACAGGCCAGTGAACATGTGATAGACCTGTAGATGTAGGAATTAGAATACGAATTTGGTATTTAGAATAGTAATTTAATTGGATCTCCATAGACAAACCTAACTCTAAAAAGCAACAATTAACTACAAGGTCGTCATTCTGCCATTGTCAGCTCAGCTCAGTCAATACAGACCTCATCATTATCATGATAATCGCTATCTTCAGATATCCAACCACAGAATACAATGAAATACAGTGCAGCAAAATAAAACAAGATTCCAGCTCCAATTGCATTCTATACCCATCGTCCAAAAAGGCATAACATAGATAACAATAGAACAACACAGAAGGGTGAAGCCATTTCCAAATAATAAAATACATGTTTGCATGTACCCTCTATTCTATTATTATATTAGGTTGCCAATATAAGGCTTCTGGAACTATATATGGATCCAGCCTGGCCTGACAGTTGATCTAATGTCACGGCACAATTCTAATGATTAATCACAAATCCTTATTGTTATTTTACCAGTTTCCACAGAAGCCAGTGTGAGTGAGGGAGATACCATATTATGTGGAGTAGAGATGGAATAGCCTAACCTGGATGTCAATAAGCAGCTGACTGAGAATAGCCTTACAAGGGAAAAAGGGAAGATAGTCAAATATGTATCATTTAATATTATTTTGGGGGGAGGGGAGTGGAGTGAAACAAGGAAGTAGAAAGGAACCACTGATTTTCTTGTCAAGTGGGTTGGGTTCACCTTGTCACATCTGCGTTGGTATAAAATGAATGTCCCTCAATGTGCTACAATGGGTTAATCCCAAACCACCAATGCCCCCTTTTTGCCTGATGCGGTAAATTCAGCGACCCTCTACGACATAACCACAACCAGAGGTTCTACCCTGTTTACTTAAAATATCTGCAATGCCCCCATCTTGTCAGCTTGTACAGTTTGTAAGAAGATATATTTTCTTTCCGTTTCCCCCCCTTCTTCAACCTCTGTGTTTTCTCAGTCTCCATCTCCCCTTTTCATACACACCCAGCCTTTTCATAACCCCCTTATATGCAGTAAATAATGGTTTATTTGATCCTGTGTAAGTAATAAATTGTATACATTTACTGCTTTCACCGATCAGCTTCACATTGCAGATTCATAGATTTATGAAAGCACACACAGTACACAAATACACACACACACGCACGCACGCACGCACACCCACCCACGCACACACACACACACACACACACACACACACACACACACACACACACACACACACACACACACACACACACACACACACACACACACACACATACCTTTTAAGTGAATGCATAGAGAAAGTCTTTCTATCATTTATTGGTCCTTTTCATCTTTAGGTTGCAAATCAATATGAATTGATCATATATGGACTGCAAGCTCTTTCAAGTCTATTTAGCAGCATTATCTCAATAAGAAATGACAACAACAACAAAACTATTTGTCTGCAGTGTCTACAGGGGTGCCTTTCCATTTTGCATCATTATCAGGTTCTGGTGGCTTACATTTTCTTATCTCCTTTGTACACAAATTATTGTTTCTGTACAAGTCTTCATTTGGCTACACACCTGTGAAACGGGCTAGAAATGTATCGCATTGTTTAATGAAAACTTTACTGAAAACTAATGCATTTATTCAAAATCAATGTACTATGTTAATCTAATATCATACATCTCTAAGGATAGAGTCAAATTATAGGCTACATGATCAAGCTTTTACAAGTGTCTAATATCCTTTCGAATTTGAATACCTTACATTGAACTTGAAAATATACAACCCTAAATAAATAGCTTGGATGGGGGAGGGGAAGGGGGTTAAACCAAATTTCCAGTATATAAAATACGTCAGTCATTATTGAGGCCCATGCTACTACTGACTGACATAGCCGACCGGCATAAATATCCAGGCATGTAAAAAATGATTAAATTCGATGTAGTAATTGCCACTGACAACAATTAAGGTTTTAACCTTAAGGTCACGTCTACTTTATCAAGCCTCTCACGAACATACATTTATTTCCTCAGCAATCAATGAAAAATGCAATTGAAGAATGAAGGCATCATAAAAAATATTTTCCTTGCCTTACCACAATTTATGTGAATCTATCAAATATTGACCAATGATGTGGCGTATAGTTAAAATAGATTAAAGCACATTTCACTCCCGTTCCTCTCTCCCTAGCACCGTTGGCAACCATAAAATGTGTAACACGGGTGACCTCCACCCCCCTCATCTATTTTACATTCCTCACTGAATTACTGACATAACTAATGAACATTAAAATTAGCAAATTAAACTTACCATTTAAGATGCTCTGGAAAAAGATAACAGCCAATATCCACATGCCCTGCTCCGTTCAATCCCCCCAAGCTATGCTTTCTCGTCTTCCTCCGCACTCTTTGACAGCTGCTTTCCTATAATGATGTTTTGTGTGGCAGGTGTAATGTTAAACATTTGCTACTAGCTTGTAGTAACCAGTCCAACTCTCTGCTGATAATAATGTCTTTACCGTCTCCTCCTTTTTTTTCTCTATAACGCCCTCCCTGGTGCTCTCGTAGCCTACTCTTCCTCTCCCCTTTTCAGACCCCTCTTTGAGCTTGGAGGATATGTGCCTCTCTGATTGTCTTGATTAAAGCTGTGATATCCGACTCTACGCAGCTCTACGCTGGCCCTCCGTGCATTGCTACTTTCCCTGCTCTTCAAAGGGATGCTCGAGAGGGCTACAGTGCTCGCCTGCAGCCCAGGTGTGATGCTGAGTCAGGGTAGTGGCACGCGGGCAACCGTAGGTACTAAAATAAATCTCCGGGTGTGAAACGGGGACACCTAAACAATAACGATGTGGAATCCACAAAAACGCATCTTTAAACGAAAACTGAAAAATAAAATCAGGTTTGAAATCAAAATGTGAGAAATAAAATAACTTAAAATAAAGAGTCAATGTTCAGTTCAATAAGAATGAAAACCCAATCCGGATGAGCTGAAGTCAGACCATCTTCACCACCTCTCTCCGTCCAGCAAGAGGCAAGCACGCGCATCTTCCCACTGCCCTTTTAATCGCATTGGTCCATGCGCTAACCCTCGCTGCCTCAGAGCACTACAGAATAACCCTCTCCGCTGCCTTTGCAGCCGCTTTAATTCCTCATTGCCTTAAAGGAGCAGAGGCGATAGATAGACAGTCCTCCTAGGCGCTAGGTGAGAGCATTTACAGTAAGGAGGGGGATTTTGCAGTTAAAGAAGGCCCACCTGAAGAGCCGGTTAACAAGGAGAACATTTTACGCACCGGTGTTATACAGGCACAGATGGCGTGCGTAAATAAATGTTACGTTTATTAAGGTAAACTAGGGACATGACTAGAAACGTATTTTCTATACAGGAGAGGTACACAGGATTAGCGTTCAAAATGTTCTTGACTCGAGGTTCTTGAGTTTTTTTCAATGATATGTTTGTGGGAAATAATCTTCTAAAAAATATTATTTTTAAATGGAGTTGAAATTAATCATACACACATACACTGCTTTGCTGCAGGAGGGACTGGTGCACTTCACAAAATAGATGGCATCATGAGGGAGGAAAATTACGTGGATATGTTGAAGCAACAAATCAAGACATCAGTCAGGAAGTTAAAGCTTGGTCGCAAATTGGTCTTAGAAAGGACAATGACCCCAAGCATACTTCCAAAGTTGTGGCAAAATGGCTTAAGGACAACAAAGTCAAGGTATTGGAGTGGCCATCACAAAGCCCTAACCACAATCCTATAGAAAATATGTGGGCAGAACTGAAAAAGTGTGTGCGAGCAAGGAAGCCTACAAACCTGACTCGATTACACCAGCTCTGTCAGGAGGAATGGGCCAAAATTCACCCAACTTATTGTGGGAAGCTTGTGGAAGGCTACCCAAAACATTTGACCCAAGTTAAACAATTTAAAGGCAATGCTACCAAATACTAATTTAGTGTATGTAAACTTCTGACCCACTGGGAATGTGATGAAAGAAATAAAAGCTGAAATAAATCATTCTCTCTACTAACATTCAGACATTTCACATTTTTTAAATACAGTGGTGATCCTATCTGACCTAAGACAGGGAATTTGTACTCTGATTAAATGTCAGGAAATGTGAAAAACTGAGTTTTAATGTATTTGGCAAAGGTGTATGTAAACTTCCGACTTAAACTGTACCTCTGTCCTTGAGCTGTTTTGTCCATTACTGTTCTGTATTATGTCCTGTTTCATGAGGACCCCATGAAGAGTAAATACTGCTTTTGTAACAGCTAATGGGGATCCTAATAAAATCCTAGCTACTGAAAAGGAGCAGGATACGTTCTGGTGGACATTGTTGAATAATTGACTTAAAATCAGGGATTTTAAAAGGATGAATGCGGGTCAGATTTTCTGTTGATAGTTTTTATCTCTGTCTCTCAACTTGGTGAGGAGGACGGTGCTGTAGGAGGACGTGTCCTCTTCCTGGTTGGAAGTGCAGTCTCTCTCATTCGCTCACAACACACTGTTCCAGCATCTCTCGTCAACAGCATTCCTTTGTTCAGTAACAGCTACTTACACTAGACTGTTCTCGAGACGAAATAAGAGATTTAATCCAATTAAAATGGTCTAGCTTTCATTTAATTTGGTACACTATTTATTTTTTTATCATATGAGCACTCCATTAAAGTGAGATCAGGGAAGGATAGGAAGAGGAGTTAGGCCTGTGGGTCAACATACCTGCAGGCCACTTACATTGGATTTAGAATAGTCTGCTCTAGTATGGAACTATGTGCATGTGTTTGTAAGCTTGTTCATTTGTAGTAGCACAATTGACCCAGCCCCAAGGAAAAGGAATGTAGCTTTGTGAGGCTGCCTGTTCAGTGGCTTTGGCTGTTTACTGGTGCTTATTGCTGATGTGATGTCCGAGACAGAGATGGCCTGTGGATGCGACCTCTGTTTCCTACAGATGACGAGAAGCAATCCTGTTAGCAGACCACCTGAGGGGCTCGTCTACTCCAGCTCCTTCTCATTATCAACCAGGCTGCTCAATGGGCCTGCCATGGCTGCTCTGCACTCTCCCAGCTGAGGGGATGGACATGGAATTATGATGCATTATACATAAAGCATCCAGCGCCATGCCAAAAACTAAAAACAGGATTTATTTTGAACCTGTTAATGATGCCGGTTGTTAATCTAGCAATAGTTGTTTTTTCTGCTACATACAGTAGTTTAGAAAGGGGATGGCCGGAGTAGAGGAGGGGTCTGGTCGCTTTATTAGACGGACGCCACTTCTGAGAAAAATGCACATGACAGCATACCTGGAGTTTGCAAAAAGGCACTTGAAAGACCCAGAGCATAAGGCAAAAGAGTATGTGGTCTGATGAGACAAAAACAATGAATGGAGCCAAATACAGGAAGATCCTTGATGAGAACCTGCTTCTGAGTGCAAACAACCTTAGACTGAGGGGTAAAGATTTACGTTCCTAATGGGACAGTGACCCCAAGCATACAGCCAAAGCAATGCTGAAATTACTTCAAAACAAGAATGTTAAAGTCCTTGAGTGGCCCAGCCAATGTCCAGACTTGAATCCCATTGAAAATCTGTGGAAAGACTTGAAGATTGCTATTTCACCACCGCTCCCCATCTAATTTAAGAGAGCTTGAGAAAATCTTCAAGGAAGAATATCCCTAAATTCAGATGTGCAAAGGTTATACTAATATATATATATAAACTAATATATTGACTCAGGGGTGTAAATGATATATATTTCAGTTTTTAATTTTCAATACAATTGCAAACATTTCTAAAAACACGTTTTTACTTTGTCATATTGTGGATGGTTAAGAAAAATTATCTATTTCATCCATTTTTAATTCAGACTAACACAGAAAATACTTTTTGAAGGCACTGTAAGCCATTAAGCTCCATACCAACTAGAGACTAGACAATGTCATGCCTTGGTCTTAGTATTTTGTGTTTTCTTTATTTGTTTGGTCAGGCCAGGGTGTGACATGGGTTATTGTGGTGTGTTTTTGTCTTAGGGGTTTGTGGGGTGTCTACGTAGTCTATGGCTGCCTGAGGCGGTTCTCAATCAGAGTCAGGTGATTATCGTTGTCTCTGATTGGGAACCATATTTAGGCAGCCATATTCTGTTAGTGTTTTCGTGGGTGGTTGTTCCTGTCTCTGTGTTTGTTTTCACAAGATAGGCTGTATAGGTTTTCGCGTTTCGTTTGTTGTTTTTGTAATTTAAGTTATTTAATGTATCGTACATATTTTGAATTAAAGAACATGAGTAACCACCACGCCGCATTTTGGTCCGACTCTCTTTCGACAGACGAACGCCGTTACAGAATCACCCACCACACCCGGACCGAGCAGCGTGGTGACAGGCAGAGACAGCAGAAGCAGCGAAAAGAGGAACGGACATGGGAGGATGAATTGTTCGGAGAAGGACCCTGGGATCAGCCTGGAGAATATCGCCGCCCCAAAGAAGAACTGGAGGCAGTGAGAGCTGAGAGGCGCTGGTATGAGGAGAAGCAACAGCGGCAGCAGGAGCAACAATATCGGGACTACACTACTTGGGAGGAAATAGACAGGTGGGCGGTCGACCCAGAGAGAGTGCCGGAGCCCGCCTGGGATTCGCTGGAGCAGTGCGAAGAGGGTTATAGGAGAATGGAGTTGGAGAGACAAGCACGGCGGCGCAAAAGGAATCCCAAGAGTCAGCCCAAAAAAATTATTGGGGGGGGGCTCAGGGAGAGTGTGGCAGAGTCAGGGTTCAGACCTGAGCCAACTCCCCCTGTTTACCGTAAGGAGCCATGGATGTTATCGGAGCTATCGGTGAAGCTGAGGGCTGAGTCTGAGAGGGTCGAGGAATTATTGGACAGAATGGAGGAGAGTGAACAGATGGGAGATGAGGAGACACTCGAGGAGTTGTTAATGGAATTGGAGGAGAGTGAAGAGAGAGAGCAGATGATTTGGCGTAGTATGCAAGATAGTCGCCCCGACGGAGCGTGTCGGGGATTTGATGGCACCTGGGTCAGCGCTCCATACTCTTCCTGAGGTGCGTGTTAGTCGGCTGGTGAAAATTGTGCCAGCCTCACGCACTAGGCCTCCTGTGTACCTACCTAGCCTCGCACGTCCTGTGCCAGCCCTGCTCTCAGGCTCTCCAGTACACCTTCACGGTCCGGTCCATCCTGTGCCACCTTCACACACCAGTCCTCCGGTGGCATCTCCCCGCACCAGGCTTCCTGTGCATGTCCTCGGTCCAGTACCACCAGTTCCAGCACCACGCACCAGGCCTTCAGTGCGCCCCGCCTGTTTAGCGCAGCCAGAGCCTTCCTTCTCTCTAGCGCTGTCGGAGCCTCCCGTCTGTTCAGCGCAGCCAGTGCTTTCTTCCTCTCCTGCGCTGCCGGAGTCTCCTGCCTGTTTAGCGCTTCCAGAGCCTTCCTCCTCTACAGCGCTGCTGGAGTCTCCTGCCTGTTCAGCGCAGCCTGAGCTTCCAGTCTGCATGGAGCAGCCAGAGCTGCCAGTCTGCATGGAGCAGCCAGAGATGCCAGTCTGCATGGAGCAGCCAGAGCTGCCAGGTTGCATGGAGCAGCCAGAGCTGCCAGTCTGCATGGAGCAGCCAGAGCTGCCAGGTTGCATGGAGCAGCCAGAGCTGCCAGTCTGCATGGAGCAGCCAGAGCTGCCAGTTTGCATGGAGCAGCCAGAGCTGTCAGTCTGCTTAGAGCTGCCAGTCTGCATGGAGCAGCCAGAGCTGTCAGTCTGCATGGAGCAGCCAGAGCTGCCAGGTTGCATGGAGCAGCCAGAGCTGCCAGTCTGCATAGAGCTACTAGTCTGCATAGAGCAGCCAGAGCTGTCAGTCTGCATGGAAATGCCAGTCTGCATAGAGCAGTCAGAGCTGCCAGTCTGCATGGAGCAGCCAGAGCTGCCAGTCTGCATGGAGCAGCCAGAGCAGCTAGATCTGCCAGTCAGCCAGACTCTTCCAGATCTGCCAGTCAACCAGACTCTTCCAGATCTGCCAGTCAACCAGACTCTTCCAGATCCGCCAGCCAGAGCCAACTACCTGCCTGAGCTTCCTCTCAGTGCTGAGCTTCCTCTCAGTGCTGAGCTTCCTCTCAGTGCTGGGCTTTCCCTCAGTGCTGGGCTTTTCCTCAGTGCTGGGCTTCCCCTCAGTGCTGGGCTTCCCCTCAGTGCTGGGCTTCCCCTCAGTCCCGAGCTACCCCTGAGTCCCGAGCTACCCCTCAGTCCCGAGCTGCCTCAGTCCGGAGCTGCCCCTCAGTCCCGAGCTGCCCCTCAGTCCCGAGCTGTCCCTCAGTCACGAGCTGCCCCTCAGTCCCGTGGGGTTCTGGGTGAGGACTATTAGGCCATGGTCGGCGGCGAGGGTGGATTATCCCAGGACGCGAGGGGGAGGAACTATGACATTTATGGAGTGGGGTCCACGTCCCGAGCCGGAGCCGCCACCATGGACAGACGCCCACCCGGACCCTCCCTATGGTTTTGAGGTGCGTCCGGGAGTCCGCACATTAGGGGGGGGGGGGGTTCTGTCATGCCTTGGTCTTAGTATTTTGTGTTTTCTTTATTTGTTTGGTCAGGCCAGGGTGTGACATGGGTTATTGTGGTGTGTTTTTGTCTTAGGGGTTTGTGGGGTGTCTACGTAGTCTATGGCTGCCTGAGGCGGTTCTCAATCAGAGTCAGGTGATTATCGTTGTCTCTGATTGGGAACCATATTTAGGCAGCCATATTCTGTTAGTGTTTTCGTGGGTGATTGTTCCTGTCTCTGTGTTTGTTTTCACAAGATAGGCTGTATAGGTTTTCGCGTTTCGTTTGTTGTTTTTGTAATTTAAGTTATTTCATGTATCGTACATATTTTGAATTAAAGAACATGAGTAACCACCACTCTGCATTTTGGTCCGACTCTCTTTCGACAGACGAACGCCGTTACAGACAAGAAACAATTCCGGTCATTCCGTCATTTCCGGTCACAACTTGCAGGCTTGTTTTCGAATTGCTGTGCGTTTTGTTGCCAACCTATTTTGCTACCTGACAACTTTACGGGTTTCACTTTTTAATTACCGTTCATATATTTATTTATTTTTTCCTCAACTTTTTCACTCCGGACGCTTTATCTGGACACGATTCGTCAGGACCTCCAACAGCCGAAGCTAAGTAGTAACATTAACATGATGCCTTCTAATTGCAGCCGCTGTGCTCCCCTTACGGCGAGGATAGCTGTACTGCAAGCCCAGCTTCAGACGCAATCGTTAGGCAAGGGTAATTTCAGTGTAGGAAAGGATGAAACAGCGTCTGTGCCACCAGTAAGTACAGATAGTAGTATAAATCCCCTGGCACAGTCCCCGCAGCCGGACGACTTTCTCACGGTTTCTGGAAGGAAATGCTGTAGGAACGCTCAACCGGTGTCGCTCATTCAGCAGACAGAAACTTTCAACCGGTTCTCCCCATTAAGCAGCGGGTCGGTGTCAGAGGCCGAGTCTTCTCTGGTCTCTACTCCTCCCGTTACGGGGTCTGAGACGCCGAAGCTTCCCACCATTAGCTCTGACAAATTGAAAACTCTAGTCATTGGCGACTCCATTACCCGCAGTATTAGACTTAAAGCGAATCATCCAGCGATCATACACTGTTTACCTGGGGGCAGGGCTACCGACGTTAAGGCCAATCTGAAGATGGTGCTGGCTAAAGCTAAAACTGGCGAGTGTAGAGAGTATAGAGATATTGTTATCCACGTCGGCACCAATGATGTTAGGATGAAACAGTCAGAGATCACCAAGCGCAACATAGCTTCTGCGTGCATATCAGCTAGAAAGATGTGTCGGCATCGAGTAATTGTCTTTGGCCCCCTCCCAGCTAGGGGGAGTGATGAGCTCTACAGCAGAGTCTCACAACTCAATCGCTGGTTGAAAACTGTTTTATGCCCCTCCCAAAAGATAGAATTTGTAGATAATTGTCCCTCTTTCTGGGACTCACCCACAAACAGGACCAAGCCTGACCTGCTGAGGAGTGACGGACTCCATCCTAGCTGGAGGGGTGCTCTCATCTTATCTGCCAACATAGACAGGGCTCTAACTCCTCTAGCTCCACAATGAAATAGGGTGCAGGCCAGGCAGCAGGCTATTAGCCAGCCTGCCAGCATAGTGGAGTCTGCCACTAGCATAGTCAGTGTAGTCAGCTCAGCTATCACCATTGAGACCGTGTCTGTGCCTCGACCTAGGTTGGGCAAAACTAAACATGGCGGTGTTCGCCTTAGCAATCTCACTAGGATAAAGACCACCTCCATTCCAGTCATTACTGAAAGAGATCATGATACCTCACATCTCAAAATAGGGCTACTTAATGTTAGATCCCTTACTTCAAAGGCAATTATAGTCAATGAACTAATCACTGATCATAATCTTGATGTGATTGGCCTGACTGAAACATGGCTTAAGCCTGATGAATTTACTGTGTTAAATGAGGCCTCACCTCCTGGCTACACTAGTGACCATATCCCCGTGCATCCCGCAAAGGCGGAGGTGTTGCTAACATTTACGATAGCAAATTTCAATTTACAAAAAAAAAAAAATGACGTTTTCGTCTTTTGAGCTTCTAGTCGTGAAATCTATGCAGCCTACTCAATCACTTTTTATAGCTACTGTTTACAGGCCTCCTGGGCCATATACAGCGTTTCTCACTGAGTTCCCTGAATTCCTATCAGACCTTGTAGTCATTGCAGATAATATTCTAATCTTTGGTGACTTTAATATTCACATGGAAAAGTCCACAGACCCACTCCAAAAGGCTTTTGGAGCCATCATCGACTCAGTGGGTTTTGTCCAACATGTCTCTGGACCCACTCACTGTCACAGTCATACGCTGGACCTAGTTTTGTCCCATGGAATAAATGTTGTGGATCTTAATGTTTTTCCTCATAATCCTGGACTATCGGACCACCATTTTATTACGTTTGCAATTGCAACAAATAATCTGCTCAGACCCCAACCAAGGAACATCAAAAGTCGTGCTATAAATTCACAGACAACACAAAGATTCCTTGATGCCCTTCCAGACTCCCTCTGCCTACCCAAGGACGCCAGAGGACAAAAATCCATTAACCACCTAACTGAGGATCTCAATTTAACCTTGCGCAATACCCTAGATGCAGTTGCACCCCTAAAAACTAAAAAAATGTCTCATAAGAAACTAGCTCCCTGGTACACAGAAAATACCCGAGCTCTGAAGCAAGCTTCCAGAAAATTGGAACGGAAATGGCGCCACACCAAACTGGAAGTCTTCCGACTAGCTTGGAAGGACGGTACCGTGCAGTACCGAAGAGCCCTTACTGCTGCTCGATCATCCTATTTTTCTAACTTAATTGAGGAAAATAAGAACAATCCGAAATTCCTTTTTTGATACTGTGGCAAAGCTAACTAAAAGCAGCATTCCCCAAGAGAGGATGACTTTCACTTTAGCAGTGATAAATTCATGAACTTCTTTGAGGAAAAGATTATGATTATTAGAAAGCAAATTACGGACTCCTCTTTAAACCTGCGTATTCCTCCAAACCTCAGTTGTCCTGAGTCTGCACAACTCTGCCAGGACCTAGGATCAAGAGAGACGCTCAAGTGTTTTAGTACTATATCTCTTGACACAATGATGAAAATAATCATGGCCTCTAAACCTTCAAGCTGTATACTGGACCCTATTCCAACTAAACTACTGAAAGAGCTGATTCCTGTGCTTGGCCCTCCTATGTTGAACATAATAAACGGCTCTCTATCCACTGGATGTGTACCAAACTCACTAAAAGTGGCAGTAATAAAGCCTCTCTTGAAAAAGCCAAACCTTGACCCAGAAAATATAAAAACTATCGGCCTATATCGAATCTTCCATTCCTCTCAAAGATTTTAGAGAAGGCTGTTGCGCAGCAACTCACTGCCTTCCTGAAGACAAACAATGTATACGAAATGCTTCAGTCTGGTTTTAGACCCCATCATAGCACTGAGACGGCACTTGTGAAGGTGGTAAATGACATTTTAATGGCATCGGACCGAGGCTCTGCATCTGTCCTCGTGCTCCTAGACCTTAGTGCTGCTTTTGATACCATCGATCACCACATTCTTTTGGAGAGATTGGAAACCCAAATTGGTCTACACGGACATGTTCTGGCCTGGTTTAGGTCTTATCTGTCGGAAAGATATCAGTTTGTCTCTGTGAATGGTTTGTCCTCTGACAAATCAACTGTACATTTCGGTGTTCCTCAAGGTTCTGTTTTAGGACCACTATTGTTTTCACTATATATTTTACCTCTTGGGGATGTTATTCGAAAACATAATGTAAACTTTCACTGCTATGCGGATGACACACAGCTGTACATTTCAATGAAACATGGTGAAGCCCCAAAATTGCCCTCGCTAGAAGCATGTGTTTCAGACATAAGGAAGTGGATGGCTGCAAACTTTCTACTATTAAACTCGGACAAAACAGAGATGCTTGTTCTAGGTCCCAAGAAACAAAGAGATCTTCTGTTGAATCTGACAATTAATCTTAATGGTTGTACAGTCGTCTCAAATAAAACTGTGAAGGACCTCGGCGTTACTCTGGACCCTGATCTCTCTTTTGAAGAACATATCAAGACCATTTCGATGACAGCTTTTTTCCATCTACGTAACATTGCAAAAATCAGAAACTTTCTGTCCAAAAATGATGCAGAAAAATTAATCCATGCTTTTGTCACTTCTAGGTTAGACTACTGCAATGCTCTATTTTCCGGCTACCCGGATAAAGCACTAAATAAACTTCAGTTAGTGCTAAATACGGCTGCTAGAATCCTGACTAGAACCAAAAAATTTGATCATATTACTCCAGTGCTAGCCTCTCTACACTGGCTTCCTGTCAAAGCAAGGGCTGATTTCAAGGTTTTACTGCTAACCTACAAAGCATTACATGGGCTTGCTCCTACCTACCTCTCTGATTTGGTCCTGCCGTACATACCTACACGTACGCTACGGTCACAAGACGCAGGCCTCCTAATTGTCCCTAGAATTTCTAAGCAAACAGCTGGAGGCAGGGCTTTCTCCTATAGAGCTCCATTTTTATGGAACGGTCTGCCTACCCATGTCAGAGACGCAAACTCGGTCTCAACCTTTAAGTCTTTACTGAAGACTCATCTCTTCAGTGGGTCATATGATTGAGTGTAGTCTGGCCCAGGAGTGGGAAGGTGAACGGAAAGGCTCTGGAGCAACGAACCGCCCTTGCTGTCTCTGCCTGGCCGGTTCCCCTCTTTCCACTGGGATTCTCTGCCTCTAACCCTGTTACGGGGCTGAGTCACTGGCTTGCTGGGGCTCTCTCGTGCCGTCCCTGGGGGGTGCGTCACCTGGGTGGGTTGATTCACTGTTGTGGTCGGCCTGTCTGGGTTGCCCCCCTTGGGTTGTACCGTGGCGGAGATCTTTGTGGGCTATACTCGGCCTTGTCTCAGGATGGTAAGTTGGTGGTTGAAGATATCCCTCTAGTGGTGTGGGGGCTGTGCTTTGGCAAAGTGGGTGGGGTTATATCCTTCCTGTTTGGCCCTGTCCGGGGTGTCCTCGGATGGGGCCACAGTGTCTCCTGACCCCTCCTGTCTCAGCCTCCAGTATTTATGCTGCAGTAGTTTATGTGTCGGGGGCTAGGGTCAGTTTGTTATATCTGGAGTACTTCTCCTGTCCTATTCGGTGTCCTGTGTGAATCTAAGTGTGCGTTCTCTAATTCTCTCCTTCTCTCTTTCTTTCTCTCTCTCGGAGGACCTGAGCCCTAGGACCATGCCCCAGGACTACCTGACATGATGACTCCTTGCTGTCCCCAGTCCACCTGGCCATGCTGCTGCTCCAGTTTCAACTGGCCTGGGCCCTAGGACCATGTCCCAGGACTACCTGACATGAGGACTCCTTGCTGTCCCCAGTCCACCTGGCCATGCTCCTGCTCCAGTTTCAACTGTTCTGCCTTACTATTATTCAACCATGCTGGTCATTTATGAACATTTGAACATCTTGGCCACGTTCTGTTATAATCTCCACCCGGCACAGCCAGAAGAGGACTGGCCACCCCACATATGCTCTCTCTAATTCTCTCTTTCTTTCTCTCTCTCGGAGGACCTGAGCCCTATGACCGTGCCCCAGGACTACCTGACACAATGCCCCAGTCCACCTGACTGTGCTGCTGCTCCAGTTTCAACTGTTCTGCCTTATTATTATTCGACCATGCTGGTCATTTATGAACATTTGAACATCTTGGTCATGTTCTGTTATAATCTCTACCCGGCACAGCCAGAAGAGGACTGGCCACCCCACATAGCCCGGTTCCTCTCTAGGTTTCTTCCTAGGTTTTGGCCTTTCTAGGGAGTTTTTCCTAGCCACCGTGCTTTTACACCTGCATTGTTTGCTGTTTGGGGTTTTAGGCTGGGTTTCTGTACAGCACTTTGAGATATCAGCTGATGTACGAAGGGCTATATAAATAAATTTGATTTGATTTGATTTGAATTAAAACTGATTTTAATTTGAGTTTGTTAACGATATCTGTCATCAAGCCAATTATAGAGATCCTTATTAAAAAACTGGAAGTGCTTCATAGTTTGTACATGAACTACTGCAGTTGTGTGTATCCCTTTGATAGTGTAGTGGTTATTTAGTTAAAGTATCATCACAAACATAATGTGTCACCACAAGTGATACATTTGTGTAATACTTATGTTACTACATAAATAATACGGGTGTAATAACAATGCATCATTGTTATCCTGTCACCGACAGGATTCATTTCCAGGCCAACCTCTCTCTGAAGGTACCAATCCTCCATCTGTCAATGGAAAAATGGCTCCTTCTCTTGGCAGGAACAGGAAGGGATGGGGCCAGAAATCCCATGTAAGCCCTTTCTACAGAACGGCATGTCCTTGCGAATCTCACCAATGACACCTTCTCTAATTGTTGTGGTCTCAGGTAATTTCGAGTGAGTCTCTCATGTCTTTATGGTCACCATTCAGCAAAGTCCATACTGTATCTAAATCCAGTGATGACATTGGTACTGCTTGTTGTTGATATTCAAGTTACATAAAAGTGAAACAAGGGAGAATAAATAGCTATGAATAATAGAATGTAAAATAATTGTCTGAGGTCAAGAATCTCTTGAGTAGGTGACCTTCTGCAATATTTTCATATCATCATTATGCTCCTCCTTCACACTTGGTTTCTTGTGTGTTTGGTGGCAAATAAACATACCAGATAGCATCAAAGGGGATCTAATAACCTTCAGTGAACTGCCTATAAAGCTAGTAGACCTAAATAATAAGGTACTTCACATGTTTGTATCAAGGAGTTTTGTGTTAATGGACATCTAAAATAAAACAATTATACAATACCACTGTCATGAAACAGATTTTCAGCCATGTCTGATGTATACAATAGGATCTTAATCACCCTGTTGCAGGAGAACTTTCCTGCAATGCAGGACATTTAAAACTTGTAATGTATTTGAGGTTTAAAAAGGCTTCTGAAGTTTGAAATGTCCACTTCCCCTACAAAAATGTCCATTAATTATAATCCACATTTCCTGTTACTGCAGGATTATTTTCCTGCTGTAGCAAACTGGCTAAAATTAAGATCCTACATCTGTAGGCAGCAAGAGGTAAAGTGCCCTTTTACATTATGGGCTATAATTATGAGAATAATGTCATACATCTCTGCCGTCTTTAAAAATGTCACACTCAATGAGGGAATTTTGTGAGTAGGTGATACGCATATATCAAATGTTACAGTAACCCTAAATTCTTTATGGATAACAGGTGCTTTAATTTATCACTTCACTGCAGTGACAGCTGTTCAATCTCTGTGGCTTTACTTACATTGTGAAACACAATACTGTCATTCACACTCCCAGAGCAGTGGACCACTGACTGTTCACAATGTACTAGCTGTTAATGAAGTAAGGCTAAGTAAGCATAGATGGTTAGTTTTCAGTAAAGAAGAAGCCACTCCAATGCAGGTTTAACAGTGTAAATGTATTTCATATGTACTGTATACACAGATCATAGGAGGACTTATTTTATTACATTTTGAATATGGCGTGGGGTTAGGTGGGGGTGGGGTGTAATTTAGCCTCCCAGCAAGTTGTTCAAATACTGGTAAATACATCTGACAATGAGGCCCATGGGCTACTGCAGCCTTGCCCTTGCTGTGGGTTCGTGTGGGACAATAATGGAACTGAGAAGAAAGGTCTCTATATTGAAGGTCATGACTCCCCATAAACACACACTCCCTAGAAATACACACATTGCTTTCACAAAATGGGTTGAATTGTTGTGTTGCTGAAGTTTCTTCTGTGTCATCATAGCCAACACAAACTGTGGTCATGCAACAATATACTAACACTTTTACAGTATTTTCAGTTACTTAAAAATGTTCATCTTTTTTTGTAAAAAAGACATGAGGGTGAAGGCCTATTTCTTTATTTTAATTTTATTTCCATCTGAGAGATCTGAGAGATCTAATGAACTCATTATTTCTGCTGCCTTTATCCAGTTTGCCCATCCACCCTCTCTCCCATCAACATTCCCCTGGCCGTTCCATGGCGTGTGTGCTGCAGACGGTGGATAAGGGGTAATCGCCCAGGAACACCATTCTTGTTTTGACAACTTCTCTGAAGCCGGGTGTCTCTTACAACAAAACACAGACTTACCTATCATCAGCAAAATGTCAGGCGGCCCTTTTCCAAGTCACCCAAAGGAGGATCAGGTTCCCTCTCACTATGGAACCCATTAGCTCAGAATAGAACTGCCCACAGCACCAGTAAATGATCCCCTTTGTTGCCTAAAACAATGACGCTGATAGGGGACAAACTGTGCATGTGGCTCCAAATAACAATGTGTAGAGTTTCAAGTTGGCTGAGGTAGAATGGTGTGACACGTAAAGACAACACATGATGGTGTTCTGTTACCAACCATATATCACTCTCAAGGGAGATGAACACTTGCATCAGTCAATATCAACACACGTGCACAGTCTACATGAGAGAGCTTGGAAAAATGAGCCATGGTTTTATTTTGGTCAAGAGAAAAATAACATGGCAACCGTTGAAAACAGTAGTGCCGGATCAATAAGAAAAGCATTTTGCATAAACAAATCACAAATATAGACAATAGAAATATATGTATTTGGTTTACAAACGCATGCACTCCATTGTCTTTCTCCCTCTATGACTTGTCACCCATTCCCCTTCATCCATAGAGAGCAGTTATCCACCCCCCTACCTCTATTCCCCGAGCAATCCGGTACCAATCTACAATACCAATGCCCCACCCTGATACCGCAACCACAGCCTGCCTTCCATTTGCTAGCCCCAAGGCACGGAGCAGCATATCTGTAGCCAACCTTGACGTGCTAAACTAGGGCGCTGAAGGGGCTAGAGTGAGAGGAGAGAGGGAGGAAAGGAGAGAGAGAGAGGGGAAAGGAGAGAGAGGACGAAAGGAGAGAGGGGACGAAAGGAGAGAGGGAAGATTGGGGGCTGTTTGGTGATTTGGTGCTTATAGCTGCATTCCCCTTGTCTCCCTCTCTCCCATTTGTCACTGGAAAAGTGAAAGATCAATAAATCATCATTATGCATTTCATCTCCAAAATGATCAACCCTTTTCAACCCATCATGATCATCATCTTTATCATTACACATATGGAATGCAGATCATTTCACCACAATGTTATTATAGTGTCATAACAATGGTGTAATACCATTTTGATATTCTCTTATCAATTATGTGTTTGCTTTAATCCCTCAAAGTCTAAATGAGTTTCTCGGTCTTGACACAGACCATGCACAGAGCTGTGAGCTGCCCGATTGTTAACAAACGCAGAAGCATGGCAGCAATAAGAATGTGGAATTTGACTTCTCAGCTTCACAACTCAATCCAACACAGGGTCACAGTGTTGCCTAGTAACAATGGCACACAACTGACCTTATCTATGTGGTCATAAAAATGTATGAAGACCCCCTTTCCCCCGCACCTCTATATTTATTTATCTCCCCGTCTCAGAGCACAATCACCAGCACACAGCCAGAGGGCAAGCATACTCTGCACTCTCTTACCCCGGCCCGAGCAGCAGCGGGGTGGGTGTTTCTGCCTGGAAGCGCCCGTCTTTCATTATAGAAGGGTATCTGAACCAGAAAACAGCCACACAACACATACAGCACTGGTGGGTGGGAGATAGTGGAGATGCAGATCGCATGCCATGAAACAGATAGATAGCTGTAGCACAGAGGGACAGAGTGAATCACAACAGATATTCAATAATATCTCGCAAGCTGAATAATATAGTAAAAGCAGCTACCACATAATTATTTCCTTTGCTTTCCTCCCTTTAGGACAACAACAATAGAACAGACATTAAAACTCTCCCGCAAGAACAATACATTTTTACAATACCGTATGTAACTTTTTTCCAAAGAGCTTTAGAGAAGAATAAATCAAACTGAACTAATTTGCCATGGAACATAGACCTACAGATAGTCAAACAAATCTGGTAAGTCAATCTGATCACTCGCTCTCTTGGCCATAAAACCAAGTATAATGCCTCTGATTGTCTACTGTATGTGACTTTGGAGATATGAACTTATCCGGGGAGCTCTTTGGAGTTACTCTTTCTTCCCCAGGTGATCCTGTACTGTAAACACCATGCCACGAAAACTGCTCTGCTCAGCCACCAGCCACCAGCCTCCCGTCCTGCTGCTACCATGGGAACATCTGTGTTGAGCTGCTGTGCGCATCTGGCGGGCACCATGCTAACACAGATGGTGTGTGTGTGTGTGTGTGTGTGTGTGTGTGTGTGTGTGTGTGTGTGTGTGTGTGTGTGTGTGTGTGTGTGTGTGTGTGTGTGTGTGTGTGTGTGTGTGTGTGTGTGTGTGTGTGTGTGTGTGTGTGTGTGTGTGTAATACTGCTGCAAAAGATGGGTAAGGGTAGTGATCCTGACTCCTACAGGGACTGCTGTGCTGCTATATCCTACTACGTATCATATGTGTCCCCAATAATCCCCATTTTAAGGGCAACGATGGAAAAATGTGATTCGTATCTCTTTGCAACAAGTATGAAGCATCACAGACTTTCTGACCTCCACAATAATCTGAAGCAGAGTAGGTAGGCTAAGAATCTCCACACAAACATTGCTATTGCCTGTCCAATAAAAAGGCGCAGGCAGGGTGAGGGTAGAAAATTAGATTTGCAGCAGAAACATGTGGCCAGGTCATTACGCTTCTTCCCCTTTAATCCCAGCTTGTCCAGCTCTTTCCTGGCTGTAATTACACAGTATCCAATGTCACATGGAAATGCCAACAGATGCACAGCGTCTAAAACGAGCATTATGTACTTAGAGATGTCCCAGTCATTAGGCCTGTTGTACAAGGCATGCTGATTGCACCATTGTTGTGCTCTGAATAAGGCAATGGGGTGAGGTGGACGGACAGAAGGACAGGCAAGCATAACAGGTGGACAATTCTAGGGCCATTGTGTGAAGCCAATTCAGAGGATGCTGTCAACTGTGGCCATAATGACCAGTGACCACAAGAGTGAAAGACACCAATAATGCCTAGTTATTACACAATTACTACAGCTAATACTGTATTATACAATCATGATGTGTGCAATCAAATGATCATAGTATGAACCAAAAAGATTCTCAGCATATGTTTACAGTGTACCTGACTTTGATTTAATCTAGAAATATATGTATATATAAACTCTAGAATTTGACATATATTCATTGTAAAGATTGGGAGATGGCTACTCTGAAGGTGATTGGGTGGAGCTGTGGGTGTATTGTGATGATGAAAGAGGTGGAGGGGGCAGGGGCTGATATGAAGGAAGAGCTGTTTTTCTTTCTCTGTGTGGTCATCTCTCCGGTCTCTCATCAGACATAGTGATCAGATCTCTGTGAGGATTAGGAATTGATGTTCCTCTGATGAAGCTTTGCACAGCACTGTGAGGCTGTTTACTCCCATAATCGGACTAATTTGCTCACCAGTATGTCACAGTGCCTCCAGTTTACATGGGAGCAAGGTAATTGACAGGATTGCCCTCTTCTGGTCATTGGTGGACAGCAATAAGGTAGTGAGGGGATTCGATTAATGCCCCCGGCACGCCCTGGGTGAACTAAATGTGATATAGCTTTTGTTATATTTGACTTTTCGTGGCAGATTAGCATAACAAAACAAAAGTGAGCACATGGAGTAATAAGTAAGATTCTGTGTTTTCACATGCAAAAGTGATTGCTTTCGATAAAAACGCGTTCTGCCTTCCCAATGAAAACTAGTATGAAAATGCTAACATATATTTTATGGAAAAGAGATGCACCATGCTGCATTGTTGACAATTTGACAGAGCGGCACAGATTACCGGTCTGTTTTCGCAGAGCGCACCTCCCACACCGGCTTCGCCCTGTCACAAGATGGGCCATAGCTCGGTTCAACCTGAGGCAGCTTAATCAAATCCCCTCAATGTGTGCAAGGAAGAATTTAAAGCTCTCTTTGTTCTGATTGTCTCAGTTCTCATGATGGACAACAGGCCCATTGAGGCTCTGCAAAAAGACACACACAGTCAAAATTATAAATGACCATAAGGGTGCTATGAATTTATGATAATAATGTCTTTCCAGGAACCTAAGAAGGATAGAATGCAGACCAAGAAAACACAAGACCAATTCCAGCAGAGCCGGAGGCAGAACCAATTCAATTAAATTCTAAAAAAATATCATAAAATTTTTCCAGGCAAATTATCCAAAGGATAATTACTGAACTATTATGTTTTCAAACAAACATTGTTTTCATACCACAGCCATTTTGCTTTCTTATCCCTACTCACATGACCCCATACTTAAAGTGACAGGTATAATTTTGGCCAATCAACAGAATTTCAACCTGGCATACAAATCATGGCATGGATCTACAAATATTTCATTTAAACATGTCAAATGTAACCTTTCTTTCTGTTTAATTTCATTCCACATTTAATGTGGAGATGTTACAACTGAATGTTGACTTGCAGACTGCCTGGAATACATTTCTTGACTTAAAAGGCAGAGGCCAAAGGAAAGCTTTGATGCTAACATTGTGTACATGTTATTTACAGGAACATCAGGTGTTGTGTAAATGGTGATATCCATAGTAAGCACCATTTGATTATGTCACGTGAGCACATAGGCCCTACAGTGCATGCAGCTGTATTGCTATGGAGCAGATTGGTAAATGCTTTTCCCAGGCTGTAGGCTGTGGAACTTCATTGAGGACATGTGAGACTGGAACTGTCTTAGCCCAAGTGTAACTCATTGGGGCTGTGGGGGGAGACAATGCCTGTCTCTGTGCTGCTCTAAGAGAATGAAGTGTGTGATGTAGTGTGTCATATTGATCCCTCTGACAACTACGGTCTCCCTCCCGCCACTTGTGGTGACAGAGACAGACTGGACGGTTTGCTGGTCATCCACCACATTGGTCAAGTGAGTGAGACAGGGCCTAAAGGGAATCCACCTTAATGACACTTTGCAGCAGATGATTGGGTAATTTTTATGCAATCATGTGGATCAGTAGTTGTTGCCTGCGGTAGGACGAGGAGGGAAAGGGTCAATCCAGAACATAATGTAAATAGGACAAGAACACCTCTCTGTGCACTTGGGTCATTCTGTTTCACCTTTGAAAAATACTAAATAATTTCCATATAATTCTAACATTTACAATATAAGCCTATTTATTTTGTATCTTACAAACAAAATGTCCTCAATGAAAAAAACGTTATTATTTTTCCTCCAGCTAAAGACTAGTCATACAGCACATAAATCACTTTTAAAGGTGCAATGCTGCTGTTTTTATCTCAATGTCATTTCTGGGTAACCATTAAGTACTGTGATTGTTTTCAATTAAAATGGACAAAAAGCAAAAATGTTGCTGCAACTGTCTGGGAGTGGCCTTTGCCAGGTCCTTAACCACCGGATGTTCCGGTTTTTCAGGGGAAATGGAAAGAGAGCCTATGATGTGACTTCCGCTTTTGGAAGTTAACCTCTACGTATTCGGTGTCCCCCCGCGGGACGGTTGAGCTAACGTAGGCTAATGTGATTAGCATGAGGTTGTAAGTAACAAGAACATTTCCCAGGACATAGACATATCTGGACAGAAAGATTTTTGTTAATCTAACTTGACTGTCCAATTTACAGTAGCTATTACAGTGAATAAATACCATTCTATGATGAGAGTGCACAATTATAACTTGAAAATGTATTAATAAACCGATTAGGCACATGTAGGCAGTCTTGGTACAACATTTTGAACCGAAATACAATGGTTCATTCGATCAGTCTAAAGGTTTGCACATACACTGCTGCCATCTAGTGGCTAAAATCTCAATTGTGCCTGGGCTGGAATAATACATTATGGCCTTTCTCTTGCATTTCAAAGATGATGGTACAAAAATACTTTAAAAATGCATGTTTTTTCTTTGTATTATCTTTTACCAGATCTAACGTGTTATATTCTCCTACATTCATTTTACATTTCCACAAACTTCAAAATGTTTCCTTTCAAATTGTATCAAGAATATGCATATCCTTGCTTCAGGTCCTGAGCTACAGGTAGCTAGATTTGGGTATGTGATTTTAGGCAAAATTGGGGGGAAAAAGGGTCTTCTCCTCAACACCAGTATGTAGGGGAACTAGTTTCATGCATTTCTTTTACGCCTGCTATGTTAGGTTAGTCTGGGAGTGATCTGAGTGGGGAGGGGAAAACAGAAAAATAGCTGTTATTGGTAGAGAGGTTTGGAACTCTCTTCCTTACTAGTCTATTAGCTAATTTAATGCATGGTGATGTCACTCTATCCCACCAAAACCACTATTTTTCAAACAGCTCTTACACTAAAATGGCATTATTATCATGTTCACAATTTTACAGTATTATTCCAATCTCATAATGTTGAAATATATACAAATCACAGAAAGAAATCATGTTTTTGACGGCTCTGGGCCTTTAAAGGGAGATTGGTTGACTGACAACAAATTGTTGCTACAAAAATCTGAATCTATTTTGTTTGGAACAAAACATAGATTTCTTAAGGCTGACAAGATAAAGGTAAACTGTGCAGGCAAGGAGATTGGATCTAAAACAAGTGTAACTTCTCTTGGTGTGTCCCTAGATCAATCCCTTTCTGGAGACCTGATTGCTGCTAAAATTATTTTGAAAATGGCGAACAAATTGACATTTTTATATTGTAACACTAGATATTTTAACATTAAAGTTAAGAAACTGCTTGTCTCTAGCTTGATTCAGTGTCATTTTGATTATGCCTGCTCTGCTTGGTATAGTGGGCTATCAAAAAAACTGAAAATGAGAATGCAGGTCATGCAAAATAATGTAATCAGTTATATACTGAATGTCCCCCCTAGGACCCAGTTAGGGGTACAGGAGATCTGAGAGGTGGGCTTGTTGCCTTTGGAGTCCAGAGTGGACCAACTTAAACTGAATCATATGTTTTTCATCTGAAATGATCGTGCCCCAGGAAAACCACATTGATATGGTCTATAATCAATACAGTTACAATACCAGAGCTAGTGTTGTCTTGTAAAATCCCCAAAGTAAAGAGTTCTGCCCCCTACTGCTGGTCAGGTGTATTTATTTGAAGGATCGGTATGATTTTTAAAAATGTAACCTTTATTTAACTAGGCAAGTTAGTTAATTAAGAACAAATTAGTATTTACAATGACGGCCTACCCTTAACCCGGACAATGTTGGGCCAAGTGTGCGTCGCCCTGTGGGACTCCCAATCAAGGTTGGATGTGATACAGCCTGGAATCGACTCCTCTAGCCCTTAGATGTAGAGCCTTAGACCACTGCACCACTTGGGAGTCCTGATGTGTAATTAATAGATTGTTTTAATGTGAAATTAATATGGATGATTTTTAGGGTTAGGGAAAGTGCAGTGAATCGAGGCACTTTTTAAGATGTCAATATAAATGAATGTATTTTGTGGTTGTATGTGTGGTATGTGGTATTGTTTTTACCATCGAGGACCACTTTGTAAATAAGCATATTAATTAATAATTTCAAGTGATATCGTCTGGGTCCACATTGTACATTTTGTTGTATATGTTGTCTGTTTCCCAAAATAAAATAAAGTAAATTAAATTCAAAGGCTGATAGAGGCCTCTAGTGGCTAAAAGGCAGTTTTAGCATGGGCAGGGCCTCCAGCATGCTTCCACCATTTTAAAGTAGTCTAAGTAGTTATCTAGGTGGGGATGCCTATGGGTTGTAGACTCAGTGGCGCTGCCCGTGGTGTCACAGACGCTATAATGGCACATATATAAAAATAAGTGCTCTATCTATCTCTATGGTGCGCCCCACAGGCGCCCTTCAAGCAAATCGTCGTTGACCAACAAAAAAACTCGTCACATCCGCGATATGGATTTCAGGAAGTAATCTAAAATAATAAAGTGGTGAACAACATTCAGAGAGAGGAGTAAACTTCTAAATGACAAGTGTCTAAATGTAAAGCCGGAGTTGTTTCTTATGTGTTTCTTTAGCGACGTTGTCGGAACATCACGTTCACCATGATTACCGCACTGGAGGTTTCATGTTGGCCAAACTGAAAACTAAGGAGCAAACTTTGAACAAGGAGCTGAACTTTTGACTTGCCCTAAATATTATTTTCCATGGCTTACCATAAAGGTTATATTCCTTTTAGGGCATTATTTATCATGCTCTGTTTTGGAATGGCAAAATCTCTCTATACCATTCCACTTAAAATATTTATAGGGACGTTGAACTCTTCTTTGGATTTGGATTTAACTCCTCTGAAACTAATACAAGCCTCGGGAAATGGACTGTCTCTGGCATCTGATCCAGCTGGAATAGTGAACTTTTTGGACATGGTCACTAACTTACAAGGCGACTCTGGCAGAGGTTACTACATGGAGATGACACTGGGTACCCCTGGTCAAAAGGTATATGAGAATATGACCTATTGTTGTTTTTAAGTTTTCAATGTGGAATACATTTCTTGACCTCTTTGGTATCACAGTCCAAATGTTTTCAAATGAAGGAGATATGCATACACACACTACCGGTCAAACGTTTTAGAACACCTACTCATTCAAGGGTTTTTCTTTATTTTTACTATTTTCTACATTGTAGAATAATAGTGAAGACATCAAAACTATGAAATAACACATATGGAATCATGTAGCAACCCATTTTTTTTTTTTAAACAAATCAAAATATTTTGGAGATTCTTCAAATAGCCACCCTTTACCTTGATGACAGCTTTGCACGCTCTTGGCATTTAAAAAAAAAAACTTTATTTTACTAGGCAAGTCGGTTAAGAACAAATTATTTTCAATGATGGCCTAGGAACAGTGGGTTAACTGCCTTGTTCAGGGGCAGAACAACAGATTTGTTTTACCTTGTCAGCTCGGGGCTTCGATCTAGCAACCTTTCGGTTACTAGTCCAGCACTCTAACCACTAGGCAGAGAGAGAGGCGAGGGATGGGGGGAGGGAGGGATGAGGCGAGGGGGAGGTGAGGTGAGGAGAGAAGAGGCGAGGTGACGAGAGAAGAGGCGAGGTGAGAAGAGGTGAGGTGAGGAGAGGAGAGAAGAGAAGAGGCGAGGAGAGAAGAGGTGAGGTAAGGTGAGGAGAGAAGAGGTGAGGTAAGGTGAGGAGAGAAGAGGTGAGGTAAGGTGAGGAGAGAAGAGGTGAGGTAAGGTGAGGAGAGAAGAGGTAAGGTGAGGAGAGGAGGTGAGGAGAGGAGAGGAGAGGAGAGAAGAGGCGAGGTGAGAAGAGGAGAGAAGAGGTGAGGTGAGGAGAGGAGAGGAGAGGAGAGGAGAGGAGAGGAGAGGAGAGGAGAGGAGAGGCGAGGCGAGGCGAGAAGAGGCGGGGAGGGGAGAGAAGAGGCGAGGTGGGGAGGGGAGGGGAGAGGAGAGGAGAGGAGAGCCGAGGTAGGGAGGGGAGAGGAGAGGCGAGGTAGGGAGGAGAGAGGAGAGGTAGGGAGAGGAGAGAGGAGAGGTAGGGAGGGGAGAGGAGAGGCGAGGTAAGGAGGGGATAGGAGAGGCGAGGTAAGGAGGGGATAGGAGAGGCGAGGTAGGGAGGGGAGAAGAGGCGAGGTAGGGAGAGGAGAGGCGAGGTAGGGAGGGGGAGAGGAGGCGAGGTAGGGAGGGGAGAGGAGAGGCGGGGAGGAGAGGCGAGGTAGGGAGGGGAGAGGAGAGGCGGGGAGGAGGGAGGGGAGAAGAGGTGAGCATAGGGAGAAGAGAAGAGGTAGGGAGAAGAGAAGAGGAGAGGAGAGGCGAGCATAGGGAGGAGAGGAGAGAAGAGAAGAGGTAGGGAGAAGAAGGGGTAGGGAGAGAAGAGGTAGGGAGAGGAGAGAAGGGGTAGGGAGGAGAAGAGGTAGGGAGGGGAGAGAAGAGGAGGAGGGAAGGTAGGGAGGGGAGAGGAGGCGAGGAAGGAAGAGGGTAGGGCAGGGCAGGGAGGAGAGGGGAGAGAAGTGGGGAGGTGAGGAGAGGGGAGAGAAGAGGGGAGGGAAGGTAGGGAGAGAAGAGGGAAGGTAGGGAGGGGAGAGAACAGAAGAGGGAAGGTGTGAGAAGAGAAGAGGGTAGGGAAGGGAGAGGAGGGGTGGGAAAAGAGAAGAGGGAATGTGGGGAGGGGAGAGAAGAGGGACGGTGGGGGGGAGAAGAGTGAAGGTGTGAGAAGAGGGGAGAGGAGGAATAGGGTAGGGAAGGTCAAGAAGAGGGAAGGTAGGGAGAGAAGAGGAGTGGGAAGGTTGAGAAGAGGGAAGGTAGGGAGAGAAGAGGAGTGGGAAGGTAGGGAGAGAACAGAATAGGGAATGTGTGAGAAGAGAAGAGGGGAGGTAGGGAGAGAAGAAAAGAGGGTAGGTGGGGAGAGACGGGAAGAGGGATGGTTTGGAGGGGAGGGAACAGAAGAGGGGAGAGGAGGAAGAGGGTAGGGAAGAGGGAAAGTAGGGAGTGGAGTGAAGGGCGGGGGGTAGGGAGAGAGAGAGAAGAGGGAAGAGAAGGTTTAAGGAGAGAAGGGGAAGGTCGGGGGGGAGAGAAAAGAAGAGGGAAGGAGGGGGGGGGAAGAGGGAAGGTAGAGAAGGAAGAGGGGAGAAGAGAAGGTAGAGAGAGAGAGAAGAGGGTAGGTAGGGAGGAAGAGGGGGTGGAGGGAGGGAGAAGAGGAGGGGAGGTGGGGGAAGAGGGAAGGAAGAGAAGAGGGGAGGTAGGAAGAGAAGAGGTAAGGTGTGGTGGGGAGGGAACAGAAGAGGGGATGGAAGGAAGAGGGGAGGTGGGGGGGGGAAGAGGGAAGGAGAGAGAGGAGAGAGAAGAGGGTAGGTGGGGGGAGGAACAGAAGGGGGATGGAAGAAGAGGAGACGTGGGGGGGAAGAGGGGAAGAGAAGAGAGGGGAGGTAGGAAGAGAAGAGGTAAGGTGTGGAGGGGAGGGAACAGAAGAGGGGATGGAAGGAAGAGGGGAGGTGGGGGGGGAAGAGGGAAGGTAGAGAGGAGAGAGAAGAGGGGAGGTAGGAAGAGAAGAGGTAAGGTGTGGAGGGGAGGGAACAGAAGAGGGGATGGAAGGAAGAGGGGAGGTGGGGGGGGAAGAGGGAAGGTAGAGAGGAGAGAGAATAGGGTAGGTAGGGGGAGGAACGGGGTAGAGAGAAGAGGAGAGGTAGGAAGAGAAGAGGGGAGGTAGGAAGAGAAGAGGTAAGGTGTGGAGGGGAGGGAACAGAAGAGGGGAGGGAAGGTCAAGAAGAGGGAAGGTAGGAAGAGGAGTGGGAAGGTAGGGAGGGGAGAGAACAGAATAGGGAAGGTGTGAAGAGAAGAGGGGAGGTGTGGAGAGGAGGAAGAGGGTAGGGACAGTTGAGAAGAGGGAAGGTAGGGAGAGAAGTGGGAAAGTGTGGAGGGGAGAGAAGAGGGAAGGGTAGGTGGGGAGAGAAGAGGGATGGTTTGGAGGGGAGGGAATAGGAGAGGAGGAAGAGGGTAGGGAAGAGGGAAAGTAGGGAGAGAAGAGGAGTGGGAAGGGAGGGAAGAGAAGAGGGAAAGTAGGGAGGGGAGAGAACAGAATAGGGAAGGTGTGAGAAGAGGAGAGGAGAGAAGAGAAGAGGGGAGGGATGGTGTGGAGGGGAGAGAAGAGGGGAGAGGAGGAAGAGGGTAGGGGAGAGGAGGAAGAGGGTAGGGGAGAGGAGGAAGAGGGTAGGGGGGAGAGGAGGAAGAGGGTAGGGGAGGGGTGGGAAAAGAGAAGAGGGGAAAGTAGAGAGTGGAGTAAAGGGAGGAGGGTAGGGAGGAGAGAGAAGAGGGAAGAGAAGGTTTGAGGAGGGGAGAGAAGAGGGAAGGTCGGGAGGGGAGAGAACAGAATAGGGAATGTGTGAGAAGAGATGAGGGGAGGCAGGGAGGGGAGAGAAGAGGGTAGGTGGGAAGAGAAGAAGGATGGTTTGGAGGGGAGGGAACAGAAGAGGGGAGAGGAGGAAGAGGGTAGGGAAGGTTGAGAAGAGGGAAGGTAAGGAGAGAAGAGTAGTGGGAAGGTATGGAGGGGATAGAAGAGGGTAGGTAGGGAGAGGAGGGTGGAGGTAAGGAGAGGAGAGAACAGAATAGGGAAGGTGTGAGAAGAGAAGAGGGGAGGCAGGGAGGGGAGAGAAGAGAAGAGGGATGATGTGGAGGGGAGAGAAGAGAAGAGGTAGGGAGAGGGGAGGTAAGGAGGGGAGAGAAGAGGGATGATGTGGAGGGGAGAGAAGAGAAGAGGTAGGGAGAGGGGAGGTGAAGAGGGGATGCAGGGAAGGGAGAGAAGAGGGATGGTGTGGAGGGGAGGGAACAGAAGAGGGGAGGAAGAGGGTAGGGAAGGAAGAGAGGGTAGGGAAGGAAGAGGAGTGGGAAGGTAGGGAGGGGAGAGAACAGAATTAGGGAAGGTGTGAGAAGAGAAGAGGGTAGGGGAGGCAGGGAGGGGAGAGAAGAGGGTAGGTAGGTAGGTAGGTAGGTAGGTAGGTAGGTAGGTAGGTAGGTAGGTAGGTAGGTAGGTAGGGAGAGAAAATTGTAGGGTAGGGAGGGGAGAGAAGATGGTAGGGAGGGGAGAGAGAATGTGGTGGGGAGAGAAAGAGAGAACAAGGGGAGGGGGCACAATAACACCAAACCTCAAACAGTTCTATCTACAGTATGATGCAATTAGAGGCCTGATGTTAAACAAGGCGTTATTCAAATGAACCACTAATTGCCACATCTGTTAGCCCCGTCGCAGCAAGGCTGAGGTGTTGGCTGGAGTGCGTCACATCTGGTAATTGGTACAAACAGGTAGCAGATGTACGTCCCCTCCACTGAGCCTCTGCTAATTAGCCAGGAAAGGCTCAACCACAGGCGACTAGGCCGCCGTGCTGGCTCGGGGATGGGGAAGAGGAGGGATTTGCCTGGCAGTGGCCCAGCCAGGCTAGGGGAGTACGGAAGAGGATTGAGAGGGTAGGAGGTACAAGGAAATGCCCCTAGTTTTCCCCAACAGACTGCGTCAGGATGGTCTGTCCGGTTTGGGCCCAACGTGAGTGGCGTGGTGCCATCGGTGTGGTGGCAGTAGGGTTTCAGATGTCAGAGCCACGGTGGTGGGACTTCGGCCAGTCCAACTAGGAAACACAGATAGGGACGCAACATCGAGCTTTGAGGAAGTACAGTGCCTTCAGAAAGTATTCACACCCCTTGACTTTTTCCACATGCATCCTGTTTGCAATAAGGCACTAAAGTAAAACTGCAAGAAATGTGGCCAAAAAATGAACTATGTCCTGAATAAAAAGCGTTATGTTTGGGGCAAGTCCAACACAATACTGAGTACAACTGTTCATATTTTCAAGCATGGTGGTGGCTTTTTTTTTGTTTGATGAAAAGAAACTAAGCACAGGCAAAATCCTAGAGGAAAACATGGTTCAGCCTGCTTTCCAACACTGTGAGACAAATTCACCTTTCAACAATATTCTAAAACATAAGGCCAAATATACACTGGAGTTGCTTACCAAGATGACATTGAATGTTCCTGAGTGACCTAGTTACAGTTTTGACAGATCTTGGAAGAATTTTAAAAAATAATAATACGAATATTGTAAAATCCAGGTGGGCAAAGCGCTTACAGACTTACCCAAAAAGACTCACAGCTGTAATAACTACCAAAGGTGATACTAACATGTATTGATTGACTCGGGGATGTGAATAGTTATGTAAATGAGATATTTCTGTATTTCATTGTCAATACATCTGCAAGAATGTCTAAAAACATTATGCGGTATTGTGTGTAGATGAGCGAGATTCATTTTTATTTAGTCCATTTTGACACATTTGTAACACAACAAAATGTGAAATAAGTCCAGGTGTATGAATACTTTCTGAAGGCACTGTACATCCTACTAGGGTTTTTGTTTACCGTATATTGTGAGGAATAGCTAGGCCTATTTACTCAGTGTTTGTCCGTCATCAGTACTTCCTGCTCATCTGTTGTTGTTTTGCAGAATACTCTTGAGCAGCCTATTTATTGAGAGCAGAATGCTTCATTTGTTCTGTCTGGGTGTCAAGTAAGGTCTTCACTGTAAAATCTCTGAATTAGTCGCTTCTTATTCTTAGCTTTGATGAAGCCCATGCTTTAGTTGGATGGAAACAAATATCCAGAAAATCATGTTTTCCTCAGGCTGCTTTAGGGAATAAACAGGAAATAGAATGTCACACCAGCAGACCGCATTCCTGTGTGTTTCCTGTGTGTTTCCTGTGTGTTTCCTGTGAGTTACCTCTCCTCCATCAATCCAAAGTGCCTTAAAGGCTGGGTATGCAGCCTAACATGATTTGAGGTTATGTTTAAATGGCAAAGAAACCGTGGGGGGCCTGTTTATTATGGCCTCTTTAATGATGAGGAATGTTAAGTAACGACTCTTCTGCGCCGGTCACCGAGGTGACAGAAGTCGGTTATCTCATTAGTTCCGCCTCGTTGAATTGATGCCTGAGACAACATAATCTCAACTGCTGCTTTGCTGGCTCATGCTCCGCTCCTGCTCGCACACAGTCGACAAATACCAGGTTGGAGGGACATTTAGACTCTGGAGCAATGGGTGGACGTTTTTCCCAATGACTACCAGACCAGAGAGCTTTTTTTCTAATCCTCAGACGTCAGAAGCATATTAGTAAATACCCTGTTCAGCTCAAAGCACGATTACTGACTGAGTCATTTTGTGTGCTTATTGCGTGTATTAAGATGAATGGGGTTGAGTTGTTCTGTGTGCTTAACCCAGATGGTTGAATGATTGATAAAGTACTCACTACTCTTTTGTTTTCCAGCTGAATATCCTGGTTGATACGGGAAGCAGTAACTTTGCAGTGGCTGCAGCAGCACATCCCTTCATCACACACTTCTTCAACACAGCACTGTAAGTCGTCAGGCTCTCATATTTACTCTGTGGAATAGCTCTTTCTATAAGGTCAATAAGAAGCCTACGTTATCTACACATTCTATTTGGTGGCCCCAATAATATTAGAAAATGCCTTAATTAAATAATCAGTGTTTCACATCAATCTCATAATTTATACTACAATCTGATCGTGTTGATTTTTGTTTAGAATTCGCTCAGGCATGTGTTTGATAAGATTTCCTTTGTCTAAGAGTACTGGTGACTCTCCCTGTCCCTCCCTGTGTTCAGTTCCAGTACCTACCAGTCCACTGGCAGGGGCGTGGCCGTCAAGTACACCCAGGGCAACTGGGAGGGCGAGCTGGGCACCGACCACGTCCGCATCCCCAGCATCCCCGGCACCCCCACCATCAACATCGCCACCATTCTCTCCTCCAACGGATTCTTCCTCCCGGGGGTCAACTGGCAGGGCATCCTGGGCCTGGCCTACCCCCTGCTGGCTCAGGTAAAGGGGTTGGGCTTGGTGCACCCTGGGACTCTGGATATGAAGGAAGGGGTTCCATGCCTTTCGCCATGTCTGTTTGATTTGGCACAGTGGTGTACGTAAGCGTGGCGGGGCATGAAGAGCTGCTGAATGTTATCAAAGAGCAAATCAAGGTTCACACACATGATATTGTTCAAAATCTCATCATCACATAGACCCATGGGGTGTGGTGGCTGAGGCTATTCTGAACTGACACAATGTATGCCTTATGCAGATTGAGGTCAACCATTTTAAATCATTAACATGCAAGAACGTACGGTGACCACTCTGTACTGCAGTTCTCAGCTTTTGTTCAGATGATTTGCAGAATGTTTGTCAAACATCACATACACCATGTGAAGTCAAGGTATATGGGGGGGGGTCCTGTTTAGTCACAGTGATAACTGATAAGACTTTATGCTGTCATTCTCTGTGCTTACAGCTTCACTATTGACCAATAGGACAGCCAAAACATTACACTGTTTTATACTAAGTTAATGACCAGTGTTTTGTGTTTGTCTTCTGTTTCTCAGCCTGACTCCTCAGTGGAGCCCTTCTTTAACTCCGTGGTACGACAGACAGGCATCCCAGATGTGTTCTCCCTCCAGATGTGCGGAGCTGGGTTGTCAGACAGCACCACTGCCGACCCCGCGGGGGGAAGTCTTGTGAGTAGTCAGGAGGAGAAAGCTAAAGGCTATGTATGGAAGGAGTGAAAGCTGGGGGGGAGACTTATAAAGGCTGGTTGTTGTACTGCAAAAGAGGATGATTATTGAGGCTGTTAATCTCACGTACGCTAGGCAGACACTTGGCATAATATTGCTCCCGACGCCCAGACCAGATAAACCTTTCAAGGGCGGATGAGACTGAGCGGCATTTTTAGAAACATGATCGCTAGCAAGTCTCTGCGCCTCTCAATGAGTTTCCCCATTGGATGCCCAATCTAGTTAGTGAGTGGCTAATTAAGCTAAGAGAGCCCCCTGCCGAGAGCAGGGCTGTCGGTGTTATAGGAGCGGTCGAGCCGACCACGTGAGCCTCTGAGAGGGGCAGATGGGAGAGATGGTGGGGTGTAATCACTGTCTGCAATGCCATACCAAACTGTGCCAAGGCATTCCATTGTAGTTTATTATAGTATTCAGGCAATCATTGTCATCAGTCATTTGTACGGTGAATGAAAACCCAGTTTTGTTTCAGGTCATGGGAGGGGTTGAACCAACATTGTATTCGGGGTCCATGTGGTACACCCCTATAAAGGAAGAGTGGTACTATCAGGTGGAAGTATTAAAGCTGGAGGTTGGGGACCAGAATCTAAACCTGGACTGCAAAGAGGTATGAGACAGACTGGCCCCATGTTGTTTTCTAAATGTTTCAATCGACACAACACGTCAGGAACAAAGACTAACCTTGGCCCTAAGCCCAAGGCTGTTTCTAGTCAGCATTCTTGGTGGATTAGCCTGTAGTGCAGGTTTGGAAAGAGGAAATAAAGCAACAGTTAATAAAGACAACAATATGCTAATCCTGTTTCTGAAGCCTTCCAGGAATCAAGGTGGACATTTCAGATTTTTGTTTGATCAAGATCTTCTGAAAGGAAACCATGTAACTGAAGAGGAAAAATAAAATCTGCCTCCCTGTTTCTTTATACATCTTCTCTTTCTCCTTCTCCCAGTACAACCAGGATAAAGCCATAGTGGACAGTGGAACCACTCTTCTGCGGCTGCCTGTGAATGTGTTCAATGCTGTGGTGGAGGCCATCTCAAAAACATCTCTGGTATGTCAGCCTCTGTGCTCATGATCAAATGACTAAGGACTTCTAGGATAACCTGGTTGTCTGAGGACACTGCAACTTATTTCCTTTTCATACAGTATGACCATGGCCTGTATTTTTCCACCCCAATATGGCCAACTTTGTTCTGGTCTACAGATCTGAGAGAAAATGTGTAGTCATCTATGTAAAAGTACACTTTTTTTTCACAACTAGTTTTGTTGGAGTCTTAATCCATCGCTGTCTTTCTATGGTCCAGATCCAGGACTTCACCTCAGGGTTCTGGGGTGGCACTAAACTGGCCTGCTGGTTGAAGGGAGAGACACCGTGGAGGTTCTTCCCCAAACTGTCCATCTACCTGAGAGCCACCAACAACAGCCAGTCCTTCAAAATCTCCATCCTCCCTCAGGTGACAACAAACGTCCCCCATGTTGCCCCCGTGTGTTTTGTTGTTTTCTTACGCCAACCAACATCCGTCATCTTGTTATGAGCTTTAGATCTGATTGCTGACAGCTCTTTGATTGACATTAGTGTGTCTGTGTGGCTCCTCCCTGCAGCTGTATATCCAGCCAATCACAGACGTGGACGGTAGGCTGGACTGCTTCCGCTTCGGCATCTCGTCGTCAGCCAACGGCCTGGTGATTGGAGCAACCGTCATGGAGGGCTTCTACGTCGTCTTCGACCGGGCTGAGAAGAGGGTGGGCTTCGCTGTCAGCAGATGTGCAGGTGAGGGCTGGAGACACTTAAGGGCATAAAGGATATTATTGGGTCTTGCATAAAGCCTTGGACTTCCAATACAATATGGTTATGGCTCAAGCATCAGAAAGCCTTGGACTTCCAATACAATATGGTTATGGCTCTAGCATCAGAAAGCCTTGGACTTCCAATACAATATGGTTATGGCTCTAGCATCAGAAAGCCTTGGACTTCCAATACAATATGGTTATGGCTCTAGCATCAGAAAGCCTTGGACTTCCAATACAATATGGTTATGGCTCTAGCATCAGAAAATGTATTTTTTTGGGGCTATTAAATGTTTATCTGCTTGGTCAAGTGTCCTTCGTATCCAAAATATCGCATTCCTCAATACGTCAGTCATTATAACCCCAAACCCTCCCTCGCTCTAGTGAACGGTGGGCTAGCCGTGTCAGAGATCTTGGGGCCCTTCTCATCTGCAGACGTGGCATCTGACTGTGCTGCTGGAGGGCTGCAGAAGGAGCCCCTTCTCTGGGTCATCTCCTATGCCCTGATGGCCGTCTGTGCTGTGGTACTCCTCATCCTGCTCCTCCTCCTGTCCTGTCGTCACCGAGACCAGTCCGGCGAGATCACTGATGAGTCCTCGCTGGTCCGCCACCGCATCAAGTGACTGAGGCGGGCCTCGGGTGACACGACAAGCGGCCACCGGCAGTCCCAGTTCTACTGAGGCTGGGAAAGGGGAGGGGTTGGGGCTTCACTGACCAATAGGACTGTTCTCTGGACATATCATGGGGGGAAAAAACCTAACCCGTTTGACCAGTGAACACTTGTCTTAGCTTAGATGTTACCAGTTCTTTGCACTCCAGTTTTACATCAACCTCTGATTAATTTAGACATGTTATAAGACTGAAGGTTGGGTAGCAGAAAGGAATCATGCTATCCTTATGCCAGCCCAGTTCCTCATTGCACATATTACCTGCTGATTCTCCACTGCCTACAACATGGTCGTGAAGCACACTGCTCTCAGCTGAGAGACAAGGTCCCAAGAACTCTTAAACAGTCAGGTTTCTTGACTTCTTCGAAGCCTCAACTCAAAATAGGATATTGTAAATTATGCTTTGTTGAATGTTCCCCACAGGTATCAATACCATTATTTCATGTCAACTTCTGTGATAAAAGGAGGAATGTTTCGTAGCAGTTTCTTATTTTCATTCACAAAGCACAACCAGGAGTTCAGACATTATGTTGGGGTAAGAAAGTCACTTAGGTTGATATCATACTTCCCTTCTCGTTTACAATGTCCTCATATGGGAACTAGCATGGTTTGTAACATTTTTAATTGCACTGATCAAAAGTGTCAAAAAATATGAAGATCAATATCACTGCATCTGTATGAGTGAGAATGAAGCAATCGATAGGATTTTGTAACCGACATTGATGATGTACGTTTACTGCTATACATATTTGAAATGTCAATGTGATTGTATAATATTATTTTAAAAACTTTCCCTTGGTAGACACATACAGAAAACTGATTTGTAAGAGCACATGTTTCTATGCTAATTAATATTCTAAATTGTACACCCAAAGTTACCCATGATTTCAAAAGTGGAGATAAATTGTCTTAAGATGTACTGTATTTTTCTATCAAAAGTTAAAGAAGATATTTTGCAAAGGTGTTGATATGAAACTGTTGTGCATGATCATGTTTGTTTAAAATGTGTTTTAACTGTATATCAGTGCCAAAGTTGTGTGAGCGTACCAAGTAATTAGGCGTCCCTCTAAAGCGGGAAGGTGGAATAAACGAGTCAGGAGTAGGTTTTTCTGATTGAACACGGTTCTCTATTGAGGGTATTTTGTCAACAAAAACATTCTAACATAAGCAATGAAAAATCCTCCAAGGAAAAAAACACACATCTTCTTCTCCAGATGAAACAAGAACACAATAGGATAATCTTTAAACTACAACAAACATAAATCACGGGTTTGTCACCATCTTCGTGGTTCATTCAGCACAGCTTCTCTCTCTCGGTGGCCATCTTCCAGAGATAGTTTTCCCTCCTCTCTGCTGGTTCCATTCTCTCTTTTATAGGGGAAGGAGAGTATCTCATTAGTACCGTCAGCTGTGCTTAATTGACTCTGGTTACCTTGTCTCCCATGCTTTGTTGGGCTACTATCCATGAGCCCAGCCTGCCCTCTAGTGGTTCTTCCACATACCTTCCCCCCCAGGACCGAACCGGAGGGTCGGGCGCCAGACGCACCGTCTTGGTCGCGTCGGGACAGCGTGTCTGCATTCCCGTTCCTCGATCCGGCCCTGTGGATGACATGGAAAGAGAACGGTTGTAAAGACAAAAACCATCTGGCTATTCTGTTGTTATTGTTTCTTTTACCAGCCATCCACGTGAGGGGCGCATGGTCAGTAACTAATGCAAACCTCCGACCCAGTAGGTAGTACCGGAGATAATCGAGGGCCCACTTGATGGCTAAGGCCTCTTTCTCTACGGTCGCATACCTCTGTTCCCGATCGCTGAGTTTCCTACTAATGAAGAGAATCGGCTTCTCTGCTTCACCTTCACCCTGAGCTAGTACGGCTCCGAGCCCTGTATCCGAGGCGTCGACCTGCACAATGAACTCTTGTGAGAAGTCCGGAGCCTGTAGAACGGGATCGGAACACAGGCCATCTTTTAACAATTGAAAGGCCTCTTCCGTCTCTTCTTTCCACTCTACCTGGTTTGGCAGGTTTTTCCTGATGAGGTTTGTGAGGGGGTTGGCAATGGTTGCATATCCCGGGATAAAACGGCGATAATATCCTGTTATCCCTAAGAAGGCCCGAACGTCTCGCTTGGTCCGGGGTCGAGGCCAGTCACGAATTGCCCTGGTCTTCTCTGCCTGCGGGCGTATTTTCCCATTCCCCACGGTATACCCCAGGTATTCCGCTTCGGACAGGCCCAGGCAGCATTTATTTGGATTGGCTGTCAACCCTGTGGCTTCCAAACTCACGAGCACCGCCCGTAATCGCAGGAGGTGACTATCCCAGTCCTCGCTGTGGATGACCACATCGTCTATGTACGCCGCTGCATACTCTTGATGGGGCCGTAGAATGGCATCCATGAGGCGTTGGAAGGTTGCAGCAGCTCCGTGCAGTCCGAAGGGCATCCTCACATACTGGAAAAGCCCCTCTGGGGTGGCGAAGGCAGTCTTTGGGCGATCCTCCGGAGCCACCGGCACTTGCCAATATCCCTTCGTCAAATCCAGGGTAGTGATGAACTTGGCCTTTCCTAAGCGCTCCAAGAGTTCATCCACGGGGCATGGGGTACGCATCGAATGTAGAGATGGCATTCACGCCCTAAAGTCGTTGCAGAGTCTCATACTACCATCGGCTTTGGGGACCAGGACTATGGGACTGGACCACTCGCTCGTCGAGGGCTCGATCACGCCCATCCTCAACATCTCCCTCACCTCTTTCTTAGCGATGACTCGGCGAGCCTCAGGAATCCTGTAAGGGCGGATATGCACTTTCTTGCCGGGTTCAGTGTGGATATGGTGGAACAGGACATCTGTTTGTCCTGGGAATGGAGAGAATATTCGACCAAAGTTCATAATCAGCTTGTCTAGCTGTCTTGACTGCTCCGGTAGGAGAGTTTGGCCACGGCGCACCTCTGGTAGAGACTTTTTTTTTTCTTTGCCCTCCAGGGCCATCAAAGCCACCTCCTCCTCTCGTCCATGGTACGTCTTCAGCAGGTTTATGTGATAGAGTTGGACCTTCTTCCTCCTGTCAGGTTGCTTGATGAGGTAATTGACCGGTGAGACCCTTTTCATTACCTCGTAGGGCCACCTCCACTGCGCCAGCAAGCGATGTTCGGCCGTGGGCACAAGCACCATCACTTTCTCTCCCACGGTGAACTCACGGGGGGGGTCGCAGATTTATCATAGGCCCGGCTTTGGGCCTTCTCCATATGCTCCTTGACTATGGGCCACACTGCTGACAGGCGGTCTCTCATCAGGGTAACATGTTCTATTGTAGATCGAAAGGGGCATGGTTGCGTCTCCCAGGTCTCCTTGGCTAAGTCGAGGATTCCTCGACAGGGTCTGCCATAGAGCAATTCAAACGGAGAGAATCCAGTGGATGCCTGGGGTACTTCTCGCAGGGCAAACATTAAGTGTGGGAGAAGCATGTCCCAGTTTTTCCCGTCTCGGGACACCACTCTTCTCAACATGCTTTTAATTGTTTTGTTCAAGCGTTCACACAACCCATCTGTTTGAGGGTGGAATATGCTTGTACGTATCTGTTGAACCTGATATAACCGACACAAGTCCTTCATCAACCGGGACATGAACGGGGTTCCTTGATCGGTTAAGATAGTCTTGGGAAGGCCCACACGAGAGAACATCAGGAATAACTCCTTGGCAATTCCCTTTGACGACATGTTACGTAGGGGTATGGCCTCCGGGAACTTGGTAGCATAATCTATAACCACTAGGATGTACTCGTGTCCTCTGGCGGATTTTGGGAGGGGTCCTACGAGGTCCATAGCTATGCGTTCAAAGGGAGTCTCTATGATGGGGAGAGGAATCAAAGGGTTACGTAGGTGTGGCCGTGGGGCTGTACGTTGACATTGATTACACGTCTTACAATACCTGGCCACATCTCTGGTGACACGGGGCCAATAGAATCTCTGCATGATTCTGTCAATCGTCTTGTCTCGTGCCAGGTGTCCTCCTAGGACGTGGGAATGGGCTAACTGTAGAACTGTATCCCTGTATGGTCTAGGCACCATTAGTAATTCCTGGTTTTCCCCCCTTCGTCGTACGACCCAGTATAAGAGACCCCGCCTGATTGCATAGTAAGGAAGAGGGGGCTCACCTGATCCGTCGACGTTCCTTCCGTCGATCACCTTCACCTTCCTCATGGCCTCCCTTAGGTCTGGGTCTCTATGCTGCGAGGTGCCGAACTGTCCCTTTAATTCCTGGGGCAGGTCAACCTCAGTAGAGGGATGTGGAGGTTGTTCCACATCCCCATCAGGGGAGACCGAGGAGAATCCCTTCCAGGTTCCCTCCTCGGATGGAGCTTCAAATATATCCCTTAGTGCCTGGTTGCTCCTTTCTTCCTGCGTTGTGTATAACCCTTCACAGGTGTCTTCATCGGTGGTTTCCTGGAATATCTGTCGTAAACGTTGGGTCGCTATTTCTTCCTCTGCTGTAGAGGACGCGGCTACGTCTCCTTGTAGTACTACTACCTCGGGCTTGGAGATTCTCTTCTTTCCTGTCCCCCTTCTTCCCGTGCATAACGTCATCTGCCGAAGCTCCTTATATAGGGGACAGTCTCTCCCGATCAATAATGGCACCTTCAGCTGGGGCACTTTCCCTGCCCTGACTGTACACCTTCCTTTTGGAGTGAGAATAGGCAGATTCACAGTGGGGTAATAGTGGGTGTCTCCATGGATACAGGATACGGCTACTTTGTCTGGTAGCAGTGTGGCGGAGGTCACCATCCGCTCCTCTACTAACGTAACCATACTTCCCGAGTCGAGAATAGCTACCACATTTTGTCCTTCAACTCGCACCGGAATCTCTGAGGCTGGGGCTATCTCTGCTAACCAACAGTGTTGATCCTGCCCCCTCAAAACGGGATGTGTGGGGATAGGCAGTGACGACTCCGTGACCATGGGCTCATCCTTGCTAGGACATTGTGGGGCATAATGGTTGGGAGACTGACACTTATAACACCGACCCGGCTGTGTGGTGGCTGACTTCTCCCACCTCCGGGGGGGGCTTGGACGTTTCGGTGGCGGGCGCGCCGGGGTGAGTCGTGGTACGGGATTGGAAGACTCCTTCCGTTCCTCCTTGTCACTTTTTAACAACTCCCCTGTAGACCGATATGTTTCCACCGCCTGGGCTATGTCGTCGGCTGACAACGGGTTGGCTTGCCCCACAACCCTTTTTAAGTCACTGGGTAATTCTCTCAATATCTTGTCCACTACGAGAGTCTCTATCACATGTCCTACTCCCTTTCCAGGTTCTAGCCACTGTTTCATCAGTCGTATTAAGGCGAAGATCTGGGCACGGACGGGTTGATCAGCTGTATAGGTCCATTGATGGAACTTTACAGCCCTATCTCTGGCAGTCAGCTGGTACCGGGACAGGATCTCGGTTTTTAGTCGCCCATAGTCCGCAGCTTCGCGGGAATCCAGGTCAAAATAGGCTTCCTGAGCCACCCCGGTCAAAAGAGGAGCTAATGCGCTAGCCCATTCTGTAACTAACTGTAGGTTCTTCTCGTCGACTCAGCTGTTGTTGCAGGAGTTCTATGGTTGTCTGCTGTGCCATGATCAATTGTTGTAGTAGGGCGTTATCCATTGTTCTTGAATGGTTCCTCCGGGTCTTCTGGAAGAATATTAATTTACTCACTTATCCTTGTGTCACTCGTCCACCTAATCCCCGCATCCTCCACCAATGTGAGCGTACCAAGTAATTAGGCGTCACTCTAAAGCGGGAAGGTGGAATAAACGAGTCAGGAGTAGGTTTTTCTGATTGAACACGGTTCTCTATTGAGGGTATTTTGTCAACAAAAACATTCTAACATAAGCAATGAAAAATCCTCCAAGGAAAAAAACACACATCTTCTTCTCCAGATGAAACAAGAACACAATAGGATAATCTTTAAACTACAACAAACATAAATCACGGGTTTGTCACCATCTTCGTGGTTCATTCAGCACAGCTTCTCTCTCTCGGTGGCCATCTTCCAGAGATAGTTTTCCCTCCTCTCTGCTGGTTCCATTCTCTCTTTTATAGGGGAAGGAGAGTATCTCATTAGTACCGTCAGCTGTGCTTAATTGACTCTGGTTACCTTGTCTCCCATGCTTTGTTGGGCTACTATCCATGAGCCCAGCCTGCCCTCTAGTGGTCCTTCCACAGTTGTGATTGTATATAATTACATTGACCAGATTAAAGTAAAGGCTCTCTCATTCCAGTGTGATAATAGGCCCGGCCTCTATTCCAACAGCCTTCAACCTGGATAAACAATCCACTTGACTAGTATGACTAAAGAAAGAGTTACACAAGTAGAGGGCACCATGATGCAGGTTCACTTTCTCTAATCTTGAGCTCAAGAGGAACTACCAAGAACACAAGCACCATCTGGTGGTCAAAGTGGTACATACACGTAATGACTTTCCAAACTGAACGGTATATATATATTACACGAAACAGTATCAGGATGTAGAAGTAGTCATTTAATGAATACATACAAATGAGCACAAATATTGAATTTGTTGTTTATAACATCGGAATTTCTGATGACACTGTATGTACAAACATCTCTTCCTGGCTTTTCTATTCAGAAAAAAACTATGTTTCCACCATTTCATTCTGATTGTCTACCAGTGATTTCTCAGTTTATCTTTATTTCTGAAAAACCAAACACACCATAGTTACAACTTCCTATTATTAAAAAGTGTATGCATGTAAATCACAACAATGGATTCAATGGTTTCATAGATCCAGCCTAGGAAGAAGGCAACGTTTCCATAGATGCCTGGTTTGTTCCTCGGCACAGACATCTCCACAGCTTGTGTCCCCTACCAGCCACCATACTGAGGCCTATAACAGCAAAGGACCTTGTGAAGATTCTGGAGGTAACAGGCACAAAAGTATCTATATCCACAGTAAAAAAAAGAGTCCTATATCAACATAATCTGAAAGGCCACTCAGCAAGGAAGAAGCCACTTTTCCAAAACCACCATAAAAAAGCCAGACTACGGTTTGCAACTGCACATGGGGACAAAGATTGTACTTTTTGGAGAAATGTCCTCTGGTCTGATGAAACAAAAATAGAACCGTTTGGCCAAAATGATCATGGTTGTGTTTGGAGGAAAAAGGGGGAGGCTTGCAAGCCAAAGAACACCATCCCAACCGTGAAGCACGGGGGTGGTAGCATCATGTTGTGGGGGGGCTTTGCTGCAGGAGGGACTGGTGCACTTCACAAAATAGATGGCATCATGAGGTAGGAAAATTATGTGGATATATTGAAGCAACATCTCAAGACATCAGTCAGGATGTTAAAGCTTGGTGGCAAATGGGTCTTCCAAATGGACAATGACCCCAAGCATACTTACAAAGTTGTGGCAAAATGGCTTAAGGACAACAGAGTCAAGGTATTGGAGTGGCCATCACAAAGCCCTGACCTCAAACCTATGGAAATGAAAAAGTGTGTGTGAGCAAGGAGGCTTACAAACCTGACTCAGTTACACCAGCTCTGACAGGAGGAATGGGCCAAATTTCACCCAACTTATTGTGGGAAGCTTCTGGAAGGCTACCTGAAACGTTTGACCCAAGTTAAACAATTTAGAAGCAATGCTACCAAATACTAATTGAGTGTATGTAAACTTCTGACCCACTGGGAATGCAATGAAAGAAATAAATCATTCTCTCTATTATTCTGACATTTCACATTCTTAAAATAAAGTGGTGATCCTATCTGACCTAAAACAGAGAACTCTTACAAGGATTAAATGTCAGGAATTGTGAAAAACTCAGTTTAAATGTATTTGGATAAGGTGTATGTAAACATCCTACTTAAACTAATATATATGTTCTCATGATATTGCATAAATACGACTTACCACTAGAAACTGTGCTGCCAAACCCCTGAAATCCAGAATGTCTGGGGAGCAGTGAAGTCCAGCCCGACATTGGGCAAACACACAGGCCTTATTTGATCTGCATAGGAAAGAATGTCTGTGCTATGAGCTTAGCCATGAGAAAAATATTACCTGCATGAAGTGCTGAAATAGTCTGCTGAGAACAACAAGAGAATGTAAGTCCTACCATTCATCTGCAATGGTTGAATGAGTCTAATGAGGGCGACGTTGTTATTCCCAGTCTCTGTGTTGTAATCATGGGTGACAATGTGGCTCACTGAAGAACGGCCATGGCTGAAGTATGTAGATATTTGATTCCCAAATCCTGCATGTCTTCAGGATAAGAGTGACTGAAATGAAAGACAACTGAACCAGGATGCCACAGATTCAAAAGAATACGCTCAGAAGTGGACTGTGCTGGACATACCCAATGATATACACGACAGGTCAAACATTTTAGAATGTGAAATTCACACATTTAATGTCTTAATGTACTCTGAAATGAAAGCATAAAACAAATAAACAATTGGAGAATGGTTTTGTTTAACAAAATTGAACCAACATTTTTGCAGACATAACAGCCGAACACAGTCGTGGCATTCTTTCTACAATGGAAATCAAATATTGTTCGGAAAGTTCTTCCCAACAAATGTGTTGCACTTGTAGGTTGCTTTGCTTTCACCCTTCTGCCCCGTTCATCCCAAACCAGCTCAATGGGGGTTACGTCTGGAGACTGTGCTGGCCATTCCACGATTTGAAGCCTACCGTCTTGTTCTTTTCTTCTAAGGTAGTTCTGACATAGCCTGGAGGTATGTCCTGGGTCATTATCTTGCTGTAGGATGAACCCCATAGCCTGGAGGTACAGTGCCTTGCGAAAGTATTCGGCCCCCTTGAACTTTGCGACCTTATGCCACATTTCAGGCTTCAAACATAAAGATATAAAACTGTATTTTTTGTGAAGAATCAACAACAAGTGGGACACAATCATGAAGTGGAACGACATTTATTGGATATTTCAAACTTTTTTAACAAATCAAAAGCTGAAAAATTGGGCGTGCAAAATTATTCAGCCCCCTTAAGTTAATACTTTGTAGCGCCACCTTCTGCTGCGATTACAGCTGTAAGTCGCTTGGGGTATGTCTCTATCAGTTTTGCACATCGAGAGACTGACATTTTTTCCCATTCCTCCTTGCAAAACAGCTCGAGCTCAGTGAGGTTGGATGGAGAGCATTTGTGAACAGCAGTTTTCAGTTCTTTCCACAGATTCTCGATTGGATTCAGGTCTGGACTTTGACTTGGCCATTCTAACACCTGGATATGTTTATTTTTTAACCATTACATTGTAGATTTTGCTTTATGTTTTGGATCATTGTCTTGTTGGAAGACAAATCTCCGTCCCAGTCTCAGGTCTTTTGCAGACTCCATCAGGTTCTTCCAGAATGGTCCTGTATTTGGCTCCATCCATCTTCCCATCAATTTGAACCATCTTCCCTGTCCCTGCTGAAGAAAAGCAGGCCCAAACCATGATGCTGCCACCACCATGTTTGACAGTGGGGATGGTGTGTTCAGGGTGTTGCTTTTACGCCAAACATAACGTTTTGCATTGTTGCCAAAAAGTTAAATTTTGGTTTCATCTGACCAGAGCACCTTCTTCCACATGTTTGGTGTGTCTCCCAGGTGGCTTGTGGCAAACTTTAAACGACACTTTTTATGGATATCTTTAAGAAATGGCTTTCGTCTTGCCACTCTTCCATAAAGGCCAGATTTGTGCAATATACGACTGATTGTTGTCCTATGGACAGAGTCTCCCACCTCAGCTGTAGATCTCTGCAGTTCATCCAGAGTGATCATGGGCCTCTTGGCTGCATCTCTGATCAGTCTTCTCCTTGTATGAGCTGAAAGTTTAGAAGGACGGCCAGTTCTTGGTAGATTTGCAGTGGTCTGATACTCCTTCCATTTCAATATTATCGCTTGCACAGTGCTCCTTGGGATGTTTAAAGCTTGGGAAATCTTTTTGTATCCAAATCCGGCTTTAAACTTCTTCACAACAGTATCTCGGACCTGCCTGGTGTGTTCCTTGTTCTTCATGATGCTCTCTGCGCTTTTAACGGACCTCTGAGACTATCACAGTGCAGGTGCATTTATACGGAGACTTGATTACACACAGGTGGATTGTATTTATCATCATTAGTCATTTAGGTCAACATTGGATCATTCAGAGATCCTCACTGAACTTCTGGAGAGTTTGCTGCACTGAAAGTAAAGGGGCTGAATAATTTTGCACGCCCAATTTTTCAGTTTTTGATTTGTTAAAAAAGTTTGAAATATCCAATAAATGTCGTTCCACTTCATGATTGTGTCCCACTTGTTGTTGATTCTTCACAAAAAAATACAGTTTTATATATTTATGTTTAAAGCCTGAAATGTGGCAAAAGGTCGCAAAGTTCAAGGGGGCCGAATACTTTCGCAAGGCACTGTATGTCCTGGGTCATTATCTTGCTGTAGGATGAACCCCATAGCCTGGAGGTATGTTCTGGGTCATTATCTTGCTGTAGGATGAACCCCATAGCCTGGAGGTATGTTCTGGGTCATTATCTTGCTGTAGGATGAACCCCATAGCCTGGAGGTATGTTCTGGGTCATTGTCTTGCTGTAGGATGAACCCCATAGCCTGGAGGTATGTTCTGGGTCATTATCTTGCTGTAGGATGAACCCCATAGCCTGGAGGTATGTTCTGGGTCATTATCTTGCTGTAGGATGAACCCCATAGCCTGGAGGTATGTTCTGGGTCATTATCTTGCTGTAGGATGAACCCCATAGCCTGGAGGTATGTTCTGGGTCATTGTCTTGCTGTAGGATGAACCCCATAGCCTGGAGGTATGTCCTGGGTCATTATCTTGCTGTAGGATGAACCCCATAGCCTGGAGGTATGTCCTGGGTCATTATCTTGCTGTAGGATGAACCCCATAGCCTGGAGGTATGTCCTGGGTCATTATCTTGCTGTAGGATGAACCCCATAGCCTGGAGGTATGTCCTGGGTCATTATCTTGCTGTAGGATGAACCCCATAGCCTGGAGGTATGTTCTGGGTCATTATCTTGCTGTAGGATGAACCCCTGACCAACTAGGCATACACCAGAGGGTGTTGCAAGGCGCTGTGGTAGCGGTTTTGGTTAAGGGTGCCACTCACCCTTACTGAGACTGCCTGCAAGTCGTCATCTCTGGATTCAGTAAAAGAGCCCCAGACCATCACACTTCATCCTCCATGTTTGACAGATGGTGTCACACACTGTGGAACCATCCTTTCGCCTACTGAATGGCGCACAGAAACCCAGCGTCAAATGTTGATTAATCGATCCATAAGACCGTCGTCCAGTCTTCAGTAGTCCAATGGCAGTGCTTCGTGGCCCAGGCAAGCCTCTTCTTATTTTGCCATCTTAGCAGTGGCTTTCTTACTGCCACTCAACCTGTCAAACCTGCAGCTCGAAGTCTTCTCTTCACAGTTGAAACTGAGACTTGCTTACTTCAACCAGTGTTAAGAGGTGCTTGAAGCTGTTGTCCTGTGAGCCGCCTATCACGCAAGCTGTTGTCCTGTGAGCCGCCTATCACGCAAGCTGTTGTCCTGTGAGCCGCCTATCACGCAAGCTGTTGTCCTGTGAGCCGCCTATCACGCAAGCTGTTGTCCTGTGAGCCGCCTATCACGCAAGCTGTTGTCCTGTGAGCCGCCTATCACGCAAGCTGTTGACTCCCCCAAACTTGCCTCCTGGCACCCCACTACACGACTCAAATTGGAGACTACTCTGGTACCACAGTCTGGAGACAGAGGTTTATCAGGTGGTAACACTTTACATGAAGTTGCTCTATACCTATTTACTGAGAAAGTTACATAATGACTTACCTATGCACTTCAGGGTCACCCCATTAACACTGGGACAGGTTTCACTGAGAAGAGTAAAAGGAATCACAAAAATACAGATGGTGTTATCAAGAGTTTAACATTACATACCGTTATGAAATGTGATATGAAATGTGATTGGCTCACATTTTTTCACTGACGTGCCCGCAAGCTGTTGCATTATGGGTGTGTCAGGGCTTGATCCAGACTTCAGCATTAAGAATCCACTGGCATTTGTCAGCCAGATTTAACATGTGTCTCTGTGAACCCATAGCAAACAAATGAAATAAATGACCATAACACATGCTCACTGTTTTACATTCACGTTTACGCTTGCTTGACTATCTCACAATGCATATGGGGAAGATTACATTCTCTATACTATACCAATGGGCATAAATATAAAAACAAAATAAATCTCAATCTGAATCTAGATACAGTATGTCTTACCTGCTGTATCCTAAACACTGTCAGGCTGCCTTCCCATGGTGATCAGCCCATCCATCTGAGCACACCGTCCTCCACGATCCAATGTCAGACAAATAGGCTTGCAGAAGAAAACTGGAGCCACACAGCCTCACTGTAGAAAAACAAATAGCACAACACACAATGTTAAGTACAAGAGCAAAAACAAACAGAAGTAGACACACAGTACCTGTACAGTAAAATGTCCCAGCCAGGTCTTTGTCAGGGCAGATGACAAGAGGTCTGAATGGGTAAAGGTAAAGCATCCGAAAACCTATCCATCTTCAAAAGAGTACCTCGTTTGAACCTTCTAGCGAAAATAAAATTAAATAACCTCACACTTACTGTTGTACTTGCCTTTCTTGCACGAACACTAACGCTTCTCTTTTCTTATTAGCTACGATTTTGCTGATAAACTTTTCTTAATCAAGCAGCTAACTTACAATCCCTGATGTAGTTGTTATACTACCTTGAGGGTAATGCACTGACTGTAAAATCTTCTAAATGACCAAAATGTAATGTAAAAATGGATTCTTACAACACTGAGCTTCATCCTGCCCTGCTGGACAGTCTCTTACCCCATCACACCAGAGACTGCCTGACACAGCGACCATCACCACATGCAACCCCACGCGCACAGATGGAGGACAATGAAGGGTGAGGTTAAGGATGGTCAGAAGGGAACAAGTTAATTCATCAAATTGATGTGAATGAAGTGCACCTACACTACATGACCAAAAGTATGTGGACACATGCTCGTTGAACATCTCATTCCAAAATCATGGGTGTTAATATGGCATTGGTCCCCCCTTTGCTGCTATAACAGCCTCCACTCTTCTTTGAAGGCGTTCCACTAAACGTTGGAACATTAGTGAGGTCGGACACTGATGTTGGGCGATAAGGCCTAGTTCAGCCTGCATTCCAATTCATCCCAAAGGTGTTTGATGGGTTGAGGTCAGGGCTCTGGGCTCCACACTAAATCGACAAATAATTTCTGTATGGACCTCGTTTTGTGCACGGGGGCATTACCATGCTGAAACAGGAAAGGGCCTTCCACAAACTGTTGCCACAAAGTTGGAAGCTCAGAATCATCTACAATTTCATTATATGCTGTAGCATTAAGATTTCCCTTCACAACTAAGAGGCCTAGCCCAAACCATTATTCCTCCTCCACCAAATGTTACAGTTGGCACTATGCATTGGGGCAAGTAGCGTTCTCCTGGCATCCGCCAAACCCAGATTTGCCAGTCGGACTGCCAGATGGTGAAGTGTTATTCATCACTCCAGAGAACTAGTTTCCACTGCTCCAGAGTCCAATGGCTGCGAGCTTTACACCACTGCCCGACGCTTGGCATTGCGCATGGTGATTTTATGCTTGTGTGCGGCTTCTCGGCCATGGAAAACCATTTCATGAAGCTCCCGACGAACAGTTGTTCTGCTGAAGTTCCTTCCAGAGACACTATGGAACACGGTAGTGAGTGTTGCAACCAAGGACAGACAACGTTTACGTACTTCAGCACTCGGCGGTCCCGTTCTGTGAGCTTGTGTGGCCTAACACTTCGAGGTTGAGCCGTTGTTGCTCCTCGACATTTCCACTTCACAATAACGGCACACACAGTTGACCGTGGCACCTCTAGCAGGGCAGAAATGTGTTGAACTGACTTATTGGAAAGGTGCAGTGGTGGAAAAAGTACACAATTGTCATACTTGAGTAAACGTAAGGAAACCTTAATAGAAAATGACTCAAGTAAAAGTAAAAGTCACCCAGTAAAAATACTGCTTGAGTAAAAGTTTCTGGATTTAAATCTACTTAAGTATCAAAATTAAATGTAATTGCTAAAATATAATTAAGAATCAAAAGTAAAAGTAATTTAACATTCCTTATGTTCAACAAAACACAGCACGATTTCCTTGTTTAAAAAAAAAAACGTACAGATAGCCAGGGGCACACTCCAAAACTCATTTACTCCAAAAGACATTTACAAGCATTCGTGTTTAGTGAGTCTGCAGGATAAGAGGCAGTAGGGAGGACCAGGGATGTTGAGGCAGTAGGGAGGACCAGGGATGTTGAGGCAGTAGGGAGGACGGACCAAGGATGTTGAGGCAGTAGGGAGGACCAGGGATGTTGAGGCAGTAGGGAGGACCAGGGATGTTGAGGCAGTAGGGAGGACCAGGGATGTTGAGGCAGTAGGGAGGACCAAGGATGTTGAGGCAGTAGGGAGGACCAGGGATGTTGAGGCAGTAGGGAGGACCAGGGATGTTGAGGCAGTAGGGAGGACCAGGGATGTTGAGGCAGTAGGGAGGACCAGGGATGTTGAGGCAGTAGGGAGGACCAGGGATGTTGAGGCAGTAGGGAGGACCAGGGATGTTGAGGCAGTAGGGAGGACCAGGGATGTTGAGGCAGTAGGGAGGACCAGGGATGTTGAGGCAGTAGGGAGGACCAGGGATGTTGAGGCAGTAGGGAGGACCAGGGATGTTGAGGCAGTAGGGAGGACCAGGGATGTTGAGGCAGTAGGGAGGACCAGGGATGTTGAGGCAGTAGGGAGGACCAGGGATGTTGAGGCAGTAGGGAGGACCAGGGATGTTGTCTTGATTCGTGTGAATTGGACCGTCTTCCTGTCCTGCTAACCATTTGAAATGTAACGAGTGCTTTTATGCGTCAGGCAAAATGTATGTAGTAAAAAATACATTCTCTATAGGAATGTAGTTAAGTAAAAGTAGTCAAAAATATACATAGTAAAAGTACAGATCCCCCCCCAAAAAAACAAATTTAAGTACTAAAAGTATTTAAATTAAATAATTGAAAGTATTTTAACTGAAGTATTTTATACCACTGGAAAGGTGGCATCCTATGACGGTGCCACACTGAAAGTCACTGAGCTATTCAGTAAGGCCATTCTATTGGGGCTGTGTGCCCGATTTTATACACCTGTCAGCAACGGGTGTGGCTGAAATAGGCGAATCTACTAATTTGAAGGGGTGTCCACATACCTTTGTATATATAGTGTATATATATAGTGTATATAGTGTGTGTTTTAGGGTAGAGACCAAATGAGGGAAAACACTATTACTTACAGTAGTATCCAAGCAAGATCCCAGCAACCAATAGGAGGAGAACACTGATGACCGTGGTCATTAAGTACTTGATGCGCCTGTCCCTCACACCTGAAACAGGTTAAGGTATATGGACGAATTCCTCTACATTCTTCTTCAACATAACATCAAAGACTACTAAAAAAAGTTGTAATTTTTTTTGTTTGTTGCTTAATTACAATACCACATTAGTCTGACAGGAAGAGGAACAAATGTATACTGGTAACAAGGTAGAGGCAGTGCTATCAGGGGGAGGTGCAGGGCCCAGTTCATGTACAAACTGGGGTAGTTCCTCCGCAGATGGTTTGAGAGGAGGGGATCTCCCGAGTCAATTAAATCTCCTGATCTCCTGAATCAATTATCTTTATTATCTTACATGTCAGCTATTTACTACCATCCAATGGTACAATGAACATATTCAAGAACAACCATTTTTCACTTCAAGTGACCCAAAACATTTGAATTTATATATCATTTGACACTTGATACAAAGAATTTAGAGCAACACAAGAAAACAAGTCATTTACATCTTGCATTAGATACCTAATAATTGATTACAGTCTATTGAGTGCAGAAAGCTAAAATATCATCTGTGATTGATAAGGAAGCACATGGTGCATCAAGTATGTCAAAGCATAAACATTCATTATTCATACATAGTATTTTGTAGAAAGCGGACTAAGATTGACCCAGGCCCCCTGGTTTCTCCCAGTATGTTAGACCTAGACCCAGGCCTGCCAGCCGGGGAAGAGGCGGCTGAGATTGTTAGGGTCCATGGCCTGCTGGATGAGGAGGTTGACCTGCCCTCCTACACTGAGCACCCTGCCATCCTCCACCCCCTTCAGCTTCTCCTGCAGCCGCAGCAGCACGCGCTCCGCCACCTTGTTGAAGCTCTGGCTATCACTGCTGAGAGAGAAGAGACATCATATTGTGCAGCCAATATATGAGATTCGTTAAAAATGTTTATAGCACAAATGTAAATGACCAACACCAAGCCTTGCCACATGATTTTCTTTAACGAGTCCGACGCGAAGGATATACTGCTTTCTCTGGAACGGGCCCAAATCCCTGTCATTTGTGTGAAGAAAAGACAGAGAAAAAGGGGGCGGAGGTCGGGTTGCCTTCTATTGGCCAACGTGCAGTCATTGGGGGAAAAAATGGATGATATACGAGCAAGACTATCCTACCAACGGGACATTAAAAACTGCAATATCTTATGTTTCACAGAGTCGTGGCTGAACGATGACATGGATAATATAGAGCGGGCGGGATCTTCCATGCATCGGCAGAACAGAGAAGCTGCGTCTGGTAAGACGAGGGGCGGCAGTGTGTGTCCATTTGTCATTAACGGCTGGTGCGCGATGTCTAATATTAAAGAAGTAAAGGTATTGCTCGCCTGAGTACCTTATAATATAATAATAATATATGCCATTTAGCGGACGCTTTTATCCAAAGCGACTTACAGTCATGTGTGCATACATTCTACGTATGGGTGGTCCCGGGAATCGAACCCACTACCCTGGCGTTACAAGCGCCATGCTCTACCAACTGAGCTACAGAAGGACCACGTCCTTATGATAAGCTGTAGACATCACTATCTACCAAGAGAGTTGTCATCTATATTATTCGTAGCAGTCTATTTACCACCACAAACCGATGCTGGCACTAAGACCACATTCAACCAGCTGTATAAGACCATAAGCAAACAACAAAATGCTTGTGACAGGGGACTTCAATGCAGGTAAGTGGTCAGATGACGCAGATGCTATGCTAAAGGACTGTTTTGCTAGCACAGACTGGAATGTCCAGGATTCATCCAATGGCATTGAGGAGTATACCACCTCAGTCATCGGCTTCATCAATAAGTGCATTGACGACGTCGTCCCCACAATGACCGTACGTACATATTCCAACCAGAAGCCATGGATTACAGGCAACATCCGTATCGAGCTAAAGTCTAGAGCTGCCGCATTCAAGGAGTGGGATACTAATCCGGATGTTTATAAGAAATCCCGCTATGCCCTCAGACGAACCATCAAACAGGCAAAGCATCAATACAGGATTAAGATTGAATCCTACTACACCGGCTCTAACGCTCGTCAGATGTTACAGGGCTTGAAAACTATTACGGATTACAAAAGGGAAACCCAGCCACGAGCTGCCAAGTGACGCGAGCCTACCAGACGAGCTAAATGCCTTATATGATCGCTTCGAGGCAAGCAACACTGAAGCATGCATGAGTTCACCAGCCAACACCAGACAACTGTGTAATAACTCTCTCAGTTGCCGATGTGAGTAAGACCTTTAAACAGGTCAACATTCACAAAGCTGCGGGCCAGACGGATTACCAGGGCGTGTACTCAAAGCATGCGTTGACCAACTGGCAAGTCTTCACTGACATTTTCAACCTCTCCCTGACGGAGTCTGTAATACCTACATGTTTCAAGCACACCACAATAGTCCCTGTGCCCAAGGAAGCGAAGGTAACCAGCCGTAGCACTCACGTCGGTAGCCATGAAGTGCTTTGAAAGACTGCTCATGACTCACATCAACAGCATCATCCAGAATACCCTAGAACCACTCCAATTTGCATACCGCCCCAACATATACACAGATGACGCAATTTCAATCGCACTCCACACTGCTCTTTCCCACCTGTCCACAAGGAACACCTATGTGAGAATGCTGTTCATTGACTACAGCTCAGCGTTCAACACCATAGTGTCCACAAAACTCATCACTAAGCAAAGGACTCTGGGACTAAACACCTCCCTCTGCAACTGGATCCTGCCACGCTGATCCTCAACACTGGGGCTCGTCAGGGGTGTGTGATTAGTCCCCTCCTGTACTCCCTTGTTCACCCACGACTGCGTGGCCAAACATGACTCCAACACCATCCTTAAGTTTGCTGACAACAAAACAGTGGTAGGCCTGATTACCGACAACAATGTGACAGCCTATAGGGAGGAGGTCAGTGACCTGGCAGTGTGGTGCCAGGACAACAACCTCTCCCTCACTGTGAGCCAGACAAAGGAGCTGATTGTGGACTACAGGAAAAGGAAGGCCGAACAGGTCCCCATTAACATCGACTGGGCTGTACTGGAGCGGGTCGAGAGTGTGTCCACATCACCAATGAACTATCATGGTCCAAACACACCAAGACAGTCGTGAAGAGGGCACGAAAACATATTTTCCCCCTCAGGAGACTGAAAAGATTTGGCATGGGTCCCCAGATAGTCACTTTACCCCTACCTACATGTACAAATTACCGTGACTAACCTGTATCCCCACACATTGACTCTGTACAGGTACCACCTGTATATAGCCTCGTTATTGTTATTTTATTGTGTTACTTTTTATTAGTTTTTACTTTAGTTTATTTGGTAAATATTTTCTTAACTCTTTCTTGAACTGCATTGTTAGTTAAGGGCTTGTAAGTAAGTATGACACTAAGGTCTACTATACCTGTTGTACTCAGCGCATGTGACAAATAAAGTTTCATTTGATTGTTCAAAGGCATGTGGAGGGTTTGGTGAGTAACATCAGGACTGAGACAGGACTGAGTGTACTCTCCTCAGGCATATTCCATTTGATGGTATACTAGTAGACAGAGACCCCTGATGTAAGGGGTTTATAGTACTGAAGAGTACCTGGACTTGCGGTGGGCCTCCAAGATGTCTCCCCCCAGTGTAGAGTTGAGCGTGGACTGGAGCTCAGCCTGCTCATCATGCTGCTGCTGCAGGTAGAAGGCCTTGAGAGGGTTCATGGTCCAGTCAAACAGAGGGTCGTACAGCAGTACCTGCACCACAGGGCAAAGGTACAGCAGGAGTTATCACATAAACATGTAATGAACATACACTCCATGCTCACATACAGACATTGAGTGAATGGGAACAGTATTTGTGCGTGTGTATATGTTTGTGTTTATACCTCTACAATAGTCAGCAAGGCCTCTTGAGAACTTCTCATGACCTCCATGGTCTTCTCACAGCATCTGAATGGTAGAGATGAACACAGTAAAAATTATATCCTGATTTTTAAAAATTAGCTTGAATAAAATCCATCCAGATCTATCTCCATTGGGATTGGGTCTCGTTGTCTGCTCACCTTCTGAAAACGCCCTCCACCCCCGTTATGCCCATCCCATCCACAATATCTCTGGATAGCCTGAAGGGAACCGTCTCAGGAGTTGGGAGAATCTTGCCCTGTTCAAACGCTACACCTGAAGAGAGATAAACGCATTACACCAAATACCTAACCCAAAATGTTCTCAAGACACGTTCCTCAAATGTTAACTCAGACACAGCTATTTGGAGTATCCTCCTTACCCAAATCAATATGCACCAGTTCAGCTGTCTGTTCGTCTATAAGGATGTTCTGAATGTGCCTATCCCCCAGTCCAACAATGTAGCCCACTGAGGAGAACAAACACAGAAACAAAGGAATCAGATGAATAGCCAAATAAAATTGTGTAGGTATGGTAATTATTGTATTGTGGAGAGCAGAGGTGATGGTGTTTGTACCGATGGAGGAAGTGGCCACACTGCGAGTGTAGGCCAGCCGTTTTTCCAGCCACACTGCCGGGTCCAGGAATCGCTCCATGCAGAAGTACCGGAAGACAGGCCGGAAGTTCTGACACACCTCACTGAAAGCCTGGGTCTTCCCACCGGAACCAAGCCTCTGAGACTCCTACAGTAAAAACAATATGTTACTACGACATTACAGTACAGTACTACACAATTCAGCCATCAAGGGACTAAGAATGAATGAGTCAAAGTGAGACTCACCATCATCTTTTTCCGGCAGGTTATGCTGGTCCAGTCTTGGGGGCAGAAGCGTGTGTGAGCGCCCTTTTGGGGGTCTATGAGGAAATCCCCTATAGGGACGGTCCCCGAGCACCACTCTAGAACCCCACTACGCTGGGAGAAGGGCACCACCTGGGGGCAGAGACAGGGGCCTCAATCACTCCCATCCACCAAAATTGATAACAACTCCTTAAGAATATTTGTGTCACATTATTTTTTTATTTTTTTACATATAACATAACAATGATATGATGAGAAAGAGCAAACAAAGTCATTTAACAGAAGCTCATCTCTTGTCTGTGAAATGTTAAGTTGTCTATTGTGCAAGTAGATTTATTTATTTTTATTAAAAAACGTACCCCCCTCCCAAAATAGAAACTCTTCTACAGAGCAATTTACAGTACCGGCAAATGTTTTTAAATAAGTTGAGCTGTGAGACTGGGGCAGTGACTGACCTTGTAGCGTCTGATGTTGAGTTTCCTCTTGCGTGTCTCAGTGTTGCGCTGCAGCAGCATAGAACACATGTGAAACACCTGCTGCATTACAGCATCCTGCCGCAGATCATCCTGGCCCTGAGGATACAGAGGGGCAAAGGTCACAGGGGGTAACAAACTACATAATATCAAAATAAAACACTACACCGGAACTGACCAATTCTCTATAGGGTTTGTGTGATGGGTGCACTGCCACATGCTATGTTGAGTGAATTTACCAAAAAAGAACATCAGAAAACAGTCTAATATACCAAATCTTTTTTTTTCAGGGCCATCAGGTAAGAAATTCAAGACTGATTCCTTCTTGGCATTTTCCATGAGCTAATCTGTTATTTCATCATGAAACTCCAACATCTTAACTGTGAATTTATTAGACTGGGAGTGACACGTTTTCCAGCAAATAAACAAAAAGTGAACAGTTCCCTAAAGAACGCACTCATGAAGAACAAAGCACTGGATAGTGTTTATTTTGTTAGACTAGAAACATAGGGGATCAATAATTACCCTCAGGCCAACATGGACAATAACTGAACCCACAACAGAACCTCAAGTCCTCTATTGTCTTTCACATGGCTTAGGTACACAAGGCAGTGGATTTCCCTTCAAAGGGTCGGGAAATGCTTTGAATTACATTGAACACACAGTTTACTCACACAATGACTTGCAAGGGGAACAGCGATATAAATCTATGGTTCACAGTTCATCTCACCTTGACCAGTTGTCGTCTGATCTTCCCGTCTGATCCCACACAGTCAATGATCTTGGGCAGGTTGACCCCTCCGGCCAGGTGAAAGTGAGGCTTGAAGGACTTGATGGTCACCAGGTTGTCATATTTACCCGAGGGGTCCACCTGTTAACACAGAGACCAATATGGACACAAGTCCTTCTTACATACATCCCTTTTCAAAGCACGCCATGGGTGTGACATGGTATATACATACATTACAGTGCAAATACTATACAAACTGGCTGCAAAACATCCTATTGCATAACGAAAATCCCCTTACGTCAGGTGATAGACTAGCGAGGGATCCACAGATGATCAAACCCATTCTCTACCTTGATCTCCATTGTAGGAATGATGACATCATCTAGGTTCTTTATCTGCATGATGGGCTGGTCAGAGGGGATGAGGATGGCTTCTACAGAGGAACACAAGGTACAGTAACTTCACAAACACATTAGCATGTGGTAAAAACTAGGTAGTGATTCATGAAGGTGGTTGTGTTTCTTTATTTTATTTAGGTAAGTTGAAAGAAAATATTCTCATTTACAGCAACGACCTGGGGAATAGTTACAGGGGAGAGGAGGGGGATGAATGATCCAATTGGAAGCAGGGAATGATTAGAAACTCCATGACGGTATGAGGGCCAGGACACCGGGGTTAACACCCATACTCTTACGATAAGTGCCATGGAATCTTTTAATGGCCACATAGTCAGGACACCCGTTTAATGTCTCATCCAAACTGCAGAGGGCAATGTCCCCAATCACTGCCCTGGGATTTTATTTTTATACCAGAGGAAAGAATGCCTCCTACTGGCCCTCCAACACCACTTCCAGCAACATCAGGTATCTCATTCAGGGAGTGACCAGGACCAACCCTGCTTCAGAGGCAAGTCAGCAGTGGGACACAGGGTGACATGCTGTGTTCAGTGCTGTAAGGAGTGTGCCATTGTCACTCACTTTTCTCTGTCTTGTGTCGACTGGCGTCCATGTAGGCCAGAGTGATGTAGGCATCACAGAGGACCTCTATGCCTCTGATCATCTGGGCTCTCTTCTTCCTGATCTTCTTCATTATCCCCTGGGCCACCTCAGACCGCTCCTACAAGACATCACAACTTTCCTTCATTCTCACGCGACACACACTAAAAACAAACTCAGTTCCTAAGAGAATTCCAACAAGACAGTAACAGGTCATGCACACAGTAAAGAGACCCAGTTCTCTATTTCTTTTATTGGCAGTGTTTAGATAGGTATTGGGCTTACCAGGTCCAGTTGGGAGGAATGGCGCGGGGTGCTCTTGGACAGGCGGCTGCGGGAGAAGCTCTCGTCCTTGTTAGCGTTGACCAGAGCAAGGATGATGAAGAGGGTGTGGTGGGGGTGCTCCAGACACGACAGGCAGATCAGCTGTGTTGGATGGATGGATGAACAGATGGATGGATGGATGGAAACATGCTAAGCTGAGGAAGACAACTCTATAGTTCAAACAGACTTCTGTTGCCTATTGAAACATATTGAAGTCTCACCTCATTGAGAACACCATAGAAGCCCACATCCTCTGCCACTGTAGAGGACATTTTGGTCCCCATGCGGGCAGCCAACTGGTACATGAGAGGCAGAAACTTATAGGACGGGATCCTGTTCACACCTCCCTGAAGCACAAGAAATAGTCAAACAAATTGTAGTTGCTCTCATCTGAATGGGAAGACACACTAATGCCAGGTAGCCTGGGATCCAAACAGAGAGATTTCAGTTTGGAATGGAGCCCAGACTAATCAAATAGTGCAACAAACAATATTGTATAAATGTAGTAAGTGTTTGGTGATATTAGTTAGTGTGATATCACTAACTCACCTTCATCATGTCATTGACTGTCTTGACGTCAGCGTTCTCCAGCCACAGTGAGGCCAGGCGGAACACCCAGGTGTCGTGCTCCTCACCCTGCTCAAGACAATGGATGTAGTTCTCCACAGCCTTACACAGGAACCTCCTTCTGTCAGCCTGCAGGTTGGACAGAGCTCTCTCATCCAGCTCCAACTCCCTCTGCACCTTCACTGTGTACCTGGGAGAAACAGGGAGAGGGAGTTGGAATATCATACACACACACAGTAGGTATTGAACAGAGAGGACAGTGGAAAATAAAATCGTCACAACAGCCTGGAGGCAACTCTCTTTCAGCATCTGTCACCTACACTCAGCCGGTGTAGAACCTGCATAAAACAAGCTGATTCAAAACCACACAAGGTTAACAGTGTTCTTATCTGCTGTGAGTTTGTGTCTGACCTGTTGGTGCTGACCTTGCGCTCCCTCATCAAGTCCACCTCCTCCTTGGCCTTCTCCAGCAGAGCCTGTTTGTTCTCAAACTCAGATGACTTCATGTAGTTATCAATGCCCTGGTACTGGGCATCTGAGAACCTGGCCAGGGACAGGAAGGCCTGCGTCCTCTGGCTCTGCAGCTTGGTGTCTGAACCTATTGCATGGCCCTCGATCACAACCACTGCCTACAGGAGGTCAAACACACAGACAATCACACACACACAGACCCAGACAGTCACACACTATAGACCAACTGTGCCCAAGGAGCGGATTATATTATATGGGCCTTAGTTTTACCCTCTCCAGGTACTTCTCCAGGATGACCCCAGGGCTCTCCAGGCACGTCTCTGCCAGCCAGTTCCCACACAGCCTCAGGCACTCCGTGAACACCGGCACCAGGGCAGGGTTAACGTTAACCTGGCCAAGACAGAGGAACAAAATTAAGCTCTAGATTAAACTGCCTGCTACTCAGGCCCAGAATAAGATATGCATATTATTAGTATATTTGGGTAGAAAACACTCTTTCTAAAACGGTTTGAATGATGTCTGTGAGTATAACAGAACTTATACGGCAAGCAAAAACCTGAGAAAAAAAACAACCAGGAAGTGGGAAATCTGAGGTTTGTCAACTCTTTCCCAAAACAAGATATTGTAAATTTGGTCCGATTGCAATTCCTATGGCTTCCACTAGATGTCAATAGTCTTTAGAACCTTGTTTCAGGCTTCTACTGTGAAGGAGGAGAGAATAAGAGCTGATTGAGTAAGAGGTCTGCCAGAAGGCCATGAGCTCAGTCAGGCACGCTCCCGTGAGAGGTAGCTGCGTTCCATTGCATTTCTAAAGACAAAGGAATTCTCCGGTTTAAACATTATTGAAGATTTATGTTAAAAACATCCTACAGATTGATTCTATACATATTTTGTCATGTTTCTACGAACTGTAATGGAATTTTTAAAACTTTTCGTCTGGCCTGCACGTTGTGAATTTAGATTTGTGAACTAAAGGCGCAAACAAAAAGGAGGTATTTGGACATAAATTATGTACTTTATCGAACAAAACAAACATTTATTGTGGAACTGGGATTCCTGGGAGTGCATTCTGATGAAGATCATCAAAGCTAAGTGAATATTTATAATGCTATTTATGACTTCTGTTGACTCCACAACATGGGGGATATCTGTATGGCTTATTTTGGTCTCTGAGCGCTGTACTCAGATTATAGCATGGTGTGCTTTTTCGGTAAAGCTTTTTTGAAATCTGACACAGCGGTTGCATTAACATGTAGACTGACTCCCACTGACCTGCTCCTCCAGAGTGTGGATCATCTGTCTCAGTAGCCCCAGAGCAAGACCCTGCTCTCCCTTCGCCCAAAACACCTGGGCCTCCTCCAGCTGCCATGACGACGCTGTGGAGCCCCGCCCCCCTCCTCCGCCATGCTGCTTCATCTGGAAAACCGCCCGCTCTGCCAGCTGGGGAGGGGTGAGGACGGCACAGGGGTGAAAAGGGCACAGCGGTGAGACGGGCACAGGGGTGCACTATATAGTCACTCACACATAGAGACCAATATAGTCACTCACATAGAGACCAATGCAAATGCATGTTGTGCTGCAATATTTAAGAAAACATACTGGTAAATGGGTCAGGAGTGCTGAGTGAATCCAGACCATAAAAAACATGTGCACTCATTCTCCTCCTATTACGTGTAGAGTAGACACACTATACATGTGGAACACACTATATAAACCCTATACACGTATGAAACACCCCCACGGTGAGCGCTGAGCTCCAGTCTACCTGTGTGTTTCCTGCGGCGCGGGCCAGTTGGCAGAGCTCCATGAGGTGGGAGGTGAGGACAGTGCTGAGGTACTTGTTCTTTTCAGGGTTTCTCTCCTGGGAGATTAGGGTCTCCTGGGCCACGGAGCGCAGGGCCAGGATGGGCTCCACCAGCGTAAAGTCACTGTCCACCAGCAGCTGGGAGTGCTGCTGCCAATGGGAACACACCTCGGCCAGGCCTACGTCGGTCAGGGGCCTGCCACAGGCCAGGGGAAATAGAACTTACATGACTTGTATTACCTAAGAGATTGAAGTATCAAAACCCTGCACCCTGTTTTTTGTATGTTTTTTGTATAATATTTGAAAGAGGGAGGAGCCTACAAGTCCCCCTGGGGTTTTTAATTGAAACTTTATTTAACCAGGAAAAGCCCATTGAGACCGAGAGACTCTTTTTAAGGTAGACCTGGCCAAGAAGGCAGCAACAATCAATACATTACATCATTAAAGCATACAACAATACCATACAACATGACACACCCTAAAAAAAAGCATTTACACTCCTCCGTAACAGTCTCCCATGTTCTTTTTGTTTACCTTTTAAACCATCATAGTGTTTAGTATTTTTTTATTGTGTGCAAATAAAACATGTATAAAAAATACAACATCTCTAGGTTTGCGGATGTGCATTGTGTTGAGGTATGAGACACAGTGGGTTTCAAATCAAATATAAAATACACTTTCTATACTGTATAGATATTTGAAATTAGCGATGTTGACATGCTGGGAAGGAAGATCATACTTGGAGAAGAGTTGTCGGATGCTCTCCAGCTCACTGATCCTCTGGAGGTTCCGTAGAGCAGGGTAGAGAGAGGACACTGCCTCCAGACTGCCTTTGCACAGTTCCTCCACCTCATTGCCCCTGATGCCACACACAATTAATTTCAATGAGTATAGTTGTTTGTGTGGTGATATTTTGATGGCTGAGAGTTGTTGATTTCCATGAGGGAAACCTTGTTTTACCTGGCATATTTAAGAGTTTGGTCGAATGTGGAAAACTCTTTGTCTCTCAAAGCCTGCAAGGAGCAGAACACTGACTCGTTGAAGCCAGGGTTCAATTTTTCATTCCTGAAACAAGCAAGAAGGCAAGACACCAAGGGCACATGTCAATCCATTTAGCAATATTTTCTTCACCTTCTAAAATACCACCTCAGGAACCCTTACTTTCATACCCCTTGTCTTCCAGAGGCCCCTCCCACTCACCTTTCCTATGGGCCACAGTCCTGAGGCCCCTCTCACTCACCTGTCTGATAAGTCACAACCCGAGGCCCTTTCCACTTACCTCTCTGATAGGTCACAGTCCCACTGCATGTTCCTCCAGGCGGCCTGAAACCTTAGCTCCCTTAGCTCCGCCCCCCACTCCACCCCCTCACTCTCCAGACCCCGCAGGTAGGTGGCCAGGATACTGCTCAGACCAATGTTCTGCAGACCCTGAGGGACCATTGGACAAGCAGCATTAGGTTTTGTCATCTGTCCCCAACAATGGTTTACACAGACAGACAGAGACAATACAGATTTGGAGTTCAAACAAGTTTCTGCTTACCTCCACAATGCCCACTTGCCGTGTGCCATCAGGAAGATTGGAGTGGAGGTCGTAGGAGGTCAGAGCCTTTCCCCACATCGCCTCATGCTCGTAGGTTCGAATCCTTCAAAACAGACACACAAAAAGAGAATTCTCAGCTAACAAAAAACTTTGAATATCCAAGATAGAACAAAAATAGGATAACAAAGTTCACCTGGTGAGAGCGCTGGTCATCTTCCCACCTTCACACCCATACAGACTGTCTGGCTCCCCAATACTACGATACACCTCAATCAGTAGGTCCTAAGACATGGTACAGAAATGACAGTACGGAGCTATGCATTGGACAACAACACTAAAGGTTAATTGCAAAATCAACTCTACCTGTAGACTGATACCAGTGTCTTTCACACTCTCCTCTGTCAGACTGGAGATGGTGAAGTTCTGACTGCTCTCATCAAATGTGATTCTGCGCGACGTTCTGGCCGGATTTCTGTAAGCAGAGGTAAATAACGATGTGAACAACACAGAACAAGAAAGACATAAGAGACATCAGTATCTCCCATCATGTGTAGTGTACCTGCGGTTCTCCTCCATGTTAGTCTTGATCTTGTCGACGTAGATCTCAGAGTAGAGCAGGGCTGTGAAGTGGGCTGAGCAGGACTGGGCTGCCCTGGCCACCTCCAGGTAGTTCAGCTCCAACCAGAAGTTAGAGTGGCACACCGTACCACACAAGTTACTAGAACCAACACAACAGCATCAAACGCCGTACCACACAAGTTACTAGAACCAACACAACAGCATCAAACACCGTACCACACAAGTTACTAGAACCAACACAACAGCATCAAACACCGTACCACACAAGTTACTAGAACCAACACAACAGCATCAAACACCGTACCACACAAGTTACTAGAACCAACACAACAGCATCAAACACCGTACCACACAAGTTACTAGAACCAACACAACAGCATCAAACACCGTACCACACAAGTTACTAGAACCAACACAACAGCATCAAACACCGTACCACACAAGTTACTAGAACCAACACAACAGCATCAAACGCCGTACCACACAAGTTACTAGAACCAACACAACAGCATCAAACACCGTACCACACAAGTTACAAGAACCAACACAACAGCATCAAACACCGTACCACACAAGTTACTAGAACCAACACAACAGCATCAAACACCGTACCACACAAGTTACTAGAACCAACACAACAGCATCAAACACCGTACCACACAAGTTACTAGAACCAACACAACAGCATCAAACACCGTACCACACAAGTTACTAGAACCAACACAACAGCATCAAACACCGTACCACACAAGATACTAGAACCAACACAACAGCATCAAACGCCGTACCACACAAGTTACTAGAACCAACACAACAGCATCAAAACACTGTACCACACAAGTTACTAGAACCAACACAACAGCATCAAACGCCGTACCACACAAGTTACTAGAACCAACACAACAGCATCAAACAAGTTACTAGAACCAACACAACAGCATCAAACACCGTACCACACAAGTTACTAGAACCAACACAACAGCATCAAACAAGTTACTAGAACCAACACAACAGCATCAAAACACTGTACCACACAAGTTACTAGTACCAACACAACAGCATCAAACACCGTACGTCACAAGTTACTAGAACCAACACAACAGCACCAAACAAGTTACTAGAACCAACACAACAGCATCAAACACCGTACGTCACAAGTTACTAGAACCAACACAACAGCACCAAACAAGTTACTAGAACCAACACAACAGCATCAAACACCGTACGTCACAAGTTACTAGAACCAACACAACAGCATCAAAACACTGTACCACACAAGTTACTAGTACCAACACAACAGCATCAAACACCGTACGTCACAAGTTACTAGAACCAACACAACAGCATCAAACACTGTACGTCACAAGTTACTAGAACCAACACAACAACATCAAACACCGTACGTCACAAGTTACTAGAACCAACACAACAACATCAAACACCGTACGTCACAAGTTACTACAACCAACACAACAGCACCAAACAAGTTACTAGAACCAACACAACAGCATCAAACACTGTACGTCACAAGTTACTAGAACCAACACAACAACATCAAACACCGTACGTCACAAGTTACTAGAACCAACACAACAGCATCAAAACACTGTACGTCACAAGTTACTAGAACCAACACAACAGCACCAAACAAGTTACTAGAACCAACACAACAGCATCAAAAACCGTACGTCACAAGTTACTAGAACCAACACAACAACATCAAACACCGTACGTCACAAGTTACTAGAACCAACACAACAGCACCAAACAAGTTACTAGAACCAACACAACAGCATCAAACACCGTACGTCACAAGTTACTAGAACCAACACAACAGCATCAAACACTGTACGTCACAAGTTACTAGAACCAACACAACAGCACCAAACAAGTTACTAGAACCAACACAACAGCATCAAACACTGTACGTCACAAGTTACTAGAACCAACATAACAACATCAAAACACTGTACCACACAAGTTACTAGTACCAACACAACAGCATCAAACACCGTACGTCACAAGTTACTAGAACCAACATAACAGCACCAAACAAGTTACTAGAACCAACACAACAACATCAAACACCGTACGTCACAAGTTACTAGAACCAACATAACAGCACCAAACAAGTTACTAGAACCAACACAACAGCATCAAACACCGTACGTCACAAGTTACTAGAACCAACACAACAACATCAAACACCGTACGTCACAAGTTACTAGAACCAACACAACAACATCAAACACTGTACGTCACAAGTTACTAGAACCAACACAACAGCATCAAAACACTGTACCACACAAGTTACTAGTACCAACACAACAGCATCAAACACCGTACGTCACAAGTTACTAGAACCAACACAACAGCACCAAACAAGTTACTAGAACCAACACAACAGCATCAAACACCGTACGTCACAAGTTACTAGAACCAACACAACAGCATCAAAACACTGTACCACACAAGTTACTAGTACCAACACAACAGCATCAAAACACTGTACCACACAAGTTACTAGTACCAACACAACAGCATCAAAACACTGTACCACACAAGTTACTAGTACCAACACAACAGCATTAAACACTGTACGTCACAAGTTACTAGAACCAACACAACAGCACCAAACAAGTTACTAGAACCAACACAACAGCATCAAACACCGTACGTCACAAGTTACTAGAACCAACATAACAGCACCAAACAAGTTACTAGAACCAACACAACAACATCAAACACCGTACGTCACAAGTTACTAGAACCAACACAACAGCATCAAAACACTGTACCACACAAGTTACTAGTACCAACACAACAGCATCAAACACCGTACGTCACAAGTTACTAGAACCAACACAACAGCATCAAACACTGTACGTCACAAGTTACTAGAACCAACACAACAACATCAAACACCGTACGTCACAAGTTACTAGAACCAACACAACAGCACCAAACAAGTTACTAGAACCAACACAACAGCATCAAACACCGTACATCACAAGTTACTAGAACCAACACAACAACATCAAACACCGTACGTCACAAGTTACTAGAACCAACACAACAGCACCAAACAAGTTACTAGAACCAACACAACAGCATCAAACACCGTACGTCACAAGTTACTATAACCAACACAACAGCACCAAACAAGTTACTAGAACCAACACAACAGCATCAAACACCGTACGTCACAAGTTACTAGAACCAACACAACAACATCAAACACTGTACGTCACAAGTTACTAGAACCAACACAACAGCATCAAACACTGTACGTCACAAGTTACTAGAACCAACACAACAGCATCAAACACCGTACGTCACAAGTTACTAGAACCAACACAACAGCATCAAACACTGTACGTCACAAGTTACTAGAACCAACACAACAGCACCAAACAAGTTACTAGAACCAACACAACAGCATCAAACACCGTACGTCACAAGTTACTATAACCAACACAACAGCACCAAACAAGTTACTAGAACCAACACAACAGCATCAAACACCGTACGTCACAAGTTACTAGAACCAACACAACAACATCAAACACCGTACGTCACAAGTTACTAGAACCAACACAACAGCACCAAACAAGTTACTAGAACCAACACAACAGCATCAAACACCGTACGTCACAAGTTACTAGAACCAACACAACAACATCAAACACCGTACGTCACAAGTTACTAGAACCAACATAACAGCACCAAACAAGTTACTAGAACCAACACAACAGCATCAAACACCGTACGTCACAAGTTACTAGAACCAACACAACAGCATCAAAACACTGTACCACACAAGTTACTAGTACCAACACAACAGCATCAAACACCGTACGTCACAAGTTACTAGAACCAACACAACAGCATCAAACACTGTACGTCACAAGTTACTAGAACCAACACAACAACATCAAACACCGTACGTCACAAGTTACTAGAACCAACACAACAGCACCAAACAAGTTACTAGAACCAACACAACAACATCAAACACTGTACGTCACAAGTTACTAGAACCAACACAACAACATCAAACACTGTACGTCACAAGTTACTAGAACCAACACAACAACATCAAACACCGTACGTCACAAGTTACTAGAACCAACACAACAACATCAAACACCGTACGTCACAAGTTACTAGAACCAACACAACAGCACCAAACAAGTTACTAGAACCAACACAACAGCATCAAACACCGTACGTCACAAGTTACTAGAACCAACACAACAACATCAAACACCGTACGTCACAAGTTACTAGAACCAACACAACAGCACCAAACAAGTTACTAGAACCAACACAACAGCATCAAACACCGTACGTCACAAGTTACTATAACCAACACAACAGCACCAAACAAGTTACTAGAACCAACACAACAGCATCAAACACCGTACGTCACAAGTTACTAGAACCAACACAACAACATCAAACACTGTACGTCACAAGTTACTAGAACCAACACAACAACATCAAACACCGTACGTCACAAGTTACTAGAACCAACACAACAACATCAAACACCGTACGTCACAAGTTACTAGAACCAACACAACAGCACCAAACAAGTTACTAGAACCAACACAACAGCATCAAACACCGTACGTCACAAGTTACTAGAACCAACACAACAGCATCAAACACTGTACGTCACAAGTTACTAGAACCAACACAACAGCACCAAACAAGTTACTAGAACCAACACAACAGCATCAAACACCGTACGTCACAAGTTACTATAACCAACACAACAGCACCAAACAAGTTACTAGAACCAACACAACAACATCAAACACCGTACGTCACAAGTTACTAGAACCAACACAACAGCACCAAACAAGTTACTAGAACCAACACAACAGCATCAAACACCGTACGTCACAAGTTACTAGAACCAACACAACAACATCAAACACCGTACGTCACAAGTTACTAGAACCAACATAACAGCACCAAACAAGTTACTAGAACCAACACAACAGCATCAAACACTGTACGTCACAAGTTACTAGAACCAACACAACAACATCAAACACCGTACGTCACAAGTTACTAGAACCAACATAACAGCACCAAACAAGTTACTAGAACCAACACAACAGCATCAAACACCGTACGTCACAAGTTACTAGAACCAACACAACAACATCAAACACCGTACGTCACAAGTTACTAGAACCAACACAACAGCATCAAACACCATACGTCACAAGTTACTAGAACCAACACAACAACATCAAACACCGTACGTCACAAGTTACTAGAACCAACACAACAGCATCAAACACCGTACGTCACAAGTTACTAGAACCAACACAACAACATCAAACACCGTACGTCACAAGTTACTAGAACCAACACAACAGCATCAAACACCGTACGTCACAAGTTACTAGAACCAACACAACAGCACCAAACAAGTTACTAGAACCAACACAACAGCATCAAACACCGTACGTCACAAGTTACTAGAACCAACACAACAACATCAAACACCGTACGTCACAAGTTACTAGAACCAACACAACAGCACCAAACAAGTTACTAGAACCAACACAACAGCATCAAACACTGTACGTCACAAGTTACTAGAACCAACACAACAACATCAAACACCGTACGTCACAAGTTACTAGAACCAACATAACAGCACCAAACAAGTTACTAGAACCAACACAACAGCATCAAACACCGTACGTCACAAGTTACTAGAACCAACACAACAACATCAAACACCGTACGTCACAAGTTACTAGAACCAACACAACAGCATCAAACACCATACGTCACAAGTTACTAGAACCAACACAACAACATCAAACACCGTACGTCACAAGTTACTAGAACCAACACAACAGCATCAAACACCATACGTCACAAGTTACTAGAACCAACACAACAACATCAAACACCGTACGTCACAAGTTACTAGAACCAACACAACAGCATCAAAACACTGTACCAAACAAGTTACTAGAACCAACACAACAGCATCAAACACCGTACGTCACAAGTTACTAGAACCAACACAACAACATCAAACACCGTACGTCACAAGTTACTAGAACCAACACAACAGCATCAAACACCATACGTCACAAGTTACTAGAACCAACACAACAACATCAAACACCGTACGTCACAAGTTACTAGAACCAACACAACAGCATCAAACACCATACGTCACAAGTTACTAGAACCAACACAACAACATCAAACACCGTACGTCACAAGTTACTAGAACCAACACAACAGCATCAAAACACTGTACCACACAAGTTACTAGTACCAACACAACAGCATCAAAACACTGTACCACACAAGTTACTAGTACCAACACAACAGCATCAAACACCGTACGTCACAAGTTACTAGAACCAACACAACAGCATCAAACACCGTACGTCACAAGTTACTAGAACCAACATAACAGCACCAAACAAGTTACTAGAACCAACACAACAACATCAAACACTGTACGTCACAAGTTACTAGAACCAACACAACAGCATCAAACACCGTACGTCACAAGTTACTAGAACCAACACAACAGCACCAAACAAGTTACTAGAACCAACACAACAGCATCAAACACCGTACGTCACAAGTTACTAGAACCAACACAACAGCACCAAACAAGTTACTAGAACCAACACAACAGCACCAAACAAGTTACTAGAACCAACACAACAGCATCAAACACCGTACCACCTAACAAAGAGAGGGGTGCAGTAGATTTTATAGTCGTACAGGTCAGGAAGATAAGAGCAAATGCATCTACAAACCTATCAGATCCTAGAGGTCTTTGTTGCTGCCTCAGATAGTTAATAACAGAGAGCATGGTGCGCAGAGAGGCCTTATCCAACGGACCCTGGTTGGAAATGTCAGACTCTCCTGCTGAGATAATAAAAAAAAACTGTAATGACCTGATCTTCAGGAGAAAAACCTACTAGAAATGTCTAAAGTCAAACATACACAGCGAGCAAGCGAGAGAGCTAGAGAGAGAGAAAGAAAGCTAGAGAGAGAAAGAGCTAAAGAAAGAAAGCTGGAGAGAGAGGGAGAGAAAAAGGGAGCGAGAAAGAGAGAGAGAAAGAGCTAGAGAAAAAGGTTGAGAGATACAGAGTAAAACCCACCAGAGTCTGAGGGGAGAGGAGTGGTGGAGCGGCTAGAGGCCCGGGCACGACTGACACAGCTGGTGAAAAAGTCCTGGATATGTGTGGAGAGGAGCTTCCTCCAGGAGCCGTCAGAGTCCCCCAGCAGGATGTCATGGATGATGAGTGGCAGCACCCTCTGGCAGAAGTCTGTTTTCACCTGAACACATGGGAAAGGATAGGGGTTAGAGACAGGGATATCTGACTGGAAAGATGAGCCGAAATTGAACATGTGTTTACAACGGCGTAGCGAGAGATGCCTGACTGAACAAGAAATTAGCATTAGCACAAGTGCTGGCCTTGAGATATAACAGCCATGCCCTCACCAGACACAGGGGCCGGGAAAGCAGCAGAGTTTCACTTCTGACCCCTCCACTGTCCAGCAGAACTATGCAGAGCATCTTCAACCAGGCCTTATGGCCGCCAGCCTCAGGCACCCACAGGTCCTGGCTCTCCAGCCGCCCCCTAGCCACCAAGCTCACCTCCTCACTCATCCCGACCACCTGCACAGGTGAATGGATAATTAACGCACACACACCGACACGTATATGTATGCAAACAAATTCACACACTACGAAATTCAGACACACATACGAGGATGTGATATTTCAGGTCTTGAAATGTCTGCCTCACCTTCTTCTTGGTAGACCTAAAAGGGTTGAGATAAGCCAGCATGGGGTCACGGTTGTCTTTATGGATCTCCCAGAAGTCAGCTCCAGCCTGAGTGGCCAAGATGTCCTTCAGACTCTGGACAGCAGCTTGCCTCACCTCAATACTGACAGAAAAACACACGGGACCACAACAAAACATGACAGCATGTCAAGACACACTCATTATATGAAAACCATATGACAATACAGTGGCTACTTCCCTGTGCTAAATTCAGTGTTGAATTAGTAGGAAAGTACTTTAGGGCCATTAGATACAGTATATGGCAGGGCTCTAAACTGCTACCATTATGGTCGCGTATGCTCCTAAATATTTTACTGTGCTACCTGGAATTGTAATTTGGGAGCACCAGTGCCCCTAAAAAAAATGTATTTTGTAATTGGTGGCAATTATCATTTATACCTATAATATTTTTCTAAAATTCTAAACCTACATTTTTCAACTTTGGAGCAAATGTGCTCTTTGAAAACATGTCAGCGTAGACCCCTGTATGATGTACCAGTGGTGTGTGAGGGCGTTGTTGATGCAGTTCAGGGTGATGTAGAGCCACTGTGGTTCCACTGAAGGGAAGAGTGATACAGCTCTGGCATTGAGCTGGTCCTTCCCATGGAGCAGAGCGATGGTGGAGAAATCCACAGGCCCCAGCTCTCCCAGACAGCTCCCTGCAGCCTCTATAAAAACATAGGCACATGGTCAAGGAAAAGACTAAGACCCTTTTCACACAACGGTGCCAAGCCGGCCGAAACAACTTCCTATCACACAAACAATTATTGATGCTTTCTTGGGCTGAGAGAGGAAACATACGCAGTGCCAACAATGAGGTTGTGGTAACCATACGTACCTAAGATGTCTCTTCCTCCAGGGTGATTGGCTGCTAGCTTACAGAGCTGTAGTAGGTTAAGGACCAGCAGCACCAACACACTCTCTGCAGGGTCCGCTAGAATGAAGAGGTACAGAGATAGGATTCAAAAAGGGAAAACTAACACACACTCATCCCCACACACAGATACATGGGTCTGGTAACATATCTAGACTACGGTAGCCCTCCCCTCTCTGACCGAGGCACTCTCTCAGCAGCGGTCTGATCTGGCTCTTGTTGTTGTGGAGCTGTCTCCTCAGGTCCTTCAGCCCCTCCAGTCTGGTCAGAGGCAGGGAGTCACAGGAAGCCACAGACAGGAAGTGGGCTATCTCCTGTGGACGAGACACAGAGAGGCTCATGGGATGTGGCAATAGTGTGACAGACGTGTGAATCAGCTGTAGAGGTCATACATGAGTGGTTAGAGGGTGTGTGATGTGCCCTGTGTGTGAAGGGGGTGTCCTTACCTGTCTGAGAGTGAATTTCCCTGTGCTGTACTTCAGTGTGTGCTGCACGGCCCTCAGCTCTCTGAACTCAGGTCGGTCTGGGAAGGGCTCTAACTTCTGGATGGCACTCTTCAGCTTATCCTGACTCTCTACAACCAGGAACTTCAACAGACTGAGCACCTGAGAGAGAGAGAGGTCAACAGAAAAAAAGAAAAAAAAGAGCGAGAAGAGAGAAGGAAAAAGAGAACAATGAACAGGGTAATACCTACTTGGAGCAAATTATTATTTGTCATATAGTCTACTGGCCAGGTAATACAACCATGTCTTACCTGCTGTGAGATAGCAAGTTGGGTTGTCACCTGGGCAGTGAGAGTACCAACGATAACCTGTAGGTGGCTCTCCACAGCATCGTCACAGAATTCCACAGCCGTGCGACACACAGAGGTCAGTAGGTCACAACACAGGGAGAAACTACGGCTGGACACCTCGTCCAACTGGGCCGGCCTGTCAGAAAACAAGAACAGGCAGAAAAACAGTTAACTACTAGAGAGAGCAAAAATGATGAGTCACTCCATTGGATCTGTGTGAGAGCAGCAGACTTTGTGTGTGTGTGTGTGTGTGTGTGTGTGTGTGTGTGTGTGTGTGTGTGTGTGTGTGTGTGTGTGTGTGTGTGTGTGTGTGTGTGTGTGTGTGTGTGTGTGTTTACCCCTAACCTGCTGTTGATGTGGTGGATGAGTGTGTAAATTATGTCTCGGAGGACGAAGGCCCAGGCTCCCCCCAGGCCGTCCTTGACCTCCTTGAGCAGCAGGCTGACAAACAGGTGGTACATCATCAGGATGCGGTGCCTCTCGTAGGCATTGATCGTCTCAGCTGCCTTCTGACACACCGCCAGTAGGATCCTCTGGATGGAGATCTAGAATCACAACACAAGAGGATCACAGAATCCGGATTCCTTTCCAGATTAAACGTTTTGAAAAATTGGGCTCACGAAACCACTCAACTTTGTAAAGCCCTATTCTGTTCCATTGTGTAACAACATTTTACAGCCATTGCAATAGAATGATGAGAGCAGGAGAGGATTTTACCGGAGTCTTGGATAAAATGGCCACCAGAGACTTGAGATTGGCACTGTGACACGAGCTGAGATAGTCCAGTGTGGCTTTTATGACATAGGAGCTGAAATAGGGTGGGTTTGGGGCTGGGTCCAGTTCCCTACAGAGAACATATTAACATCAGTCAATGAAAAGGTTGTGAATGCAAGTAAGGGTGGTTGTGGAGTGATGTGTAGTGAACATTACCCTATGAACCTTCTCAGGTCCCCTCTGCCCCCCTCCTCAGTAGCAGCCCCTTCATACAGGGTCATCAACAGCTCCACCACAATGTCTGACAGGTTACTGTGAATCAGGCTGTCGATTTGCTGTGGAAAGTCCAACAGTGATACAGTAAGTTAGGTCTGTGAGAGAGACAGACATTAAAGATTGCTTTTACAGCTTCTAATGCAGGTTCACTTGACTGCTGCGGATTGTAGCTAGCTCAACCTGAAATGGTTGTATGGTGGGAAAATTAGAAACTCTTATGAACATACGCTGTATAAGCCTTAAACCTGTACATTCCCACTGTCATGTTTCTGTCATGTAAGAAGAAGCTAGTGTTCTTCCACTCTTGTGTATCTTAGTCACGCGGGGCCAAAGACAAAGGGCCATCTGAGAGTGACCACAATTTTTGGTCCATCCTGTTCTTTTTGTATCGTTCAAGAGCACAGCTGTGTGGAGATATGGAGAGACCAGAGGCAAGCTTGAGCAGCAACAGCAAGATAGCTTACAAACAAGTGACAATGCCAGTTTTGTTACTATGTTCCCATCAGGCTCTTACACATTCGCTAAACTGCCACGTAGACAAAAGGTTATAAAAGCTGAGACCCAAATCTTGCTAGTTGGGCTGTTAACTCTGCACCATTGAGTGAATTTGTGAACCGCTCCAGAATAATAAAGTAGTTATTTGAAGAATCTACAGTCTCTCTCTTCCATTCTGGTTAGAATTTCCACGACAATTCTTGGCGACGAGGATGGATTGGCCAACTCCGTTTGCTGATCGGACACCAAGGTTAACAGCGCGCAGGGGCTGCATTAGATGTAGTTCAGAGAGCCCATACTTCGCCTGAGTGGAGCAGAAGGGACCCGCCACGGACCTGCCAGGGAGCGTCAGTGGACAGATAAGCCATCCCGAACAATCAAATTAAGGGTGAGACTTACTTTCTTTAAAAAGACAACTAAAGTGCACATTAAAATATATATATTGTCTTAGTGACAGAAGACTACTGTGTGTAGAGGAGAATTCGGTGTGTGAAGAAGACCTTGTTTTAGTGACAAGGAGGGCTCTACTGTGCATGGAGAAAACCTGTTTTATAACAGAGATATTCCCGTGTAAATGCGCATTATTTGGCAAAGAACTAAATTAATATTAATTGAGATGCTATGGTTTGCAATCGTCAGATGTAAATGCATGATGAAAGTGTTCCAGGTCAAGGTCCTGAAGTACTATAGATACCAGGACAGGGTCCTGAAGTACTATAGATACCAGGACAGGGACCTGAAGTACTATAGATACCAGGACAGGGTCCTGAAGTACTATAGATACCAGGACAGGGTCCTGAAGTACTATAGATACCAGGACAGGGTCCTGAAGTACTATAGATACCAGGACAGGGTCCTGAAGTACTATAGATACCAGGACAGGGTCCTGAAGTACTATAGATACCAGGACAGGGTCCTGAAGTACTATAGATACCAGGACAGGGTCCTGAAGTACTATAGATACCAGGACAGGGTCCTGAAGTACTATCGATACCAGGACAGGGTCCTGAAGTACTATCGATACCAGGACAGGGACCTGAAGTACTATCGATACCAGGACTGGGTCCTGAAGTACTATAGATACCAGGACAGAGTCCTGATCAAAGTGTTCAAGGACAAGGTCCTGAAGTACTATAGATACCAGGACAGGGTCCTGAAGTACTATAGATACCAGGACAGAGTCCTGATCAAAGTGTTCAAGGACAGGGTCCTGAAGTACTATAGATACCAGGACAGGGTCCTGAAGTACTATAGATACCAGGACAGAGTCCTGATCAAAGTGTTCAAGGACAAGGTCCTGAAGTACTATAGATACCAGGACAGGGTCCTGAAGTACTATAGATACCAGGACAGAGTCCTGATCAAAGTGTTCAAGGACAGGGTCCTGAAGTACTATAGATACCAGGACAGGGTCCTGAAGTACTATAGATACCAGGACAGGGTCCTGAAGTACTATAGATACCAGGACATGGTCCTGATGAAAGTGTTCCAGGACAGGGTCCTGAAGTACTATAGATACCAGGACAGGGTCCTGAAGTACTATAGATACCAGGACAGGGTCCTGAAGTACTATAGATACCAGGACATGGTCCTGATCAAAGTGTTCCAGGACAAGGTCCTGAAGTACTATAGATACCAGGACAGGGTCCTGATCAAAGTGTTCCAGGACAAGGTCCTGAAGTACTATAGATACCAGGACAGGGTCCTGATCAAAGTGTTCCAGGACAAGGTCCTGAAGTACTATAGATACCAGGACAGGGTCCTGAAGTACTATAGATACCAGGACAGGGTCCTGAAGTACTATAGATACCAGGACAGGGTCCTGAAGTACCATCGATACCAGGACAGGGTCCTGAAGTACTATCGATACCAGGACAGGGTCCTGAAGTACTATAGATACCAGGACAGGGTCCTGATCAAAGTGTTCCAGGACAAGGTCCTGAAGTACTATAGATACCAGGACAGGGTCCTGATGAAAGTGTTCCAGGACAGGGTCCTGAAGTACCATCGATACCAGGACAGGGTCCTGGAGTACTATCGATACCAGGACAGGGTCCTGAAGTACTATAGATACCAGGACAGGGTCCTGATCAAAGTGTTCCAGGACAAGGTCCTGAAGTACTATAGATACCAGGACAGGGTCCTGATGAAAGTGTTCCAGGACAGGGTCCTGAAGGACTATAGATACCAGGACAGGGTCCTGAAGTACTATAGATACCAGGACAGGGTCCTGAAGTACTAAAGATACCAGGACAGGGTCCTGATCAAAGTGTTCCAGGACAAGGTCCTGAAGTACTATAGATACCAGGACAGGGCCCTGAAGTACTATAGATACCAGGACAGGGTCCTGATCAAAGTGTTCCAGGACAAGGTCCTGAAGTACTATAGATACCAGGACAGGGTCCTGAAGTACTATAGATACCAGGACAGGGTCCTGAAGTACTATAGATACAAGGACAGGGTCCTGATGAAAGTGTTCCAGGACAGGGTCCTGAAGTACTATAGATACCAGGACAGGGTCCTGAAGTACTACAGATACCAGGACAGGGTCCTGAAGTACTACAGATACCAGGACAGGGTCCTGAAGTACTATAGATACCAGGACAGGGTCCTGAAGTACAATAGATACCAGGACAGGGTCCTGAAGTACTATAGATACCAGGACAGGGTCCTGATGAAAGTGTTCCAGGACAGGGTCCTGAAGTACTATAGATACCAGGACAGGGTCCTGAAGTACTATAGATACCAGGACAGGGTCCTGAAGTACCATCGATACCAGGACAGGGTCCTGAAGTACTATCGATACCAGGACAGGGTCCTGAAGTACTATAGATACCAGGACAGGGTCCTGATCAAAGTGTTCCAGGACAAGGTCCTGAAGTACTATAGATACCAGGACAGGGTCCTGATGAAAGTGTTCCAGGACAGGGTCCTGAAGTACCATCGATACCAGGACAGGGTCCTGAAGTACTACCGATACCAGGACAGGGTCCTGAAGTACTATAGATACCAGGACAGGGTCCTGATCAAAGTGTTCCAGGACAAGGTCCTGAAGTACTATAGATACCAGGACAGGGTCCTGATGAAAGTGTTCCAGGACAGGGGAAGTACTATAGATACCAGGACAGGGAAGTACTATAGATACCAGGACAGGGTCCTGAAGTACTAAAGATACCAGGACAGGGTCCTGATCAAAGTGTTCCAGGACAAGGTCCTGAAGTACTATAGATACCAGGACAGGGCCCTGAAGTACTATAGATACCAGGACAGGGTCCTGATCAAAGTGTTCCAGGACAAGGTCCTGAAGTACTATAGATACCAGGACAGGGTCCTGAAGTACTATAGATACCAGGACAGGGTCCTGAAGTACTATAGATACCAGGACAGGGTCCTGATGAAAGTGTTCCAGGACAGGGTCCTGAAGTACTATAGATACCAGGACAGGGTCCTGAATTACTATAGATACCAGGACAGGGTCCTGAAGTACTAAAGATACCAGGACAGGGTCCTGATCAAAGTGTTCCAGGACAAGGTCCTGAAGTACTATAGATACCAGGACAGGGCCCTGAAGTACTATAGATACCAGGACAGGGTCCTGAAGTACTATAGATACCAGGACAGGGTCCTGAAGTACTATAGATACCAGGACAGGGTCCTGAAGTACTATAGATACCAGGACAGGGTCCTGAAGTACTATAGATACAAGGACAGGGTCCTGATGAAAGTGTTCCAGGACAGGGTCCTGAAGTACTATAGATACCAGGACAGGGTCCTGAAGTACTACAGATACCAGGACAGGGTCCTGAAGTACTACAGATACCAGGACAGGGTCCTGAAGTACTATAGATACCAGGACAGGGTCCTGAAGTACAATAGATACCAGGACAGGGTCCTGAAGTACTATAGATACCAGGACAGGGTCCTGAAGTACTACAGATACCAGGACAGGGTCCTGAAGTACTACAGATACCAGGACAGGGTCCTGAAGTACTATAGATACCAGGACAGGGTCCTGAAGTACTATAGATACCAGGACAGGGTCCTGAAGTACTACAGATACCAGGACAGGGTCCTGAAGTACTACAGATACCAGGACAGGGTCCTGATGAAAGTGTTCGAGGACAGGGTCCTGAAGTACTATAGATACCAGGACAGGGTCCTGAAGTACTATAGATACCAGGACAGGGTCCTGATGAAAGTGTTCCAGGACAGGGTCCTGAAGTACTATAGATACCAGGACAGGGTCCTGAAGTACTATAGATACCAGGACAGGGTCCTGAAGTGCTATAGATACCAGGACAGGGTCCTGAAGTACTATAGATACCAGGACAGGGTCCTGAAGTACTATAGATACCAGGACATGGTCCTGATCAAAGTGTTCCAGGACAAGGTCCTGAAGTACTATAGATACCAGGACAGGGTCCTGATCAAAGTGTTCCAGGACAAGGTCCTGAAGTACTATAGATACCAGGACAGGGTCCTGAAGTACTATAGATACCAGGACAGGGTCCTGATCAAAGTGTTCCAGGACAAGGTCCTGAAGTACTATAGATACCAGGACAGGGTCCTGAAGTACTATAGATACCAGGACAGGGTCCTGAAGTACTACAGATACCAGGACAGGGTCCTGAAGTACTACAGATACCAGGACAGGGTCCTGAAGTACTACAGATACCAGGACAGGGTCCTGAAGTACTACAGATACCAGGACAGGGTCCTGAAGTACTACAGATACCAGGACAGGGTCCTGAAGTACTACAGATACCAGGACAGGGTCCTGATGAAAGTGTTCGAGGACAGGGTCCTGAAGTACTATAGATACCAGGACAGGGTCCTGAAGTACTATAGATACCAGGACAGGGTCCTGATGAAAGTGTTCCAGGACAGGGTCCTGAAGTACTATAGATACCAGGACAGGGTCCTGAAGTATTATAGATACCAGGACAGGGTCCTGAAGTGCTAAAGATACCAGGACAGGGTCCTGAAGTATTATAGATACCAGGACAAGGTCCTGAAGTACTATAGATACCAGGACATGGTCCTGATCAAAGTGTTCCAGGACAAGGTCCTGAAGTACTATAGATACCAGGACAGGGTCCTGATCAAAGTGTTCCAGGACAAGGTCCTGAAGTACTATAGATACCAGGACAGGGTCCTGAAGTACTATAGATACCAGGACAGGGTCCTGATCAAAGTGTTCCAGGACAAGGTCCTGAAGTACTATAGATACCAGGACAGGGTCCTGAAGTGCTATAGATACCAGGACAGGGTCCTGAAGTGCTATAGATACCAGGACAGGGTCCTGATGAAAGTGTTCCAGGACGGGGTCCTGAAGTACTATAGATACCAGGACAGGGTCCTGAAGTACAATAGATACCAGGACAGGGTCCTGAAGTGCTAAAGATACCAGGACAGGGTCCTGAAGTATTATAGATACCAGGACAGGGTCCTGAAGTACTATAGATACCAGGACAGGGTCCTGAAGTACTATAGATACCAGGACAGGGTCCTGAAGTGCTATAGATACCAGGACAGGGTCCTGAAGTGCTATAGATACCAGGACAGGGTCCTGAAGTGCTACAGATACCAGGACAGGGTCCTGAAGTACTATAGATACCAGGACAGGGTCCTGAAGTACCAGGATACTATAGTACTATAGTACCAGGACAGGGTCCTGATGAAAGTGTTCCAGGACAGGGTCCTGGATGAAAGTGTTCCAGGACAGGGTCCTGGATGAAAGTGTTCCAGGACAGGGTCCTGAAGTACTATAGATACCAGGACAGGGTCCTGATGAAAGTGTTCCAGGACAGGGTCCTGAAGTGCTATAGATACCAGGACAGGGTCCTGAAGTGCTATAGATACCAGGACAGGGTCCTGATGAAAGTGTTCCAGGACAGGGTCCTGAAGTGCTATAGATACCAGGACAGGGTCCTGAAGTGCTATAGATACCAGGACAGGGTCCTGATGAAAGTGTTCCAGGACAGGGTCCTGAAGTGCTATAGATACCAGGACAGGGTCCTGAAGTGCTATAGATACCAGGACAGGATCCTGAAGTGCTATAGATACCAGGACAGGGTCCTGAAGTGCTATAGATACCAGGACAGGGTCCTGAAGTGCTATAGATACCAGGACAGGGTCCTGAAGTGCTATAGATACCAGGACAGTGTCCTGAAGTGCTATACATACCAGGACAGTATCCTGAAGTGCTATACATACCAGGACAGGGTCCTGAAGTACTATAGATACCAGGACAGGATCCTGAAGTACTATAGATACCAGGACAGGGTCCTGATGAAAGTGTTCCAGGACAGGATCCTGAAGTGCTATAGATACCAGGACAGGGTCCTGAAGTGCTATAGATACCAGGACAGGGTCCTGAAGTGCTATAGATACCAGGACAGGGTCCTGAAGTGCTATAGATACCAGGACAGGGTCCTGAAGTGCTATAGATACCAGGACAGGGTCCTGAAGTGCTATAGATACCAGGACAGGGTCCTGAAGTGCTATAGATACCAGGACAGGATCCTGAAGTGCTAGAGAAACCAGGACAGGGTCCTGAAGTGCTATAGATAACAGGACAGGGTCCTGAAGTGCTATAGATACCAGGACATGGTCCTGATCAAAGTGTTCCAGGACAAGGTCCTGAAGTACTATAGATACCAGGACAGGGTCCTGAAGTACTATAGATACCAGGACAGGGTCCTGATCAAAGTGTTCCAGGACAGGGTCCTGAAGTACTATAGATACCAGGACAGGGTCCTGAAGTACTATAGATACCAGGACAGGGTCCTGAAGTGCTATAGATACCAGGACAGGGTCCTGAAGTGCTATAGATACCAGGACAGGGTCCTGATCAAAGTGTTCCAGGACAAGGTCCTGAAGTACTATAGATACCGGGACAGGGTCCTGAAGTACTATAGATACCGGGACAGGGTCCTGAAGTACTATAGATACCGGGACAGGGTCCTGAAGTACTATAGATACCAGGACAGGGTCCTGAAGTACTATAGATACCAGGACAGGGTCCTGAAGTACTATAGATACCAGGACAGGGTCCTGAAGTACTATAGATACCAGGACAGGGTCCTGATCAAAGTGTTACAGGACAAGGTCCTGAAGTACTATAGATACCAGGACAGGGTCCTGAAGTACTATAGATACCAGGACAGGGTCCTGATCAAAGTGTTCCAGGACAAGGTCCTGAAGTACTATAGATACCAGGACAGGGTCCTGAAGTACTATCGATACCAGGACAGGGTCCTGAAGTACTATAGATACCAGGACAGGGTCCTGATCAAAGTGTTCCAGGACAAGGTCCTGAAGTACTATAGATACCAGGACAGGGCCCTGAAGTGCTATAGATACCAGGACATGGTCCTGAAGTGCTATAGATACCAGGACAGGGTCCTGAAGTGCTATAGATACCAGGACAGGGTCCTGATCAAAGTGTTCCAGGACAAGGTCCTGAAGTACTATAGATACCAGGACAGGGTCCTGAAGTACTATAGATACCGGGACAGGGTCCTGAAGTACTATAGATACCGGGACAGGGTCCTGAAGTACTATAGATACCAGGACAGGGTCCTGAAGTACTATAGATACCAGGACAGGGTCCTGATCAAAGTGTTCCAGGACAAGGTCCTGAAGTACTATAGATACCAGGACAGGGTCCTGATGAAAGTGTTCCAGGACAGGGTCCTGAAGTACTATAGATACCAGGACAGGGTCCTGAAGTACTATAGATACCAGGACAGGGTCCTGAAGTACTATAGATACCAGGACAGGGTCCTGAAGTACTATAGATACCAGGACAGGGTCCTGAAGTACTATAGATACCAGGACAGGGTCCTGAAGTGCTAAAGATACCAGGACAGGGTCCTGAAGTGCTAAAGATACCAGGACAGGGTCCTGAAGTACTATAGATACCAGGCCAGGATCCTGAAGTACTATAGATACCAGGACAGGATCCTGAAGTACTATAGATACCAGGACAGGATCCTGAAGTACTATAGATACCAGGACAGGGTCCTGATGAAAGTGTTCCAGGACAGGGTCCTGAAGTGCTATAGATACCAGGACAGGGTCCTGATGAAAGTGTTCCAGGACAGGGTCCTGAAGTGCTATAGATACCAGGACAGGGTCCTGATGAAAGTGTTCCAGGACAGGGTCCTGAAGTACTATAGATACCAGGACAGGGTCCTGATGAAAGTGTTCCAGGACAGGGTCCTGAAGTGCTATAGATACCAGGACAGGGTCCTGAAGTGCTATAGATACCAGGACAGGGTCCTGAAGTGCTATATATACCAGGACAGGGTCCTGATGAAAGTGTTCCAGGACAAGGTCCTGAAGTACTATAGATACCAGGACAGGGTCCTGAAGAACTATAGATACCAGGACAGGGTCCTGATGAAAGTGTTCCAGGACAGGGTCCTGAAGTGCTATAGATACCAGGACAGGGTCCTGAAGTGCTATAGATACCAGGACAGGGTCCTGAAGTACTATAGATACCAGGACAGGGTCCTGATGAAAGTGTTCCAGGACAGGGTCCTGGAGTGCTATAGCTACCAGGACAGGGTCCTGATGAAAGTGTTCCAGGACAGGGTCCTGAAGTGCTATAGATACCAGGACAGGGTCCTGATGAAAGTGTTCCAGGACAGGGTCCTGAAGTACTATAGATACCAGGACAGGGTCCTGATGAAAGTGTTCCAGGACAGGATCCTGAAGTACTATAGATACCAGGACAGGGTCCTGAAGTGCTATAGATACCAGCACAGGGTCCTGAAGTGCTATAGATACCAGGACAGGGTCCTGATGAAAGTGTTCCAGGACAGGATCCTGAAGTACTATAGATACCAGGACAGGGTCCTGAAGTGCTATAGATACCAGTACAGGGTCCTGAAGTGCTATAGATACCAGGACAGGGTCCTGAAGTGCTATAGATACCAGGACAGGGTCCTGAAGTGCTATAGATACCAGGACAGGGTCCTGAAGTGCTATAGATACCAGGACAGGGTCCTGAAGTGCTATAGATACCAGGACAGGATCCTGAAGTGCTATAGATACCAGGACAGGGTCCTGAAGTGCTATAGATACCAGGACAGGGTCCTGAAGTGCTATAGATACCAGGACAGGGTCCTGAAGTGCTATAGATACCAGGACAGGATCCTGAAGTACTATAGATACCAGGACAGGGTCCTGAAGTACTATAGATACCAGGACAGGGTCCTGATGAAAGTGTTCCAGGGTCCTGAGATAGAATTAAAAAATATTCCTGCAGGTTTGAAAAATATTGTAAAAGAAAATGCATTAATTAATGGAGTGGTAAAAACAGTTGGTTATGATTGGGAAACCAGCTATACATTTAAAACCTTAAATGTGCATAGGAGGAACTACCATGTGGGTACAAAATCAAAAATGACAGAGTAATTAAAAAAGATTTTGATGAGAAGAAATTACTCCTTTTTAATTATAAGCAAGGAAGACGTTCCTAACCAAATACTGTTTGTTTTTGTTTCCTGAGTGTGTGTGTATTGACGAGAGATTCATATTATGGACGGACGATGAACCCTATCAGGCCCAACTGGCTGCACTGCGTGATCGCATAAAGGAACATTACCCACCAATGACTGATTGGTCGGCCATCCAGTTGCACACAGAATGTATACATTTATATTTTTAATTCAACATTTCTTAAACTAAGCAAGTCAGTGAAGAACATATTCTTATTTACAATGACGGCCTAGATACAGTGGGTTATCTGCCTTGTTCAGGGGCAGATTTTTTTACTTGTCAGCTCGGGGATTCGATCTAGCAACCTTTCGGTTACTGGCCCAATGCTCTTCCCACGCTACCTGCTGCCCCAGAAGCCAAAGAGTCACTGGAGGACTACATTGGAAAACCGTGACAGATTAGGTGGACGAAGCAGGAGGTTGACGCTGAACCCTGGCCGTGTGGACAGTGTCAACGTGATGATTGTCCTCTTTGTACAGACGACGGGTGTACTCCTGTGTAACTTTTCAAATGACTTGTAACTGTTTAAATGATTCCCATAAGAATGTTTTGTACCATGTGAAGGTAAAAAAACTGGCTCAACAGAAGCCCTTTACAAAGACAATGTAGTAGTGTAAGAAAGCCCTGTCCTACAATGTTTTATATTTTGCTTGGTTGAATTTTTGAAGAATCTACAGTCTTTTTCTTCCTTTCTGATTACAATTTCCACGACAGTTAGCAAACCTGGCATCAGGGTTGGAGTCAATTCCATTTCAATTCAGCCACTTCAGGGGATGAAGTGAAAAGGAATGGAACCCAATCCTGGTTTATACATGATAACATCCTACAGAGTTTTAAGCACATTCAGCTGCAGGCACAGAGACTCCAAGCGTCTCTTCCTCACCGGTTTGCCCAGGCAGTTGCTGTCCTTGAGTAGGTCATAGACCCTGTGGGCCTTCTCTCTCTGCCGGGCCACTTGGGCATCCTGGCCCGACATGGCAAAGTAGGGCAGAATGTTAACCATGATCTTAGGGAAGCAGTTGGCCAGCAGCTTCTTCCAGTCCTTACCCAGGAGGGTGCTGATGGACTTCACCTGCTTAAAGTCATCCAGGAAGACCAGGTGTGGGATAAGGACCTGATAGGAGGAGCTGGGATAAAACAAAGAAACAACAAATAAATCCATAGATGCATCATTCCTTCATTCCTTCTTTAAGGTGATCTGACATGATTGAATAAGTGAAAGCAATATGGTAGAAACTCTACTTTCACCTCAATTCTGTCAGATCAGTAAATTCACAAAAAGTCATTTTATGGACATAAAACGTATGGGATGCAATGGTTCCCCAATGGTGGAACAAACTCCCTCACGACGCCAGGACAGCGGAGTCAATCACCACCTTCCGGAGACACCTGAAACCCCACCTCTTCAAGGAATACCTAGGATAGGGTAAGTAATCCTTCTCACCCCCCTAAAAAGATTTAGATGCCCCCCCTAAAAAGATTTAGATGCACTATTGTAAAGTGGCTGTTCCACTGGATGTCATAAGGTGTATGCACCAATTTGTAAGTCGCTCTGGATAAGAGCGTCTGCTAAATGACTTAAATGTAAATGTAATGTAAATGGATGCGCCGAATTTGAATAGTGACTGAATTAAATAAAGGTGAAATAAAAATAAATAAAAAATTTAGCAGGTTCAGAACTTACCGTGAAATGCTTACTTACAAGCCCTTAACCATCAATGCAGTTTAAAAAAAATAGAGTGAAGAAAATGTTTACTAAATAAACTAAAGTAAAAAATGTCATGTAGAACATAAACTAAGCATGTGCACCTACCTGTAGAAGTCCTTGAGAGTGACGTGGTTGAGCAGAGTGTAAGGGAAGGATTCCAGAGTGTAGCCATGCTGGCCCAGCCACTCTGCCACCAGGTAATCCAGGTGAGAGCTGACAAACCCCTCCACACTCCTGTAGCCCAGAGCTCTGGACACACTGCCCAGGACCTAGAGGGGGTGAGAGACAAACCAGGTTAACATTCAGTCTGTCAATATCATAGCATATTGATACAGTAGTCAGAGAGATACTGTATGTAGTGATGGTGGAAAGCAGTTGTGTAAAGTACTTAGGTAAAAAATACTTGAAAGTACTACATAAGTCGTTTTGGGGTATCTGTACTTGACAACTTTTACTTTATTACATTCCTAAAGAAAAGTATATACTTTTTACTCCATACATTTTCCCTGACACACACAAGTACTCAATACATTTCGAATGCTTAGCAGGACAGGAAAATTGTCAAATTCACACACTTATCAAGAGAACATCCCTGGTCATCCCTACTGCCTCTGATCTGGCGGACTCACTAAACAGAGAACATCCCTGGTCATCCCTACTGCCTCTGATCTGGCGGACTCACTAAACAGAGAACATCCCTGGTCATCCCTACTGCCTCTGATCTGGCGGACTCACTAAACACACATGCTTAGTTTGTAAATGATGTCAGTGTTGGAGCATGCCCCTGGATATCCGTGAATAAATAAAAACATGAAAATGATGCCATCTGAATTGCTTAATATAAGGAATTTGAAATGATTTTACTTTTGATATTTAAGTATATTTTAGTAATTACATTTACTCAAGTAATATTTTACTGGGTGACTTTCACTTGAATCATTTTCTGTTTACTTTTACTCAAGTATGACAATTGGGTACCTTTTCCACCCCTGGTGGAAAGGGAAAGTTACCCACATTCACTATAAAGTGCTTTCAGTTTAAGAAACATGAATACAAAACATAATAATTGATGAGACCGTAAATATGCGTAGCCAAATGATTTGCCCTTACCTTTTTGATGAGTGGCTCCTCTATGTTGTTCTCCTTGTAGGACTGGAAGAGGGCGAAGAGGGACTGTTTCTCACAGACGGGGCTGCAGCACAGCACCACCGACACACTCTTCAGCAGCGTGGCCTTGCGGTTAAAGGTCTCGTCACTCAGGTCTTCAGGAGAGCTGTTCTTCTGTGACACACCAGGGAGAGCAGAGGGATAGTGAGACGGACTGGCCATAACTTCTGTCAGAGTAACATGTGAAAGACAGGTTTTACCTGGAGCCTCATCCCTTCTTGGGCTTTCAGGTAGACATTCTCAAAGGCTGTCTGCTGGCATTTCAGAGGAAGCATCTTTCTCTTCTCCAAGCTGTCCGGTGTCATCTCCAAAAACAGCCTATGGATGGAAGAGAGCATGCATGGTAGACATGTCAAACATGTCAATATTTACTTTTTAACTTGAGACATTAGCCTCTGTGATGGAATTAAGGCTGGTGAGAGAGTGTTCTGTCGGTAAAAACCAACCTTTCCACTGTCATGGCTGCAAGCATTCGTACATGATGGTGAGAGTCAGACAGGTGGGACGGGAGGATGACGGACACTGGAAGCTTCTCCTCCCTCAGGGTAAGGACCGCCCACTTACAGCAAGGGTCAGCCTGACATAGGGGCAGAGACAGGGAAGTAAATCTTTGGTGTTATTACGCTCTATCTACCTAAAGACAGGGTGGTTATCATGGGCAGTTACTATGCTGTGATTTTAAAACATTGTGAGCTCACCTCCAGTAGAGCCAGTAGACAGTGAATTAATGCCACCTTTACAATTGCTGTGCATTTCCCCGTTCTGCCCAAAATGCTAGAAGAGACCATTAAAAAGTTGGAAGTTCAATTCTTGAACAAAGAACCAGAATTATTGTAAAGTCAAAATACAAAAATGGAGACTTTGGTGCTGACCAGAATCCAGAGACCACTTGGAGCAGAGCTCCCTGGACGTGTCTCATATCATTGTGCTGGTCCTGGGTACGGCCCAGACTACGGATAGACGGTAGCAGACCCAGCAGCACTGCAGCACAGACCTCCTGGTCCTGGCGGTACAATGAGCAAAGATCCCTGCAGGCACAAAACAAAGTCCTAACGTCTCCAGCACCTACTGTATAGCATAGTATACTTGACACCTACTGTATAGCATAGTATACTTAACACCTACTGTATAGCATAGTATACTTGACACCTACTGTATAGCATAGTATACTTGACATATGAATCTAGAAACAGAGGCCTTTCTTACGCCAGAGGTCTGAGGAGTGAGTCAAACTCTTCAGCTGCCAGCGATGTGTCCTCAGCAGGTAGTTTCTTCAGAAGGACCAGGTACTGAGGGGGGACAGGAAAATAATGAACTATTACTATTCCATGTTAGAGATACAAGATCATCATCAGTCGTCATTTCCAACATGATTGGTAGGGAACAACGATTAGCTGTGCAACATTGACCCCACTACACAGTCCTGGTCACTCACCATGTTGAGGTGTAGTGGCTTGGTGCAGTCTATCTGCTCCAGCAGCAGTAGTAACCTGCGGCGAACCTCCACTGGTTTGAAAGAGAGCCCGTGGATAAACTCAGCCGATACACACAGGGACAGGAACTCTAGACTGGCCAAGATGGCTAAATCCTGCTGGGCCAAATGCTCCTCAGCCAGTAGGCTTTTAGCATCTAGGAGAAGATAAGAGTATTTAAATGACCATCTGGTCACTGGTTGATTCCTAGAAATGCATGGAAGACAATGCCTGGTCTGATTATCATCTGCCAAGCCCCTACCTCTGGAAATATATCATTGATCTGAAAGAATCAGATGGGGTGTACACAATGTCAATAGCTCCACCTCAACCTATATTATCCTGGCATAGTGGCTGACGCTGAGGGGTTCATTTTACATGTGGCATACTAGGGATATCATCCACTTGCCAAAACCACACTGGGTGTCATTGGGGTCCACATTCTGTCTGTGAGTCCCCGTAGATGTGCTGGTCTGTGGTCCGTCTCCATCATCAAACAGGTCAATATCCTCCTGCTGGTCAGCCTGTGTCCTCGTCATGTCCCAGTCCTCATCTGTGATCTCCTCCTCAATCCCCACACTACCTCTCCTACAGGAGCTGTTCAGCTGTGAGTTAGAAACAGAGACACAGGGTGAGCTTACATAATTCAGATCATTATAGAGTGGTTAAACAGGTCCAAATGATGGTTATTCAAATGGTCAAAATGATGGTTCATGGGACAGAAAGCAAACTCTCCATGACTCACCAACAGTTTGCATATTTCTGCCAGTTCAGTCAAAAGTCTCGCAGGGAAAATCTTCATGAACAAGTTGCAAGAGACAGAACTCATACTGTCCTGTGGGAGAGGATATGTGGAAGTCAATGAAAGTACAGATAGAGAGCCAGATTTTAAACACAGATGTTGATGCTGGTGATAACGACGAGGAAGAATGCTTGTCTTACCTTAACCCCTCTGTTGACACACTGTGTGCACAGCCGCATGACAGACCTGAGTGTGGTCATTGTCCCATCCTCTGCCATCTTCACCTTCACATTAGATATGTACTCACTAAAATCCTGGACCAGTGCCTTCAAAAAGCCAACAGAATATACAATGAATTACATATATGTGGATTTCAGCAGGCATTAAAGAAATGTTATCAACCCGTTCAGACTACCTTGGCCTTTAGGAAGAGTTGGGAATGGCAGGCTTCTTCCTCAGTCAGGAGACCAGTAGAGACATATCCTGCTAAAACGCCAGTAAGGAGACTTGAACAACGAACCAGGCATTCTGGTGGTGTGGTCTGAGACTGAGGAGAAAACACACACAGTACTTAGTTTGAACATACACCAACTCACACAACCATGGTTCTAACATAGGCATTCACTCACATCTGGGGAGTAGCAGTTGAGTAGGTGGTCAGCCACAGACAAGAGGCCCTGCTCCAGCTTGTGTTTAAGGCTGGGGACAACAGTGAGCTGGGTGCCGGCTGAGGACACCACCACTTTCACCATGGGGTTAGAGGGCATCTCGTCAAAGCTGAACTGCAGGTACATGCTCTCAATCTCACTCAGGAAACCTTTAACTTCCACTTGTGCTTGCTCTTGCATCACAGCACTTTAGGCAGAAGGAAAGATTGAAGGCGGCATTAAATCTATGGAGTTATGTTGACACTGATGACAATATGGTTGAATTTATCGGTTTTAGATAAATATTTCCCTGACCTCTCAAGTCCCTTTGCTCCAAGGAGAAAAATAATGCCAGCTCGGGTGTCTTTGAGGGTCAAAGGCACAAGAATTCTGGGGATGAGGTTATGAGGAAAATCCCTGTGAAAAGAGGAATAAGACAAACTCTTATTAGGAATGTGTTAAAACAATTACAGATGTAAAACATTGTACCAAGACAAAATAATCCCACTAGTAAATAACAGCTGGTGCACGATATCTAAGGGATTCTCAAAGTTTTGCTCGCCTGAGGAAGAGTATCTCATGATAAGCTGTAGACCACACTACCTACCGAGGGAGTTTTCATCTGTATTCTTTGTAGCAGTTTACGTACCACCACAGTCAGAGACTGGCACTAAGACAGCATTGAATGAGCTGTATTCCGCCATAAGCAAACAAGAAAACACTCACCCAGAGGCGGCGTTCCTAGTAGCTGGGGACTTTAATGCAGGGAAAATTAAATCCGTTTTACCAAATTTCTATCAGCATGTACAGTGGGGAGAACAAGTATTTGATACACTGCAGATTTTGCAGGTTTTCCTACTAACAAAGCATGTAGAGGTCTGTCATTTTTTTTATCATAGGTACACTTCAACTGTGAGAGACGGAATCTAAAACAAAAATCCAGAAAATCACATTGTATGATTTTTAAGTAATTAATTTGCATTTTATTGCATGACATAAGTATTTGATACATCAGAAAAGCAGAACTTAATATTTGGTACAGCAACCTTTGTTTGCAATTACAGAGATCATACATTTCCTGTAGTTCTTGACCAGGTTTGCACACACTGCAGCAGGGATTTTGGCCCACTCCTCCATACAAACAGTCTCCAGATCCTTCAGGTTTCGGGGCTGTCGCTGGGCAATACGGACTTTCAGCTCCCTCCAAATATTTTATATTGGGTTCAGGTCTGGAGACTGGCTAGGCCACTCCAGGACCTTGAGATGCTTCTTACGAACCCACTCCTTAGTTGCCCTGGCTGTGTGTTTTGGGTCGTTGTCATGCTGGAAGACCCAGCCACGACCCATCTTCAATGCTCTTAGTGAGGGAAGGAGGTCGTTGGCCAAGATCTCAGATCTCAAATCAAAGATTTGGCATGGGTCCTCAGATCCTCGAAAGGTTCTACAGCTGCAGCATCGAGAGCATCCTGACTGGTTGCATCACTGCCTGGTAAGGCAACTGCTCGGCCTCCGACCGCAAGGCACTACAGAGGATAGTGTGTACGGCCCAGTACATCACTGGGGCTAAGCTTCCTGCCATCCAGGACCTCTATACCAGGCGGTGTAAGAGGAAGGCCCTAAAAATTGTCAAAGACTCCAGCCACCCTCATCATAGACTGTACTCTATCCAACCACACGGCAAGCGGTACCGGAGTGCCAAGTCTAGGTCCAAGAGGCTTTTAAACAGCTTCTACACCCATGCCGTAAGACTCCTGAACATTTAGTCAAATGGCTACCCAGACTATTTGCATTGCCCCCCTCTTTACACCACTGCTAGTCTCTGTTGTCATCTATGCATAGTCACTTTAATAACTCTACCTACATGTATATAGTACCTCAACTAACCGGTGCCCCCGCACATTGACTCTGTATGGGTACCCCCCTGTATATAGTCTTGCTATTGTTATTTTACTGCTGCTCTTTAATTACTTGTTACTTTTATCTCTTATTCTTAGCTGTATTTTCTTTAAACTGCATTGTTGGTTAGAGGCTCGTAAGTAAGCATTTCACTAAGGTCTACAGCGGTTGTATTTGGCACATGTGACTAATAAAATTTTATTTGATTTAGACAACACTAGTAGAGAGGTTAAGCGTGAATAAAAATGTGATATGAGCCCAGTGATAAACTGCCCACCTGCAGATGATGGGGTGTGGTCTTGAGCTCTCCTCTGCCTCTTCACTCTGTTCATTCATCAGCAGCCAGCTCATGATGTTCTCCTTGAGGCTGGGTGGCCCGACCCCCTCCACGGCCCCTGCATGGTCCCACCCAGTGCCCAGGCTCTTAAGAACAGGACACTTGAGGAGGGCCTGGGCCAAACACAGAGCAGCAGCACTGCAGACATAGAGACAGAGGATGAAATCGTCCTTCAAAGATAAAAACATAAAGCACTATAGTTTGCAAAGAGTAAATTAGTAAATCAAATGTTGAGGAAGTGACTTTATACGACAAAATCATTCATCAAAGCCAAGGACTCACTCAGAGGGCTTGCAGGCCGAGCCAGAGAAGAGCTTCCAAAGCTCTCTGTCAATGGGAATGAAGGCTCCCTGGAGGATGGTGGACAGCAGGGCCAGACTGAGGGCCTCAGTCTGGGGGGAGCTGACCCCCCTTAGAGCCAGGGCCCAGACACGGCCCCACAGCCTGCCCAGTTCAGCCCTGTAGGATTGGGCCCTCTCTGGGTGTGTGGCCTGGCAGCGAGCCACCTCCCTCAGGCAGCGCAGCACGTAGGGCCCCCTGTCACCCCGCCGCTGCTCCCCCAGCAGCTGGCAAAGGACAGATAGCAGAGGAACCAGCTCCTGGCCAGGCACCATGGAGGGGTACTTAGAGGTCAACACTGATGTGATCTGTAACCTAGATAGGAGCATTGTATTGTTGAGTTGGGGAACACAGAGGATATGGAGCTGTGAAGAGTTTGATTGTACTAAATATAAGGATATTTGGCAAGTTAATGAGCACTGAACCTTGGTGTGATATTGTCTTTTCTCACCATGGTATGACGTCAAAGTCATTATGGTGTGGCTGCAGGTGGTCTCGGAGAACCTCCCAGCCCAAGTCAATGCGTCTACGCTTGCTGGGCGTGCCGTGTGGACTGCCTCTCTGGGTGGCTCTGAGGTGGGCCTGAGTCACCTCCAGCATCTGGAAGTTACAATCCTCGCTAAAGAGCTGAGAAATAGTCAAACACCCAAAACATGAAGATGAGACCAACAATACTAAAATCATCCATTTTCATTCTAAAAAACAGGAGAACTATGTCAGATGATGTCAGCACAGCTCAGGTTTTAGTCTTGAACTAAATGAAGTCAAGATGGAAAAATGAAGGATCTTAAGCTTTATCACCTGATGGCAAATTTCTGCAGTCAGCTCCATAAGGTTCTCCTTCACAGCGATGTGGCGCGACCCTGTGGCATATTTCCCCCGGCTCCCAATCTGGCTGATCTCACTCACCAGGGCATCATACAGGTTATAAAGTAGACTCTGCCATTTGACCCAGTCCTCAGCGTAGGCTCCTGGAATAGTGAGGGGTGGAATGGTCAAGAAAAGTTGTCAGATGGGCTGTATCAATCATAATCTATAATATAATTCTACTTCAAGGGTTTCCGTGATGAAAACACTTCACACTTGTCTGTTGTTCCACCACTTTTCATCGTTCAACATCGAAACAGATTCATAAAGACATTAGTGTTTTTTCAGTTTTCAGTCTGTCCACAAAATTCCAGCCATACCTGTGTCTTGTGTCTTTGATCCTTTGGGATGATGTACACAGAGCTGCAGGTTGAAGAACTCTACTATCTCCTCTTTGAGAGTGGTGCTGGGCCTCATCTGTGTCCACACATAGAGCACAGAGGGCAGGAGCTCCTCACCCAGCCGACACACCCTCATACGGCAGTTCATGGCAGCAGACCTCAGGAAGACGTTCAGAGCAGAGACCAAGTGCTCCACCACTGCCAAGTGTCTCTCCTGCCTGGAGAGAACATATCACATGCAGTGTAATGGATGAAGTCTCTTGACGGGAGGTCTCACTGTAGACCAGAGGAGGCTGGTGGGGGGAGCTATAGGAGGACAGGCTCATTGTAATGGCTGGAATGGAATCAATGGAACAGTATCAAACATATAATGGAAACCACATGTTTGACGCCGTTCCATGTATTAAATTCCAGCCATTACAATGAGCCCGTCCTCCTATAGCTCCTCCCACCAGCCCCCACTGCTGTAGACTCCATTTCTAAGAGTTCAGTTTAGTAGGTTTACACATTAGACAACTTACACCCACAGTCTCTGAGGCGCATAACTACTGGAAAATGACTGTGGCAAGTAGCAACTCCTTTGCATGATACAGGTCACCTCTCGCAGTTATTGTCATCGTACCTGGCATTGAGCAGTGCTCTGGAGAAGAAGCTGAAGAGTGTATGGCTGAAGCCCTCAGTCTGCAGACAGCAGCCCTGGACTGCAGTGTGGATGATCCTGCTCACAAGCACACGATTTATGGCCTTGGAGGAACCAGTGAAAAGGCCACAATACAGATCCAGCAAATCTAGATGAATATTAGAGAATTAATTGTTTAGAAACTCACAAGAATGAAATCCAAATCTGGACAATATATTGCATTGCGGACCCATGACCTCAATCAAGCATTTACATTGTGTTTGTATGTTCTATTACTAGCTGCAATTACTCTAAAACATCACCAATTACTTCCCCCTAACATTCATAGATTACATTCAACAGGGGTGGCAGGTAGCATAGTGGTTAGTGTTGGGCCGAAAGGTTAGCTTCATCACCTGACGGCAGATTTCTGCAGTTAGCTCAAGGTAAAAAATCTGACAAGGTAAAAATATGTCATTTTGCCCCTGAACAAGGCAGTTACCCACTGTTCCCTGGTTGGCCATCATTGGAAATAAGAATTTGATCTTAACTGTTACATTAAAAAACAATTAAAGTTACATTAAAAAACAATTAAAGTCTCTGCTGTAGTGAGAGAGGAACAATAAAAACCACTGACTGTGCCACTGCTGCTGGGTGATGTCACACCAGTACTTGCGGACAGACAGGATGTTCTTGAGCAGGATGCTGCTGTAGTCCTCCCCATAGGCCAAGCAGCTGAATGAGCTCCGCAGCACCTCCATCACATGATTCAGGAGCTCGCCACAATTCAGCCGAGGCCCTCCTGTAGGGAGAAAAGTGGAGGGTTAAAGTACCCAGAGGGACTACAATGAAGTCAGTACCTCCAAAATGGAACTACTTTTCATCAGATCCCTACAGGCCCTGGTCAAAAGTAGTGCACTATATAAAGAATAGTGAGCCATTTCAGACACATATTGGTGATTCCCCTTGCCACTTTATTGTTAAGCCAATTAGTTTTAGTTTTGTCTTGCCTTCACCTACTCAACATGGCATCTTATTGGCTGGTTTGTGTGACTTGCTTGAGGGAGGACGTTTAAGTTAGAATCGTCCCAGTGAACAAGCACCAAACCAGCATTAGGTTGTTGGTTGCAAATCACACATCAAAAGTGATTTTTATACTCCCAAGTGATGATTTGAATGTACCATTTATTTGTACATCACACAAGATTAAGCGTTTTTGGTGCATTTTGTTGTAGAGAATTCCAGCTAGCAACTTAAAGTGTCTGGTGTGGGGGTTTTGTGTATTTCGTACAGTTCTTGAGTGCAGATTGAATAGTGCATTGCATGACGTGCAATTTTGTGCTACTTATCAGGTACATTGTTGAAAATATTACATTGTGTATTGTAATCGTTGTATTATTCTGGTAACTACGTTCCCCAGTGAACAAGCACCATTCTTCTGGATCGGATCATCCTTCGCTGGATTTCCATCTCAGGTTGCCCTTGGAGAATCACGTAAGACTTTGCTAGTGCAGTTTATGGCGATATCGCGTTTCGCCACAAGAGGGTGCTTGTGTGTCATTTTTTTATTACTAAAGTTGGTGATTTCTCTTATTGAGACTTTCTATATTGATTGGAACTTTCTTTTCACGGATAAACGATAACTATATCTGGTATAACTAGGCTGGGTTTTTACCAGTGTAAATGTTACATTTTGAGGTGTGTTTTATTTATTTTATTTTAAAATGTTTTGCATTTTTGTTTTAGTGTGTTGATTTCCCATTATTAAGATTGAAGGTGAGGTGTTGGGAGAGGTAGGGGTATCCTGACATTTAATCTGTCAGAATTCAGCTAGAATTCTGGTTGCTTCTACACACATGCCTAAACAGGAGAGTTTTGGAGGTTTCGATGATACTTTCAACAGGGAAACGAACAGGGATGTGAATGAAAAAGGTTTGCCAAATACAGGGAGCTATGAGATCTCCATGGATTTCATAGCAGACATTGTACAGCAGATTGGTCATTCCATTGGGGAAAACATTTCCTCCTGTTTGGAATCAAAGACAATTGTTGGACATGTTGGGGACAATGTTATGGGGAATGCATGTAGCTCTAGGGTTATGGATGTGTTGGGCCTTAAACCTGGTATTGAAGTCTATCAAGGAGCCGGTGTACTTTAGGGTGGATGGCTCTGAAAAGTGCACAGTGCATGAGTGGCAGGATATGGTCATGGTTTACATGCGTAAGAGGGGCGTATCTGTGGTGGACCAAGCAGATGAGGTTATGCATAGGCTTATGAGAAGGGCCCGCAATGTTGTTAAAGTGGGCATACGCAGCAATCCCTCTGTTGATTAATATAAAAGGACAAAGTCCCATCTTGGGCATTTACTGAAACAACATTTTAGTGACACTTCTATATCAAGCATGCCCTTCGCTGACTTTTATGCCACATTACCACTGACTGATGAACCATTCGACTATTGGCTCAGACTAAACAGGGCTATGGAGGTTGCTGAAGATTGTCTAAAAAGACATAAGAAAAGTGTTGAAGACCCATCTTGTGAGCTCACAGTCATGTTCCTCAGACATTGCCCTAACGCTGAACTGTCGCTTATCTTTAAGTGCAAGCCATTACAGCAGTGGACCGCTGAAGATGTTCATGAAAGGTTGGATGAATACAGAAGGGAGTGGAGGTACTCTCACTTATCTAAGGTGACCCCAGCCATCGTAACAATGAAGCAGGAAGTTGGTGCTGTCAGGCCGCTCACCATGCCTGTTGTGGGGCTCCACATGGAATCCCCAAATGCGGTGCCTTCCCCAGACCAGGCTACTCAGGACTCAGTGCCCAGGGCTCTGAGCCGATGGAATGTACCCTTGCAATGCTGGAGCGTGTGCTGGAGCAGAGGCCACAACAGTCTCACCGTTAGTTTCAAAAAGGGAATAGGAAAAAATTGAGGTCTAATGGGACATGTGAAGTGTGCGGGGATGCTGGACATGATACTTTCACTGCAGGGCCAATCACCTCTGCTTTCTTTGTCATGTAGCTTGCCACGCGCCCTGAGCACAGCTGATGGAGTCCCTACAGTAATCACGGCTCAGCTCACGGAAAACTAGTAGACTTGCATGTTAAACTCCATCATTGAGTACTATAGAGGTAGCTTTGGTTGGTTATGGTGGGACGAAGATGAGGCCTTTGGGAGTATGTGAGCTGGAGATGTACGCCTGTAGTTTTGCTGTGTCTACACTGGTGGTTGAGGGCCAGAGTGATGACCTCATCTTGGGCAGAAATCTCCTAAAGCACTTAATTCGCCACCTGAAGACTAATGGAGACTTCTGGAAGAGGGTTCATACTCCTGTGTGTGACGGGTGTGAGGAGAGCAAGCTAATCAACATAATGGTTATGTGGAGAGATGGAGAGACAGTGAAGTACCTGACAAAGTTGGAACTTTGAGACTGAAAGGGGCTGTGACTCTAGAGCCTATGCAGGAACACTTAAGTCTTAGGCAGACCACGAAACTCAGAATCTATCAGCTGGCAGTGCTGTTCTCATTGAGCCCAGCAGTTCAAGGTCAACACCAAGGTCAATCCTGGTAGGGAGGATGGTAGATATGTTGCGGGGGGATGGGTGGCTCCCTGTTAAAGTGATAAAGCCTTCTCAGAAGACATTGAAACAAAACACCAGTTTATCCAATGTCTTTCCTTACATGGATCTAGAGGACTTTTGACTGTGTGAATGATGATTCACCAGCAGCTTTACAGCACCACGTGCAGAGAATGGCTGACATACTCACTGACTGCTAAGATGATTTGACTCTGCCTGATGACGGTTCCAACCGAGTTGATGATACTGACGGACCTGACAGTTCAAACAGTCCTGGGGTCTTACGTGACTTAGGTTTGACTGATATTGACGTTGACTCCTGTCAAGTGTCTTCTGCTGGTAAGAAGAAACTCATCCAGCTCATAACTGAGTACCAGTCCATCTTTTCCAGGCACAAGTTGGATTGTGGAAAAGCTACCGGATGTTTTTATCGCAGTCGACTGAGTGGTGAGAAACCCTTTCGGATGCCATACCATTCACCAAATCATTATGAGAAGCTTAAGCAAGCGTTGAATGAGATGGAATAACGTGAAATCATAAGGAAGTCCAGTAGTGAGTTCGCCTCCCCCATGTCCTTGTCTGGAAGAAGTCTGGAGACCTGAGACTCTGTGCTGATTTTCATCTGATCAATGCACGCACCATCAAAGATGCCCACCCACTCCCTCACCAGGCTGACTCACTGGCTGCTTTAGGTGGAAATGCCCTTTTCTCGACAATGGCTACTACAATGTGGATGTGCATGAGGATGACCGGAGATTCACAGCTTTTACGTCGCCATTTGGATTGTATGAATACAACCGCATGCCACATGGGTTATGTAATAGTCCTGCAACCTTTATGAGGATGATACTAAACATCTTTGAGGATCATAACTTTTTTGGCCTGCAGTGTTACCTTGATGATGTCTTGGTCTATGCGTCCAATGAAGATCTGGCAATACAACGCCTGGAAATGTTTTTTGAGCGTCTCAAGACTCAGAACCTGAAGTTGGCGCCAAAACAGTGTCACTTTATACAGAGGTCTGTGAAGTTTCTGGGGCATATCATTAGTGCGGATGGTGTAGCTACAGACCCTGAGAAGGCGAGGACCATTACAGGAGTGACAGAAGCTGTTCTGATGTAAGATGGCACTGACATTGAGGTCATTCATTGGGACAGTGGTGTTTTACCAACAGTTCATTGATGGTTGCTCGACCATCACAAAGCCTCTCTTTGGATGGACAACTGGATACAAGGCTCCACGCTGGAAAAAGAAGTGACACTCACATGTCAGGAAGTTGACTGCTGCCGACTGGACAGCAGAATGCAGACAGGCCTTATTACAGCTAAAGCAAGCAAACTTCGACAAACACTTTGTACTCTCAGCAACAGCTTAGGCGCTGTGCTGTCCCAGGTACAGGAACAACAAGCTACAGCGAAACCTATAGCCTTTGCGAGCAAGACCCTCAGTTATGTGTAGTCAAGGTATCCTGCGCACAGGCTCAAGTTCTGTGACAAGTTCCTCCACTGGTTACGGAGTCAGCAGTTCGCTGTATTGACGGATAATAATCCCTTGACATACATCCTGACCAAAGCAAAGCTCAATGCTTGTGAACAGAGATAGGTCGCCAAGCTGGCACCGTATGAGTTTGACATCCCTGGGCCAAAAAGTGTTGTTGCAGATGCTTTGAGCAGAGAGCTCTTCATACGCACTCCATAGACTGACAAGGATTCGGTACGAGACCTTACTGGCTGAAGCTAACGCTGTGCGCACAGACAGAGTGCAAGGTGTGTTTCGCTGGTCAAACCACTCCTTTGACAAAGCCTCTGACACCAACGAGGTGGTTATTAGCTGCCAGGCTACTGTTGACCCCCCCATCTGGTGCTTTATCAAGACAAGAAGTTGCTGCGGTTCTTCATTCACACAGGTGCTGGGATGGTGATGTGGGCTCACATGCACTGCTGTTGCCACAGCTTCCGCAGGCTGTAATGCCATCGGAGCAGACAAATGTCAATGTCCTGCCATACAATCTACTGATGAGTAGCAGCGTGATGAGCAGAGTGATCTTTGTGGAGAGGGGGAGAAGACCATCCTGGAGAGACCGTGCCCATGAGTGTTGAGGTTTTGTGTCTTCTCAGAAGTTGGGACAAGTTGACCATGAAGATGGGTGTACTGTATCGTGTTTCGAAGAATGTGGTTACAAAGACAAATGTATCTGTATGTGGTTCCAGCCTCCATGAAAGCGATGGTGTCGAAGGGTGACCATGATGAAGCTGGCCACCAGTGACAACAGAGAACAGTCTACCTGACAAGACAGACGTTCTTCTGGCATGGCCTGGAGAGGGAGGTAAAGGAATATGTTGTGCTGCAGGAGTTGCATCGTGAGCAAAACTCCTGATCCGGAAGTCAGAGCTCCTCTGGAGAGCATAATAACAACTGAGCCTCTCAAACTAGTGTGCATCGACTTTTGGTCTGCAGAAAATTCTTCAAACAAGTCCCTGGATGTGTAGTTACTGGCCACTTTACAAAGTTGTCTAATTCCTTATTTTGTCTGAACCAGTTTGCTAAGTCTGTTGCTTATCGGTTGTGGAACAAGTATTTCTGTGTCTACGGGGTGCCTCGCCGTATACACTCGGATCAAGGAGCCAATTTAGAGTGCTTTAATAGCAGAACTCTTGAGGGTTGCAGGTGTTCAGAAGTCTCACACCACACCGTACCATCCAATGGGGAACGGGTCTTGCGAAAGGATGAATAGGATGTTGGGAAACTTGATCCGGGCCCTGCCAACGAGAGCAAAGCACAGATGGCCTCGGGCGCTGAAGTGGTCCTTCTGTGGCTCAGTTGGTAGAGCATGGCGCTTGTAACGCCAGGGTAGTGGGTTCGATTCCCGGGACCACCCATACGTAGAATGTATGCACACATGACTGTAAGTCGCTTTGGATAAAAGCGTCAGCTAAATGGCATATATTATTATTATTATATTAAGTCCCTTACGTTTGCGTACAAATTGTACGAGACCACAGGCTTTGTCCCTTTACTGTTCATTTTTGGGAGGACACCAAGACTGCCTGTTGATTGTCTTTGGCTCTGTCAGAGAACCCAGAAGTTGTCGGCTATGACCAGTTTGTTCAGCCCTTGAGGAGATATCTGAAAGAAGTCATGAATACAGTACAGGCGTCTGCAGCTAAGCAGTTGAAGAGGCATGTACGACAGAAGAGTCAGAGGAGCACCCGTGGAGATTGGTGATCGAGTGTTGCTGGCTAACAAGGGGGAGCGCAGAAAGCAGAAGCTCGCTGACCTTTGGGAGGATACTGTCTATCTTGTCACTGGATTGAATGCTGACAGTTACACCTTTAATATTCAGAACAGCTCCACTGGACAGGAGAATATGGTATATCGCAACCTGATAATGCTAGTCAACTTTCTTCCTCTTCACCATGCTGCGGTTGATGATGGAACAGATGTCTAGATTAACAGAGTCTGAGGACCGCTTTGTGGTCTCAGCTGCCATGGAACTGCCGTGGTGATGAGGATGCTGAGGAGAGAACAAAAGTGTGGATGTCGGAGTTGCCTTCTGAAGGAACAGGTGACCCAAGCTTGGAGGGTGATGTGCGATCCTTGGATGCTCAGGACATTCCACCTTTGGATTCTATGGAAGATGTACTGCAGCTGGAAGATCTGCCTTGATCAGAGAGTCTTCAGGAATTTGATCCAGACCATAACAGTGTAGTGAGTGAGCTAATTGACCAGTCTGCTTACAATATCCGTACTGACCTACCAAACTCGGACCATTCCTTACCTGATCAGTTACGCACTGACTGTGTTGACAGACCCACTATTGCAACAGTACACAACACTGTCACTCTTTATGCAGTTTAAGGTACGTATTAGGTAGGAAGATTATTTATACCAGTGTTAAGACTGACTGAGATTATGAATCAGCAGAAAGTTAGCTCTTGAAGGTTAATATGTGAATACAGAGGGTCAATGGTATTGACATCTTTTATTTGTTTTGACATTGTGACCATGATTAGAGGTTTACAAGATGGTAATGTGACGAATATGATAAAGTCTCTTATGGTGGTTCCTTTTATTATGTGGTTGTTTTAAAGTAGTTGAGTGTAATTAACATGTAACATACATTTTTACCTATGAGGGATATTGATCAATCACTTTTCACTCTAATTCTCATGGAGAATAGTATAACAACTGGAATATTTAGTGACTGTTTTAAAGCAGGGTCTGCATCTTCTGTATACGCAGCTTTACCTTTTAGTTTCATCTATTAGATGGTCAAAATATATATTTTTTGTATCCATTTTTGGTAAATATTATTAGATCATCACACAAGATGCAGTGTATCAGAATACATCTCCAAGACCTAGTGCTACAAGTTGGAGTCCGTGTCAATGATTGTACACAACGCAATAAGAGTACTGTTACATGGACATTAGGCTCTATAGGTCTATGATCTTATCTGGTATATGATTCTCCAAACCCTTACTCTTGTTGGCACAGCGGATGAAGTATTTGACCAGGCTGCTGATCTCCTGCATCTTCTTCTGACGGTTGGCCTGTGTGGTGGCTGACACGTTGGCTTTCCCTGACTGGAGCAGCTCAGTCTCTTTCTGCAGATACTTCTGCAGAAACCTGAAAGAAAGGCAGTGAGAACGCAAACAGTGAGAACGCAAACAGTGAGAACTCAAAGCGATGGACTTACTCAAAAAAATAGTAGCCTGGCTACACCTTACACGGAACCCAAACCGGCTGTGCGCGTGTGCCATCATGCACTATCGTGCATAAATATATTTTGTCCCCCTACATCAAACGCGATCACGACACGCAGGTTAAAATATCAAAACAAACATTGAACCAATTACATTAATTTGGACAGGTCAAAAAGCATTAAACATTTATGGCAATTTAGCTAGTTAGCTTGCACTTGCTAGCTATTTTGTCCTATTTAGCTAGCTAGCTGTTGCTAGCTAATTTGTCCTGGGATATAAACATTGAGTTGTTATTTTACCTGAAATGCACAATTAATCCACACATAAAACAGTCAACCGAATCATTTCTAGTTATCTCTCCTCCTCCCAGGCTTTTCAATCGTTGAACTTATATGGTTATTGGCATATAAACTTTCATAGTATTACCACGATGACCGGCAAAACAGTTAGTCTTTCAATCACCCATGTGGGTATAACCAATGAGGAGATGGCACGTGGGTACCTGCTTCTATAAACCAATGAAGAGATGGGAGAGGCAGGACTTGCAGTGCGATCTGCGTCAGAAATAGAACTGATTTCTATTTTAGCCCTTGGCAAAGCAGACGCGCGCGTACAGTGTGGGTGCAATAATTGAATAACATGAATTTCTACATTGATTTTGCAATGCTCACGTCGCGTGCGTGAGCGGTGTGGTCAGCCTATTAGTCCCCTAATAGTGGGAATTGTGTAATACACATTGTAGGAAGCAATAGTACCTGAAGACTGCATTCCAGGTGAGCTGCTTGGAACTTTTAGCAGCTCTGGTTCCAGAAATGTGATCCAGCTCCTTCACTGTGTCAGGAGACCGGATGAGCTGTCTGAAGCGATCAGCCTCTTTCTGGATACAAGAACAGAATGTTCCATGTACAGACGTTGAAATAGGCCTATTGATTCAATGCACTGATTTTATGAGTGAAATAAATTACCTTTCTCTCCGTTGCTTTGTCATTCTCTAAACCTCTGCAGCAGACAAGCAGCTCGTGAAGGACCAAGCTCATGATGCTCTAGGGTCGTGTATCAGGTTCCATCAACAGATTTGGGGGGGGGCATGCATCTCTAAAAACAAATGATAATGACATGTATGAAGTATGATGTTGATGACAAGTTTGACAAATTAAACAGACATGATACATTGGTCAAACAAAAGTGTCAACAATTTCATCACTTTGGAAAGAGTGTAGCAAGCCTAGCTTCATAACAAATCATACTAATTCACAATGAATACTCCTGGTTGATGAAAAATAGCTAGCTAGCTAACTAGCAAGCTAACGCTGCTGCAGTTAGCTTGCAATAATAGCAAGCATGGTATTGAATTCACACATAACATCAAAATAATCAATTTTAAAAGAGTCACATGTAAAACCCATCACATTTTATATTGATGCTCGGTTATTTCATACCTTAATGTTTAAAGTGAAACTTCCACCAAAGACAGAAGGGATGTTGACGTGAGCACGCTGCAAAACCACGCCCCCCCCCCCCTCCACGGTTGAAAAATATATCACAACCGGGTCACAGAGAAACCGCACGAGTGTCTAGTTTTTCTGGCGGTGGCAAAAGTGAGTCCATTGACTATAATAATAATCAGCAAAACAAACTCCAATGACAAACTGACATCAGCTTATATGTAACTTCGTGGAAGTAACTTGAAATTTACTAAAAAACTGAAAGTGGACACTCACCATTTAAACACAATTTCCCATAATGCACATCTGCTAAATATTATGGAAATTCCGGGTTACATGTGCTCGAGTTCCCCGCCTTTTCACAACTCGTAGGATGTTGCTTACACAACACACTGGATGTTTTGACAAATGTACTTGATTTATTCGAGATTAAATGTATTCTTACCTGATTTGACAGAGAATGTAATTTGCAATTGTTGCAATAATTCGACATTGCAACCATGTTGCTTCCGTCTGACATGGCGCGTCTCGTTTTAGGTAAATCAAACTGGGTCCTGTTTGTGTTGCTAGCTAACCTAACAACTGAAAGATAGCGAGCTATGGCAGTAGCATGAAGCTAACTAATGTTAGATTGCTATCTGTAAGATCCTGCTGATGATATTGCAAGGAGAGCTGCACTGTAGTAAGCAAAAATCTAGATGATTTTGACAAGCTGAGCTTCCAATTCAGCTTCTCTCTTGTACACTGTTTTTACAGGATACCTGCAACAAGAGGGACTGTGTAATACAAGCCAGGCATTCATTCGCGAAAGCCCCAATTTGAAGGAGTACGCAGAACACAGCTCAGATGATGGAACTATTCCTGCTTGTGTGTTTGTAAGTTTGTTGTCAGTTCAGACTACATATAGTTGTGTTCAACTCTGTCATTGTAATTACAATATCTAGCTACATACAGTAAATTCTTTAGTGGATTACTTAGCCAGGTAGCTAATCCATGTGTACTCCCATTGCAGTCTCTCTTCGGGAAAAACCTGACAACCATTTTGAATGAATATGTTGCTGTCAAAGCTAAAGGTAAGCGTAACTTCTGACCTCTACCACTTTCAGTAAATGAGTACAGGACTTTCACGTGTATGTATTGTATTATTGGTTGTCACCCCCCCTCCCCCCTGCTATTTCTGCTTAGAGACCAGTGAAGAGACTCAGATACCTGTCATGATGACATCATTGTGGAAAAAGCTTGATTTCACACTCAATCAAATAAAGTAAGAAACTCACCAACAGATTGCTGTTTGATGATGTCACTCAGTCATAGTGCACTTACTGGCGTCTTCAATTCAACTCCTTTCTTTCCTTAGGTGTATGCAGAACTCCCCAGCTGTTAGCCAGAATCAAAGACGTAAGTGCTTTATTAAATATTCTTGGAAGTTAAATGGTTATCATCACACAAAAAGCTCATTGTTGTGTACACTGCAAATTGACCGTAAGAATCCTAAACCAGGTATTTGAGAAAAACGTAATAATTTTCAATCTTCATTACATTGGTATACGATCCAATATTCCTCCTTATTTATGTGTGGGAATACACATTTCCTGTTGACTTTACAATCTTTTATGTCCAAGCAATTATATATTTTCTGCTCAGAAAACATGCTGGGCCGAATTAATTCACCCACTGGCCGCCTATTGGGGAACCCTGCTGTATGATGTGATTCATAAACCTATTTCCTCTGCAGTCCGCACACGTAATGGGATCGTGAACATGAGGGGGCGACAGAAAGCCTTGTCATCAACGCAGTCCCCCAGCTCTGCGTTTCTGTCATCGTCAGCCCCTCTGTTGGCACAGGGCTTTTCCAGCCCCCTCGATACCCCTCAGAGCATATTGGGACACTCAACCCCAGTCTGCTACAGCTCCCAGCTGACCAGACCCTCCCCCATCTGCAGCACATCGCCCCAGATCCAAGATGGAGGACGTCTACTCATCAATGTGAACCGTAAGTAAACACGTCCATGAGCAGCAGTGTACTGGGGAAGGTTGTTAAATATGTATGTCTATCACATCTCATTTTGACCATCGATTACTGTAAATATTATGGACATTAATAACAACTTGTAGGAAAAGTTGTCAATAAAGCTTAATTGAATAATCAACATTTGTTTTTTTTTATTACAGGAGAGTCACCTTTGCAAATAATGGTTCCAGACAACCGGTTAACACCAGGACCATTATCCCCAGGGCGTCGGAAATGGTGAGATAGTCATTGTCATCCATTTGTAGGTTCTTAAAAGTTCTTACCCGTGTGTAGATTCTAGTGGTGTATCGATTCAACTATACACATTGGTCCATTATTAAAATGTTTAAAGATAAAGCTGTATCAGTCCGTGGACCCCAAATAAGCCAAATATAGCATGCATCGGTCAGAAAATGTATTTAAACATTACGAATTGGCGGTTCACACTTTTTTTTTTTTGTTGCTCAAATTACATTGTTTCTAACTTTGGGAAATACCTCTTATCTTTGTTGACAACTAATGCATCCTCTCCTTGTAGATCAATGACTCTCAACACAGTTACAGTGCCTTCAGAAAGTATTCAAACCCCTTGACTTATTCCACCTCTTTGTTGTTACAGCCTGAATTAAAAATGGAGCAAAATTGTTTGTCTCACCCATGAATACACAATGCCCTATAATGACAAAGTGAAAACATGTTTTCAAATTGACTGAAAATAGAATACATCGAGCTCATTTACAAAAGTATTCACACCCCTGAGTCAATCTTTGGCGGCCATTACATTTTTGAGTTGTCTTGGGTAGGTCTGTATCAGCTTTGGACATCTGGATTGGGGGATTTTCTCCTGTGCTTTCCTGCAGATTTTCTCAAGATCTTAAGTTAGATGGGGCATGGTGTTGAACAGCAATCTTCAAGTCTTTCCACAGATTTTCAATGGGATTCAAGTCTGGGCTTAGGCTGGGCGACTCGGGGACTTTCACATTCTTGTTCTGAAGCCATTCCCGCATTGCTTTTGCTGTATGCTTGGGGTCATTGTCCTGAACGTAAATCTTCGCCCCCAGTCTGAGGTAGAGTCTGCGTAGTTCCATATTTTATCCATTTCCCAATGATTGAGACCACTGCTCTTGAAAACTTTCAACATTCTTGAAATTGCTTTATACCCTTCCTCTGATAGAATTGTGATGAGGAATATATCTCGGAAATCTACTGACAGTTCCTTGGACTTCATGGTATAGTTTCTGCTCTGACATGGACTCTGGGACCTTATCTAGACAGGTCTTTCTTTCTAAATCATGCCTAAACAATTGAATTGTCCACAAGTGGACTCCAATCAAGTTGTAGTGACATCTCGAGGATGATCAAAGGAAATTGGATGTTCCTCTGAGCTCAATTTGGAGTGTCATAGCAAAGGGATGTGAATACTTATGTAAATGAATGATTCTGGATTTAATTTTCAATAAATTAGAAAACATTTCTATAAACATTGTTTCACTTTGTCATTGTGGAATATTGTGTGTAAATGACTGATAGGAACATTTAATGTAATCAATTTTGAATTCAGGCTGTAACACAACAAAATGTGGAATAAGTCAAGAGGTATGACTATTTTGTGAAGGCACTAACTGTGTTGTCAGTCATTGATCTACAAGCCATTTTGAATGCCGAACAACCCCAGGCAATATCAATAGCCTAGTCAAACTGCGCACTGTGCCCAGCATCGTGCACCTTCAGCATTCAAATACTACAATGGCTTGTGTGATATTAGGCTTTATTGGTTGAGTGACAACCTATGTAATTTGCTAGGTTATTGTTATCTATGCACTGTTGAATTTTTTTTTTTTTAGCTACCAGAGACGCAACTCTCATCTGGCTATATCTGCTGAATGGATTTGATTTGGATTGTTCAGTTTTACCATCAGCAATAGTTTGGGTAGTTTTGCTTCAAACAGTCAGTGTATATTGTCATTAAAAAAAATAGTACAGTGCTCCTGGAGCAAATTGTGGTCAAGGGCACATTGACAGATACTTTTTTTTTTTTTTAATTACCTTGTCGGCTCAGGTATTCAAACCAGCAACCTTTTGGTTAGTGGCCCAATGCTATAACCGCTAGGCTACCTGTCGCCCCGATATACAGAGTAAAGTTGATAATTTCATAATGAGGACAGCAATCACTTTTGCGAGACGGACTACATGGCCGATGCGAAAGAAGATAATTCAAAACCATTTGATTTTAAGATGGGGGGTGAAATTTTAAGTTGTTGCTATATATTCATTGGCTATGTCATAGCTAGTTTGTAAATGATAAATATTGATACATTATTAAATTACAATTTAATTAGTGGGTGACTGAGACATGAAAACAGGCTACATTGCTGCCCCCTGCCCCGCCCCAATCGTGGGATGGTAGAAGCCTCCTTTATGATTCAGCTCAGGTGCCTACATAGTACATACACCATAGACATGCATAATTTACACACCACACACACCGAAGTCAGCGGCCCAGCTCATGAGCTCCCATCAGCAGCAGAATTTGAATGTGTTTCTGCAAGAAATGTTAGTGTATCGAATCAAACCGAATTGCACCAACTAGTTTCAGAATAAAACTTATTTTTCCTGTAATGTTTTGAAGCCCATGTATCTAGATGCGTATCGAATCATCTTGAAAATGAAAGATGCCCATCCCTAGTAGATTGCGTTATGACGAGTAATCTTCCCAGTGACTCCCCCAGGAGGAGAGGTGGGGGATTCAGTGGATCTGGTGGGACTGGAAGAACCAACGTGGTGGCCAGTAGCCTGACAGCTGAGCCCCAGAGTGAAGAGACAGTCACAGAGAATTTCCCTGTGAGTACAAAACAAAGTGAATACTCTGTTTTTCTATAAATATGTTGCATTTGAAAACTCCTAACCTGTTGATTCATTGAATTGTTTATCTTTGCAGCAAATGGTGATACAAAATGCAAGAGAGAGGATTCTAAATGACAAGTCCTTACAAGAGAAGCTTGCTGAAAACATCAACAAAATCCTAGCAAGGTAATAATTAAAGTACATCTTCTTTTGTAACATTTGAACAGTACTGACTAAATTACATTTGGCTGTTGAGTAGATATTTCTTACCTGTACATGTGTTTCTTTCTCTCTACTTGTAGTGATGGCAGTCCACAGGCTTTAAAGGCATCATGCAGCACCATGGAGCCTGACCAGTCCATAGATGAAATTCTGGGCCTGCAGGTAATGTCATGTTCTCACAGACTTGCTATTCCTAATTTATCCACTTGACCAAAGGGAACATTGTCAGTCTTTAGTGCATAGTGTGGATATGTGCTTTCTCCTGACATTTACTCTGTGCAGGGGGAAATCCATATGTCTAATGATGTTATACAAGACATCTTGGAGCAGACAGAGTCCGACCCAGCCTTCCAGGCTCTCTTTGACCTCTTTGATTACGGTAAACATTTTCAACTTTGCTGACGATTTAATCATGTGCAGGATTTTGTTGCTCCAATGCATGAAGTGGGCCTGTTGATTTAATGTTTGACTAAGATTATATAAAATCACATTCTTCCACTAAATCTCTTGATTCTTTGCATTAAGGCAAAAACAAAACCAGTGAGGATACTGAACAAGGAGCTGGGAATGTGAGCAATACCACCACAGAGAATGGTGAGACTGAGACTAGATGTATTGATGGCTCTCCTGAGACTGGAGATTCAGGTATGGACAAAGTCCTCATGATCTGATGGAATCATATACTAAACAATATTGCTGCTTCATCAGAAACCTCTTTCTGACAATGGGATTTCTCTCTCATTTCTCAGGCACTGGGCCTGAAAATTCGACACAAGGGCAAGAAACAACAACTAGAGCGACAAAGTCTAGTCAAGAGCCCAGGAGTAAGAAAACAAGGAAATCTGCACCTCATGTTTCAAGCACTTCAAATGCAACTCCTGGACCCAGTACCAGAGGGTCGAGAAGGGGAGCTAGCTCAACAACTCCTGGACCCAGTACCAGAGGGTTGAGAAAGGGAGCTAGCTCAACAACTCCTGGACCCAGTACCAGAGGGTCGAGAAGGGGAGCTAGCTCAACAACTCCTGGACCCAGTACCAGAGGGTCGAGAAGGGGAGCTAGCTCAACAACTCCTAGACCCAGTACCAGAGGGTCGAGAAGGGGAGCTAGCTCAACTGAACCGTCAGCACATATCGATAAACTTACTGTTGCTGCCTTTTCTGCCGCCAAGGACTCTGATACTGTTGACTCCGGCTCCATCTTTGATCAGGATGGATCAGGCGTGGATATAGATGAGCCTCTTAATACTCCTCCCCTTCACAATATAGCTCTCCCAGATCTCTTTGAGCCAGTCAGACAGGAGAGTGGAACAAATAATCTGGTTTCAGCATGCAATGCAGCTTCATCTGAAACCAGTATGGTCTCTGCTGTCAAAAACATATTGGGCAATGAGAACCCCGTGGGGGTTGATGATGGACAAGTGATGGATAACCAAGCGTCACTTCTTAACTCTTCACCTGGCCTGTCTAATTCTATTCCAGCGCTGGATCAGTCAAACAAGGCTCCCATACAGGCCTCTAACCTGACTCACAGGAATATGACCCCTCCCAGCAGTGTAGAAATTTCCCAACCTCTACCACAGACCATACCCTCTATGGCTGTCCCATCAACAGTTAAAACATCAACCACTCCTGCTGCCCCAACCTTCATCCCAGACCCCACAGGCAAGGAAGTTGACCCCAGTAAGATTGTAGCCCTGAAGATCATCATCAGTGATGAGCAAGGGGAGCCCTCCTGTGACTCAGCCCTGAACCAGGCTGTGTCCAGCATCACTGGGGACAGGATCCCCACCATCTTCCTCTCCTCCCCCACCAAGTCACCTGCTAAGGCCTCGGCCCTCAGTGGCGCCCCCATGGCTCAGGAGGAGACGGTGCAGGCGGTGACCAGTTTACAGAGGACAGAAGTCCTCCAGCCAGCAGAGACTCCTCTTAGTGAGAAAGCAGGGGATGTGGCAGCATTGGCAGGGACGTCATCTGCGTTGACACAACCAGGCTACTACATTCAGCTGCCCTTTGATTCAGCCACATCCACCAACAGCTACATCTTAGTGACAGACACAACAGCCACAAACCACCAATCCAACAAGGTGATGTTACCCAGTGGCGCCCCACAGGTACCGACAGTACCCCCGACCTCATATGCTCTGGCCACTCCACCCCGCTATTCCCCTGGTAAGACAGAGTTTAAATACTTAAAGATGCACTATGCAAAAATTCTAATAGTTTGCCTAATTTCAGTTTGTGACAAAACAAGCAAGTATAGTGGAGAGAATCATTGTACCATCTAAACTGCTGTGAAATAAATTTTCCATAACTAAAAATATTGTATTTTCAGCTATTGGAAGCTTGTGTACAAAACCGGAAGTAAGACTCAAATTAAACTTAAGAACGGGAAGCATAGAAATAGAGCACATAAATGATCTACCGCTTCTTAGACTTGGATTCAATCAGATTGATAGATCTATAACACACATTTCTATGTGAATTTGGTCGGGTCGCCCAGAAAGTTACATATTGCAGCTTTAATATTTTGTACTTCATAAAGCTGTAGGTAATTTCCATGTAAAAGGACCAATGAGCACCAACATATGAAGTTCACAGTTGCATTTCAAAATGAAGTTGAAATTTTCTGACCATTTTCCATCCTAAAACTTAGGAATAAGCAAATGCTTTGATTTCTGGTCAAACAGATGTAAAGGAGTCTTAGAAAACATCTACCAGAATAACTATTAGAAATACATCAAAACACAAAGGTTAAAGAAATGACCCCTGCCAACTTATATCAAGACTTGTATGTAGTTTGATAAATTGTTCTGCTTTCTGTACATTTAAGAAACATGGCCTTGTGCCTTGAAATTTCATTACTAAAAACCCACGTCTTTAAGATCTTTTCTAATTTATCTTCCTCATGAAGAGGGAGGATCATGGAGGTAGACCTATCAATTAGTTATCGTGCTTTTACTGATATCAATTTTGTTCATGAATTCAGTGATTAAAACTAGACTTTCTGAAAAATCTGTAACGGAATGTCTGCTATTGAATTGGTTCTAATTTTCAGAGAAACTCTACGGACACTATGAAAGCTTAACCAAGTTTATTCTTCCCAGAGGATCAATACAGCTGCATTAGACAAAAACATTCTCACACAAGCACACACTATATACCTTCCTCCCACAGATAACCATTAACTTCTGGTGTAGACCCTCTAACCTTAAGCACTCAATATTTCAATAGGATACCTGCTATAATGTAAACGTTATACATTACCCTCAGTTCCTCAGTGACATGAATAAGTATATTTCAGATTCTCAGAACCCAACAGCGACAATGGGAAATCATAGTAGTCACAAAACACAGTTTGGTTCACAGGTTTGAACAGCACAGCACAGTAAGGAAAAGTAGAGTATAGTTCAGTACTGTACTCTACTGAGCTCTACTGTGCCGTGCTTTGATGTCCAAACTTGTGAAACAGACTTCTATTATTGGTTCAGATTTGGACCAACCAAATTTGGTCTTGTTTGGGGACAGAGCTTATTAAAAATAATAGCCAGTGTGGAGAACAATACCCAAATATGCAAAGGAGGATGTGGCATTACACCTTTGTGTACCTATTTAGGATACATCACCATGAAGGGAATGGTATTCATAATTACACATTTCTGTGTAGTACAGATCAGGGATCTATGATGAAATTCCGTTACTGCAATTATGTTACAGGGTGTAAATCCACTTCAATTACTTTAGTTCAATAGCCAAAATATATAAATTACATAGTTGACACATCATTCTTTCTGTAGTCTTTGTTAAATCTTAATATATTTAAAATGTGGACACTTTTTTCTTTTCTTTTTTCCCCAAATTCTGTTACCAAACTGCATCTGCCCAGTTCTTCCAGTAAATGTTATATATATTTTTTATTCTGTGTAAATTGTTAAAAGTAGTACTTGTGCATGAAATTGTAAGGTTTGTTCAACTTTGAAATCAATAGCTTTTGTTTGTCATACTTAAGTCTCAACACAACTCCCTTACTGTGGAATTACCCATTAGTCATCGCTCATTTAATTTGCCATGCTGTTTTGCTGGAGGGAAATGTCTAACCAGTTTATATCCTTCCAGGATCTAGACTCATTATATCTTCACCAGTTCAGCCCATGCTGCAACACATGGTGGTTCCTGTATCTGTTGTTGGGCAGAATAATGCAGGACAGTTCTCAATAGTTCCTAATCAGGTAAGCACTCCTTTTCATTGTATAAATGAAAAATAAAAACTGTTTTACATATTTGCATTTTCTTTAACTGATAGGCTACCTTAGCTACACTAACATGTACATCTAGTGATCATTTGTCTGTTACAGTTGATAGCCATGCCTAGCCCTGTTTCAGCAAAGCAGCCAGTAGCAGTGAAAACCAAGCCTAAACTGGCACCCAAGGACGCCACAGTCTCAGGTAAGGATTAGTGTTCAGTTATATATAATGTCATTGTCTGTTTACTGTTGTTTTGTTCACAAATGTTGTTGCTTGCGTGTGCATTTCAGACAAAATGGGAGCTTCTGGATCGAATATGATTACAAAGCAGGTTCAGGGGCAATCCTCTGAAAGCACAGGGCAGCAGAAGGTAGCAGTTGGCTTGAGCCCCAGCCATAGAAGGATGCTTTGCTTTGATGGGTCTGCTAGTAAAACTGCCACTCAGACCAAAAAAACTGCTTTCTCCTCCAAAGCAACACCTACTCCTGTATCACCGTCTGTCCAACAGTTGGAGAAAGAGAGAACTAAATTGGCCTCAGCAAATTCTGCTATCTTGGGTAGCAGCAGGCCAAAAAGGAGAATAGAGACTGTAAGATGCACAGACAACACTCAAACATCATGGACCGGAACAGAGACCGAGAAATCCTCCACTGAACAAAATCAGAAAGAAGCTGTGAAAAAGACCCCTTCAAAGAAGGACGCAGATCAAAATGCTAGAGGTCAAACTGCAAGTACCAGTAGATTTCAGAGTGCTGGTAGCAGTAAGACTGATGCCTCACAGTCAGAGTCCAGAAAGAGATCACAATCAGCAGACCAGAAGGATGATGGTGGAACAGAATCTAAGGATGCCCAGAGCTCCAGGTCTTCTTCCTCTGATCACAGACTGAGATCAGGGAGCAGGAAAGAAAAGGAGGACACAAGTAGACAAGAGTCTACGGAAAAATCTCCTGCCAAGGAGTGGGAGGGACAGACCGAGAAAATTACATCTTCTCAGGACCCCCCTCATGTCACTGCCAATAAGGAGAATGAGCTGGAGGGAGGTAGGCGAGAGCAGCAGCCCACACCAGCACCAAGAGAGTTCAGCCAGGCCCCAGTGGGCTCACAAACCCCTGTTCCCCAGGCTAGCTCCAGCAAAACCCCCTCCAAGACCAGCCCGCTGACCAAGCAGGCGGCTGAAATGCTCCACGACATCCAGGGTCTAAACCCTCCCTCCACCCCTTCTAAGAGGCCAGGCATGGGCTGTCCGGACCTGCCTCTTCCTCTGACCCCTGGCCGTCTCCAGGAAACTCTAGACTGCCCCAGGACCCCTGCACGTCAGAGGCTAGGCAGGGATGGAGAGGGCACCCCCAGGCCCCTGGTCCCTCCCGCCACCCCGGACCTTCCCTCCTGCAGCCCAGCCAGTGAGGCAGGGAGTGAAAACAGCATCAACATGGCAGCCCACACACTGATGATCCTATCCCGAGCTGCCATCGCCAGGACAGGCACCCCACTGAAAGACAGCTTGCGCCAGGAGGGGACTGGAACAGTGGCCACTGTAGCTGCCAAGAGCAAGAAGCGCAAGCACCCCGAGCCCCTGGCCAGCCTGCCAGCAAAGAAAGATCTCTCCAGTTCATCTATTAGTAAGAAGAAAGCAGAGGTGTGCAAAACATAAAAAATGTTCTATTCAAGCTGTGTATCCTAATCTTTCCGAAGGGTAAAAATTGAATGTAATTGCATCTACCCAATCGTAGATATTTGACATAATGACCGTGAATTAAATGTAAACTGTTTTCTGTTTGCTTGTATAGTGAGAAGGCACATTAAAATGACCGCGTCTCTATTATTATTTGTTTCTCCTCAGAAACAGCAGAAACTAATGGATTCCTTCCCTGATGACTTGGATGTGGATAAGTTCCTGTCTTCACTGCATTATGATGAGTGATGGGTTAAGTTATAGCAGTTTGAGTGAGATGGGAATCTCCAAACACTACCTACCTACTCTCCAGGAATAGAACAAGCCATGATTAAGTGTCACAGTGCCTATGGTTAACCCATCATGCCTTTTTAGGAGTTAGGCATCTGTGGTCTAGTCCTCAGATTAGATTTGTTCTTTGTACTGTCTGCTTGTAGGGTGTGTCCTATACCCTTGGACCTAACTAATTATACATGTGATGTATGAACTGTATAGTAATTATTGTAGAAATGCTAGATAGAGAGCACCTTGATTCCATGCAAGGACTGTAATGTTAAGAATGGTTTCCCAATCTTGTATCAATAATTTCAAGAAAACAACCCTTTCCTTGGTCAATGTTTGACTGTCTAACCTTTAAATGATCCATCTTGTACACTCTGGCAGCCCAATTCTGATCTTTATTTCACTAATTGGTCTTTTCACCAATCACATCAGATCTTTTCATATTGGCGCTTTTTCAGAGCTGGTCTGATGGGTAAAAAAAAAAGACCAATTCGTGGGGGGGAATCAGAATTGGGCTGAATGTGTAGATGCAGACTTGGTGTTGTGTGTGTAAAGTATGTTTCCTTCACTTGTGATTTTATATTAAAGTAAAATTTAAGAATCTTAAGTAATCATGGTCTTTTTCTAGAAAAATCGAGTTCCATTTAGTATCGTCTCTGTGCAGGTAAAAACTGGCCGCTTTTCTGTCCAAAGCATCGTGATTAGACTAGCCTGACACTAGAACCAAGTTAATATTGCACTATTTTAGTCACTTGGGTAAACTACTATATAGTTATAGTAGGTTTTACAGTTTGTTGGACGTTTACCAACTTAGGTTGGAGTCATAAACTCTTCAACCACTAATTTCTTGTTAACAAACTATAGTTTTTGGCAAGTCGGTTAGGACATCTACTTAGTGGATGACGCAAGTAAGATTATTTCACTTACAATTCACTGCATTACAATTCACTTTATCACAAGTGGCTCAGAAGTTTACATTCACTAAGTTGACTGTGCCTTTAATGGGCTTGGAAAATTCCAGAAAATTGTCATGGCTTTAGAAGCTTCTGATAGGCAAATTGACGTCAATTGGAGGTATACCTGTGGATGTATTTCAAGGCCTCTTTGCTTGCCATCATGGGAAAATCAAAAGAAATCAGCCAAGACCTCATGGGGAAAAATGTAGCCTTCCACAAGTCTGGTTCATCTTTGGGAGCAATTTCCAAATGTCTTAACGTACCAAGTTCATCTTTACAAACTATAGCACGCAAGTATAAACACCATGGGACCGCGAAGTTATCATACCGCTCAGAAAGGAGACGTGTTCTGTCTCCTAGAGATGAAAGTACTTGTGCGAAAGGTGCAAATCAATCCCAGAACAACAGCAAAGGACCTTGTGAAGATGCTGGAGGAAACGGGTACAAAAGTATCTATATCCACAGTAAAACGAGTCCTATATCGACATATCCTGAAAGGCCGCTCAGCAAGGAAAAAGCCACTGCTCCAAAACCGCCATTAAAAAGCCAGACTAATGTTTGCAACTGCACATGGGGCCAGAGATTGTACTTTTTGGTGAAGTCTGATGAAAGAAAAAAAGAACTGTTTGGCCATAATGACCATTGTTATGTTTGGAGGAAAAAGGGGGACGCTTGCAAGCAGAATAACACCATCCCAACTGAAGCACGGGGGTGGCAGCATCATGTTGTGGGGGTGTTTTGCTGCAGGAGGGACTGGTGCACTTCACAAAATAGATGGCATCATGAGGTAGGAAAATTATGTGGATATATATTGAAGCAACATCAAGACATCAGTCAGGAAGTTAAAGCAAATGGGTCTTCCAAATGGACAATGACCCCAAACATACTTCCAAAGTTGTGGCAAAGTGGCTTAAGGACAACAAAATCAAGGTATTGGAGTGGCCATCACAAAGCCCTGTCCTCAGTCCTATAGAAATTTTGTTGGCAGAACTGAAAAAGTGTAAGCAAGGAGGCCTACAAACCTGACTCAGTTACACCAGCTCTTGTCAGGAGGGATGGGCCAAAATTCACCCAACTTATTGTGGAAGGCTACCCGCAACGTTTGACCCAAGTTAAACAATTTAAAGGCAATTGAGTGTATGTAAACTTCTGACCCACTGGGAATGTGATGAAATAAATAAAAGCTGAAATAAACCATTCTCTACTATTATTCTGACATTTCACATTCTTAAAACAACATAGTGATTCTAACTGACCTAAGACGGGGAATTTTTACTAGGATTAAATTTCAGGAATTGTGAAAAACTGAGTTTAAATGTATTTGGCAAAGGTGTATGTAAACTTCCGACTTCAACTGTATATCTCACAGTGATCAAAGAATCTCCACTGCCACTAATCTTAGTTTATAACAATTCTACACTTTAGCCAAGGTAAGAAATTCAAGCATGTTAAAGGACAACTGCCCCCCAAAATGATATTTTGGCATTCGTTTCATTAGTCCATTGATATAGTCCTACAATGTTTTGAATGTCAGCAATCAAGTTTAAGGTATGGAACTTTCAAAATACAGAAATTTGGTCCGTATGATGTGGCAAGGTAAGCAACTCCAGTGTATATTTGGCCTTGTGTTTTCAGTTATTGTCCTGCTTAAGGGTGAATTTGTCTCCCAGTGTCTGTTGGAAAGTAGACTGAACCAGGTTTTCCTCTCGGATTTTGCATGTGCTTAGCTCTATTCAGTTTCTTTTCACCCCCCCAAAAAATGACCCTGTCCTTGCAGATGACAAGCAAAACCACAACATGATGCACCACCACCATGCTTGAAAATATGAAGTGTTACTGAGTACTGTGTTGGATTTGCCCCAAACAACACTTTGCATTCAGGACATAAAGTTGATTTATTTGCCACATTTGTTGTAATTTTACTTTAGTGCCTTATTGGAATATTTGTATTCTGTACAGGCTTCCTTATTTTCACTTGGTCATTTAGGTTAGTATTGTGGAGTAACTACAATGCTTTTGATCCATCCTCAGTTTTCTATCACCCCCATTGAACTCTGTAACCGTTTTAAAGTCACCATTGGTCTCATAGTGAGATCCCTAAGCGGTTTCCATCCTCTCCAGCAACTGAGTTAGGAAGGATGCTAGTATCTTTGTAGTGACTGGGTGTATTGATACACCATCCAAAGTGTAATTAATATATTCACCTTGCTGAAAGGGATATTCAATGTCTGCTTTTTAAAAAAGTATTATTTTACCCATCTACCAATATGTGCCCTTCTATGTGAGGCATTGGAAAACCTCCCTGGTATTTGTGGTTGACTCTATTTAATTCACTGCTCGACTGTGGGACCTTACAGATAATTGTATGTGTGGGGTACAGAGGCAGTAGTCATTCAAAAATCATATTAAACTAATTGCACACAGTGAGCATGCAACTTAAGCACATTTTTACTCTTAAACTTATTTAGGATTGCCATAAAGTGGTTGAATACTTTTTTTTTTCACTTGTAAAAATTTCTAAACATAATTCCACTTTGACATTATCGGGTATTGTGTGTATGCCAGTGACACAATCTCAATTTCATCCATTTTAAATTCAGGCTGTAACACAGCAAAATGTGAAAAAGTAAAGGGGTTTGAATAGTCTGAAGGCATTGTATGTACATATAGATAGGGATAAAGAGACTAGGCAACAGGAAAGATGATAAACCGTACCAGCACTGTATGTGAAGAGTCAGCACAAAATGGGTCATTGCAGATAGTATGGGTAGCTACACTATATATACAAAAGTATGTGGACACCTCTTTAAATTAGTGGATTCTGGTATTTCAGCCACACCTGTTGCTGACAGGTGTATAAAATCAAGCACACAGCCATGCAATCGCCATAGACAAACATTGGCAGTAGAATTACCTTACTGAAGAGCTCCATGCTTTTCAACATGGCACCGTCATAGGATGCCACCTTTCCAGCAAGTCAGTTGGTCAATTTCTGCCCTGCTTGAGCTGCCCCAGTCAACTGTAAGTGCTGTTATTATGAAGTGGAAACTTCTAGGAGCAGTAACCGCTCAGTTGGGAAGTGGTAGGCCACACAAACTCACAGAATGGGCCAGCAGAGTGCTGTAGCACGTAAAAATGGTCTGTCCTTGGTTGCCAAACTCACTAACGAGTTCCAAACTGCATCTGGAAGCAACATCAGCACAATAACTGTTGTTTGGGAACTTCATGAAATGGGTTTCCATGGCCGAGCAGCCACACACACGCCTAAGATCACCATGCACAATATCAAGCGTCAGCTGGAGTGGTGTAAAACTCACCGCCACTGGACTATGGAGCAGTGAAAACGCGTTCTCTGGAGTGATGAATCACGCTTCACCATCTGACAGTCCAACGGACAAATCTGGGTTTGGTGGATGCCAGGAGAACGCTACCTGCCCCAATGCATAGTGCCAACTCTAAACTTTGGTGGTGGAGGAATAATTGTCTGGGGCTGTTTTTCATGGTTCAGTCTAGGCCCCTTAGTTCCAGTGATGGGAAACCTTAATGTTACAGCACACAATGACATTCTAGACGATTCTGTGCTTCCAACTTTGTGGCAACAGTTTGGGGAAGGCCCTTTCCTGTTTCAGCATGGCAATGGCCCTGTGCACAAAGCAAGTCCCATACAGAAATGGTTTGTCAAGGTCTGTGTGACCAACTCCATATTAATGCCCATGATTTTGGAATGAGATGTTCAACGAGCATGTATTTGGATAACTACTTAGCAGTCTTATGGCTTGGGGGTAGAAGCTGTTCAGGGTCCTGTTGGTTCCAGACGTGGCGCATCGGTACTGATTACCGTGCGGTAGAGAGAACGGTCTTGGGTGGCTGCAGTCTTGACAATCCTAAATACCTCCTCCGAGCATGTGCAGACCAGCTGGCTGGAGTGTTTACAGACATATTCAATCTCTCCCTATCCCGATATGTTGTCCCTACTTGCTTAAAGGTGTTCACCCTTGTTCCTGTACCCTAGAAAGTGAAGGTAACTAACCTAAATGACTATCTCCCTGTACCACTAATTTCTGTCATCATGAAGTGCTTTGAGAGGCTCGTTAAGGATCATATCACCTCCACCTTAGCCAACAGCCTAGAACCACTACAATTTGCATACCGCCCCAACAGATCCACAGACAAAACAATCGCCATTGCACTGCATTCTGCCCTATCCCACCTGGTTCATTGACTACAGCTCAGCCTTCAACACCATAGTGCCCTCCAAGCTCATCAGTACGCTCAGTGCCTTGGGTCTGAACCCCTCTCTGTGCAACTGGGTCTTAGACTTGCTGATGAGCCGACCACAGGTGGTGAAGGTAGGCAACAACACCACGCACATCTACAACAACAATGGTCGGCCTGATTACCAACAGAGACAGCCGACAGGGAGAAGGTGAGAACACTGGCCGAGTGGTGCCAGGACCTGATCGTGGACTACAGGAGACCGCAGAGCGAGCACACCCCCCATCCACATTGAAGGGGCCGCAGCGGAGAGGGTCAAAAGCTTCAAGATCCTCAGCGTGCACTTCGCTGAGGACCTGAAGTGGTCCCTCCACACCAACTGTGGTGAAGGTGCAACAGCACCTCTTCAACCTCAGGAGGCTAAAGAAATGTGTCTTTGCCCCTAAGACCCTCACAAACTTCTACAGATGCACCATCGAGAGCATTCTGTCAGACTGCATCACCACCGCCCGCAGGGCTCTCCAGAAGGTGGTGCGGTCAGCCCAACGCATCATCAGGGGCACACCTTCCCTCCAGGACATCTATAGCACCCAGTGTCACAGGATGGCCAATAAGATTATCAGGGACCTCAGCCAGCTAGAAGGTGGATACACTATAGGTGCCTCAATGCTGTGACAATCTCCAGGCCATCAGACCATTAAACAGTCATGGTCAGTGGTCCTTCTGTAGCACAGTTGGTAGAGCATGGCGCTTGTAACGCCAGGGTAGTGGGTTCGATTCCCGGGACCACCCATACGTAGAATGTATGCACACATGACTGTAAGTCGCTTTGGATAAAAGCGTCTGCTAAATGGCATATATTATTATTATATATTATGACTAGCCGGCCTCCGCACAGGACCCTTCCCTGAACCTTACACACTGTCACTAGCCGGCTACCACCGGGTACTCTACCGAGCCCGGACAGCCGCTAGTTGGCGCTAAGGATCTCCACTATCATCTGGGCTTGATGTGACCAGCCGGTAATACACTTGTGCCCCCTGGAGCCCGGTTTGTACATTAAACATTCTCACCCTTACAAAAAATATTGCAGTTTTGTTATGTCTTCGCTATAACAACGGGAGTCTTCGTCCCAAAATCTGGAAGGCAGGCGATAAGATTAAGTCTGCATATTATGCTCATAGAAACACATTGGGCTAAAAGGCGCTGCATGGTCAATCCGAGTCTGCATTGACTGTGCAGCATTTACTGTGACACGGCCTCTGCAGAAGCCAGGGCATCCTTGCGAGGGATGTTGTGAATTAAGTTGTCAAGAAAGTGAGTTGGTGTTTATACAGGACCTCCCGCCCTCACCTACTGTCAACCAATCATGTCAATGTGGACCTATAGGTAGCTCTGTGCATTGTTACAAACTTTTAAAGGTGCACAGGGTGCAGTAGAGGTAAATTTGGTCTCTGCGTGCCTCAGAAGGCTCCACAATTACGTCACACCATCCATAAGGTGCCGCTGACCACATTTTCGGATCAAGCATAAATTGGCTCTTATTCTGGACAGATTTTGGCGAGTGAGCCCTCTCGCTTTGCATTTTCCTCTCTGCTGATACTAAATCACTGGAGAAAGCATCCGAGTGAGCAAAACAGTGCCCCTCTATATGTAGCCCATGTATCTGATGCTATCTGGCCAGAAATAGTATGACATGCAATACTCCTTTGGTGCAGACAGCATCAGATACATGGTCTACACATATTGAGACAGAGGTGCACCGTTTCGCAAGCTCGGGTGCCTGAACTTAGATTGAGTCTTTCTGTCGGTGCGTGTCTCGGTAAAATAAATTATTCATATTTCTGTATTTTATTTGTACGGGAAATAAGGTTACGGTAGGAAGTAACACCATCTACCAGACTTTATGCATAACTAATATGATCTTTCTGGAATGTCTTAAAATCCATGCCTTTTAATATTAAGATGCGTTTTCAGAGTTTCCTTTAAAGAAAATCTCTTCCCACACTTGGACCACTGGTGAGGTTTCTCACCCATGTGAATTAACATGTCTTGTATGTTCCATGAGAATGACAATGTGTTGTGCACAGGGTGCAGGGGTATGGACACTCCCCTACTTGAAATCTTTGTACATGAATCTGAACATGGCATGCTGCTTTGAAACCCTTTCCACAACATTCACAGGTGTAGGGACTTTATCCTGTGTGTGATCATGTATGCAGCATTAGTTCTCCTGAGCTAAGGAATGCCTTACCACAGATGCTACATAATGCTACATAATTACATTTTGAGTGAATATGCACACATCACAGTGAGAGCATTTGAATGGTCTTTCCCCTGTGTGAGCTCATTGATGTCTTTTGAGATCTAATCTGGTCGAGAATCTTCTCTCACACTGGTTACAACAGAATCGAAATGTGTGAATTGTTATGTTTTTTCCAGGGAGTTGAGGTTTTGGTAAACATTCCCACAATGAGGGCAACTTAAAGAATCATGTTATCGGGTCTATAGGGGATCATTTTTGTGCTTGAGTGAAGGTTTTCTGTCCCAGAGTCTTCAGTGTTGACACTTCCATTCATCCCCTTGGTGCCTAGTCCTGATGTGCTGGTGAAGTAGTTTTGTGCTGCGTGTGGGACGGGAATTATTATTCCCAGATTCTTTAGAGTTGAGGCGCTTCCAGTTCTTCCTTTGGTGCCTAGTGCTGATACGCTGGGGGAGTTTTGTGCTGTTTGAGGAAAGGTGCTTTCAGTCCCAGATTCTTTCAAGCGTAGAAGCTTCCTGTCCTCACCGCCATGCTTAATCCTGATGTGCTGGTGGAGTTTTACCAAAATATGAGAGAATGTGCAGAGAGAGCAGGCAAGGACCTGGGATGCCATGTCACTATTCAAACCTGAAATGCCAAAATTAGGAGCCCAGATTGCTTAAGAAGTCCAGATGAATGAATTATCATTCGAGAAATCAATTTTGAGTAACACTACATTTAACAACTTGCTGATTACCAGGTATTTACTTACAAAGTACATAAACAAAAGATAAGCATTGATGTTATTTGGCAAAGAACACAAGGATGTACCAATTGTTATCAAGAATTTACAGATTCTGTTCATTTCCAAGTTGCTAATTACGATATGGTACCAATTGTTAAGTAATTTCATTTTAAATACCAGATAAATAACAGTGATAATAATGCTGTAAAATTAAGTCAAATATTTTAGTAATTACTTGAATTTCCTTGCCATTGCTGGGTACTGGGATACACGGAGCAGAAGTCCTCTTCAGTCCGCCTATCTTTTTCCTCCTCTCTGACCCCATTAGATTGTCCTTCTCCTCTTCTCCATCTCCTGCTCTATCTGTCCCATTCTTGAAGCATTTATCTCCATCTGAGCATGACCTCATTAGATTGTCCTTCTCTCTCTTCTCCATCTCCTGCTCTATCTGTCCCATTCTTGAAGCATTTATCTCCATCTGAGCATGACCTCATTTTGTCAGAGCTGGCCTGCTCCGAGCTAATGACAACTCTTATTGTTGGAGGGAGGGACAGGATGGTATCTGCAGTGTAGTAAGATAAATAACCTAGGAAAGACAGAACATACTGATCCAGTAAGTTACACTCTTGCCATACATTGTCTTCCACTACATACCAGACAAAGAATTTAACATACTCAGTGACAAATACATAATTCTGGATGGAGACTTAGTCTTTTTCGGGTTTCCATGATGCTGGTGGTGGTGCTGCATAAATTTGTAATCGATCACATTTCAGTGTTTTTCAATGCTTTAGATTTTACATTGAATTCAACACTGTATCATTGGTATTGTTCCTTCTCTGCATGCCAGAGCCTTGCGCTTTGGGTAGATGTTTTCCTTCAGCTCACCATAGTCCTCAGTCCAACATTTTTTTTAAACAGTGATCAGCACTCAATACTTTTTAACATATTTTTTTCCCATCTCTTTTTTCTCCCCAATTTCGTGGTATCCAATTGGTAGTCAGTCTTGTCCCATCGCTGCAACTCCCGTACGGACTTGGGAGAGGCGAAGGACGCCAGGCACACCAATGTGTCGGAGGAAACACTGTGCACCTGGCGATCGTGTCAGTGTGCATTGGAGTCGCTAGAGCGTGATGAGACAAGAACATCCCTGCTGGCCAAACCCTCCCCTAACCCGGATGGCACTGGGCAAATTGTGCGCCGCTCCATGGGTCTCCCGGTCGTGGCCCGGCTGCGACAGAGCCTGGACAGCAAGCACTGTGCCACTTGGGAGGCGCCTCAATACTTGATGGGCACTGATGTTTCAATCTGTACCTGTCTGAAGTCTGTTACAGGTAGCAGCTCCTCCAATCTGGAGAGGAACTCCCACACCAGTACCTGCAGTGCTGTGTCATGCCGAGGGCCGTAATGTACTGGGAATACCTCCTGAAAAATAGACAATTTAACACACAATAAGTCCGGTGGCAAATATTTTCTTCAGCATGGCTTTCGGGGATCATTTTTCATGTGGAAAAGTCTGCAATCATCTCCTGTTAATGTGACAATTAACAATGTCAATAATAGCAACACTTGGCTTTGACGTGACTACTGTGCCAAAAACAAATGCACTTACGGATGCATTAAATACGCACCTGAAGAAGTGCTCCCTCTCAGAAGGGTCTCCCAGCAGAGTTTAGACCAACTCCACAAAGTTAGACTGTAGCCTCCAACTCATCATCATTACTATGTCAGTAAGCATAAACAAACAAAACAAATTACTTCAGACATGAAGTCAACCTCAACACAAGGCTGAAAAAGTTTATATTTTCTTCAACTTAAAGCATAAATTAACTTACCTTCTTGTGTATAGCGTATTCTGTTAAGAAATGGATTTTGTCCAGGTGAAGCTGGATGGACAAGGTCACCGGTGCTCTCCCTGAGTCACAACTCCAGAACCAGCTGAAAAAAGAGGTAGACATGTTAGAGGCAGCCCCAGGGGAAAACATACTTATTGTTAGTTGTAGCTGCCCATACTTTATCAGAATCCTTTGCATTTCCACCTCACAAACCCTTGCTCTCAGACCCAGGAGGAGTTGGGTCCTCTGCCTGGAACTCAGCATCTCTGGAACCACCTCTGTCACCAAAGTCACAAACACCTCCAGTTTCCCATAATGCTTTACAATATGCTGCCGAGCCACTTGCCACCTGAATGCTGACATCAGGCGTAATGGTGGAGCAAGGAGACACAGCAAGGACAGCTTTAAACCGGGAACTACAGTGGGAAACGCAAACAAGAAATGATCATAGCGTAAAAGCCAATGACATATTGGAAATACTGTAGGCAAATTATTTTTAAAAATGTATCCAGAAAAACATTAGGAAACTAGCCAGCATCAGCAACTAGCTACTTAACTAGCCAGTCACCATTGTGAAAGCCCTCACACAAACTACAAAAATGTACACAGTATAAGTTAACTTACCAGTCTTCTGCTCCTGGAAAGGAATAAGCCTGAGTTGTTGATAGGTGAGTGAGGACTCTATAGATGACGACAAAACCGCTTTCTTCAAGATAGATGGAACCACTCATCTTGTTGTCACCCTTGAGGTTTCTTTATTCCTGTTTCAGATTTTTTTTACTTTTCTCTGCATTGCTTCAACGTTCCGTTAAATCCAAGTGCAGCAAACTCTGAACTAAATTTGGCTTGTTTTTATAGGCGAGAAGCTGCTCTTGAACACTCATCTGCTCAGAGTTTTAATGCATGGATCTCCTGAGACGTTCAGCTGTATCCCAATTTTAATGTGAAAGAACCACATCAGTTGAAAGCAGTCAGAAACTGGTAAACAATATAAGCTAGCAAGTTTATTGTACAGTTTATTCAAAATGTGTACTAGATACGTGTTTTTCAAATTCTGGCTATTACTGGCCAGTCCCTCAGATGGTTAGCAGACATGAACTTAGTTAGCTAGTAGTAGTAAGCTAGTTTCTATCCAAGCAGTCTACCAAGGAAGAGGAACACATTTTGCTAATCCCTGGTACAAAAAAGGTTGAGAAAGACTGTACTAAATGACTTACCATAAGGTTCCTGTTTTAAAGGGGAATCCGGTTAAGTCGGCTCCAGCAGCACAGTAGCTGAATTTATCATCTCAGACCCTGAAGATCCTGGTTGGTGATCTCATCAATTGTCCAACTGGATGAAGATTGCTCTGTGGAAGCAACAGCTCAGTTGACAGTACTGACATAATCAATATTAACTACCAAGCTTGTGGTAACAGGCCAAGTTACTGTGTAAAAAAAAAAATGTGTACGAGAGACCGTATGAGAGAACCTACCAGAATTCTACATTTCTTGCGGGGAATCAGATTTAGTAGACTACAAAAGCAAGTTCTCACCCCAGACCCTGAAGTTTGTGGAAGTTCATCAGGTGTCCAACTGGATGATGATTTGTCTGGAAAAGCACCAGATCAGATAAAAGCACTCACACAAACAAACAAACAACCGCCGGCTATTTCTGACCAGTGTGCTGTTAAGGTGCATTGCCAACAACCTTGTCGTAATAAAGTTCTCTATATCCTTTGTTATGTAGGCAATCATGTTTAGCATTTACAATTTGGTCTATTTATGTGTATTCATGGTTAAAAGTTCCCTTTGTTGTTTAATGTGCCTGTATGTGCTTGGGTGAGGATTGTTTTGGAGCAACTTGCACCTTTTGGTGATCTCAGGTTTCCCAGAAGTAAATTATTGTGAAATTTGGTCAGCTTCCTTATTTACTTCTGGGCCCAAACGTGTTAACAATTGAGAGTTTTGTTGTGCCAAATAGGAAGTAGTCTCCACCCTTGCAAAATGAAACTCTCAGACAAAGCCCCACCCCTTCCGCACACTGCTTTAAACAGGGGAGAAGGACTCCCCCTTTCATTAAAGTTCAAGGCCAACCGCGAATAGGAAAATGGCGAATAGGAAAATGGCAATCTTCGTGGTCTATCTGTGAATAAAAATAGAACAAAATCAAAGACAATCATGGTACCAAAAATTGCTTCTATTACACCAGATGTATGTCTTTGAAACAATTATTTTAAAATTGCACACAGAAGAAGTTATAATTTAGCTGCTAATTGCAGCCTGCAGTACCCCGGTCTGCCTTCAACTCGAGTTACTCAACGAGAGGGGGCAGCACTGAGCTAGACTGCAACATTACTTCTTGAAGTAGTTGAAACTGTGAATTTGGGCTGTGCCGAGTATATGGACAAAATGAGAATCATAACGGATATTGGCAATTTTCTGGATACGATTATGATCAGAGTATTTTTTTGTAATTATTCATGAACAAAAAAATAGGTTTGCCAGCACACATCCTTTTAATTTCAGTCAGTCTTGTGCGAGGCTCTACGTGGTCTATATTAGTGGTTCCCAAACTGTGGGGTGCAGCCCCCCCTGCCTGGTGACACCATGAGGTGCTAAATTTGTTAATAGACCAATAAAAAGGGTTCCAAACCAAAGCTTGTTTTCCCCTACCCACTCAGAACAAAATTCTTGCTTGAGAAATAGTTTTTTGCTAAGAAGGTATTTTTGTTTATTTTTGACCATTTTAATTAAACTATCACAGTGAGGTACTTAATTGTTACCCAGAAATGTGTTATTTAGCTAGGCAAGTCAGTTAATAAAAATTCTTATTTACAATGACGGCCTACCCCGGACGATGCTGGGCCAATTGTTCGCCACCCTATGGGACTCCCAATCACGGCGGTTGTGACACAGCCTGGAATCAAACCAGGGTCTGTAGTGACACCTCTAGCACTGAGATGCAGTGCTTTAGACCGCTGCGCCACTCAGTAGCTCAATATCAAAATGTTTTGATATTGAGATAAAAACGGCTGCATTGGACCTTTAAATATTTTGCTGTAACCAAGATCCATTGGGAATACTAAAGAGATTGATAACTAATCCCTTTAAAAACTCTTATTTTGAAGGATTTGGGAAAACCAACGGAAGTGATTTGTGATTCTTGTTTCTGACCAATAGGTGGGCTATCTCGGCCAACTTTTATCACAGATGAAACAATGAGACCGCTATTTCACCGGATGTATGAATGTGGAGAATCTGGTTGAAGTTTCCAGTCACTACCATATATGGTAGTGAGAGGAAGCCCAGTGGCCAGCAGTGGGAGAAGTTGGAACGAGATGGATTTTGGCCGACATTCTGCTCATTTACTCATAAATTAAACATTTGATCTCAATACAGTTTTCTGTTCCCAAAACTACAATATGTTACGAACGGAGTGGACGAAATTGGGAAACTTGACCCTTGGCCAAAGTTTAAAAAATGTGCGTTGTTTAGAAGGCGTGCAAAGGCGAATTGAGTTATTGCTCACGCGCACTTCAGAGTAGGCGTTCCTCAACGGAGAAATGCAAATGAGCGTGCCAATAGGATCACGCTTGCTTCTGCTTGGCTCTGCCTACCTCATGGCTTGTTCTGCCCACTATTGCTCATTTGTTACCATTTGAAACGACAGGCTGTGGTCTATCTTGGTTTAGTTATGCACATCTTTGCAATATCCGAACCGAACCGTGCTAGGCAGACTATTGTGAAAAGGGTATTCTATAAACTATTACAAATAGCAAATACATAACCATGGAAAACAAAAAATCCATGTCCTGTGCATGTCAATGGGCACCTGAGGAGGTAGTGGCATTGTTAACACGCTGGGCAGACGGGAGTGTTCAAGAGCAGCTTCTCTCAGCAGTGAGAAACGAGAGAGTCTTTATCAAACTTAGTTCAGAGCTTGATGCCCTAGGCTTCATCAAAACATCGACACAGTGCAGGTGGAAAATAAAGAAGCTGAAACGGGAATATAAAAAAATCAAGGACGACGAAAACAAGAATGCCTCCACCTGTCTTAGAAGAAGATGGTTTGCCATCATGGATAGTGTCCTCGGTCACCAACCAAGTGGTACCGTATTGGAGTCTGGCTTGGTAATTAATTCTCAAAATATTTTGGAGTCCACGCCTGATGCCCCACCAGAGGAGGAAGATCCCGGTAATTTAGACTAATGTCCCTGTTCCAAAGTAGGGTTTTACACCAGGCTTTAAGTAAACTCTGGATTGCTAATACTATGTATTGGCCATTGAGAAGCTTTGAAGCCACCGGTCGGCCATATTGGCGCTCCCCAGTAGCAGCAGTCCTCTATAGGATTTAATGGGATTCTACAGTATTTCAATGAAATGTTTTTGAAGGACAGAATTACATGTATTAAAGTATTTTTTTTGTTCTCGTGGACAGAAACATTTGTAATATATACTTTAAGGAAAATGTTTTATTGAATCAAATTGTTTTTGTCACAATGCGTTGACAACAGGTGTACGTACACCTTACAGTGAAATGCTTACTTACAACTAAATGCAGTTAAGAAAATACAAAAAAGAAGAGAAGAATAACAAATAAAGAGCAATGCATAGATAAAGTTATACTGTTACACCATTAAGGTGTAACAAAATATTTTTTACAATGTGACTTTCCATGTATACCATTGGTTTCCCACAGTGGAGGCTGGTGGGAGGAGCTATAGGAGAACGGGCTGATTGGAGTATATGTGATTTCCATATTTTTGATACCATTCCAGCCATTACTCCTCCCACCAGCCTCCACTGGTTTCCCAGTGTTATAAACTAAGTAACATTAGGAAATGGTGAATGGTCATTCCATAGCTAAGTCTACTTGCAAATGTAGGTTAACACTGCATGTGTTAGCAATATACAGCTCTGCCCAGAGGCCCAGGCTTTTGCAGTGCAGTCCGTTAGGTGCTTGCATCTGCACAGTAAAAGCCACGATGCAGCTATCTTCTTTCCCGCTACATTGACAGCAGCGGTGGGAATGACACAGCTTGTGCCACATGCTAAGCCCAGACCTCTGGGCAGAGGCAGTACAGTACAAAGCTCTCACATACCGTGTTACACAATCTTTGCTAGTTATTATGTCCCTGTTTGTGTGAGTACTCGTTATCTGGTGCTTCCACAGACAAGTCACCATCCAGTTGGATGCCTGATGAGGTCCACAGTCTCTTTAGTCACCGTTCAGGGACTTCAGCTTCTAGGCTGTTGGAGTGTGCTGATTCCCCCCAAAAAGCGGAAGATTATGGTAAGTTGAGAAACATTACATTTACAGAAACAACGGCTGATCCATTACATTTTTAGTAGGCCTAAATGGCCTATGACCTTACTGGATAACATTTTATCTATGTTTTCTTGTGTCCTTCAACTGATCTGGTGCATTCACAGATGAATCTCCATTCCGCTGGACGTCTGAGGAGGTCCATGCATTGTTAAGACTCTGGGCAGACAGGAGTGTTCAGGAGCAGCTTCTCTCATCAGTGAGAAACGAGAGCGTCTTTACCAAACTTAGTTCAGAGCTCGCTGCCCTGGGATTTAACAGGTCGTCAAAGAGGTGCAGAGAGAAAATAAAAAAGCTCAAACAAGAGTATCATAAAATCAAGGACAACAATAAGAAGAGGAGCTACAACCGCCGTAGAGAAAGATGGTTTGCCATCATGGATAGTGTCCTCCGTCACCAACCAAGTACTTTGGTAATAGATTCAGATGGAAATATTTTGGAGTCAACTCAACCTAATTCCCCACAAGAAGTGAAAGATTCTGGTAAGTTAAGCTGCCTAGTACAGCATCAACACTGGTGACATTTTCAAAACACTAAATTGGCCTGTGACTGGAAGCTCGGAAGTTAATATTGTTTGTCAACTGATCTGTTGCTTCCCCAGACAAATCTCCATCCAGTTGGACACCTGGCGGGGTCCATGGTTTCCTTGGTCACCGACTTGGAACCTCAGCTACTATGCTGTTGGAGTCGACTGATTCCCCTCTAGAAACAGAATATTATGGTAAGTCATCTAGTCATGTCTTTCTGAACCTTTTTTACAGACTCAATGTTTTTTATTTTTTTATTTTACCTTTATTTAACCAGGCAAGTCAGTTAAGAACAAATTCTTATTTTCAATGACAGTGGGTTAACTGCCTGTTCAGGGGCAGAACGACAGACTTGTACCTTGTCAGCTCGGGGGTTTGAATTCGCAACCTTCTGGTTACTAGTCCAACGCTCTAACCACTAGGCTACCCTGTCTGCTAACGATCTGAGGCAGTAAAATAGTCAATGAGAAACAAACAACAAAAACATAAACAAAACGTGTAAAGTGTTGGTCCCATGTTTCATGAGCTGAAATAATAGATCCTAGTCATTTTTTCCAAATGCACAAAAAGCTTATTTCTCTCAAATTTGATCAACAAACTTGTTTGCCAAGATTTTTCACACACCTGACAGGTGTGGCATATCAATAAGCTGATTAAACAGAATGGTCGTTACACAGGTGCACCTTGTGCTGGGGACAATCAAATGCACCGTTTTGTGCTGGGGACAATGGCCACTCTAAAATGTGCAGTTTTCAAATAAAATGTTATTTGTCACACACACATATTAAGCAAATGTTATTGCAGGTGTAGCGAAATGCTTGTGTTGCTAGCTCCAACAGTGCAGTAGTATCTAACAATTCTCAACAATACACACAAGTAAAAGGATGGAATTAAGAAACATACAGTACCAGTCAAAAGTTTGGACACACCTACTCATTCAAGGGTATTTCTATATTTTTACTATTTTCTACATTGTAGAATAATAGTTAAGACAAACTATGAAATAACAGTTATGGAATCATGTAGAAACCAAGTGTTAGAATCTCATACATTTTGATTTGTTTAAGTTCCCACCCTTTGCCTTGATGACAGCTTTGCGCACTCTTGGAATTCTCTCAACCAGCTTCACGTGGAATGCTTTTCCAACCGTCTTGAAGGAGTTCCCACATATGCTGAACACTTGTTGGCTGCTTTTCCTTTACTCTGTGGTCCAACTCATCCCAAACCATCTCAATTGGGTTGAGGTCGGGTGATTGTGGAGGCCAAGTCATCTGAAGCAGATGGGTCATTGTCCTGTTGAAAAACAAATGATAGTCCCACTAAGCCCAAATCAGATGGGATGGCATATCGCTGCAGAATGCTGTGGTAGCCATGCTGGTTAAGTGTGCTCTGAACTATAAATAATTCAGTGTCACAAGCAAAGCACCATCACACCACCTCCATGCTTCACAGTGGGAACTACACATGCGGAGATCATCCGTTCACCTACTCTGCGTCTCACAAAGACACGGCGGTTGGAACTAAAAATCTCAAATTTGAACTCATCAGACCAAAGGACAGATTTCCATTGCCCATTGCTCGTGTTTCTTGGCCCAAGCAAGTGTTTTCTTCTTATTGGTGTCCTTCAGTAGGGGTTTCTTTGCAGCAATTTGACCATGAAGGCCTAATTCACGCAGTCTCCTCTGAACAGTTGATGTTAAGATGTCTGTTATTTGAACTTATTTGGGCTGCAATTTCTGAGGCGGGTAAATTGAATGAACGTGTCCTCTGCAGCAGAGATAACTCTGGCTATTCCTTTTCTGTGGCGGTCCTCATGAGAGCCAGTTTCTTCATAGCGCTTGATGGTTTTTGCGACTGCACTTGAAGAAACTTTAAAAGTTGTTAAAATTCTCCAGATTGGCAGACCTAAAGCAATGGACTGTCATTTCTCTTTGCTTATTTGAGCTGCTCTTGCCATAATATGGACTTGGTATTTTACCAAATAGGGGTGGTATACAGAAGACAGCCCTATCTTGTCACAACACCACTGATTGGCTCAAACTGATTAAGTAAATAAATTCCACAAATTAACTTAAGGCACACCTGTTAATTAAAATGCATTCCAGGTGACTACCTCATGAATCTGGTTGAAAGAATGCCAAGTGTGTGCAAAGCTGTCAAAGGCAAAGGGTGGCTACTTTGAAGAATCTAAAAAAATATATATTTGTTTAACACTTCTTTGGTTACTACATGATTCCATATGTGTTATTTCATAGTTTTGATGTCTTCACTATTCTACAATGTAAAAAATAGTAAAAATAATGAAATCCTGGAATGAGTATGTATGCCTAAACTTTTGACTGGTACTGTAAATATTAGATTGCGGAATGTCAGAGTGGCATTGACTAAAATACAGTGCAATAGAATACAGTATGTAAACATTACTAAAGTGACCAGTGATTTTATGTATATAGGGCAGCAGCCTCTAAGGTGTAGTGTTGAGTAACCCGGTGGTAGCTGGCTAGTGATGGCTATTTAACAGTGATGGCCTTGAGATTGAAAAACAGCTTTGATGCACCTGTACTTACCTGGCTTTCTGGATGATAGTGGGGTGAACAGGCCGTGGCTCGGGTGGTTGATGTCCTTGACAATCTTTTTTGGCCTTTTCAATTCATTTTTTTTTTTTACTGAAAGTATAAACAAAACAAAAAAAACATCCACTCGCCTCTTTTCTTTCAGTCTTTCGTTTCTTCTGTGACATCGGGTGCTATAGGTGTTCTGGAGGGCAGGTAGTTTGCCCCCGATGATGCGGTGAGCAGACCGTACCACCCTCTGGAGAGCTCTGCGGTTGCAGGCGGTGCAGTTGCCATGCCATACAACGCCATGCGGTGATACAGTCAGACCGGCTCAATTGTGCATCTATAAAACTTTGATGGAACTTCTTCAGCCTCCTGAGATTGAAGAGGCGCTGTTGTGCCGCCTTCACCTCATTGTCTATATGGGTGGATTTAATGTTAATTTCTTTACCATAAGCCGTCTCCAACGTAGCTTTAGAGAATTTGGCAGTACATCCAACCGGCCTCACAACCGCAGCCCATGTGTATGGCGCCGTGTGGGTGAGCGGTTTGCTGATGTCAATGTTGTGAACAGAGTGTCCCATGGTGGTGGACAACAAACCCAATTACATTTCAGATAGCCTTCCACAAGCTTCCCACAATAAGTTGGGTGAATGTTGGCCCATTTCTCCTGACACAGCTGGTGTAACTGTGTCAGATTTGTAGGACTCCTTTCTCGCACACGCTTTTTCAGGTCTGCCCACAAATCTTCTATGGGATTGAGGTCAGGGCTTTGATGGCCATTCCAATACTTTGACTTTGTTGTCCTTAAGCCATTTTTCCACAACTTTGGAAGTATGCTTGGTGTCCATTTGGAAGATCCATTTGCGACAAAGCTTTAACTTCCTGACATCTTGAGATATTGCTTCAATATATCCACAATTTTCCTGTCTCATGATGCCATCTATTTTGAAGTGCACCAGTCCCTCCTGCAGCAAAGCACCCCCGTGCTTCACAGTTGGGATGATGTTCTTTGGCTTGCAAGCCACCCTCTTTTTCTCCAAACATAAAGATTGTCATTATGGCCAAACAGTTCTATTTTTGTTTTTGTCAGACCAGAGGACATTTCTCCAAAAAGTACGATCTTTGTCCTCATGTGCAGTTGCAAACCGTAGTCTGGCTTTTTATGGCGGTTTTGGAGCAGTGGCTTCTTCCTTGCCGAGCTGCCTTTCAAGTTATGTCGACATAGGACTCATTTTTACTGTGGATATAGATACTTTTGTACCTGTATCCTGCAGCATCTCCACAAGGTCCTTTGCTGTTGTTCTGGGATTGATTTGCACCTTTCTCACCAAAGTAGGTTCATCTCTAGGAGACAGAATGCCTCTCCTTCCTGAGCGGCATGACCGCTGCGTGGTTCGATGCTGTTTTTACTCATGTACAATATTTTTGTACAGATGAATGTGGTACCTTCTGGCGTTTTGTAAATTGCTCCTTAGGATTAACTAGACTTGTGGAGATCTACAAATTATTTTCTGGGGTCTTGTCTGATTTCTTTTGATTTTCCCATGATGTCAAGCAAAGAGGCACTGAGTTTGAAGGTAGGCCTTGAAATACATCCACAGGTACACCGCCAATTGACTCAAATTCTGTCCATTAGCCCAAAGCCATGACGTAATTTTCTGGAATTTTCCAAGCTGTTTAAAGGCACAGGAAACTTAGTGTATGTAAACTTCTGACCCACTGGAATTGTGATTATAGTGAATTATAAGTGAAATAATCTGTCTAAACAATTGTTGGAAAAATACTTGTCATGCACAAAGTAGATGTCCTAACTGACTTGCCAAAACTATAGTTTAAGACATTTTTGGAGTGGTTGAAAAATGAGTTTTAATGACTCCAACCTAAGTGTATGTAAACGTCTGACTTCAACTGTACATAGATTAGGGCCTAATGAATTGATTTAAATTGACTGATTTCCTCATATGACCTGTAACTCAGTGAAATTGTTGAATGTTTTTATTTTTGCTCAGTATAGTACACATTTTTGGAAAACTGTTTAAACTTGCTAGGTAACATTGTTTGCCAGTTTAAGTGCTTTTAACAGATCTGGTGCATTCACAGATGAATCTCGAGCCAGCTGGTCACCTGAGGAGGTCCATGCGTTGTTAACACTCTGGGCAGATGGGAGTGTTCAGGAGCAGCTTCTCTCCACAGTGAGAAACAAGAGAGTCTTCACCGAACTTAGTTCCAAGCTTGCTGCCCTCGGATCTACGAAGACATCTAAGCAGTGCAGAGAGAAAATAAAAAAGCTGAAACAGGAATACAAAAAAATCAAGAACGACACTAGCAAAAATAGTTCCAATGTTCGTGGAACAAGATGGTTTGCCATCATGGATGCTGTCCTCAGTCAGCGAACAATAACTTCAATGCTTTTGGAGTCGACTCAGCTTAAATCCTTGCCCGAGGCAGAAGACTCTGGTAAATTAAGTTGTACTATACATTCTCAAAATGTTAACATGGCCCCTATGTTGTTTGTGAGTGCTTTTAAAATGGTCCCTGGCTTCATAGATGTTTACTGAAGCTGGCTAGTATCCCAAACCCTAGCTAAAGGCATTTTTAGATCAAACCTATACAATACTTTTGGTTTAAACTGTCCTAGGATATTATTATTATTATGTAATACATATTCTTGTTTGTGTTTCCCACTGTAGGTTCCCGTTTAACTCTCTCCTCCCTACGTCTCCTTGCTCCACCATTACGCCTGATGTCAGCATTCTTGTGGCAAGTGGCTCAGCAGCATACTGTAAAGCATTTTGGGAAACTGGAGGAGTTTGTGACTTTGGTGACAGAGGTGGTTCCAGAGCTGCTGAGTTCCAGGCAGAGGACCCAACTCCTCCTGGGTCTGAGAGCAACGGTGAGAGTGGTGCAAATGCAGAGGATTCCCAATAAAACTATGGGCATCAACTAGTCACAAATATAAACGCAACATGCAACAATTTAAGATTTTCATATAAGGAAATCAGTCAATTGAAATAAATTAAGCCCTAATCTATGGATTTCACATGACTAAGAATACAGATATGCGTTTGTTGGTCACAGGTACCTTTAAAAAAAGGTAGGGGCGTGGATCAGAAAACCAGTCAGTATCTGGTGTGACCACCATTTGCCTCATTCAGCGCATCACATCTCCTTCGCAGAATGGATCAGGCTGTTGATTGTGGAACGTTGGCCCACTCCTCTTCAATATCCAGCAACCTCATGTTTCAGCATGATAATGCACAGCATGTCACAAGGATCTGTACACAATTCCTGAAAGCTGAAAATGTCCCTGTTCTTCCATGGCCTGCATACTCACCAGACATGTCACCCATTGAGCATGTTTGGGATACTCTGGATCAAGTGTGTTCCAGTTCCCGCCAATATCCAGCAACTTCGCACAGCCATTGGCAGGAATTGGAACACGCTGTCTTACATGTTGATCCAGGGCATCCCAAACATGCTCAATTGGTGACATGTCCGAGTATGCAGGCCATGGAAGAACTGGGACATTTTCAGCTTCCAGGAATTGTGTTCAGATCCTTGCAGCACGGGGCCGGGCATTATTATGCTGAAACATGAGGTGATGACGGCAGATAAATGGCATGACAATGGGCCTCAGGATCTTGTCACAGTATCTCAGTGCATTCAAATTTCCATAGATAAAATACAATTGTGTTCGTTGTCTGTAGCTTATGCCTGCCCATACCATAACACCACCGCCACCATGGGGCACTCTGTTCACAACATTGACATCAGTAAACAACTCACCCACAGAATGCCATACACACTGTCTGCCATCTGCCCGGTATAGTAGAAACTGGGATTCATCTGTGAAGGGCACACTTCTCCAGCATGCCAGTGGCCATTGAAGGTGAGCATTTGCCAGCTGAAGTCGGATACGACGACGATCTGCAGTCACGTGAAGACTAGTGAGGAAGCAGATGAGCTTCCCTGAGACAGTTTGACAGTTTGTGCAGAATTTCTTTGGTTGTGCACATTTATCAGCTGTCCGGTTAGCTGTCTCTAAAATGACCAGCCACAGTCTGCATGCTAATTGCACCCTCCCTCAACTTGAGACATCTGTGGCATTGTGTTGTGCGACAAAATGGTGCATTTTATTGTCCCCAGCACAAGGTGCCCCTGTGTAACGATCATGCTGTTTAATCCGCTTCTTGATCTGCCACACCTGTCAGGTGGAGGGGTTATTTTGGGAGAAATGCTCACTAACAGGGATGTAACAAATTGGTGCACAACATTTGAGAGAAACAAGCTTTTTGTGCATATGGAACATTTCTGGGTACTTTTAATTCAGCTCATGCAAAATGGGACCAAACTTTACATTTACATTTTTGTTCAGTGTACAGTCATGGCAAAAGTTTTGAGAATGACACAAATATTAATATTCGAAGTCTGCAGCCTCAGTTTGTATGATGGCAATTTGGGAGTGGACTCACTCACAATTTTGCCTAAGAACACAGCCATGAATAAAAAATGGTACCAACACATCCTCTGAGAGCAACTTCTCCTACCCATCCAGGAACAGTTGGGTGACGAACAATGCCTTTTCCAGCATGATGGAGCACCTTGCCATAAGGCAAAAGTGATGACTAAGTGGCTCGGGAACAAAACATCAATATTTTGGGTCCATGGCCAGGAAACTCCCCAGACCTTAATCCCATTAAGAACTTGTGGTCAATCCTCAAGAGGCGGGTAGACAAACAAAAACCCACAAATTCTGATAAACTCCAAGCATTGATTATGCAAGAATGGGCTGCCATCAGTCAGGATGTGACCCAGAAGTTAATTGACAGCATGCCAGGGCAGATTGCAGAGGTCTTGAAAAAGAAGGGTCAACACTGCAAATATTGACTCTTTGCATCAACTTCATGTAATTGTCAATAAAAGCCTTTGACACTTATGAAATGCTTGTAATTATACTTCAGTATTCCATCGTAACATCTGACAAATATCAAGACACTGAAGCAGCAAACTTTGTGGAAATTAATGTGTCATTCTCAAAACTTTTGGCTACGACTGTAGTATGTTTTCCCCTGGTGCTACCTCACTTCTACCTCTTTTCCAGCTGGTTCTAGAGTTATGTCGTAATGAATGCACAGCTGACCTCGTGACCATCCAGCCTCACCTGGATAAAATCCATTCTTTGATAGAATTCTCTGTACACAAAGAGGTAAGTTAACTTATTTTGGCAGCATATTTAGAAAAATATTGGGGGGTTTTCAGCCCACATGTTGAGTTCATGTCTGATGTCGTTTGTTTATGCTTACTGACAGAGTAATGATGATGAGTTGAAGGCTACAGAGTCTAATTTTGTGGAATTGGTCCAAACCCTGCTGGAAGACCCTTCTGAGAGGGAGCACTTCTTTCAGGTAAAAGATCTTTCTGTTTTGTGACTTGCAGGTGACTATTGCTTGTATCAGCATTGGCACAGGACTTTGTCATAAATTATCTATTTTTCAGGTGGTGTTCCCAGTACACTACGGCCCTCTGTATGACACAGCACTGCGGGTACTGGTGTGGGAGTTCCTCTCCAGACTGGAGGAGCTGCTACCTGTACCAGACTTCACACAGGTACAGAATAAAGCATTACAGTATAAGTTTGATCCTTTTAGTCTACACTAGGTTTTAAGCTTGCAAAGATGGCTGGAGTACAACTGAATGGAATATACTCCATGTGTATAAAATATCAGTTGTCTGGCATACTGCATTTTAACACTATATTCCCCTGCTCCTCAGACGGCAGCATGGCTTGGTGCAGGCCCCTCTGTTTTGGAGGAATGTGGACATGCCATATTTGACACTGAAGAGCTGAAGACACTTCTGCAGCACCATCAGCATCATGGAAACCTGAAAAGGGGTAAGTCTCATCCAGTCAAACCAAACTCCTGTCATTTGAACTTGATAATGCAGGTGTCAGTGACAATCATCTTAGCTGTAAATGGTAAGAGAAAGGAAAACGCTGCTGAAAGATATAGCGAGAGTAACGTGTGCCATCTTTCGTAGGTTATTTCTCTTATTACACTGCAAATACCATCCTATCCACACTGTCCCTCCCTCCAACAATAAGAGTTGTCATTGGCTCTGAGCAGCCCAACTCTGACAAAACGAGAGATGGAGAAGAGCGAGAAGGACAACCTACTGGGGACAGAGAGGAGGAGGAAATGGAAGAGAGACGGAGTGAAGAGTACTGGGAAGATGAAGATTGCAATGAAATAAGTTATATAAGGCAGGATTTGGAGCAACAGGAGCAGATGGGCATTTCAACGGCAGAGACGTCTGCTCTGTGTATCCCAGTGCCCAATAACGGTAAGGGTATTCAGGAATTTAAACACTGATCTCATGTCATCAAATTATTGATAACATCTGTTATACAATCTAAATTCCTGATCTTGTCATTGCAGGATTTAATGATGAAATGTCATCCCGCATCCTTGCCTGCTCCCTATGCCCATTCAATCACATTGAAATTGCAAAACTCCACCAGCACATAAGGATTAGGCATCGAGGAGAGGACCGGAAGCTTTTATGTTCTAAGGAATCTGGGACTGATCACCCCTTTCCCTCAAGCAGCACTAAAAGAATCCCCTATGCACCAATAATCAAGACTCACAAATGCACTCATTGTGGTAAAGTTTTCAAATGCTCCAAAACCCTGAAAGTACATATAGGAATTCACACATTGCCATTCCATTGTAACCAGTGCGAGAAAAGATTTTCTTCCAGGTGTGGTCTGAAAAAACATCAGCGAGTTCACACAGGGGAAAGACCATTCAAATGCTCTCACTGTGACCGAAAATTCATGTGTGCAGGTTCACTCAAATGGCATGTGCGCACACACACTGGGGAGCATCCCTACTGTTGCACTATTTGTGGGAAAACATCTGTCCAACATCTAGCAAGACACATGCGGATGCATGCAGGAGAGAAAAACTATTTATGTAGCATCTGTGGTAAGGCATTCCTTAGCTCAGGAGAACTGAGGCTGCATACACGATCACACACAGGAGAATGTCCCTACACCTGTAAACATTGTGGAAAGGGCTTCAAAGCATCATGCCATCTAACACTTCATATGCGATCTCACACAGGAGAGCGTCCATACCCCTGCACCCTGTGCACAAAACGTTTTACTACAACAAGAGGCCTTAAAAGACACATGCTTACTCACACTGGCGAAAAACCTCACCAGTGCTACAAGTGTGGGAAGAGATTTTCTGTAAGGGGAAATCTGAATACACATCTTAAAAGTCATAGATTTTAGGATGGGATTCTGCAGGAGCAGTCTCATAGAATTGACTTTAATTAAATAAAATATATACAATTTCATTAAATACTGAACAAGTTTTGTGATTAACTATTCCCTGTGCATTTTGTTTTGAACAACCTACAACCTGTGAACAATGTGAGGGGTTTATCAATATCCTGCCCATAATCACACTATACTGTTAATATGGTGAGTCCATGCCTCTAGATTCAAACTAGCCCAAGATGGACTATTAATAAGGAGTCTACCCTTACTCCTTAAGGTCCAAATATGTTATTTGCAGAGGTAGACTGGTTCTGGCAGCCAAATACTCTCAACTGCGATACGGTCCTAGAAACATAAAGCCCTTTACTTTCATATCATCAAAATAATTTCACAAATGCAAACTATACACTTACTTACTGTACACTGTTTTAACCAGCTTTATCACAGTTGCAGCAAGCAGTATTTTTCATTCACAACACGTTTCTGGCGGCGTTTTGTTACACACAGGTGTACAGTACATGCTAGATGGCTAATTAGCACAAGTGGTACCAATGTCTATCATAAACACGAAATGTAACATGGAGATATGGCCGTGTGGGAACCCTAAACATATACGGCTGCGTATCAATTTAACCTTTAGTTTTTTTGAAAACAATTTATCGCTGACATGAAAAAGTAGGTCTTGTGCTTCCAAACCCGTACCGCTTGCGACGCAAGTTAATGTTAAGACCGAGCCTCGGTCGGCTTAACAGAACTTCACGAAATTACTCTTATGTGTAATGGAACTTAGTCATGATCAAAGGCTAGATTCAACTCTACGTTCAAGGGCACATCATTTTTTTAAAGTAACAGTAATGCAATTATCACTTATGAATATTCAGAAACCATTTCAATATTGATGAATATATAATAATGTAAAGAGGACCTTTACTTGGAAGAAATTCGGCTTGTCACCAAAAGCACTCACAAACTTCTATCACCGCCTGGTACGGCAACTGCTCCGCCCACAAGCACTCCAGGGGGTAGTGAGGTCTGCACAACGCATCACCGGGGGCAAACTACCTGCCCTCCAGGACACCTACACCACCCGATGTTACAGGAAGGCCATAAAGATCATCACGGACAACAACCACCCGAGCCACTACCTGTTCACCCCGCTATTATCCAGAAGGCGAGGTCAGTACAGGTGCATCAAAGCTGGGACCGAGAGACTGAAAAACAGCTTCTATCTCAAGGCCATCAGACTGTTAAACAGCCACCACTAACATTGAGTGGCTGCTGCCAACACACTGACTCAACTCCAGCCACTTTAATAATGGGAATTGATGGGAAATGATGTAAAATATACCACTAGCCACTTTAAACAATGCTACCTAATATAATGTTTACATACCCTACATTATTCATCTCATATGAATACGTATATACTGTACTCTATATCATCTACTGCATCTTTATGTAATACATGTATCACTAGCCACTTTGTTTACATACTCATCTCATATGTATATACTGTATCTTGCCTATGCCGCTCTGTACCATCACTCATTCATATATCTTTATGTGTATATTCTTTATCCCCCTACACTTGTGTGTATAAGACAGTAGTTTTGGAATTGTTAGTTAGATTACTTGTTGGTTATTACTGCATTGTCGGAACTAGAAGCACAAGCATTTCGCTACACTCGCATTAACATCTGCTAACCATGTGTATGTGACAAATAAAATTTGATTTGATTTGATTTGGAAGGAAATGTTTTGCCCGGAAGTGATTGCCACGGCTTCAGGAAGAAGACGCTCTGGGGTATGAGCTTGTTTCATTCAATTTGTGTGACCTAACAAATGAATCTTTGTTTATAGTATGTAACATTTTCGACTGTGAAACGTTTTGACATTACAGTATTTTACGTCTCGACATTATAGTATTTTACGTCTCAAGACAACAACCGAAGTAAATTGATCCAAACATTTCAATGGTTATAGCCTATATTTCCCAGTGTCGCAACTACCTAGCTAACGTCACCTTGTTAATTAACTAGCTACGTGAACATGCAATAGTTTACTGTAGTTTATAATTCATCGTTATAAACATTGAACAATTGTAGTAAACCAGTTATGTTTTTATTAACTCACGCCCGCTAGCTAGCTATTACACACCTTACTTGCTAGCTAGTTAACGAGAACCCAAGGTGGTTTACACAGCCGGTCAATGTAATCCAATGGAGTTGGAGTCGTGAATAAAGGTTACTTGCTATCAACTGTTTTGTTAGCATGCATGCCGGTTAGTTAACTAACGTTAGCGCGTGGGAGATGTTGCCACTAATTGTCAGTCAGTGACAAGTAATAACTAACTAATGCTCTTCCTACACTTGATATAGGCCAAAACCCAATACAACATATTTGATGGTCATGTGTTTGTGTTTTCTGGTCGATTCAAAGTGAATGAGATGGCGACGAATGAGGCAAGCTGTGAACAACCACAGAAGCGAGGAACCAAAGACAAACCGAATGGATATTTTGCAGGTTGGTTGTGAAACTTCTCCAAGTGAACCAGCATTAGCCTGTGTTTATGGAAAACGGATTAACAATTTTACCAAGGAAGGAGAAGGGTTGTGTTGTTAAAGGTATGCAGCAATGCACAAATTGTTATCTTGGGAATTCTTCTTACAACGTTACAGTATTGCCAGAATGGTTCCCAAACAGTTGTGTACTTATTAATTCCATAGTTTAGAAAAAAAACTATTATACTTGATTCAAAGGTCTAGACTAGTGAACTCCACCATTTGCTAGTGTTATGTTCCTACTTAGGCCTAGACAAAGTGACATGACTTTATCAAAGGCTTATGCTAGCCTATGTCCATCAAATTAAGGGGATATTGCTATGGCTTTTTTTTTATACTAAGCTACTTTTATAGATTAATCTGACCTCACGTGTGTGCTCCTGTATCTACAGACTCTGTGGTCAGTGAGAGGAGGCAGAAAGATAGGGAGGAGCGTCTCGCTCTGGTGCTGTGGAGGCGGCCTATCATCACACTACACTACTTCCTCCTGGAAACCTTCATCACACTAAAGGAGTGGACATTAAAGTAAACCACCACTACTTGACAGTAAAACTATAAACCAACTGATTAGTTGAAAGCTGTCTCAGTTCTGTTGTGTTTAAAGTAACACTCTACCAGTCTAGCCATTTGGTAGCTGTATCAAACTGTTCCACTTCTTCCCCTCTGCAGGTTATGGCGACGAAGGGGGACAGTGTTCTTGTTCCTGGTGTTGTGTTCACTCTTCTCCCTTGCATACTCCACTGAGGGAGCACACCAGAAGGTAAGGAAGGAGATAAACAAACTCATCTCCTCTGTAATTTATTTATTTGGGATGGTTAAAGATAAGTAACTGTTTATTCAGATGCACTGCATTCCTGGAGGAAAGGTCACCTGAGGAGATGTGTTGTGCGATATTTTTTTACTTGATGCTCAGGCCAGTACTTTGGATGTATGTTGACCAATGTGTTATTATTGTGTAAATTGTTCACATTCCCTAATTTTCCATCACTATCCTTGGCATAGTTGAAGTCAGAAGTTTACATACACTTAGGTTGGAGTCATCAAAACACGTTTTTCATCCACTCCACGTACTTTGGTGCAAAAAGTGCAAATCAATCCCAGAAGAACAGCAAAGGACCTTGTGAAGATGCGGGAGGAAACAGGTACAAAAGTATCTATATTCACAGTAAAATGAGTCCTATATCAACATAACCTGAAAGGCTGCTCAGCAAGGAAGAAGCCACTGCTCCAAAACCGCCATAAAATAACCAGACTACGGTTTGCAACTGCACATGGGGATTGTACTTTTTGGAGAATTGTCCTCTGGTCTAATGAAACAAAAATAGAACTGTTTGGTCATAATGACCATTGTTATGTTTGGGGGAAAAAGGGTGAGGCTTGCAAGCCGACGAACACCATCCCAACTGTAAAGCACTGGGGTGGCAGCATCATGTTGTAGGGATGCATTGCTGCATGAGGGACTGGTGCACTTCACAAAATAGATGGCTTCATGAGGTAGGAAAATTAAATGATGTGGATATATTGAAGCAACATCACAAGACATCAGTCAGGAAGTTAAAGCTTGGTCGCAAATGGGTCTTCCAAATGGATATGGACCCCAAGCATACTTCCAATGTAGTGGCAAAATGGCTTAAGGACAACAAAGTCAAGGTATTGGAGTGGCCATCACAAAGCCCTGACCTCAATCCTATAGAAAATTTGTGGGCAGAGCTGAAAAGCGTGTGTGAGCAAGGAGGCCTACAAACCTGATTCAGTTACACCAGCTCTGTAAGGAGGAATGGGCCAAAATCCACCCAACTTATTGTGGGAAGCTTGTGGAAGGCTACGCGCAACGTTTGACCCAAGTTAAACCATTTTAAAGGCAATGCGACCAAATACTAATTGAGTGCATGTAAACTTCTGACCCACTGGGAATGTGATGAAAGAAATAAAAGCTGAAATCAATCACTCTCTACTATTATTCTGACATTTTACGTTCTTAAAATAGTGGTGATCCTATCTGAGCTAAGACAAGGACTTTTTACTAGGATTAAATGTCAGGAATTGTGAAAAACCGAGTTTAAATGTATTTGGCTAAGGTGTATGTAAACTTCCGACTTCAACTGTAAGTCTCCAATGTTTTCTCCTAGGGATTAATGTCTTGTGAAGTTGTGTGTTATTGCTCTTTGTCCATGCAAAAGCGTAAAGCTCTCTCTACGGTCTCCCCCCTCATGTCTGTTCTCATCTGCAGTATGTGCAGTACCTGGAGAAGAGGTTCCTGTGGTGTGCCTACTGGGTAGGTTTGGGCATCTTGTCCTCAGTAGGCCTTGGGACTGGCCTGCATACCTTCCTACTATACCTGGTAAGTAAGAGAACCACCCTTCCCTTGCCTGTCAGCTGTGACATCAAAAATGTAAGCTAACTTCTCTCACTCAGACATTGGAAAAGCCTGCTGTATCTCGGTAAATCAAATAAAAGTTTATTTGTCACGTGCGCTGAATACAACAGGTACCTTTCACCTTACAGTGAAATGCTTACTTACAGGCTCTAACCAATAGTGCAAAAAAGGTATTAGGTGAACAATAGGTAGGTAAAGAAATAAAACAACAGTAAAAAGACAGGCTATATACAGTAGCGAGGCTACATAAAGACACTGGTTAGTCAGGCTGATTGAGGTAGTATGTAGATATGGTTAAAGTGACTATGCATATATGATAAACGGAGAGTAGCAGCAGCGTGTAAAAATTGTTTTTTTTAAAGGGGGTTGGGGGGTACACAATGCAAATAGTCCGGGTAGCCATTTGATTACCTGTTCAGGAGTCTTATGTCTTGGGGGTAAAAACTGCTGAGAAGCCTTTTTGTCCTACACTTGGCACTCTGGTACTGCTTGCCATGCAGTAGTAGAGAGAACGGTCTATGGCTGGGGTCTTTGGCAATTTTTAGGGCCTTCCTCTGACACCGCCTGGTATAGAGGTCCTGGATGGCAGGCAGCTTAGCCCCAGTGATGTACTGGGCCGTACGCACTACCCTCTGTAGTGCCTTGCGGTCAGAGGCTGAGCAATTGCCGTACCAGGCAGTAATGCAACCAGTCAGGATGCTCTCGATTTTGCAGCTGTAGACCCTTTTGAGGATCTCAGGACCCATGCCAAATCTTTTTAGTTTCCTGAGGGGCCATAGGCTTTGTCGTGCCCTCTTCACGACTGTCTTTGTGTGTTAGGACCTTTCTAGTTTGTTGTTGATGTGGACACCAAGGAACTTGAAAGCTCTCAACCTGCTCCACTACAGCCCCGTCGATGAGAATGGAGGCGTGCTCAGTCCTCTTTTTCCTGTAGTCCACAATAGTATTTACTTTTTTTTTTGAGAACGCTGGTACAGTATGTGACTGGATGTTTTTGTGAGCCTGTTAGCTCTGCTTGTTGTTCCATAACTAGCACGATAGACCAACACAAAAATTGTAGTTGCGGTTTATTGGTTTACAGGCTTGTGCTTGTCCTCTGACCTAGAGGGACACATTTTGTGCACAGGCTATTTCCATCATTTGATTCACCACTGCCAGAAAATTAATACATATCCACAGTTTGTCCAGTGGGTGGCCTCATACATCCTATCTCATTCTTTCAGTGTGTTCCGTTTTCTATAGATCTGGTCCAAATAGAACTGCCATTCACCTCTGGGGCCCAGTTTTTCTATTTGGACTAAGTCTAAAAAACTTTTGATAAACTGGGCACAAAAGTCTGGGTCGCCATTTGATTAGCTGTTCGGGAGTCTTATGGTTTGGGGGTGGAAGCTATTTAGCTCTTGGACCTAGACTTGGCTCTCCGGTGCTGTTTGGTAGCAGGGAGAACCATCTGACTGGGGTGTCTGGAGTCTTTCACAATTTTTAGGGCCTTCCTCTGACACCGCATGGTATAGAGGTCCTGGATGTCAGATGGCTTGGCTCCGATGATGTGCTGGGCTATTTTATTTTTGAATCACTCTGACATTGCTGCAAATGCAATCGAAAATCAAACACTTCATAAGAGCCCTGGCATTCAGTTTGAGGGGAATATGATCACCTGTTGGGCAGCGAGAACCAGCTCCTCATAGCTGGGTGATGCATGGAATTAAATGTGTTCCTATAAGCCCATGTTGTGCAACATTTCTATAGGTTATGCAATTGTTTTCTCACGCAGTGTTTTGATGGTCTCCATTTAAAAAGAGGATCCAATCAGCTTTCTCTAGACTAGGCTGACTTTATTTCTCAACTTTCCTAATATTAAGCACATTGCTTCGCTTTACAACTGGAGGAGCCTACATGGCTGATATGAAAATGAAACGCCAGAAAGTGTCCTCCATTCGCTATTCAAGTGCATATGGATGACATGTCTTTATTTTTCTGCGTCTGTTCCGACACGTGCTTGATAATGACCCATTCTCAATCAACTATTTTCAGACATTGTTTAGTATACATGTAGACCAGATTAAATTGACAGTGTAATGGGTGAGAATATTGATTATCACTTGTGAATGATGCCCGGCGTGTGGAGTCTAAGGCAAATTATAGTCCCATGCATCATGTATCCTAGTCCATAGGCCTATATGTTTTGATAAGGTTTGTGTCACAACTAGTGGCCAAATGTCTAAGCATAGCCTTTAGCCTACAGAGTTGTGAAACATGTAATTTATCATTGCAGTCATTGCACAATCGAGTTTGAAAACAGAGTTTTGACTGGCCAATATTTAAGAGGATCCCAGCTTTCTTGTGCTACTATATTTATTGCTCAACTCTTAAATTGTAATCACATTAAACCTCTTATAACTGGCGTAGCTTACCTGGCATATTATAAATGGAACTGAGGGAAGCGCTTCCTCTGTTCGCTATTCAAGTGCAGGCTGCTTTTTTTGGGGGGGGGGGGGCTATTCAAAAATAATATATATACATTTCACACATGCACAGAGTGTACAAAACATTACGAACACCTGCTCTTTCCATGCGACTGCCCAGGTGAAAGCTATGATCCCTTATTGGTGTCACATGTTAAATCCACCTAAATCAGTGTAGATGAAGGGTAGGAGGCTGGTTAAAGAAGGATTTTTAAGCCTTGAGACAATTGAGACATAGATTGTGTATGTACTGTGTATTCAGACCCCTTGGCTTTTTCTACATTTTATGTTACAGCCGAATTCTAAAATTGATAACTAAAAATCCATCTACACAAAATACCCCATAATGACAAGGTAAAAACACGTCTTTAGAAATATTTGCAAATGTATTAAAAATAAAGATACCTTCTTTACATATTCAGACCCTTTGTTATCAGACTCAAAATTGAGCTCGGATGCATCCTGTTTCCATTGATCATCCTTGAGATGTTTGCACAACTTGATTGGAGTCCACCTGTGGTACATTCAATTGATTGGACATGATTTGGAAAGCACACACCTGTCTATATAAGGTCTCACAGTTGACAGTGCATGTCAGAGCAAAAACCATGCCATCAGGTCGAAGGAATTGTCTGTAGTGTTCCGAGACAGGATTGTGTCGAGGCACAGATCTGGGGACATTTCTGCATTTCTACCAAAACATTTCTGCAGCATTGAAGATCCCCAAGAACACAGTTGCCTCCATTTTTAAATGGAAGAAGTTTGGAACCACCAAGACTCTTCCTTGAGCTGAGCAATCGGGGGAGAAGGGCCTTGGTCAGGGATGTGACCAAGAACCTGATGGTCACTCTGACAGAGCTCTAGGGTTCCTCTGTGGAGATGGGAGAACCTTCCAGAAGGACAACCATCTCTGCAGCACTCCACCAATCAGGCCTTCATGGTAGTGTCCAGATGGAAACCACTTGTTGTTAAAAGGCACATGAAAGGGGGATACCTAGTCAGTTGTACAACTGAAGTGTATTCCGCATTTAACCCAACCCCTCAATCAGAGCGGTGCGGGGGCTGCCTTAATCGACATCCACGTCTTCGGCGAAAGCCTGCTTGGAGTTTGCCAAAGGGCACCTAAAGGACTCTGGCCATGAGAAACAAGATTAGCTGGTGTGATGAAACTGAGATTGAACTCTTTGGCCTGAATGCCAAGTGTCACGTCTGGAGAAACGTGGCACCATACATATGGTGAAGCATGGTGGTGGCAGTATCATGCTGTGTGATGTTTTTCAGCGGCAGGGACTGGGAGACTAGTCAGGATCAAGGGAAAGATGAACAGAGCAGTGTACAGAGATCCTTGATGGAAAAACTGCTTCAGAGCGCTCAGGACCTCAGACTGGGATCAAGGTTCACCTTCCAACAGGACAATGACCCTAAGCACACAGCAAAGAACACGCAGGAGTGGCTTCGGGACAAGTCTCGAATGTCCTTGAGTGGCCCAGCCAGAGCCCGGACTTGAACCCGATCGAACATCTCTGGAGAGACCTGAAAATAGATGTGCAGTAACCTGACAGAACTTGAGAGGATCTGCAGAGAAGAATGGGAGAAACTCTCCAAATTAAAGGTGTGCCAAGCTTGTAGCGTCATACCCAAGAAGACTTGAGGCTGTAATCACTGCCAAATGTGCTTCAACAAAGTACTGAGTAAAGGGTTTGAATACTTATGTAAATGTGATATTTGTTTTTACATTTGCAAAAAAAAAAAACATTTTGCTTTGTCATGAGGTATTGTGTGTAGATTGAGGGGGTAAAAACAATTTAATCAATTTCAGATTAAGGCTGTAACGTAACAATGTGGATATTGTCAAGTGGTCTGAATACTTTCCGAATGCACTGTTTTCTTGTGCTTCTCAGAATACATCGCTCCCTCCTCCGTGCGCACAGTGGGGAGAGGTAGTGAGTCGGCAGCCGGCAGGGACCAACAATGCGTAGGCTATTACTGTTGACCAAATAATAGTTTTAGAACAATCTATATGAACGTTGTGTAGCAAAATCACAGAATTACCAATGTAAGCAAAATGCTTCGGTAAGAAGGCGATGTCTGTAATTTTTGGTTTATCATCCCAGCTCTAGTGTGTCTCAACTGTCCATGTTCAGTTGAATTAAGGAATGCCCATCCATCCTCTGGCTCTCAGGGTCCACACATAGCATCAGTCACCCTGGCTGCGTACGAGTGTGGTTCTACAGACTTCCCCGAGCCCCCCTACCCAGACCAGATCATCTGCCCAGAGGCAGGAGGAATGGAGGGCAGCATCTCACTCTGGTCCATCATCTCAAAGGTCCGGCTGGAGGCCTGTATGTGGGTGAGGAAACATGTCTTTATTCAACTAAAGTCTAGGTTCATCGTTCTAGTGAACTCTATGGGGCGGTTTCCTGGACACAGATTAAGCCTTGTCCTGGACAACAAAAAACACACGCTTAATGGATAATGTCCATTAAAAAGTTTTTTTTATTTTGAAATTGTTCTAGACTTAATCTGTTCCTTGGGAAACCAGTCCTTTTGGGTTTAGAACAATAAGGGCATCTTTAGTGCTCAAAATTGGTTGACATCACGTCTCAACTATGACATCCACCATAGAGCTATGCCTGACTCTGGTATGAATCGGTGCTAAGCTAACCCTGTGTGTGACTGTCTCTCCAGGGTGCAGGCACAGCCATTGGGGAGTTGCCGCCCTACTTCATGGCTCGAGCAGCCAGGCTATCTGGAGCAGACCCAGATGACGAAGACTATGAGGAGTTTGAGGAGATGCTGGGGCAGGCAGAGACTGCTCAGGTGAGTGGGGGACTCTGTTTTCCCCTCTTGAGTATAGTAGCCTGCCCCTTGAATGCCCCATTCCATCTAAATCCTGTGGAGTCCTAAATACTCTCATTCAGTCTTTGATTTTTGGGTTTGACTCTACTTAACTGTCCATCACTATCTACGGACTTCTCTCTGGCCTGTGATTGGCCTCCAGTTATCACATGACTTCTCTGAAAGCCCCTCCCACCATTTCCAGTAAGGTCATTGCTTGTGGAGTGAGTCACGGTGAAACAAGCTCCCCTGTAATCATCCCAGAGGCATTTATCTTCATGATCCTTTCATTTGAGGGGCAGGCAATGTGAACAGGCTACTGACAACATGACTGCCCCTTGGGGGGGGTAACAGTGCATTCGGAAAGTATTCAGACCCCTTGACTTTTTCCACATTGTCACGTTACAGCCTTATTCTATCATTTTTTCCCCCTCATCAATCTACACAATGACAAAGCAAAAATACGTTTTTAGAAATGTTTGCAAATATTTTGTGACTTTACTTCATTAATCTGATGACTGTCATTTAATCAAATGTTTAATTGTTGCTAGATTTAAATAAAAATAGTCTTATTTTTTTAATCATGTAACGAATTAACTCATTAGGATTTGGGGCATCATGGAACAAGTTGTTTAGCATTACCATCTCCTGAATTAAACTGTAAAGGTCTAACTATAACATCAATAAACAGTCATCTTATTAATCATTACCTCTTATCAAATATTCATTCTTAAACGATCGTGACCTTGGATCTGCAAAAAAAACTGCTTTACGCATTATTCAGTACTACACAAATTGGTTTAATCATTTTTATTTACTATCTAACTATATAATAACACAGAATACACACACTTATGAGACAAAGCTCCCTAGTGGGCTGAAAGATATGATGGCTTGTTACAACATAATGGTGGGGGGGTGAAAAAGGCACACTTAACGTTGATTTCAGATTTCCTATTATTTGGTCCATCCAGTTTAATAACATCACAAAATGGAAAGCAATATTACATTCGTTTTCCATAGTTCCCCACTGACCATTTCCCACATCGTTATGTTAGAAATAGCGTTCCGTTGTTCACTTTCTGGATGTTAGAGTTTTGGGCGGGCAATAGTTTCTGAACAGACATTCTTTTGGTTGATACTAAAGAGCAAGAGAGCCCACTCTGACTTCATTTAGCTGTCACCCCCTTGCGGGTGGGAGAGGGTTTGGTTATTGTCAGCCATTGTCAAGCTGCTCTGACCCATTGTGATCCTCACAGGACAGTCATTACAAATAATAAAAAACACATATTTACATAGTGGGGCAAAAAAGTATTTAGTCAGCCACCAATTGTGCAAGTTCTCCCACTTAAAAAGATGAGGCCTGTAATTGTCATCATACTTCAACTATGACAGACAAAATGAGGGAAAAAAATCCAGAAAATCACATTGTAGCATTTTTTATGAATTTATTTGCAAATTATGGTGGAAAATAAGTTTTTGGTCACCTACAAACAAGCAAGATATCTGGCTCTAGCAGACCTGTAACTTATTCTTTAAGAGGCTCCTCTGTCCTCCACTCGTTACCTGTATTAATGGCACCTGTTTGAACTTGTTATCAGTATAAAATACACCTGTCCACAACCTCAAACAGTCACACTCCAAACGCCACTATGGCCAAGACCAAAGAGCTGTCAAAGGACACCAGAAACAAAATTGTAGACCTGCACCAGGCTGGGAAGACTGAATCTGCAATAGGTAACCAGCTTGGTTTGAAGAAATCAACTGTGGGAGCAATTATTAGGAAATGGAAGACATACAAGAGCACTGATAATCTCCCTCGATCTGGGGCTCCATGCAAGATCTTACCCCGTGGGGTCAAAATGATCACAAGAACGGTGAGCAAATATCCCAGAACCACACGGGGGGGACCTAGTGAATGACCTGCAGAGAGCTGGAACCAAAGTAACAAAGCCTACCATCAGTAACACACTACGCCGCCAGGGACTCAAATCCTGCAGTGCCAGACGTGTCCTCCTGCTTAAGCCAGTACATGTCCAGGCCCGTCTGAAGTTTGCAAGAGAGCATTTGGATGATCCAGAAGAAGATTGGGAGAATGTCATATGGTCAGATGAAACCAAAATATAACTTTTTGGTAAAAAGTCAACTCGTCGTGTTTGGAAGACAAAGAATGCTGAGTTGCATCCAAAGAACACCATACATACTGTGAAGCATGGGGGTGGAAACATCATGCTTTGGGGCTGTTTTTCTGCAAAGGGACCAGGACGACCGATCCGTAAAAGGAAAAAATGAATGGGGCCATGTATCGTGAGATTTTGAATGAAAACTTCCTTCCATCAGCAAGGGCATTGAAGATGAAACGTGGCTGGGTCTTTCAGCATGACAATGATCCCAAACACACCGCCCGGGCAACGAAGGAGTGGCTTCGTAAGAAGCATTTCAAGGTCCTGGAGTGGCCTAGCCAGTCTCCAGATCTCAACCCCATAGAAAATCTTTGGAGGCAGTTGAAAGTCCGTGTTGCCCAGCAACAGCCCCAAAACATCACTGCTCTAGAGGAGATCTGCATGGAGGAATGGGCCAAAATACCAGCAACAGTGTGTGAAAACCTAGTGAAGACTTACAGAAAATGTTTGACATCTGTCATTGCCAACAAAGGGTATGTAACAAAGTATTGAGAAACTTTTGTTATTGACCAAATACTTATTTTCCACCATAATTTGCAAATAAATTCATTAAAAATCCTATATGATTTCCTGGATTTTTTTTCTCATTTTGTCTGTCATAGTTGAAGTGTACCTATTACCGATTACAGCATCGAGTCGTCTTGGGTATGACACTACAAGCTTGGCACGCCTGTATTTGGGGAGTTTCCCCTATTCTTCTCTGCAGATCCTCAAGTTCTGTCAGGTTGGATGGGGAGCGTCGCTGCACAGCTATTTACAGGTCTCTTCAGAGATGCTCGGTCGGGTTCAAGTCCAGGCTCTGGCTGGGCCAAAAGGACATTCAGAGACTTGGCCCGAAGCCACTCCTGCGTTGTCTTGGCTGTGTGTTTAGGGTCATTGTAAGGTATTTCTGTAGAGACCTGAAAATAGCTGTGCAGCAATGTTCCCCATCCAACCTGACAGAGCTTGAGAGGACCTGCAGAGAAGAATGGAAGAAACTCTCCAAATAAAGGTGTGCCAAGCTTGTAGAGTCATACCCAAGAAGAGTTGAGGATGTTATCGTTGTCAAAGGTGCTTCAACAAAATACTGAGTGAAGGGTCTGAATAGTTATGTAAATTAGATTTTTTTTAATATATACATTTGCAAATCTAAACCTGTTTTTGCTTTGTCATTATGGGGTATTGTGTGTCGATTGAGGGGATGAAAACAATTTACTAAATTTTAGAATAAGGCTGTAACATAACAAAATGTTGTTTTTTTTCACCCTCAACATGAAACCACAATATTGCACCCCCCTTTGTAGTGTGTATCAATCAGATCAAATGAGTTCAATAGCTCTCTGCCAACAACTCTTGACTTGGATTTTTACCAGAGCTTCTAAAATAGATCAAAGGAAAAGATAATAGCCCGTCTGATTAGCATGTGCTATACCACATGAATTCTTTATCAAGTAACTCCTTTTTCAGAATTACATTAGACTTTTGCTTTTTATTTTGGTTATACTGTATCATTATTGATATTATTGTAGAAGTTGTTTAATGTGTGAAGCATACATTTCTATTTGATTGTAAACTGAATGATGTTTTCAGGATTTTGTTACTCGAGCAAAACTGGGAGTGCAGAACATGGTGCAGAAAGTGGGATTCTTTGGGATTCTAGCCTGTGCCTCGGTAAATCCAAAACTACATCGCAGGCAACCTTTTGACTTGACTTGCACTCTTATCTTATACTGTTTTAAAGTTTAGGCCTTTGTTATTAAAGCGCATCACTGAATATTGTACACTCATGGCTGAAAGTATGTGGACACCCCTTCCAATTAGTGGATTCAGCTATTTCAGCCACACCTTTGCTAACAGGTGTACATCACACACAACCATGCAATCTCCATAGACAAACATTGGCAGTATAATGGCCCGTACTGAAGAGCTGTGACTTTAAACGTGGCACCGTCATTTGATGCCACTTTTCCAACAAGTCAGTTCATCAAATTTCTGCCATGCTAGAGCTACCCCAATCAACTGTAAGTGCTGTTATTGTGAAGTGGAAACTTCAGGAGCAACAACAACTCAGCCGTGAAGTGGTAGGCCACAGAACGGGACTGCTGAAGTGCGTAGCTCGTAAAAATTACCTGTCCTCGGTTGCAACACTCACTACTGTATTCCAAACTGCCTCTGGAAGCAACATCTGCAGCAATAACTGTTCATCGGGAGATTCATGAATTTGGTTTCCATGGCCGAACACAAGCCTAAGATCACTATGTGCAATGCCAAGCATCGGCTTGAGGGGTGTAAAGCTCGCCGCCTATGGATTCTGGAGCAGTGAAAACGCTTTCTGGAGTGATGAATCACGCTTCACCATCTGGCAGTTCCAACGGACGACTCTGGGTTTGGCGGATGCCAGGGGAACGCTACTTGCTCCAATGCATAGTGCCAACTGTAAAGTTTGGTGGAGGAGCAATAATGGTCTCTGGCTGTTTTTCATGGTTCAGTCTAGGCCCCTTAGTCCCAGTGAAGGGAAATCTTAACGTTACACCATACAATGACATTCTAGACGATTCTGTGCTTCCAACAAGTGGCAACAGTTTGGGGAAGGCCCATTCCTGTTTCAGCATGAGAATGCCACCATGCACAAAGCAAGTTCCATTCAGAAAAGGTGTGGAGATCGGTGTGGATCTCAACCCATCAAACACTTTTGGGATGAATTGGAACACTGACTGTGAGCCAGGTCTAATCGCCCAACAGTGCCCGACCTCACTAATGCTCTTGTGTGAATGGAAGCAAATCCCCGCAGTAATGTTCTAACATCTAGCGAGTAGCCGTCCCAGAAGAGAGGAGGCAGTTATAGCAGCAAAGGGGGGACCAACTCCATATTAATGCCCATGATTTTGGAATGAGTTGTTTGACGAGCAGGGGTCCACATACTTTTGGCCATGTAGTGTATTTTTGTTACAATGACGTTATTACAATGAAGGTAGAATTCGAATGCACTCTATTACAGGATATATTTTGACATGTTAAGACCTGTCTTTCAGATCCCTAATCCTCTGTTTGACCTTGCTGGTATAACATGTGGACACTTCCTGGTACCATTTTGGACCTTCTTTGGAGCGACTCTTATTGGGAAAGCCATCATCAAGATGCACATACAAGTAAATATTTTAGTTGTACTTAATTCTGTGTTTTTGAAGTACTTTTAGTGCTACTATTGAAGACTATTCCAGATGAAATGAGTATGGAGAGCACTTTAATGAGAACCATTGCTTTTTGTAAACCAGATCAAACTCTTAGTTTTCGGCTGTATTGTTGAGTCTGCCACGGTGACTAATCTACTCCCAGACGGTGCGAGACTGACTGTGTCTCTGAGTTGTGGTGGTGAGAGCTGAGCCGTCTAACCAGACCAATCCATCTGTGGTACCAGCCAGTGATCTCACCAGTTCTGACAAAGCCCTACAGGGTTGAGGAGGACCAGGGTCCGGGGGATGCTTTGTTTTTTCTCCTCAGACCTCAAGGGTCTTTTACTGTCCAGACTTGGCTGGGATGGCATGTGTCACCGTGTTCAAAGCAGACATAGGATATATCCCCCACCTCGGTGCAGATGATGACTCAGGTTTTCACTGTGTCTGTCTGAGACTGATCACTAATCACCCAGTTGGTTAATTTGTCTCCCCACAGAAACTGTTTGTTATCATAACGTTCAGCAAGCACATAGTGGAACAGATGGTGTCTCTGATCGGGTGAGTATGTGTCTTTGTTAATGTATGCGTATAGATGAAGAGGTGCTTTGCCCGGTTAGCATCCTTCCTCTGTGCTTTAATGGGGGCAGGGCTCCACACTTTTTGTTTCTCCTTTTGTTACGTAATAATCACATCACAATATCAAACAATTACTCGGATCAGAATTGGATCAGAGGCCAAAGTTGGAATAATATTCTAATCTGTTTTTAATCTACTTTTTTTTTTAAGTCTACATGTCAAAGTGTATGTGATATGCATGTTGGGATGAGTTGGACCACAGAGAGAAGGAAAAGCACCCAACAAGTGCTCAGCATATGTGAGAACTACTTCAAGATGGTTGGAAATGCATTCCAGGTGTAGCTGGTTGAGAGAATGCTAAGAGTTTGCAAAGCTGTCATCAAGGCAAAGGGTGGCTACTTTGAAGAATCTCAAATATAAAATATATTTTGATTTGTTTAACACTTTGGGTTACTACATGATTCCATGTGTTATTTCATAGTTGATGTCTTCACTATTATTCAACAATGTAGAAAATAAAAATAAAAATCTATACATAGAAAAACCCTGGAGTGAGTAGGTGTCCAAACATTAGATTGATACTGTAAATTTGCAGCGGTTGAATGAATTTAGGATTATACGTTTGAAACCAGTTTTGCTGATGGTTTGATCATTCTCATTCTGAACAAATGGCATCAAAAGCATAACATCAAAGTCAGATGTGTGTGTTTTGCCCCCTCCATTAAGGGTATTTCCCTTACACAGAAACTAATCCCCCACATAGGTGGTCAGCCAGCCTTGTGGGGTCTTCTCAGATGGAATGTCTTCTGTTCTGACTCACAGCAGTTTAGCTTTGACTGCACCAGAATCTGCTCGACAGCAGCCGGGAAACAAAATAACTGCAGGGTTTATTTAAGAACAATAAATCACTTCCATATTACACATCTAACAACTTCCTTGGCTCTTTCTTCTCACAATTTTTTTATCATTAACAAATCTAATTTAAAATCGTACTCGCAACTAATGATTTTATTTAACTGGGCAAGTCGAACAAATTCTTATTTACAATGATGGCCAAACCCTCCCCTAACCCGGACGATGCTGGGCCAATTGTGAGCCGCCCTATCAGTTTATAGTGACGTCTTATTCACAGTTAAAATTAGTTGCATGAGAAAGAACCCTTGCTTGCTACCATTGCAATTGACTGGTCTGACTCGCTATGAGGTTACACTGGTGCTTGAATGCTGAATTGGGACTTTTTGTAATTGTAGCAGTTTGTTTCAGTCAGTTAGCCTGGGAATGGGCTTGCCATATATATATATATATATATAATTTTTTTTTTTTTTTAAACCTTTATTTAACTAGGCAAGTCAGTTAAGAACAAATTCTTATTTTCAATGACGGCCTAGGAACAGTGGGTTAACTGCCTGTTCAGGGGCAGAACGACAGATTTGTACCTTGTCAGCTCGGGGGTTTGAACTTGCAACCTTCCGGTTACTAGTCCAACGCTCTAACCACTCTAACCACTAGGCTACCCTGCCGCCCCCTTTCTTAAGATCAGCGATTACAGTTGACTAACTTTTCTACTCCTGATAGTAAATAGTCTTGAAACGGTTTAGTCAAGTTTTAAATGTGGAAGTTTATATTAACACCTGAATTAAAACTAAACTCTGATTGTATTTATATTCTATTTAAATATGGTTGTGATACATTGATTAGACTATAGCAATTATTCTTGGTATAGTGCAGTCAACTACAAATGATTGTGGATTTATTAAGGTACAAGTTATAGTACCTCATGGTCTGATGGTTCTCTTCCAGTCAAATTGTCTGCATTCTCTAACTATAATCTTAAGAGCACCTAAGAACTGGGTGACCCACAGTGATCTAATCCTTTGTGCTATCTCCCATATATGGACAGTCATATTGATGAACACGCCTAGTTTGTTCTGTTTCCACCCATAAGGCTGTGATGACAGCATATTGAGTCACTTCCTGGTTATTGGGCTCAGACTGGTTTCCTATAGGAACCGCCGGGATAAATAAGAACGATGGGGAGGACTGCCTCGCTTCATTCTGCTGCGTGCTCCCAGTAACTACACTTGCAGTGTGAACTCCCAGCTAGAAGCCTAACTAGAAATGGAAATGGAACTCTCAACATCCTGAGCAATGGACTGTTCTCTTTAAACCCTGGTCCTATGGCCCAAGGGTTCCCTCTCCACAGCCTAATTCTTTTACCATGTGAAGGGATACTGCTGGTATGGTAAGTACTCTGGGATATAATCATGTCTCTGTCTTTGCCTCTCTCTTCCCCTCCTCTCATCTCCCCTGCCTGTGGATGTCCTTGCCCTGCCACTGTGTCAGGTCTCTGCCGAGGGTAGGTCCCTCCATACAGAAGCCCTTCAGTGAGTACCTGGAGGCGCAGAGGAGTAAACTCCACCACCACACCGGAGAAGGCACCCCGGCGGTAAGAGCACTACTACCATCATCCATCCTTTCTATGTTGAGACAAAGCATGTGATTTTATTGATTGGCAAGATTATACAAATTGTAATGTGTTAGTGTCCATAGAGTAATATTCCTCTGTATGCATGTCTCTGCAGAGTGAGAACTGGCTGTCGTGGGTCTTTGAGAAGGTGGTTCTGGTCATGGTCTGTTACTTTATCTTCTCTATCATCAACTCCATGGCTCAGAGCTACGCCAAGCGACGACAACGGAGTCAGCAGCAGCGATACTCTGAGGAGAAAACCAAGTGACGAGACTCTCAGCTCTGATCACAAACTAACCTCGCCCTCTTCCATTCTTAAGAGGCTGAACTGACACTATTCTGTGTTTGCTTACGGATGTATGTGCTGTTTTTGTCCCTCTTATGGTTTTGTAGTTTCCCCTCATTTGTGTAACTTGTGTGATTTTAATAATATAATGATAGGATATGAGCAGTGAAGCAGCAGTTGGATGTCAACTTTTTGCTGGCAGCTATACCAGCTGTGATGCCTTATGCAAGGTGGAGGGTCCTACTTCCATTGAACACAGTTCTTAATCACGACTTGATTTGTACATTTTTCACTGTATGGATGGACTCTATGCTGATATGATGCTAAGGATGTTTTCAGGGTTACATTTTTCTTGCGTTTTTGTCCTGTTGATCAGAAATAGGCCATCTGTCATTCGCGTTTCTTGGATTTGTTTGAAATTCAAGTTTGCAATTGGAAATAGCAATATCAAGTCGTCTCAACATGTTATTGATAGTTTGCACATCCTGGAAATATTCTTTGGGCGGTATGTATGCACATGCATTTAGAATGATCTGGACAAACTAACTTGAACCAAAACAGAACTTACATTACACTCAGCTAACTTGGTGTTATTTTTATTCTGTACATTTACTGAGTCTTTGATCAGAATATATAAAATGCCTAAATCATTTTTCTTGTTTCCATGTCTGAGTTTTTCCATCTATTTTACTCTTTGTAGGTCTAACTATGTAAACAATTGCTCCCATTCTTGTAACCTTGCCCCATGTTATTGTATAAAGCATCTTCTACTGTTGAGTTAATGATGCTTAGGCAATCAGACCACCAGGACAGGAAACAATGCTTGAATCTCTGAGAACTAACATCCAAAAGGTAAGTGTCAAGATTCTCCAATAGCAATCCGGATGCTTATATATTGTTGCAGGTGTTGTACTCCATCTCCCATCCTGTCAGATAGCTTATCAGACTGGTGTTGACTGTTTGAATCACATGGCGACAACGGTCTGTAAGCTGTCTGAAGTTCTGGGTATTAACCATCTGAAGACTGCCTTCTTTTTACCAGAGTCAAACTTTCAATCATGTGTTAATTTCAGTACGTTTGATTTGATCCGTCAGCTACCAAACAACGTTCCAACAGACATTTGTATGGCATCATGGCTATTGTGTGAATTTGTAAGGAATCTGTTGTCTTATCTGAAAAATCATGCTGTCTTCAATAAATCGCCTTGTTCATATAAAATGTTTTTATACCCCTCAAATGTACATATTCATTCAACATGACTCCTTTGACCATTACACACATGTCCTCTACTTGTACCAATCTCCTGTTCTTAACATGCCAATATAGTATCACCTCTGCAAGTCAATTGGCTTAGGCAGGAATACAATATGATTGCGCTTTGTCTGCAATGCATGTTTTATAGGCAATGTTCAGAGAACACATTCACAGTAAACGCTGCATATGATGACTATCGGAAATGACCTTTAAAGTGCATTGTCCAAATCTGCGGTCGGATTGAATCCCAAACAGTATTTTACTTGTCCAAAATTGACTGTCGCTAGAGATTACATGTTCAGGAAATCTTCCTCCGAGATCCCAAACTTAGTGTACAGATGAATGTAGGCCCTGTGGAAGCAGAGACACCATATCAATATGTGGAAACCCAATAGCCTGGGAATGAGGCAGTTCAGAACAGTAAAATGCCATTACCAATCTTTTTGCAATGATTGACAATGACTCATGCTGTTGGAAAACATAAAAATAAGTGAGCATGCATGCCTTTTAAACATTTTTTTTTTTACATTATGTGCCTAACCTTACCTGGATCAAACATTATTCTAAGCTATCCGCCCCATGTGGTCCAGAGGCCTCAGCAGAGCCTGGCTGTTGCTGACCAGTGTAGGAGATGTATACTTGTTAAAGGGGACTGGGTTTTTCCACATGCTGAAAGCCAGGGGTTATATAGGGTCGGATCCTGAAATCCACCTATAGATATAAAAACATTTGAAAGGAGTGTTGGATTCTAGAATGAATCAACCAGTATCTATTAATGTCTATTGTCCCATAATAGTTAGACAGCTAGGTAAGAGACCAGTACATATCTTTGCTCTGTTCACATCCTTCCCCCGCAATATGAGCAGGTGGGGGAGGTCTTGTCTGTGACTCCTGGTCCTCTCTACCCCTTCAGGCTGGAGAGAGTGGGCTCGCACCTGCCAGTCGATGCCTGAAAAATAACAATCCTCAGAGCATTAACATGAATATCTGGACATGGAACAGTGAACACGATGTAGAAGCTAGCTTATACTAACTATATTGTACAAACATGGCTACACACAAAAAAAAACAATCAATATACAGTACCAGTCAAAGTATGGACACCTACTCATTCAAGGGTTTTTATTTTGACTATTTTCTACATTGTAGAATAATAGTGAAGACATCAAAACTATGAAATAACACATGGAACCATGCAGTAACCAAAAGTGTAAAACAAATTAAAATATATTTTATATTTGAAATTCTTCAGAGTAGCCACCATTTGCATTGATGACAGCTTTGCAAACTCTTGGCATTCTCTCAACCAGCTTCACGAAGAATGCTTTTCCAAAACTCTTGAAGGAGTTCCCACATATGCTGAGCACTTGTTGGCTGTTTTTCCTTCAGTCTGCGGTCCAACTCATCCCAAACCAACTCAACTGGGTTGAGGTTGGGTGATTGTGGAGGCCAGGTTATCTGATGCAGCACCATCACTCTACTCTCCTTGGTCAAATAGCCCTTACACAGCCTGGAGGTGTGTGTTGAAAAATAAATGATAGTCCCACTAAGCACAAATCAGATGGAATGGCTTACTGCTGCAGAATGCTGTGGTAGCCATGCTGGTTAAGTGTGCCTTGAATTCTATATAAATTACTGACAGTGTCAGCAGCAAAGCACCATTATTACACCTCTATGCATCACAGTGGGAACCACATGCGGAGATCATCCGTTCACCTACTCTGCGTCTCACAAAGACACGGCGGGTGGATGCACATATGCATGCACCACATAAATCTCAAATTAGCACTCATGAAGGCTTATTTCACGCAGATAGCCCTAACCCAAATAGAGCTATCTTCTGTACACCACCCCTACCTTGTCACAACACAAGTGATTGGCTCAAATGCATGAAGGAAAGAAATTCCACAAATTACAGTGCCTTGCAAAAGTATTCATCCCCCTGCCGTTTTTCCCATTTTGTTGCATTACAACCTGTAATTTAAATAGATTTTTATTTGGATTTCATGTAATGGACATACACAAAATAGTCACACAAATCAAATGGAAAAGTGGTGCATGCATGTGTTCACCCCCTTTGCTATGAAGCCCCTAAATCAGATCTGGTGCAAGCAATTACCTTCAGAAGTCACAACATTAGTTAGATTACACACAGGTGGACTTTATTTAATAAGTGTCACATGATCTCAGTATGTTTCCACCTGTTCTGAAAGGCCCCAGAGTCTTCAACACCACTAAGCAAGCGGCACCACCAAGCAAGCGCCACCATGAAGACCAAGGAGCCCTCCAAACAAGTCAGGGACAAAGTTGTGGAAAAGTTCAGATCAGGGTTGGGTTATAAAAAAATATCAGAATAAACTTTGAACATCCCACGGAGCACCATTAAATCCATTATTAAAAAATGGAAAGAATATGGCACCACAACAAACCTGCCAAGAGAGGGCCGCCCACCAAAACTCATGGACCAGGCAATGAGGACATTAATCAGGGAGGCAACAAAGAGACCAAAGATAACCCTGAAAGAGCTGCAAAGCTCCACAGCGGAGTTTGGAGTATCTGTCCATAGGACCACTTTAAGCCGTACACTCCACAGAGCTGCGCTTTACGGAAGGGGGGCCAAAAAAGAATCCATTGCTTAAAGGACAAAATAAACAAACACATTTGCTGTTCGCCAAAACGCATGTGGGAGACTCCCCAAACATATGGAAGAAGGAAAACGCTCATGTCTGGCGCAAATCCAACACCTCTCATCACCCTGAGAAAACCATGGTGGCAGCTAATGTTGGCTAACTGGCTTGCTAGGTTCAGTTTGTTTTGTAGTGATGTCTGTCATTGTGAGATTTTTTTATTATTCTTCACCTCAGCACCATTAGCTATTGTCATGAGAATATTCAACCCCAATGATAATAACTAACAATCAATAGCTTTTTTCCAATTCCCAAGGTTTGTAAGACCATGGGTTTAATAATAATTAGGCAAAGACTCAGCTTATGCAAAAGGTTAGTACAGTTTATTCACGAAAACGTTCTGAAGGCATCCATTTTATACCTTGCTCCTTACTTACGCACATACTTTCACACAAACAGTAGATATCCTACGCACATACATACACACAAACACTTGTATCCTTCTCCAGAGTTCTCACCACTGTGTATCACTACCCAGCCGACAGTTCCATTCCCCCGAGATTAGAGAAACCTTGAGAAGTACTCCCTGTCCTATCATAAGTTTCTCAGAGTTCTAGCCAGGTTGGGTCAAACACAGTTGAATTGTTTTCGGTATTTTCTTAGGCACACACTGTCTCGCCTATACTTCTAACTTCTAAATGGTAAGTCTTAACTTGTCCTATGCACACACAATCATAAGAATTCTAGTCTTATGATTTAAATACATTTCACTCCATTATACAGTGACAGGGTAGAATACTTTTAGTCATTATCTTAATAACTTTACCTTTAAGATATAAATAATGTAGTCAATATCTTACCATTACCTTAAACATATGAATTTCTATTATATCAGCTATGTATTTGACTGCAATTGTATATATCCAACTAGTTAGCAACTAGTCATAGTGTACCTTGTTTGTTTACAACTTGATGCTTGGCTAGGTAGCTAGGTAGTTATGGCTAACTTTTTAGGCCAACAATATCATGAGTCAGCCTATGATTATGTCTACAGTATTGTTTCCTTCAGTGAGCATTCCTATTGCCAAAGCTGTCAACTACAACTCACGAATCTACTGAGTTTCACAAGTCCTCATTGTAGTATTATGTGGTACTACTACTCCCTTATGGATAGAACTTTAAGCAGGGTAACCAGATAAGTGTACGTAATATCAACTATAGGCTACTAGTTATAAAAAAAATGTATTTCACCTTTATTTAACCAGGTAGGCCAGTTGAGAACAAGTTCTCATTTACAACTATAACCTGGCCAAGATGAAGCAAAGCAGTGCGACAAAAACAACAATACAGAATTACACATGGGATAAACAAACATACAGTCAATAACACAAACTAAAAATATATGTACCATGTGTGCAAATGTAGTAAGATTAGGGAGGTAAGGCAATAAATAGGCCATAGAGGTGAAATAATTACAATTAAGCATTAACACTGGAGCGATAGATGTGCAGATGATGATGTGCAAGCAGAGATACTGGTGTGCAAAGGAGCAAAAAAAAATAATAATATGGGGATGAGGTAGTTGGGTGTGCTATTTACAGATGGGCTGTGTACAAGTACAGTGATAGGTAAGCTGCTCTGACAGCTGATGCTTAAAGTTAGAGAGGCGGATATGGGTCTCCAGCTTCAGTGATTTTTGCAATTCGTTCCAGTCATTGGCAGCAGAGAACTGGAAGGAAAGGTGGCCAAAGGAGGTGTTGGCTTTGGGGATGACCAGTGAAATATACCTGCTGGAGCGTGTGTTACGAGTGGGTGTTGCTATGGTGACCAGTGAGCTGAGATAAGACCCCCTAGCAAATACTTTTAGATGACCTGGAGCCAGTGGGTTTGGCAACGAGTATGTAGCGAGGGCCAGCCAACGAGAGCCTACAGGTCGCAGTGGTGGGTAGTATATGGGGCTTTGGTGACAAAACGGATAGCACTGTTTTTAAATTTGCTGAGTAGAGTGTTGGAGGCTATTTTGTAAATGACATCGCCGAAGTCAAGGATCAGTAGGATAGTCAGTTTTACAAGGGTATGTTAGGCAGCACGAGTGAAGGAGGCTTTTTTTGCAAAATCGGAAGCCGATTCTTGATTTAATTTAGAATGGGAGATGCTTAATGTGTGTCTGGAAGGAGAGTTTACAGTCTAACCAGACACCTAGGTATTTGTAGTTGTCCTCATATTCTAAGTCAGAACCGTCCAGAGTAGTGATGCTAGTCGGGCGTGCAGGTGCGGGCAGCGATCTGTTGTTGAGCATGCATTTAGTTTTACTTGCATTTAAGAGCAGTTGGAGGCCATGGAAGGAGGGTTGTATGGCATTTAAGCTGGTCTGGAGGTTAGTATACCTCTGGCCCAAAGAAGGGCCAGAGGTATACAGAATGGTGTTGTCTGCATAGAGGTGGATCAGAGAATCACCAGCAGCAAGAGCGACATCATTGATGTGTACAGAGAAAAGAGTCGGCCCGAGAATTTAACCCTGTGGCACCCCCATAGAGACTGCCAGAGGTCCGGACAACAGGCCCTCCAATTTGACACACTGAACTCGCAGACTTGCAGCTGTAATTGCTGCAAAGGTGGCTCTACAAAGTATTGACTTTGGGGGGGGTGAATAGTTTTGCATGCTCAAGTTCAGTTTTTTCATATTATTTCTTGTTTGTTTCACAATAAAACATATTTTGCATCTTCAAAGTGGTCTTAGGCATGTTGTGTAAATCAAATGATACAAACCCACAAAAAAATCCATTTGAATTCCAGGTTGTAAGGCAACAAAATAGGAAAAATGCCAACGGTGGTGAATACTTTCATAAGCCACTGTAACTTTTAACAAAGCAGTCCTGTATATTGGATTCCAGGTGACTACCTCATGAAACTGATTGAGAGAATGTGTGCCTTGCTGGTTGAGAGAATGCCTTGATGCCTTGTCATCAAGGCAAAGGGTGGCTACTTTGAAGAATCTTAAATATAACATATTTTGATTTGTTTAACCCTTTTTTTGTTACTACATGATTCCATGTGTAATATTGTAGTTTTAATGTATTCACTATTCTATAATGTAGAAAATAGTAAAAATAAAGAAAAACCCTTGAATGAGTAGATGTGTCCAAACTTTTGACTGGTACTGTAAATAGGCCCATATTGAGCTGCACGGGGACGTCAATTGTTTTGAAATTTCACACTTATGAATTTCATAGTTAGCCAATGCTTCCCCATGGTGTTCAAAACTAGTACAGCACTCATTTCTGACAAATGCACTATGGCTACACAGACATTTTTATTTTTATTAAACAGTAACATGCAAAATGCAGTAAGCATCTGATGTTGGTGTTGGAGCAGGCCTGGCCAGGTGGACACGCTGTAAGCCATGGAGGAGATGGACACCTGGGGAATGTTGCAGAAGATGAGCAGCTTGTAGTCTGGGTGACACACCAGGCCACTCATCAGTTCAAATGGAAACACAGTGCACAGTGTGTGATATGCAACTTCAAGGCTTTGACACACTGGTTTATTTGTTGCAGTAGTGTTGATGCTCAGTGCTCACCTATGGGGTTTCTATTGTAGACACCGTGGAAGTCACCAGTGAGTGCAGACTGCAGAACACTCCCAAGCTGGTGGGCGATTACTTTGTTGAAGTCACTGAATGATATGTGTTGATGTTCATGACCTGGGTAAAGATATTGTGTACTGTGTCATTTTTGTGAACGAGGATGGCATCAGAGGTGTGACAGCGTGAGCACAGAGGTGTAGTTCTGGACAAAACAGCAGTTAGTGAAAACTGGTCATCCAAAGAGTACTGATGATGTTGTTTCTGGCTTCAGAAATTACATTATTGTAACCGTGTCAATCCTTTGTAACCTAGCTATCTTAAGAGGAATGCACTAATTGTAAGTCGCTCTGGATAAGAATGTCTGCTAAACAACTAAAATGTACAAATAAAATGCTTTGAAATATTACTTTCTTAGAACAAAGGAAATATGTCTGTTTGTAAAACATAAATTGTAGGCCTTTATCTGCCAGATCTGTGATGTTTTCCAGTTGCTGAAGCAAGCCTCTTGCCTTTCCAGTGCCATAGGGCCATGTCAGGTGGTTGAGGATGAAGGAATTTGGGTAGTCTTCCCGGATGTGCCCACCCTTGACCCTGTGCCCCCTGCCACACTCATCATGTCATGATTCCTGCCATATTGATCATAGCGCTCCACCTCTCTCCTCACTTTTTTTAATATATATTTTTTGTTAACAACAAATCAATACACAAAGCACATGAGGGAACACAAGCATACATAGATTACAAACAATGGACAATCGAGCTAGGGGGTACAATATCACATTACAATTACACAAGGACCTTAAGGGACATGCATATACTTACAATTCTAACAGCTTTTTTGTTAGTAGAGCATTTAACGGTCTTAAAATACAACCACCTCTCTCCTCACGTTGTCCACCACCACCACCTCCTCATGACGTGGTTTATGGACACAGTATCTCCACGCAAAGAAATGAAAACACAGTGTTGTCATATCGGCGCTTCACTTGGTTGGTTGTGTGGTGCGCATGCTCTGTTTAGTAGCCGGTTATGGCGGCGGCGATGTGTGTTTGTCCATGAGGTGGATGAGCGCGAGCTATTCTCACCGACTGAACCTGAACGAAAGCATTGATGGCGGGTGTATTCGACATCGATTTGGATCAGCCGGAGGAAAATGTCTCCGAAGATGAGCTCGAGGAGGTAATTTTCTCGATTCTGGCGGGTATTGTTGCACGACTGTTCGATGTAATTGCTGATAGCCATGCTAGCTAGCTATAGGCCCGACGTCTTGGTTTGTTGCCAATGCTTTAGGCCCAATTTTGACAACGCTCCAAGCTAGCCTTCTAACATTAGCTAGCCACAGATCAGCCAGTTAACACTCATGAGCTGTCACTTGTTCTCAGCTGTTGGGAGATAGTAGTTATACAATTCATCTATTTACATACTTTATACGAATATTGCATATTATATTTTCAAGCTTGCTAGACAATGTGCAGCAAGCGTGCTTTGGTTGCTGTCGTGCAACAGTTTATTTTGGTACTTCTGCAGTTTGGAACAATATGGACTGGAGGTCCTTATGTGGACACATGCTAATCCCAATTTGGACAAGATTTAATGATGGGTTATAGTGGACATTCGCCGTGCTAATAGACTTACCTGTGAACTATTTGTGATGGCTAGCTAATAAATTGGCTGTATAGGGCCATGTTTACATGGTATGAACGAACTCTATTCATGCTCTGACAGTTAGCTACCAAGAATTACAATTTTATCATAAACATTTCGTACTCTATTGAACATCTCATGTTCAGTGCCCATTGGCAAGGATTTTGGGCTACACTAAATATCACGTTACATGTTTTCTGGGTGTAAAATGTTTAACTCCATAAAGATTTGTAAACATAACAAAATAAATGTAAGTTTGTTGTCAATTCCAAAGCTGTCGAGATACAAAAAAAGTCGTCTACAGCTCAAGATCCTCTATCCAGGGTTCTGAAATGTGAACAAAACAGATTTTAATTTAATTTAACCTTCTTTCACATGATGGTATACTCTCGCATGTTGGTCTATGTTGAGTTAATGTTTTAGCTAACATTGCATTGATTTCAGACGATATCCTTGCGTCTAAGATGTAACACTTTAAAAAATATATAATCAACATTCCTGTTGAATCTAATGAAGTGCTACTGCTGTTATATGGCTCTGCAGTGATTTCAGTTATAAAGCAGATTTATTTTTACAATGTTCTAATTTACATTTTCTGTCATAGGCTCAGATCAACGATTTCATGGACCAGTGCAGCGGCTTTGAATTGTAAGTGTTCACCCTTAGCATTATGGATGCCTGGTAGAGGAATAATTATGTTGAGTTGTCACAGTAATTGTACCGTGCTTCGGTCAGTGAGCATATAGTTACATTACTTCTTTCCCCAGCAATATGGACGACTGTGAGAAGATTGAGATATCTGAGGACAACGTCAACCAAGGAAAAGAGAACATCAGGCCGGAGTGTTTTGAGCTGCTGCGGGTGCTGGGAAAGGGTGGTTATGGAAAGGTACGGTGCTGTTCCCCTGAGAGCCATTTAAAATGCGTTTTCATGGGCTTTTATGAGGTTTCATTAAAATTCCATTTCAAACTTGTCATTATTTGGCCTGGCGCATTGTGTTGAACTGGTTCTTCCCTTCTTTTTTTAGGTTTTTCAAGTTCGAAAAGTTGCTGGAGCAGCATCGGGGAAGATATTTGCCATGAAGGTTTTAAAGAAGGTACCTAAAAAATAATATTCAAAGACACATGTATTTACAATTAGTTCATAATTGGCAGCAGGCATATTCATCAAGTCTCTCAATTTTGTCTCAAACTTAGTAAATATGACAAATAAACATTGTTTTATGTTGCTTCTGTGCAAATATTGGCTTTCCTTGAAGCCTGTTGGTGTTTTTGCTAGATTGCCATCTTCACTGCTGCAGTCTTGGCATTTCAGAAGCTGTTTCAGTCCATTAGATGTTGCACAATAGATTGTGCTTTTGCTTGATCAGTGAAATGTACTTTAATGAGAGATGCAGTCATATACCACTTCATCAAAATTTGTCCCCTAAGCTATGCTGCAAAAATTCCCTGAAAAGCCAATTGCTTAATTTCGAACAGAAATGTTCTAAGCAACGCTGAATTAAATGTTAGCACATTCTTGAAAGTGGTGGCATTTCTAGAACTGATAATGAATTGTATTTTATCATGTGGCTTTTTGAATGGCAGACTAGCAGTATTAGCATGACTAATGGTCATAAATGTTTTGGGGCCTTGCAGGCTATGATTGTACGCAATGCTAAGGACACGGCCCACACCAAGGCAGAGAGGAACATTCTGGAGGAAGTGAAGCATCCTTTCATCGTGGATCTCATCTACGCCTTCCAGACGGGGGGCAAGCTGTACCTCATCCTGGAGTACCTCAGTGGTCAGTAAATCAGGAGTCACGCAGGCAGTTACATCAAACGACCTTTTCACGCAAAGATAAACAAACATCCATTCTTTTCACACTCTTCCTGTTGCTCAAGAGTAGCTGGGCAGTCCGACTGAATCTCTTTACACATTAGCAGTCCCAGTCATGCAGATGGTTTCTCTTATTCTGAAACCAAGGGATGGTTTCACAAAAAATATGATTCAAATCATCTGAATTTGTTGTTTCACACAGGACGTTGGCCTTTGCATGATTTACATGAACACTTAATGGGCCTCCTCTGCTCATTGCATCTAACCATAATGTATGTAATAGTGCCTACAACCTGTCCACCATCCCTTCCTGTCTGCTCTAGAGTTACAGAGAAGAATGCACACTATGGTATGTGGAAGTCAGTCAGTCAGAATTCAAAATTAAATGGGTGGAAGAGTAAATTTGGTGTAGTCTCCACAACTATTTTGTGCAACACTAGTTTTTTAAATTTTTTATGTCTGTTTCAGTTTGAATTTTGTTGTACTTTTCAGGTGGAGAGCTGTTTATGCAACTGGAAAGAGAGGGGATTTTTATGGAAGACACCGCCTGGTGAGTTGAGATGACAAAAGGCAATGTTGTCATACCAGTCTGTTTTCTTACATCCACTGTATTAAGACACATATTTGGAATAACCTACACCAGTATGTTAGTTGGTGAAAGGGAAAATGCTATTTACAAAAGCAGTAAACTTAAGATTAGGTTACCAGGTGTTGGCTGTGTCTGGCACAGAAAATAATTTAGTAAAAATCAGTGTGTGTGTATGTGTACAATGTAAATGTGGTTTCTTATCTGCAGCTTTTACCTGGCAGAAATTTCCATGGCTCTGGGCCATCTGCACCAGAAAGGCATCATCTATAGAGACCTGAAGCCTGAAAACATCATGCTTAACAACCAAGGTAATGCTGGGCAAAGATGTAACAACAGATGTCCTGAGTTGCAATCATGTGCACTGCAGACAATGTTTGATGCAACATTAGCTGTAAATGCATCCACATTTGTGCATGTATATGCACTTCATGTTAGACATTCGAGCTGGGAATTGCCATGGACCTAATGAGACGATATTATCACAATACTTAGCTGCTGATACTATATTTATTGCCATTTTCACAATTGTATATGTATTGCGATTTGATGTTCCAAAAATATTGCTCACTGTAAGTCTGCTGCTGAGAGACGAGGGAATGTGAGAAAGCAAGTTTTGATCAGTCATGGAAATAAGTGCTGAAAACTTGTTGGCTCACTATTTAAAAAGATGGAAAACAAGCTATAGGATGAAACGAAGTACCTACCGTAGCAAACAAATATAAATTGATAATTGGAGTCAAATATTGGTATAATATTGTCCAAAATTGAATTGATATGTAACTAAAAAATGTTCCCCGTATCACTATTACACTTTTTTTTAAATTATATATTTTATACTGCATCTTTAATTACTTGTTACTTTTATCTCTCATTCTTATCTGTATTTTTTTTTTAACTGCACTGTTGATTAGGGGCTCGTAAGTAAGCATTTCACTGTAAGGTTATATTCAACGCATCTGTTATATTCAACGCATGTGACTAACATTTAATTTATTCCGTGGGAAATGTAATTTAGAAAATGTTCTGCATGTCCACCTCAAAGTGAAATTGGCTGTAGTGTTTCTGTATTGTGTGTTTTTCCAGGCCATGTGAAACTGACTGACTTTGGGCTGTGTAAAGAGTCCATTCACGGCGGCACAGTCACCCATACTTTCTGTGGCACCATAGAGTACATGTAAGTCACACTTTGTAAAATACACACCCCGTTGTTCATGTAAATCTGTTGAAAGCTGCTATTTTTTTTTATCTATTTACTGCCTCAGTCTATCATGAAAAGATGTGTTAAAAAAAACTGTTGTTGTGTCAGGGCTCCAGAGATCCTGATGAGAAGTGGACACAACAGAGCAGTGGACTGGTGGAGTCTTGGAGCGCTTATGTACGACATGCTGACTGGAGCGGTTAGTGCACAACTTCTTTCATAGACTTCTGTTTATAATGACGTAGTAATACAACAACTTCTGTTACAATCAATCGGTGTTGACTAGGGGTGTTGCAGTGACCGTATTACTGCCACAATGGTGGTCCCGAGTCATGAAGGCAGTCAAATTCCACGTGACCATTTAGTTACGGTAATTAGGCTTCTCCAAGCTCTCTGATGCTGCTGATGGTCATTAGTAGCTTACCAAACTTGCTAACTGCCTGGTACTCACTATTCACACTATTGTCCCTCTAATCACTCTGATTGCGTGAGGAAACAGAGTGATGGCCTCTTATCAAAAGAGGAGGATCCCATCAGCTTTCTATAGGCTAGGTCTACTATATTTATTTATCAACTTTCCTAATATTAAGCACATTGTTTATCTTTACCACAGGAGTATAGCCTACCTGGCTATTTAAGTGCATAGATGTATTTTTTCCCGCTGCCCAAGTTTTGAGACAGGTGCATGATAATGGTCCATTCTAAATCAAAACAAATGTCACACATACTATTTAGAATATGTAAAGACGAGATGAAATCAGAATAGTTTGATGGGTGATAATATTAGCATATGTTATTTTTTTTGCAGCTTTTTCTAATCATAGTCGCATACCTCATGTAGCCTACCCTAAAGGCCTATATGTTTTCATACGGTGTGTATCACAACTGAAGTGGCCAAATAACTTCTTAAAATGAAGCACATTAATCTATTTTACAAGGTGTTTAGAGCCTAACTGGCATACATAAGCAGCACCTGAGTTTCAAGTTTGGGGAAGATAATTTTCACCATATAAATGCTCCTTTTTAATAAAAGCGTTACATGTATAATCGCATTTGCAGTCACTTTTTGATAATGGTGTTTTTCCGCTAATGGAACATTCGCGCTTATAGCCTACTGCCATGTGCGCATTGCTGCGCTTATAATGTGAAGAAATAGATTATCAATATTTTAAGCTAAACGTTCTGTTGGTCAGTCACATTGTGAAAAAATGTTTTTTTGATGCTAGTGCTGTGGTTGTATAAATATAGGATCTATCCCATCCCACAACTGTCTCAGACTATGTTTGGAATATTTCTTGCTCGCGCAGAAGGTCAAGTTGACCAATAGCATAGGTACATTTTTGTACTGTGGGGGATAGTAGATTGACATAGGCTAGTGCTTTTGCTGTTTGTTAGGCCTACTCATCTTGTTAGCTGACAAAGTAAATGTGGAAAGTTCTTCCATTGTCTTCAATATACACCTCTGAATTGGATGAAGACACGTGTAGTTGCGTCCCTGGTGTCTGTCTTCACTTGTAGCCTGTGAGAAAGACCCAATCATGTGATGGAGAGCCATGTGAGTGAGAGGCCCTTCGGATTGCGCAGCACTAAGGTAGAATGGAACAAGGCAGCACTCCAGGCCGCAAAAGGCATGGGTTTTTTCGGGGTGCATTACAGCCAGAAAGGGGATGCCGCCGGGAAATTCGAGCCATTATCAAGTGCTTGTCAAATTGTGAATGAGAGACTATTGGAGTGTGTACAGTCTGTGCAAAAAAAACAAAGCTGAGCTCATGCCTTTCAAGTTACTTTAAGAAGATCATCATTACTAGTCTCATCATGCAGCCTTACAATATATTAAAAATCAAAACTTATAGCCCAATGTTTGTAGAACTAAAGTTACATTAATAACTCTAAATTAAGCATATAGGAGTACCTATTTATTTGTTAACCGCTCAACACAGAATAGCTGCATGTGCAAATCTTTTGGATAAAGTATTTATTTCATTCCGTATTGTTCATACTATAAAATAATGCCACAGAATTCTAAGCAAATCTTGTTTACTGAATGAACTAGTGTAGCCCATAGCCACATCAAGACCTAACATCAAATCAGTTTTTTTGTCACATGCACTGAAAACAACAGGAGTAGACCTTACAGTGAAATGCTTACTTACGAGCCCCTAACCAACAATGCAGTAAAAAAAATATATAAGAAATAAAAGTAACAAGTAAAGAGCAGCAGTAAAATAACAAAAGCGAAACTATATTCAGGGGTGTACGGTACAATGTGCAGGGGCAACGGTTAGTTGAGGTAATATGTACATCTACAGTGGCCTGCAAAAGTATTCACCCCCGTTGGCATTTTTCCTTTTTTGTTGCCTTACAACCTGGAATTAAAATATTAAAAAATTGTGGGTGGGGGGTTGTATCATTTGATTTACACAACATGCCTACCACTTTGAAGATGCAAAATTATTTTTTATTGTGAAACAAACAAGAAATAAGACAAAAAAACGGAACTTGAGCGTGCATAACTATTCACCCCCCCAAAGTCAATACTTTGTAGAGCCACCTTTGCAGCAATTACAGCTGCAAGTCTCCTTGGGGTATGTCTCTATAAGCTTGGCACATCTAGCCACTGTGATTTTTGCCCATTCTTCGGGGCAAAACTGCTCCTGCTCTGTCAATTTGGATGGGTTCCGCTGGAGTACAGCAATGTTTAAGTCATACCACAGATTCTCAATTGGATTGAAGTCTGGGCTTTGACTAGGACATTCCATGACATTTAAATGTTTCCCTTTAAACCACTCAAGTGTTGCTTTAGCAGTATGCTTAGGGTCATTGTCCTGCTGGAAGGTGAACCTCTGTCCCAGTCTCAAATCTCTGGAAGACAAACAGTTTTCCTTAAAGAATTTCCCTGTATTTAGTGCCATCCTTCAATTCTGACCAGTTTCCCAGTACCTGCTGATGGAAAAACATCCTCACAGCATGATGATACCACCAAAATGTTCTTGGGGTGATGAGAGGTGTTGGGTTTGCACCAGACATATCAAATCATCAAAATCAAATGTATTTATATAGCCCTTCGTACATTACATTTACATTTACATTTAAGTAATTTAGCAGACGCTCTTATCCAGAGCAACTTACAAATTGGTGCATTCACCTTATGCCATCCAGTGGAACAGCCACTTTACAATAGTGCATCTAAATCTTTTAGGGGGGGTGAGAAGGATTACTTTATCCTATCCTAGGTATTCCTTAAAGAGGTGGGGTTTCAGGTGTCTCCGGAAGGTGGTGATTGACTCCGCTGTCCTGGCGTCGTGAGGGAGTGTGTTCCACCATTGGGGAGCCAGAGCAGCGAACAGTTTTGACTGGGCTGAGCGGGAACTGTACTTATATAATAATAATAATATATGCCATTTAGCAGACGCTTTTATCCAAAGCGACTTACAGTCATGTGTGCATACATTCTACGTATGGGTGGTCCCGGGGATCGAACCCACTACCCTGGCGTTACAAGCGCCATGCTCTACCAACTGAGCTACAGAAGGACCACTCCTCAGTGGTAGGGAGGCGAGCAGGCCAGAGGTGGATGAACGCAGTGCCCTTGTTTGGGTGTAGGGCCTGATCAGAGCCTGGAGGTACTGAGGTGCCGTTCCCCTCACAGCTCCGTAGGCAAGCACCATGGTCTTGTAGCGGATGCGAGCTTCAACTGGAAGCCAGTGGAGAGAGCGGAGGAGCGGGGTGACGTGAGAGAACTTGGGAAGGTTGAACACCAGACGGGCTGCGGCGTTCTGGATGAGTTGTAGGGGTTTAATGGCACAGGCAGGGAGCCCAGCTAACAGCGAGTTGCAGTAATCCAGACGGGAGATGACAAGTGCCTGGATTAGGACCTGCGCCGCTTCCTGTGTGAGGCAGGGTCGTACTCTGCGGATGTTGTAGAGCATGAACCTACAGGAACGGGCCACCGCCTTGATGTTAGTTGAGAACGACAGGGTGTTGTCCAGGATCACGCCAAGGTTCTTAGCGCTCTGGGAGGAGGACACAATGGAGTTGTCAACCGTGATGGCGAGATCATGGAACGGGCAGTCCTTCCCCGGGAGGAAGAGCAGCTCCGTCTTGCCGAGGTTCAGCTTGAGGTGGTGATCCGTCATCCACACTGATATGTCTGCCAGACATGCAGAGATGCGATTCGCCACCTGGTCATCAGAAGGGGAAAGGAGAAGATTAATTGTGTGTCGTCTGCATAGCAATGATAGGAGAGACCATGTGAGGTTATGACAGAGCCAAGTGACTTGGTGTATAGCGAGAATAGGAGAGGGCCTAGAACAGAGCCCTGGGGGACACCAGTGGTGAGAGCGCGTGGTGAGGAGACAGATTCTCGCCACGCCACCTGGTAGGAGCGACCTGTCAGGTAGGACGCAATCCAAGCGTGGGCCGCGCCGGAGATGCCCAACTCGGAAAGGGTGGAGAGGAGGATCTGATGGTTCACAGTATCGAAGGCAGCCGATAGGTCTAGAAGGATGAGAGCAGAGGAGAGAGAGTTAGCTTTAGCAGTGCGGAGCGCCTCCGTGATACAGAGAAGAGCAGTCTCAGTTGAATGACTAGTCTTGAAACCTGACTGATTTGGATCAAGAAGGTCATTCTGAGAGAGATAGCGGGAGAGCTGGCCAAGGACGGCACGTTCAAGAGTTTTGGAGAGAAAAGAAAGAAGGGATACTGGTCTGTAGTTGTTGACATCGGAGGGATCGAGTGTAGGTTTTTTCAGAAGGGGTGCAACTCTCGCTATCTTGAAGACGGAAGGGACGTAGCCAGCGGTCAAGGATGAGTTGATGAGCGAGGTGAGGTAAGGGAGAAAGTCTCCGGAAATGGTCTGGAGAAGAGAGGAGGGGATAGGGTCGAGCGGGCAGGTTGTTGGGCGGCCGGCCGTCACAAGACGCAAGATTTCATCTGGAGAGAGAGGGGAGAAAGAGGTCAGAGCACCGGGTAGGGCAGTGTGAGCAGAACCAGCGGTGTCGTTTGACTTAGCAAACGAGGATCGGATGTCGTCGACCTTCTTTTCAAAATGGTTGACGAAGTCATCTGCAGAGAGGGAGGAGGGGGGGGGGGATTCAGGAGGGAGGAGAAGGTGGCAAAGAGCTTCCTAGGGTTAGAGGCAGATGCTTGGAATTTAGAGTGGTAGAAAGTGGCTTTAGCAGCAGAGACAGAGGAAGAAAATGTAGAGAGGAGGGAGCGAAAGGATGCCAGGTCCGCAGGGAGGCGAGTTTTCCTCCATTTCCGCTCGGCTGCCCGGAGCCCTGTTCTGTGAGCTCGCAATGAGTCGTCGAGCCACGGAGCGGGAGGGGAGGACCGAGCCGGCCTGGAAGATAGGGGACATAGAGAGTCAAAGGATGCAGAAAGGGAGGAGAGGAGGGTTGAGGAGGCAGAATCAGGAGATAGGTTGGAGAAGGTTTGAGCAGAGGGAAGAGATGATAGGATGGAAGAGGAGAGAGTAGCGGGGGAGAGAGAGCGAAGGTTGGGACGGCGCGATACCATCCGAGTAGGGGCAGTGTGGGAAGTGTTGGATGAGAGCGAGAGGGAAAAGGATACAAGGTAGTGGTCGGAGACTTGGAGGGGAGTTGCAATGAGGTTAGTGGAAGAACAGCATCTAGTAAAGATGAGGTCGAGCGTATTGCCTGCCTTGTGAGTAGGGGGGGAAGGTGAGAGGGTGAGGTCAAAAGAGGAAAGGAGTGGAAAGAAGGAGGCAGAGAGGAATGAGTCAAAGGTAGACGTGGGGAGGTTAAAGTCGCCCAGAACTGTGAGAGGTGAGCCGTCCTCAGGAAAGGAGCTTATCAAGACATCAAGCTCATTGATGAACTCTCCGAGGGGACCTGAAGGGCGATAAATGATAAGGATGTTAAGCTTGAAAGGGCTGGTAACTGGTACATCAGCTGATATCTCAAAGTGCTGTACAGAAACCCAGCCTAAAACCCCAAACAGCAAGCAATGCAGGTGTAAAAGCACGGTGGCTAGGAAAAACTCCCTAGAAAGGCCGAAACCTAGAGAGGAACCAGGCTATGAGGGGTGGCCAGTCCTCTTCTGGCTGTGCCGGGTGGAGATTATGACAGAACATGGCCAAGATATTCAAATGTTCATAAATGACCAGCATGGTCAAATAATAATAATCACAGTAGTTGTCGAGGGTGCATTAAGTCAGCACCTCAGGAGTAAATGTCAGTTGGATTTTCATAGCCAATCATTAGGAGTATCTCTACCGCTCCTGCTGTCTCTCGAGAGATGAAAACAGCAGGTCTGGGACAGGTAGCACGTCCGGTGAACAGGTCAAGGTTCCATAGCCGAAGGCAGAACAGTTGAAACTGGAGTAGCAGCACGGCCAGGTGGACTGGGGACAGCAAGGAGTCATCATGCTAGGTAGTCCTGAGGCATGGTCCTAGGGCTCAGGTCCTCCGAGAGAGAGTGAATTAGAGAGCGCATACTTAAATTCTCACAGGACACCGGATAAGACTGGAGAAGTACTCCAGATATAACAAACTGGCCCTTGCCCCCCGACACATAAACTACTGCAGCATAAATACTGGAGGCTGAGACAGGAGGGGTCAGGAGATACTGTGGCCCCATCCGATGACATCCCCCGGACAGGGCCAAACAGGAAGGATATAACCCCACCCACTTTGCCAAAGCACAGCCCCCACACCACTAGAGGGATATCTTCAACCACCAACATACCATCCTGAGACGAGGCCGAGTATAGCCCACAAAGATCTCCGCCACGGCACAACTAGAGGGGGGGGGGGTGCCGACCCATACAGGAAGATCACATCAGTGACTCAACCCACTCAAGTGACACACCCCTCCTAAGGTCGGCATGAAAGAGCACCCGTAAGCCAGTGACTCAGCCCCTGTAATAGGGTTAGAGACAGAGAATCCCAGTGGAGAGAGGGGAACCGGCCAGGCTGAGACAGCAAGGGCGGTCCGTTGCTCCAGAGCCTTTCCGTTCACCTTCACACTCCTGGGCCAGACTAAACTCAATCATATGACCCACTGAAGAGATTAGTCTTTAGTAAAGACTTAAAGGTTGAGACCGAGTTTGCATCTCTCACATGGGTAGGCAGACCATTCCATAAAAATTGAGCTCTATAGGAGAAAGCCCTGCCTCCAGCTGTTTGCTTAGAAATTCTAGGGACAATTAGGAGGCCTGCATCTCTTGACCGTAGTGTAGGTATGTAGGCAGGACCAAATCAGAAACATAGGTAGGAGCAAGCCCATGTAATGCTTTGTAGGTTAGCAGTAAAACCTTGAAATCAGCCCTTGCCTTGACAGGAAGCCAGTGTAGGGAGGCTAGCACTGGAGTAATATGATCAAATGTTTTGGTTCTAGTCAGGATTCTTGCAGCCGTATTTAACACTAACTGAAGTTTATTTAGTGCTTTATCCGGGTAGCCGGAAAGTAGAGCATTGCAGTAGTCTAACCAAGAAGTAACAAAAGCATGGATTACATTTTCTGCGTAATTTTTTAACAGAAACTTTCTGATTTTTGCAATGTTACGACGATGGAAAAAAGCTGTCCTTGAAACAGTCTTGATATGTTCGTCAAAAGAGAGATCAGGGTCCTTCAGTTTTATTTGAGACGACTGTACAACCATTAAGATTAATTGTCAGATTCAACAGAAGATCTCTTTGTTTCTTGGGACCTAGAACAAGCCTCTCTGTTGTTGACCTGTTTAAAAGTCTTACTCACATGGGCTGCGGAGAGCGTGATCAGTCTTCCTGAACAGCTGGTGCTCTCATGCATGTTACAGTGTTATTTGCTTCGTAGCAAGCAAAGAAGTAATTTAGCTTGTTTGGTAGGCTCGTGTCACTAGGAAGCTCTCGGCTGTGCTTCCCTTTGTAGTCTGATGGTTGGCAAGCCCTGCCACATCCGACGAGTGTCAGAGCCGGCATAATACGATTTGATCTTAGTCCTGTATTGACGCTTTGCCTGTTTGTTCGTTGGAAGGCATAGAAGGATTTTTCCCCCTAAGCTTCTGAGTTAGAGTCCCGCTCCTTGAAAGCGGGCCTGTTCCCAGGAAAGCAATATGTCATTCACGTCAGACTTGTTAAAGGAAAAAAAATAATTGTGCCAGTCCGTGGTGAGTAATCGCAGCTCTGATGTCCAGAAGGTTTTTCGGTCATAAGAGATGGTAGCAGAAACATTGTGTACAAACAAGTTCATTTAAACAATGCAAAGAATCTATTAAAAAAAACACAATTGGTTAGGAATACGTCAAATGTCAGCCTTGTTCTCCAGCTCCATCTTGTCAACGTAAGAACCACTCGGAGTATGCTGTTCTTTTCTGAAATAGACATTTTCTTCATGTCATGTTTCTTTAGACCTGTCTAATATGTATTTTTGTGAAGGTATTACATGGATTTATTAGACTTTAAAATGTAGATGTCCCAACAGTCTGCATCAGTGGCTTGTGTGGAAGCCTGGAGATGCTAAATATGTCAATGGTCAATTACTGTGTGATACCAACAGTTATTTGCTTGACAATCACCGGCTGACAGAATTTCTTGACTGCCACAGCCCTAGTATTGACCCAAGGTTATTTTATTTTTCAAATGCAGCCACCCTTCACTGGTGAAAACAGGAAGAAGACCATTGACAAAATCTTAAAATGCAAGCTGAACCTCCCACCCTACCTCACACAAGAAGCCAGAGATCTCCTGAAAAGGGTGACTATTTGTTTAACATATTTGACCATTTTATTTTAATTTTGGTTATCACATATGTATTTATACTTGTTCTTGTTTTTCAGCTTCTGAAGAGAAATGCCTCATCAAGACTTGGAGCAGGGGCTGGAGATGCTACAGAGGTGCAGGTGAGAACAAGAGAAGGAGTGGAACATTTTTGGAAGGAGTGACTTGATGCTACCAAGACAAATGTATCCTCAACCTTGAGTTTGAGATTCTACCCCATTCTGGCAAGCAACACTTTGTCTCTAGCCTCTGATCACAATACGACGAAAGATTACCCTAAATAGAAGTGTTCAAAAGTGATAGGGGACTGGGAAGTATTGAAATTAAAATGCTATTGTTATAATATTTTGTCTTCTTCCCTTAGGCTCATCCCTTCTTCCGACACATTAACTGGGAAGAGCTCCTGGCCAGGAAAGTGGAGGCTCCATTCAAGCCTTTCCTGGTAAGCAGAAGAGCTTCTGTTTGTTTTAAGCAACCTTTCCAGCTCAAAGGCATTAGACTCTGTAACATACCTGATCTCTTGTATCCATAGCAATCTGCTGAAGATGTGAGCCAGTTTGACTCCAAGTTCACCAGCCAGACACCAGTAGACAGCCCAGACGACTCTACGCTTAGTGAAAGCGCCAACCAAGCCTTTCTGGTAAGACTGCTACATAATATCTTGTTAGAGATGACATGTTTTTATTTTTTACAGCTATTTATTTTGTAACATACACATTACACGTTTTTTTTACATAGCAAGAATAAGGTAATTTGATATACATTACATCTAGATATGACTGAAAACATATTGTATAAGTACTATTATAGAACATGAGCATTTAAACCCACCCCTTGGCTACTCTCCATCCTAGCTATCTCCGTAAAGTGCCCTCTTGTGATTTCTTCAGCTGTGCTGTGATGTTTCACATAAATTCGGAACCTGTCTTATCGCGTAGTACATGTGTTTGTATTAATTTTGCTCATAAGACAAAATCATGTTTTGACAGAATTCACCTTTTTAAATCTACCCCCTACTTTTTCGAACATTCTGTTAAAAATCGCGCAACATTTCAGGGTCCTGCTACTCATGCCAGGAATATAGTATATGCATATGATTAGTATGTGTGGATAGAAAACACTCTGACGTTTCTAAAACTGGTTAAATCACTGCTGTGACTATAACATAATGTGTGTTTCATCGAAAAGCACAAGAAAAACTGATCACCAAAATCTGGAAAATATATCAATGCGCCACTTGCATGTATTGTCTATTGGAAAGCAAATTAGATGGGGCTGAGATTGCAAGTCCTACAGCTTCCACACGATGTCGCCAGTCTTGTCAATTGCCTGGGCTTTGTTTCTTGGTCAAACGAGTGAGAGAGAGCCCATTCCTTCCGGTCTCCGACAGGAAGTTTTGGCAGAGAAATTTTTGACCATGATTTTAAGACGTGGAGCTATTGAATACACATCGCCCCGTGATCAATTTGATAGATTATTAACGTTTACTAATACCTAAAGTTGGGTTACAAAAGTATTTCGAAGTGTTTTGTGAAAGTTTATCATTTTTTTAAATTAAAAAAAGTTGACGATAAACTTTCACAAAACACTTCGAAAATACTTTTGTAATCCAACTTTAGATTATTAACGTTTACTAATACCTATCAAATTGATCACGGGGCGATGTGTATTCAATAGCTCCACGTCTTGAAATCATGTTCAGAAATTTCTACTCCAAAACATCCTGTCGGAGACCGGAAGGAATGGGATCTCTCTTACTCCTTTGACCAAGAAACAAAGCGCAGGCAATTGACAAGACTGGCGACATCGTGTGGAAGCTGTAGGACTTGCAATCTCAGCCCCATCTAATTTGCTTTCCAATAGACAATACATGCAAGTGGCGCATTGATATATTTTTCAGATTTCGGTGATCAGTTTTTCTTCCGCTTTTCGATGACACACGTTATGTTATAGTCACAGCCGTGATTTAACCAGTTTTAGAAACGTCAGAGTGTTTTCTATCCACACATACTAATCATATGCATATACTATATTCCTGGCATGAGTAGCAGGACGCTGAAATGTCGCACGATTTTTAACAGAATGTTTGAAAAAGTAGGGGGTAGACTTAACAGGTTAATTTCTCCTTATACCTTGGTAGGCAGTACTGGTGACAGTAACCCCTCTGTCATTGCTCCTGCAGGGCTTTACGTATGTTGCTCCATCAGTACTGGAAAATGTAAAGGAAAAGTTCTCATTCGAGCCAAAAATCCGCTCACCCCGACGGTTTTTGGGGAGCCCAAGAACACCAGTCAGGTATTCTGTCATTTCAGCCTCTTCAGCTGTTCCTACCTATCTTGTACAACATTGAGTATGCCACATCACCACAGTCAGGGTATGTCCCTTATTCCTTTTCAGCCCTCTCAAGTTCTCTGCCGGTGACGTGTGGCCCCGGGGCCCATTGATGCCCGGCGGATCCTCTCTATGTCTCCAGTCGCCACAGGAGCAGGTCATGTATGTGTCAACCCCAGAACAGATGGATGTGCAGGCCAGCTCTGAGGCCTCAGCCCCCCTACCCATCCGCCAGCCTACTGGGTCCAACCTGTCCCAGTTCAAACAACAGGCCTACCCCGTCATGGCCAAGAGGCCCGAGCATTTACGCATGAACCTATGACCAGCAGCTCATCTTAGAGGATTTTTTTTCTTTGTTGATAATTATTCTTTATTTTTTAAGCTAAGGACACTAGAGACAATGAAACTCTAAATTTCACTTCTACACACACACACACCATCACTACCTGAAGTATCCCCAAGGCTGTAACCTCCAGTGTGCTGCAGCTGAGCTCGGCAGACTCGGCCACTCCCTCAGGTCCCCTTGACCTCTGCAGCCTGACCCCTAACAGGACTGGACCAGCGGGACGGGGCATCACTATGGATATTTAACTTTTTTTTTGTTATTACTCCATCCTACCACAAAAAAAAGGAATGAGATAAAACGTATCAAATGTGACCCATCACAATTCACAGTAACGTGCCGTATATAAAACATCATCCAAAGTCCTTCATGTTAGATGATTAACTGCTGATGAGGAATGAATTGCTTCCACTGAACACTTGGGAGATTTGACAGTATTTCTTGAAGGTTGCTTCCTGGCTCAGGATGAAATCATACAAATTATTGTTAATTGAAAACCTATATGATTGGGAGGGGTATCAATAAGCTGAGTTTCTGAATATAGCTTTGTCTTAAGTATTTTACAAAAGGGATTCATCTACTGTGCTATGTCAATTCATGAGGGCCTCAATAAAAATACATGTTTACTTTTTACATTTTGAATTACTAACTGAATGTGGACTTTTGGTTATTACATTTGTATTCTTTTACTGATAGAATGTTGTTGGGTAAGAACTAAATGAGTACATGCATATCCTCTATAATATTAAACAATATGCACCACACTAAAATGAATAACTCTGTCATAGTGTATTTATAATTGTTGGGAAGGTACCAATTGCTTAGTGGGACTAGAATAACTGTGACAAAGTCCAAGGACTATGACCTACACTACCGGTCAAAAGTTTTAGGACCTACTCATTCAAGGTTATTCTTTATTTGTACTATTTTCTACTTTGTAGAATAATAGTGAAGACATCAAAACAATGAAATAACACATGGAATCATGTAGTAACCAAGAAAGTGTTAAACAAATCAAACTATTTTAAATTCTTTAAAGTAGCCACCCTTTACATTGATAGCTTTGCACACTATTGGCATTCTCTTAACCAGCTTCACCTGGAATGCTTTTCCAACAGTCTTGAAGGCATTCCCACATGTGCTGAGCACTTGTTGGCTGCTTTTCCTTCACTCTGTGGTCCGGCACATCCCAAACCATCTCAATTTGGTTGAGGTCGGGTGATTGTGGAGGCCACATCATCTGAGCAAGCACTCCATCACTCTCCTTGGTAAAATAGCCCTTACACATCCTGGAGGTGTGTTGGGTCTTTGTCCTGTTGAAAAACAAATTATCGTCCCACTAAGCCCAAACCAGATGGGATGGTGAAATTGCTGCCGAATGCTCTGCTAGCCATGCTGTTTAAGTGTGGCTACCAGAGCCTTGAATTCTAAATAAATCATTGACAGTGTCACCAACAAAGCACCCCCACACTATAACACCACCTCCTCCATGCTTTACGGTGGGAAATACACATGCAGAGGTCATGTGTTCACCCACACCTGTCTCACAAAGACACTGCGGTTGGAACCAAAAATCTCAAGTTTGGACTCCAGACCAAAGGACAAATTTCCACCAATTTAATTTAATTTGTTTAATTGCTTGTGTTTCTTGGCCCAAGTAAGTCTTTTGTTATTGGTGTCCTTTAGTAGTGGTTTCTTTGCAGCAATTTGACCATGAAGGCCTGATTCACAGTTTCCTCTGAACAGTTGATGTTGAGACGTCTGTTACTTGAACTCTGAAGCATTTATTTCGGCTGCCATTTCTGAGGCTGGTAACTAATGAACTTATCCTCTGGAGCAGAGGTAACTCTGTCTTCCTTTCCTGTGGCGGTCCACATGAGAGTCAGTTTCATCATAGCGCTCTATGGTTTTTGAGACTGCACTTGAGCAAACTTTCAGTTCTTGAAATGTTCCATATTGGCTGACCATGTCTCAAAGTGATGATGATGGACTGTCATTTTGCTTATTTGAGCTGTTCTTGCCATAATATGGACTTGGTATTTTACCAAATAGGGCTATCTTCAGTAAAGCCTTTTTCTTTACTTTAATGAGTAGGTGTTCTAAAACTTTTGACCGGTAGTGTAGACTTTAAAAAGTGTTAAACCTCATCTGGTTTGTATACTGCATAGATTATATTGTGCTGCGTGGTCAACCTTGGCATAAAGTAAATATGGCCAGTTCAAGTAACTCAGCATTCCAGCCTGTTGTACCAGCTCTCCTTGAATAATATTTGCCAGTGTCAACAACCTCATGTATGAATTATTTTACATCATCTTCACTGTGGAAGAGGATGTCTTCTATGCTACTATCCCCTCTAAACCAGCAGTAGCTAGTCTGAGAGCCAGGAGGGGTGGCTGCTGCCAATTTCTGTAAAAATACATGTATCTTACTGGTGCTACTGCCACACGGTGATAAGTGGTACTGCATGACTAGGTGCACTTGTTTGGATTTTGCCAGATAAACACAGTGATACAGACACATTTTATTTGAGACTCATAATGAACCATATTATATTTTGTGAAATTAATCAATTTTATCTTTTGCTTTTTCAAACGTATTGAAGATTTTATTAGATGAAAAGTGGATGTATTGATGTTCTGGTTGGTATTTGAATTCCCATGCCGACTCGGTGAAAAACTATTGTCTGTGCCCTTGAGCAACCCTAATTGCAGCGGTAAGTCGCTCTGGATAAGAGCAGTAGTGGAAAAAGTACCCAATTGTCATACTTGAGTAAAAGTATAGATACCCTAACAGAAAGTTAAGTAAAAGTGAAAGTCACCCAGTAAAATAGTACTTTAAAATAGTACTTATTTGGTTTTAAATATACTTAAGTATCAAAAGTAAATGTAATTGCTCACATATACTTAGATATCAAAAGTAAATGTAATTGCTCAAATATACTTAAGTGTTAAAAGTATAAATCATTTAAAATTCCTTAAATTAAGCAAAGCAGGTATACCTAGAAATGTTACGGATAGACAGGGTCACACTCCAACACTCAGATATTATTTACAAAAGATGCATTTGTGTTTCGTGAGTCGACCAGACCATAGGCAGGAAAGATGACCACGTGTTCTCTTGATAAGTGTGTCAATTTGAAAATTTCCCTGTCCTGCTAAGCATTCAAAATGTAACAAGTACTTTGGTTTGTCAGGGAAAATGTACGGAGTAAAAAGTACAATATTTTCTGAAGGAATGTATTGAAGTAAAAGTTGTCAAAATATAAATTGCAAAGTACAGATACCCCAAAAAACCACTTACGTAGCACTTTCAAGTATTTTGACTTAAGTACTTTACACCACTGGATAAGAGCATCTGATAAATGACTTAAGACCTATGTGTCTTGAGGAGGGTTACCTGCGATGTTCAGGTGCAGCCTCAGGACTGGCTTGGGCCAGGATGAGAGGTTATGTTTTTACTATTTCCATTAAGCACAGAGCATTAGAGTTTCCCTGTTGGACAGACAAACTCAAGGTCAGCATTCTCATCGCATTCTCCCAGGTATTCCTTATCTCACCTTCCCATATATTTCCCATATATTCTAGTTGGCAGCAGCACCCATATCTAAGATGCACACAAAATTGATATAGAAATAGCCACTGTATGTTATTGATAGTAGTAGGTGTTATTTATAAATATATTATTATATTATATTATATATTATAAAAACAGATTTACATTTTATCTATATATCTATCCCTTCTAGGTATTCAGTACAAGGGTATACCTAGAAATGTTTAATCTAATATATATATATATATATATATATATATATATATATATATATTATATTTTTTTAATTGCCAGGGAAAACTCCAAAGGCTTGCTATAATGGCAGCTAATAATACAATGCAGTTGTTTCAGATTATAGCCTGGACTGGAGCCTGAAAGCGTGCTGATCATTATAGGCTGAGATTTGCCTGATACAAATATCTCACTGGTTTGATCAGTAAACTCAGCGACGAGCCATCAGTTACAGTTTGACCCCCCTCTTTTTTTTCCCCGTTACCACACATTGGCCAATGGGAGTTGGGAGGCAGAGTTGTCCTCCTGGCCGCCATTAAAGAATTCAATCCATGAATTCAAATGGAAACCTGCCGGACCCGAGAATCAGTGAACGCAAATGCTTAACCTTACTGGACATTTACATCATGATTTCAGTATTTGAGTGAAAGTTTTTATAGTTTTATCGGATTCCGGCGACTATGTGGAATAGAAGGGTGGTGTTAGCTAACTGTTTTATGTAGTCTGAGTTGGCTATGTTAGCTAGCGAAACTCGGAAGGAGGGGAGAGTTTCTTTGCTCTGAAATTGTTTAAGATTACTAGTAGATCACTTTATGGTGAGGTTTTGGTATGGTTCGTGTATATATTTTATTAAACGCATTGTGTAGTAAAGTAAGAACGGACTCGAAGTGGGGTTTATGAATTTGTTAGCGTAGAAAGCTAACTAGTTGTGTTAGCTGGCTATCAAGACAGCGATATTGTTTAGCTAGCGTAGTGGCTAGCCATCATCAACCGGTTGTATAAATAACTAGCCAGTTAGCATCTTAGTTTTATGGGGTATTTGACTAAATACTCTATCCAGATTAAATAGCTTAAAACTTAGCTGAATATTGCTGCTCTTTGTAACTGAGACGATGGATTGTTCAACCACTCTGTGAGGATGAGTTCATGTTTTGTACCAAACGGGGCTAGTTTGGAGGACTGCCACTCCAACCTATTTTGCCTGGTAAGTGATTAAACTCGCTGTTAGCATGCTAACGTTAGCTAGCTCAAACTGAGGCCAGAAAGCCATTTTGGCTAGCCAGTCAGCAAGCTAAACCGCTTGACTACAGCTGACTCTGGAGGCGTAAAGGCCTGTTCTAGATTGCTGGCTAATGCAATTTTGCAAGTGCGCTAACGTTAGCTAGCTAACATTAATATTGGTTGATATGTTAGTTTATAGCAACTTAAGTTCCCAGATTAAAAAACAACAAAAATGCTTAGTTACCTATAATCATGTCGCTCACTAGCTAGCTAATGTTGGCTAACTGGCTTGCTAGGTTCAGTTTGTTTTGTGATGTCTGTCATTGTGAGATGTATTTATTATTCGTCACATCAGCACCATTAGCTATGTATTTGACTGCAATTGGATATATCCAACTAGTTAGCAACTAGTCATAGTGTTCCTTGTTTGTTTACAACTTGATGCTTGGCTAGGAAGCTAGCTAGTTATGGCTAACTTTTTAGGCCAACAATATCATGAGTCAGCCTATGATTATGTCTACAGTATTGTTTCCTTCAGTGAGCATTCCTATTGCCAAAGCTGTCAACTACAACTCACGAATCTACTGAGTTTCACAAGTCCTCATTGTAGTATTATGTGGTACTACTCCCTTATGGATATAACTTTAAGCAGGGTAACCAGATAAGTGTACATAATATCAACTATAGTCTACTAGTTTTTTTTATTTATTTCACCATTATTTAACCAGGTAGGCAAGTTGAGAACAAGTTCTCATTTACAACTGCGGCCTGGCCAAGATAAAGCAAAGCAGTGTGACAAAAACAACAAATAGTTTTAGGGATTCTGAAACTGTATATTTTATTGAAACTAGGATAAAATAAATATCTTGTCATATTTTGAATTGGTACTATATTATTTCTCTGGCAAATGTGTTGCATAGCATTCAAAGGAATTCTAGGAAATATCCATTGGCACTAAATACTTTGATAGAAAGGGATTTCCCACCCTTTGAACTCTGAAGACTAATGAGTTGGAAGGTTAGGTTGCACAGAAGGAACAGGTGCATTCCTTTACATTTTGTATTTGGAGGTGCTTCACACTGATTGGGTAGTGCAGTTGTTAAAGTTGTCAGGCTACTACTGCACTGCTTTGCATTCAGCGGGCTTGCAGCCCCTCTCTGGGCTAATCCCAAATGGACTCTATGCACTTTTGGAGATCTGAAAGTATTTGGTTGGTATAAGCAATATGGTGAAACTTCCACCATCAGATGGCAAGGTGGAGCTAGTACCATATTCTTTGCACCTGTCAAATCTTCTCAAATCTCTACAAGTGCACAGGGTGTAGTGTTTATTTGGGATTGGGCCTCTGTCTCAGCTCTTTTTTTCCTCTGTCCCCCAGGCTGACCTGACTGGGATCAAATGGCGGCGTTTTGTGTGGCAGGGGCCCACTTCCTCGCCCATCCTGTTCCCTGTGACGGAGGAGGACCCCATCCTGTGCAGCTTCAGCCGGTGCCTGGCGGCCGATGTGCTAAGCGTGTGGCGAAGGCACCACACCCCGGGTCGCCGCGAGCTCTGGCTCTTCTGGTGGGGGGATGACCCCAGCTTCGCCGAGCTCATCCACCACGAGCTGTCAAGTAAGGGCTAGCCTCTGCCACAGGAAAGGGTTGATTGTTGCTCACATAGCATTGGAGTTAGGATGAACTCTCAGTTGACATTTGGGAGAGGGGCTGCAAGTGTCATGCAAATGGGGAGAGACACTGCTCAGTTGAGGACCCACAGTAGTCCACAGCCTGACACACTTCAATGACTGAAAGCATCTTTCATTACCAAAAGATGCAAGTAGTTTACATGTTGGGCCTACAGTTTTGAGTTCTGCCTGTTGTTGGGAATGGGTTTGCACATCACGATACCAGTCATATGAACGCTTAAATTCTATCTCCCATCAGCTTTTTCATTGGGGTCGCAGCTCCTGTTAAAGTAGTTAGCTCCCTACAGGGTAAAGCTAAGGGGCTGCCTGGTGGCTAGATCTTAAAGGCCTTGCCACTGACAAAGCAAAACAACAACAAAATTATCTTCATGATGATGTGGGTGGTAACACTTTGGTTCTTGAATGTCAAATATCTTGAAGGCGAGACCGCTTGACTTCTGTTTTTGAGTGGAGTTTCCCTTTAACATATTATTTACATGGTTGCATAATGTGTTACGTTTTATTGTAAACATTGGCAGATGGTCAAAAATTCCCATCCTATCTTTTTTCTGAAGTGTTTGAACCCATGGCAAAAAGTAACACCGCCAATTCTTGAGTTCTTGTTTACAGTTGTGATGTTGATGGAGCATTCAGCGGGTATCTAACTGTCTTTTCTCTCTTCCTGGCTCAGGTGAGGAGGACGGCGAGTGGGAGAGTGGCTTGTCCTATGAGTGCCGTACACTCCTGTTCAAAGCTGTCCATAACCTGTTGGAGCGTTGCCTCATGAACCGCAGCTTTGTCCGTATTGGCAAGTGGTTTGTCAAGCCCTACGAGAAGGATGAGAAGCCCGTCAATAAGAGGTAAGAGTCCCCATAATTATCCCCTTCTGTAACCAGTGCATTGATATCTTCATCAGTATTGCAGAGTGCTCTGTTGACTTTCTAGTAAGTGTATGCAGGAGGTCAACGAGTCATCCTGCTCAGTGTACTTCCTTATTGATTTTAGAAATGCATTGCACTGGATTAAAATGTCTGTCAAGAAAAGTAAATTGGTTGGATACAAATGTAGGCCTACAGTAAATTGAATGGATGCCAATCAAAGTTGTTAATGACATGCATTGGTGTCTATTGTGAAATTCAGCCGTTTCTTAGTGTGATAGTTTTCCTCTTACTTGATGTTTGGGCGTATGCTTTCTAACACAGGCCATAGAAATGTAGACACTTTGTCATTTACTCCCTATCTGACACTTTTGTCCCTTATGGTTTATTCTTGAAAGAAACCCTGAGGTAAATTGCATAGATGGATTCATTGAAATCCACCGAGGACACTTGGCTCTTCAAAGGTAGCATGTGTATAGTTCATGTCCGCTTCAGTATTCTTTTCTGTTAATAGCCCGGCTGGATTACTTGGATGTCTAGAGTTTCCTGTTCCTGTTGTCCATAGAGTATTTGTCAGTACAGGTGAATGTATACTTGTTCACGTGAGTCAGCCTGCACAGATTATTTGATCGATTTCCAAAAAAACTACAACACTGCCATTAAGTTAATTTGGAAAGATTAGGGAGTCTATGCCTGTCTCAGGCTGAACAAGCAGCAGATTGTTTTTGTTCTGCTGCTGAGAGTAGACATGCATACTGTATTAATTATTGCCCTGTTATGCGTGAGCATGCTTCAGTTCGGCTAGGCCAACCGAACAAGTGTGCTCGCATACTCCCTTAAAAAATCTAGAAAAAAACGTCAATAGTACGTACTGTTTGTCCATTTTGAGACGCCGTAGCCAGTATACACCTCAAAATTGTCAGAATTAATCTAAGAACTCAATAAATCCGTCATTAATTGATGTTTTTGCAGAGATAATTTTAGTCGCCCAGTTTTACATCAAAGATGTTTGGTGCAGTATTTGTCAATGTAAAAATGTGCATAAAAATGAGTAGTCTCTCCTTGAATGGCAACATAATTTATTGAAGAATCGCTACTCTTGACCAATCACAGATGAAGGGGCATAGACTTCGTCTTGCGTAGAGGGAAACGTGTGCCCGACTGGTTCTTTAAGGGGAATGACATCATCACAGTTTTGGCTTCCCCCTGCACTTGAATGGGCCCTGGGGGAATCCTGGAGTGTCCTGAGGAGCTCATTTGAGCCCTGTCTGTTTTGCCTGCCCTAGTAATTCAAGCAGTTCTGCTGTTTTAAGCATTTCCGTTTTGCTCTGTTAATTTCAGAGCCCCCACCTCGTACACACGGGAGAGTGAGATAGAATTGAGGTGATTGCAATGCATGTTCACTGGGGGGTTAAGGTGTCACGATGTGTTTACTGGTGTGAAGTGTTTGAGAATTGGCCCCTTGGCCTCCAATGTTCTGGATGAAGACATCTACAAGTGGGTGTTGAAGCAGAGCAGTGCCTGCTTGGACTTGGTGAAAATGAGAGTGGGTGGGGGTGTGAGTGAGATCCAGCGGTCTCACTGTCGCCTGTACTCTCTGTCTGGTAAACAGGGCTGTCTTTGGAACATGCTGAGTCTGCACTGTGGTTTTACACCAACCATGTCAACAGGAACTGTTTTGGTATGTTTAGCCGCTTGGCTCTGCAGCACTCGTGAGGAAATAAAGCCTTGTTGTTTAACATTTCAATTTCATAATAGTCTATTTTTAACAAGGCCTATTTAAGGAATGTTGGTGTTTTGGAGGAGCACTTTTAACTGAAACTAAAATAATCTTCTGTCTTGTCCATGCTGGTTGAAGGACAGGGCTCAGGCCTCACTGATAACTTTCCTCACAGTAAGCAGGCATTGGCACCTGGAGGTATATTTTAATGACATAGAAGTCCACAACAAATATGTGAGGAATGTTGTTGCCACTCTGGTCCTCACTCCCTTCCCTGCTCTCCTTTTCTCTCAACCCTCACACCCATCCTCTGACCCATTCATGGACAATCAGCTTTTTTCTGTGGTGCAGACATGGTCCTGTTGCTCTAGGAACAGGCCAATAGCCTGTCATATAGTCTTCAATTTATGTGATTGGTGTATTTCTGGTATGTTGAGACTATCCTTTCAGCAAAGTAATGTAGCTGCTATATATGTGACACAGACTGTAAAAGTTTTGATTGTAAAGATTTGTTTGAAAATGGTAACCCGGTCCGGTGCCTTCTCGTGCCAACATTCCCATCTTTGATTCAACCTTATAGCAAATCAAGGTTTGTTTAATGACTTGACTGGAAAGGTTTCTGCCATTGTAATCCTTGACGGTTTTCTAAATCCAAAGTAGATTAATTACATTTTGAGATGAAAACCACGTTGTGTATACTAAAGTGACTAAAACCAGAGAGAAGGTATGTAGAAAAGATAATAGACCTACAGTGCCTTGGGAAAGTATTCAGACCTCTTGACTTGTTCCACATTTTGTTTGGGTACAACCTTATTCTAAAATTGATTAAATAAAAGCAATTCCTCTTCAATCTACACACTACCCCATAATGACAAATTAAAAACCTTTACTCAGTACTTTGTAGAAGCACCGTTGGCAGCGATTACAGCCTAGAATCTTCTTGGGTATGACACTACAAGCTTGGCACACCTGTATTTGGGGAGTTTCTCCCATTCTTCTCTGCAGATCCTCTCAAGCTCTGTCAGGTTGGATGGTGAGCGTCGCTGCACAGCTATTTTCAGGTCTCTCCGGAGATGTTCGATCGGGTTCAAGTCCGGGCTCTGGCAGGGCCACTCAAGGACATTCAGAGACTTGTCCCGAAGCCACTCCTGCGTTGTCTTGGCTATGTGCTCAGGGTTGTTGTCCTGTTGGAAGGTGAACCTTCACCCCAGTCTGAGGTCCTGAGCGCTCTGGAGCAGGTTTACATTGAGGTTCTCTCTGAACTTGGATATGTTCATCTTTCACTTGATCCTGAGTAGTATCCCAGTCCCTGCTGCTGAAAAACATGATGCTGCCGCCATGCTTCACCATAGGGATGGTGCCAGGTTTCCTCCAGACTTGACGCTTGGCATTCAGGCCAAAGAGCTCAATCTTGATTTCATCAGACCAGATAATCTTGTTTCTCATGGTATGAGAGTCTTTAGGTGCCATGTGGCAAACTCCAAGTTGGCTGTCGTGCCTTTTTCTGAGGACTAGCTTCCGCCTGACCACTCTAACATAAAGGCCGGATCGGTGGAGTGCTACAGAGATGATTGTCTTTCTGGAAGTTTCTCCCATCTCCACAGAGGGACTCTGGAGCTCTGTCAGAGTCAACATCGATTGTTGGTTACCTCCCCGACCAACGCCCTTCTCCCCCGATTGCTCAGTTTGGCTTGGCGGCCAGCTCTTCGGAGAGTCTTGGTGGTTCTAAACATCTTCCATTTAAGAATGGAGGCCACTGTGTTCTTGGGGACCTTCAAGGGTCAGAATACTTTACAAAGCACTGTATATATATATATATTTTATAATAAGCTTTGAGTACTACAATCACCAAAATAAAAGCTTGTCAATCAGGGAGAATTGATCATTCCAAAAACAATGAATTTAACAGTATTGATTTTGTTTTGAGCATAAGAACACCGCATTAGCCATAGCAAAATGCATATAACTGCAGTAAATTAGCTTTTAAACTATAACATTTTCTCTTCGCTCCATTGCAGAATATGTGGTATAGCACGAAATTAGCTTTTAAACTTCAAAAAATTATCATCGCTCCATGGAGAAAATGGTAGAATTGCAGGAAATTGTGTAGAGAATTTCAGCGCCGACCACGTCAATTGCCATACCCCCTGCCACACCCACCACCTAAGCTCCTTTTCCATCGAGGAGAAACAAATGGGAATAGTTTGGGTTTTTAATCACTACGTTTACTGTTAGCTGTTCAGTGCACGTATAACATGGGTGAGCCTCAGGGAGAAGGACTGTAGTTTTCATTTGGCTGTAGTATCCTGTCACCTCCCTGTTCATCTCTGTTTAATTGCACATTCTTTTGCATTTATGAAACCTGTCATTTGTCCTGGTACCAGTTAATCCAATTGACAAATAATATAACTTTCTGTTATTTTTCTGTATCTCATAAGACATTGACTCTATTGATGTTTCACTCTGATTGCTTCTCTAAGGAATATCGTACCGACCATTATACACTGCTCAAAAAAATAAAGGGAACACTTAAACAACACAATGTAACTCCAAGTCAATCACACTTCTGTGAAATCAAACTGTCCACTTAGGAAGCAACACTGATTGACAATAAATTCCACATGCTGTTGGACAGGTGGAAATTATAGGCAATTAGCAAGACACCCCCAATAAAGGAATGGTTCTGCAGGTGTTGACCACAGACCACTTCTCAGTTCCTATGCTTCCTGGCTGATGTTTTGGTCACTTTTGAATGCTGGCGGTGCTTTCACTCTAGTGGTAGCATGAGACAGAGTCTACAACCCACACAAGTGGCTCAGGTAGTGCAGCTCATCCAGGATGGGACATCAATGCGAGCTGTGGCAAGAAGGTTTGCTGTGTCTGTCAGCGTAGTGTACAGAGCATGGAGGCACTACCAGGAGACAGGCCAGTACATCAGGAGATGTGGCAGAGGCCGTAGGATGGTAACAACCCAGCAGCAGGACCGCTACCTCCGCCTTTGTGCAAGGAGGAGCACTGCCAGAGCCCTGCAAAATTACCTCCAGCAGGCCACAAATGTGCATGTGCCTGCTCAAACTATCAGAAACAGACTCCATGAGGGTGGTATGAGGGCCCGACGTCCACAGGTGGGGGTTGTGCTTACAGCCCAACACCGTGCAGGACGTTTGGCATTTGCCAGAGAACACCAAGATTGGCAAATTCACCACTGGCGCCCTGTGCTCTTCACAGATGAAAGTATGTTCACACTGAGCACGTGACAGAGTCTGGAGACGCCGTGGAGAACGTTCTGCTGCCTGCAACATCCTCTAGCATGACCGGTTTGGCGGTAGGTCAATCATGGTGTGGGGTGGCATTTCTTTGGGGGCCGCACAGCCCTCCATGTGCTCGCCAGAGGTAGCCTGACTGCCATTAGGTACCGAGATGACATCCTCAGACCCCTTGTGAGACCATATGCTGGTGCGGTTGGCCCTGGGTTCCTCCTAATGCAAGACAATGCTAGACCTCATATGGCGCGAGTGTGTCAGCAATTCCTGCAAGAGGAAGGCATTGATGCTATGGACTGGCCTGCCCGTTCCCCAGACCTGAATCCATTGAGCACATCTGGGACATCATGTCTCGCTCCATCCACCAACGCCACGTTGCACCACAGACTGTCCAGGAGTTGGCGGATGCTTTAGTCCAGGTCTGGGAGGAGATCCCTCAGGAGACCATCCGCCACCACCTCAGGAGCATGCCCAGGCGTTGTAGGGAGGTCATACAGGCACGTGGAGGCCACACACACTACTGAGCCTCATTTTGACTTGTTTTAAGGACATTACATCAAAGTTGGATCAGCCTGTAGTGTGGTTTTCTACTTTAATTTTGAGTGTGACTCCAAATCCAGACCTCCATGGGTTGATAAATTTGATTTCCATTGGTCATTTTTGTGTGATTTTTTTTTTGTTTTTTTTTTTGTAGTCAGCACATTCAACTATGTAAAGAAAAAAATATTTAATAGGAATATTTAATTCATTCAGATCTAGGATGTGTTATTTTAGTGTTCACTTTATTTTTTTGATGAGTGTATTTCCAGATTGATCTGAGAATAACTGTTTTTCCATCCCCTCTGCAGTGAGCACTTGTCGTGTGCGTTCACCTTTTTCCTGCACGGGGACAGTAACGTGTGCACCAGCGTGGAGATTGCCCAGCACCAGCCTGTCCAGAGGCTAGGTGAAGAACATCTGAGCCTGGCACAACAAAATGGCAGCCCCCTGCAAGGTGGGTCTAACCAGGCATGGCCTGGTCACCCAGCTATATCCTGGTCACCCAGCCATATCCTATTGAGACAACCGTTGATCTACCTGTCATTGGTTAGATACTAGAATGTCTATAGGTTTTTCTTTTTTATATCAAAGGCAATGCAGTAGTGTTTATAATTAAAGCATAGTCTTGCTCCCTGCTGTCATAATTAATTTACTTCTAGTCAAGACTCTATTCTGACCTGTGCTGACCTCACACTTCCTGTCCCCTCTCTCCCTTCCACAGTCATCTTGAGTCCATACGGTCTGAACGGGACGGTCACGGGCCAGTCCTTCAAGATGTCTGACCACCCCACCCAGAAACTTATTGAGGAGTGGAGGCAGTTCTATCCCATCAGCCCCAGCTCCAAGGACCGCCCCGAGGACAAGATGGAGGATGCAGACTGGGAGGACGACTCACTAGCAGCCGTGGAGGTCCTTGTTGGTAAGATGGGGGTTGTTGTGTGTTGTCCAGTGTGGATGTTATTCTAATGGTTAGTATGTGGTATTGCAGTTGTGTGTTTTTCTGATGGAGACTCACTGACTAAATGTGTTATGCTGATCTGTTCCAGCTGGAGTTAGGATGGTGTACCCTGCTTGTCTAGTACTGGTGCCCCAGTCAGACCTCCCTGCACTGGCCCCACAGGGATCAGCCAACCCCTCACCCGTCCTGTGTGAGGGCCTGGGGGCCCACAGAGACCCTGCCATGTCCTCTGTCACCCTTACCCCTCCCACATCACCGGAGGAGGCCCAAACAGGTAGCCTTACCATTTACTAATTAGTCTATTAGGACCACAAACTCTGCAAGTGTAGCTGTCTGGGTTCAGTGTCCATCTTTTGAATTATTTAACATTGATGCATTCAAGTTCAATCAATCAAATTTCAACACTTGTCACAAAGTGCTTATATAGATACTCTACCTAAAACCCCTAAGAGCAAGCAATGCAGATGTAGAAGCACAATGGCTTACTGATTATTTTGACAAGTAAGTAGTGTACATGAATACTGACTATTATATTAATTTATACTACGGGTAGGCCTAATCCTGGATGCTGATTTGGTTAAAACTGCATTTCAGCCCATGTCTATTCCACAAGTTACCGCTGTCTAAATCTGATGTTGAAATGCCTATTTACTCTGTACCATCTGACTGTGCAATCTAGTCTCATCAGCCCAGCCAGACAATTTCTATACTAGATCTACACTAAAAACCATCTAGACATTATCTCCCATTTCTTTTCGACTAACATTTGGTTTTCAACTGCGGAGATTTGTATTAACCTTGCTGTCTATCTCTGACATTTGCAAAATTGTTTCAATATTGAAATTCGATCTCCTGCTGTCCCCATGGTAATGAGCGTTTCTGGATTTGTGACTAGACAGACAGATTGGCAGCTTTTCTCAGTCAATCGAAATCATGAATCAGCAATATTTTTGTGTGTTTATGTATATGTGTTATATTTACACACCCACACAAAGAAATGTCAATCGGAAAATACATAATGCAGCTAGTTTGCTGTCATTCCTGCTCCAGTTTGAAGTGATTGTGTTCGCTGTGTATTTGGCTATCTCTTCTCAACAGTGGCCTGGCGAGAGAGCCAATGCCAGGTGAAATCGTGCATCATTAGCTCATTGTTATGAATGTATCCCCCAAAAAACTGTTTGGCGTGACTGTTAGTTGAAGTTGGCTGGCTAGCAAGTAAGGGATAAGAACGTTGTCAGCCATCATGGTGTAACCGATGTGAAATGGCTAGCTAGTTAGAGGGGTGCGCGCTAATAGTGTTTCAATCTGTAACGTCACTCGCTCTGAGACCTTGAAGTAGTTGTTCCCCTTGCTCTGCAAGGGCTGCTATTTTTGTGGAGCGATGGGAAACGATGCTTTGTGGGGGGCAGTTGATGTGTGCGGAGGGTTCCTGGTTCGAGCCCAGGTTGGGGCGAAGAGAGGGGCGGAAGCTATACTGTTACAATGGCAACGGAACATTTAGAACGAACGCCCGAGTCGTGTCCTTAGATTTAAAACAAAAATACTTAACGACTGGGTTATGTCTCTGGCAACCGAACTGATAAAATGAATGACTAGCCGGCTTGGGTAGAAACCCTAGATTTGTGTCAGGACTACATCTTGTGGAAAGATGAAATAGTATGACTAAATACATCAAAACAAAGTCGTTTTTTTTGCTACCTCCCCCCTTTTTATCCCCAATTTTGTTATATCCAATTGGTAGTTAGTCTTACCCGGTTGTTGCAACTCCCGTGTGGACTCGACAGAGGTGAAGTTTGAGAGCCATGTTTCCTCCAAAAAACGTGAGCCAGCCAAGCTGCACTGCTTCTTGACACACTGCTTGCTTAACCTGGAAGCCAGCCGCACCATTTGTGTCGGAGGAAACACCGCACAGCTGGCGACCCGAAGCCAGAGGGCATGGAGGCCAAACCCCCCCCCCTAACCTGGACGACGCTGTCTCCTGGTTGCGGCTGGCTGCGACACAGCCCTTGATTGAACTCGGATCTGTAGTGATGCCTTGAGCACTGATCAGTGCCTTAGACCGCTGCCACACTCGGGAGGCCCCAGAATGTTTATGAATGAAAATATGTCAATCATGATTTAAATATGTTGGTTACCCGTTGTATAAGTGATAATGTCCTCGAAGCCAGTGTTTGGTGACTATATTGGCACGGTTTCCGGCCCTCGACTTCTTCGCGGGACTAACACCTGTGCCTATATATATCTTCCAAACACCGGCTTCTCGGGCATTATCACGTAAGTGTTACTTTCTTTTCCCATGTAGATTCTCAGGCAGCACAGAGGTGGTTGAAGCTCTGCTCGACAGTGGATGGTTTCAGCTCCAAAAGCAGCGGTATCCACGGCAGCAAGATCCCCCGCAGGCTGGCTGCCCAGGTGGTGGAGAGCGTGTGGCAGGAGTGCACTACCAACCGGGCCCAGAACAAGTATGTACACTACAAGTCAAATCACCCTACTGATTCATATACTACTGGTCTATTGAAGGAGTCTGTCTGCTGAGCTCTGTTTGTCTGGTTCTTTGTCAGGAGGAAGTTTGCTACATTGACCAATGGTACCTGTGAGGAGGAGGAGGTGGACAAAACAGGAGTGTGGGATTTTGTGGAGTTCTCGCATAGGGCACACTGCAACTGCTCAAGGTACTGGATCATGTTTATAACGGTGGGGGTCGTTGTAGGCCAGGATTGTCTAACTCAATCACCACACGGGCCATATTGAATAAAAATAATTTACAGGCCAGAAATAGTATGTTTGTTTTTAGAATATAACGTGCATACAACTTCAACCCACACTGGCATTTGTTTTATTGGAAAAATATGCGCCTTTAAAAATGTAAATATTGACCATGGGGTGCTGTATATAGCAATTTAACACGAAACAAGATAAATAATATTTGTCCATCCTATGCTTGCAGATGTGCATTGGCTAATATGCTGCGACCCTAGTAAAACATATTTGAGTTTTGTTTTTTTGGTGGGTTATTCATGGTCAAGTTTAAAAACCGAAGCCAGACTGCAACATTTTAGTAGCCTAGGAGGACTTCCTGTGTACTTTCCTCCACTACGTGCTAAAAACGGGACAGCGCAATTGATGTTGAGTTGATGTGCAAGCACATCGGGCTGTAATTTCATAAAGTAGATGACTCAAATGTTAACTCATTTATACTTGCGTGTGTGTCCTTCAAGGATTCACACAGAGTATAAATTACTACTAATCTAATAGCTTTTTGACACGAAGATGTCTGGCTGGCTCCTGAGTCTGGGAGGAGGTGTGTGTGTGGCAATGCACTGCCTTTGGCGCTCAACAAGTTGGCAGTGCTTGCTGGGACTTGTAGTGCAGCACGTCGTGTGCGGTATGGAAGCGGGCCAAAATTAATTGACAACCCAAATCATTGTGAAAGCTGGAGAGAATTGTCATGGGCCAGATCTGGCCTGTGGGTCATATTTTACACGTGTTTTAGGCTGATAATTTCCCCCCATAACTCACCAGAGTCCTTTAGGGCAGTGGTTCCCAAATGTTTTCTAGTCCCGTACCCCTTCAAACATTCAACCTCCAGCTGCGTACCCCCTCTAGCACCAGGGTCAGCGCATTCTCAAATGTTTTCTAGTCCCGTACCCCTTCAAACATTCAACCTCCAGCTGCGTACCCCCTCTAGCACCAGGGTCAGCGCATTCTCAAATGTTTTCTAGTCCCGTACCCCTTCAAACATTCAACCTCCAGCTGCGTACCCCCTCTAGCACCAGGGTCAGCGCATTCTCAAATGTTTTCTAGTCCCGTACCCCTTCAAACATTCAACCTCCAGCTGCGTACCCCCTCTAGCACCAGGGTCAGCGCATTCTCAAATGTTTTCTAGTCCCGTACCCCTTCAAACATTCAACCTCCAGCTGCGTACCCCCTCTAGCACCAGGGTCAGCGCATTCCCAAATGTTTTTAGTTGTTGTTGCCATCGTTGTAAGCCTGCCACACACACACTATACGATACATTTATTAAACATAAAAATGAGTGAGTTTTTCACAACCCGGCTTGTGGGAAGTGACAAAGAGTTCTTATTAGTACCAGGGCACAAATAATAATATTTTAAATATAATTTTGCTTTTTATTTAGTCATCTTACATATAAAACTTTATTTGTTCATCGAAAATTGTGAATAACTCAACACAGGTTGATGAGAAGGGTGTGCTTGAAAGGATGCACATAACTCTGCAATGTTGGGTTGTATTGGAGAGAGTCTCAGTCTTAAATCATTTTCCACACACAGTCTGTGTCTATTTAGTTGTCATGCTAGTGAGGGCTGAGAATCCACTCTCACATAGGTACATGGTTGCAGACGGAATCAGTGTCTTAACAGCGCGTTTTGCCAAGGCAAGTTACTTTGAGTGCAGAAATCTGGAAGTGGCTTCTGATTAAATACATTTTTCACAGAACCACTTGTTGCAATTTCGACGGGGCTCAGTTCAGATATCGGTAAGTGGTCTGGAGGCAGGGCATGAAAAGGATAACGAATCCTAACGAATTGTTTGTGTCACCTGTCTCTGGAAAGTACCCGCGTAATTGCACACCCTACTCACTCAGGTGCTTCGCTACAGTACCTTGCAAAAGTATTCATCCCCCTTGGTGTTTTTCCAATTTTGTTGCATTAGAACCTGTAATTTACAATGATTTGGATTTCATGTAATGGACTGACGCAAAATAGTTGAAATTGGTGAAGTGAAATGAAATAAATTCTAAAACACGAAAAAGTGGTGCATGCATATGTATTCACTCCCTTTGCTATGAAGACCATAAATAAGATCTGGTGCAACCTATTACCTTCAGAAGTCACATAATTAGTTAGATTGCACACAGGTGGACTTCATTTAAATGTCACATGATCTGTCACATGATCTCAGTAAAAATACACCTGTTCTGAAAGTCCCCAGAGTCTGCAACACCGCTAAGCAAGCGGCACTATGAAGACCAAGGAGCTCTACAAACAGGGCATGGACAAAGTTGTGAAGAAGTACAGATCAGGGTTGGGTTATAAAAAAATATCAGAATAAACTTTGAACATCCCACGGAGCACCATTAAATCCATTATTAAAATATGGAAAGAATATGACACCACAACAAACATGCCAAGAGAGGGCTGCCCACCAAAACTCACGGACCAGGCAAGGAGGGCATTAATCAGAGGTGCAACAAAGAGATGAAAGATAACCATGAAGGAACTGCAAAGCTCCACAGAGGAGATTGGAGTATCTATCCATAGGGCCACTTTAAGCCGTACAATCCACAGAGCTGGGCTTTATGGAAGAGTGGCCAGAAAAAGCCATTGCTTAAAGTCAAAATAAGCAAACACATTTTGGTGTTCGCCAAAAGGCTTGTGGGAGACTCCCCAAACATATGGAAGAAGGTACTCTGGTCAGATGAGACTAAAATTGAGCTTTTTGGCCATCAAGGAAAACACCATCCCCACAGTGAAGCATGGTGGTGGCAGCAGCATGCTGTGGGGATGGGGAAACTGGTCAAATTTGAAGGAATGATGGATGGCGCTAAATACAGGGAAATTCTTTAAGGAAAACTTTTTGACTTCTAGAGATTTGAGACTGGGACAGAGGTTCATCTTCCAGCAGGACAATAACCCTAAGCATACTGCTAAAGCAACACTCGCGTGGTTTTAGGGGAAACATTAAATGTCTTGGAATGGCCCAGTCAAAGCTCAGACCTCAATCTAATTGAGAATCTGTGGTATGACTTAAACATTGCTGTACACCAGCGAAACCCATCCAACTTGAAGGAGCTGCAGCAGTTTTGCCTTGAAGAATGGGAAAAAAATCCCAGTGGCTTGATGTGCCAAGCTTATAGACACGCACCCCAAGAGACTTGCGGCTGTAATTGCTGCAAAGGTGGCTCTACAAATGGCTCTACAAATTATTGACTGGGGGGGTGAATAGTTATGCACGCTCAAGTTCCGTTTTTTTTGTCTTATTTCTTTTTTCACAATAAAAAAAATCTATTTTGCATCTTCAAAGTGGTAGGCATGTGTAAATCAAATGATACAAACCCCCCAAAATCAATTTTAATTCCAGTTTGTAAGGCAACAAAATAGGAGAAATGCCACGGGGGTGAATATTTTTGCAAGCCACTGTATATCACATTTGACATTGTCTGTAAGCTTGAGTTCATTTGCACAAATCATACAATGATGGAAAGACCTGTCTGTTGTCCTTGTTAATGCAGACAGAGAAGAGCTCCAACTTCTTAATCATAGCCTCAATTTTCACTGTAGTGTCCAAAACATATCTCAAGCTGTCAGGCATTCCTTTGGCAGCAAGAGCCTCTCGGTGGATGCTGTAGTGTACCCAAGTGGTGTCAGGAGCAACTGCTTACACGCATGTTACCACTCCACTATGTCTCCCTGTCATGGCTTTTGCGCCATCAGTACAGATACCAACTCATCTTGACCACCAAAGTCCATTTGATGTCACAAAGTTCTCCAGTACTTAAAAAAAATATTTCCAGTGGTTTGCAGAAGAGGTCTTCCTTAATTGACCCCCCATAAATTGACCCCCCATAAACAGCTGTAACACACATAATTCACTGGCTTGTATGCGCAGCAGTAATTGTTTCAAAACATCTCCTGCCATGATGCTGATGCATCGTGAAACAGTGTTTGATGAAGACATTGTTAGTATAGGTTTTTTTCGGGCCTTTTCCCCCAGCCATATCTGCGGCAGCAGGAAGAATAAAGTCCTCCACAATAGTATAGGGCTTGCCTGTCCTAGCCACTCGGTAGCTCACCATATAAGACGCTTCTAGCTCCTTATTAATGGTATCTGTTGTTTTTACGTGTCTTACTACTTGAAAGTCATCTTAATTCTCTAACTCCCGTGGCTTATTTTTTAAATTGGCATGTTTTTGTTTCTAAATGTCTGCGCAAGAGTGAAGGTTTCATCGAGTTGTGAGAGTACCTTTGCACCTATAACACACTGTCTGAGGAAAGGCACTGCTCCCAATATAAGTGAACCCCAAATCGATGTAGTTATCGTATTTGCACCTCTTCGATGGTCCAACGTCCCTGTCTGTAAGGTGCATTCCCGGGTAAGGGGGCAGTAGCTCTTCGGCTGCATCAGATTCACAACTGTCAGTGTCCATGCTAGCTGGGTTAACAACAAATGTAGAATTACTAATGCTAGCATTGGATGTGCTCGTGGAAGCAGAACAACTTGTCGTCGACAGGTGCAGGTGTAGTACTGCTGGTAGTAGCAGTACTACCAGTAGAACTGGTATGTGTCTATGGATACGGGCCTTGCAGCTTTTTTTTTTTTACCATTCATCCATTTTCGAGCAAACTGAATGAGCAGCAGCTACATTTGGCTACATACGGACCGTTAGTAGAATTCCCACGAGAGAGTAATGTTTAATGTGTTTGGATGTTAATTATTTGACTAGGCTACCTGTATTTGACATTGGTGTTATTTCGCTGAACACTAGATGGTTTAATTTAGTTTTTGTCAGTGAAACGAGGCTACTCAAGCGAGGGGAAAAAACCTTGTGTATAGCCCTGTTGGAAAATATAAATGGACTGTCTGAAAATGTTTTTTTTTTTATAATAAAAAAATAATAATCACATCCCCAGTTTGGGAATGCATGCTTTAGGGGATCTGTTTTAATCACAGACACCTTGGAAGTGAACATTCAGTAAATTGCTATTTAAATAATTTCTCTCTTTACCCCAGGCATAAAAACCAGAAGCAACGATCAGGCAGCACCTCAGGAAACCCCCCGTCGGTGGGCCAGCCCTCACAGCCGCTGCCCAAACATAAGCTGGGCGAGAAGCTGGAGAAGGGGGAGAAGCAGCAGAAGAGGCCCCAGACACCCTTCCACCACCGCAGCTATGTGTTTGAGGAGCAGGCCATGGAGCCCCAGAGGCTGTGTATGAGAACCCAGGATGAGGGCCCCTACCCCAGCCTGCACCACGTGGACACGGCCCCTTCCAAAGCCCCCATGTTGCACACCCACAGGCCCCTCCAAGACCTGGCCGGCTCCCCCCAGCCCCCTCCTCTCAGCCCCCACCCCTGCGAGCGCGGGGAGGAAGACCCTGGGGCCATGAAGAGCTCCTCCACGCCCATCCACCAACACTTCTACCCCCCCTCCTCCGAGCCCTGCCTGCTTCCCCAAAAGACCTCGCCTGACGAGCCCCACCTGGAGCCCCTGCCTCTGCCTTTCCCACCTGCCTACCCTGATTCCCTGGAACCCACTGTCTATGTGGGATCAGCCATCAACCCCAACGAAGACTCGGCCCACAACCCCTGGAAATACTTCAACCTGCCACGGAAGAAGACCTCCGACTTCTTCACACCACTGTTGCCAGTGGACAAACTACAGGATGACTCTGGGGAAGGAGGAGGGCAGGAGAACATTGTCTCTGTCACAGAGTGAGTACACTACCCCTCGTCTCTTTCAACATTTAATGATAAACCTTACTATAAGCACCAAGGTGATGAGTGGCTATGATAGATATTTGGTTTCTCCCTCTCTCTCTCTGTGTACATCCACTTGGAGCATTATATATGCAGTTTCCCCTCCTTTCATATGATTACGGATCATCTATGTAACATTGTCTCCTCTCAGATTGATGTCTGGCTCTGGCAGGCCTCTGAAGGTGTCTGAAGACCTGGTGAGGACCTACACCCAGAGGAGGAACAGCCACCTGGTGGCTGCCATGGCTGACGAGGATCAGGAGGAGGAGGCAGACCCCTACGCCTTCGTGGAAGGAGACGAGGAGTTCACTTTCACTGACAAGAAGGACAAACCTGGCTCGGACAGAGAGACCAGCAAGAGACACAAGGTGAGTATCAAACATGAGTTTCTAATAATTAATTCCATAGTTATCCCTATACACTTTTCCTAATCTCACCTAATGTGGTAGGATTTGTTAGTTCAGTTGACTGACATGTATACTACGCCTTTGCTTATGGGATGCTGTAGCAGTGGTTCCCAACCTTTTTTGCTTACTGTACCACCAACTGAATTTTGCTTTGCCTGTAGTACCCCTTGAAGTACTCCCTCGTGCATTTTACCAGTAAGCTTATGGTCTCATGAGTCTTCTCAAGTACCCCCGGTGGTCTTAGTACCCCTGGTTGGGAACCACTGATGTAGCAGATGCCAAGAGAATAACACGTTTTATGCTGGTGTTTGTTTCTCTTAGGGTGACGATGGCAGTGGAACCTCAGCAGATGGTGAGCATTTCCTTCTTGTTGAAGACTTTGTTTTAATCACTCCTGTAAAACTATAAAAGATTGGAATGTCAATAAAATGGTCATCCAGAGTGGTTACTGAGGGGACTTCCTTTTGTTCTTTGTCTTTCTGTGTGTGTATGCAGATGGTCAGGGTGCAGCTGGTGGAAAGCCTGTACCCTCCACCAGCCTTATCCATGAGACAGACCTGGCTGTGTCCATCAACGACCTGGACAACCTCTTCAACTCAGACGAAGACGAGCTAGCGGTCAGTAGAGTATACATTGCCTCTAGAAAGTATTCATACCCTTTGACTTAATCCACATTTTGTTGTGCTGCAGCCTGAATTCAAAATAGATTCAATACAAATTCTCGCCCATCTACACACACTACCCCATACTGACAAAATTAAAACATGTTTTTAGAGATTTTAGCAAATTTATTGAAAATGAAATGGACTCCTTTGCTATGACAGTCCAAATTGAGCTCAGGCGCATCAAATTTCCTTTGATCATCCTTGATGTTACCACAACTTGATTGGAGTCCACCTATGGCCAATTCAGTTGATTTTAGTAAGTAACACACCTGTCCATATAAGGTCCCACAGTTGACCGTGCATGTAAGAACTGCTACTACACAATTAAGTTGAATCAACTGTCGGTAGATGTCGTAGAGACAGTATTGTGATTAGGCAAGGGTACTACATCTTTTCTAGAGTGTTGAAAAATTGGAACTACCCAGACTCTGGCTAGAGCTGGCTGTCTGACCAAACTGAGCAACCCGGCAAGAAGTACCTTGGTCAGGGAGATGACCAAGAACCCAATGAACACTCTGACAGAACTACGGAGATCCTTGGCTGAGATGGGAGAACCTGCCAGAAGGACATCGGTCTCTACAGTCTATACAGCCTTTCAGCAATCTAGGCTTTATGTGGCCAGACAGAAGCCTCTCCTGAGGAAAAAGGCACATGACAGCACTAGGCATGAAAATTGCCATGTGAAAGACTGAGCATAAGGCAAAATACAATGTGGTCCGATGAAGCAAAACATTTACTATTTTGCCTGAATGTAAAGCGCAATGTCTGGAGAAGCACAGCTCATCACTCATCTAACACCATCCCTACTGTGAAGCATGGTGGTGTCAGCATCATGTTATGGGGATGCTTTTCAGCGGCAGGGACTGGAAGACTTATAATAGGGGGGGGGTGAATGGAGCCAAATACAGGTAAATACTTGATAAGAACCTGCTTTATTGTGCAAACAACCTTAGACTGTGGCAAAGATTTACCTTCTAACGGGACAACGACTCCAAGCATACAGCCAAAGCAAGGCTGGATTGGCTTCAGAACAAGAATGTGAAAATCCTTGAGTTGCCCAGCCAAAGCCCAGACTTGAATCTCATTGACAATCTGTGGAATGACTTGAAGATTGCTGTCCACTGCTGCTCCCAATCTAACTTAACAGAGATTGAGAAAATCTGCAAGGAAGAATGTGAGAAAATCCCCAAATCCAGATGTGCAAAGCGGATACAGACATACATACCCATGACGACTCAAAGCTGTAAATGCCGCCAAAGGTGCTTCTACAAAGTATTGACTGGGGTGTGAATACTTATTTAAATGAATGAAATGAAAAATATTTCTCAAAACATTTGTTCACTTTGTCATGGGAAATTGTGTGTAGATGGGTGGGAATTAGTTTTTTACTACAGTTTTGACTTCGGGCTGTAACAATGTGGAATAAATTAAGAGGTGTATGAATACTTACTGAAGGCACTGTAGTTCTCATCTACATTGGGGGGACATTGTTTGGGTTACATATCCTTTTGTCTGTTTCCATATCTCCCGTTGATACTTTGCTAACAGAACATTGTGTAAAGTCTTAAAAATTATCTCTACATGTTTTGATCAAAGCCTGTTTAAAACATTCTAAATGTTCTCTCCCCAGCAGCCTGGATCCAGGAGAGCAGGAGTTCATGGAGACAAGTTTGGCAGTAAGGAACACAAAACATCAAATCTGGACCCTCTGTCCTGCATAAGTATGTTCCCTTTCTCCAATTCCTTCCCTAAAGTTCCTCTTTAGGTCATCACTGTATCCTACATTAATTTACCAAACAATAGGGTGATTCCCCCGTTCACCTTCCTGTCCCCAGGCTCAGCTGACCTGCACAAGATGTTCCCCACCCCTCCCTCCCTGGAGCAGCACACCATGGGCTACTCCCCCATGAACACTGGGGGCAAGGACTACGGTGGCCTGGAGGCCGGGGTGGGCCTCACTCTACTGGATGGGAGCCAGCTTAGCAGCCACTACAAGATGGAGGTGGAGGAAGGCTTCTGCAGCCCCAAGCCCTCTGAGATCAAGGTAACTTAAAGGCCCAATGGAGCCATTTTAATCTCGATATCAAATCATTTCTGGGTGATAATTAAGTACCTTACTGTTATTGTTTTCAATTGAAATTGTAAAAAATCAAATCAAATTTTATTTGTCATGTGTGCCGAATACAACAGCTATAGACATTACAGTGAAATGCGGGGCTATATACAGTGTACTGGTACAAGGTCAATGTGCGGGGGAACCAGTGTCGAGGTAATATGTAGAGTTATTAAAGTGACTGGCATAGATAACAACAGAGTAGCTCCAGTGTAGAAGAGGGGGGAGCAATGCAAATAGTCTTGGTATCCATTTGATTAGATGTTCAGGGGTCTTATGGCTTGGGGGTAGAAGCTGTTTAGAAGATCCTTGGATCTAGACTTGGTGCTCCTGGACTGCTTGCTGTGAGGTAGCAGAGAGAACCGTCTATGGCTAAGGTAGCTGGAGTCAATTTTAGGTCCTTCCTCTGACACTGCCTGGTATAGAGGTCCTGGATGGCAGAAGCTTGTCCCCAGTGGTGTACTGAGCCGTACGCACTATCCTCTGTAGTGCCTTGCTGTCAGAAGCTGAGCAGTTGCCATACCAGGCAGTGATGCAACCAGTCAGGATGCTCTTGATGGTGTAGCTGTAGAACCTTTTGAGGATCTGAGGACCCATGCCAAATCTTTTCAGTCTCGTGAGGGGGAATAGGTTTTGTCATGCCCTCTTCACGACTGTCTTGGTGTGCTTGGACCATGTTAGTTTGTTGATGTGAGAACAAGTTTAGAACTTGAAGCTCTCAAACTGCTCCACTACAGCCCTGTCTATCAGAATGGGGGCGTGCTTGGTCCTCCTTTTCCTGTAGTCCACAATCATCTCCTTTTGTCTTGATCACGTTGAGGGAGAGGTTGTTGTCCTTGCACCACACGGTCTGGTCTCAGACCTCCCTATAGGCTGTCTCATCATTGTCGGTGATCAGGCCTACCACTGTTGTCGTCTGCAAACTTAATGATGGTGTTTGAGTCGTGCCTGGCCATGCAGTCATGGGTGAACAGGGAGAACAGAAGGGGACTGAGCACGCACCCTTGAGGGGCCCCTGTGTTGAGGATCAGCGTGGCAGATATGTTGTTGCCTACCCTTACCACCCGGGGGTGGCCCGTCAGGAAGTATTGGATCCAGTTGCAGAGGGAGGTGTTTAGTCCCAGGGTCCTTAGCTTAGTGATGAGCTTTGAGGGCACTATGGTGTTGAACGCTGAGTTGTAGTCAATGAATAGCATTCTCACATAGGTGTTCCTTTTGTCCAGGTGGGAAAGGGCAGTGTGGAGTGCAATAGAGATTGCATAATCTGTGGATCTGTTAGGGCGGTATGCAAATTGGAGTGGATTTAGGGTTTCTGGGATAATGGTGTTGATGTGAGCCATGACCAGCCTTTCAAAGCACTTCATGGCTTCTAAGCAAAGAGAAATTTCTCCAGCAAGAATTTTCTTAGTACTGTCTGGGAGTGGTCGGAGTGTGGGGCCTAATGGGAGGGATATGTAACCTGAAAAATAGCCTATATTAGCAGAGGTTTGAAATGCTCTTTGTTTTTGGTCTATTAACTTGATGTTGCCAGGCATGCCAAAACTTCATCCCACCAAAACGGGCAGAATTTCCAGGTGGTCTTTTCAAGCAGCTCTTACATTATCATTTTCAGTATTATTTTAACCTTGTGTGGAAATATTTCTTTAAGCACAGTAAAATCTCATTTTTAACTGCACCGGGCCTTTAATTGGCCTTTGAACACTTCAGCCTAGCGTGGAAGTTCTACATTTTAGTCATTTAGCAGGTACTCTTATCCAGAATGACTTGCAGTTAAGTACATTTTTCCCTCCGAGGTTATCCAAGCTGGTGCTTGTAGGAAAATACAAGTGCAAGATTGTTTTTTTTTTTAGGGGGGGTGGGGGATAAGACTGACACTGTCTATTCATGCTGGTGTCTGCTTCAATACTTTTTCTTACCTTAGACTTGCTGAAGTGTTAGTGGCTTATTTTCATTCTCTTCCCACATTATACCTCCAGGACTTCTCGTTTGTTTATAAGTCAGAGGCGTGCAAGGCATTCACGGGCTGCTCCATGTTTGCTCCGCTGAAGATGCTTCCCAGTCAGTGTATGATGCCCATCAAGCTGCCAGAGGACTGTGTTTACACACCCAGCTGGAACATGGGCAAACTGGAGCTCATACCCCCTGTGCCAACCATGGGCCTCCTCACCAAAGATGGGTAACCAATCAGACTGGTCCTCTTGAGTTATGTAAGTCTCATATACCCACATGTGTCAGGGGTTTTAATGTGTGTGCTGTTGTCTCCTTATTTCAGTAACATCCCCAGTGTGGAGCCAGACTACCAGAGCTACACACCACAGACCCACACTCCCTTCATGTCCAACAGTGCCCCACCCAGCAACAGCGGCACGGGCATCCTACCCTCCCCGGCCACACCCCGCTTCTCCGCCCCCACCCCACGCACTCCCCGTACCCCACGCACCCCAAGAGGGCCTGCCAGTGTCCAGGGATCGCTCAAATACGACAACTCTGACCTCTACTCGCCTGCCTCCACCCCTTCTACTTGCCGACCTCTCAGCTCAGTGGAGCCAGCCACTGTGCCCTCCATCCCTGAGGCCCACAGCCTCTACGTCACCCTCATCCTCTCTGAGTCCGTCATGAACCTCTTCAAGGACTGTAACTTTGACAGCTGCTGCGTGTGCGTGTGCAACATGAACATCCGTGGCGCTGATGTGGGCGTGTATCTTAACGACAACGGCGAGGCCCAGTACCCCTGCACTTGTGGTTTCAGCGCTGTGGTCAACCGTCGCTACGGCAGCTCGGCCGGCCTCTTCCTGGAGGATGAGCTGGACGTGGTGGGGCGTGGCTCGGACGCCGGCCGGGACTCTGAGAGGCGTTTCCAGGAGCTGCGCGCTGCCTCCCTTCACAGGACCGGCAACTCCACCGAGAGGCCCCCAGACGAGCTCATCCTGTTGCTGCAGGATCAGTGCACCAACCCATTCTCCCGCATGGCTGGAGTGGAGTACCCCAAGGCGTTGTCCTCCGGCCCCTCTCACTCTTCTCTACGGGTAGAGGAGAGGGACTGCTATAACGATTGCTACATGGCTCTGGAGCATGGCCGACAGTTCATGGACAACATGTCAGGAGGCAAGGTGGACGAGGTGCTGGTTAAGAGCACGTGTCTACACAACTGGCCTAAACGCAAAAGTGAGTCTGCTCCTTCACTCATTGATAATGCACAAACTTGTTTCCCCTCCTACTCTTTACTGCTTTTCCTCTCTCTTCCTACTCCTCTTATGTAAAAACCCAGTCTTCTTGGTTAGGTGTATGATTCTGAGCCTTCCCACCCTCTTATCTCCCCCTCCAGCTGCAGAAGTGAGCAGGCTGTTCTCTCAGGACGTGCTGCGGGTGCTGCTCTCCCTTCAGCCTGTACTCCAAGATGCCATCCAGAAGAAGAGAAGTGTACGTTCCTGGGGCGTTCAGGGACCTCTCACCTGGCAGCAGTTTCACAAGATGGCCGGCAGGGGATCCTACGGTAAACACAAGGACTTTAAAAATCAAGCAATAATAATACATAAAGATCCAGGGTTTTTTCTGGATCAAAAACAGGCTTAGGTGGTGGCCTGTTGGTGTGGCTGAATTGAATAGAATTCTTGCAATTCTATAAATGTCTCCACGGAGCTGAGAACTGGAAGAAAAAAAAATGCAAATTTTGTGCTATTCTACTCCATGTTTTACCGTGGAGCTGGGAGAATCTTGCAGTTTAATGCAAATTTCCTTCAATTTTACATTTTGTCATGGAGTTGACAACTTTGCCGTTTGAAATATAATTTCCTGCAATCCATGAATTTTGACTTTGTTAATGCTGTGTTCTTTTGCTTAAACATAATGACAGAATCCATACTACTAAATTTAGTTCACCCTTATTGTCTAGCTTTTATTTTGGTGATTGTAGTTCTCAAATATAATATTATATAAAAATATATAGGTCCATTATCTTTTCGACATACTTTATATCTGGTTTAAGTTTACACAAAGCATTTTCCATCCCTGGTATCACATGCGCTCTAAATATGTAATGATCATATAGATTTATCAGGATTGTTTTGGGTCAGAAACAAGTGTTTAATGTGACAACCTACATTTATTTTTTAACTTTTTTGTTTCTGTAATTTAGCAGACGCTCTGATCCAGAGCGACTTACTGGAGCAAATAGGTCTAAGTACCTTGCTCAAGGGCACATCAATATATTGTTTCACCTAGTCGATTCCAAACGGCAAACTTTTCAGGTACGGCCCCAGCGGTCCTATCCGCTAGGTTACCTGCCGCCCTCAACTCCTTCTGCAACGAGTCTGACTGTCCCTCCTCTCTGAACCATTAGGCACTGACGAGTCTCCAGAGCCCCTCCCCATCCCTACCTTCCTGGTGGGGTATGAGTATGACTTTGTGGTGCTGTCGCCCTTCGGCCTCCCTTACTGGGAAAAGCTGCTGCTGGACCCCTTCGGCTCCCACAGGGACGTGGGATATGTAGTCATCTGTCCCGAGAATGAGGCTCTGCTCCGTGGGGCTAAGAGCTTCTTCAAGGACCTTACGGCCGCGTACGAAGTAAGCGGGGACACACACTCTCACGCACATAGACAACCTCGATAGTCTAATAAAACATGTTTTTTTTTTTTCATGGTACATTTACCCTTATTTTTCATCTTTGCAGGCCTGTCGACTGGGTCAGCACAGACCAATCTGTAAGACTCATGCAGATGGAATATTGCGGGTTGGTACAGCAGAGGGCAGGAACCGGGCAGAGCAGCCTCTCAGTGACTGGTTCCTCAAGATGGCCAGCAGCAACGGAAACAGCGAAGCCTTCAACAAACTCAAACTGTATGCCCAAGTGTGCCGGCATGACCTGGGTACGTCTTCATTAGATTGCCATCTTCTATTTCAGGAGATTGTACTGAATAAGAGATGGGATCACTTTTGGGTTTATAATTTGATGTGGCTTGTACAAGAAGCAAATATTCAGATGTAATTTATTGGTCATTTCCTGAGTTGAGTTTAATATTTGACATCTTTTTCTTTACTTATTTGTTACTCTCCTCAGCTCCATACCTGGCTGGACAGTCTCTGGACAGCTCTCTGTTAAACCAGCGTGGCCCCACTGTGGCCTCCCCTCAGTCCTCCTCCTCCCAGTCCCCCAGCTCCACCACCCCCTCCTCAGGTCCCCAGAGCTCCACCAGCAGCAGCACTGCCCAGCCTGCCAACACCAACAGCACCCCACCCTCCTCCACAGGCCCCCAGGCAATGGGAGGGATAGGGGGAGTAGGAATGCCATCGGCCAAGCCCAGCTCCTACACACCATACGGGACATCAGGCCTGCAGGGCAGCGTCTCCCAGAATGGGCCCCAGTCGTGTCCTCAGACTGCAGGGGAGAATGGCCCCACTGCCAACCAGCCCCAGGCCAGTACCGAGCCCGTAGAGACGTATGTAACCCCACCATCTTGCATCCTCAGGTTTAGTCACACGGCGTTTAAATTATTTTCTGTAGCACCCAAATTTGTAATTGACTCTCACTTGGAATAGGTTGAATTACGACTGCAAAACCTTACCCATCTCTCCCATTTTTATGCACCAGACTTGTCTGGAAAATAACATTTGGCCTGCTAAATGTCTTTAATACTTAAAGCTAGTTCATTATTGGCTGTTGGACCTTTGACGCCACTGCTGCTCTCTCTACAGCACATTGGAGAGAGACAAGGTGGGCGTCCCTACAGACGGAGAGTCCCATGCTGTGACGTTTCCGCCGTCCATTGTGGTTTACATCGTGGACCCCTTCAGCTACGAGGACGGGGAGAGGGACACCCACTCCAGTGTGTGGACACTGGGTCTGCTGCGCTGCTATGTGGAGATGCTCCAGTTCCTGCCGCCTCACATCAGAAACTGTGTGTCTGTGCAGGTAATGGAGGACTTGACACATGTAGCCAGACTGCAGACTATTCACATTTATGTTCAGCACATTGGCTCTGTGGGGGTTGGTGTGTTTAAAAAGGCTGTTTCTAACAAAATGATGTGTTGGTCAGATCATTCCCTGTCAGTACCTGTTGCAGCCTGTGCGCATTGAGGAGCGCCATCTGTACGGTCAGCACCTCAAGTCCCTGGCCTTCTCAGTGTTCACGCAGTGCAGACGGCCCCTCCCCGGCAACACCAACATCAAGGCTCTGACGGGCTTCGGCCCAGGCCTGGCCATTGACATGGCACTGAGGAGCACAGAGGTAAACCGCACATAGGAAACTGCACAAAACCTCACAAATATTATTCCTGGATTGATTTAGACTGCTGATCGGTTTTTAGAAACTGTCACAATGTGAATGGTCTGTTTAATATAACATCCTGGTCTTTGGCTAGTCCTTTCATATACCTTGATGATCCAAGAGACCACTGCTCTGTTGAATAAAGACAATGGCTTACTAAATACAGCGTGCTAAGTGAAACATAAGAAACCATTGGTTTGACCCATGACCTTCTGACTTTTACACCTGTGCAGAGGCCAGAATGTCTGCGTCTGTACACACCACCGTTCATCCTGGCACCCATCAAGGACAAGCAGACAGAGCTAGGGGAGACGTTTGGTGAGGCCTCTCAGAAGTACAATGTACTGTTTGTGGGCTACTGCCTGTCGCATGACCAGCGCTGGCTCCTGGCCTCCTGTACTGACCAATCAGGAGAGCTTCTGGAGACATGCATCATCAGCATCGACGTGCCTAACAGGTCAGTGACACACACACACACACAACCTGCCAAATGGTATACACTTGACATGCAAACAAATTCAATTCAGGTATCTTTCTCTTTCGTGACTGTTTGTTGTGTCCTCTGTCCAGGGCTCGGAGGAAAAAGGGCTCAGCCAGACGACTGGGCCTGCAGAAGCTGTGGGAGTGGTGTCTAGGCTTGGTGCAGGTGACATCACTGCCCTGGAGGGTGGTGATTGGCCGTCTGGGCAGAATGGGCCACGGAGAGTTACGAGGTATGCCACACTAGTCCAAACTCCACCAGACAGGGGAGATATACACTGAACAAAAAATATAAGCCTAACATGTTAAGTGTTGGTCCCATGTTTCATGAGCTGAAATAAAAGATCTCTGAAATTTTTCACATGCACAAAAAGCTTATTTCTCTCCTTTTTCTTTTACACAAATTTGTTTACGTCCCTGTTAGTGAGCATTTCTCTTTTGCCATGATAATCCATCCACCTGACAGGTGTGGCATATCAAGAACTGATTTAAACAGCATAATAATTACACAGGTGCACTTTTTCTTATTTAACCAGGTAGGCCAGTTGAGAATGCGTTCTCATTTACAACTGCGACTTAGCCAAGATAAAGCAAAGCAGTGCGACATAAACAACACAGAGTTACACATGGGATAAGCCAATGTACAGTCAATAACACAATAGAGAAGTCTATATACAGTGTGTGCAAATGAGGTAAGATTTGGCTAGTCCTTGCATATACCTTGATGATCCAAAAGACCCCTGCTGGGGACAATAAAAGGTCACTCTAAAATGTTCAGTTTTGTCACACAACACAATGCCACAGATGTCTCAAGTTGTGGGAGTCTGCAATTGGCATGTTGACTAGAAATGTCCTCCAGTGTTGTTGCCAGAGAATTGAATGGAACCACATGTAACAACGCCAGCCAAGGATCTCTACATCCTGTGGCATCACCTGAGACCAGCCATCCGGACAGCTGATAAAACTGGGTCTGCACAACCAAAGAATTTCTGCACAAACTCAGAAAACATTTCAGGGAAGCTCATCTGATTGCTCTTCATCCTTACCAGGGTCTTGACCGGACTGCATTGTAACCATCTTTAGTGGGCAAATGCTCACCTTCGATGGCCACTGGCATGCTTGAGAAGTGTGCTCTTCACAGATTAATCCCAGTTTCAACCGTACCTGGCAGATGACACACGGGAGGGGTGTATTGCGTCGTGTGGGCAAGTGGTTTGCTGATATCAACTTTGTGAACAGAGAGCCCCGTGGTGGGGTTATGGTATGGGCAGGCATAATCTGTGGACAACAAACACAATTGCATTTTATCGATTGCAATTTCAATGCACAGATATACAGTGACAAGATCTTGAGGCCCATTGTCGTGTCATTCATCCGCCACCATCGCCTCATTGTTCAGCTTGATAATGTACGGCCCCATGTTCGCAAGTATCTGTACACAATTCCTAGAAGCAGAAAATGTCCCAGTTATTCCCCGGCATGCATAATCACCAGACATGTCACCCTTTGAGCATGTTTGGTATGCTCTGGATCAACGCGTACAACATGTTCCAGTTCCCGCCAATATCCAGCAACTTCGCACAGCCATTGAAGTGGTTTTCTAATCCACACCCCTCCCTTTTTTTGAAGGTATCTGTGACCAACAGATTCATATCTGTATTCCCAGTCATGTAAAATCCATAGATTAGGGGCCAATTAATTTATTTCAATTGACTGATTGCCTCATATGAACTGTGACTCAGTAAAATCTTTGAAATTGTCACGTATTGCATTTATATTTTTGTTCAATATATTTATTGTTGTGCCCTGACTGACGACATCTTCTATCTCCCTCTGTTTTCCAGATTGGAGTATTCTACTGAGCAGAAGGAACCTGCAGTCTCTCAGCAAGCGCCTCAAGGAGACCTGCAGGATGTGTGGCATCTCTGCCGCAGACACACCCAGCATCCTCAGCGCCTGCCTGGTCGCCATGGAGCCCCAAGGCTCCTTTGTCATCATGCCAGGTAAAAACTAACAAAAGTTGAACCTTGAGTGATGGCAGCACAATGCGCCCTTGCTTCCCCCGTCTGAGTCCACGGAGTTTCCTGAAATGTTTTTGATGTCTGTATCGTGGTAACCCCTCTCTTTGCTGTGTAGACTCTGTGTCTACAGGCTCAGTGTTCGGCCGCAGCACCACTCTGAACATGCAGACGTCCCAGCTGAGCACTCCTCAAGACACGTCCTGCACCCACATCCTGGTGTTCCCCACCTCGGCCATGGTGCAGGTGAACAACGGCACCACCGAACAGAACCTAGACATCGCCTTCAACCCCATAAACCCTGGTCAGTAACACACACACACACACACACACACACACACACACACTGTAGATGTTGATGCATTTCTAGGCTCTGGCTGTAGTCTGGCTCTACACGGGGCGACGTTACCCGAAACAGGGAGACAGAGCAACTCTCTGTCTAAGCTCCTGGGATATAGTATTGAATGACTCTTTGTGTTTATCGCTCTCCATAGATGGTTCAGATGGGATGGGCATCTTTGACCTGTTTGATAATGACATGGTGGACCCTGACCTCATCAACATCCTGCCTAACTCCCCCACCACCTCTCCTGTTCACTCCCCGGGTGGACACTATCACCAGGGGGGAGACGGCAGCAAGGTAAGCCCCTCTGCCCCTCCACAACACTACCAGCAGGAGTATGCTTACCTGACAACTGGTAAATGAGGGTTGAATAAGGATTGGTGGTTTCCCTGTGTGTTCCAGGGCCAAAGCACAGACCGTATGGAGTCCCATGAGGAGGCCCTGAACATCCTGCAGCAGCCTATGGCTCTGGGCTACTTCATCTCCACTGCCAAGGCTGGCCCCCTACCTGACTGGTTCTGGTCAGCCTGCCCCCAGGCACAGAACCAGTGCCCACTGTTCCTCAAGGTACCCATCTACCGCTCCTCTGACAGTTAACCTGCTCGCAAAGGCTTAAGTTCTTCTCGGGTCCTAAAACTCAGCATCACATTTATGCTTTACTTAAATGTGTACTTGATCAGGAGTCCTGTCATTTGAATGGTTCCCTGTTCTTCTAGCTGACCTTCTGTCGTCCCTCCCCAGGCCTCCCTGCACCTCCACGTGTCCTCGGTCCAATCAGACGAGCTCCTCCACAGCAAACACTCCCACCCTCTGGACTCCAACCACACCTCAGATGTGCTCAGGTACACTGCTCAAATGGAATGGAAGCCATATGAAATAACAAATGGGCAATACATTGATTTGATAGGCAGAAAAATGGGGTGAATTGAATGTATATTTAGTTATACCTAGTGATGTGCTCTCTTCCCCTGAAAGGTTTGTGCTGGAGCAGTACAACGCCCTCTCCTGGCTGACGTGTGACCCTGCCACTCAGGACCGGCGCTCCTGTCTGCCTGTTCACTTTGTGGTGCTCAACCAGATGTACAACTTTATCATGAACATGCTCTGAACAAGGATATCAAGGGTGATGTATGGACCTCATCATGAAACAAATGGTAGGGGATTCCCTGAAGTGGATGGATCCTCAACACTGCAGGTTGGGGGCATGGCCATAAGGAACCCCCCAGCCAGATTCTCCATGGCAGCACTGGAGGTGTCCTAGCCTATCAATCAAATGCCAAGTGTCCGTTTTGGATGATAAGGGACTTTTCATAAAGAAGAATAGTCTTTTTAATAATCTTAGATTTCAATCTTCTGATAAAATTTTATCTTAATGAAATGCCTGCATATATATATATATTATTTATTGTACGTTTTTAAATGTCATTTGTATTTCTTTATCTTTTATATATAAAAAATCTAAAGGTTGTGTATTGCCATTTCACTTTAAAAGGAATTGGTTTAAAATGTAAAGTAATTTTCTCAATTACAAAACCAAAACCTGCTCAAGTGAATTTGCTGTAGGCCACTTTTAGAGTATTATTTTTTCAAAGGGTATTGCCCTGATGTACAGATTTATGTAGGCTGGGCATTTATATCCCCTCCTTTTGAGTGGACATGATTTACAGCTCAGCCAAAGTGGCGGAGTCTGTTGCACAGTAATTCAATGCATTCAGATAAATGGGATATGAGGTACAGGTTGTCAGATTATATATTTTATATGACAGATTTAGAGAATTGTGTGTATATGTGTGTACATATAAATGTGTGCCGCTACAGATGGTGCAGCTTGTTTTAGGAATAAAGTGCGTCTACCTATTCAATTGTTTTGTCTCTTATGGAAACATTGCAGTGTTGCGGAATGGAGCGATTTCTTCCGGTACAAGGTTCTAGCCCTTGTTTGTTAAAATCTAACTCAGAATGCAAATGTTACCTCTGTCCTTGTTAGCCACACCCTCACTGCTGGGTGAGGGTTGGATTGGCACATTAATGAGATGTTGTTTTAGGGGTTGACAGGGCCATGGCTAGGGTCCAGATGGGTCCTTAATGGACCACGGGTTTAGGGTTACCCCCATTTAACCCCTACCCCAGCTAAATGGATTTGGCAGGTCGGTAAGAGTGGAATTGGCTAACTGAGGAGAACAGCTCATCCCAAAGCCTCATCCAATAACCGCCTTATGTTCAGTCTAATGGGATCCCATTGGAAGGGTAGCTACTTGCCTCATTCGTTAGTGGGCATTAGGGACAGTGTGCCAGAGCTGTCATTTGAGGGCAATTCTAGTGCAACACAACTTCCTATTCCAAGCAGCGTACAGTATGGACAAATTAAGTGTGTATTTATTGGAGTTTGGGCCAATATGGGTACACGCAAGGCTGAAGGGATGTGAGATCAGATCTGTGACTGTCAGCATGTTCTTCAGGAATCTCAAATATAATTCTGTGTTCATAACATCTAGTTAATCGCTTTTCATATCTCAAAGCGCTTTAAGCAAACAAATGAGAAATCATGACAGGTCAGCCAATAGAGGCCAAGTCTTTAAAAGCTGTATCCTCTGAAGATGGAGGGTGTCAGTTCATGGCTTGATTGGAGAGAGCTGGTCAGAGGATGGTAGATGGAGTCTTCTGCTGATCTTGTTGAGGGCAAGTCTGGGAACCAGCCTGATTCTTATAGCCACTGGACTTCTCTTCCACTCTGTGGAACATCACTTGGGTGATGCCTCAGCAGCTCTGGGTGCCAGAAAGCTCACCACACAGTCCAGAATAGTAGCCAGTCATCCTCATTCTGAGCCCTCAGCATCAGTATTCCTCTCACGCTTTAGGCGACTTTTCAAATGGTGTTCTCAAATACCAGCATAGGACTGGGAAAAGTCCACTTGAACACCCCTCCAACTGCTAATTACTAGTGGGAAACTTGTCTACCATCTGAGCTCCGACTTCTCCCACATGCTGAACGCTGATGTCACATACAGTACTAAGGAAATGACCTCTAACAGCATTTTCTGCAGTTAAAGGGAACAAAACATTTAGAAAAAGCCATCTAACATGTTTTTAACTCCTTTTGTTTACAAGCATGATAACCATAAACTGAAAGTACAGCCTACAGCTTGTTTGCCATCAGCCAATTGGTGTTCTCAATGATTTGAAGGCATGTGAATGCACACTCATTGCTCCCAGTTTACAAATCTGATTTTCCCACTTCTGAACACAACATATGTCCTCCAGGAAGCGGAGATACCATAATGTAGAAGTGCAACTGTGTTTGCAGTCCCTAGCTTTGAGGACCTGATGTGTATGGTTGGGTTTAATAAATTACTTGAGCTTTGTGAAACGGAAAATCCCTGGAGTCTCTTCCTGCTCACTGCTGCTCCATCACAGTGAGATGATTTTAATAGTGATTTATCCCTCTGACTTGTGTCACTATATAACAGCTGAATGAGAAACTCTGGCTACACTACAACCTATAATTCCACCTGTTGTTCACACATGTTGCTCGTTAAGTGAAAAATCAAATCAGGAGCTTAGGAGTCTTAATGAGATTACCATTAGTCACTAGTGATAGTTAATGGTATTTTCCTCTGTTGGTAAGTAACAGTGATGACTGGAGCCAGAGGACATGAACTCGAGGACAGTAGGTCTGAAGACGGTGTATCTTTGTTTTCTAGAAGCCTACAATTCAATTGTACAATGAGCTCTAATAGGAAGACAAAGATACACTATTTCATATTTGTATATTTGTCATTCAGTAGAGAAGCAGCTGTCCACTATGTTGGGTAGCCTAATAAAGCAGCTTTAAAAAGGATGTAAACACAGTAAGGTGACTGTGTTCAGACCAATGAAAAGAGAGGTTCAGCCCATTCATGTCACTTCTCTGTACTGTACATGCTCAGAATCTAATGTTTGTGTACAGCACAAAGCAACCAATGCCAAGAAGAGCTGCTAAAACCTTAAGCTGGTTTAATGCAATTTAGATAAAGGTTACTCACTTAAGTAGTGGAAGATTAGACAGTGCTTAATGAATTCTCTGTATTCTAAATGGAAAGTTAAGCTTGGCCATTTAATTGACCTGTATGGCAGGTCATAGTATATGCAATGTAGTATGTCCTCTTCCAATAATTTCCATAATGTTTTAAACCCCTATAGCCAGTATTCATACATAGCAGTCATAATGTATTATGTGTAATGGGTATTAAGTTGGGCATTCCTAAGGCAGCACAGGTTTCTGGTCTAACGCATAGTAGTTGTGATTATTTGGGTTATAAAATGGGTTAAATGTTCTGTGTCACATCCCCCTTTAGAGAATCAACATCCCCATGTGTCCCCAATGACCATTTATTGGGCTGTATAAGTGACTGAGTGTGCATGATAGAGAGGTGAGTAGGTGAGGAGGAGAGAGTGCTAGAAAGAGAGAGGGAGGGTGAGTGAGACAGAGCGAGGTAGAGGAAGTATTTGCATAAGCTGAGTGTTACCTGGCACTACAGACCCCACAGACAGACACAGCAGGTTGTCTCAGAGCCAAAGGAGTCTTTCATGCTGGAGAGGGTGGATATTGAATCACTTCCAAAGTCTGATACGGGTGTTTTCCATGGAGTAAGCCACTTGCCTGCCTTTTTGATTTGCTGCTAAGGTTGGCTGACACGCATTGGCAGATGGAGCAATAGATAGGTATGTATATGTGTGATCGATATTTGAAAATGTTTGTCCAGATTTACTCATTGTTAATGATTTGTAACATAGGTACGAATAAACATGATCTGGTATCCATAATATGGTATGAGCTTCTGCACAATGTATTTATTATTAGCTGATTTTATCGGTTGTTGTGTCTTTGACACTATTTTGAATGGAGAAGATGTTTGGAGACTGTTTCAGTCAGAGAGCTGAGAACCATGTTGGAATCTGTCAGCAAGTAAAGACAACTGTGTGAGTGTGTTTGAATTATCAGCTCAACCAGTTCTTTACTATGACATGCTGCCAACTTAGTTGGACTTGGACTGTTTCCTGCTAATTGATATTATGGAAATACTTACCCTTAATTTACAATGTAGGCTACTGTATCTAAGTATTTTTTCTTCAGAGTATGTGCGTGTGTTCCATATTCTTGGCCATTTTCCCATACATCTCCTTCATTGGTGTCTCTTTTGTGTGTGCAGACAAGGATGAAATTTAGAGAACAGATGTGGTTAACTTCCAGCTAATATTGTCTTTATTTGTATTTATTATGGATCCCCATTAGCTGCTGCTTACTCTTCCTAGGGTCCAGCAGAATTAAGGCAGTTGATACAATTTTAAAAACATTACAATACATTTACATATTTCACATTTACAGATGTTTTTTTTGTGTGTGTGTGTGTGTGTGTGTGTGTGTGTATGTGTGTGTGTGCATGTGCGTGTGCCTGTGCCAATGTTTGTGTTGCTTCACAGTCCCCGCTGTTCCATAAGGTGTTTTTTTAATCTGTTTCTTTTAATCAAATTTACTGCTTGTGTCAGTTACTTGATGTGGAATAGAGTTCCATGTAGTCATGGCTCTATATAGTACTGTGTGCCTCCCATAGTCTGTCCTGGACTTGGGGACTGTGAAGAGACCTCGTGGCATGTCTTGTGGGGTATGCATGGGTGTCCGAGCTGTGTACCAGTAGTTTAGACAGACAGCTCGGTGCATTCAACCTCTCATAAATAAAAGTAGTGATGAAGTCAATCTCTCCTTCACTTTCAGCTAGAAGAGATTGACATGCATATTATTAATATTAGCTCTCTGTTTACATCCAAGGGCCAGCCGTGCTGCCCTGTTCTGAGCCAATTGCAAAGTCCTTTTTTGTGACAACTGAAAAGTAGTCAAGGTGCGACAAAACTACGGCCTGTAGGACCTGCCTTGTTGATGGTGTTGTTAAGAAGGCAGAGCACCCCTTTATTATAGACAGACTTCTCCCCATCTTAGCTACTACTGCATCAATATGTTTTGACCATGACAGTTTACAGTCTAGGGTCATCTCAACTTGCTCAGTTTCCACATTATTTATTACCAGATTTAGTTGAGGTTTCGGGTTTAGTGAGTTTTGTTCCAAATACAATGCTTTAGTTTTAGAAATATTTAGGGATAACGTATTCCTTGCTACCCACTCTTAAACTAACTGCAGCTCTTTGTTGAGTGTTGCAGTCATTTCAGTCGCTGTAGTAGCTGACAAGTATAGTGTTGAGTCATCTGCATACATAGACACTCTGGCTTTACTCAAAGTCAGTGGCATGTCGTTAGTAAAAATTGAAAAAAGCAAGAGGCCTAAACAGCTACCCTGGGGAATTCCTGATTCTAACTGGATTATATTTGAGAGGCTTCCATTAAAGAACACCCTTTGTGTTCTGTTAGACAAGTAACTCTTTATCCACATTATAACAGGGGGTGTAAAGCCATAACACAAGTTTTTCCAGCAGCAGACTGATCGATAATGTCAAAAGCTGCACTGAATTCTAACAAGACAGCCCCCACAATCATTTTATCACCAATTTCTCTCAGCCAATCATCAGTCATTTGTGTAAGTGCTGTGCTTGTTGAGTGTCCTTCCCTATAAGCATTGCTGAAATTTTGTTGTCAATTTGTTTACTGTGAAATAGCATTGCATCTGGTTAAACACAATTTTTTCCAGAAGTTTACTACGGGTTGATAAAAGGCTGATTGGTCAGCTATTTGAGCCAGGTAAGGAGGCTTTACTAATCTTGGGTAGCGGAATGACTTTAGCTTCCCTCCAGGCCTGAGGGCACACACTCTCTAGTAGGCTTAAATTGAAGATGTGGCAAAAAGGAGTCGCAATATTGTCTGCTATTATACTCAGTAATTTTCCATCCCGATTGTCAGCCCCCGGTGGCTTGTCATTGTTGAGACAATCATTTTTTCACCTCTTCCACACTGACTTTATGGAAATCAAAAGTACAATTCTTGTCTTTTATAATTTGGTCCAATATACTTGGATGTGTAGTGTCAACGTTTGTTTCTGGCATGTCATCCCTAAGTTTGCTTATCTTGCCAATAAAAAAGTCATTAAAAGTGCTTTGCAATATGAGTGGGCTTTGTGATGAATGAGCCATCTGATTCAATAAATGAAGGAGCCGAGTTGGCTTTTTTTCTCCAAAAATTTCATTTAAGGTGCCCCAAAGCATTTTACTATCATTCTTTATATAATTTATCTTTTGTTTCATAGTATAGTTTCTTTTTCTTTCTATTTAGTTCAGTCACATGATTTCTTAATTTGCAGTATCAGTTAGGCCAATCCGTTGGGTTACCGGGCTTAATTGCCATACCTTTTGCCTCATCCCTCTCAACCATACCATTTTTCTATTCCTCATCAATCCAAGAAGATTTAACCATTTTTATGAGAATGGAGGGATCAAACCATTGGATCTCTCAGGCCCAGAGGGGTTAGAGAGGTCAAGGCAGCCATGGCACTGTGATGACAAACAAGCAGCCAGGAAGTAAAGTAAGGGAGGACATATCTACCCCACGGACTGACAGCTCCAAGCACAGGTTTAACCCAATGATTTATATATACACTAGATAACTGATAGGGGGCACTGTGTTGAAGCCCCCGTGCCTCCAGCTTGGTATCATTTTTTCTAGATGACTAATGTTACTGTCCCCACTACAATAAAAACAAATACTTAAATACATGTTATTTTGTCCTTTAAACATTTAATTGAAATACTGTGGAATTCCATCCGTTCCTATAGAGGACTACGCCTACTGGGGAGTGCCAATATGGCCGACCGGGGGCTTCAAAGCCTCTTAGTGGCCAATACATAGCATCAGCAATCCAGGGTTTATATACATCATTGACCCAAGACCCCAGTCCAAATAAACCACCACTGCTCTGTGAGGGAAGGAACATAAACAGCAGCCAGCATGTAAGGTCTTGTCCAAGTAGACTAGCTCCTGAGTGGCACAGTGGTCTAAGGCACTGCATCTCAGTGCTGGAGGCATTAAAACAGACCCTGGTTCAATTCCAAGGGTGTATCACAACTGGCTGTGATTGAGAGTCCCATAGGGCGGTGCACAATGGCCCAACTTTGTTCGGGTTAGGGTTTGGCCCGGGGTAGGCCGTCATTGTAAATAAAAATTTGTTCTTAGCCGACTTGCCTAGTTAATTAAAGGTAAACACAATACACAGTGTCTCAGAGCTGGATTCTGTCATTCAACAACCACAATTTGTTTTGTGGTATATGTGGCTCACAACCTGTAATGGGCTACATTCAAGGATATGTGACATGGATGTGTCTCAGTGTAAACACGCTACACAACAGTGAAGGACTTTCATCAGTGGTCATCAAGGGGGGTAGTCCCGGAGGGCTACTGTTTTCTCTCTCTATTGCCTCAGGCTCGATACTGCCACCTCCCCATAGTATTGCATCAACTCTGCCCCATACAAACCCCATCTCTCACCAAGGGATTTACGCCATGCAGAGAGAGGGATCAGTTCTCTCTCATCTGTCCTCCATTCAACCCATAGGGAGGGCATCACCCTAAAGAGATTCTAACAATCCATTATGAGAGTCCCAACGCTTCTTTCACTATAGAAACACCATGCATGGTGAAGAAGCATAATCCAAGGGGGATTTGTTGCTTTTTATGTTCACAGGAGGTTTTCAGCAAAATGAGTTAATTGCAGGTTATATGCACTGATAATTCTCTATGGACTTTTGTCTCATAATGTGGACAGTAATCTGGCCCGCTGGCACACACCCAAAGACAGTACACATTTAATGTAGTAGAATACATGAGTAGTCTGTCCTCTACCTTGCAGTAAAGGTGAGCACGTAGCCTGATGTATGTAACTGTTTAGTGTATCAGCATTCACTAACAGCATTACCGGTCATGCGTCCTTGGGAAGAATGCCTCCCAAATGAATTAAATGGATTTGTAAAGCCAAAGTCCTCAATTGGATTATTCTAATGATGTAACCCATAACATGCATCATTTGTGTTTTTTAGACTGTGTAGTCATTGGAACTAGTCTGTCCTGTGAAACACACCTTGACCTAGATTCAATCAGATCAAGCATTAACCGACAATAGCCGACACCTGCATAGCTAACGTTTTAGCGGTGTCCTGACTCAGGAGGTGTAACTGTGTTGGAGCTGTCAAATCGGTGAGCAGCTGCTCTTGATCATTGTCGCAAAGCCACAACAAGTTACAAGTTCAGAACGAGAAAGTGTAGACTATATAGAAATAATGACGCTCAAATTGAAAATCATTAAACAAAATCATGAGGATTTCTAATCAGCCTAAGTATAATGCCTGTCGTGCTCTAGATGGCACGGTAGAATGAACTTGACAATGGAGACTGAAGTACTGTTACTTTTAGCTTTATATCCGAAGCATGGTAACGATTAACACTGTTCACGCAGGTAAACTTCAAACTGCAAGACAGCTAATTTACATATCTCCTTGACCTTCAACCTCAAGTGATACTGATTGTTTGTTAAATACAAGGGAGTTATGGACTATCATTAAAGATGATGGGGTGGCAGGTAGCCTAGTGGTTAGAGCGTGGGGCCAGTAACTTGAAGGTTGCCAGATCAAATCCCCGAGCTGCCCCTGAACAAGGCAGTTAACCCAATGTTCCCTAGGCTGTCATTGTAAAGAATTTGTTCTTAACTGACTTACCTAGTTAAATGAAGGTTAAAATATATTACACCCCCCTTAGCTAGAGCTTGCAAGTAAACATAACTTTTTAAGAAGAATATAGTATTTTTAATACTGCGTCAAAGGTAGGTGGTGGTCTAGTTTCACTTACAATACCAGGTTTTACCCCTGACTCACTCAAGCACATAGTCCTGTAGCCTCACTGATCATTTAATGCACCTGCCTACTCTGGTGCATTGACTGGTGTGATTCTCTATGAGAGGGTTCTGGTCTTCTGTCATTTGTCATGTTCTGTCTGTGTTCATTTGTGTCTTTGTGTTTCCTCTTCGACCTCCTGGTCTGAATCAGAGTCAGTGATTGTGACTTCTTTGTTAGCCCTATACCTGGCTGTTCTGTCAGGTCTGAGGTGCTTTCTGTTTCAGCGGTAGCGAGCTCCTGCGGGTGTGATGATATCATATGATCACGGTTCATTTCTGATTCTCACCACTGTTTCTGGCTGCCATCCTTTTGTACCTCTCCATGCACGCTCTCTCTCCCTCCCGAAACTAAGGAAGTGGTGACGCTGTTTTGTCATAGATTGTCTTCTGCTGCAGCTATCTGCGTTTCAAGCCATGCTGGACATTTCTGTCTGGAGGGCTCCTTTACTTGTAGGTTGGTCGGAGCGTAGGACATGTCCCATGAGTAGCTGAGCAGAAGAGTACTGCAGACCCGTGACAGGTGTGTTTCTCAGGTTCAGTAGAGCTGTGTGAGGGTCAACACCTGTCTGTGCTGTCGACGTGAGCATGTTTTTCACTGACTTAATGGTCCTCTCAGCCATTCCCTTTGACTGGGGAAACCCTGGACTAGAATGAATTATTTTGAAACCCCACTCTTTTGCAAACATGATCCATCTCAGCACTTGAAAAGGGTACATGATCTGCAATCAGTTCAGCTGCAATACCATGTCTAGCAAACACAGCTTTAAACTTTGCTATGACAGTACCCGATGTCTTGTCCGACAGTACCTCAGTTCTAAAAAGTCTTTGGGAATGATAATACCTTTGTTTACCATGAGCAGTACATCTTCAATATAAAGAGAGTCTCTGATGTGCCAATAGGTTTCCACTTTCAGTGGTGCACTTTTCTTCTTGTGTGGCCATCCATCTCTGTGTAGGTTCCTCAGCAGCTACATCTCACTGTCTGCATCTGTGACTGCTCTCAGCTGTTGCATAACTGACTTTCTCGTCACTGAGGTCACACTTCATGTGTGGCAGTCTGGGGTACATCCCTGGATAGCGTGTCTGCTATTAACATGTCTTTACCTGGGGTGTAGACGATGTGAATGTCATATTTCTGTAATTGAAGGAGCATCCTTTGAAGACAGGCAGGCGCCTTTCCAATAAGCCTGGTGGTTATAGCCTCAAGTGGTTTGTGGTCAGATTGAACTGACCGGGACACTATAGACATACTGGTGAAACCTCTTCAGTGCGAACACGATTGCCAGGAGTTATTTTTTTATCTGGGCATAATTTAGTTTTGCCCCAGACAGAGCTCTGGATGTAAATAGGCTGTTAACTTTGCATCAGAACAGCTCCAACTCCATCTTTGGATGCATCCGCTTGTATTTCAATCTCTTCCTGTGAATTGGAAGAATTTCAGCAGCGTCATCGTGGAGATGGCTTTTTTCAGTCTCTCCAGTGCTGCTTGTATTTCTGGGTGCCACTGCCATGCCATGTCCTTCCTGAGGAGCATTCTGAGTGGTGCAGTGAGCGTGGCTTCATCTTGGTTAAACTGGGTTAGGAAACGTGTCATATCCAGTAACCTCTGTAGATATTTTCTGTCTTCTTGTAGGGGAATCTGTGTGATTGCTGTCACCTTGGAGATGTCTGCTTTAACCCCTATCTGCACTGATGATGTACTTCACTTACCATGTAATATATCTTCTCAGCATTTTACTTCACATTCAGACGGATAGCTCTGTCCATCACCTGCTGTAGAATGTGGCCATTCTCTTCTTTGGTGGCTGCTGCAATTATCGTGTCATCTGCAATTACATAGACACCATTAATGTCACCATAACTCTGGAGTTAATCTGCTGAAATGCCTTTTTATGCAAAAAAGGTAAGCGATTAAACCGGTACCTACCCCATGTGGTATTGAATGTGCAGAGATCAGCTGATTCCTCATTCAGCTTTATTTGCCAATACGCCTCCTTCTCATCTATGATAGTGAAGATCTTCTTGCTTTGCACATCCTCTGAGGTGGGAATGGAGAAGTGTTGGTGCTGTATGGGCTTGTTCCAGACACACCCTAAGAGAGACATTTTAATTTTCTGTTAGGAATAGGCTGCTACCCCACGCTGATGGTTTGGTTACTTTGCTGACCACACCCCTCTGCTCTTGAATGTCCAATGTCTCTTTCAGCCTGTCAAGCACAGCATATGTGATTTTCCTACATCCATGAACAACAGGAGGGACTTTTGGATCAATGTAAATGTGGTTTTGGCCTGGAAACTCACATAGTCCTTTAAACACAGATGCAAGGTGGAGCATAGCATGCAACTCTTGCAACTTTTCATATATGGTCAAGCTGCACACATGCCTCTCTGCCTTGCATCTGTAACATAGAACTGTAGATGGGCATGTTTGTGCCGCGTGTGCACTTGCAATGTCATGATGCCCTTTGGTTTGATGCGGGTGCCTCCATAGGCTACGAGTACAGTCTCAGTCTCTTTCACTTTGAATTGCTTGGACAATTTGTCTGCTATTGCTTGTGCGAACACATTAGCTTCAGCTTCTATGTCTAACTTAAAGTTGACCGCCTGTCCCCCTATACGCAGTTTGTGTGCCAGCCAGCATCTCGTGTGCTTGTGTCACTGTACCTATGAACAATATGTCCACTTCCCTAACCTCTGTTTCAACAAGAGCAACATCTGTCCCTGACCTACACACAGCTGCAAAGTGATTTCTCTTTCCACACCTTTCACACTCAACACTAAATGCAGGGCACCTCTTTGGTTTGTGTGTTTTTCCACAAGTCTTTGGCTGCTGCTGGTTGAGCGAGCGGCCTGTCTTTGTTCTGACTGTGCTCGTGATTGCTTAACATGGAGGCCCTTTTTTTCCATAGCATGCACAAACTGTTCTATGCTATTGCTAGCTGACATAGCCTTAGCCTGAGCTGATGCAACTTATTTTGCATCGGCCCGATGTGTAGTTTAACGGCGATGTGCAAAACCGATGTCAAAGCTACCGTGCATACCTATATAACGTAGGTACATGACGTAATGACGCCACAAAGAATATAGCGCTACATGTGCAACACAGCATTCCTAACCTAGCCCAAAATGTCTGCTGTGTGGATCGAGCAGTCATTTGAAAGAGTAAGAACATTTCAGAGAGACAACTCAAAGGTGAAATCTATTAATGCCAAGATAATGGAATTCATGGCCCTTGACAATCAACCGTTCTCCGTCGTGGATGATGTTGGCTTTCGCCGACTGATCGAGCACCGGTACACACGACCAAGTAGGCGCTATTTTTCAGATGTTGCCCTACCGGAGTTACACAGCATTGTTGAAACTCACATCCATGAGCTACTTGCTATGGGCGTCACTGCTATTAGCTTCACCACAGACAATTGGACCAGCGATATCAGCCCCATGAGCATTACGAGTCTGACAGCACAGTGGGTGAATGAGGATTTCGTACCGAGGAAAGCCATATTTCATGCTCAAAAATGTGCTGGTTCTCATACTGCTGCTGCCATTTCAATGGCATTTGAGAACATGTTTGAAACTTGGAAACATGAACACTCCTAGCTCCATTCGAACAACTGACTTGAGAAATAAGCTCAACTGCATCTGCATCAGACGTGATACCCTGTCATGAAACGCCTGCTTAACATACAGTGGGGCAAAAAAGTATTTAGTCAGTCACCAATTGTGCAAGTTTTCCCACTTAAAAAGATGAGGCCTGTAAACCATAATTTGCAAATAAATTCATTAAAAATCCTACAATGTGATTTTCTGGATTTCTTTTTCTCATTTTGTCTGTCATAGTTGAAGTGTACCTATGATGAAAATTACAGGCCTCTCTCATCTTTTTAAGTGGGAGAACTTGCACAATTGGTGGCCTACTAAATACTTTTTTGCCCCACTGTATACAGTTGAAGTTGGAAGTTTAAAATGTCAGAATAATAGTAGAGAGAATGATTTACTTCAGCTTTTATTTCTTTCATTACATTCCCAGTGGGTCAGAAGTTTACATACACTCAATCAGTATTTGGTAGCATGACCTTTAAACGGTTTAACTTTCGGGTAGCAATCCACAAGCTTCCCACAATAAATTGGGTGAATTTTGGCCCATTCCTCCTGACAGAGCTGGTGTAACTGAGTCAGATTTGTAGGCCTCCTTGCTCGCACATGCTTTTTCAGTTCTGTCCACAAATTTTCTACAGGATTGAGGTGAGGGCTTTGTGATGGTCACACCAATACCTTGACTTTGTTGTCCTTAAGCCATTTTGCCACAACTTTGGAAGTATGCTTGGGGTCATTGTCCATTTGGAAGACCCCTTTGCGACCAAGCTTTAAATTCCTGACTGATGTCTTGAGATGTTGCATCAGCATAATTTTCCTCCCTCATGATGCCATCAATTTTGTGAAGTGCACCAGGCCCTCCTGCAGCAAAGCACCCCCACAACATGATGCTGCCACCCCCATGCTTCACGGTTGGGATGGTGTTCTTTGGCTTGCAAGCCTCTCCCATTTTCCTCCAAACATAACGATGGTCGTTATGGCCAAACAGTTCTATTTATGTTTCAACAGACCAGAAGACATTTCTCCAAAAAGTACGATCTTTGTCCCCATGTGCAGTTGCAGATGAACGTGGTACCTTCAGACGTTTGGAAATTGCTCCCAAGGATGAACCAGACTTAACTCATGAGCACCAGCCAGCGTATTAGCCTGATTTTGTTAGCTTAGGAAAATATGTGGTACATTTTTGTTGTATTGTATTTCTTCACCACAAGAGTGTGGCATTGAGTAATTTCAGGTCCATTTTTATATATTTTGAATACTTAAATGGATGATAGTTTCTTCTGATGTTGTAAATATGAGATTACATGTAGAAACTTCGAAATAGTTAAATCCAATATAGGATCATAATGACATAGACAGTTGGATAGGTTTTTTGTTAGTATTTTAAACAGCAGATTTATGGAGAGTTGCTGTGGGAGTGCTATTTATATCCCGTCGACTACTGACCAGTCATTCGTACTGTGTGTCACATCATTGCAGCTTTGGAAATAAATGAACTATCCATCCATTGCTCCTTCCTGTGTTGACTTACTGACTTGAGGGACGGGAACAGGAAGGTCACACCTGTGTGAACAGTGTTAATCGTTACCATGCTTCAGATATAAAGCTATAAGTAAAAGTACTTCAGTCTCCATTGTCAAGTTAATTATATATATGCCATCTAGAGCACGACATAGTGGCAGAAGATTAAACAAAAAAACGGAGGAACATTTCCAGTGGTAGTTGAATTAGTGAGAATGTAGACTTCACCAGCAGGCTGCTAAAACTAGTGGCTAGTTAGCAGGCTAATGCTAACTTGGGTGAAACAACATACTTTGATATTGTTAGCGATCAAGCTTGGGATTAGCAGCAATGCAGTCGTTTACAACACCATCTCCGTTGTCATTGACTGGAAACCACGCAGAAAATTGGTGGAAATGGTAACAAAGTCAGAGGCTAGGAAAAGAGCAGTTTTGCTACACTGCATCGGCGATGACGCACTGGAGATATACAACACAATGGAGATCACATATGCCACCCGGAAAACAAGAAACGGGAAAACAAAAAACTGTCCGAGGTGATGAAAGCGTTTGAAAATTACTGCTCACCACGCAGGAAGACTGTGTTCGAGAGACATCAGTTTTGGGCACACAAGTTCAATGAACAGGCAGGTATTGACTGAGAGCACGCAGCTGTGAGTTCAAAGACACAGAGGATAGGGATGTACAGATATAATATTTTGAGCCGATACCGATATCCAATATTTTCCTTGCCTAAAAAAACGATACCGATAACCGATATTTACAATTTTAGCTGCCTTTTAAGCATTATAGTACAGTTAAATAGTTGAAACACACACACACTGACCAAAAAGTTATTTTGTTGGCATTTACATATGTCCCCATTACCAGTAAAACATAATCAAAACCTATATCTTTCACTTACTTGCTGTGCTGTTTCATTGTTCATTTGTTCCGTCTCAACCAGGATTTCATGATGCATGTCAAGCAGTGAAGTTTCAGCTCTGTCTGCCCGTGGCCTCTCTTCCTCGGTGTGCACTGTCACTGTGTCCGTTTTCATCTTGTCCAGCTGTGTCTAACATTTCACGTAAACCCTGTTTCTTTTCTGCATCGAAGTAGCGGTCCTTGTACCTAGCATCGAGCATGGTGGCGACACAGTAATGGCTCAGAGAGAAAAAGCCCCCGAATCGCTTGTTCACAGCCTCTAGTAGAGTAGTTTTCCAATTTACCCAACGGTCTGTGTTGGCATTTACAGTGGGGCAAAAAAGTATTTAGTCAGCCACCAATTGTGCAAGTTTTCCCACTTAAAAAGATGAGAGAGACCTGTAATTTTCATCATAGGTACACTGCAACTATGACAGACAAAATGAAAAAAGAAATCCAGAAAATCACATTGTAGGATTTTTAATGAATTTATTTGCAAATTATGGTGGAAAATAAGTATTTGGTCACCTACAAACAAGCAAGATTTCTGGCTCTCACAGACCTGTAACTTCTTCTTCTGTCCTCCACTCGCTACCTGTATTAATGGCACCTGTTTGAACTTGTTATCAGTTTAAAAGACACCTGTCCACAACCTCAAACAGTCACACTCCAAACTCCACTATGGCCAAGACCAAAGAGCTGTCAAAGGACACCAGAAACAAAATTGTAGACCTGCACCAGGCTGGGAAGACTGAATCTGCAATAGGTAAGCAGCTTGGTTTGAAGAAATCAACTGTGGGAGCAATTATTAGGAAATGGAAGACATACAAGACCACTGCTAATCTCCCTCGATCTGGGGCTCCACGCAATATCTCACCCCGTGGGGTCAAAATGATCACAAGAACGGTGAGCAAAAATCCCAGAACAACACAGGGGGACCTAGTGAATGACCTGCAGAGAGCTGGGACCAAAGTAACAAAGCCTACCATCAGTAACACACTACGCCGCCAGGGACTCAAATCCTGAAGTGCCAGACGTGTGCCCCTGCTTAAGCCAGTACATGTCCAGGCCCATCTGAAGTTTGCTAGAGAGCATTTGGATGATCCAGAAGAAGATTGGGAGAATGTCATATGGTCAGATGAAACCAAAATATAACTTTTTGGTAAAAACTCAACTCGTCGTGTTTGGAGGACAAAGAATGCTGAGTTGCATCCAAAGAACACCATACCTACTGTGAAGCATGGGGGTGGAAACATCATGCTTTGGGGCTGTTTTTCTGCAAAGGGACCAGGACGATTGATCCGTGTAAAGGAAAGAATGAATGGGGCCATGTATCGTGAGATTTTGAGTGAAAACCTCCTTCCATCAGCAAGGGCATTGAAGATGAAACGTGGCTGGGTCTTTCAGCATGACAATGATCCCAAACACACCGCCCGGCCAACGAAGAAGTGGCTTCGTAAGAAGCATTTCAAGGTCCTGGAGTGGCCTAGCCAGTCTCCTGATCACAAAGTATTGTGTCTGTCAGCGTAGTGTCCAGAGCGCTACCAGGAGACAGGCCAGTACATCAGGAGACGTGGAGGAGGCCGTAGGAGGGCAACAACCTAGCAGCAGGACCGTTACCTCCGCCTTTGTGCAAGGAGGAGCACGAGGAGCAATGCCAGAGCCCTGCAAAATTACCTCCAGCAGGCCACAAATGTGCATGTGCCTGCTCAAACTATCAGAAACAGACTCCATGAGGGTGGTATGAGGGCCCGACGTCCACAGGTGGGGGTTGTGCTTACAGCCCAACACCGTGCAGGACGTTTGGCATTTGCCAGAGAACACCAAGATTGGCAAATTCACCACTGGCGCCCTGTGCTCTTCACAGATGAAAGCAGGTTCACACTGAGCACATGTGACAGTCTGGAGACGCCGTGAAGAACGTTCTGCTGCCTGCAACATCCTCCAGCATGACCGGTTTGGCGGTGGGTCAGTCATGGTGTGGGGTGGCATTTCTTTGGGGGGCTGCACAGCCCTCCATGTGCTCGCCAGAGGTAGCTTGACTGCCATTAGGTACCGAGATGAGATCCTCAGACCCCTTGTGAGACCATATGCTGGTGTGGTTGGCCCTGGGTTCCTCCTAATGCAAGACAATGCTAGACCTCATGTGGCTGGAGTGTGTCAGCAGTTCCTGCAAGAGGAAGGCATTGATGCTATGGACTGGCCCGCCCGTTCCCCAGACCTGAATCCAATTGAGCACATCTGGGACATCATGTCTCGCTCCATCCACCAACGCCACGTTGCACCACAGACGGTCCAAGAGTTGGCGGATGCTTTAGTCCAGGTCTGGGAGGAGATCCCTCAGGAGACCATCGGCCACCTCATCAGGAGCATGCCCAGGCGTTGTAGGGAGGTCATACAGGCACGTGGAGGCCACACACACTACTGAGCCTAATTTTGACTTGTTTTAAGGACATTACATCAAAGTTGGATCAGCCTGTAGTGTGGTTTTCCACTTTAATTTTGAGTGTGACCCCAAATCCAGACCTCCATGGGTTGATACATTTGATTTCCATTGATAATTTTTGTGTGATTTTGTTGTCAGCATATTCAACTATGTAAAGAAAAGGATACTAGGATGTGTTATTTTAGTGTTCCCTTTCTTTTTTTGAGCAGTGTATATATATAAACTCAGCAAAAAAAGAAACTTCCTTTTTTCAGGAGCCTGTCTTTCAAAGATAATTTGTAAAAATCCAAATATCTTCACAGATCTTCATTGTAAAGGGTTTAAACACTGTTTCCCATGCATGTTCAATGAACCATGAATAATTAATGAACATGCACCCGTGGAACGGTCATAAAAACACTAACAGCTTACAGACAGAGGCAATTAAGGTCATAGTTATGAAAATGTAGGACTCAAAAGAGGCCTTTCTACTGACTCTGAAAAACACCAAAGGAAAGATGCCCAGGGTCCCTGCTCATCTGTGTGAACCTGCCTTAGGCATGCTGCAAGGAGGCATGAGGACTGCAGATGTGGCCAGGGCAATAAATTGCAATGTCTGTACTGTGAGACGTCTAAGACAGAGCTAGAGGGAGACTGGACGGACAATTGATCATCCTCGCAGTGGCAGACTACGTGTAACAACACCTGCACAGGATCGGTACATCCGAAAATCACACCTGTGGAACAGGTACAGGATGGCAACAACAACTGCCTGAGTTACTCCAGGAACGCACAATCCCTCCATCAGTGCTCAGACTGTCCACAATAGGCTGAGAACGGCTGGACTGAGGGCTTGTAGGCCTGTTGTAAGTCAGGTCTTCACCAGACATCACCGTCAACAACGTTGTCTACGGGCACAACCCCACCGTCGCCGGACCAGAAAGAACTGGCAAAAAGTGCTCTTCACTGACGAGTCTTGTTGTTTTCTCACCAGGGGTGATGGCCGGATTTGTGTTAATCGTCTCAGGAATGAGCGTTACATCGAGGCCTGTACTCTGGAGCGAGATCGATTTGCAGGTGGAGGGTCCGTCATGGTCTGGGGCAGTGTGTCACAGCATCATCGGTATGAGCTTGTTGTCATTGCAGGCCATCTCAAACCTGTGCGTTACAGGGAAGACTTCCTCCTCCCTCATGTGGTCCGATTCCTGCAGGCTCATCCTGACACGACCCTCCAGCATAACAATGCCACCAGCCATACTGCTCATTCTGTGCGTGATTTGCTGCATTACAGGAATGTCAGTGTTCTGCCATGGCCAGCGAAGAGCCCGGATCTCAATCCCATTGAACATGTCTGGGACCTGTTGGATCGGAGGGTGAGGACTAGGGCCATTCCCCCCAGAAATGTCCGGGAACTTGCAGGTGCCTTGGTGGAAAAGTGGGAAAACATCTCACTGCAAGAACTGGCAAATCTGGTGCAGTCCATGAGGAGGAGATATACTGCAGTACTTAATGCAGCTGGTGGCCACACCATATACTGACTGTTACTTTTGATTTTGACCTCCTCTTTGTTCAGAGACACATTATTCCATTTCTGTTAGTCACATGTCTGTGGAACTTGTTCAGTTTATGTCTCAGTTGTTTGCTGAAAATAAACGCAGTTGACAGTGAGAGGATGTTTCTTTTTTTGTTGAGTTTATATATTAGTATTGTCATAACGTTGGCTTGGGGGTAGGTTTATGACCGTCAAATACCTCTCCCCCCTTTTCCTCTCTCTACCCTACTGATGTGACATTTGAAAATCATTTGGTTAACAGATATTCTGGAAACATCAGAAGGTGGGGGGGAAATGAACTATATTCTGGTAATCTGACCAATTGAACATATGCGGTGGTACTTAATGAATATGATGTCAGTTCAGTTGTCATCTGAGATATTATCATCAATAATAGGATGACATAAACTCTACAGTGGAAAGTCTGCACATATTAGTTATCGGATTCACATGGAATTGTTGTTCAATTTAAATGTTGGAATATAAAATTATTGGTGAAGAGATTAAATGTAATTTTAGCTTCCAAATGAGAGATTTGGGTTTTCATAAGGTTAGGGCTCTGCTCAATCAGTGGCCCGCCCCTGTGAAGAGACACGGGTTATAAAACGTTTTAAACACACCCTTCTCGCTCCACTGTATAAAGCCTTCACGAAAATGTAATCTGCTGTTCCGAGGATGTGAGGACGACGGTCCATACGTTAAAAGGACTAACATGTCAACTACAGAACTAAGCCAACCTCAGCGTGAGCTTTGGTTGCGAATGGTATGAACATTGAACTCTTATTCACTACAGAAGTGATACCTCCTAGCCGTTGAGTTAGCAACAGCAGCTACAAACGTGGGCTAGGAAAGAACAGACAGAGTATCCCGTCTACCACACAACAACGTTACTACCATGTAGCCAATTTACCACCAGAGATATTCTTCAAAGACAAAGGACTCGGTTGGGCAACACGGCCTTCCATCTCCCACCAACCTACCGAAGCGCAGCTCAGAGTAAATATGTATTGCATATTCCTTTTACAAATGGGCTGTAATTTAGAATGCATAAGATACTGTATTTACGATAGAGACATCGCTTCTCCCTTTGTTCCTCAGTCTTCCCACGCTTTCACTCAAACCCAGCCCCTTTTCTTTGTGTAACCAGCTGTCATATCTGTTCCCTCCGCTAGGGACGTTTTCCTTCATGATATAATTTGTAATCAAGGTATGATTCATTCTGTGTATATGTAATTCTGTGTGATTAGTTAGGTATTTAGTAAATAAATAATTAAACCCAATTTTGTATTGCTGATTCAACTTTTTAACCACGGTTCGTGAAGATAACCAAAAATGTACAACTTTCAGATGAGACTGAAATAAGGTGACGATTAATATTGACTGCTATTGATGTAAAATATTACTAGGTCTTTAGGGGGGCGCATTGGGCTATGCAATGAAAAGTTGACAGGGAAGTCTTTTTTTTTTAACCGGAAGGCTAGCCAACTACTCAACTATCTAGTAAACACTTCAGATACAAAGTTGATGTCTCTTTTTTGAACAATATTAAACAGATATATATCTTGTAATTGAACAAAATAGTAAGGTGACCAGTAACTGGGAACCGTATGCAGATGATACGGGACATATTTTTTGCTAAACTGTTTGTCAAAAAGATGACAGTAGTAATATTTCCACTGAAATGTCAAACATGCTAATTGCTAACTTGTTAGCTAATATTTTTACAACACCAATAATCACAAAATATTGATAGCTTGATCACAAGATAACACTGTTGAAGGTAATATATTTCTTAAACGCTGTTGAATATGCCGATAATACGGGGTGCAAGGCTACTAACTTCAAAGAGGGAACTTTAGCTATTAGCATGAAACCCACATGGAAAACTGAGATTCGGCAAATAACATATAAAGAGTGGCTTATTTGACGCCAAACCAAGAACAATAGTTACTAATAACATAATTGCTAATGTACGTTGCAAAAGGTGGATTTTATACATTTATATCCTGGGACCACTAAAATTTCAACTCACCCACAGCAATTCTACATAAATCCTGTGGATTACCCAGAATCCCATATTTATGTCACTGATTGTATTAGACCATGTAAACACACTAATCTACCAGGAGGTGGCATAATACCCATTTTATGCAATACCCATTTGAACAACTTAATTACACTGTTACATAGGCACACTTCAAACTGCAAGACAGTTTGACCTCGAGTGATACTGATTGGCTGTTAAACACAAGGGAGTTATCAGGGACTATCATTAAAAGTGTAGAGCTCCATATATTACAAAAAAAAAACGTTATTTAACTAGGCATGCCAGTTAAAGAACATATTCTTATTTACAAAGACGATCTAGGAACAGTGGGTTAAATGCCTTGTTCAGGGGCAGAAGGACATATTTTTACCTTGTCAGCTCAGGGATTTGATCGAGCAACCTTTCGGTTACTGGACCAACTCTCCAACCACTCGGCTACCTGCCACCCGAAAGCAGTCCTCCCTCCTGGTCGGGGAATTGAACCCGTCTCCCGCGTGACAAGCGGGGATACTCACCACTATGCTAATGAGGAACAGGTGGTACAATGCCAGGAGTCACTGGTATATTTGACAGCGCATAGTTCTTTCTACCTCCGATACAACCAAAACAACTGCTATGCGGATGTCGGTTCAAGTGGATGTGATTGAATAGAGCCCCTGGTTTTCAAGCTGTCATCAAGTTTTCTTTGGATGATTTGATATGTTACTATGGAGCTATATATCAAATCAGTTTATTGGTCGACTACACATATTTGATTTGTTACTATGGAGCTATATATCAAATCTGTTTATTGGTCGACTACACAGATATGATATGTTACTATGGAGCTATATATCAAATCAGTTTATTGGTAGAGTACACAGATTTGATATGTTACTATGGAGCTATATATCAAATCAGTTTATTGGTCGACTACACAGATTTGATATGTTACTATGGAGCTATATATCAAATCAGTTTATTGGTCGAGTACACAGATTTGATATGTTACTATGGAGCTATATATCAAATCAGTTTATTGGTCGAGTACACAGATTTGATATGTTACTATGGCGCTATATATCAAATCAGTTTATTGGTCGAGTACACAGATTTGATATGTTACTATGGAGCTATATATCAAATCAGTTTATTGGTCGAGTACACAGATTTGATATGTTACTATGGCGCTATATATCAAATCAGTTTATTGGTCGAGTACACAGATTTGATATGTTACTATGGAGCTATATATCAAATCAGTTTATTGGTCGAGTACACAGATTTGATATGTTACTATGGAGCTATATATCAAATCAGTTTATTGGTCGAGTACACAGATTTGCAGGTGCAGCAAAATGCTTATGTTTCTGCATTGTTGCTAGAACCAAGCTTTTCGCTGCACCTACAATAACATCTGCAAATCTGTGTACACGACCAATAAACTTTGATTTGATATATAGCTCCATAGTAAAACTTTGCACTTGTGCTAGTATCAGGCAAGTTGGCTATGTAACTGTTGGGATTTCCTAAATGACTGGGGCTTTTCCTAGAGGGAGGTGGCACATTGTGTAAGTGTAAATGTCACAATGTCTGACATCATTGGGAAGAGATTATCAATTACAATTACAATGTCATGAGTCTGTTTATTTGTCTACACTCTTAGAAAATAAATGGTGCTATCTAGAACCTAAAAGGGTTCTTCAGCTGTCGCCATAGGAGAATCCGTTGAAGAACCCTTTCCACAGAGGGTTCTAAATGAAACCTAAATGGTTCTACCATTAACCAAAACAGTTAAAAATGTATAGGGACTGCCAAAGAAACCTTTTGGAACCCTTTATTATAAGAGTGTATAAATAAACCTATTACACTTCTGCTCCTACCCCACTGCTCTCAGTGAGCGCTTTGCCATCTGCTGCCCAGCAACCGGCGGGTAGTTCCTACTCAGGTACATCTTCACCTGCTTAACTGCTATTATAGAGCCTTTTAATGTGGTCCTGTTTACATATATAAGGTAATATCTTCAGACACAATATAGCAGAAATTATTACAGTTACATGGAATGTGTTTGTTATGTCTGCTCTTCCTCCTCAGAGCCCTGTGTGCTGCATCAAGAGGTTAGTTCAGGCTTCTGGCAGACCGCCCTCTACCTGTCCACGGAGGTCCACCAACACCAGCACACCTCTACCCTCTTCCAACATCAGCCCCCTGGTATACTACCCACACCTGTTCCCCCAATGCTGGCGACACCAGACAGAAATGTATGGAGAAGTACTACTGTTTTATCACTGTTTTATATCAACTATATCAATGATGCCTGTTTAAGCCAAGATACAAATTTAATGAACACATTTGTTTTTTACTCTATAGCTGCCCCATCCCCATGTGATGCTGAGGTTGGCCCCTATGGCAGCCACCGTTGTCCCCCTCCTAGGACCCTTCGGCTCCCTCCATGGGGCCTTCCAGCCAAAGACATGCCCTCCCCAGGTACCAGGGGAAAAGGGAGTGATGGGACTAGGAAGTTGGGGCTGAGGAAAAATACATAGTATTTATGTATCATCACGTTATGGTATAATCAGTGGTGGTTGGTGCTATTTAAGATGAGGGATGACACTTTGTTTTACCAGCATGGCCTTATTTATATTACAGCATATTGGATGACTGTCATTCTTATTCCATTCACCTGGCTCAATGTAACGTCGATAGGTTTAGGCAACTACATGATGATCGAATTTGCCCTATACCCATCATGAGGTTGCTACAACCTAGCCTAAGAATGAAAGTTTACAGCCAGGTTTGGGTAGGTTACTTTCTAATTTGAATCCATTGTAGTTACCTGTCCAAAATTGTAATCAGTAACACAAACTTTGGATTATCCAAACTCCGTAACGTAATCTGATTACATTCAGTTCCTTTGAAATTACTTTCCCCTAGAAGAAAGAAGAAGACAAAAATGTATGTTACCAATTGAACCATATCTATTGCAGGATAAATCAATGTTACATTTTACATAGCTGGTTATATATGGATGTTAAATGTTCTTTATGGGTTGGTTAAGTAGGCTTCTTCTTACCCATCGCTTTCTACTACGTATAATAATATGATTACAGGAGAAACAGGAGACAAAGAGTTGTGAGATGAAAAGTGGGATGTACGTGTGGGGCAGCAGAAGACGAACAGCAGAGGGGCGAAGGATTTTTTAGATGGGGAAAAGGACGATGAAACGGGAGAAAGTTTACAGGACTCCACCCGGAGGGGCAGGTCCTGAGTGGAAAGCCATACCCTCTGCTTCCAGGTACGGCGACAGCGGCGGACGAACATCTGGCAGAGGGTATGCTGACTTTTTGCTCACGGAAGAGCGCGGACTGATATCCCAAAGAATACTTGAAGGGATAGAGACCAGTGGACGAGCAGGGAAAGGTGAAATGGGTGAATAACAGGGCCTGACGAGCCTGCCTAGAGTTGAGGCGCTTGGTGGTGCAGAGATATTCCAGGTTCTTATGGTCAGTTCACACAAAGAGTGGGTGTTCCACCTCCTCCAACCAGTGCCTTCACTCCTCCAATGCCATCTTTGATGGCGAGGAGTTCTCAATTTCCCACATCATAGTTCCTCTCAGCAGGGGTAGGACGATGGGAGAGAAAAGCTCAGGGGTGAAGCTTTTTGTCCTGGGCAGAACGCTGGGACAGGGCAGCCCCCACTCTGACAACCGAGACTCCACCACAAACTGACGGGACGGGTCGGATAGATTAAGATGGGGGCTGTAGTGAATCGATATTTGAGATCCGAGAACACCTGGTCAGCTGCTGGAGACCACATGAATGGAACCCTGTTAGAGGTGAGTGCTGAGAGGGGGAAGCCAGGGTGCTGTAACCCCGGATGAAGCAGCGGTAGAAGCTAGCAAAGTTGACCAGGGCCTGGAACACAGCGGGAGCGTTAGTCAGTCCAAGTGGCATAACCAAGTACTCATGGTGCCCGCTAGCCGAGTTAAAGGCTGTCTTCCACTCGTATCCTTCCCGTATCCGAAGCAGATTGTAGGCGTTCCGAAGGTCCAACTTTGAGAAGACGAAGGGAAAAAAGCCCCCGATGTGGTGTAGTGCCCAGGAGACGGTCAATGGCACATTCGTAGGGTCGATGCGGAGGGAGAGATGCCAGGGGGCTGATGTTGGAAGAGGGTAGAGGTGTGCTGGTGTTGGTGGACCTCCGTGGACAGGTAGAGGGTGGCCTGCCAGAAGCCTGAACTCACCTCTTGATGCAGCACACAGGGCTCTGAAGAGGAAGAGCAGACATAACAAACACATTCCATGTAACTGTAATAATTTCTGCTATATTGTGTCTGAAGATATTACCTTATATAACAGGATCACATCAAAAGGCTCTATAAGGAGAATAGCAGTTAAGCAGGTGAAGATGTACCTGAGTAGGAACTACCCGCCGGTTGCTGGGCAGCAGATGGCAAAGCGCTCACTGAGAGCAGTGGGGTAGGAGCAGAAGTGTAATAGGTTTATTTATACACTCTTATAAAAAAAGGTTCCAAACGGTTTCTTTGGCAGTCCCTATACATTTTTAACTGTTTTGGTTCATGGTAGAACCATTTAGGTTTCATTTAGAACCCTCTGTGGAAAGGGTTCTTCAACAGATTCTCCTATGGCGACAGCTGAAGAACCCTTTTAGGTTCTAGATAGCACCATTTATTTTCTAAGAGTGTAGACAAATAAACAGAATCTTGACATTGGAGTTACAATTGATAATCTCTTCCCAATGATGTCAGACATTGTGACATTTACACTTACACAATGTGCCACATCCCTCTAGGAAAAGCCCCAGTCATTTAGGAAATCCCAACAGTTACATAGCCAACTTGCCTGATACTAGCACAAGTGCAAAGTTTTACTATGGAGCTATATATCAAATCAAAGTTTATTGGTCGTGTACACAGATTTGCAGATGTTATTGTAGGTGCAGCGAAAAGCTTGTTTCTAGCAACAGGCCTTATTGAAGACCTCGTCAAGGTCCGTGTACTCCGCGGGAATGGCGGGGAGATCTGAGGCTTCTCCCAAGCCTGCAGGAAGACGTCCAGGGTCAGGCTGTGCCGACTTAAGACAATGCACATGGAAAAACGTGATCCAACCCAAGATAGAACCAGTAGCCCAGTTGATCAGGGGATCTGCTTCTGGAGCCATGAACACCCAAAAACCACAGGTACATGGGGAGATTCTATGAGCAGGAACTGCATACACTCACTGTGATTTCCTGATACTCGTAGGTTGATAGGAACTGTATTGCGGGTGACTCGACCAATAGAGCGCCCATCCAGCACTCTGACGTCCATGGAAATGGAGAAGGGCTGAGTGGTGATAACGACCTCCGACACCAAGGTAGCATCGATAAAGCTCTCGTCGGCCCCAGAGTCAATGAGCACCCGAAGAGATTTGCCCTGGTCACCCCACAACAGGGTGACATGAAGAGGGGTACGAGTAATGGAAGATTGGAAAATCCCGTACGCCTCGTACCTACTGTTGAGCCTGGTCTTTTTATTGGACAGGTATAAATATAATGTCATGTAGTCCCGAAATACAGACAGACAATCTGCGTGAATGTTCATCCGGAGGCAATCTAGAACTTCCTAGTAGCTTGGGCTCTGGAGGTGAGTCGACCGCCCTTGGTGATTCTCGTGGGAACTCGGGTGACATTGGCAGTGGGCAAATGTGACCGGGAACAGATCTCTCCCTCCTATGTTCCCATAGCCGCCCAACGATCCGTAAGGTCAAGGCGATGAGGGAGTCAAGTTCCATGTGAAGCTCCTGGGCTGCAAGCTCAGCGGCCAATGTACGAAAATATACCACACTACAGGAGTTGACACAGTTGGGAGTCGCTCCAGAGCAGCCGCTCTCCCGGACAGAGAATCAAACACCTTCCTACCCTCTGCCACAAACTCCTCCAGACTGAGGCTAATGGTGGATTGTTGCTCACACACTGCTGTCGCACAGGCGAGAACCCTCCCGGTCTTCAGCGTTATAAGATACTCTATCTTCGAGCAATCTGAGGGAAATGAAGAGGGCTGCAGCTCGAAGATGAGGGAGCACTGGGAGAGAAACGTTCTGCAGTTTCCTGGATCTCCAGCATATCGCTCCGGAGGAGGTAAAGCAGGGTTCTCGTGAAGCTTGGATAGGCTGGGGAGAAGTGCCGCTGGTAGTGGGGTTACTGAAAGTCTGGGGGTTACCGTAGAGGCTTGCTGCTGAGTAGAATATCTGCGAAATTGATCCAGCAATGCATTGAAAGCGCGGTTGTGGTGTTCTACCAAGTTCTGGAGTCCTTCCATGAGGTTTTGAAGTAACTCCTTGTGTCTGCCAATGGTGGCTCCTTGAGAGGAGACAGCGTTGCGGAGCTGGTCCGAGTCTGCTGCGTCAGTCAGGGCCAGTTCATACTATCAAGGCTCAGGCTAAGACCCAGATGAAGACAAAGGAGGTGGATAGTACGAGTCTCAGAGTTTATTCAAGTACAAGGGGCAGGCAAAAGGTAAGTCAAAGCAGGCAAATCTGAGTCAGGCAGGTACAGGATGGTAGGCAATTGGTAGGTCGAGGACAGGCAGAGGTTCGTAACCAGGCCAGAGTCAGAAACGTACAGGACGGCAGGCAGCTTGGGGTCAGGGCAGGCCGAATGGTATGGCAGGTGGGCTCAGGGTCAGGGCAGGCAGAAAAGGTCAGAACCGGGAGGACTAGAAAACAGGGACTAGAGAAAACAGGAGTACGGAAAAACATGCTGGTAGGCTTGGTGAGACGAACTGGCAACAGACAAACAGAAAATGTAGGTATAAATAGTCAAGGGATAATGGGGGAAGATGAGAGACACCTGGTGGGGGGTGGAGACCACCACAAAGACAGGTGAAACAGATCAGGGTGACATGGAGAAATGTAACCACTCTCAGATTAATAGACATCTATGGATTTAAAGACTGACCATCCATGATATCAATATTGTTTTAACCATGTTATGAGGCTATACAGTGTTTGTTTACAAACATTGGAGAAAAACAAGCTCATATTTTGGGTTCTCATGGAGTTTGACAGTTGAACTAAGCTCATGAGACATGTATATATTCTTCAAGAATCAATGGATATATATATATATATACATATATATATACACTACCGTTCAAAAGTTTGGGGTCACTTAGAAATGTCCTTGTTTTTGAAAGAAAAGCTAAATGTTCGTCCATTAAACTAACATCAAATTTATCAGAAATACAGTGTAAACATGGTTAATGTTGTAAATGACTATTGTAGCTGGAAACGGCTGATTTTTAATGGAATATTTACATATGACACCAAAGGCCCATTATCAGCAACCATCACTCCTATGTTCCAATGGCACGTTGTGTTAGCTAATCCAAGTTTATCATTTTAAAAAGCTAATTGATCATTAGAAAACCCTTTTGCAATTATGTTAGCACAGCTGAAAACTGTAGTTCTGATTAAAGAAACAACAAAACTGGCCTTCTTTAGACTAGTTGAGTATCTGGAGCATTAGCATTTGTGGGTTCAATTTCAGGCTCAAAATGGTCAGAAACAAATACCTTTCTTCTGAAACTCGTCAGTCTATTCTTGTTCTAAGAAATTAAGGCTATTCCATGCTAGAAATTGCCAAGAAACTGAAGATTTCGTACAAGGCTGTGTACTACTCCCTTCACAGAACAGTGCAAACTGGCACTAACCAAAACAAAAAGATGAGTGGGAGGCCTCGGTGCAGAACTGAGCAAGAGGACAAGTACATGTCTAGTTTGAGAAACAGACGCCTCACAAGTGCTCAACTGGCAGCTTCATAAAATAGCACACGCAAAACATCAGTCTCAATGTCAACAGTGAAGAGGCAACTCTAGGCAGAGTTGCAAAGAAAAAGCCATATCTCAGACTGGCCAATAAAAAGAAAAGTTTAAGATGGGCAAAAGAACACAGACACTGGACAGAGGAACTCTGCCTAGAAGGCCAGCATCCTGCAGTCGCCTCTTCAATGTTGACGATGAGACTGGTATTGTGTAATAAACAGTTGAAGTCGGAAGTTTACATACACTTAGGTTGGAGTCATTAAAACTTGTTTTTCAACCACTCCACACATTTCTTGTTAACAAACTATAGTTTTGGCAAGTCGTTTAGGACATTTTCTTTGTGCATGACACAAGTAATTTTTCCAACAATTGTTTACAGGCAGATTATTTCACTTATAATTCACTGTTTCACAATCCCAGTGGATCAGTGACTGTGCGTTTAAACAGCTTGGAAAAGTCCAGAAAATGATGTCATGACTTTAGAAGCTTCTGATAGGCTAATTGACATCATTTGAGTCAATTGCAGGTGTAACTGTGGATGTATTTCAAAAAGTACCTTCAAACTCAGTGCCTCTTTGCTTGACATCATGGGGAAATCAAAAGAAATCAGCCAAGACCCCAGAAAAAAATGGTAGACTTCCACAAGTCTGGTTCATCCTTGGGACCAATTTCCAAAACGCCTGAAGGTACCACGTTCATCTGTACAAACAATGGTACGCAAGTATAAACACCATGGGACCACACAGCCATTATACCGCTCAGGAAGAAGACCCGTTCTGTCTCCTAGAGATGAACGTACTTTCATGCGAAAAGTGCAAATCAATCCCAGAACAACAGCAAAGGACCTTTCAAATTCAAAAAATTTCATTTTTTTTTATTCATATAGCCCTTCGTACATCAGCTGATATCTCAAAGTGCTGTACAGAAACCCAGCCTAAAACCCCAAATAGCAAGCAATGCAGGTGTAGAAGCACGGTGGCTAGGAAAAACTCCCTAGAAAGGCCAAAACCTAGGAAGAAACCTAGAGAGGAACCAGGCTATGTGGGTTGGCCAGTCCTCTTCTGGCTGTGCCGGGTGGAGATTATAACAGAACATGGCCAAGATGTTCAAATGTTCATAAATGACCAGCATGGTCGAATAATAATAAGGCAGAACAGTTGAAACTGGAGCAGCAGCACGGCCAGGTGTACTGGGGACAGCAAGGAGTCATCATGTCAGGTAGTCCTGGGGCATGGTCCTAGGGCTCAGGTCCTCCGAGAGAGAGAAAGAAAGAGAGAAGGAGAGAATTAGAGAATGCACACTTAGATTCACACAGGACACCGAATAGGACAGGAGAAGTACTCCAGATATAACAAACTGACCCTAGCCCCCCGACACATAAACTACTGCAGCATAAATACTGGAGGCTGAGACAGGAGGGGTCAGGAGACACTGTGGCCCCATCCGAGGACACCCAAACAGGAAGGATATAACCCCACCCACTTTGCCAAAGCACAGCCCCCACACCACAGACCTTGTGAAGATGCTGGAGGAAACAGGTACAAAATTATCTATATCAAAAGTAAAATTAGTTCTATATCGACATAACCTGAAAGGCCGCTCAGCAAGGAAGAAGCCACTGCTCCAAAACCACCATGAAATAGCCAGACTACGGTTTGCAACTGCACATGGGGACAAAGATTGTACTTTTTGGAGAAATGTATTTTGGTCTGATGAAACAAAAATAGAACTGTTTGGCCATAATGACCATCGTTATGTTTGCTGGAAAAAAGGGGGGGCTTGCAAGCCGAAGAACACCATCCCAACCATGAAGCGCGGAGGTGGCAGCATCATGTTGTGGGGGTGCTTTGCTGCAGGAGTGACTGGTGCACTTCACAAAATAGATGGCATCATGAGGGATGAGAATTATGCGTATATATTGAAGCAACATTTCAGGACATCAGTCAAGATGTTAAAGCTTGGTCACAAATGGCTCTTCCAAATGGACAATGACCCCAAGCATACTTCCAAAGTTCCAAAATGGCTTAAAGACAACAAAGCCAAGGTTTTGGAGTGGCCATCACAAAGCCCTGACCTCAATCCCATAGAAAATGTGTGGGCAGAACTGAAAAAGCTTGTGCGAACAAGGAGGCCTACAAACCTGACTCAGTTACACCAGCTGTGTCAGGAGAAATGGGCCAAAAGTCACCCAACTTATTGTGGGAAGCTTGTGGGAGGCTACCCAAAGTTTTCGACCCAAGTTAAACAATTTAAAGGCAATGTTACCAAATACTAATTGAGTGTATGTAAACTTCTGACCCACTGGGAATGTGATGAAAGAAATAAAAGCTGAGATATGTCATAGCTGAATCAGAATTAGTTTGGTAACGTTGATAAATAAGATGTTTTATTTACTTTCATAATATGCTTATGTGAGATAGTCACTTGGGGCCCAGAGAGGGGAGAGGTCAGGATTGTCTTCACATTTGAATGTGTCTGTAACTATTCCTAAACCATGTGAAGGGCTCCACCGTGTCTGTACTCCAGTCACTCCCTCCTTTTCCCATTGGGAGGAGGAGTATGGCAGTGTCTGGAACCATTGTAGTACCCCTCTGATGTTGCATGAATCTTGACCTAGTATATGACCTAGAGGCTCACTCCCCTCCGTGAGTTTGTCCAGGAGGGGGTGTATTTGAGATGGTAGTATCTAGAATTGACAATTGATATATGCCATTGGATGAGGTAATGTTTTGGTACTATGAAGTACAAAGAACGGTTCATCATGTGAGTTGAGAGGGGTGTATCTTGGCTATAAAAGATACTCAGTATTCTTTTGTAAGGACTCTGAGAGAATCCATTTATAGACTGAATTGATCTGAGATTCACAGGGCTATGGTGAAGCTCATGTTATTAAAATATGAAGTTTAAGTATAACTCTGACTGGTGTGTGGTTTGTAACTCTGATCATTTAGTAATACAGGAATTTACCACGACAGATAATCATTCTATCTACTATTATTCTGACATTTCACATTCTTAAAGTAAAGTGGTGATCCTAAGTGACCTAAAACAGGGAATTTTTACTTTGATTAAATGTCAGGAATTTTGAAATACTGAGTTTAAATGTATTTGGCTAAGGTGTATGTAAACTTCCGACTTCACTGTATATATATAATTCATAAGTCCAAAAATGGATGTAGCAACTACATATTCTGCCTTTAAGTCTATTAAAAGTTTGTGAGTTTAAGCATGTGTCCATTAGGCCTATGGATTTTAAAATAATTTTTCATCAGCATGAATTAGATTGAGTAATAAAAGACCCACTTTTATTCCATAGGCTGGGATCCGCACTATGCAGCTGTTGCAAGAGCACATTTTCCACTGGCTGTCTACTGGTTTCAAAAACAATGATTGATAGGCAGCTTAAACTTCTTAAATTCAACCATTATTGGGTTCAAATACACATTTAGATTTGTGAAAAGCCATCTACAACAATTACAATCCGTAAGGCTCAAATAGCTAAATGAGAGAGCAGTAGTGGGATTCACATTTTTAATGTATTTATTTAACCAGGAAGGCTAGTTGAGAACAAGTTCTCATTTACAACTGTGACCTGGCCAAGATAAAGCAAAGCAGAGTGACACAGACAACAACACAGAGTTTTTTTGAAAGGGGCATGCTTATCTAAGATGGTGAGGAAATTAGTTTTAAAGAACAACCAGGCATCCTCGACTGACGGGATGAGGTCAATATCCTTCCAGGATACCCAGGCTAGGCTGATTAGAAAGACCTGCTCGCAGAAGTGTTTTAGGGAGCGTTTGACAGTGATGATGGGTGGTCGTTTGACCGCGGACCCATAGCGGATACAGGCAATGAGGCAGTGATCGCTGAGATCCTGATTGTAAACAGCAGAGGTGTATTTGGAGGGCAAGTTAGTCAGGATAATGTCTATGAGGGTGCCCATGTTTTTGGATTTAGGGTTGTACCTGGTGGGTTCCTTGATGATTTGTGTGAGATTGAGGGCATCTAGCTTAGATTGTAGGACTGCCGGGGTGTTCATCATATCCCAGTTTAGGTCACCTAACAGAACGATCTCTGAAGCTAGATGGGGGGCGATCAATTCACGTATGGTGTCCAGGGCACAGCTGGAAGCGGAGGGGGGTCGATAACAGGCGGCAACAGTGAGAGACTTATTTCTGGAGAGATTCATTTTAAAATTAGGTTGGGCGATTTTGGAGGCCAGGTCATCTGATGCTGCACTCCATCACTCTCCTTCTTGGTCAAATATCCCGTACACAGATTGGAGGTGTGTTTTGGGTCATTTTCCTGTTGAAAAACATGAGTACCAGTAAGCGCAAACCAGATGGGATGGTGTATCGCTGCAGAATGCTGTGGTAGACATGCTGGTTAAGTGTGCATTGAATTCTAAATAAATCACTGACAGTGTCACCAGAAAAGCACCATCACACCACCTCAATGCTGAACGCTGGGAACCACACATGTGGAGATCATCTGTTCACCTACTCTGTGTCTCACAAAGACACGGCGTTTGGAACTAAAAATAAAAAAATGTGGACACATCAGACCAAATGACAGATTTCCACCCATCTAATGTCCATTGCTCGTGTTTCTTGGCCCAAGCAAGTCTCTTCTCATTGGTGTCCTTCAGTAGTGGTTTCTTTGCAGCAATTTCACCATGAAGGCCTGATACCTCTGAAGGTCTCCTCTGAACAGTTGATGTTGAGATTTGTCTGTTACTTGAACTCTGACACTGCAATCTGAGGTGCAGTTAATTGTCGATTTCTGAGGCTGGTAACAAATTAACTTATCTTCCTCAGCAGAGGTAACTCTGAGTCTTCCTTTCCTGTGGCGGTCCTCATGAGAGCCAGTTTCATCATAGTGCTTGATAGTTTTTGCAACTGCACTTGAAGAAACTTTCAAAGTTCTTGAAATTCTCCACATTGACTGACCTTCATGTCTTAAAGTAATGATGGACTGTCATTTCTCTTTGCTTATCTGAGTCTTTCTTTCCCGAAAAAGGATTTAGTATTTTACCAAATAGGGCTATCTTCTGTATACAAACCCTACCTTGTCACAACACAACTGATTGGCTCAAATGCATTAAGAAGAAAAGAAACACCTGTTAATTCAAATGCATTCCAGGTGACTACCTCATGAAGCTGGTTGAGAGAATGTCAAAGCTGTCATCAATGCAAAGGGTAATTACTTTGAAGAATCTCAAATATAAAATATATTTTGTTTTGTTTCACACTTTTTGGGGGGTACTACATGATTCCATATGTGTTATTTCATAGTTTTGACATTTTCACTATAATTCTACAATGTAGAAAATAGTAAAAATAAAGAAAAACCCTTGAATAAGCAGGTGTGCCCCAGCTTTTGACTGTATATATACTTCAAAATGTTAACTTAACAAAAATATAAACGCAACATGTAAAGTGTTGGTTTCATGAGCTGAAATAAAAGACCCCAGAAATGTTCTACACGCACAAAAAGCTTATTTCTCAAAAGTTGTGTGCACAAATTTGTTTCATCCATGTTAGTGAGCATTTCTCCTTTGCCAAGATAATCCATCCACCTGACAGGTGAGGCATATGAATAAGATGATTATACAGTATGACCATTACACAGGTGCAGCTTGTGCTGGGGACAGTTAAAGGCCACTCTAAAATTTGCAATTGGCATGATGACTGCCACAGAGAATTTAATGTTAATTTCTTTACCATAAGCCACTATCAACGTCATTTTAGAGGGATTGAACAAAACCTTCAACTGGTCTCCCAACCACAGACCACGTGTAACCACGCCAGCCCAGGACCTCCACATCCAGCTACTTCACCTACAGGATTGTTTGAGACCAGACACCCTGACAACTGATGAAAATGATGAGTACTTATGTCTGTAATAAGCCCTTTAGTGGGGAAAAACTAATTCTAGATTGGCTGGGCTTGGCTCCTAAGTGGGTGGGCCTATGCCCCCCCGCCCATGGCTGTCCAATCATGTGAAATGCCCATATTAGGGCCTAATGAATTTATTTAAATTGACTGATTTCCTTATATGAACTGTAGCTCAGTAACATCATAGAAATTGTTGCATGTTGGAGGACGTATTCCGGAAGTTGTCATAATTACTGTAAGTCACAGGTTGATGGCACCGTAATTAGGGAGAACGGGCTGGTGGTAATAACTGGAGCGGAGTAAGTGGAAGGGTATCAAATAAATCAAACACATGGTTTGCAGGTGTTTGATGCCATTCCATTTGCTCCATTCCAGCCATTATTACGAGCCGTTCTCCCCTCAGCAGCCTCCTGTGGTGTAAGTGTGTGGAAGGGGTGAGAACCATGAGACTCCTAGGTTTGGTATTGTAGTCAATATACCCAGAGGAAGACAGAAGCTGGCTGTCCTCTGGCTACACCACTACAGAGTGCTGCTGAGGCTACTGTAGACCTTCATTGCAAATCAGTGTGTTTTAATCAATTATTTGGTGACTTTAATATATTTTGTAAATCTAAAGGGGATAACTTTTTTAATGTTTCACTTTTTATTTTATTTTAATTCTGAAATTCATTGAGGATGATCCTCCCCTTCCTCCTCTGAGGAGCCTCCACTGTGTGTCATGAGTTACTAGTGTGTAATCAACAGTCTATATTTTCTTGTCTTTGTCAGACATCAAACATTCTAGACATGGCACCTAGACCTAGGACTGGGTCACACAAGCTGCTCCAGAAGGATCCAAGAGTGAGTATCCTTTTGATTATTTGCAATTTAATATCTACATATATTGCCAAAATGTTCTCATTTGGAAAGTGTTTTGAGTTCTGTTTCTATTCTGACCTATTGAATTCGTTGTTCTCTCAGAGACCAGGAAGGTGGAATACAATGCATGTCCGCATTGCATGGCAGATCCACCACCATAAGCTGAGAGTGAAGGTATGAAAACATGTTGAACATCCACTAAAATGTGTATGAAACCCAATAAATATTATTTGTATCCAAACCAAACATTATAACTGAAGCTATTTTTCTGTCTGTCTGTCTGTCCTTCCATTTCTCAGCAGAAGATGCAAGTGGATGCAAATTCAATCAACTTCGGTGTCAACCCGGAATTTCTGACTCAGCCTCCTGGTTCTGACCAGATTCAAGCCATCCCCCATCAGCGGGACCTTATTCAGTACTCCACCCCACTCTCTAACCCAGGTGAGGAAAGGGACCAAAGACTAAACCTTAAAAATATGACTTGTCTTATATTGTACTGTCTAACAGAGAGAAATTACTCAACATAGCATTTTTCCATTATTCTCCTGCTCCAGAGTCACACAGTAGACATCCTTTATTTGGAGGTTTGGGATCACTGAGGGTCACAACCTTTGGTGGACTGCCAAACCTAGCACTCAGTGAGTAGCACCTTCAGTCTCCCTTCAGTGTTGGTTCAGTATTATGTTAAAGACAATATAATCATAAATGAGGGAATTGCGTTTTCAAGCTCACACATTTCTTTGACTTGCTTATTCTTCCTCCTCTTAAAAACAGACTATCCCATGATCTATCACAAAGACAATCTAAATGCACCAAGTGGAGAAGAAGGAGGAACTCCTGAGTGGTGGAGCAGGCAGCAGAAGACACCCCCATCCTCTGTATGTCAACCTGAACACTCTACAGAGCCTGAACAACCAGGAAGAGATTCAATCAGGGAACCTCAGGACAGAGAATGGGGACAGCAGCTACACCTACCCAGAGAGAAGATGGAGGAGAAACAGTACATAGTGGAGAAACACCAAGTCCACAATGCTGCAGGGACTCATGACAGTTCACCTGCTGAAGACAAGTCTGTTCCTCAGACAATAACCTTGGAACATGGTCAGCGGTCCAATGGCAGCTGTAGCTGGGAGTCAGGTGACAGGAAAAGAGGGCTTGAGTGTAAGAACCTCATAAAGGTCAAGAAGATTAAGCGGCAAAGAGAGGATGACCAGGAGGATTTCAATGAAGGTCCTCAACCCACAGAGAAACCATCCCTGGTACCACTCATGCCAACACTCACGCCATCCTCCATGTCGATGCAGCACATGACCATAGGGAACATTATTCCAAGGCTCTACCCAGTAAATAGTGTATGTAATCTGGCCCGGACTCAGGTTGGCACTCCTAATATGGGGCTCATCCCCTACCATGCACTTCCCTGTGACACCCCAAGAGACCCACTGTGGGATGTATACAGGGGTATGGACCTCCCTGCTTCCTCCTGTCAAGAGCTGGTCATGAGGGCTGATCCTCTGCATGGTGTGGTGGGGGCCAGGCTGTTGGAGGCAGAAAACTGTTCATATAGAGACCCTCATCACAGCTTTTCACACCCACCCCATCACTCCCCACTGGTCCTCAAGCAGGAGAGGGCTTACCTCATGGAAAGAGAGCGTCTGCACTTGCGCAGAGAGAAATACTACGAGCACAGCCTCTATTCTGCCACCCTGGGCGACCATCTCCCCCATCCCAGCCTCCTGACCTCCACCTATTCTAGGTCACATATCTCCAGGGTGGGTCTCACCCAGAGTAGCCTCCCGAACAGAACTCTTACCCCTGGGTTCTTAAGCACACTGCCGCCTTTGGTCCCCTTTTCTCTCCCCTTGTCTGGTGCTCCCCACAGAACTACCTCGTAATGACAGAAATCAGAAGACCCTACTCTGTGTGCTTGCTTGCCTTAGAACTATAACTCAGTACTGCTTCAAGACAAATTATGCCTGTATGACACAGATAAAAGACAAACTACTATGTTGAATTACATCCCTTAAAAACACCTGTAAATTGATGAACAATGATATTGCTCAACAACAAAGTGCGATCCAACAAATTAGTTCATAAAATGGACAGACAAAAAATACAAATAACTGACAAAACTTAACAAATGTAAAAAACTAAAACAAGAACTAGGTCAAATAAAAAGCTATAGCATTAATTAAATCAGAATAAAGGAAAATCTAAGATCTATGACTTAATGGAAAAGAGTTTCAAAAACATCAGAAATATGACCTGACACCACAAAAGTTATTTCAAAACTGCTGTCAATGGGGTCACATTCTGAGGCTGAACTAAAAGCGCAGACTGTATTAAAGCGCATACTGTAAAACACTAACAAACAAAAACACACTTTATGAAAATAATACAATCTTGTCACATCTCAACCGGAGATACTAACTTTTAGTAAACTTTAATAAACAGCCCATCCCAGGTTAAGCCCAGCCATCATACATTCAGCACAGCTGTAACAGAGAGATTCAGTACTGCCACATTAGTGGTCTCCAACACTGGTACGGAGAAGATGCTGGATCTGATATATATATTTTTTTTTTAAAGCTAAGCGCTCATTGTATTTTGTGACCATTCCACCCTACAGAGGAGAATTATGCAAGTGTCAAGTAGAGCACACTTGATCAAAATTCCAAAAACATTTTTGCAAATTAAAAAGTTTAGCTTTGACACGGATATTGATTCTGTAGTTCTATTGAGCACGGAGTGACTGTTTGGCGCCTCTTGCAGCCATTCTGAGTACCTAGTGTACTCTCTTGTAGTGCTGGTTCATGGTGTGTGCCATGTGGTAGTAGTAGTCACAGCCCTCTACAGAGCAGTGGTAGGCCGCCCCCTCATTATGGTTCTCCATGTGCTTCCACGGGTCTTGCTGGTTCTTAAAGCTGGGAGACATACATCATAAACAACAGAGTGTAAGCAAAATAATATGTGCACAATATGTACAGTCCATAAGGGTCAGCAAGTTGTGGGGACTCTGATGAGTCTGTGGGACAACAACCTGCTCTCACAGAAGTCACAGGGAAAGGGTCGCTCGTCACAGTGGCGGAACTTGATGTGGATCTTCAGAGTGGCGAGAGAGGTGCAGGTCATGTCACACAGGACACTTGATATGGTTCACTGAAAGGCAGGATAGATCACTCATAAGGTTTACAGTGAAAGAAACTGGACACAGACAACAGCCATCATCAGCTAATCAAAATATCTTATTGATAGCAATACAACTAAAATAAATCTGCTTGACTAATAGAGGTACATGTCGAAGCCAAACATGGAAAATGAGCTAAATATGAGCTAAATCCAGACAAAATGAGATGATTGTGGACTAGCTGCACCATCGAGAGCATCCTGACTGGTTGCATCACTGCCTGGTATTGCAACTGCTCGGCCTCTGACCGCAAGGCACTACAGAGGATAGTGCGAACGGCCCAGTACATCACTAGGGCCAAGCTTCCTGCCATCCAGGACCTCTATACCAGGCGGTGTCAGAGGAAGGCCCTAAAAATTGTCAAAGATTCCAGCCACCCTCATCATAGACTGTTCTCTCTGCTACCACACGGCAAGCGGTACCGGAGCTCAGAGTCTAGGTCCAAGAGGCTTCTAAACAGCTTCTACCCCCAAGCCATAAGGCTCCTGAACATCTAGTCAAATAGCTACCCAGACTATTCACATTCCCCCCCTCCACTCACCACTGCCACTCTCTGTTGTCATCTATTCAGTCACTTTAATTAACTCTACCTACATGTACACACTACCTCAACTAACTGGTGCCCCCCGCACATTGACTCTGTACTGGCACCCCCCTGTATATATTGCTATTTTTTACTGCTGCTCTTTAATAATGACTTCTTGCTTTTATCTCTTATTCTTATCTGTATTTTTTGAAACTGTATTGTTGGAACTGTAACTGTAAGTAAGCATTTCACTATAAGGTCTCCAACTGTTGTATTCAGCGCATGTGACTAATAAAATTTGATTTGATCATTTGATTTGAATAATACTGAACAGAGAAGTGGTGGAAAACAGCACACTCACCATGCTGTCGTACGTGGTCTCTCAACAGTCTCTCATTGGCAAAGCCTTTGTCACAATGCTCACACACCAGGGATCCTATAAGAATCAGAGGGCATTCAATCAAAATAAAATGTACATGTCTAAACCAATAACATATCTGCCTGTGCTGTAAAACAGTGACTTCTGGCCAGGCAGAGCTGAGCCCATTCACCCTCTGGCTCGGCCTGTCTTTGGATGTGGTCTAAGAACTTGGTGTTGCTGGAGAACAGGCAGCCGCAGGTGGGGCAGGCCACCAGGCGCTCCTGAGTGTGGCTGTGCAGATGCTCCCGCAGACGGTACTTGATCTTAAAGAATGCATCACAACCTGAGGAAACATAAAGAGGGTATCAGCTGAAGCAGACCAACAAAACATCAGTATATTCAATACAGCACTACAGCAGGAAAGGCTGTGCTGATACACACTCCAGAGAGTAAGTCTGTACCACAGTCCCCTGGGCAATGTGGTGGCAGAGTGGAGGCCTTGATTTTCGTGAAGACATTGCTGTACTGGGTGTATTCAAATGGTATGGTGGGTGGCACTGCATTGGCCTCAATGGTGGTGGCTCTGTAGGCTAGGCTGAGACAACTGGTGAAGTAGGTAGCAGGTAAACTAGGACAGTAGTTTACCTTGTCGCCACGAGATGGCAGGGTTGTGACGACAAAGCCAGGGGTGTCCAAGGATGAGTGGCTGTTAGGGAGATGAGAGTTCCATGAGTTGAATGGGTCCGGTGTGGAAGACTCCAATCCGGATGGTGACGCTCTGTGTCAGGTGCGTGATGAAGCCCGTGCCCAATGGCTGCCAGTCCAGGGTGTTAATCCTTAAGGGAGGGGTGACAGGTGTAAGATCAATGTCAAGCTGGTGATCGATCAAATGACCTGCTGGTCCCGAGTCTATCAAGCCCTTACGTACTTAGTAACCTCCTTCACGGTTATCAACACTGGGATGGAGAATTGCTTCTGGGAGATATTTAGAAATAAGGACACGCCTACCTGCATGGCAGCGTAGGAACCCTTCTCATCTCTCCGTTGGGGGCGAACAGGGCAATGGCTGAGTAGATGATCTTTCCCTCCACAGTATAGGCAGAGCCCTTCTTGGATCCGTCTTTGATGGTCGATACATGTGAGAGGAGCATGGCCCAACTGCAAGGGCTCTGGAAGACTCGGACAGGATGACAGAATCAAGGAAAGAGAAGGTTTCGGGTTCCTGGGAGGCAGAGTTCTTCAGTGGCTGAGTTGGTCGATGGATATGGTCAATTTCTTAAAATGATCAGGTCTATATAACTATCAAACATACATTAGAAATGGAAAGGAAACAGACTTGAAGTATTAAAATATTACTTTAGTAATACAATTGTAGGCCGAAGTTGGTACAGAGTACGGTACATACAGTGGGGAGAACAAGAATTTGATAACCTGCACAATCGGCAGTGTTTCCTACTTACAAAGCATGTCGAGGTCTGTAATTTATCATCATAGGTCCACTTCAACTGTGAGAGACAGAATCTAAAACAAAAATCCAGAAAACAACATTGTATGATTTTTAAGTAATTAATTTGCATTTTATTGCATGACATAAGTATTTGATACATCAGAAAAGCAGAACTTAATATTTGGTACAGAAACCTTTGTTTGCAATTAGAGATCATACGTTTCCTGTATTTTTTGACCAGGTTTGCACACACTGCAGCAGGGATTTTGGCCCACTCCTCCATACAGACCTTCTCCAGATCCTTCAGGTTTCGGGGCTGTCGCTGGGCAATACGGACTTTCAGCTCCCTCCAAATATTTTCTATTGGGTTCAGGTCTGGAGACTGGCTAGGCCACTCCAGGACCTTGAGATGCTTCTTACGGAGCCACTCCTTAGTTGCCTTGGCTGTGTGTTCTGGAAAAAAAGAGATGTTGGTAATGAATGGCAGTTACTCCAAATTAATTGGAGTTTATCCCGCCTCGAGTGATATATGTGTATTGCTGTTGTTGTTTTCTTTTCTTTGTTTTTGTCTTGCTTCAATAACAAATCTCAGCATATTGGGTCTGCTTGGATGGTCAGGATTTTCCCCTAAGAGTTAGCCCTCTGACTCCCTGACCTGTAAGTCTGCAGTGAGATCGCCAAGATGATAGGGGAGTATAAGCCAATTTGGTGTCACGGATTCTCACTGGTACTGCTGCTCATTCCATTCACCAGCTCCGGAGGTCTATGTCATCGGCCTTCTTCTGAACTGGATCATTATCACCAACCCTGGATTGTCTTGTCTCATTACACACCTGGTTTCCATTCCCCCTGATTAGTATGTATATATACAGTGGGGAGAACAAGTATTTGATACACTGCCGATTTTGCAGGTTTTCCTACTTACAAAGCATGTAGAGGTCTGTAATTTTTTATCATAGGTACACTTCAACTGTGAGAGACGGAATCCAAAACAAAAATCCAGAATCACATTGTATGATTTTTAAGTAATTAATTAGCATTTTATTGCATGACATAAGTATTTGATCACCTACGAAAAAGGTAAGAATTCCGGCTCTCACAGGCCTGTTAGTTTTTCTTTAAGAAGCCCTCCTGTTCTCCACCCATTACCTGTATTAACTGCACCTGTTTGAACTCGTTACCTGTATAAAAGACACCTGTCCACACACTCAATCAAACAGACTCCAACCTCTCCACAATGGCCAAGACCAGTGAGCTGTGTAAGGACATCAGGGATAAAATTGTAGACCTGCACAAGGCTGGGATGGGCTACAGGACAATAGGTAAGCAGCTTGGTGAGAAGGCAACAACTGTTGGCGCAATTATTAGAAAATGGAAGAAGTTCAAGATGACGGTCAATCACCCTCGGTCTGGGGCTCCAAGCAAGAACTCACCTCGTGGGGCATCAATGATCATAAGGAAGGTGAGGGATCAGCCCAGAACTACACGGCAGGACCTGGTCAATGACCTGAAGAGAGCTGGGACCACAGTCTCAAAGAACCATTAGTAACACACTACGCCGTCGTGGATTAAAATCCTGCAGTGCACGCAAGGTCCCCCTGCTCAAGCCAGCCCATGTCCAGTCCCGTCTGAAGTTCGCCAATGACCATCTGGATGATCCAGAGGAGGAATGGGAGAAGGTCATGTGGTATGATGAGACAAAAATAGAGCTTTTTGGTCTAAACTCCACTTGCCATGTTTGGAGGAAGAACAAGGATGAGTACAACCCCAAGAACACCATCCCAAACGTGAAGCATGGAGGTGGAAACATCATTCTTTGGGGATGCTTTTCTGCAAAGGGGACAGGACGACTGCACCATATTGAGGGGAGGATGGATGGGGCCATGTATCGCGACCACCTCCTTCCCTCAGTAAGAGCATTGAAGATGGGTCGTGGCTGGGTCTTCCAGCATGACAATGACCCGAAACACACAGTCAGGGCAACTAAGGAGTGGCCTCCGTAAGAAGCATCTCAAGGTCCTGGAGTGGCCTAGCCAGTATCCAGACATGAACCCAATAGAACATCTTTGGAGGGAGCTGAACGTCCGTATTGCCCAGCAACTGGAGAAGGTCTGTATGGAGGAGTGGGCCAAAATCACTGCTGTAGTGTGTGCAAACCTGGTCAAGAACTACAGGAAACGTATGATCTCTGTAATTGCAAACAAAGGTTTCTGTACCAAATATTAAGTTCTGCTTTTCTGATGTATCAAATACTTATGTCATGCAATAAAATGCAAATTAAATACTTAAAAATCATACAATGTGATTTTTATGGAATTTTGTTTTAGATTCTGTCTCTCACAGTTGAAGTGGACCTATGATAAAAAATTACAGAGCTCTACATGCTTTGTAAGTAGAAACACTGCCGATTTTGCAGGTTATCAAATACTTGTTCTCCCCACTGTATGTGCCCTCTGTTCCCCATTGTCCTTGTTGATTATTGTTCCATGTCCATTGGTCTTGCGAGTACATGTGCTCTGTTGTATCGGCTTGTGTGTTACCGTGTTAGTGTGCACTTGTTAGTACGGGCCTCGCCAGTGTATTTATTAGAGGTTTATACCTCACTCTTTTTTGGGGTTACAGCTCTGTGTTATAGACATGTTTGTTTGGGCTTTGTCCTCATGCTCAGGACATACGCTATTTTGTGTAGAGAAATAAACCCCCCTATTTCGCGTCTCCTGTCATTATACAACTTGACATTTTGGGGGGAAAAAAACTGTTCTTTGACATTTGTTTTAGAAGTCTGGATTTCCTGAACCATGTAGTAATGATGATTTGTCATACAGTAAATTAGAAATGCCCTAAACTTCTGTTCTGGTCTGTCCTCTCTCAAGGTTATGGTGAAGGTGACCACAGATGGTATCTAGATGCATAGAAGAGAATTTGGCCGACAACAGTGTGATCCTCTAACTGGCTGAAGTAATGGTGAAAATGGAAATCAACACGGTCCTTCATAACTTCTATTGTGAGACCTGAGTCCAAGCCAGCAAACTGTACACAGCATCCAATCAAAACTATCAACTGCCTTTTCTCTCAGTAGTGCGACATGGGTCCATGTGGAGTGAGCACGGAGAGAGATCCAGTCCAAACCTCTCTCATGCTGCTGGTGTACTGGTAGGACAATGGACAAGACATAATGGATTGTAAAGTACAGTGGCAATACATTTTGAATATGTGCCATTAATACTAGTAAGGATGAGTGCCGGGGGGGAGGTGGGGCTCAACCATGTCCATAATTGATTTAGGCTTATCCAAACATGTTTATTTGGGGTAACAGGTAGATTGTGGAAGTCTGCACACTGCAAAATGTATAGTAATTTAGACTAATGCTTTGAAATACCAATCTGTCATTACCACAGATTAGGTGAAGTTAATGCTAGAAAAATAAGTTCAGTGCCTCTCTGGCTGATAAGAGTTCAGCAGCTATGTTTTCTGCTCCTCCAGAGGATGGTGACACTAATGAGCTTCCCACTCTGGATGAGCTCACTAATGAGCTGCCCACTCTGGATGAGCTCACTAATGAGCTGCCCACACTGGATGAGCTCACTAATGAGCTGCCCACTCTGGATGAGCTCCCATTTCCACCTGTAGATACAGATGATGAGTAATGATTGAAGGTTGTTTTCTTTTAACAAGTTCAGAGTTAGGTCATCTAAACCCTTAACCTTTTTACATTATGTGGAACACTGAGCTGATGAGCAAGCATCAGCCTGTTCTAATAACCAATTTCTCTGTTCATGCAAGTGGCTGACTGAACAAATCCTCATGATCAGTAGCTGCAATTTGGTAGTACGCCCAGACCTTGTTCTGAGAACGAAAAATCTCAGTTTCAAGGTCTCAGTTTATAAGTAGCCTTTTGAGGTACATGTTATGAACCAGTATTGGTCGGTCACATTAATTAAATAAAACAGTAATGATTAATTAATTATGCTAAATCATGCAAACATAACTTGTCTGTGTATAGTCGTATATAAGACAACTGCTGGGACTGCCCCAAGCAGAGCTCCCCGATTGACTTGTGTACTATAGTGTGTAATGGCTCTTATATGGCTCTTTGACAAAGGACAGTGTTGTTCTCTTTCATGATTTATTCTGTGAATACATACAACACTGTGTAAACTTCAGCACAACTGCTAACCCACCATGCAATCTCCATCAAAGTTTAACAACTCTTTGGCTGGCGGATCTGTAATAATTTCAGAAAATTCAAATGTATATTTACACTATACACTATTACATTTATAACATGACTACAGAGGAGCTGTCAACTTATGACTCTGTCTGATGGCCTAACAAATCACCACAGCACATGGGCTACACGTGTAAAGTAACATATCATAATTCCAAGTAATTTGGGAGCACATACCTGTGAATACATACAACCCTGTGTAAACTTCAGCACAACTGCAAACCCACCATGCAATCTGAGTGACATGAAACATAAAATAAAAATACATTTACAGTTCGAGGTGACTAGCCTTATTAGCAAAGAATGTACAAGGCGAATGTCAGCTAGCCTCTAGCATAACGCAACGTGCAAGTTTGATAAATGTCCATAAAATGTTAAATACATGACAGCTCTAAAACTATCATGTGTCGATATCGATTATAAAACAATATGGTTTTCAGCCTAACATGCATTAGATATCATTTTTAAAGTGTGAACACTGAGTGCAGCATGGATCACGATACATACCTCCATCAAAGTTGAACAACTCTTTGGCTGAATGCTGCGTGATCATGCCTACATACATTTGTTTTCCCAGAGCTAAGAGACCACTGGTCTGGTGGTTCTCCAGCCACACCTTGATTGACCTGGCTGTGTGGCATGGAACATTGTCCTGCTGGAAAAACTATCCTCAGAATTGGTGAACTTTGTCAGAGCAGATGGAAGCAAGTTTTCTTCCAGTATAACCTTGTACGTGGCTTGATTCATGCGTCTTTCAGAAAGACAAATCGGCCCGATTCCAGCCTTGCTGGTGGGTGCGAGACACTGTGGCTTGTCGACCTCTCCATGTCTCGCACCCACTGTGAAATTTGGTGGAGGATCGGTGAAGATCTGTGGATGTTTCAGCCAGCCCAATCTCCAGACCTGAACCCGATTGAAAACCTCTGGAATGTGATCAAGAGGAAGATGGATGGTCACAAGCCATGAAACAAAGCAGATCTGCTTGAATTTTTGTGCCAGGAGTGGCATAAAGTCACCCAACATCAATGTGAAAGACTGGTGGAGAGCGTGCTAAGACGCATGAAAGCTGTGATTGAACATTTCTGAACTCTTCCTAAATTAAAAGATTAGTATTCGGTTTATAAATGTATATGAACTTATTTTCTTTGCATTATTTGAGATTATTTTCTGACAACACTGCATATTTTTTGTTATTTTGACCCGTTTTAATTTTCTGCAAATAAATGCTCTAAATGACAATATATTTTTTTTCGGATAAATGTTGTCAGAAGTTTATAGTATTAAACTAAATGTTTCATTTTACCCAAACACATACCTATAAATAGTAAAACCAGAGAAACTGATCATTTTGCAGTGCTCTCCTATTTTTTTCCAGTGCTGTATGTAGATACTCACGGGAATGCAGTTACTGAAATAATACAGCAGGTGGCTTCACAACTATACATACGTAACCCGACTGCTTAATTGTCTATTTCAACCTTGTCACAGGTGCATTGAGTTGGTTGGAACCTCTCTAGCACGCTGACAAGCACGCTATACAATTATTCATATTAAGATTGACTTTGAGTGTCTCTGTGTAAGAATTTCCACAACACCACATTGACTATTCTGACAACACCCTCACCTGTATGACCCGATCAAACAGGAAGTCCATAATCCAGGTATTCAGACGTCCCCCAATTTCTCCCTTTTCTTTTTGTTAATCGTTCTTCTCGCCATTGCCCTCTTTCTTTGATACTCCGTTTCTGTCAATCCATTCTTAAGTGCCCGTGGAGCTATATCCCTTTCCTGCACCACCTTTGAGCACTCATCTGTCCACCATGGCACCACCTTCTTCCCCCTGAACCCACTGGAACAATCACATCTGCAGCTGTTATAATTACAGACGTTACTGCCTCAGCGCACTCATTCATAGACCCCTCCATTGATAACGTTTGTCCCGCCCATCTTCGTTAGCTTTCTCAAAGCGCCACCTCATGTTATTGCCTCTATTCTGCATGCACATATCCGTATTGAATTTACATCGAACCGGAAAATGATCACTTAGCTATCTTGGCTATCTGACTGAATGATGGAGATGAGTGTTGGTTCCTGCCAAACTTTGGGGTCTACCATCCACAAAAGCCAAGCCAGATCAGGGTGGTTTTTGACTGCAGTACACAGCAGTACAGTCTTTCCATCAACAATGTGCTGCTCACAGGCCCAGACCTAAACAACAGCCTTCAGGGAGTTCTAAACCGCTTCAGGAAAGAACCTGTAGCAATAACAGCACCACATCCAGCAGATGTTAAATGTTTTCATTGTGAGAGAAGATAACAGAAACTACCTGAGATTCCTCTGGTACTGAGAAAACAATGTCACAAAAAGACATCATCGAGTACAGGATGAACATTCCACGTCTTCGGCAAAAGCCCATCTACTTCCGTCGCCATATACAGGTTCAGGCGAGCTGCACAAGAAGGTGAACAGGATCATGGGGCAGGCACCCGACAATTTGTTGAGGGTCTTCTATGTCGATGATGGGCTCAAGTCTCTGCCCACAGATACAGAGGCCATCGGCTTGCTACAGAGAACACAAACATAACTAGCAGTGTTAAACATACGACTGTGCAAGTTCGCATTGAACAGTGCAACCATGATGGAAGCATTCGCCCCCAGAAGATCATGCCGAGGGCATTAAAGACCTATGGCTCGGAGGAGAAACCACGCCCATGCAACACAGTCTTGAATTATGCTGGAAAATAACCAAGGACCCCTTTACCTTCAGAGCATCAGTCAATAACATAGCATTCACGCGTCGCTGAGGCCTGTCAACAGTAAATAGCCTCTTCGACCCTCTCAGCCTGGTAGCTCCGGTAACCATACAGGGAACTCTCCTCAGACACTTGAGATTGGGATTCACCACTCTCTGAAGAAAAGCTGAAAGAATGGGAAGCATGGAGGGACTCACTACAGGATCTGAAGCAGCTTCATATCCCACCCACCTACACCACAAACTCCCTTTCAAATAGAAACACAAAGAGCTACATATGAGTGTTTTTAGATGCTTCCAAGATGTGGGCTTCATTCTAGGGAAAGCCAGGCTAATCCCTCAGTCTGATCCTACTATACCCCGGCTCAAACTATGTGGAGCAGTGTTGGTAGTAGAAATGGCAGAGCTCATGCTAGATGAAATAGACCTCAAACCAGACACCATCAATTTATACTGTGACAGCAAAGTAATCCTCAGGTACATATACAATGAGACTAAATGCTATCTGTATGTGCACAACAGAGTCCAACACATCTGACCATCAACATGGCCGGAGCAGTGGCACTACGTACCTACAGAACACAATCCCATTGACCACACCTCAAGGTCAGTTCCCACTTCCCATCTCACCAGTACATCATGGTTCACAGGACCATTATTCCTGTACAAACCTGATCATGCTCAGCCAAAGACACAAGTGTTTGAGCTGGTCAGTCCAGGCTTGGATGTCGAATTCCGCCCCTGGTAACAAGCCTCATCACGCAAACCAGATACAGAAAACTTACATCAGAACGCTTTGAGCACTTCTCCACATGGAATTCACTACTGAGAGCCGTTTCATTCCTCATCTACATTGCTCGCTCACACAAGTCCGACTCGATGGGCCAACTGACCAAATGCATAGGCTGGCATCAGCGCAACAAACTCGGACTCCAGAAGGGCTGTCTCAAGCCAAGAAAGTCATCATCAGGTCAGTTCAAAAAGAAATCTACTCTGAGGATTTCACTGCATTTGAAGAGAAAAGAGACCTTCTTAAGAGCAGTTGACTCACAAAGCTGAATCCCATCCTGGACGAAGGTCTCATCAGAATAGGAGGCCGTCTGAAACATGCACAGCTGGACAGTAGTGAGAAAAAGTCCCTTCATCCTATCAAGACACAACCACATATCTACACTGCTAGTACGGCACTACCATAAACAGGTGAAACATCAGGGCCGCCACTTCACAGGAGCAGCAGTCCAAGCAGCAGGCCTGTGGATCGTTGGGGGTAAGAGGCTCATCAGCTCTGCACTACACAACTGTGTCACATAGTGGAAGCTCTGTAGGAAAATGAACAACAGAGAATGGCAGACCTTCCTCCCGAAAGCCTCAAGACAACCCCTCCCTTCATATACTTGGGGTTGGATGACTTTGGCTTTTGGACAGTCACTACTCTCCGTACCAGAAGAGGTCGAGTTCAACGCAAAGCTGGGTGATGTTGTTCACCTGCATGAGCACTAGGGCAGTGCACATCAAAGTCATCGAGCCCATGGACACTTCCAGATACATCAATGTCCTCAGGAGTTTCTTTTCCATCTGTAGACCAGGAAAAAAAGCAAAGATTAGATTGTAAGAAGTTGGAACTCGGAAAGGAGAAACATCAGAGGCCTGGTGTCCAGAACTACCTCAGTGAACAAGGCTGTACATGGGAGATCAACTCTCCTCACTCTTCACACATTGGAGGTGCCTGGGAGCACATGATTGGGGTGGCACACAGAATCCTCAACTCCATGCTGCTACAAAACAAGTTGTTTCACTTCTCACACAAAGTCCTGTGCATCCCTATGGCTGAGGTCACAACTGTAATCAACACCGGACCTCTCGTTCCTGTCTTCACCAATCCAGACTCCCCATTCATCCTGACTCCTGCTATGCTACTTACCCTAAAGGTTGGTTCACCCACTCCTCCTGGAGATTTATACTGACAGATATCTTCAAGAGCCAGTGAAGACAAGTGCAGAGTCTCACCAGCAAGTTCTGGTCTAGCTGGAGCTGTGAGTTCCAACCTACCTTGCTGAGCCGACAAAAGAGGACTGAAGATCATCGCATCCTACAAGAGGGAGATCTTGTGTGCTTCTAAGAAGCCAACCTTACTGATGCACAAACTCGTATCACTCTGTATTGGCCTAGGCCTACTACTCACCCTTGGCCACCCACATCATCCTCTACTCTCTTCACTGCCTCAGCATACGACACATTCTGTTCTACTCTGACCCTGGCAACCTCAACCGGTCTCTCTCGCACCGGACACTTTTGATCTCCAGCGAAATTGGCGCACACTGTTTTTTCCATACTACACATTCCTTTGTCCCATGCCTTCCTGCACACTTCTCACATCTCAGAACCTCCCTCCAACACACTGCTGCAACATGACCATAAGCTTGGCATCTGAAACACCTTAGTGGGGTTGGCACAAAAGCTCTCACTGGATAACTGACATATTCTAATATGACTTTATCAGGTAAAGACACCATGGTTGCCACTGGGTCTGTGTTGCACCAAACGGGCGGCGTCACACACACAGGGAATTAAACTCAACTCCCAATGGGCCTGAATAATCCTTTGCATGACCATCGGGGCGATGCTTTTCACCACACCTGCCACCCACCTCAAATAATTCAGGTTCAATTTCTGAGCCTTCAGAGACAGCAGAATACACATCCTCAACACACATCTGCCCACTGCACTCGGCTCTGCACTCGGCTCTTCTCTTTCTTCCTCACTGTCCATAACCATGTCTATCTGTTCACCATGCTCATGCCGCGTCTTCCTCCGCTGTACAGCTTCTCCAATACCCATCTTCTGTTCCTTAGCCCAATTTACTAGTCTAGCTATCGCTGGACTTTCCAAGCTTCCAATCTTCCAAGCTCCAAAAACGTGCCACAGTCATCAGCCAGGTCTCCTCCTCATCATCCATCGCAGTTTCTCGATGCCATGGTCACATTAAACTTCTTCTTCTACGCTGCAGTAAAATTGATGACATGCGTGTCATGAAATGTAGCCTATGCTAAAATATATAGAAAATAACTCAAATGAATACAAACAAATAAAAAAGCAGGGGAATAATCTGCATAGAAATATGGACTCAATTAGGAGATTCATGTCAATTCAGTAAAACTATTTCTCTGGCTTTGACTGTACATTTTGTGTGCCAGTGTTAACATTTCCATGAAAACAAACATGCAAATTATTGTGCTGTTATGTGATCTTAATGTAGTGTCATCACAAACCACATAACACCGGATGTATTTTTTTTTCCCACTGAGCAGTGTGAATTTTACTATGAAGATACTATAGTCACATCATTTCTTAACCATGCATTTCTGTGGTTCTCCAGTGGAAGATCCATTATGGGATTTTGGCATTGAAACCCTTTATCTACTTCCACAGAGTCAGATGAACTCTTGGATAGCCTACCATTTTTATGTCACTGTGTCCTGTATGAAGGAAGTTAGACGCAGTTTCGTGAGCCAATGCTGTTAGATTTAGTGCAAAGACTGAAAGTCTACAAGAAAAATGGGAACTAGATAAAGGGCTTCATTGCCACAAACCCGAAGTATCCATTTAATGCCCCTGTAGGCACAAAGAGTGATGAAAATAACGTTGACTGCCACACTGTGGACTGTGTCCTACATGGGCATAGATTAATGTCTCTGAAAGCTTCCTCAAATTTGCTTCCAACTACATTACAGGTAGTCTATATGAAAATATGTCTATTGAGAGCCGTACAGAGGCCTATTATCAGCAACTATCACTCCTGTGGTCCAATGGCATGTTGTGTAATCCACGTTTATCATTTTAAAAGGCTAGTTGATCATTCTTTAGACGAGTTGAGTATCTGGAGCATCAGCATTTGTGGGTTCGATTACAGGTTCAACATGGCCTGAAACGAAGAACTTTCTTCTGAAACCTGTCAGTCTATTCTTGTTCTGAGAAATGAAGGCTATTCCATGTGAGAAATTGCCAAGAAGCTGAAGATCTCATACAACGCTGTGTACTACTCCCTTCACAGAACAGCGCAAACTGGCCCTAAACAGAATAAAAAGAGGAGTGGAAGGCCCTGGTGCACAACTGAGCAAGAGGACAAGTACATTAGAGTGTCTAGCTTGGGAAACAGATGCCTCACAAGTCCTCAACTGGAAGCTTCATTAAATGGTACCCGCAAAACACCAGTCTCACCGTTAACGGTGGAGATGCGACTCTGGGATGCTGGCACGGTCTACAATATACAAAGCTGAGGTTGAGTGTTTTTGGAAGCAGCCTGTTTTAATATTTCCATCAATGTTTTTACCAGGGGTTGCATCATGCAAAGTTTCTAATGAATGACCAACTGTGGTTACCATGGTGTTCCACCCTCAGTCCTGCCATAACATATCAAAGGTCTCTTTGTGAATTCAACACTTCCCTGATCCATCCTACAGGTTATACTTAAATGTGAGAGCAAAATGGGTTGTTCCAAACAAAACAGATTGCCATACACACCTTGCTTTTCACCTGTGAACAAGGAAATCATCTCTGCCTCACATCACATAGCAGGAGATGTACCTGGGAAAGAAAAATATATATTTTTAAAATGCAAGAAAGAATATCCACTTGGCTTATCAAGGTTGCCTTTATGTTATGTAAGTACCACTGATTTAATGATGTTGCATAGTAGCTGCAACCAAAACGTTTTTGTTGTCCATCTTTTCCTTATTACTTGAACTTATTACTGAATAAATCGACAGCATGATGACACGAATTACAGAATAATAAAATAGAGACTTTATGTGTAAAAAATAATAGATCTCTGTTCAATTTTGTTCCATGTTTTATTATGTATGGTTTCATGAAGCTTTTAATTAGATAACTGCTAACTTTAACCCAGTTGTTTCCTAGGTGATAAACTTTAAGTAGACTATAGTTTATGACTCCGCTTTCCACTGTCATAAACCACATAACTGACTTAGAGGCACTTCAATCGTTCCTGTCTGAGGTCAAAGCAGTTTAAAATGAACTAATGCTAAGTATTTGAATGACATTTAAAAAGTAAAGAGCAGTGTGACGTTTTAGTCATGGTTAATATACTACACTTACTCTTTCCATGACGTAGACTGTTGACCAGCTGAATCGAGGTGAATGCAATGATCCCTTATTGATGTCACTTGTTAAATCCACTTCAATCAGTGTAGATGAAGGGGAGGAGACAGGTTAAATAAGGATTTTTAAGCCTTAAGACATGGATTGTGTATGTGTGCCATTCAGATGGTGAATGTGCAAGACAAAAGATTGAAGTGCCTTTGAACAGGGTTTACTAGTAGGTGCCAGGAGCACCGGTTTGTGTCAAGAACTGCAACGCTGCTGGGGTTTTCATGCTCAACAGATTCCCATGTGTATTGAGAATGGTATACCACCCAAAGGACATTCAGCCAACTTGACACAACTGTGGGAAGCATTGGAGTCAACATGGGCCAGCATTTTGACAACTTGTAGAGTCCATACCCCAACAAATTGAGGCTGTTCTGAGGGCAAATGGGGTGTACTATTGTTTCTATTATTTATCCATCTTATCAGCTTACACCCAACATGTTCCCCCTGTTGATGATGCTTATTATGCATTATGGCTGAACTAAGAGATTACATGTCACAATAACACTTAATTCATACTAATCAACCTAATAATAATGACACACCAATCATTGGTTGCAATAATTGCACTGTTTGTCTACACAACCTGTTTCAAGCAGTCATGAATTACCCTGAAGAAGGCACAGTGATGCCCGAAACGTATTTTTTTTTACCCAATGTATATATAGAGTGTGTGCGACTCTCTTCAAATAGATACATTGTTGTTGTTTTAATTCACAGTTGTCACATACATTATATCCGTGTCAAGTGATGCCACTACTCCCTCAACACCCACTTCAAGTGATGGCACCACTGCCTCAACTACATCAATTGTCACTCCAAGTGATACTACATCAGCAGTCACATCAAGTGATGCCATCACTCCCTCAACTACACCAACACCCTCTTCAAGTGATTCCACCACTCACTCAACTACATCAACAGTCACTTCAAGTGATTCCACCACTCCCTCAACTACACCAACACCCTCTTCAAGTGATTCCACCACTCACTCAACTACATCAACAGTCACTTCAAGTGATTCCACCACTCCCTCAATAGTCACTTCAAGTGACTCCACCACTCCCTCAACAGTCACTTCAAGTGATGCCACCACCACCTCAACTACATCAACACCCACTTCAAGTGATTCCACCACTCCCTCAACTACACCAACACCCACTTCAAGTGATGCCACCACTCCTCAATAGTCACTTCAAGTGATTCCACCACTCCCTCAATAGTCACTTCAAGTGATTCCACCACTCCCTCAATAGTCACTTCAAGTGATTCCACCACTCCCTCAACAGTCACTTCAAGTGATGCCACCACCACCTCAACTACATCAACACCCACTTCAAGTGATGCCACCACTCCCTCAACTGCATCAACACCCACTTCAAGTGATTCCACCACTCCTCAATAGTCACTTCAAGTGATTCCACCACTCCCTCAATAGTCACTTCAAGTGATGCCATCACTCCCTCAACTACACCAACACCCTCTTCAAGTGATTCCACCACTCACTCAACTACATCAACAGTCACTTCAAGTGATTCCACCACTCCCTCAATAGTCACTTCAAGTGACTCCACCACTCCCTCAACAGTCACTTCAAGTGATGCCACCACCACCTCAACTACATCAACACCCACTTCAAGTGATGCCACCACCACCTCAACTACATCAACACCCACTTCAAGTGATGCCACCACTCCCTCAACTGCATCAACACCCACTTCAAGTGATTCCACCACTCCCTCAACTGCATCAACACCCACTTCAAGTGATTCCACCACTCCCTCAACTACATCAACACCCACTTCAAGTGATGCCACCACTCCCTCAACTGCATCAACACCCACTTCAAGTGATTCCACCACTCCCTCAACTGCATCAACACCCACTTCAAGTGATGCCACCACTCCCTCAACTGCACCAACACCCACTTCAAGTGATGCCACCACTCCCTCAACTGCATCAACACCCACTTCAAGTGATGCCACCACTCCCTCAACTACATCAACACCCACTTCAAGTGATGCCACCACTCCCTCAACTGCATCAACAGTCACTTCAAGTGATGCCACCACTCCCTCAACTGCATCAACAGTCACTTCAAGTGATGCCACCACTCCCTCAACTGCATCAACACCCACTTCAAGTGATGCCACCACTCCCTCAACTGCATCAACAGTCACTTCAAGTGATGCCACCACTCCCTCAACTGCATCAACACCCACTTCAAGTGATGCCACCACTCCCTCAACTGCATCAACACCCACTTCAAGTGATGCCACCACTCCCTCAACTGCATCAACACCCACTTCAAGTGATGCCACCACTCCCTCAACTGCATCAACACCCACTTCAAGTGATGCCACCACTCCCTCAACTACACCAACACCCTCTTCAAGTGATGCCACCACCACCTCAACTACATCAACACTCCGTCACTTCAAGTGATGCCACCACTCCCTCAACTGCATCAACAGTCACTTCAAGTGATGCCACCACTCCCTCAACTGCATCAACAGTCACTTCAAGTGATGCCACCACTCCCTCAACTGCATCAACACCCACTTCAAGTGATGCCACCACTCCCTCAACTGCATCAACACCCACTGATGCCACCACTCCCTCAACTGCATCAACACCCACTTGTGATGCCACCACTCCCTCAACTGCATCAACACCCACTTCAAGTGATGCCACCACTCCCTCAACTGCATCAACAGTCACTTCAAGTGATGCCACCACTCCCTCAACTGCATCAACAGTCACTTCAAGTGATGCCACCACTCCCTCAACTGCATCAACAGTCACTTCAAGTGATTCCACCACCACCTCAACTATATTAATAGTCACTTCAAGTGATGCCACCAATCCCTCAACAACATCAACAGTCACTACAAGTGATGCCATTATTCCCTTAACTACACCGACAGTCACTTCTCGTTATGCCACCACTCCCTCAACTACAACAACACCCACTTCAAGTGATGCCACCACTCCCTCAACTATATTAACAGTCACTTCAAGTGATGCCACCACCACGACCTCAACTATATCAATAGTCACTTCAAGTGATGCCACCATTCCCTCAATGACATCAACAGTCACTACAAGTGATAGCATCATTCCCTTAACTACATCAACAATCACTTCAAGTGATGCCACCACTCCCTCAACTGCATCAACAGTCACTTCAAGTGATTCCACCACCACCTCAACTATATTAATAGTCACTTCAAGTGATGCCACCATTCCCTCAACAACATCAACAGTCACTACAAGTGATAGCATCATTCCCTTAACTCTCTCAACAGTCACCTCAAGTGATGCCACCACCACCTCAACTATATCAATAGTTACTTCAAGTGACGCCACCAATCCCTCAACTATAACACCCACCTCAAGTGATGCCACCACCACCTCAACTATATCTATAGTCACTTCAAGTGATGCCACCAATCCCTCAACTACATCAACAGTCACTTCTAGTTATGCCACCACTCCCTCAACAGTCACCTCAAGTGATGCCACCACCACCTCAACTATATCTATAGTCACTTCAAGTGATGCCACCAATCCCTCAACTACATCAACAGTCACTTCTAGTTATGCCACCACTCCCTCAACAGTCACCTCAAGTGATGCCACCACCACCTCAACTATATCTATAGTCACTTCAAGTGATGCCACCACTCCCTCAACTACGTCTACAGTCACTTCAAGTGATGCCACCACTCCCTCAACTACGTCTACAGTCACTTCAAGTGATGCCACCACTCCCTCAACTACGTCTACAGTCACCTCAAGTGATGCCACCACCACCTCAACTATATCAATAGTCACTTCAAGTGATGCCACCAATCCCTCAACTACATCTACAGTCACTTCAAGTGATGCCACCACTCCCTCAACTATATCTATAGTCACTTCAAGTGATGCCACCACTCCCTCAACTACGTCTACAGTCACTTCAAGTGATGCCACCACTCCCTCAACTACGTCTACAGTCACCTCAAGTGATGCCACCACCACCTCAACTATATCAATAGTCACTTCAAGTGACGCCACCAATCCCTCAACTACATCAACAGTCACTTCTAGTTATGCCACCACTCCCTCAACAGTCACCTCAAGTGATGCCACCACCACCTCAACTATATCTATAGTCACTTCAAGTTATGCCACCACTCCCTCAACTACATCAACAGTCACTTCTAGTTATGCCACCACTCCCTCAACAGTCACTTCAAGTGATGCCACCACTCCCTCAACTACGTCTACAGTCACTTCAAGTGATGCCACCACTCCCTCAACTACATCAACAGTCACTTCTAGTTATGCTACCACTCCCTCAACTATATCAATAGTCACTTCAAGTGATGCCACCAATCCCTCAACTACATCAACAGTCACTTCTAGTTATGCCACCACTCCCTCAACTATATCAATAGTCACTACAAGTGATGCCACCACTCCCTCAACTACATCAACATCCACTTCAAGTGATGCCACCACTCGGCCATCACCCACTTCAAGTAATGGCAGCTCTCACTCAACTACATCAACAGTCAATTCAAGTGATGCCACCACTCCCTCAGCTACATCAACAGTCACTACAAGGGATGCCATCATTCCCTTAACTACATCAACAGTCACTTTTAGTTATGCCACCACTCCCTCAACTACACCAACACCCACTTCAAGTGATGCCACCACTCCCTCAGCTACATCAACAGTAATTTCAAGTGATGTCAACCCTCCCAAAATTCCCTCAACAGTCAGTTCAAGTGATTCCACCACTTCCTCAACAGTCAGTTCAAGTGATGCCACCACTCTCTCAAATACATCAACAGTAATTTCAAGTGATATTACATCAACATTCATTACAAGTAATGCCACAACCCCTCAACTACATCAACACCCACCTCAAATGATGCCATCACTCCATCAACAGTCACTCAAAGTAATGTCACCACTCATTCAACTACATTGACAGTAACTTCAAGTGATACCACCACTACTACATTGACTTCAAGTAATATTACATTAACACCCAATTCAAATGAAGACACTACTCCCTCAACTACATCAACATCCACTTCAAGTGATGCCACCACTACTTCAACTACGTCTACAGTCACTTCAAGTGATGCCACCACTCCCTCAACTACATCTACAGTCACTTCAAGTGATGCCACCACTCCCTCAACTACGTCTACATCCACTTCAAGTGATGCCATCACTCTCTCAACTACATCAACATCCACTTCAAGTGATGCCACCACTCCCTCAACACCCACTTCAAGTAATGGCAGCTCTCACTCAACTACATCAACAGTCAATTCAAGTGATGCCACCACTCCCTCAGTTACATCAACAGTCACTACAAGGGATGCCATCATTCCCTTAACTACATCAACAGTCACTTTTAGTTATGCCACCACTCCCTCAACTACACCAACACCCACTTCAAGTGATGCCATCACTCCATCAACAGTCACTCAAAGTAATGTCCCCACTCATTCAACTACATTGACAGTAACTTCAAGTGATACCACCACTACTACATTGACTTCAAGTAATATTACATTAACACCCAATTCAAATGAAGACACCACTCCCTCAACTACATCAACATCCACTTCAAGTGATGCCACCACTCCCTCAACTACATCAACAGTGACTTCAAGTTATGCCACCACTCCCTCAACTACATCTACAGTGACTTCAAGTTATGCCACCACTCCCTCAACTACATCAACAGTGACTTCAAGTTATGCCACCACTCCCTCAACTACATCAACAGTGACTTCAAGTTATGCCACCACTCCCTCAACTACATCAACAGTGACTTCAAGTTATGCCACCACTCCCTCAACTACATCAACAGTGACTTCAAGTTATGCCACCACTCCCTCAACTACATCAACAGTGACTTCAAGTTATGCCACCACTCCCTCAACTACATCAACAGTGACTTCAAGTTATGCCACCACTCCCTCAACTACATCAACAGTGACTTCAAGTTATGCCACCACTCCCTCAACTACATCAACAGTGACTTCAAGTTATGCCACCACTCTCTCAAATACATCAACAGTGACTTCAAGTTATGCCACCACTCTCTCAAATACATCAACAGTGACTTCAAGTGATGCCACCACTCCCTCAACACCCACTTCAAGTAATGGCAGCTCTCACTCAACTACATCAACAGTCACTACAAGGGATGCCATCATTCCCTTAACTACATCAACATCCAGTTCAAGTGATACCACCACTACTTCACCTACGTCTACAGTCACTTCAAGTGATGCCACCACTCCCTCAACTACATCCACAGTCACTTCAAGTGATGCCACCACTCCCTCAACTACATCCACAGTCACTTCAAGTGATGCCACAACTCCCACTGCTACATCGACAGTCACAAGTGATGTCACTACTCTAAGACCAATAATGCCGTCAACAAGTGGTACTACTACAGTAATAACAAGAACCTCAACATTTGTAGCAGTATCCACTCCCTCAACTCCCTCACAGGGACTAACTTTCAGAGACACTACTTTGGTGACAACAATCAAAACCACTGTTGCAGAATGCGGTAAGATTATATGCACTCATTCTCAAAAACCATCATAAGATAATATGATTCTTAATAACAAAAGTAGTAGACATAGTATAGAATTATTTATGTTTTAACTTACAAATTGATACCAACGACTATTGAAATGTGTGAAAATATTGCTGTACATACACAGAATTATTTTACCTTTATTTATTGTCATTTGTTTTCAGTGTCAGAAACTCTGGTGAATGTCATCAGGCTGGAGAAAATCACCAGTAAGTTAATCAGTGTGAGTTGGACAGGTATTAACCTGGACCAGCAGATACAGTACAAAGTGAAGCTGGAGTCTGGTTCCAACTCAAGCCAGAGTGAGACCTCAGCCACCAAAGCTGTTTTCTCAGACCTTACTCCTGGAACCATGTACACTCTGAATATTGAGTACTTATCCTGCAGTATCAAGAAATACATTTCAGCAAACATAATCACTGGTATGTCAAAATGTTTTCAAGTAATCTGCTTAAATTCACTAAGAACCTACTTTTGTTTAAAAAAATATATAGATCAAATTAGTACAATGGGACATTTCTTTTGGTGAATGTTAATTTATCTTTTTTTTCTCCAAAAGCTGGAAAGGTCTATGAATCTTTCACTCGAATTCCAGGCAGAGATTTTGTGTCTGATTATACAAATCAATCCAGCAAACTTTACAAAGACTTTGTAACAAATTTCACCATGCAGGTAAATATTCACTAAGCATTTTTTATAATTGCTTTTTCATTTGAGTCATATAATGTAACCCTGTATGATTTAAATGCACATGTTTCTTTAAAGGTTGAAAACAATCTCCCGGAGGAATACCGGGACCTTATCAGGGATAAAGAAATGGTGATTGTTGTGACTGGTGTTCGCAGAGGAAGTGTGATCGTTGACTTTGATCTGGTCACTGCTCTGGAGGTCAACCTGTCAACCTCTGACGTGCAGAACAGCGTCATCAATGCGCTGAAATCATCTGCACTCGGAGTGGATCTGAATATCACCTCTGTAAAAGGTTCAATTCCAATAACTACGTACAATGATATTTTCTATGCTAGTTAATCAAACATGTGATTTTGGAATAAATATTTAAGAAACAGAAATATTGATCCTCTGGATCAATTGAATGATAGATTTGTATATCTAGGTATAACACAAGTCTACATTCACACCAGGTGGTTATCATATCGCCATGTGTATTTAGTGGCTTTTAGTAACTTCATTTATTACTTTATTACAGAGGCAGATATCTGTCAAAGAGGCAGTTACACATGCTCAAAAAATGCCAGCTGTATCAGAGAGGGACCTTCACATACATGTGAATGCAAGGCAAAATTCCATGACAAAAATCCAACCGTACCGGGAACTGACTGCAAGAGTAAGAAAACTTTGTTGCTTGAAATGTGCGCTACACTTTACATTAAATAAGTACTTTATACAAGAGTAATTACCAGCGGAATAGCATTTGTTATTACCCTGTAATACCCTAGTAAGTACCTCCAGTTAAGCAGTATTTACTCACTATTTTGTAGGAAATATCACTCCAGGTGCAGATCCATGCAAAGGTTTGTGTTCATCACTTGCTCAGTGTGTGGTTGGTCCTGGAGGCAGCCAGCAGTGTAGCTGCTATCCTGGTTTGATAGATCAGAATCCTGTTAATCCTGGGAAGCTGTGCATAGGTACACTAACGTCCTCTGCTTCAAAATGTATGTAGACATCTACTTTACTATTTTTTTACATCTAGGTTGTCCCCAGAATACGGCGTGTTCTGACAGAGCCATCCTTTGACATGACAGTGGTGGGCTTTCAGAGGGGTAGTGTGGTAGTTAGGATGATGTGTGGTTTTAATGAGAATATTTACACGGATGAAAGAGCTCTCCAGACTGCTCTACAGGGCACTATCTGTAAACACCTGGACATAACCGCCATAACTACCATGAAAAGTATCTTTAAAACATTGCATTTTTTTGTGTGAATTGGCATTACATGGCGATGGTGTTTGTTTAGTTGAATTAATGTATGTGACTTAGTTGTGATTTCACTAATTTCTTCTGTTTATTTTATGTGGGATGCTGCTTATCTAATATTGTCCTTTCAGTAGTTACTTACAGACATTGACCAAACATTTGTTTTTCCCTGTAGGAGTTTCCCAGATATCAACGGCCCCGGGAGAAGGCTGGAAAGTGGCGACCATAGTCCTGGGAGTTCTGCTGGGCTTGATTTTGTTAGTCGGGGTTGTCGTTCTGGTCAGCACCGCAGTGAGGAAAGCAACTGGCAAGCTGACCTCATACAACCTCCAGCACACAGAGCACAACAGACAGGTGGTGTCCAATGACTATTTACAAGGATGTTATTCTTACCAGATCAAAAATATCAAGATATTGAATATTAATAACATTTGAATTATATATTTTGATAGACAAAAGTATCAGCTATCACACCATGTAAAGGAACAACGTCCTAATTCTTTAATTGTTTTATAAAATTCAACTGGATTGATGTCAACTCCGTCAGACAAATATTTATTATCCAACAAGTGTTAAATAAAGGCCTTGATTGTTTAATTCGAACATTAGATTATTGAAATATGATATGATAATGCTCCAAGGCTAATTTCGTTAGCATTTTGACATGTTTTTCTAGATTCAGAACATAAAACAACATTTGGAAAGCAAACAATAACCCTTAGGTCTAACACAGCAAATAAGTCAGTAGTTTAAGCATATGTTGCAACAATGTTAAAATATTTTTTTGCTGAATATTGACAAAAAGATCGATATTAAGAGGGTTAGCCATCAGTGAGTTGACAAGCCATTGACGAGGCTAATAACAAATACTCAAAACAGCTTCTAAAAATAAACGTTTAATACAAACACTGGTAAAAATATAACCATACTATCAGATCTTTCAGCACTCTGACGGAGTTGACTTTAGACAAAAATCTGACGGAGTTGATGTTTTACGGAGTTGACAAAAAAATAAAATATTTCTTCTTCAATCAAGTAATATGCTAAGTTTATCCTCAGTTTCTTTATGACTCTAAAACCTAATCATATAATGTCCTATCTTAATCTATTCGGCAGATGGAGTTGACAGTTTATGATTGTGACAATGGTGATTTTAATATGGTTTGTTTAAATCTATCAAAAGGAGAGAACTTTACAGACCGTGAGTTGTCTTGTTGCACTACAGGTAATGAGGACATGAAGAAGGTGTCCTGATGGTGAAGCTGTCCCTGCTCATTCATGATTAATTTAGGGTTTTAGACAAATCTGCCAATGTTGACCAAATCTCCTAGTTTTGAGAGAAATATTCTTTAAAGTCAGAGAGGGCTATTGGAAGAAACTACATACGATATTTTTTCATTTAGTATTCATTATTGCTTGTTTTTAAAAACGTTAAACGCTTTTTTTGGAGAGTTTGAAATTGGGATCCTTTGTAAGGGCATGTCACATTCTGACCTTAGTTTCTTTTTATGTCTTTGTGTTAGGTTGGTCAGGGCGTGAGTTGGGGTGGGTAGTCTATGTTCTTTTTTCTATGTTATATTTCTATGTCTTGGCCTGGTATGGTTCTCAATCAAGGACAGCTGTCTATTGTTGTCTCTGATTGAGAACTATCCTTAGGTACCCTTTTCCCCCACCTGTTGTGTGGGAAGTTAACTTTGTCTTTGTTCAGGGCACATAGCCCAAAGCTACACGGTTTGGTTTTTGTTCTTTGTTTTGTCGGTGTCATTTTTGAATAAAGAGAAAATGTACGCTTACCATGCTGCACCTTGGTCCAGTCCTTCAGCCAGCCGTGACAGGGCATTTCTGGGTATAGAGCCGACATGGAAATTAATAATATTACAAATATTTTGACAATTTCAAAATCAAGTCTTTGCTCTAATAAAATTCCCCTAAATGTATTTTAAGGTCAAATAATGCAAAAAAAGATATATAAAAAAATCAAGTATAAAAATCTAGTTTCCATGCCGGACAAGGATTGTCCCGACTTTCAAAAATCCCTGAATTAAGATTTGTCACTCATGAAAACAGGAATAATAAGGTTTGGATCTGGAGAAAACATTTACTATTGCATTGGGAATTAAATATATTGTTTTAAAGTGCTATTGTGTAAGTGTGCAACTTCACTGAGTGCATAATGGCCTGGATCTTATTGCAGTGGATAAGAGTACTGAAAAAATCCACCAGAAGCCACAGTTGTCTGATAACTGAATATAGTACCATGACATCACCTGTGTCAGAGTGTGAGTGCAATGCCATGAACCCATAAAAAGAACAAAAAATGTTTTGTTATTTAACTATGCAAGCCAGTTAAGAGCAAATTCTTATTTACAATGATGGCCTACTCCAGCCAAACCCAGGTGATGCTGGTCCAATTGTGCGTCAAATGTGAAGCAGCCTGGATTCAAACCAGAGACTGCAGTGATGCCTCTTGCACTGAGATGCAGTGCCTTACACCGCTGTGCCACTCGGGAGCCCTAAAACTCATAAAGGGCTCATTTAAAAAAAAATAGCAGTCTTATTATTGTTCAGTTAATAATCAGCATGATTGAGGGCTTGGTAAAATCATTTAAATAAACATTTAATTTGTATTTTTATATTATTCATTTTGAATGTGCCTTTAAACATACCTGTATTCGTCTTGGAGGAAGGTGATTCTATTTTGCAGACAAGCACCTCATTCGCTCCTCCAATCTCCTTCACTTAGTACAGACTACATGATATATCAATGTATCAATGATGTCGTTCTTGCTGTGGGTGATTCTTTGATTCACCTCTACGCAGACGGCACCATTCTGTATACATCTAGCCCTTCTTTGGACACGGTGTTAACAAAACTCCAAATGAGCTTCAATGCCATACAACACTCCTTCTGTGGCCTCCAACTGCTCTCCTTCCAGACTCATATTAAACTAAATGCATGCTCTTCAACCGATCACTGCCCACACCCGCCCGCCCGACAAGCATCACTACTCTGGATGCTTCTGACTTAAAATATGTATACAACTATAAATACCTAGGTGTCTGGCTAGACTGTAAACTCTCCTTCCAGACTCATATTAAGCATCTACAATCCAAAGTTAAATCTAGAATTGGCGTCCTATTTCGCACTCATTTTACCATTCCCTGGTAAAACTGACTAAAAACTTGACTTCGGCGATGTCATTTACAAAATAGCCTCCAACACTACTCAGCAAATTGGATGCAGTCTATTGCAGTGCCATCTGTTTTGTCACCAAAGCCCCATATTTATTTAACTTAGTAAGTCAGTTAAGAACACATTCTTATTTTCAATGACTGCCTTGTTCAGGGGCAGAACAACAGATTTTTACCTTGTCAGCTCAGGGATTTGATCTTGCAACCTTCCGGTCACTGGTCCAACACTCTCACCACTAGGCTACCTGCCGCCCCAATATGCTCTCGCTGGCTGGTCCTCGCTACATATTCGTTGACAAACCCACTGGCTCCAGGTCATCTATAAGTCTTTGCTAGGTAAAACTCTGCCTTATCTCAGCTCACTGGTTACCATAACAACACCCACCTGTAGCACACACTCCAGTGGGTATATTTCACTGGTCGTTCCCAAAGCCAATACCTCTTTGGCCGCCTTTCCTTCCAGTTCTCTGCTACCATTGACTGGAACGAATGTTAAAAATCACTGAAATTGGAGACTTATAACTCCCTCAATAACTTTACACATCAGCTGTCAGAGCAGCTTACCGATCGCTGCAGCTGTACACAGCCCATCTGTAAATAGCCCATCCAACCAACTACCTACCTCATCCCCATATTTGTTTTCTTCTGCTCTTTTGCACTCCAGTATTTCTACTTGCACATCCTCATCTGCACATATATCACTCCAGTGTAAATGGCTAAATTGTAATTACTTCACCACTTATTGGCCTATTTATTGACTTACCTCCTTACTTCATTTGCACACACTGTATACATATGCTTCTATTGTGTTATTGACTGTACATTTGTTTATCCCATGTGTAACTCTGTGTTGTTCTTTTTGTCGCACTGCTTTGCTTTATCTTGGCCAGGTCGCAGTTGTAAATGAGAACTTGTTCTCAACTGGCCAACCTGGTTAAACAAAGATGAAATAAATAAACAAAAATGATTATACTGGTGGGGTCTTGACTGTTCACATGGCAACAGGGGCAGTCCTGGTAGGCTAGACTTCTCTGGGGCAGACAGACTGACGTTCCCTGGTATTAACTCCCAGACAGGAGAAGTTGTCTGTCACTCCAGATCAGTCCTTTCCTGATTCGCTCATTATTCATTAATAGGTCTCATGTCTCCACTGAGTCCAGTCTCTCAGTTAAATAGCTGCAGAATGTGGGAGTGTCTACATTTGTTATAGAATCACCTTGTTCTTTACAAAAGGTAAAGGAAGAAGAAATGTCTGATCATCCGTTTGAAGACGGAGCACTAATGTTTTACTTTTTACCCAATTGGAGATACAAAGTCAGCTAGCGTGGACCTGGTGAATGTAGATTAAAATAATTAAACATCACCTTTATTCTTGTAAAAGGTCTACAGTATGGCAAGCTATGTGCGTGAAGATACTTCTGGCCAAACAGGGGATTCTGCATTAGGCAGTTCCACTGCCATCTTTGCTCCTCCATTAAATATTCAATACAGCTCTCCAAATAGTGGCCCATAACAACTTAATTATTCAGGAGGTTTTACATCAGGATGACTGAATCACAGACAAACAACAGACACTGCATGTGTTCAGTCCTTCATTGGATTGGCTAGGAAAGCAATCAATTACTGTTTCCATGTTATAGCTGCAGTTGTCTGAGGGCACCTTTTGTTTGTGGGAAGCAAAATAATTTGTTGACTTCTTGTTGATGGGGCCATTTATATCTCAGAACTAATTCCTGATGATGCTTTTCTGCTCCTCATTTAGCAATAGTGGGAAGTGTTCCTTGTGTTACCAATTGTAACACATGTTTTTGTTCAAGTTGTACTTTATGCTTATATGATTAAATAATTGTAATTTGACAGAACGTGAATACCACTGCCATAACAAACACTTTATTGTACCACCCAATGAGAAATAGCAAAGCAACCAAACCATCTTCAGTGGACCTTACATCATTTCTCTGAATCTTTAATGTCCACTAAAATAAAAAGAGGCAGTTTTGGTGCCCTCATTTTCCAATAGGTTTTTCAATCTCTCTTTGTCTATGTAGCGTAATAAAAACCACTACCTCTTCTGAAGGAGTCTGAGAGAGTGTCTATGGGCCAGTTCAAGACTTCAAGTGCATTAACTAATACTCTATCATGATAATAGGTCACAACATTCAGATTCTGCTTCAACATTTTTAATTAGTTCATTCAGAGCAAGCTGAGAATACAAGCACACAATCACAACACATCTGCAGTAAATGACATCATATCGTCTTCATTTCACACGGTTCGAGTACATTCGCATCAAACTGACAGCATATAGATGAGAGAGTAATAGCACCGAGGTGTGGTGTGCTCAGCACGTTAGTTACTGTACTGGGGGGGCAGGCTCTAGGAGCCGGCGAGTTGCGGAGGTCTAACACACTGAACCCTGACAGGCACTAGAGAGCAGGGTGGTCTGGGGGTACAATAGACAGTAGCAGACACACAGCAGCATATGAGAGGACTGCCACATACTGTAACACACTGGCGGACTGCAGGTGCACAGACATGAGAAAGACAGGGTGAGATGATTTCAGAGTAGCACTCACTGTGAATAGATGTGATATCAATGGTTCCAGACAGACAGCTGCATGTTCCAAAAAGTGGTTTTGATCTTCTTATCCTGGCCCCCTCCTTATCTTTCTACACCTAACTACTGAGCCCATTGAAGAAAGTGGAGGTGATTGAGTAAATACAGTAGGTTTTCCTATGTCCTATATCATACATATGCTTATTTTTTACATTATACATGTTTTTGCACACCAATAGCATCACAGCTTTGTAATGACTATAATAACGACGAATCATTAAATAGGGTTATATTATCAGAAATACATCAGTTTTCATACTGTATCAAATAACTGGAAAGTGGACAGAGTGGTTCTCACATTGAAGAAGGCAGTAGAACCATGTGTGTGAAGGCAGAACTACAAAGCTGGTGGGTTGACATAACAGTTTCAATAGGCACCAGAGTACTAAGTGCATCTTTTGTACTGTAAGTCAGTGACAGTTTTCTTGTTTGTTTGTGTAGACACTTATGGTATGAGATCAGACTATGACTACACATGCAGTTATTCTGGAAATGGTTTGCCTCCATTTGATTTATCATGAATGATTTCAATTACAAGCTAGTTTGGGACCACAAATAGGGCCTTGCATGCAAGTTGTAGCAATTACATTACAGTTCAATTGGTTTCTTAGCAACCAAATTTATGAAACCAGATATCCTCCCGAATATGATGAAATATTAAATGATGTTAAATCTTGGTCAAAAGAGCGCAGTCACTGTAACCAGGAAACGCTACAGTAGTTAAGATTTTATATCTGCAGAGACCACATAGTCAATGCCGTCTAAGAGATGGAAAAGAAGAACCATAGAGAATCCATCATCACTATGATGATAGGTAGTCAGAAAAAAAAGCTAAACCTCTCACTGCCTTCAACAGCCGTTTAAGAGCCACACACTGTGTATCAATGTCTCTCTGTTTTAGAATGGTTAATCATTCTTTCTACAAAGGTTTGACAAATGCAACAAAATAATGTGCAAAAAAGGTGCTGAGTTTTAACAGAGAGGAAGTGCACACACGCGCATGCAAACACACACACACGCACGCAAACACACACGCACGCACACACGCACACGCACGCGCACGCACGCACGCACGCACACACACACACACACACACACACACACACACACACACACACACACACACACACACACACACACACACACACACACAAACAAAGCATTATAGTTAAAGGAGGGCATGGTGAAGATGTCAAACTGTCAACTTAAAAGCTCCACATCTAGTATGTATACACAGAGATGAGGAACATGAAGGAAAAGACAAAGAGAAAGAGATAGACCAAATGGATGAGAGTTCTCTAATTCTTTAGGCAGCCTTTAATTCCCCAAATTAAGTAGTGCAGAGATGTTTTGTTTTTACTTTTTTGCCTCAGCCAGTCTATTGCTTATCTCTTTGCTCTTCTTTGAGATAACTCCTCCTGGCTTGGACTCGTCTGGTTTGGTGCTCGTGGAGGTTTTCTTCTTGGTTGACAGTGCACCAGCGATGGTCTTCTCTTTCACCTTTTTCACCATTTTGCTCGTTGTTGTTGGTGTCTTTTTTGGTTTGGTTTTTGTCTTGTCCACCTATAGGGGCAGAGACGAGGGCAGTTTGTACTTGACATCCTCCTAAAACTGGAAGTAAACTATGCAGCCAAAATGTCATCAGTCCAGGTTACAGTATCATCTTTGCAAAGATACTGTATGATACAGTAATACAAAGAGCTCATGAATCTCTAAGGTAATTCATTGCCTGGAGATGTTACAGTAAATGTTTATTATGAGCATGCAATACATACCTTCCTGTTACTAACATCAAATAAAAATAAAATAGCAAATGTCATCATCTTGTTGGTAATATTTGCAATGCGTGGTTAGTGCACTTACAATGAAAGAAAACCACTTGCGTCTATTGTAACAAAATCTCTGCTTAGAAAAATGAATTTCACAACACAAAGGCTGTGTCTAAAATACAAATTTACAGTATAAAATTGGGGTTAGTATAAGAACAACTAACTTAATATGCACAATCTTATTCTATTTCCCTGTGACGAGACTATATTTTTGGTCATTCAACTATTTTTTTTATTTTTTAAAGAAAATTTTGATGTTTGCCTTTTGTATAAAGTGCCACTTCTGACACCAATCAAACCAAAGAACTGAGAGTTGAAATGTCATGCAAAACAATACATTCATTTAATGAATCCAAGCTCTCTTGGTGGTCTTGAGAGAGGCATTCCAAACTCTGAAGATGTGGCTGATAGCTTTACAGAAGGATTGAATTATCTGTCAGTTTGGTGGCTAATGTGACCCTAGTCCTGTTGGTTAAGGTGCATTCATCAAGGCGTGAGTTAATCTGAGGTTAACCTCCATGCCTTCCAGAAGAAATTGACAACACACCTGACTACAGCAGATCTAGAATAGAGCTGCTCTCAGTCTCAGAACAGTCCTACAAGAGTGAGAGAGGGAGGGGCCATATAAACATAGCATGCAGACACATGAGACTTCCCTACCACGCACAAACATGCACGTGGAGATTTAATTAAGCTTGATTGATTACATTAGTTTTGTGATGTGCTAATGCTTATCTTCATTTTGTAGTTTAGACAGTTCCTCTGGGATTTTATGCTGTACAACTTTGCAAAGTAATTAGGACCATGGAACACGCAACAGTGATGATCTCAATCATTATTATTGTAGCATCTAAATCAAAATAGTATATTGCTTGAAGGAGAACATATACATGAAAACAACCATGTCCAGAATAACTAATGCAGTTGGAAGTGTAATTTGCATTATCTTAATTTCCAATTAGACATAAATACATAAACATGAATTGGCCCGTCACAGCAACAGGTTGGAAAACTCTAAATTGAACATGTATTTTGTGCAATTAGATACACATTTTAACATAACATAGTTAGTGTTCAGTGTCATATGCATGTTGATGTGGGCTCACCTTGGTGGTCTCCTTGCCGCCCGGCTCGTTGTACAGGCTGCGTATCCTCCTGCGCTCCAGCAACTTGTTGTCAGTGGGCTGCACCTTGGTCTGCTCCCCCTTGTAGGTGGCGCTGTAGCTGGTCTCCAGGCTGGTCTTGTCCTTCTCATCCAGAGGAGGTTTGTACTGAGACTGGGGCTTGGTTAACTTCACTGGCTTCACATCTTTGTATGCCTTGAACTCATTCCTGAAAATCAATGAATCAGCAAACTCAGCATTAGTTCCACTGTTGTTTTGTCTAGATGCCACTGTATTAATTCATCATAAAACAAATCACTAAGATTTATTATGAATCCCAAACAAACATTGCTGTTGCCCAAAATCGGTGGGAGGAAATTGACCAGCCAAAGTGTGGTCTACAGCCAAAGTGTACACCGGGAGTGTAGCATGACTCGTTAGTCTCTTTACTGCCCATTACAGTAACTACAACACAGAGATTATGCTTACTTTTACACACAGACGACAGCTGCAAAACTCTCTCCATATTTGACACAAAAACTCATTGACCTTGCAGTCAAAAATGAGGGAAACAAAGGGAGAGCCCCCCCAGAGAGGCATTAGGGATAGGTTGAGAACAGTAGACATGATTATATCCAGAGCTCCTGCCTTGGCCCTGACATGATGTGCTTCTGTATTGATCTGGTAATAGAGGAGGATGAAACAGGGGACAATCAATGCTGCAGCAGCTACCTACGACAATATTAGTCCGATCATCATGATCACAGGACACTGAAATGAGAGAACATATGTTATATCAAATATCAAAGTAAAAAAACATGTAAGATTCATCTAGAAATAAACTGACACGTACAATTCATGATGTAGAGGCAGTGTGGGCTTTCTTGAGTAGATTATAAAGCCCAGTAGGGATTATGTGCACTTTATTGTCAATAGACTGAAGGCTACATGCATCTTGGCTTTGCTACTGCTAGTACAGTAACTACCAAAAATGCATGCATCAATTGTTAATCAATTGTATTTAAATGTTGTGCACAATATGTTCTTATCTTACCAACATGTGCACAATATTTAAATACAATTGATTAATAATTGATGCATGTATTTAGGTAGTTACTGTAATGCAATATTAAGATGTTGTGTAATTAATTGTACATTGAGTATTGGCTAAGCAACACAAAATATTGTGTTATGTCTTGTTACATCATTTTGGGCTCCACAATAAAGTTAATTGTGGCCTACATTCCATGTTTAATTTATGGTTGATATACTGTATTTAAACTGTGAAAAAATATATTTCAGAGGCAGAAAATGTGTACATAAAGTAATTCAATAATAAACATTAAATGAAAATACATAGTCCCGCAGTAATCAGATCGTCACCTATAAGAGCTGCCAGTGCCAGTTGAGACGACCTGTTTTATCTGTCTGTTCAGCGCGTCTGCTGCTGCCCTTCCTTTCCCCTCCACAGTGCCACCTGCTGGTGGCTGTCCCTCCGTTTTGGCACTCACTTTCTTCTCTACACTCTTCTCCTTCATTGGTTTCTTTTTCCTCTCTATGGATTCTTTCTCTTGCACCTTTTCTTCAATTTCACTCTTCTCCACACCGCTCTCGGGCTCTGTGGCTGCATGCTCCAATTTGGTCCCAACGCCTCCTTCTTGGGCACCGGAGGAGGCAGTGGGGCTGGGTTTGGGGATCCAGGGGTGGTCTCCCTTTTTCGGGACAGGCCATGGTTTATAATCCTTCTGATACTGGGTTACGTTGTTGAAAGGAGTCGCCGAGGGGTGATATTCATTCTTGGGTTTGTAGCTGGGCTCCGGGCGTATATCTTTCCATTCCCTGAAATCCTGGCGCATCACAGACGCACTACAGCCATGTTTTCCTGATGCGGCACCAGTCGCGGGCGGTGCCTTGGCCGCCACCGCCCCCGGTTCACTGTGAGAAGGTTGGGTTTCTATGGTGATAGGTCCGGTCCTCTTCTGTCTAGATGGAGGCTGGGGGTGGAGGTGTTGCACCTCGGCCACATCCGAATATTTCGTGAAAACCAGAGGCACGGCGATGTCCGCTTTGTCTAATTCACTCCAGAAGCGGTTAATGCAGCAAGCCCGTGTGATGCACGGCCATGCCATAATCAACGATGGAGATAGAATAACCTATGTACTTCAAATCTGAATCGAAGTGTTAGGCTACTGATGAGAGTCCTGGAAGAACGTCCTACTCACGGACTGGAGACGGGGAAATGATGCTCCCTGCACCCACTCAAATGCTGTCCAGTCAGGAAAATGTACTTGTCCACCTATGTCTCATTTTTTTCAGAAATCCTACGATGCTTGCTAGATGGTAAGAAATGTATGAGTCTTATAATACAAATAGACAAAGACCTTTGTAGGCTACTAGTTCTGCACAGTTAAAATAATTTAAATTGAAATAGACTGGATTTGCTGTGTGGAGCACATTGCATTCGCGGTCTGGATCGGCTTTCTGGTTGCGCATCAGAGCGACCCCACCCCGCTACGTTTTGTAAAACCTCAGAAAATGCCCTGGGTCTGCATTGTGAACTGTCACCTGGGTCGGTCACGTCTAGGCCTTAAAGAGGGAGGAGACACTGCCTGGTTAACCCTTCTTTTCCCGTGGATGATGTACATACACTGCCGACCTCGGTCTAGTGTACAGTATAGTTTAGCTCTGCCCTCACAAACTGTAGATTAGAATGTATGATGGGAGATGTACAGGGATACAAAGTATATTAAAAGCAGGTGCTTTCACACAGGTGTGGTTCCTGTCCTATTTAAGCAATTAACATCCCATCATGCTAAGGGTCATGTATAAAAAATGTTTGGCAGAACATTATTTCGGCCCTTATTTTGGCTGCCATGGCTATGCCCCCATAAGATGACAATTCATCCACAGGGCATGAGTGGTCACTGAATGGTTTGATGAGCATGAACATTATGTAAACTATATGTCATGGACATCTCAGTCACCAGATCATAACTCAGTTGAACACTTACAGTATGTGAGATTCTGGAGCAGTGCCTGAGGCAGCGTTTTCCACCTCCATCAACAAAACACCAAATTGTAGAATTTCTCTTGGAAGAATAGTGTCGTATCCATCCAATAGTGTTCCAGACACTCTATGCCACCAATGCCCAATTAAGAAACTTTATGTTGGTATTTACTTTATTTTGGCAGTTACCTGTATGTCTATAGCCTAAAGCTCGGTGAGTAGGCTTTAGTTCAATACAGTACATGACAAAAAGTATGTGGACATCAGCTCATTGAACATTTCATTCCAAAACCATGGGCATTAATATGGAGTTGGTCCCCCCTTTCCTGCTATTTTTTACCTTCATTTAACTAGGCAAGTCAGTTAAGAACAAATTCTTATTTTCAATGACGGCCGAGGAACAGTGGGTTAACTGCCTGTTCAGGGGCAGAACGACAGATTTGCACCTTGTCAGCTCTAACCACTAGGCTACCCTGCCGCCTCCACTCTTCTGAGAAGACTTTCCACTAGATGTTGGAATATTGCTGCGGGTTCTTGCTGCCATTCAGCCACAAGAGCATTAGTGAGGTTGAGCACTGATGTTGGGCGATTAGGCCTGGCTCACAGTCGATGTTCCAATTCATCCCAAAGGTGTTTGATGTGGTTGAGGTCAGGACTCTGTACAGGCCAGTCAATTTCTTCCACACTGAACCATTTCTGTATGGACATCGCTTTGTGCACGGGGGCATTGTAATGCTGAAAAAGGAGAGGGCCTTCCACAAACTGCTGCCACAAAGTTGGAAGCACAGAATCATTGAGAATGTCATTGTATGCTGTAGCATTATGATTTCCCTTCACTGGAACTACAGGGCCTAGCACAAACCTTGAAAAACAGCCCCATACCATTATTCCTCCTCCACCAAACTTTAAAGTTAGCACTATGCATTGGGGCAGGTAGGGTTCCCAGATTCGTCCGTTAGAATTCCAGATTTCCACATACCTTTGTATATATAGCTTAGCATCAATACTGAATAATTATAAGTAGACCTATGGTGCTTGAGGCTATTGGGGTGTGATTCAGTGTGAGTAGTCCTACTTTATTGAGAATGTAAAGGTCACAAATATCAGTCGCAGAGACACCGTTGGGAACAAACACAGAAACACAGAGGGATAGAAAAAGCTACAAACAGTTGGAACAACCAGGGCATTATTCAAATCATTTACATGTGGCTGAGAGATGCAAAGTATCATCAATTATAATGGAGGGACCTATTAGATAGGCTTTGTGAACGGGTAAATTGCACAATTGTTTAGGTTTCATATCATGTGGGACTGTTATTGAATAAGCCATTATGAGGCTTATAATGCATTTAGGCTTTTTGTCTCCATTAATGAGACTAAAAGTGGCATTGATGGATAGCCGACCTGTCTTTGCTCATAGTGATCTGTTTAAATCTATACATTAACTAAGGAAACGTTGCCAATATAATTCAGGTGGCAATATTTATTGTATTATACTTGATTCAAAGAAAACTCCTTATAAATATGTACAGTATGCAAGATACATTTTCATGTTTATTTTCACCATGATTCATTCATTGGTTTCAATGTGGGGTCAAGGTTTCCTTTATTAAACAAAAAATGTTAAGATTACAGGATCATTGCAAAACAAAGACATGCTGTTAATTGTTACAGTAGCTGTTATGAACCAAGGACAGTCTATGAGACACGTTGTCTCAAAGCGCTGGAATGGAATCTCTCACCCTATGACTACCATTGGATTTTCCCAGCTTGTGTATCTGTTAATTTCGAGTTTGATGCCATGATCCATGGACTGATTGCTTAGTGAAAACACATTTGTTCAATCAAAGAAAAATCCATTTACCTTTCTGTTTTATTTTACTATCGGACACATTTCCTTTATTAGTTGACAATCATCATTGACACCCAATTCATCCCTTGCTTCTACCTGGTCTCAGAGAATGTTGTATTATTCTGTACGTAAATCCACAACACTTCATCATTTAGTATGATATTACGTTTCATATTAAGGTATGTATTAATATGTGGATGTGCATCACTCCTTTCGTATTATAAATGACAAATTACATGATGAAGTTCAAACTCGCAACCTTTGGGTTGCTAGATGTTCACCCTGACCAACCACCCTACTTTCGTTTCTGGCATAACTAACCATCTGTTTTATGTAACCATACCAAACTTAACATACCACACTAATTTGAGTGTCCTGGATTTACATGTACTATGTTACGCCTAGTCCATGAGACCAGGATGCTTGCTTACGTAGTTTATAAATGGCATGTAATATGACTAAAGAGAGGCAACATAGCCCAGTTGGGTCATTTTGACATAATGGAACAGATAATATACAAGGACAATGTTCAGATGTCCCCTGCACTAATAAAGAGAGTACACAATGCTCTCTGTGACAATCCCAGCACCCTTCACACTGTCGCCCCTCCCTTGAGGAGTATAAACTTGCTCAACTGAGTGTGAGAGCACTGATGTCATGGGTTGTAATAGAGATCACTAGTTGTATTGCCTGTTAACTGCTAACATTTTTGGCTTTCTATGTTCAATATTGTGGTTTTTAAGGCAATACTTGTGGCATACACCAGTGTCCTGCGAGGTAAGATCAGTTTTACGGGGTGCAATTAATCCATTCCAGTATAAATCCATTCATTATTAATTACATTTGGTTGATTTCTTGAATATTTTGGGATATTGGTTACATATTTTTTGTAGTTTTCAAGGTCATGAGAATAGAATATGATTGCATTTTAACTAGCAAAGGGTTGACATTAAACTTAATCAATCCTAATGTGATGTGTTTCAGGAACTGGCTCCGTCATCCTGTCGGCCCTGCTCTCTGTGCGCTGGGCCTGGTGTCCCAGGCTGGAGAAGCAGGTCCAGGTCTTCTCTGTCATGCAGTCCATCGTCTCCTTCCTTATCATGGGTGAGATTCCCTGATGAGCTCTAAACTCTTCACTGTAAAATGGCTGAAGCACTGGATTTTTGGTTTCTATTTATGTTTAGCATATAAAATGGCCAGCCTTTTATTGGGTTTCTTGGAAAACTGTTGGGTACTAGAGGGCATAAACATGGCACCATGGTCTTAATGGGTTGTAAAACCTCTAACTGGCTATGACACAGCACAAATAGTAATATATGATTCTCTAAACTTGTGTGCTTCTTTGTATACTTTTTTGTATTTTTACAGATTTTAATAGGATGTTTGTCAATGCAAAATGAATCTGTGTTTCATTCCCTGGCGTCTGTGTTGGACCAGGCCCTATATGCTCTGTGGTGATGCTGTACCTCCTCTGGACTGACCTCTGGTGTGTCACAGCCTCATGTACCATCTGGCTCTTCTATGATTGGAACACACAAACAAGGCAAGCTAATCGCTACATTTACATCGCTACTTCAGAGAATACAGTTGGAGTAGGGCACTGGTTGCTCTTCAGACTTACTGTAGCTTTTTGTTGATGATATGGTGTGTTGACTACTAGCTGGCCGAAGGGTCTCGTGTGTAAGGAACTGGACAGCGTGGACCTACTACCGAGACAACGACTGTATCCGAGTGAGTGATAGTAACTGCACACTGATGTCACATTTCAAATTAACTGTTGTTCAAGACAATATTTGCTATTTAGTATAATTTCAATGTTGAGTCTCATATTTAACAATCTTGTGATTTCAGCTTATCAAGACTCACAACTTGTTGCCCAATCGAAACTACATCCTTGGCTACCACCCACATGGAATTGGAGCACTGAGTCTGAGTCCAACTGAGTCCAATGGTTTTTCAGCCAAGTTCCCTGGAATAACACCATTTGTGGCTACCCTGGCTGGGAACTTCCACATGCCATTAGCCAGAGAGTACCTGGTGTCTGCAGGTGAGGACACTGGTCTCTGGTTAGTCTCAACCCATACTAAAACAATGAGTGATTGTTCGTAACATGGACATACATTGTAGATTAATTAACTCCAATGACAGTAAAGGTTTAATTTATAGATATGATTGAGTAGTTCTGTAAATGTTGCTCCTAAAAATAGTGATTCATTATTAATCTTCAGGGGTTTGTCCTGTGAATCGCGCCACTCTGGAGTTCATTCTGTCATGTAATGGAACAGGGAATGCAGTCATTATTAGTGTTGGAGGGGCAGCTGAATCTCGGTACTGTACTCTAGGAGTTCATTGTATGACCCTAAAGAACCGCAAGGGCTTTGTGAAACTGGCTTTGGTATACACAAACAATCCACACCAGAAAGCTACATTGATTCAAGGAGATACACTTTGAACAGACTGTCAAACTAATCATCTGGAGGTGAGACTGACTATGTTGTGTTGTGTCTTATTGTGTTATTGTCTAACAGGGCTGACCTGGTGCCTGTGTACTCATTTGGAGAGAATGATGTCTATAAGCAGCTGATACTGAATGAGGGATCGTGGTGGAGGCTGATCCAGAGGAGGCTACAGAAGATCCTGGGCTTTGCCCCCTGTGTGTTTCAGGGCCGGGGCCTCTTCTCCCCTGACACTTGGGGCCTGGTCCCCTTCTCCAAACCCATCAACTCAGTTGGTAAGCTTACCATGTTCCCTAGAAATAGTAGCGGGATGTGTGAAAAGTTATTTATATGTTATTACTATGTAATTACCATTTGACCATGTAATTTCTTAGTAATTTCTGTTCCTCTAAAACAAAGTGCAACCATTAAGGTATGTATGTGGGGAGTTCAGGTACATTTTTTATCTATTTTGGGGTGAGTAACACTGATAAAATTATTTTGCCTTTCAGTTGGAAAACCCATGGAGAAGCCCAAGATCAGTTCACCCAGCCAAGAATTGAATCATTACCACGCCATGTACATGAGCTCCCTTACACAGCTCTTTGACAAGCACAAGACCCACTTTGAGCTGAGGGAGGAGGATGTTCTGGTGATTCACTGAGGAGTGGTCATACCCTGACCGGGTCAGATGCAAGCAATACTCGTTGGCTGCTCCAGATAAGCCATGTACATTATGACTGAAGCTGTGACTACAGGAACCATCACACAGATCAAAGGCTACCTGTCAAGACAGACTGAAACACAATAGATGCTGCCGGTTTTTCTAGGATAATCACTAGGTGAAGTGTCCTGGGGGAAGATTGTTGTTTTATGTCTGGAACCATAGCCTGCTGTAGCACATTTGATGCATCATTCAATTCAATATAACCCCCAGGGGGTAGAACATTTCTTCAATTTCTGGTTCTGCTGATGAAAATAAAAACAGATAATGTGTATTTTAAATCCATAACATTTGTTTTTTTTAATCAGAACTGGGTTGTTTTCTTGGCACTTTCTAAATATATTTTGCAGCGAGAACATAGTGGTCAAATCACTTCTGTATTTGTCTTAACAAGTCAGTTGCATGGCCACACGGGGGGTGTCTTGACTCTTCACTACAGTGAACGAACCAATGTATCCCAGCTATTCAAACCATTTGTAAAACATTTTATATCAAGCAGGCATGCAATATCATGTATTATTAGTCAGTTGTATGCTTTAATATAACTATTCAGTGGTTCAGTGTGTATATTTAAAGATATTGTTCAGAGAGACACTATTTATCTAAATTCACTTGTCCTCAAATTGTTCCACATAAGAACAAGTGAGGTCAATAGACACTCAAGATGTAGCTTCCACATTATCATAATCTGTGACTATCTGTTCACAAAACAGTGATAAGAATATAGGTTTTAATAAAACATATACACACTATAACATCCCCCCCTTTATTTTAGAAGGGCACAGAATACGAAAAACATTCAACTGCCCTCTGATGTTATTGATCATAGTTTGAATCACTAAGCCCTCACTGAAAGCCCTTATTCTGCCTGTCAGTCAGTGCAGTGGTCCCCGGCCCTTCATCCATCCACATGTGCATCTGTGGAAGGAGTAAACAAATCAAATGTATTTATAAAGCCCTTCGTACATCAGCTGATATCTCAAAGTGCTGTACAGAAACCCAGCCTAAAACCCCAAACAGCAAGCAATGCAGGTGTAGAAGCATGGTGGCTAGGAAAAACTCTAGAAAGGCCAAAACCTAGGAAGAAACCTAGAGAGGAACCAGGCTATGAGGGGTGGCCAGTCCACTTCTGGCTGTGCCGGGTGGTAATGTTACCACAGCTTAACAAGTTACAGTATGTCACCATATTGACTTTCAGTTGCTCAAACACTACATATGCCTGTAAAACATTTGATATCTTTGTTTGTTCATTGTAAAGAAATGATGCCTTTGAGCCATTCACCCTGTAATTGTTGTCGTTTTAATTTTCTGGATTTTACAGCTAAACAATCAAAACATGGAAAAAACGAAATACTTTATAGTAGTATCATAAAGTTGGGTTGACACCTAATATTGAAAGTGAATCAATAAATGAAAGACTACACAACCAGCTGTAGAATATATGATTAGCATGCTATGTATATTGGCATGATTATTTAAAAAGCGCCACGTACATTTCCAATTTTTACCATTACCTATGCCCTCATGTCTCTTGCCATTTCTCTATTATGACATGGGTTATCATTTGTACTTACAGTTAAAGTCGGAAGTTTACATACACTTAGGTTGGAGTCATTAAAACTAGTTTCTCAATCACTCCACAAATGTATTGTTAACAAACTATAGTTTTGGCAAGTCGGTTAGGACATCTACCTTGTGCATGACACAAGTATTTTTCCAACAATTGTTTACAGATGTAATGATCGTCGTGGGTGGAAGAAGAGGAGGACCAATGCGCAGCGTGGTAAGTGTCCATATTGTTTTATTAAGAATACTGAACACTGAACAAAAACAATTAAACGAACAGTCCTGAACGGTGAAGCAAAACACAGAACAGAAAATAATCACCCACAAAACCCAGGTCGGAAAAGGACACCTAGGTATGATTCTCAATCAGAGACAACGAATGACACCTGCCTCTGATTGAGAACCATACCAGGCCAAACACAAAACCACAACATAGACTACAAAGACATAACAAAAGAACTAAGGTCAGAACGTGACAACAGACAGATTATTTCACTTATAATTCACTGTATCACAATTCCAGTGGGTCAGAAGTTGACTGTGCCTTTAAACAGCTTGGACAATTTCAGAAAATGATGTCATGGCTATAGAAGCTTCTGATAGACTAATTGACATAATTTCAGTCAATTGGAGGTGTACCTGTGGATGTATTTCAAGGCCTACCTTCAAACTCAGTGTCTCTGCTTGACATCATGGGAAAATCAAAAGAAATCAGCCAAGACCCCAGAAAATAAATTGTAGACCTCCACAAGTCTGGTTCATCCTTGGGAGCAATTTCCATACGCCTGAAGGTATCACGTTCATCTGTACAAACAATAGTACGCAAGTATAAACACCATGGGACCACGCAGCCGTCATACCGCTCAGGAAGGAGACGCGTTCTGTCTCCTAGAGATGAACTTACTTTGGTGCGAAAAGTGCAAATCAATCCCAGAACAACAGTAAAGGACCTTGTGAAGATGTGGGACGAAACAGGTACAAAAGTATCTACATCCACAGTAAAACGAGTCCTATATCGACATAACCTGAAAGGCCGCTCAGCAAGGAAGAAGCCACTGTTCCAGAACCGCCATAAAAAAGCCAGACTACGGTTTGCAACTGCACATGGGGAGTTTTTGGAGAAATGTCCTCTGGTCTGATGAAACAAAAATAGAACTGTTTGGCCTTAATGACCATCGTTACGTTTTCAAGGAAAAAGAGGGATGCTTGCAAGCTGAAGAACACCACCCCATCCGTGAAGCACGGGGGTGGTAGCATCATGTTGTGGGGGTGCTTTGCTGCAGGAGGGACTAGTGCACTTCACAAAATAGATGGCATCATGAGGTAGGAAAATGATGAGGATATATTGAAGCAATATCTCAAGACATCAGTCAGGAAGTTAAAGCTTGGTCGCAAATGGGTCTTCCAAATGGACAATGACCCCAAGCATACTTCCAAAGTTGTGGAAAAATGGCTTAAGGACAGCAAAGTCAAGGTATTGGAGTGGCCATCACAAAGCTCTGATCTCAATCCTATAGAAAATATGTGGGCAGAACTGAAAACGTGTGTACGAGCAAGGAGGCCTACAAACCTGACTCAGTTACACCAGCTTTGTCAGGAGGAATGGGCCAAAATTCACCCAACTTATTGTGGGAAGCTTGTAGAAGGCTACCCAAAACGTTTGACTCAAGTTAAACAATTAAAAGGTAATGCTACCAAATACTAATTGAGTGTATGTAAACTTCTGAACCACTGGGTATGTGATGAAAGAAATAAAAGCTGAAATAAATCATTCTCTCTACTATTATTCTGACCTTTTACATTCTTAAAATAAAGTGGTGATCCTAACTGACCTAAGACATGGAATATTTACTCTGATTAAATGTCAGGAATCGTGAAAAACTGAGTTTAAATGTATTTGGCTAAGGTGTTTGTAAACTTCCAACTTCAACTGTACTACATGCATTAATGACTTTGACCACCATATAGATCTTTTTAAGTTTTTCCGTAATCTGAGATTGTGTGAGTTCTTTAATGAGAGTGCAATTTACATGACTCCACTTGAAATGTCATCCTCAGTGAGATATACACATAGGTCTACTACTAGACTTACCTGCCCTACTGTGAGCCAAGCAGGAGATGGAGCCATCAACCAAGCTGAGGTACCTGACAACTCTGAGAGAACCACATTTAGAGCAAAAAGTTAATTCATACCTCCCCCAAACGCAATGCATCTGTAGAAACCTTCTGCAGGATTGTTGAAAATTATGTAGGTGTTAGACTGAAAGACAAACAGAAACACAAATCCTATGATAACCTGAGTAGAGACGAGAGAATGGCTCTTAAGGATCCTTCTATTATCATTAAAAAAAATAACAAAGGAGGACACATTTGCATACAAAACAAATGTGACTATGTAAATGAATGTGGCCCACAACTATCTAAAGGTGACTTCTATCACAAACTGAATCATGACCAAACCCTAGAATTCCAGCATAATATCATATCCGGCAAGCGGTGCCGGAGTGCCAAGTCTAGGACCAAAAGGCTCCTCAACAGCTTCTACCCTCAAGCCATTAGACTGCTGAACAATTCATAACCCCCCCACCACCACCTGTACACTGCTGCTACTCGCTGTTTGTTTGTTACCTATGCATAGTCACTTCGCCCCCACCTACATATACAGATTACCTCAACTAGCCTGTACCCCTGCACACTGACTCGGTACCGGTACCCCCTGTATATAGCCTCATTATTGTTATTCTTATGTTGTGTTACTTTTTATTGTTTATTTTTTATTTTAGCCTACTTGGTAAATATTTTCTACTTCATGAACTGTACTGTTGGTTAAGGGCTTGTAAGTAAACATTTCATGGTCAAGTCTACACCTATTGTAGCGGCGGCAGCGTAGCCTAGTGGTTAGAGTGTTGGACCAGTAACCGAAAGGTTGCAAGTTCAAATCCCCGAGCTGACAAGGTCATCTGTCGTTCTGCCCCTGAACAGGCAGTTAACCCACTGTTCCTAGGCTGTCATTGAAAATAAGAATTTGTTCTTAACTGATGTGCCTAGTTAAATAAAGATAAAATAAATCAATTGTATTCAGGGGCATGTGGCAAATAAAGTTTGATTTGATATCCACAGTGGAAATCTATTTGGAATCAGGACAAATCACCCCAAAAATTATGTGAATATCTATATGTGAAATTTCCTAAGATACCAACTTTTTATACAGTTTCTAAATTACACAAACAATTGTCTCCTCCCCCATTGTAGCAGCAATTGACTGTGATGTTCAGTGGCAATTTTAGAATGTAAATCTTGGTAGGGCAAAACAAAAAAGTGGGATGCGTGCACCACCAAGTTAGAAAAGTAGCTGAAATTAAGAGGTGAAAATAGACCAAATTATTAGGGTGAGGCACATTGAACGGCTTTTGGGTCTTATATATATATATATATAAAAAAACACTATTTGACGCATTAAATAAGCTTTTAATTTGACACATCAAATAACACAATTCTATTATAGAATGTTGTGTGTGCTGAAATTGCACCTGCAAGCCAAGCGCCACCCCTACTATCAGTAGCACTGTCAAAGCTGTACCAAACAAGCACACAAACATCACGAATGATGTGTGTACAATACCGCTTTGGTGAAAATAGACCAAATTATTAGGGTGAGGTACATGGGCAACTAACAGTTTAGTATACAACATACACTTAGTACTACTTTCTTAGCTACAGTATACATGTCTTCCTGACATATTACATCATTTATGTAGCAGCATACAATACATTATTGAGGCGAGCAGGACTCACCTTGTGAAGGTGGGTCGGTGGTCCATTGTTATGACAGAGCCAAGTGACTTGGTGTATAGCGAGAATAGGAGAGGGCCTAGAACAGAGCCCTGGGGGACACCAGTGGTGAGAGCGCGTGGTGAGGAGACAGATTCTCGCCACGCCACCTGGTAGGAGCGACCTGTCAGGTAGGACGCAATCCAAGCGTGGGCCGCGCCGGAGATGCCCAACTCGGAGAGGGTGGGCAAATTTTGACGGAAGGGGACGTAGCCAGCGGTCATATTACATATTACATATATACATATATATATACATCATTTATGTAGCAGCATACAATACATTATTGGACTCACCTTGTGAAGGTGGGTCGGTGGTCCATTGTGGGCAAATTTTGTCATCAAGGTCTGGTATTCTCTGGATTTATGGTGGGAAAAAAACACACAGCCACTCCAATGAATAGCAAGCTAACGTTAGTGATTGCTTTGCAATGCTTGTAGTTAGCTACTGATTCCTTCCAAACGACTCATTGTTGAATTTGTGATTTCCAACTTGTTGTGTAATCTTTATGTCCAATGGTCGAAATGTATCATTTATTTTCATTATTTATCTTCAAATGACAAGGATTAAAAAGGATTTGCCAGTAGATTATCGACTTGATTCATGATGATGACTGCTAGTTAAGACTTTGAAAGTAAGATGTTGACATGATCAGTCCAATCATAGCCACTGTACATATTGTAATGACCTGACTAGATCATAAATGAACAATTGTCCAGACAGAGGCTTGAGTTTGCGAATTGACGGTTTATTAAACCAACTTTACACAGGCTACTGTTTGGGCCGTAGCACACGCCAAATAGATGACAGATAACCCACAAGCCAATCGTGACCTTCTCTTGTGAAGCCCAGACGTAAGAGAGAGAGAACAAAGGCTGAACCTGGTCTTAATTTCAATGCTCCACCCCCCTGCTCAACCCCCCTCCACGCCACTCCGCCAGCCACCAGGATGCCCGGCATCAGAACATTCCAGGCATTCCCGTGATTGGCAGATAGCAGGTTGATTGACATGTCGGACCCCGCGAACACCGGGTACTGGTCAGTACAACACAACCACCTCCTAGCCTAACACATAACACACAGCCGTCTGTGCGGGTCGCTACAATATAACATGATTTCATGTCATTTTATCTTTGGCCAATGACCTTGAGCCTTCTTGGAAGGGCACACTATGGCAGGCCCCAAAAGGCTGAAATTTTGGATGCCTACCCTTACTAAGGATTTATGAGTGAGTGACAGAACACTGAGCCAATCCCTGCAAAATGCTCCTATTTCTGCTGGCTCGCCCCACCCCAGAAAGCACTGAGCTAGGCTGAAACACCTGCATTTTGGAGCTGCCTTATTCAAGAAAATAAAAAAGAGACCATGTGTGTATGCAGCTTTATTAACATTGTTTGCAAACTGATATATGACATATATTAATGCCAAAATAACATGCATAACAGGCAAGCCCCCCCAAAAATGTTTGGCAAGTGGCAAGAAAAAGTATGTGAACCCTTTGGAAATACCTGGATTTCTGCATAAATTGGTCATCAAATTTGATTTGATCTTCATCTAGGTCACAACAATAGACACACACAGTCTGCTTAAACTAATAACACACAAACAATTATACGTTTTATACATTTTCATGTCTTTATTGAACACACTGTGTAAACATTCAGAGTGCAGGGTGGTAAACGTATGCAAACCCTTGGATTGAATAACTGGTTGACCCTCCTTTGGCAGCAATAACCTCAATCAAACATTTTCTGTAGTTGCAGATCAGACCTACACAATGGTTAGGAGGAATTTCGGACCATTCCTCTTTACAAAACTGTTTCAGTTCAGCAATATTCCTGGGATGTTTGGTGTGAACTGCTCTCTTGGGTCATGCCACAGCATCTCAATCGGGTTGAGGTCAGGACTCTGACGGGGCCACTCAGAAGGCGTATTTTCTTCTGTTGAAGCCATGATTTACTTATGTGTTTTAGGTCGTTGTCCTATTGCATAACCCAACTTCTGTTGAGCTTCAATCGGCGGAGAGATAGCCTAACATTCTCCTGCAAAATGTCTTGATAAACTTAAGAATTTATTTTTCTGTCGATGATAGCAAGCTGTCCAGGCCCTGTGGCAGCAAAGCAGCCCCAAACTATGATGCTCCCTCCACCATACTTTACAGTTGGGATGAGGTTTTGATGTTGGTGTGCTGTGCCTATTTTTCTCCACATATACTGTTGTGTATTCCTTCCAAACATTTAAACTGTAGTTTCATCTGTCCACAGAATATTTTGCCAGTTGCGCAGTGGAACATCCAGGTGCACTTTTGTAAACTTCAAACTGTTTTTTTTTACACAGCAGTGGCTCCTTCTGTGGTGTCCTCCCATGAACACCATTCTTGTTGAACTATTCCCTCTGCAAGGCAATCAAACAAGCTAAGCGTCAGTATAGAAACAAAGTGGAGTCGCAATTCAACGGCTCAGACACGAGAGGTATGTGGCAGGGTCTACAGTCAATCATGGGCTACAAAAGAAAAAACAGCCCCGTCGCGGACCACGATGTCTTGCTCCCAGACAGACTAAACAACTTTTTTGCTTGCTTTGAGGACAATACAGTGTCACCAACACAGGCCGCTACCAAAACCTGCGGGCTCTCCTTCACTGTAGCCAACGTGAGTAAAACATTTAAACGTGTTAACCCTCGCAGGGCTGCAGGCCCAGACGGCATCCCAGGCCTCGTCCTCAGAGCATGCGCAGACCAGCTGGCTGGTGTGTTTACAGACATATTCAATCAAACCTTATCCCAGTCTGCTGTTCCCACATGCTTCAAGAGGGCCACCATTGTTCCTGTTCCCAAGAAAGCTAAGGTAACTGAGCTAAATGACGACCGCCCTGTAGCACTCACTTCCGCCATCATGAAGTGCTTTGAGAGACTAGTCAAGGACCATATCACCTCCACCCTACCTGACACCCTAGACCCACTCCAATTTTCTTACCACCCCAATAGGTCCACAGACGACGCAATCGCCATCACACTGCACACTGCCCTAACCCAACTGGACAAGAGGAATACCTATGTAAGAATGCTGTTCATCGATTACAGCTCAGCATTTAACACCATAGTACCCTCCAAACTCGTCATTAAGCTCGAGACCCTGGGTTTCGACCCCGCCCTGTGCAGCTGGGTCCTGGACTTCCTGACGGGCTGCCCCCAGGTGGTGAGTGTAGTTAACAACATCTCCACCCCACTGATCCTCAACACTGGGTCCCCACAAGGGTGCGTTCTGAGCCCTCTCCTGTACTCCCTGTTCACCCATGACTGTGCGGCCATACACGCCTCCAACTCAATCATCAAGTTTACGACACTACAGTGGTAGACTTGATTACCAACAACGACGAGACGGCCTACAGGGAGGAAGTGATGGCCCTCGGAGTGTGGTGTCAGGAAAATAACCTCACACTCAATATCAACCAAAACAAAGGAGATGATCGTGGACTTCAGGAAACAGCAGAGGGAGCAGCCCCCTATCTACATTGACGGGACAGTAGTGGAGAGGGTGGAAAGTTTTAAGTTCCTCGGCGTACACATCACGGACAAACTGAAATGGTCCGCCCACACAGAAAGCGTGGTGAAGAAGGCGCAGCAGCGCCTCTTCAACTGTATCACCACCTAGTACGGCAACTGCTCCGCCCATAACCGTAAGGCTCTCCAGGGGGTAGTGAGGTCTGCACAACGCATCACCGGGGGCAAACTACCTGCCCTCCAGGACACCTACACCACCCGATGAAACAGGAAGGCCAAAAAGATCAACAAGGACAACAACCACCCGAGCCACTGCCTGTTCACCCCGCTATCATCCAGAAGGCGAGGTCAGTACAGGTGCATCAAAGTGGGGACCGAGAGACTGAAAAACAGCTTCTATCTCACTAGCCACTTTATATAATGCTTACATACCATACATTACTCATCTCATATGTATATACTGTACGCTATACCATCTACTGCATCTTGCCATCTTGATGTAATGTATCACTAGCCACCTTAAACACTGCCACTTTATATAATGTTTTCATACCCTACATTACTCATCTAATATGTATATACTGTACTCTATACCATTTACTACATCTTGCCTATGCCGTTCGGGCATCACTCATTCATATATTTTTATGTACATATTCGTATTCATTCCTTTACACTTGTGTGTATAAGGTAGTTGTTGTGAAATTGTTAGGTTATATTACTTGTTAGATATTGCTGCATGTTCGGAACTAGAAGCACAAGCATTTCGCTACACTCGCATTAATATCTGCTAACCATGTGTATGTGACAAATACATTTGATTTGATTTAGTGTTTTACGTATCGTAGACTTGTCAACAGATATGTTAGCATGTTCCAGAGATTTCTGTAGCTGACACTAGGATTCTTCTTAACCTCATTGAGCATTATGCACTGTGCTCTTGCAGTCATCTTTGCAGGACGGCCACTCCTTGGGAGAGTAGCAACAGTACTGAACTTTCTCCATTTATAGACAATTTGTCTTACCGTGGACTGATGAACATCATGGCTTTTAGAGTTACTTTTGTAACCCTTTCCAGCTTTATGCAAGTCAACTATTCTTAATCTTGGGTCTTCTGAGATCTCTTTTGTTCGAGGCATGGCAATGCTTCTTGTGAATAGCAATAATAATAATAATATATGCCATTTAGCAGACGCTTTTATCCAAAGCGACTTACAGTCATGTGTGCATACATTCTACGTATGGGTGGTCCCGGGGATCGAACCCACTACCCTGGCGTTACAAGCGCCATGCTCTACCAACTGAGCTACAGAAGGACCACCATAGCAAACTCAAACTCAAATGTTGTGAGTGTTTTTAAAGGACAAGGCAGCTCTAACCAACATCTCCAATCTCGTCTCATTGATTGGACTCCTGGTTAGCTGACTCCTGACTCCAACTATGTTTTGGGGAAGTCATTAGACTTGGGGTTCACATACTTTTTCCAACCTATACTATGAATGTTTAAATGATATATTCAATATAGACAAGAAATATACAATAATTTGTGTGTTATTAAACATAGCACACTATGTTTGTCTATTGTTGTGACTAAGATGAAGATAAGGTCAAATTTGATGACCAATTTATGCAGAAATCCAGGTAATTCCAAAGGGTTCACATACTTTGTCTTGCCACTGTATATTATTATTATTAATTTAGCTAAAAATGGGGTCTCTGCCCCACCTGCCCTGAATGACAGGTGGCCACTCGTGACGTCCAACATCTCTACGTTTGTGGACCACCACATTAAACCAATGGTTGAGAATCTCCCATCTTATGTCAAAGACACCGGTCACATGATCTCATTGATAGAGGGCTTAAGAAGGATATCGGAGGGCACCCTGCTAGCAACTTTTGATGTGAAGAGCTTGAACACTAACAGTTTACACACTGGAGGCTTGCAGGCGCTACAACACTTCCTTCAGCAGAGAGAACCTACCCTTGCTCCATCCAAGGATTGCATCTTGCAACTCACTTAACTGGTATTATTCAAAAACGACTTTGTCTTTGTGTCAGACTTTTACTTTCAAATTCGAGGTGTAGTCATGGGCTCCCATTTTGCCCCTAACTATGGGAACCTGTATGTGGGACAATTTACAAAACAGAGACGCACCACCTACTTTCTAAAATCATCATATGGAAGAGATACATTACATTACATTTACATTTAAGTCATTTAGCATACGCTCTTATCCAGAGCGACTTATGTATTTTTGCTCTGGGAAAGAAGTCAGCAGGAACTAAATTAATTCCAAACTCTGTTAAACGAAAGCTCTGAATATCTCAAATTCACCATGCAGACTGATGAGAGAAGAATGAATTACCTGGACTTATGGATCATCAAAGAGAATGATGCATTACATACAGACTTATACACAAAGCCCACAACACCCTGCTACAGGCGGATAGTATGCATCCACTTCCCCTCAAGAATGGTATACCATATAGCCAGTTATGCGGGGTTAAATTCATTTGTGGCCATCTGTCAGATTTTGACAGCAATGCTAAGAAAATGACAGAAATTCTAAATGAGAGGCTACAAGGACAAAACTCTTCATTCTGCAATGATGAAAATATCTTAAAAACCAAGAGAGTAATTGCTAAAAACTAAACCAAAGAAAAACAACGCAAGTGTTTTGCACTAAGTAGACCAAGTGTTCAGAGAAAATGAAAGCAATCCTTAAAAATCACTTTTTTTTTACTGTACTGTATAAGGATAATGAAATTGTAAGACTGACATGCTCATAACCTGTCATTGGATGCAAAATATTTAATAAATTGGGCATGTAAAGTTATAGTCAAATACTGCATGGAAAATTATATTTACCATCTATTATTATTCAGCACTTCAAAAATAACAGTTTTGAAATGTGTATCTATAATTTTTTGCTACTGGATTAAATGTTAGTAAAAATGACTAAATGGTGAGCCCATCATTCATTATCTGATGTATTGGTGACTAAACAAAACACAAAAAAAGGTTATACTTTTAAATCATCTGGCCATAGAACATTCTTCCAAGCATCTTAATGGTCGATTATGCCTGACGAAAACCAAGCGGTGCATTCCAGAGTAAGAACCTCATACCAACTGTCAAGCATGGTGGCGGTAGTGTGATGGTTTGGGGATGCTTTGCTGCCTCAGGACCTGGACGACTTCCCTTAATAGAAGGAACCATGAAAGCTAGACTTAGATAACAAAGTTTCATGACAAAATTTGCTCACAAAAAGGACCGCTGCGCCACCATCCTGTTCAAGCATTCACAACACAAGGTGAGTCCAAAAATGTATTTTATGCTGCTGCATAAGTTATGTAATATGTCAGGGAGATATGTATACTGTAGCTAAGAAAGTAATACTAAGTTTATGTTGTGTACTAAGCTGTTAGTCACCCATGTGCTTCACCCTACAAAATTGGTCCCTTTCCCCCTCATAACTTAGCCTACTGTTCTGACTTGGTGGTGCACATGTAGCCTATAACCTGTTTTAGAGAAATGTCATCAAAATTGTAAGAGTTTTCATAGTCTGCTTATATGCCCCCTTTATTTATCCTACGGTTTTAAGCTTGGAAAAGAGACTCTTAAACACAGACTTGGACCACACACCCTCTCCACCGAATAGCAGGCAGGGGAAGCAAAATAGGGATTGCTTTGCAAAGCTTGCAGTTAGCAACAGATTCCTTCCAAACCACTCTTTGTTGAATTTGCGATTTCCAACTTGTTGTGTGATGTATGTCCAATGGCCGATGAGCATTGATACATTTGATCTATAATTTCTCTTCATATGACAAGGTATGAACAGGGCTCCGGGCAGCCGAGCGAAAACTCGCCTCCCTGCGGACCTGGCATCCTTTCACTCCCTCCTCTCTACATTTTCCTCCTCTGTCTCTGCTGCTAAAGCCACTTTCTACCACTCTAAATTCCAAGCATCTGCCTCTAACCCTAAGAAGCTCTTTGCCACCTTCTCCTCCCTCCTGAATCCTCCTCCCCCTCCCCCCCCTCCTCCCTCTCTGCAGATGACTTCGTCAACCATTTTGAAAAGAAGGTCGACGACATCCGATCCTCGTTTGCTAAGTCAAACGACACCGCTGGTTCTGCTCACACTGCCCTACCCTGTGCTCTGACCTCTTTCTCCCCTCTCTCTCCAGATGAAATCTTGCGTCTTGTGACGGCCGGCCGCCCAACAACCTGCCCGCTTGACCCTATCCCCTCCTCTCTTCTCCAGACCATTTCCGGAGACCTTCTCCCTTACCTCACCTCGCTCATCAACTCATCCCTGACCGCTGGCTACGTCCCTTCCGTCTTCAAGAGAGGGAGAGTTGCACCCCTTCTGAAAAAACCTACACTCGATCCCTCCGATGTCAACAACTACAGACCAGTATCCCTTCTTTCTTTTCTCTCCAAAACTCTTGAACGTGCCGTCCTTGGCCAGCTCTCCCGCTATCTCTCTCAGAATGACCTTCTTGATCCAAATCAGTCAGGTTTCAAGACTAGTCATTCAACTGAGACTGCTCTTCTCTGTATCACGGAGGCGCTCCGCACTGCTAAAGCTAACTCTCTCTCCTCTGCTCTCATCCTTCTAGACCTATCGGCTGCCTTCGATACTGTGAACCATCAGATCCTCCTCTCCACCCTCTCCGAGTTGGGCATCTCTGGCGCGGCCCACGCTTGGATTGCGTCCTACCTGACAGGTCGCTCCTACCAGGTGGCGTGGCGAGAATCTGTCTCCTCACCACGCGCTCTCACCACTGGTGTCCCCCAGGGCTCTGTTCTAGGCCCTCTCCTATTCTCGCTATACACCAAGTCACTTGGCTCTGTCCGAACCTCACATGGTCTCTCCTATCATTGCTATGCAGACGACACACAATTAATCTTCTCCTTTCCCCCTTCTGATGACCAGGTGGCGAATCGCATCTCTGCATGTCTGGCAGACATATCAGTGTGGATGACGGATCACCACCTCAAGCTGAACCTCGGCAAGACGGAGCTGCTCTTCCTCCCGGGGAAGGACTGCCCGTTCCATGATCTCGCCATCACGGTTGACAACTCCATTGTGTCCTCCTCCCAGAGCGCTAAGAACCTTGGCGTGATCCTGGACAACACCCTGTCGTTCTCAACTAACATCAAGGCGGTGGCCCGTTCCTGTAGGTTCATGCTCTACAACATCCGCAGAGTACGACCCTGCCTCACACAGGAAGCGGCGCAGGTCCTAATCCAGGCACTTGTCATCTCCCGTCTGGATTACTGCAACTCGCTGTTGGCTGGGCTCCCTGCCTGTGCCATTAAACCCCTACAACTCATCCAGAACGCAGCAGCCCGTCTGGTGTTCAACCTTCCCAAGTTCTCTCACGTCACCCCGCTCCTCCGCTCTCTCCACTGGCTTCCAGTTGAAGCTCGCATCCGCTACAAGACCATGGTGCTTGCCTACGGAGCTGTGAGGGGAACGGCACCTCAGTACCTCCAGGCTCTGATCAGGCCCTACACCCAAACAAGGGCACTGCGTTCATCCACCTCTGGCCTGCTCGCCTCCCTACCACTGAGGAAGTACAGTTCCCGCTCAGCCCAGTCAAAACTGTTCGCTGCTCTGGCCCCCAATGGTGGAACAAACTCCCTCACGACGCCAGGACAGCGGAGTCAATCACCACCTTCCGGAGACACCTGAAACCCCACCTCTTTAAGGAATACCTAGGATAGGATAAGTAATCCTTCTCACCCCCCCCCCTAAAAGATTTAGATGCACTATTGTAAAGTGGCTGTTCCACTGGATGTCATAAGGTGAATGCACCAATTTGTAAGTCGCTCTGGATAAGAGCGTCTGCTAAATGACTTAAATGTAAATGTAATGTATGAAAATGATGATGACTGCTTGTCAAGCTTGCTAGCTCAGATTTTGAAAGTACGATGTTGACATGATCAGTTCAATCAAGGCTATGGTAGATTTAACGTGATTTTACATAATTGTATCTTTGGCCAATGACCTTGAACCTTCTTGGATGGGCACTTCTAATGTAAATCTATGACAGCACCCAAGGGGGCTTGAACTTTCAAGCTATCCCTGTAGATTTTGCAGTGACGCAGTCCCCATGAGTGAGAGAACACTGAGCCAATCACGGCGCAACTAGAGAAGATTACCAACCCCTATGCTCTGTATTTTCCGCTGGCTGACCCTCCATCACAGAAAACACTGAGCTAGACTGAAACACCTGCATTTTGGAGTTGCATTATTTAAGAAAAGCAAGAAAGACCATGTGTGTATGCAGCTTTATAATGAAAATATATATATTTTTTTACATTGTTTGTTTGCAAACTGATATGTGACACATATTAATGCCAAAATAACATGCAAAAGAGCAACAACAACAAAATGATTGAGGCCTTGTTCTGGGCTCTGTGGGATGTCATACATACCAAACAGAAACAGCTATCAAATAGAGCCACATGCACACTCTCCCCCAATTAAGTGATGACATACTAAAGCACCATATTAAGGTTGTTGTTCCCAAGACATATTACAAAGTCTAGTTATTATCAGAATTATTTCCAACAGGTAATTTTGCACCACAATAATGTTGAACTATTTACCATCAAGTAATAACGTAGCCTACAGTAAAATTGCAACATTATACGATTATAGTATATTGGTATCATCTTCCCTCCAATGTGGAAGGTCATGGGCAGATCACAGTAACTGGTAGACTTGTGCTTGTGGCACAAAGGAGGGACATTGTATAACCTTTTTTGTAAAGTTGTCATAAAACAGACTGGCAAATAATGGTGACAAATACATATTTCCCCTCCAAAATTATAGTGGTAGGCTATAGTTAATTGCCTATAGTCCTAATTCAACATAAATGTATATGACGAATTCCCATAAAATAAAGAGCTTTATCATTCAAGACACCAAGTGGCATTTAATTAGAACAAAACAAAATATTTAAAAAATGTTTAATGGCAATATTCTTAAGGTACAGAGCAATATTAATGATCAAAATGTTACACAATTATTCCCAAAAAACCTTGTCTAGGTCATATTTTACAGTTACCATTTTCATGAAACTATCAGACTAAAGCTATAATATAACAGCGAGACATCATTTGAATGTAATTTTAATTGGATTTTTGTACCCTTTATACAGAAAAAAACTCCACAAGTTCAAACTTAATATGCTATATCACCACAGTGCTGATCTCAGACTCTGGCTCGGGTTCAGGCTCATCCTCGGGGTACAGTCTGCAGTATTTTTCAACCATGACATCCAGGTCATGCTTAACATGAGAGTTTATGTGGAGCACAGCTAGACTCTTGCACCTGTGTTTGATAGGTGTGTCACTGAGATAAGTCTGCAGGCGTTTCCTGGATGTCTCAGAGCTGCCGCTGTCCTCCAGCATCAGAACAGGCAGGGTGGTCAGGACCTTCAGGAAGCAGTTGACGTTGGGGAAGAACTTGACGTCCGACAGCTGAAGTGTCTCGTGGATGGTGGAGGGCAGGCGGACCTCCTTGCTCCGGTGCTTCCATTTGATCTTCCAGCAATGCAGCTCAGCGGGCAGCGTGTCTGGGTTGGGGAGGTCCTTGCGGTACACATCTGCATGGTTCTCCTCTGAGGTGTTGAACTTCATCTGGCCCATGATGGCAGGGACCAGGGACAGGCACTTGAGGGCTTTGAGGTTGCTCTGGGAGAAGATGTCGTCCACTTCATCGATGATGCCGCGGATCACCGGGACCGTCACATACTCCTTGAAGTAAGTCTCTGGCGGGATCTCGCCTGTGTCGGGCGATCGGTGCTTCCGGAGGAACAGACGAGGCACCTTCACCGGGATCTCCATGGTACCCGCCAGATTCACAGCCTCCTCAAACCAAAACTCATGGTAGACCTCGATGTTGTCGAAGACTTCATTCAGAGAGTGCAGGACAGCTGTTAGACTGTTGGCAGCGAAGAACACATCAAGGGCCTCCCCTTGCAGGTTTTTGCCGAAGGCTCGTGTGAAAGAAAGAGCATTTTTCAGGATGACCAAGGTGACAATAAACTCAAAGTCAGCCAGGGTCTCTGCGATCGAGTAGGCGTCCCCAGTCATAGCGTCAGGAAACTTGACGTTCTCATTGTCCCGAATGCAGTCCATGCACAGCAGGAGGGACTCGAGCAGGTCCACAGTCAGTTCAAACACGTTGTGCTGCACTGTCCAGTTAGAGCTGCAGGCCTCCTTCAGCTCGGTTGCCTTCTCATAATTTCCCTGGTGGTAAACAGAGATGGCCTTCTCCAGCTCAGCCTGCAAGGATGGAGACTGCTTAAAGAAGTTGCCAATCTTTCTCAGGGTTGCCATGACAACCTGAACACTGGGGAAGGGAAGGCTGTTGGCCAGGTGTATATTCAGTGCGCAGGTGGAACAAGGCGTGTGCATTGCCATGGGGTACTTTCCCATCAGTCCGACTGCCACAGCTTTCATCTTAGTGGCAAAGGTGCCGGTGGCTACATGGGCCTGGCCACGGCAGTCCTCCATCCTCAGCCCCCACCCGTCTGTCACTTGGGTCTCTAGCCTCTCCACCAGTGAGGCCTCGTCCCCCTCGAACGGCAAAAAGTCCAAGAACTCCTCCCTGAGAGTGTTGGACTGATCTACAAACCGCAGAAAGAGAGGCAGGTGTCTCTCCCCAGCGAACTCCACCAGGTCCCCTGTGACCAGTGAGAAGAAGCGACTCTCTCTCACCTCCATGAGGACCTCCTCTCTGACAGTGCCCTCACAGACGTCTAGGAGCTGGCTCTGCTGGGCCGTGGAGAGGTACTCCACATTCACTGCTGTGGCCTCAAACCGTCTCTTCAGAGCCTCATCTCCAGCATTAATGCGGTACTCCAGTAAGGCCTGGAAATTACTGGGATCTCTCTCCAGTCCTTCTGGGACATTGGTCTCCAATGGGATGTTCTGCTTTCCTAGCATGAAAATAATCTCAAATAGAGACCTCAGGTAATCTCGGAACTCCTTCTCCTCTGGGGACAGCTTGATTTCCTCCTCAGTGGCATCTTGACCCTCAGTTGCCTCAATGTCTTTCTTTGAGTGGAGCTGTTCAATGGAGGATGCCACTGCAAGGAAACAAAAAAATGAAATTCGATATAAGCTTATGTTTAAAAGGTGTATGGATACAACAATACTTTTAAACAAAAACAATGCAACTTACATCTTCTCTCTTTAATTCTCCTTATGTCTTCTTCAGTCTGTTAAAACAATTATTTGAAACATAAGACAATGTAACTATGTTAACTATTACATTGAAAACAGACCTAAAGAAATATAGCCAGTAGTAGTTAACATACATTTTCCTTTTTGAAGCAACACAAGGATATAAAGTTCTAGTAAAAAAATAAGCGATATTATACCAATTCTTTGATCCGCTTGCGATGTCTGCTATGAGGATTTTTGAGGTGGCTTGTTAAATCAAATATGGTTGGAATAGCAGTATCCTTCAGTACTGTTCTGTAAGGGCTCTGAAAAACAATAATGAAGACAAAAACAAGTTATTCAAATACATGAATAATAAAACACACAGCTCAAGACCTCTCAAATGTAAGATTATGATCATCTCTAAAAAGACAGATTGTTCAGTGAGGTAGACATGTTTCAAACAAAGACCTTTGTGGTTTGACATATGCACTTACTGTTTTACAAACCATAGCCGGGTCAAAGTGTTTGGCACACAGTCTGTAGTGTTTATTGAGTTGGTCTGATGTTTTCGCCTCCAGATCCGCCCGTCGACAGTTCTCAACCCAGAGCCTACATCTGAACAAACCAGAATAGGAGGAGTTAGGTGGATTTTTTAAATTGGCCTAGTTACCTGTAAACTATTCGTTTTAAAGAATCATGGTCCAGACTGATTCATTTATTATTTAGGTGTGTTAGTGCTGGGGTGGTACCTAATGTATATATGTCCCAAAGTTTCAATAGAGGTACGATGGATTTACACCACAAATGCCATGGTGGCTAACTTATCCTTGCAACTCAGCTACAGGCGAATGTCAGCACTGTAAGCTACACACACCACTTGGCTCGCTGCAAGTGAGCTGGCTAGCTAGCTAGTTTCCACATACGAAAGTTAGCTATGATGACTAGCGTGCTACTGAACACAACATAGCTACATTTAGCAAGCAAGCTATCGTATAACTAGTTACTCCCCGAGAAAGGTAAGGGTTCATATTGTGACGATCAGACTTTGTCATACCTTTCTGGATCTCTTGGAAACCTGAAAAAAGCCAAATCGGATTGAGTGCTCTTCCTGGTACAATTTGGAGCCGCGCAAAAATTGGGCATTGTGCATAAACGTCTATTCAATTTCAAATGAATTTAGTATTCAGACATATGCTTTGCGTTTGAATAATGTATATTACACAAGCTAGCTAGCTACCTGTTACTTTGAAATTAACCTAAAAGGCGCGCAACAGTGCTAAGGGTGGCCTGGAGGATTTGAGAAAGAGGAAACCGAACTGCTTCCGTTCAACAAATAATGTACGTCACAATGATGTCTTGTCACGTGCTCATTTGTGTTATCTCTATGCACAGATCCAGGATCAGCTCTAACTAACAACCATTACACATTTACATTGTACGGGTTAAAAGAAAAGCGTACCTCGGATCAGTGTAAAACCCGTGAATAGAGACTTCTAGATGACTGTGCGTCTTCTACGTTACACTAACGATTTCGTTACACTCGTGTAGAGGTACCCCAAATTTGCAAAAATATAGCTAGTTTGTCATGGCAATTGGACATATAGGAAATATAGTCAACTTTAAACGGCTACGGTTCGGATTCATGAAAAAAAAAACACGAATGTACTTATAAACGAGCGTGAATAAAGACAAAACACATGCTTCATCTGGCTCGTTGGTCTAGGGTGCGAGAGGTCTCGGGTTCAAATCCGGACGAGCCCTCTTTTTATGTCTAAAAGTAAATATGTCAACGTTGTGGATGGAAACATGGTGAATTCGCTATAAATGTGCATGAGTTAGACCCAGCAAAAATAGAACTCACTGGGTCATAGAGTTATTGTTCAATCTTTGTTATATTCTATGTAGTTGCACCAAATATACCACTTTTCACTACGTTGTTGCCATGTTACAGCATTCAATTACTTGTGTCTTAGCATTACTCTTTAAATTTAAAATGACGGGCTCGTCCGGGATTTGAACCCGGGACCTCTCGCACCCGAAGCGAGAATCATACCCCTAGACCAACGAGCCACAACGTAAAATAAGCTGATCTATATGATTATAAAATCAGAAAATCCACGTGATAATTTGGCGAACGATGAAGAGTTCATAAGGTCACTTCAATCACAATACATCTCATCTACACCCATTACATATAGCTTGCTGTTGTGGAGAGAATCACTCAGGCTTTCTTACAACTAGTACGATAACGTTGCCGGTTTGTTGTGCTGATCAGTATATTTTGAGTGTGAATCATAATTATAGGCTACACAAAGGAGTTATGGTGTTAAACAGTTATTATTATTGAGCAGAAAAGTATCCACTATCATGATAATTGATTTGGTATTTGTGCAGGTATAAATAGCATTGAGACAATAGACAGTGTATTCCTGGAAGAAATACATATTGGTGTGTGAAGATAAGTTGAGGAACAGAGGCTCACAACAGTTCAATTAACTTCTTTTTATATATCATACATAAGACTGTCTTAATATAATACAAAGGGCATTGTCATATACACAGCAAAGTCTTGACTAGATCTTACAATCTGTGGATACATGGACTTATCCTTTTCCCCATGCTGTTCAGTTTTATAGTGCATGTTGCATGTACAAACATTTTGATGAAAAAAAAACAACAAAAAAACAAAGGAAAAGATATTCAAATGAAATCTGAGGACTTGCGCTTCTGTAGGGTGAGGGATATGTCAACAAGTACTCAAATGTGTGAAACCCAAACATAACAGCCTTATTGAAAATGGAACCACTTTTTTTCCCACCACTTTTTTTCCCACCATGTGCTTCTCATACAACCAAAATGTAAGGTTTGTGGATGTACATGCACTTACAATATACCCTGTGAAAATTAAGGTTTGAAGATATAGCTTTCCCTGTTTGATTCAAACCCTACCTCATAGTGTTGTCCTGATGTAGTCAAGTACCTCTGACCAGAGACCATGATACACCACTGACTAAGAAAACTGAGATCTTGCCACTGAATGGTCACCAAATTGACAAACAATCATCATACCAGCAGGAGCAAGGTAGTGAGTTCTATACTTCCTTTATTAAAAAATATAAATATATACATCAATTCTATTTCAACTATTAAAAAGGGGCTGCATGTCATGACAACTGCTCTAGATCAAAGGTAATTCAGCATGATCTGAAACAGGCTCACACTTAAGAGTCACTCAAGTTTATTATTTTTAAATCTTTTTTTTTAACCTTTATTTTGGAATGTTTAGTACCAGTATGAGTGCCAGCAAAACCACTGTCAATTTCTGAATCTCAAAAATCATGAGGGGTATGAAAAATGATTGTGATTATAATTTTAACATTTAGATAAAATCAAAATATCATTACAGGTAGCTTTGCATTTGTGGTTATACCAAACATGATTTGTCCTTGTGATGGTCTCTCCCCTGAATTATGATGACAATAGAATGGTGTCCTGCGGTCAGTGTGTGTTTAACTAAGGCTGTTATGAGCAGGACTTTGTTTAGGTCTTGTTATTTTTCCAGAGATGACCAAAAAAAAAAAACACTTCAAAATCCCTGATATAAAATAAACTGAATGAACCATGTATTTTATTTACTGTCGAGTTCTATGGACATGCATGTCTGCCTAAGTTGAGCATCATCCTCAGGACATTAGCAAGAGGTCTGCTGGCACGCTTTCCATTTGAATAGGACCAGGCTCACAAGGTGCTCTGCCAAATCATTTTGAAACAATTGTCTAGACACTGCCAGGGTAATGAAACTAAAATAGTCTTGAGTTATGGCAGTAGCTAGCATGTCAACCAAATTATGTATGAAAGGCAGCGAAACCCTTAAAAATAGTATACGTGGGGGAAAATGCAGAAATAGAATGCAGTTGTCTCCATTGAACCATGAGCTTTTAATTCTGCTACTCTGGAGCCTGCAGAGTAACTACCAATGTCACTAAACATACTAAGGTTAAAAGAGACTCCACAAATTAAAGTCAACCAAATAATATGGAAACAGGTTTGGTAAAACATTGCAACCTTAACTGTTAAAATATATGGTAGCTAAGTTCAACAACGGGTTCCAGTTTTGCTAGAGCAATATATTGCTGCTGTTTTGTATTGATGTTAAAATAAGATCTTGATAAACAGAGTCAAAAGTGGTGAACTGCTACATTATTGGTCACAGACACCTAATATGCTTTAAAAACAACTGCTTTGGTATAAAAAATATCCAAAGGGAAAATAAATTATTGTAAAATTCACAGCATAATTTGAGGAGGAAAAAAGGCAGTCACTTAACTCGTTTTTCTTTTCAGTTTCCATTTAAGATGGAGAATTTGTGCAGGCGTTCAGATGAGGAACTACATGCAGATTTGGGGGGGTAAGCAAAGGGAAAAGATAGTTCTTTCCACTGTGAAATCCTTAATCTGTGAACAAGATTTGAGGAAGTAATGTTTAGGAGATTGGTGTGTACAAGAAGACCCTGTAATGTGGGGCCCCATTAATAAGAAATCTTTGTAGAGAAAGGCCTCAGAAATGATTCTTAATGACCTTTTTCTATTATGTTTATTCTCCTTAAAGAATTAAGGGCTGTCTAGAGAGAAAAAAATAGAGGAAAGCCATGTTAATTCAAATGATAATGTCCAGCTCCGTCCCATTCCAAGTCCATGAGTCGTAAGGCCAAAGGGTTATCTGAGAACCAGCCACTGACTGAACCAGTCTTCCCTGCGCGTCGCCGGATCCTTTTCTTCTCCAGAGCCAATCTCTCGTCTGTGCCAGGCCGGACCCAGCTCACCGGGCCCCTGGACTTAATGGGGGCAGCGCTCCCCTCAGAACCTCCCCACTCAACAGCTTCCACCTGCAGGGTAATTCCTCCACTGTCTGGGCCAGCGCACGCTGTAGGAACTCCACTGCTATGTGCTCCCCTCTCACAGAGTTACACAATACCAACAGACAACACGAAATATCACTGCAAACACTTTCCTCAGGTCAAGCTACATGTTTTAAAAGCAGCTCTTTTGTGACAATTCACTTTAAAAAAGGGGTAAAACAATCAACAACTGTGGAACAAAAATGTCAGAAATTCCACAGTTTTAAATAAGAGGTGTTAGCAATTCATTACTGACAGCTACCTGTAAAACTGCTTCCAACTGTATCCCCAATGCTCACCAGAAGATTTTGCCACGTAATACCAGACGGTGGTTATTTGTTACATGAATTTTGTGAAATGGCAGATGGATGTCTCAATTTTACTATGGTTATTTTGCAACATTACTATGTGTAATGATTGCAAAGGAAAAACGGAAACCACATTCTTTTAACAAAGGATCTTCTCTGTAGTAGCGGTTCAGTGATATCTCCCTTCTGACGTGAGCAGCTTTAGTTCGACACATCTGTAGTAAAAAACACCACCTTAAAAATGACGCACAGGGGGAACACATAGCCAAATGTTAGTGCAGTCACGAGCTGGCCATGGAACTCTGCTGCACACACACTCCAGTCATGGGAGACTCCTCCCGGTCCATGCCCTGCCTCATGCCCAGGTGGCCCTCTGGTAGGTAGTGAGCCGGCCCAGTGTTTGTGCCCATGGGGTACGCAGGGTGGGCGGCCATGCCCGTCTCCTGCCGGGGGTTCGAGAAGGCGCCCAACCCCATGCTCAGCCCGCCGTGATGCCCAAAGGGCAGGTGGCGGAGCTGGTAGGCCTGGTTGCCATGGTTCCCAGTGGAAGAGGAAGATGTGGAGGAAGAGGAGGCAGAGGAAGACAGGGAGGTCATGGACAGATGGCCATGCACCACCTCCATGGAGTCCTGTGTGGAGGCGCTGTGTGTGGGAGAGGTGTAATGCCGTGGCCGGGGCCTTGTGGCCATCACCTGCGCGTGGTGATGATGGGGGTGGGAGTGGGGGTGCAGGGCCTTGGGGTGCTGAGGAGGGACATGGAAGGTGGTCTCCTGGACTGGGTGGGTCTCTCCGGCCACTGGCTCTGGTCCAACACCGCCTCCCCTCACCAATGGGGGAGGGTAAGTCTTTCTTGCCTGTCAGTGGATCACAGAAACAGAAATCCAATCAATTCATCTCTCATACTGGCTCTGACTTTGCTGATAGCTACTTTGAGGAAACATATACTTAATATGACTGATGTGGTTGTCCCACCCAGCTCTTAAGATGAATGCAATAACTCAGTCACTCTGGATAAGAGCATCTGCTAAATGACTAAAATGTCAATTTCAAAAAACTTGGCAAATGCTACTTCGGAAATGTTATACCATTACATTCCCAGTGCATTTAAATAATATTGACTACATTAGGACTTACAACATGTTGTCTATTGATTAATTAGCTTCTTCAAATGAATGACAAAGACATGTCACCTGTGGACAGAGGGTGTCACCATCGATGGCTGGCAGCACTGCCCCAAAGTGCCCTCCACTGTGTAGGTGGTGATGGGTGGGGTCAGACCTTGCTCTGCCACTGGTACTTGTCCCAGATGATCCTCCTGCAAGAGAGAGAGAGACGAGGGCACAACCTCAGCCCATCACACCACATCTAAAAAATGACAACCTAGCAAAGGTTTAAAATAGTATATATTTTTAAAGCACCATCAACTGTTGGGTTTCCCACCAGTGCACTGAAAAGGCACCACTTTGAGATATGAGCCCGCAACCGCAATATTCCGAGGAGAGAAAGAGGGTCAATTGAGCCAGGGAGTGTTACCGGAGCTGGAGGAGGTGCTGGAGGTGGTTCCAGAGGACTGGGACTGCTCCAGCGCTGGGCTGGTAGACACACTGCTGCTCGTGTTGGTCCCCTCGTCTGCAGTCTTCTTGAAGAAGCTGTGCTGTAGGGCGTAGTAGGGCTGTATGCGGCTCTTGGGGTCGTAGTCCAACATCCGCAGGATCAGGTCCTTGAACTTCAAGTAGTCAGCGACGGCGTGGCCAGACTCCCCCGCCCGCCGGCCACCTGGACCCCCGGCCTCCACACCCAGGATGGAGTGGAGCTTTCGAGAGGCTGGAGGTTTATACTGCTCAGAGGAAAGACAAGAGAGAAGGAGGGGTTGTCAGGTACTTGAACTCAAATACACAACACTACCAAAAGCCACTGTTAGAACACCACATTGAGAGAGGAACTGCAGAACACTCACCCTTTTGCCATCTTTGGTCTTCTTAACGCTCCATGTGCCATCTGATAGCTTCTCAAAGAACTTCCTGGCTTTTGGGGCTAGGTCCATAATATGATTGGGGGGGATACCTAGAACTTCAACTATCTTATTCATCTGGTCCACCTGAGAATTATAGAACAGAACAAAATACTGCCATGGATTAATGTTAATGGCATGTATCAAATTAATTTACTAAGAGTTGGCTACATTTAAAAAGATCTCCAGCTAGTCAGTCAAGCCTACTGTACCTCATTGGCGCCACTGAAGAGGGGCTCTCCGGTGTGCATTTCTACCAGGATGCAGCCCAGGGACCACATGTCGATGGCCAGGTCATAGGGCATGCCCAGCAGCACCTCTGGGGAGCGGTAAAAACGACTCTGGATGTACTGGTATATCTGAGGAAAGATAAAAAGAGTAAATCACAACCCATTCTTAAACATTACAAATATCAGCATTAAACGCTTGAGAACAGAATATACATCAGAGGTATACAGAACATATGCAAGAAATTAGACTTGTGAAAGACAAGGTTAAACTCTTTTGGACCAAGACAATAAGTAGTAGATTAGAATACCCTCTGTCCCAGTTGGCAGGAGCTGCCAAAGTCCACTATCTTGATGGCGCTCCTTTTGGGGTTGCACAGCAGGATGTTCTCAGGCTTCAGGTCACAGTGGATGATGCTTAGCTCAGGCGTGGCCAGGAACAGTAGCGCAGTGCAAAGCTGCTGGGCAAACTTCCTGGTCAGGTTGAGAGAGACGCCACGGAAGTTGGTGTTCCGCAGCAGGTCATATAGGTTGTACGAGAGCATCTCAAACACCAGGCAGAGGTGGTTGCGGAACATGAAGTGACGTTTCAGGTGAACTACATGATAGGAAAAAGAGACATTCTGCCAGTCAAATTTGGCTGTTACACCAATCTCTCCTGTATGTGTAAAACATAACATTACTCCATAATGGCTTGGACAATAGACAAGCACTAGAGTGCATTACCTATGTAGTATTTCATCTCAGTGTCATGTTTGTTCATGAGCTCCAGGAGACGCACTTCAATCTGGGCTTGATTGAGAAAAGCTTTTTTGTTCTTGATGATCTTGATGGCAACCCACTCCTGCTCTGCACGGTCATACGCTTTTACAACCTACAGCAATCACAAGGAGAGAAAAAACACCAACACATGCAGTACCAGTCAAAAGTTTTAGAACACCTACTCATTCAAGGATTTTTCTTTATTTTTGCTATTTTCTACATTGTAGAATAATAGTGAAGACATCAAAACTATGAAATAACACATGGAATCATATTTGAGATTCTTCAAAGTAGCCACCCTCTGCCTTGATGACAGCTTTGCACACTCTTGGCATTCTCTCAACCAGCTTCACGAGGTAGTCACCTCGAATGCATTTCTATTAACAGGTGTGCCTTGTTAAAAGTTAATTTGTTGAATTTCTTAATGCGTTTGAGCCAATCAGTTGTGTTGTGACAGGGCAGGGTGGTATACAGGAGATTGTCTTTTACCAAATAGGGCTAAATCCATATTATGGCAAGAACAGCTCAAATTAGCAAAGAGAAACAGTCCATCATTACTTGGAAGACATGAAGGTCAGTCAATCTAGAAAATGTCAAGGAATTTGACGGTTTCTTCAAGCGCAGTCGCATAAACCATCAAGTGCTATGATGAAACTGGCGCTCATGAGGACCACCGCAGGAAAGGAAGACGCTCTGCTGCAGAGGATAAGTTCATTAGAGTTACCAGCCTCAGATTGCAGGTTAAATAAATGCTTCACAGAGTTCAAGTAACAGACATCTCAACATCAACTGTTCAGAGGAGACTGCGTGAAGCAGGCCTTCATGGTCAAATTGCTGCAAAGAAACCACCACTAAAGAAGAGACTTGCTTGGGCCAAGAAACACGAGCAATAGATATTAGATCGGTGGAAATCCGTCCTTTGGTCTGATGAGTCCAAATGAGCGATTTTTGGTTCCAACCGCCATGTCTTTGTGAGACGCAGAGTAGGTGAAGGGATGATCTCTGCATGTGTGGTTCCCACAATGAAGTATGGCGGAGGTGTGATGATGATGATTTGCTGGTAACACTGTCAGCAATGTATTTATAATTCAAGGCACACTTAACCAGTATGGCTACTACAGCATTCTGCTGTGCATTTAGTGGGACTATCATTTGTTTTTCTACAGGACAATGACCCAACACACCTCCAGGCTGTGTAAGGGCTATTTGACCAATAAGGAGAGCGATGGAGTGCTGTATCAGAAGACCTGGCCTCCACAATCACCCGACGTCAGCCCAATTGAGATGGTTTAGGATGAGTTGGACCAGAGTGAAGGAAAAGCAGCCAACAAGTGCTCAGCATAGGTGGAAACTCCTTCAAGATTGTAGGAAAAGCATTCCTCGTGAAGATGGTTGAGAGAATGCCAAGAGTGTGCAAAGCTGTCATCAAGGCAAAGGGTGGCTACTTTGAAGAATCTAAAATCTATTTTAAATTTGTTTAACCCTTTTTTGGTTACCACATGATTCCATGTGTTATTTCATAGTTTTGATGTCTTCACTATTATTCTAGGTCCTTCTGTGGCTCAGTTGGTAGAGCATGGCGCTTGTAACGCCAGGGTAGTGGGTTCGATTCCCGGGACCACCCATACGTAGAATGTATGCACACATGACTGTAAGTCGCTTTGGATAAAAGCGTCAGCTAAATGGCATATATTATATTATTATATTATACAATGTGGAAAATAGTAATAAAGAAAAACCCTTGAATGAGTAAGTCTGCCCAAACTTTTGACTGGTACTGTATTTTCTTATGTTTTAATCACACAAGTGATCACGAGAATAATGTTGAATCATTTACAAAATTATACCTGTCCAAATGACCCTTTGCCGATCAAGGAGTCAATCTCATAGCGGTCCATCCACTTTTCCCCATTCTTGACAATGTAATCGTAGTTGTCATCGTCGTAGCCATCATTGAAGACCTTCCTCTCTTTCTTGTGACTGGAGTCTTCACCCTGACCCGTTTGGTGCCGCCGCTTCTTTTTTGCATAATACACCTGAGAGTCCAGGAAAGAACCGCAATACAGACATTAGCATATGTACTTCCTGATCTAACCAACTACATTAAAAATATTAAAAAATAATATTTTTTATGTTGTGGCAACTGCAGTACATTAAACAGCAGAAACCAGTCTCACCTCATTGATCTGTTTATAGGTTTTGATAAGGTCTATGGAGAGCTTCCGCAGGGGAGCCAAAGTAGGGTCACGAAAGCACTGGGGCATGTGCCTCTGTAACAAATCACAAGAAAAGCATTAATATCTCAGACAAAAAAAAAGGTGTATGAACTTTTCTTACAATTTGCAATAAAAATGATAGGCTACTTAAAGTTCTGATTTCTACTGGGCAAGTGTGTGTTTAAAAGTGAACGACAAATTGAGAGGTTGGTGGGTTGCTTGTATACCGGATTGGCAGTGAGCTGTTGCGCCTGGTCGCTGTACGGTAGGACCGCAGCAGTTTGGTCAGTGCTTGGCTGGTGGCGGTCACTGTACTGCTGGTGCGTATGGGGCATTGGAGCAGCCATCTGAAGACCAGCAGCGTGGAAAGAAAAAGAGGGCGCAAGCCGGACGGACGAAGGTTTGCATGCTGAAGTCTCTCCTCCTGAAATAAGTCAACATTAATGCTGATTTAAAAAAATATATATATACACACACACACACACATTTTAAAAACGTATACAAACTTTCCCTGAAGTAGTGAAAAATGAAGTTGATTTTTCAGACAGATTACTCTATCAATGGCAGGTTTCCTGCAGTAACAAACTGATCAAAAATACCACATCAAGGGGTCAAGAAATGTAGGCACACAGCTTTAACCTTTACTATGTAGTATGAATCTCAATGATTCTCAATTGAAATTCCCAAATGGGATGTTGGTAAATTCTAACTAACATGTTACGGTCAGTGTAATGTCTCTCATATAATTGACATGAGTAGGAAGACATAGGCCTAACTCTTACTGTTAAATAGCGTTGTTATTCAAATTATATACAGTATGTTTGTTGTATTTAGCATCCATGAGAAGGTGCCGTCAGAACAGCGGGAGGCTATAGAATATGTACTTTTAGATCAGGAATAAAGATGCAATATTTATATAGCCTGGGTAGTTAATCAACCTTCTCTTTATGTGAAAAGAAATTAGAAAAGTATTACGTAGCTTGTTCATCTATCAGCATCTCACCAGACAACACAATTCACTAGCGTTACACAGTAACCACTATTCAGAATCCCAGCAACAGCACCTAATTAGCATAGCCTATCACCACAGAGATACAGCGTGATTTGGCAAGCCCATCAATGCACAGGCCAATCACAACGCAGTATGCAAATAGCCTACTTTTGTTGCCAGGGCAGAGCGGCTCCCATTTTCCAATGAGAAAGCAAGAAATAAACAAGAAATAAAATTGAACTTTGGCACACTTAAGAGGCCGCTTTCAGTACACTAGAGCCTGACAGCAAAATAGCAGCACAGCCTAAAACCTGCACTTCATCTGAGAGCACTAGAAACAGAGCTGACCCAGCTGTGGAGGAACAAATATATCCAGACTGATAGATTATTAGGAGAACCTTGGAAATAAAGATGTACAGTAGCTACATTCCAGGAGAATCCAGTTTAGAATTATACAATTGTAACATGCCATTTCTGACACATCATACAATAATAACACATGTATTAGGTATAACTGATCATGGGGGTGACCTCAGAATCGGACAAAAATCAAATAAGGTAGCCTAGTCTAACCCCGTTTCGCACTATAAATAGTACAGTACTATTCCTTATAAATTGTAATTTATATTACATGTGTAATATTGTACATGTAATATTATATAGGCCTTTATATAATTATCTGCGGCTGGTCACTTCACGCTTGTCCTTTGTATAACTGTTCAATAATAATGCTTGCCAGTTGTTGAAGCATCCTTCCAAGCTCACTAAATACAAAAGATTCATCTGTAAGGATGACTGGCATTTCTTTCTTCTCCACTTTCTTGGCTGACATCTTGAGGTGCACCATGGTTTATTTTAAACTTCACTCCATTTAATGTAATCCCAATTCCAAATTGTCCGAAGACTGCCTCCTCCCCACCAAAGAGAAAATATTGCAGATATTGCAGCTAACCTGGATGCATCGTCTCCTGTAAAATTTCATATCATCCTGGGAGGAGAGTCCAGCAGCAAACCACAACCCACTATGAAGAACAAAAAGAGATAAGTATCATTGACTGTGCATTTCTGGTGGGATCTACTTTCCAATAGCACAAAAACTTTGGTGGAAAAAAGAGGGAGGAAAAATACCAAAACATTGGAAAGGATGACTCTCACAATGTTTTTTTTTTTAGAAAATATATATTGTAAAATTCACATTCTGAAAATAGAAAGCTCTAATCAATCCAACAAATCACATTTTCCCAGTCAGTCTGGTTAATTTCATTGAACCAATGACTCAAAGATTGTGTTTAGCATGTTGACAATTAACCATATAAATCTAAGAAGTATAAATCTGTCTGTTTACTTTTTGCAAGAACAGTTCAGAAACATGGTTCACACCGAGACAGGTGCCATCCTAACAAGCAGGTCAAATAAAGGTTGACCATTGTTTTGGACCTAGTAAAACTAGAGATCTCCTCTCAGAATGTCTATACTCATTGTCAAAGCCATTAACTTGATATGCCTGTGATGAAGATGGCCCGAATGCCTCAACAGCAACTAACTAATAAAATAAAATATTACACTATGTATAGACAGTGAGCTGAAGTATTTTCAGTGTGGGAAGGGTTGCTAAATATGATATGGAGTATAAGCCTATATTGCAATGCAAGTGTTTTGAATACAAACTGTATACCATTTAAATTAATCAGAACAGTGCATATAAAGTAGAAATAACGCATCCAACTGTTCCACTAAGGAAAAACAAGGTAATTACTTGTAAAGCATAAACGATCATAACATTCCGTTTTCAGGACCGTCTTCTGAACAGTTCCTTTTCTGGCTATTGAGTCGAGACATGAACACAGGCCTAGTTACACTGATATACCGTTATAATACGAATTGTGTGTATGCATCTTCATATCTAACTATGTCTATCCTATGACATTTATTATTCCCTCTGTTTTGTTACATACTTGCACTTTCAAATCGGGCTGTCATCAGGTCAAAATAAGGAATTGTCAACTGTTAGCTAACTACTCACAGGTGATGGAGTATTTCTCGCCATGGTTGGAATTTGGAAAGGAAATCATCTGTTAGGTTTAGCCTTCTCAAGAGCAGAATTGTCAACGGCAAAGTCTGGCTTCGTCCACAATGACAAACACTACCTAGCTTGGTTGCTCATTAGCTAACGTTACCCTTCTAGCTTTGGTACGTTAAGGCAAGCCACCCGTTTCCTCTCGCCAGAGTGATTGCAGTGACGATGTGTTCTGCGAGCGAGCTGTATGGGCCTACTAGCAAGCTACGCGTTAGATGACCAGCTTGCTATGTGGCGAGCTTGCCAACTTATTAGCAAGCCAATAACGAAAGATATGGGGCCTGAATTGTTAACTGGCTACCTTGTTACTGTTACCTTGCCCACACCTTTCTAACAGGTTTGGCACGTTAACGACCATAGCTAGCTAACGAGAAATGCTCGCCCATAAACACTTAAACCTTAGCTAGCTATTAACTTCCGTTAGCACTCTGACGTAACGTTAGCCGCTAGCTACAACGAAATGTACAATGTTGTTAGCCCACTAGCTAGGTTTAAAACATGTTAGGTGTAGCTAGATCCAGAGCGCTAACGTTTGCTAGCAAATCTGTACTGGCTAATGTTAGCGACATTCTGATGACATCCTCCGGCCAATGCAATGGTTGCTGATCGTAAGCTAGATAGTTTATTAGTTAGCTAATTGCCACCCCGTGTAACGTTATTGCTACCTTTCTTACACAACACACATAGTCAGCTTCATATACGGGCTCACCTCTGATGGCACGATCTTCATTTAAAGTCAAATAACCTGTATGATAGGGCAACTTATCCAGTTTGAGCTTCTCCGCCCTCAATCGTCGGCTAAGTTAACGGTAGCAGTCAGTCAACTCAATTCCCGTAACGCGAAGGTGAACAGTATCCCCCACTGGCCAGCCAAGTAAAACTTCTTGACGATCAAATGCGTTCCCCACCAACAAAATGAGTTATCCACCCAACTTCGACTAGCATCAGCTGATGACTAGCGCCAGCTAGCTCGTATGCTAGCTAGCTAGTTGACAAAACGAACGTGGCTACTGCTGTTGACTAGCTAAGGTTAGCTAACAAGATTCTGTAGCTAGGAATTCAATAGCGAAATAAAAGGTTGCTACATTCAGATTGTTCCGTTTTCTTGCAAGCTCACCACGGGAAACACGGACGTAGGCTATCATAACGAATAATATTCTAAATCCCCCAAAATATGAAACAAATATCATGCCCTAAAATATACGCTTATTTTGGACAATAATTTTTATGTCAATTTTCACAAAATGGCGCGCGTCCCAAACCTGCGCAGTGAACCGGCCCGGTAGACCAAGTGCGGCTCTCCCTAAATGTATTTAAACTATGCTACATAATTTGCTTCATAATTGTCTAAATTCGATCCATTCGACGCATTGTTTTCAACACAAATGTCAATGGTATATCCAGTGATTGCATTATTCCGGCGGGAAGGGAGAACATTTGAAAATAATCCGCAAAAAAACCTTCTGACAAAATGGCGATGGCCTGAGTTGTTACTATGACAACTGTCAATCAAACTATCCAATCCGGGATGACCCAATCACGAGAATAATTCAACCATAGATTCAACGTTGCATGCTGTCATAACTTGTCAATCAATCAGTAATTCTGATGAAGAAATTGTCTCAATTTAACTATAACATTCTAAAGTAGAATAAAATCACCCAGATAGGATTTCTAAATTATTTTGAGAAAATGCATGAATAGGAATTTGCCAAATTTTTTTGGATGCATTTTTGAGGCAGTCATAAAACTGTATGTATGACTGCAAAAAGAAATTAGTAGAAAATGAAATGCAAGACATGCAGACCTAAATAAGAATTTGTTCTTAACCGTCTTGCCTAGTTAAATAAAGGTTAAATAAATAAAAAATAAAAAAAGTCAGATTGACATCATGATTCCTGAATATGAACAAGCTGTGTGATACTGTTGCATCTATAAAATACATTCCTTATCAGGACAGAATTAAATTCAGTTTTTCTTTTAGTGGCTGTTGTGCTTTACAGCAGAGACTAGAGGTATAAAGGGCACCCACATGTAGCCTATACTGTATGGCTGTCAGTTTAACAGTTCTCTAAGGTTCCATGAACTCAGTTTAGCAAAACCTAATGCTTGACAATTTACTAGTAACATTTAACATGTGATAAGATATTCACAAATCAGATCCAACTACAGAAAGTAACCCAATTTAAATATCCAAGTGGGATCTTATTTGTAACATTTTTGATCTCTCTGAATGAGGATGAAGCAAATCCATGTGCTATGTTCTTTGGCCAATGGATGGCAGCATACATCCTTTCTATGTGCAGTTCTGGATTTCTGATTATCATGTTCTTGTATGAGTCTATATTGATTTATCAGAGTCATGCTATTAGTGTTGAGGAACGCTCAACTTGTAAAATATGGATTTATGGATTATAGGGATGAATAGAGATTGATTCTCTGGGATTTTGGTGTGTATATGTACCTATTCTCAATGATGACCGAATGGTGATCATTTTTAGGATGTATTGTGAAAAGAATGACAGAGCCAACAAAACATTCTTTAACAACTTTCTTCAAAATGTAGGCTACACTTTATTTTAAACAAAAGTACAAAAACAAAAGCCAGTATTTACAATACTTGCATGGCAACATTTACCCTCTTTGGTCTTATTTCCAATTTGATGGTTTCAGATGAACTACAATGTAGGAAACAAACAGCCAGCGGACAGTATGAGATATCATGTGGTAAATCTCATAGAAATCCACAGAAGGCTTACATTATAATTATCATTGTCAAATACCTGCAAGAAAGAACTATCAATTGTTCAGTACCTTTAAAACTAAGTGGTGGAATATGTGAGAATAATTGAATATAACTAACAGAGATGCTATTTGTGTAATCTTGAACAATATAAATAGCGAAATATAACCTAAACAAATCACAATTACATCCAGATCTGATATATTTACAGGTTCATTAAATGCTCCTCATAACCCTGACCAACTGCTGGACAACTTGTCTCTTTCCACATAAAAAAATGACATGAATGCACAGAAATAAACACTATGAACACAACTGAGATAAGACATATTCTGTAATGTAGTGGTTACATTCAAATAAAACACGACCCACTGATACACAAACAAATGGTAAGAGTGTAATGGATGCCTAACAGCATGACTCAATCTCCTGATACTTTTGATGGTAAAAAAAATGTTAAAAAATAAACAGGAACCATGAAACATGTCATGAAATAATTTGTACAACAGATCCTCTACTTCCAAGGCAATGCATCTTGGTATAATGCTTAACTCATATTACCTTACAACACCCAAAGCTATGTAGCCTATACCCTTAGCCCTTTCATTAACATTTCTACAATTTATTTTCCCAATGGAGACTACAAAAATGGCTGTGTATGTGCCATTAAAAACAGACAAAATGCACTGATGATATGGAACTGAGACGTAACTGCGGTGAACACCTTCAGCTCTTCGGGATGCATTGAGAGTCAGGGAGGTATAGGCCAATGTACACATCCTTACAGAAAAGGCAACTGGTCCAGTAGTAATTCTACCAGCAATAATGTTAATTCAATCCAAGCCAAACACTCCAATTGTAATTTTTCTCAATTTGACCAAATCCCTCTTAACCAACACTTGAAACAAAAACTATTGTAGTAGGAAAGTTAATGCATTTTATCTAGAGTGTAGACAATTCAGGCTTATGTACAACACATATCTGTTCATTTAGCCAGTTTTTTTCATTCAATATTGAGAGGAAACAAAGTGTTGTGTATAAGTCCGAATCCAAATGATCTTCATCCAATTCAATGCCCCCTTTCAAATTTGAACAGAAGTGTGCAAAATCTTCTAGTTGCTGCTTCCACACTGCAGAAAAATAAAAAGTGATGATGTTACCGGCATATTTTAATCTAAAACAAAAGAAGCAAATATTCTAATATACAGTAGTAGATGTGTTTTTCAAAACAAGTTCTTTACCTTTTTTCTCTCTCATTCTTTAAACATTTATTTTCTTTACACCTCAACTTTCTGGCTGTTCTCCTCCAGCTTTTCTTCTATTTTCTCCTCCAGTTTCTTGCTCTCCTCAGTGGATCCATCCTCCTTCTCACCGGTCTTCCAGCTGCCTTGCCTTTTAACACAAATCAGTTTGTTTAACACTAATCACAGCCCTCCAATAATAACACATATTTCACCATAACATGCTATATAAGAATGGCATTTTGAATTGATGCACTTACTTGGATTTCTTCATGTACAGCCAGTACGCTAGACCCACAACAACGGTGGCCAGGAGCAGACCAACAATAACTCCTACCACCAACTTTGTCGTGTCACCCTCATCGGATGAGTCTGTAAAGGCACAAAGAGAGAGGATAAATCAGAAACTAGGAGAGAGAACATTCTGCAAATGAAGAGACTGCAAAAAATACATTTCCGTACATGTATGCATAAACAGGGTTGGGTAGGCTACTTTCTGAATGTAATCCTTTATTTCAATTTCTTTTAAGTATTTAGTAATTTGTATTTTACCGGTCTGAACTATTTCATCCAATGTATTTGGTAACAATATACTTTCTGGGCATGTAATTGTTTTCCAAAAATAAATAAAATACTTTCTATACCATTTTTTTAAAATAGCGGTCCACAATGCTGTGTCCCCCTTTCACCCTACATTGGTATCAGAAGTCTGCTAGAACAATGGTGTGACAAGAGTGTCTGATAAATTACCAAAATGTAAATGTAAAATGAACACTTGCAAAATATTTATATTTGGTCATTTAGCAGACACTCTTATCACAATACCTATGTAAGAATGCTATTCATTGACTACAGCTCAGCATTCAACACTATAGTACCCTCCAAGCTCATCATAAAGCTGGAGGCCCTGGGTCTCAACCCCGCCCTGTGCAATTGGGTCCTGGACTTTCTGACCAGCCACCCCAGGTGGTTAAGGTAGGAAACAACATCTCCACTTCGCTGACCCTCAACACTGGGGTCCCACAATGGTGTGTGCTCAGCCCCCTCTAGTACTCCCTGTTCACCCAACGACTGTGTAGGCCATGCACGCCTCCAACTCAATCATCAAGTTTGCAGACGACACAACAGTAGTGGCTTGATTACCAACAACAACAAGACAGTCTACAGGTAGGAGGTGAGGGCACTCGGGAGTGTGGTGTCAGGAAAACAACCTCTCATTCAACGTCAACAAAACAAAGGAGATGATCATGGTCTTCAGGAAACAGCAGAGGGAGCACCCTATCTACATGGAAGGGACAGCAGCGGAGAAGGTGTAAAGTTAAGTTCCTTGGCGTACATATCACAGACAAACTGAAATGGTCCACCCACACAGACAGTAGGAGGCTGAAGTAACTTGGCTTGTCACCCAAAACTCTGACAAACATTTACAGATAAACAATCGAGCGCATCCTGTCGGGCTTGTATCACAGCCTGGTACAGCAACTGCACCACCTTCAACCACAAGGCTCTCCAGAGGGTGGTGCGGTCTGCACAACGCATCACCGGGGGCAAACTACCTGCCTTCCGTGACACCTACAGCACCCAATGTCAAAGGAAGGCCAAAAAGATCAAGGACAACAACCACCCGAGTCACTGCCTGTTCACACCACTAACATCCAGAAGGCGAGGTCTGTACAGGTGCATCAAAGCTGGGACCAAATGACTGAAAAACAGCTTCTATCTCAAGGTCTGCTAAACAGCAATCACTAACTCAAGAGTGGCTGCTGCCTACACTGAGACCCAATCACTGGCCAATTTAATAAATAGATCACTAGTCACTTTAAACAATGCCACTTTAATAATGTTTACATATCTTACATTACTCTTATCATATGTGTCACGCCTTGGTCTTAGTATTTTGTGTTTTTTAAATTTGTTTGGTCAGGCCAGGGTGTGACATGGGTTATTGTGGTGTGTTTTTGTCTTAGGGGTTTGTGGGGTGTCTACGTAGTCTATGGCTGCCTGAGGCGGTTCTCAATCAGAGTCAGGTGATTATCGTTGTCTCTGATTGGGAACCATATTTAGGCAGCCATATTCTGTGAGTGTTTGGGTGGGTGATTGTTCCTGTCTTTGTGTTTGCACCAGATAGGGCAGTTTCGGTTTTTCACTTTTCATTTATTTTGTAGTTTCCGCTTGTATTGTTTTTCCTTCATTAAAAATTGTATCATGAATCATCACGCTGCATTTTGGTCCGATCCTTGTTCTAACTCTTCGTCAGAGGAGGAGATAGAAGAGAGCCGTTACAATATGTACTGTATTTTATACCATCTATTGCACCTTGCCTATGCCACTTGGCCATCGCTCATCCATAATCCATAATTTATATGTACATTCGTGGCCAAAAGTTTTGAGAATGACACAAATATTAATTTCCACAATGTTTGCTGATTCAGTGTCTTTAAATATTTTTGTCAGATGTTACAAGCATTTCATAAGGCTTTTATTGGCAATTACAGGATTGAGGATTGACCACAAGTTCTCAATGGGATTAAGGTCTGGGGAGTTTACTGGCCATGGACCCACAATATCAGTGTTTTGTTCCCTGAGCCACACAGTTATCACTTTTGCCTTATGCCAAGGTGCCCCATCATGCTGGAAAAGGCATTGTTCGTCACCAAACTGTTCCTGTTGCTCTTGGAGGATGTGTTGGTACCATTCTTTATTCATGGCTGTGTTCTTATGCAAAATTGTGAGTGAGCCCACTCCCTTGGCTGAGAAGCAACCTCACACATGAATGGTCTCAGGATGCTTTACTGTTGGTGTGACACAGGACTGATGGTGGCGCTCACCTTGTCTTGTTCAGACAAGCTTTTTTCTGGATGCCCCAAACTATCGGATAGGGGATTCATCAGAGAACATGACTTTACCCCAGTCCTCAGCAGTCCAATCCCTGTACCTTTTGCAGAATATCAGTCTGTCCCTGATGCTTTTCCTGGAGAGAAGTGGCTTCTTTGCTGCCCTTCTTGACACCAGGCCATCCTCCAAAAGTCTTTGCCTCACTGTGCGTGCAGATGCACTCACACCTGCCTGCTGTCATTCCTGAGCAAGCTCTGTACTGGTGGTGCCCCGATCACACAGCTGAATCAACTTTAGGAGATGGTCCTGGTGCTTGCTGGACTTTCTTGGGGGCCCTGAAGCCTTCTTCACAACAATTGAACCGCTCCCCTTGAAGTTCTTGATGATCTGATAAATGGTTGATTTAGGTGCAATCTTACAGGCAGCAAAATCATTGCCTGTGAAGCCCTTTTTGTGCAAAGCAATGATGATGGCATGTGTTTCCTTGCAGGTAACAAAGGTTGACAGAGGAAGAACAATGATTCCAAGCACCATCCTCCTTTTGAAGCTTCCAGTCTGTTAAATCAAACTCAATCAGCATGACCGAGTGATCTCCAGCCTTGTCCTCGTCAACACTCACACTTGTGTTAACGAGAGAATCACTGACATGATGTCAGCTGGTCCTTTTGTGGCAGGGCTGAAATGCAGTGGAAATGTTTTTAGGGGGATTCAGTTCATTTGCATGGCAAAGAGGGACTTTGCAATTAATTGCAATTCATCTGATCACTCTTCATACCATTCTGGAGTATATGCAAATTGCCATCATACAAACTGAGGCAGCAGACTTTGTGAAAATTAATATTTGTGTCATTCTCAAAAGCTTTGGCCACAACTGTAGAAGCACAAGCATTTCGCTACACTCACATTAACATCTGCTAACCATGTGTATGTGACCAATATAATTTGATTTGATTGTGCCAGCAGACTTCTGATATCCACAGTGATTTACAGTCAATGCATTCAACTAAGGTTGATAAACAACAACAACATCTCACAGTAATGGCAAGTAAAATGCTCAGGTGGAACAAACTTAACTTGAGTCCCATGGTCACACTGGTGCATTTTGGACTTGTAACCCCTTTTAAACATTGCGTGTTTGAGCTCCAGACTACTGCTGCATTAGATTCTTCTATTTATTTTTCATCCGCTGATACTATCCATTAGTGTGTGTAATTAACAGGGGCTGTGCTAGAGTGGTGATTATGAGACAAGGGCGGATCCCAGAAGTGGTTCATCTCACAAAAACATCTGTAAAGTCAGAACGGTTTGAGCTACAAACTATTATGATCTATCTATACAGACCACAGGAGAATGGTGGCACCTTCATTGGGGAGGACAGGCTTGTGGTAATGGCTGGAGTGGAATGGGTGGAATGGTATCAAATACATCAAGCACATGGTTTATATGTGCTTGATGCCGTTCCATTAGCTCCGATCCAGTCCTTATTATGAGCTGTCCTCCCGCTCAGCAGCCTCCACTGGCTGAGACTCTCACTAACACGTTTTGCTCTATGACGCTCACAAGCCATTGTTTTGTGTTCTACCTGTAGCCATGGTTGTCCTGAAAAGAAAATGGTAAAACACTTCAATGTGAGGATAAATATGAGGGCAGTGCAAGCAGGTTAATGAAAGCAGCGAAATTCAGCTTTTTCACTGTGGGAGTCCTAGGACCAATGGAGTTAAACGTGCCTTTTTTCAAGTCTGAACGAAATGTATGTAATGTATGTTTTCAAAAATGTCCTTTCTAAATGTAATCATCTACATTTTTGACAAACACTGTTATCCAGAGTGATGTACAATAGTCAGTACATAGATTTTTATATTTTTCATACTGGGCCCCCATGGGAATTGAACCAACAACCCTTGTAAACACAAGTGCCATGCTCTACCAACTGAGCCACACAGGACCATATAGGTTTTCCAAAGTATCTGTAATCTGATTACAATTATAGTTTCTTTTTTCTGTAATCAGATTACATGTAACTGTTAAAAGTTACTGCCTGGGCCTCCTGGGTGACGCAGTGGTCTCGGGCACTGCATCGCAGTGCTAGGTGTGCCACCAGAGACTCTGGGTTCACGCCCGGGCTCTGTTGCAGCCAGCCGCAACCGGGAGACCCATGGGGCGGCGCACAATTTTTCCAGCGTCGTCCAGGTTAGGGGAGGGTTTGGCCGGCAGGGATGTTCTTGTCCCATCACGCACTAGTGACTCCTGTGGCGGACCAGGTGCAGTGCATGCTGACACGGTCGCCAGGTTTATGGTGTTTTTCTCCGACACATTGGTGCGGCTGACTTCCGGGTTAAGTGGGCATTATGACAAGAAGCAGTGCGGTTTGGTTTCGGAGTACGCACGGCTCTCGAACTTCACCTCCCCTGAGTCTGTATGGGAGTTGCAGCGATGGGACAAGACTGTAACTACCAATTGGATACCATGAAATTGGGGTGAGAGGTTAAAAAAACCAAACTAAATGTGAATTAATACATATGGATGAATGAATAAGGTATATACAAACATGCCACAAAATTAGATGGTTGTTATACAATTTGTAACCTTCTGTATTATGATTTAAATAAATGTATCACTGACTACATACGAACAGTATGCAAACCCAGTTTACCCCATGTGTGAAAATGTGATCTGTTCCTTGTGAACGGGTAATAAATACAATTTTGGCAAATGAAAGGATAGATAACATTGAGAGATTTTGTCAGGATGCTGGTGGCTCCACTCCTTCTGATCCTCAGAATTTGTATGTTTATCTTAACAAATATTTCCAACATCCCCAGCACCACATCTTGTTGTTGAACAGATTTCAGCAGTGGGAAATTTCTGGATGCTGTTAATCTGATAGGGTATAATACACAATAGCAGATTCCACTTTCTCTGGGAATCCTATATATTTTATACAGAATCCCTCCTCTCCTCCCTCTTGCTACAGGAAATGATAAAGAAGACCATCACAACTTACCTTGTTTATCCATTCTCACCTCCTCAAATACTGAAATCAGATATAAAGGGATATTAACGTCCAACCCAGAAATCAATTAAGTATACTGTATAATGTCATTGGTCAGACAGTGCTTTATTGGCTATGTTAGACTCTAGCTTGAGTGTAACGCTGTGAGTTGTGTAGATTTTCCGGTCGCATGCAAACTGAGAACGTGACGCAGAGAGGGGAAAGGATAGAGTCCAGCATCCCGACAAACAGACCAAAAGTGACTAAGAGTCGAAGAGTCTAATTAAAAAGGGACAAATTCCTTTCAAAACACACAAAGATGAGTGAGATATGGCTGTCTATACTGATTTATCTATTCAGATACTGCAGAAACCAAAGGGAGATTATTATTGCCAAGGAGCATGCATAGTATGCCCAGTATGCATACTAGCATGTTTTAGGTTGGCTAGAGACAAGAACTAGGCCCCCATGGCCAAGGTTCCCTCCATAAAACAGTTCCATATTATTTGACTAATCATCATGCATACAGACAGTGGGTGAGTTTGTTAGCGTCGGAAGAGGGTGATAGACCAGACCCACGCAAGAATTAGTGAGTTACCATTTAGAGAGGAAGGAAGGGGATAGGGCAGGGAATTGTAGGCCATACCACCACACTGTACTTACAGGTCGACACGTTAATAGTCCTGGTGTCCTGGCCAAGCTCATTGTACACAGTGCAGACAACGGTCAGGTTGACTGTAGGCACAATGGTCAGCTTGTGTGTGATCTTTCCATTGACATAGGGACTCTCATCAGCCTGAAAATCAAATAGACGCAGTTAGTTAGTGTACAATGGCTTATCTTGTATCTTGTGTATCTGATAGAGATTTAATGATGGCAGAACATAGCTGCTTCTTCTTCAGTAATAGCACAAAGATGCATATCATATAAATCTATTGTGAGGGATATATGGAATCTTATATTATTCCATGGCATAATGAACATTGCTAGAATCAAATAAAATATGTGCATTTGATGTACTATCACTAGGAGTTGGTGTTGTATTTTTGTAAGGCTCAACCTACTCCTGATAAGGAGGCATAGAGGGCATAGAGGGAGGTGACTAGAGAAACCCCCAGACACACAGGCAAACAGTGTGCGTCTGCTATGAAAAGAGCCTGCACTAAGCTTACATTTGATCTCTTATCCTATTTACTGTTTTAAAGAACTCTTTATCACACAATAAGAGACGAAAGACTAAACTTTGAATGCACTGGTGTGTTTGTCCCCAGATGCGCAGCAATGTGGGCTGTGACTAAATTACTGTGTGTGAGTGACTCAGCCTTAGAATAGTCATTGAAAGAGGTCAGTGCCGCCTTGGATTGGATTAGTCATGCAGACCCAATGTGTGTGTGCGTGGTCATGGACCCACACCCATACAAAAAATAAACACACACACACACACACACACACACACACACACACACACACACACACACACACACACACACACACACACACACACACACACACACACACACACACACACACACACACACACACACACACACACACACACACACACACACACAGACAGGTGCACATCATCTCACACTGGCTCATTGTGTAGCTGTGCTATCAGTGCACACACAGGTACGGCAAGAACAAAAAGCCTTTGTCTTCATGACAGGCTAATGCATAATAAACGTGGTGTGCATCTGAGAGAAGGAAACCTATATACAAAAACACTGAGCCCATCCATTTGGAAAGTGTCAGTCAGAAAAGTTTCAAGAAGACAAGTTACTTAGGAAGTCACAAATAGTAACATAGTGAAACATATTATGGGGGAAGTTTCTGTTTGTCTGAAATGGAGTGTGGAGAGTAAAAACCCACAAGCACTGATTCACTACAAAGACATCCAAAGGTTCATTGACTGTAAACCACCCAGATTTAGAGTTCCCTGGCTTCCTGACAGATTCCAATAAAAGGAAGCTTAAATGGACTCTTTTTATAAGGTCAGGAGCTGCTTTCATATTGGCAGTAACACATCCGGAAAGATGGCAAGGATTTGTGTGTTCCGTTCCGTTCATGTGGTGAAACGCCACACATAAATGGGTGCATGGCACAAAGTGTTGCTTTGAGAGAATTCCAGATAGACTAATGATTTTGTGAGTCTTTGCTGCAATTCCAAGATAGATAAGGGTGTTGTGCGTTTTACAGTAACTGATGGATAAATACAGTATGTGTGGTATGTATAATGAATGTCTCAATGGGTGTGAAGTCTAATGGCGTCTCCTGTGTGTCAGTGGACTGTCCTGGCGCCTTAGTGAAGATGTTTGTGTTTGTTCATACCGAGGTACCGTTGACGCTCCAGGCCACAGTGGGTTTGGGGGAGCCCTCAGCCTCGCAGGTAAGTACCTTATGCTGTCCGTCCTCGCCGCGCCGCTTGGCCACCCGCCGAATGACTGGAACACCTGCAAGAAGACGCACATCCTCCTCAGCTACACCAGAACAAACAAGAAAATGATCACACCATGCCATGCCACAACACCAGATACTGTATGGACAATACAAAAAAATATGGAGAAAGCCTCTTCCTCAAGTGAGACTGCCATCCACTGGGAAATCGGGATCTTTGAATAAAAATCTCTATCATTAGGAACAAGTACAAAAATCGATTTTTGAGAAACAGTGTTGAATGTGCCCAGTAACAACAGCAAAGCCATATCTGAGTAACTGTCACAAAATCTTTACCTTCAACGACCAACTCAAAAGAGGCTTTCTTGATGAGAGGACCCATGGTGACCACAACCTCATACTTTCCAGAATCAGAGTAGGTCAACTTGTCAAATGTGGGACGACTGTCCAACTTGCCATTGTCCTGAAATGAATGAACAAAACTGACAATTACCAGACAGAGCAACAAGGTTTAAGTGCCTTGCTCAAGGGAGCATCAACATTTTTCACGCAGTTGGGTCAGGGATTTGAGCCATCAACCTGTAGGTTATCAGCCCATAGGTTATCAGCCCAACACTCTTAACCACTAGGCTACCTTCACCTACATTTATTTTTTAAACACGTGAAGTCATCTTATCGCTTTGAGAAGGTTTTATCACCCATTTCCAACCAAAAACATAAATCTTGGCCTTATAATAACTTTGGTACTGTTTAGTCTTACCTTAGTCCAAGACACCTTAAGTTCTCCAGATGCATGGGTCTGCAGGTTCAGAGCCAAGCCTTCACCAAAGCTCTTCATAACCTTCCCTGAGGGGCTCAAACTCATATCCAAGTCTGAAAGGGAGAAAGGGAGGAGGACACACTGTAAACTGGCAGTTTAACAGTCTGGAGGAGAAGGGGCAACATCAGTCCTGTTGAAAACCATATCAGCTCCCTACAGAAGCCCCAGCACCTCCTCATTGATCCAGCTTATTTAACACATTAAAGGACCTGAGCTCTCCAAGCATTTTCACCTCACAGCGTGAGAGGAGATGCTTGGCTTCTATTCTCTATAACAAACCGTATGTCCTTTCCTGCTGAGGGATGAGGTTGCAAACGGAAATATACTCTGACAATGTTCCCCTTTGAGAAAACGAACCCTAATGAGGTTATACAGCCGGACATAAAATTAATTATGAATTAGATGATGAGTATTGCAATCTATAGCAGGAGGAAGTGGGCTATCATTATGGCTGGTATTTCCCATGAATTCATTGCTGGCCTAGCATCGTTAAAGAAATTGCTGGCAGTATCTCAGTTGAAGATAATACCTAACTTAATTGAAGAACGCATAATCAATAACTTAAACCATTGATCAAGATATCTGTAGATAAAGAGTGACTTACAATTGATGGTAATGTTCTTGGAGTCTTCCATCTTGGCATTGTCAATGATAGAACACTTGTATTCCCCTGTGCTGTCACGTGTGACATCAGTCACAGTGTAGGAGTCAGAGTTCTCCACCTTCACCACCTTTCCCTTTAGGAACATAAGAATACATTTTGAAACTCTCAGATGGGCTTGAGTCTATGTAGCGCTTTAAAGACAGGGTGGATGGTGTAGGATGTGTAGAGTTTGACAAGGTGTAGGGTTCGACTGGGTTAAAGAGGACAATAGCAGTAGAAGGCAAGTAATTAATGGGATCAGAGTAGGAACTAAGGGCATACAGTATGCCAGGTGGGGTTTCTGGTTGTGTGGGAGGGTAATGGAGTCATATCACTGAGAGCTTGCCAGAATGTGGAAGTTGAAGCTGGTGGGAGGTGGGTTCCCGTCGGCCTTGCACTTCAGAGTCACGTTGGCTCCTTCCATTAGGGGCCCTTTCGAAATGACATGCAGACTGATCCTCTCTGTGGGGTCTGTTGGAAGAGGACAGAGAGACAGAACAAGAGAGAGAGAGAGAGAGAGAAAAGGGGTCAGAGAGGAGGAGGACACAGTCAGGCTGAGACCCGGCACACAGTTTTATTTTTTTATTTCACCTTTATTTAACCAGGTAGGCTAGTTGAGAGAACAACTGAAACCTGGCCAAGATAAAGCAAAGCAGTGCGACACAAACAACAACACAGAGTTACACATGGAATAAACAAACATACAGTCAATAATACAATAAAAAAAGTATATATACAGTGTATGCAAATGAGGTAGGATAAGGGAGGTAAGGCAATAAATAGGCCATAGTGGTGAAATAATTACAATATAGCAATTAAACACTGGAGTGATAGATGTGCAGAAGATGAGTGTGCAAGTAGAGATACTGTGGTGCAAAGGAGCAAAATAAATAAAATAAATAACAGTATGGGGATGAGGTAGTTGGATGGGCTATTTACAGATGAGCTATGTACAGGTGCAGAAATCTGTGAGCTGCTCTGACAGTGGGTGCTTAAAGCTAGTGAGGGAGATATGAGTCTCCAGCTTCAGTGATTTTTGCAATTTGTTCCAGTCATTGGCAGCAGAGAATTCGAAGGAAAGGCGGCAAAATGAGGTGTTGGCTTTGGGGGTGACCAGTGAAATATACCTGCTGGAGTGCGTGCTACGGGTGGGTGCTGTTATGGTGACCAGTGAGCTGAGATAAGGCAGAGATTTACCTAGCAAAGACTTATAGATGACCTGGAGCCAGTGGGTTTGGCAATGAATATGAAGCGAGGGCCAGCCAAGCCAACGAGAGCATACAGGTCACAGTAGTGGGTAGTATATGGGGCTTTGGTGACAAAACGGATGGCACTGTGATATACTGCATCCAATTTGCTGAGCAGAGTGTTGGAGGCTATTTTGTAAATTACATCGCCCGAAGTCAAGGATCGGTAGGATAGTCAGTTTTACGAGGGTATGTTTGGCAACATGAGTGAAGGATGCTTTGTTGCGAAATAGGAAGCTGATTATAGATTTAATTTAATTTTGGATTGGATTGGAGATGCTTAATGTGAGTCTGGAAGGAGAGTTTACAGTCTAACCAGACACCTAGGTATTTGTAGTTGTCCACATATTCTAAGTCAGAACCGTCCAGAGTAGTGATGTTGGACGGGCGGGCGGTCGTGGGCAGCGATCGGGTGAAGAGCATACATTTAGATTTCCTTGCATTTAAGAGCAGTTGGAGGCCACAGAAGGAGAGTTGTATTGCATTGAAGCTTGCCTGGAGGTTGGTTAAAACAGTGTCCAAAGAAGGGCCAGAAGTATACAGAATGGTGTTGTCTGCGTAGAGGTGAATCAGAGAATCACCAGCAGCAAGTGCGACATCATTGATGTAGACAGAGAAGAGTCGGCCCGAGGATTGAACCCTAGAGACTGCCAGAGGTCCGGACAACAGGCCCTCCAATTTGACACACTGAACTCAGTCTGAGAAGTAGTTGGTGAAGCAGAAGAGGCAGTCATTTGAGAAACCAAGGCTGTTGAGTCTGCCGATAAGAATGTGGTGATTGACAGTGACCCTGGACAGACAGGGCTTCTGAGACCATCACAGGGAGCAGACTAGCCAAGCTAGTGAAGTCCTCAGAGCTGTACATTCCATTTCTGAGTGTGTTCTGTGGCGATGGCTGCTTTTGAATGCAGCGGTGGAGCTGTTCGAATGGCAGTCACACCCCAAGGCTCTAGACAAAAAGCTCCTTTCAAACGCCAATGGTACTGCTCCAGACGAGCCAAATTGCCCACATTTCTTTAAAAACAGGATTCATCTGAGCCCTGTCCTATTTAAAGAGCCATCTAGAGCAAATAACATTGACTATGCTATTCATTGAACGCTATGCTCCAAAACACTCCCACAACAGACTCATGCTCACCTCATTTTTAAATTAGTGCCATTATGGTGTCATTGTTGTTGTCTGTCTGGGCTGCAAGAAAAAAGCCATAGAGGCACAAACTTTCCAACTATAACTTGAAAATAAAATAGCCATAAATCTGTTTGTCGATACACTAACTGCTGACTGCTGAGGCTGATAGCAGATCAATAGCCTTCCTAGAACAACCAGCGGTTAGGGAAGTTGTGTCGGATAGTTGAGGCAGTTACGGTAGTTGGGGTAGCTTGGGTAGTTTAGGTAGTAAGGGTAGTTGAAGGAGTTTGAGGTTGGTTTGGTCAGTTTAGGTCTTTGGGGCAGTTGGGCTAGTTTGGGTAGTTGGAGTAGTTTGGTGGCTCTCTGGTTACTTACAGGTGACAGTGAAGGAGACTGGAGAGGACAAGGTATTCAAAGCCCCGCAGGTGAACAGAGCTGCTGTGTCTCCCTTCTCAGCTGTGTACTGCAGAATGGAGGAGGTGGTGGTGAGGCCAGTGACTTCGTCCACCTTTACTTTGGAACTGATTATAATGCCTATAAATCACAACAATAATGATTAGAAATGGTATGGTCACAGAGTAGCCTACAGACACAGAGATAAATAATAATATGATCACCAAGTCACTGACATTTTAGATCCTGTAGAAACAGACACATTTATGAGTATTGAAGAAAATATGTAGTTCTAGAGGTGATATTTCACTGCTCGGTTCTTGTGGAATCTCACACCTAACAAGTGAAATGTGTGAATGTGCAATCTTCATTATTTACCACATCCATCAAAATTTCAATAACGTACCTTTCCCATCAGCCACCAGAGGTTTCTTGTTCTTGAACCATGTGATGCTGGCAGCTGGGTTGGCATCAGAGGTGCTGCATTGCCCTAGCTGTGCAGATGATAAAACAAAGTGAAGAAAAAACTGCAAAATCCTATTTTAGAACAATCCACAAGGGCACACAAAAGGTTGGAAAATCCTTATGTTATGAAAGTAGCCCAGTAAAATTCCAATATTGTTGTTGCTAAATTGATCAAATATCTGTGCAAACTAGCTCTCATCTGTGTTGGCTTTACTGCATTTGTGAACTCCCCTCATGTAGCATGAAATGCCCAAAGCATTTTAAACCCCCTCTTAGATCCCATGGTTGTTTTAATTGGAGGAGGGATATTCTGCTGTTTACTAATTCATCAGGATCACTTTAAATCTCTCATCATTCCAGCAGCACCATCCTTCCTTAGTTTGCCTCAAGATACTTCATCCGCAATGAAGGATTTCCCTTGATTTCCTGCTTAACATAATGTAGGCATAAGCAAAGCACATGATGAACCTACCTGGGTTGGTTTGCCAATCTCCAGCTCCGTGGCTAGGGCTGTGATCTCCACTCCGGTTGGAGCCTCTGTAGAACACAGTTCATAACATTAACTAGCTGTAGGCATCTCAGAGAGCACTCACTATCACCAGGGCTAACCATAATAATATCACACAGCAGAGCACAGCATTGAATTGTACCTCAAAGACCCATTCCATAGCATGCATTAGTATGGCTGCACTATTGCCCTTATGTACCCACTGTGGATAAGGAGTTTGACTGGGTATTCTGAGATGTCAGCCCCAGCCACCACCATGCAAGTAAAAGTCTTCTCGTCCTTCAGTGTTGCTGCAGCAATCAGCAGGCTGGAGTTTTCGGCCATGCTGACACGGTCCTTGTACTTGTCAGTGGCTATGACAGAGGCGTCCTGGTCTTTAAGCTGGGTCAGCAGGTCTCCATCGTCCTGTAAATATAAAACAGTTTGGGTTTTAAAAACTTAGTTAATGGAGCTGCACTACTTTAAGACTGTCTTGGTATAAAAACCATTGAACAAAACATGCACCCACTAATGGTGCAGGAGCTCAATAGACTTAGTTTGTGACTTATTAATAGCTATTTTAGAATATCAACCATTGCTGCTGTCGAAGCTTGAAGGTGTAAAGAGAACATGTACACATATAGTATACAAAATATGAAATCTCCTTGTGGTCTTCACAGTAGAAATACACTTAAAGGTGTATACGTGTGTCCAGACAGGGTGGGGTTCAGATATGTGATTGTCTCAGTCTCTATCAGTCTCTCCAACATTAGCCCAGTGGACTTTAGGCAGGAACACCTGCTCTTTCCATGACATAGACTGACTAGGTGAATTCAGGTGAAAACTATAATCCCTTATTGATGTCACTTGTTAAATCCACTTCAACAAGTGTCGTTAAAAGGGGGGAAATAGGTTAAAGAATGATTTTTAAGCCTTGATACAAGTGAGACATTGATTGTGTGTGTGCCATTCAGAGGGTGATTTTGATTATATTTTATTAGGATCTTTTAGTCTTCATTTTGACTAATCTTCCAAGAGTCCTTAAAAGGGACATTAAAAAAACATTAAAATACAGTTTATAATACAAACACATTTTCATATATAACACACTGTTACAAACAACAGACATAAAACACTGACATATTGACCAGATAAATACTCTAACTGTCTGAAAAGATAGATTTGTTCCTTCATCTACCATAGCCCTGCACAACTTTTCAATTTATTATATTTAAATGGTTCTAAAGTATTGTTTGAATTTATATATTAAAAGGTTTCTTGTTTGCCTAGATAAATTATTTCTTTTCTTTATTGCTCTGAATCTAAATGTTATTTAGCCTTTTTCTCTTTTCTGTCTGGATAACACATAGACAGACGGTGGACAATCTATTCTTAGTATTGACTGAATGTCTGTCTCTTACCAACTGAATACATTTGTGAATGGAGTTTGGCCGTTTTAAATGGTGTACATTGTGAAATAAAATAAGCATGTTTTTTATTGACTGATGACCACCCAAGAGCATTGTGCATGACTACAACAGAAGAATCATATCTCCACCAATTCTTGCTGCTTTGTTCTGTCCAATCTGCAGCCTCCTAATCTCACCTGCTGATTAGGAGATGATCGTGGACTTCAGAAAACAGCAGAGGGTGCACACCCCTATCTACATCGACGGGACCGCAGTGGAAAAGGTGGAACGCTTCAAGTCCCTTGGCGTACACATCACTGACAAACTGAAATGGAACCCCCACACAGACAGTGTGGTGAAGACGGCGAAACAGAGCCTCTTCAACCTCAGGAGGCTAAAGAAATTTGGCTTGTCAACTAAAACCCTCACAAACTTTTGCAGATGCACAATTGAAAGCATCCTGTCGGGCTGTATCACCACCTGGTATGGCAACTGCACCACCCGCAACCACAAGGCTCTCCAGAGGGTGGTGCGGTCTGCCCAATACATTACCAGGGGAAAACTACCTTCCCTCAAATCAAATCAAATTGTATTTGTCACATACACATGGTTAGCAGATGTTAATGTGAGTGTAGCGAAATGCTTGTGCTTCTAGTTCCGACAATGCAGTAATAACGAACGAGGAATCTAACCTAACAATTTCACAACAACTACCTTATACACACAAGTGTAAAGGGATGAACTATATGTACATAAAGACATATGAATGAGTGATGGTACAGAACGGCATAGGCAAGATGCAGTAGATGGTATCGAGTACAGTATATACATATGAGATGAGTAATGTAGGGTATGTAAACATATAAAAGTGGCATTGTTTAAAGTGGCTAGTGATACATGTATTACATAAAGATGGCAAGATACAGTAGATGGTATAGAGTGCAGTATATACATATGAGACGAGTAATGTAGGGTATGTAAACATTGCATTAAGTGGCATTGTTTAAAGTGGCTAGTGATACATTTTATACATCCATTTTTCCAATATTAAAGTGGTTGGAGTTGAGTCAGTATGTTGGCAGCAGCCATTCAATGTTAGTGATGGCTGTTTAACAGTCTGATGGCCTTGAGATAGAAGCTGTTTTTCAGTCTCTCGGTCCCTGCTTTGATGCACCTGTACTGACCTCGCCTTCTGGATGATAGCGGGGTGAACAGGCAATGGCTTGGGTGGTTGTTGTCCGCGTTGATCTTTATGGCCTTCATGTGACATCGGGTGGTCTAGGTGTCCTGGAGGGCAGGTAGTTTGCCCCCGGTGATGCGTTGTGCAGTCCTCACTACCCTCTGGACAGCCTTACGGTTGTGGGCGGAGCAGTTGCCGTACCAGGCGGTGATACAGCCCGACAGGATGCTCTCCATTGTGCATCTGTAAAAGTTTTGTTGACAAGCCGAGTTTCTTCAGCACGCTGTCTGTGTGGGTGGACCAATTCAGTTTGTCCATGATGTGTACGCCGAGGAACTTAAAACTTACTACTCTCTCCACTACTGTCCCATCGATGTGGATAGGGCGGGTGCTCCCTCTGCTGTTTCCTGAACTCAACGATCATCTCCTTTGTTTTGTTGACGTTGAGGGTGAGGTTATTTTCCTGACCCCACACTCCGAGGGCCCTCACCTCCTCCCTGTAGGCCGTCTCATCGTTGTTGGTAATCAAGCCTACCACTGTAGTGTCGTCTGCAAACTTGATGATTGAGTTGGAGGTGTGCATGGCCACGCAGTCGTGGGTGAACATGGAGTACAGGAGAGGGTTCAGAACGCACCCTTGTGGGGCCCCAGTGTTGAGGATCAGCGGGGTGGAGATGTTGTTACCTATCCTCACCACCTGGGGTGCTGTCCGTCAGGAAGTCCAGGATCCAGATGCACAGGGCGGGGTCTCGACATCGATGACGAGTTTGGAGGGTACTATGGTGTTAAATGCTGAGCTGTAGTCGATGAACAGCATTCTCACATAGGTATTCCACTTGTCAGATGGGTTAGGGCAGTGTGCAGTGTGGTTGCGATTGCGTCGTCTGTGGACCTATTGTGGCGGTAAGCAAATTGGAGTGGGTCTAGGGTGTCAAGTAGGGTGGAGGTGATATGGCCCTTGACTAGTCTCTCAAAGCACTTCATGGTGACGGAAGTGAGTGCTACAGGGCGGTAGTCATTTAGCTCAGTTACCTTAGCTTTCTTGGGAACAGGAACAATGGTGGCCCTCTTGAAGCATGTGGGAACAACAGACTGGGATAAGGTTTGATTGAATATGTCCGTAAACACACTAGCCAGCTGGTCTGCGCATGCTCTGAGGGCGCGGCTAGGGATGCCGTCTGGGCCTGCAGCCTTGCGAGGGTTAACACATTTAAATGTTTTACTCACGTTGGCTACAGTGAAGGAGAGCCCGCAAGTTTTGGTAGCGGGCTGTTTCAGTGGCACTGTATTGTCCTCAAAGCGAGCAAAGAAGTTGTTTAGTCTGTCTGGGAGCAAGACATCCTGGTCCGCGATGGTGCTGGTTTTCTTTTTGTAATCCGTGATTGACTGTAGACCCTGCCACATACCTCTTGTGTCTGAGCCGTTGAATTGCGACTCTACTTTGTCTCTAAACTGACGCTTAGCTTGTTTGATTGCCTTGCGGAGGGAATAACTACACTATTTGTATTCGGTCATGTTTCCGGTCACCTTGCCCTGGTTAAAAGCAGTGAATAGCGCGAATGCTGCCACCACGGTTTCTGATTTGGGAATTTTTAATAGTTGCTGTGGGTACGACATCGCTGAAGCACTTGCTAATAAACTCGCTCACAGAATCAGCGTATTCATCAATGTTGTTGTTTGACACAATGCGGAACATATTCCAATCCACGTGATCAAAGCAATCTTGAAGCGTGGAATCAGATTGGTCGGACCAGCGTTGAACAGACATGAGCGCGGGAGCTTCCTGTTTTAGTCTCTGTCTATAGGCTGGGAGCAACAAAATGGAGTCGTGGTCAGCTTTTCCGAAAGGAGGGCGGGGGAGGGCCTTACATGCGTCACGGAAGTTAGAATAACAATGATCCAGGGTTTTATCAGCCCTGGTAGCACAATCGATATGCTGATAGAATTTAGGGAGTCTTGTTTTCAGATTAGCCTTGTTAAAATCCCCAGCTTCAATGAATGCAGCCTCAGGATATGTGGTTTCCTACAGCACCCGATGTTACGGGAAGGCCAAAAAGATCATCAAGGACATCAACCACCCAAGCCACTGCTTGTTCACCACGCTATCATCCAGAAGGCGAGGTCAGTACAGTTGCATCAAAGATGGGACCAAGAGACTGAAAAACAGCTTCTATCTCAAGGCTATCAGACTGTTAAACAGCCATCACCACACATTAGAGGCTGCTGCCTATAGGCATAGACTAGAAATCACTGGCCACTTTAAGGAATGGAACACTAATCACTTTAATAGTGTTTACAAATCTGGCAAGCGTTCATAGCGACGTCGCTTTTTGATCCTTCGATGTCGGCTCTTCCTTTCATTGTGAAGCAGAAATCACAGAGCGTTGGGATTGATCACCCACTAATAGGGCACGTGAGCTGGGTTTAGACCGCCGTGAGACAGGTTAGTTTTACCCTACTGATGTGTTGTTGCAATTGTTACTGATGATGTGTTGTTGCAATCATGCATCAATTGCTACATCTCATATGAATATAATGTTTTCTATACTATTCTACGGTATCTCATTCACTTAATAATGTTTTTCATATCTTGCATTACTCATGTCATATATATATATTGTATTCTATACTATTCTACTGTATCTTAGTCCGTTCCGCTCTGACATCACTGGTCCATATGTATATATTCTTAATTCATTCCTACTTAGATTTGTGTGTATTGGGTATATGTTGTGTAATTTGTTAGATATTACTGCACTGTTGGAGATAGAAGCACAAGCATTTTGTTACATTCGCAATAACATCTGCTAATCACATGTATGTGACCAATAACATTTGATTTGATGATGCATTTCCCCAGACCACAGAACAGTAGTTCACTCCCAATTAATGTTTGGGTTGTTAGCTTCAGAATCTTTCCCGGTAAATATTTAGCTATCCTTCTGATCATGCATGGAGTTTTTAAATGTTTTAAATGTTTAAAATTTGTATTTTACATATATTAGTTATATGAGACGACCATAATAATAATAATAAGCTTCACACCAAGTAGTTTGGTTTCTGCCACTTCCTCAATTTGTACTCCCCCAAGCTTAATTGCATTCCCATGCTGTGTTGACATTTTCCTGGTGGAACAGACCAACATAACTTTGGTTTTCTTGGCATTCAAAACAAGTTTGTTTCCCGGAAAACCCACTCCCTGATATTTCCAAGATCTACTTGTAGCTTGCTGTAGCGATTGTTTGCTGTACCGATTGTCTTGCTGTATAAATTGTAGTATCATCTGCAAATATAGTAGCTTGAGTTTCAGATAAAGCATAAGGAAGGTCGTTGGTATATATTAAGTAAATAAGTGGCCCAAGGCAGCTGCCCTGCGTTATTCCACAGTTTAAAGCATGAGGGGAAGAAAACAACCCACTGATATAATGTAGGTGGACTGTTTTCTGTCAGTTAGATATGACTGTACCCAATTGCCCCCTTAAACCCATAATGCAGTATTTTTGTCCCAGTTATTTAGTGATCCACTAAATCAAATGCTGCACTGAAATCTAAAAATAGTACACCCACAAACCTGCAATTACCCATAGCATTCATGTCAACCAATGCAGTGGTAGTGGAATGTTTTTTTGCGATAAGCATGCTGATCGGCTGTGATCGGATAATTATTTTCCAGATACTCCCATATTTGTCTACACACAATAGTAGACTGATTGGTTGACTATTGGCAGGAGTAATGGGTTCTTTGCCGTCTTTCGGATTGGGCACAGTTTAGCATTCTTCCAAACATTTTCCAGTGATAAATTAAATATGTATTTCAGTTGAGCTGCAATCTGGGGAGCAGTATAGTAAAGTAAAAACTTGTCCATAAGATCATCATCTGTAGATTAACCATAGGTAATGACTATAAAAGGTTTAACACCTCCTCTACTGACACCAATGGTAGAATAAAATAACAGTTTATTTTGCTATTAATATGATCATCAATCCATTGGCTTGTTTGCAAGAATGGGTGTTTACATTATCTCTCAGTAAATGAGTTTTCTTTGTAAAAAAAAATCTGCAAAATGATTGGCAATATCAGCTGGTTCTGTTATTGTTCTCCCGTCAACCTCCACACTAGATGGGCATGATGAAATAGATTTACCAAGTATGCCCATAACTGTATTCCATACCTTTTGAAATAATTTTTACAATCAATAAAAGCATGTTAGTAAAATATATATTTTCTCTTACAATTTAATTTAACTGCATAATTACTTGGTGTTATAGGGAGTTTTTCCTAGCCACCGTGCTTCTACACCTGCATTGCTTGCTGTTTGGGGTTTTAGCCTGGGTTTCTGTACAGCACTTTGATATATCAGCTGATGGAAGAAGGGCTATATAAATCAATTTGAGTTTATTTGTTCTATAATTATGTTCACCAATTTAAAGTTTTTGGGCAAGACAAAAGATTTAAGTGCCTATGAACGGGATATGGTATCAGTTTGAGTGTGTCAAGAACTGCAGCGCTGCTGGGTTTTTCACGCTCAACAGTTTCCTGTATGTATCAAGAATGGTTCACCACCCAAAAGGACATCCAGCCAACTTGACACAACTGTGGGAAGCATTGGAGTCAACATGGGCCAGCATCCCTGTGGAACACTTTCGACACCTTTTAGAGTCCATTCCCCAACAAATTGAGGCTGTTCTAAGGGCAATAGGTGGAGCAACAAAATATTAGGAAGGTGTTCTTAATGTTTTGATAAATTCAGTGTATGAACAACTTACGTATTTCCATTTGGTCATGAACAGGTCCTTTGGTTTGGGGGCTCCATTGTTGCATGGCACCTCAATGGTCTCTCCATACAGGCCGATAACTGTATCCATACCGCTCACTGAGAGAGAGTGGAAAACACATGGTTATTTACTCAGTCAGTGGGAAAATTTGATTCAATATTTAACACAGACCGAGATCTATTGACATTCAAATGTATTCAGGTCTTACTGATTTTTGTGGGGAATTCCAGCTCATCTTCATAAATATATCTAATCTAAAAGGTTGTTAATTGACAGGTGTCTGTCTAACTTATAGCACATTAACGAAATGCACAAGGGTAGCCAACGTTTGAAATTGCTTATTTACAGCCACTTTACTTCACAACCTTTCCCGCCCCCAATATGTTGCTGTGGAGACAAAGTCCAGCATGAGAGAGAGAGAAAAAACAGGGGACTGAGGGGAGGAATAGTTACACAGGCATAGAGAGAAAAAAAAGAGGTCCTCCATGGTTCAACTGATTACAAGGTGTTGCTCAGCTAGCCATAAACAGCACTCACATTTCAGCCTTTCCAGAGTTCAGGTCAGGGTTAGGGGGTGTGTAGGAAAGGAAATGACATAGGAGAGCCATGGAACCAATAAAACCCCTTGAACGGAGGCTAAAGGACGGCAATTAACATACTGTACGTGCAAGATTTACTGGTAAAAAGCCTTAACCCCATACGTAAACAATTAACTAAGTACTCAACTGTCCAGATCAATTTTACATTCAAACCTAAATTGATCACCTCCATTGCAACATCAGGGGACCTGATCTTCTCAACAAAAGCAGCAGCAGCAGGGTATGCTATCTGTATAGACACTCGCTACACTGTTTACACATGCCACTTCAATATAGTGTTGTTTTTTCCCCAATGAAAAACACAGAAATAAAAACATTTTTTTGGCAGAGCTGAAGTTCCTGTCAGCAAGCAGTAAGTAACCAATATAAATGTTTAACCAAAAGTCTAAAATCCAAGTTCTAAATATTACACCCCCACAGTATAATCTCAAACAAAGCAGTTGTGAAGTTATCCTATTTCCATTGGATAAATTCAAATATGTATTTTTGAACAGTCAAATAAAGCCGTGTTCACCCTCTTGGAGAACTTTAAATTAGTTTGTATTAAAAAAATACTATCTGTCCAGACTGCAATGGACCACAATGGGAACGAATCACAGTGTGCTAAATGACAGGATTACAGAGGATAAAGCTCCTGCTGCCTGTTGAGATAAGGTAATTCTCAGCAACAAGAGTAGGTGACCATCAACATGTGTCACGCCCTGACCTTAAGGATCCTTTTTAATTCTCTATGTTTGGTTAGGTCAGGGTGTGACTCAGGTGGGAAAGTCTATGTTTTCTATTTCTTTGTTTTTGGCCGGGTTTCTATTTCTTTGTTTTAGGCCGGGTGTGGTTCCCAATCAGAGGCAGCTGTCTATCGTTGTCTCTGATTGGGGATCACATATAAGTTGTAATTTTCCTTTTGGGTTTTGTGGGATCTTGTTTTCTGTTTAGTGTCTGTGCCTGACAGAACTGTTCGTTTTCACTTTATTATTTTGTTTAAGTGTTTTTTAAATAAAAGGAATCATGAACACTTACCATGCTGCGCTTTGGTCCACTCTTCCTACCACCTACGAGAGCTGTAACAGAAGATCCCAACACCAAACAGAAGATCCCAACACCAAAGGACCAAGCAGCATGGCCAGGAGGAGCAGGGATCCTAGGCCCGGGAGAAAAGGGAGTGGAGGACATCCTGGACCTGGGAAGAGGTAATGGCAGGGTACAAGACCCTGCCATGGAAGCAGCCAGAGGCAGCGAGTGAGGAACGGCGACGATAAGAGGAGTTAAGACAACGACGGAAGCCCAAGAGACAGCTCCCCCCAAAAATTGGGGGTGGGGCACATGGGGTGATTGGCGGAGTCAGGCACTGTGTTATGCGGTGATGCGCATGGGGTCTCCAGCGCGCATTCACAGCCCGGTGCGCTCTGTTCCAGCTCCCCGCAGTTGCCGTGCTAGAGTAGGCATTCAGCCAGGACGGATTGTGCTGGCTCAGCGCTCCTGGTCTCCGGTGCGTCTCTTCGGCCCAGGATGTCCTGCGCCAGCTCCACGCACGGTATCCCCAGGTCGCCAGCACAACCCAGTGCGGCCTGTTCCAGCTCCTCGCACTTGCCGTGCTACAGGGGGTATTCAGCCAGGACGCGTTGTGCCAGCTCTATGCTCCAGACCTCCAGTGCGCCTCCACGGTCCAGTATATCCTGCGCCGGCTCTATGCACTATGCCTCCAGTGCACCTTCATAGCCCAGTGTGTCCTGTGCAGCTCTCCACACTCACCGAGCTAGAGTGGGTATCCAGCCAGGACTCGTTGTGGCAGCTCCACGTAGCAGGCTTCCAGTATGTCTCCTCAGTCCAGTGAGACCTGTTCCGGCTCCACGTACAAAGCCTCCAGTGATGATCCATGGAATGAAGCCACCAGTGATGACCCATGGCCCAGAGCCTGCAGTGATGATCCATGGCATGAAGCCTGCAGTGATGATCCATGGCACGAAGCCTGCAGTGTTGATCCACGGTCCAGAGCCTGCAGCGTCGGTCCCCAGTTAAGAGCCTGCAGCGACGATCTACAGTCTGGAGGTCCCGCCGACCATCCCTGCACCAGAGGCGCCACCGAAGTAGGGGGAGCCTCAAGCGGAGCGGGGTCTGCGTCCAGCACCAGAGTCCCCACCGAGAGTAGATGCCCACCCGGACCCTCCCCTATAGGTTCAGGTTCACGTCCTGACCTTAGAGATCCTTATTATTCTCTATGTTTGGTTAAGTCAGGGTGTGGCTCGGGTGGGAAAGTCTATGTTTTCTATTTCTTTGTTTTTGGCCGTGTGTGGTTCCCAATCAGAGGCAGCCATCTATCATTGTCTCTGATTGGGGATCACATATAAGTTGTCATTTTCCTTTTGGGTTTTGTGGGTGTCACGTGGTATGCGTACATTCTAATTTATTTAAAGAATGAACACTGAACAAACTAACAAAACGAACTGTGAAGCTAATATGAATAGTGCAGACAGGCAACTAAACACAGCACACAGTACAAGAACCCACAAACACCAAAGGCTACCTAAATATGATCCCCAAGCAGAGACAACGATAAACAGCTGCCTCTGATTGGGAACCCTTCACCCTCGTCACACCCTGACCTAACCAAAATATAAAGAAAACAGAGATAGGTCAGGGTGTGACAGTGGGATCTTGTTTTCTGTTTAGTGCCTGACAGAACTGTTCGTGTTCATTTTCGCTTTGTTATTTTGTTTAAGTGTTTTTTTTTTATAAAAGGAATCATGAACACTTACAATATGACACAATGTTAACCATGAACTGAATAATCAGCCATTTAAATTACTAGCCGTAAAACCCCACTATGTTTTTATTACAAATGACATGTCCACTCCATTTAATGTTTAGTTTCAAAAACAGAACATTGGTAGTGGAACGGTGTGTAGAACTACTTAAGAAGTAAGGCATAAGAACCCAGGGATTATCACCTCGGGCCTAAGAACAGCCCTTAGTCAAAAGTTATCACACGATAATCCCCTGGCTCAAGAGCCTTTCATAAAACGGTTTCCAACATATTTATACAAATATTAAATAAATGTTTGTATTAACATTTTTAACAAGTAAAATCTTTTTCGCATTTTGAAGTTGCTACCCAAGTGGGCTGGTCATTAGTTATTTTCTCATGTTTTGAACCAGTCCTTAATTCTAATATTTCTATTCATTCGACATTGCTATGCTAAACAAATCATTGGCATATCCAGTGCCTTCAGGAAAGATGAATTCCCCTTTACTTACTTCACATTTTGTTGTGTTACAGCCTGAATTCAAAATTGATAAAATACTTTTTTTAAAACACTCCATTATGACAATGTGAAACCATTTTTAGCAAATTTACTGAAAATGAAATATAGAAACATCAGATTTTCACAAGTATTCACACCCCTGAATCAATACTTTGTGGAAGTACCTTTGATGGAGATTACAACTGTGAGTGTTTCTAGGTAAGTCTTTAAGAGCTTTGCACACCTGGATTGTACAATATTTGTCCATTACTCTTTTCAAAATTCTTCAAGCTCTGTCAAATTGATTGTTGACCATTGCTAGACAACCATTTTCAAGTCTTGCCATACATTTTTAAGCAGATTTAAGTCAAAACTATAACTCGGCCACTTAGGAACATTCACTGTCTTCTTGGTAAGCAACTCCAGTATAGATTTTGCCTGCTGAAAGGTAAATTAATCTCCCAATGTCTGGTGGAAAGCAGACTGAACCAAGTTTTTCTCTAGGATTTTGCCTGTGTTTTGCTGCATTCCGTATCTTTTATATCCTGAGAAACTCTCCAGTACTTAACAATTACAGACATACCCATAACATGATGCTTGAAAATATGGAAAGTTGTACTCAGTAATGTGGTGTATTGGATTTTCCCCATACATAACACTGTATTCAGGACAAAAAAAAATGAATTGGTTTGACACATTTTTTGCAGTATTACTTTAGTGCCTTGTTGCAAAAATGATGCATGTTTCTGTACAGGCTTCCTTCTTTTCACTCTGTCAATCGGGTAAGGATAATGTTGATCTATCCTCAGTTTTCTCCTATCACAGCAATTAAACTCGGTAACTCTTTTTAAAGTCACCATTGGCCTCAGGGTGAAATCCCTGAGTGGTTTCCTTCCTCCCAAGCAACTGAATTAGGAAGGACACCTGTATCTTTGTAGTGGCTGGGTATATTGATACACCATCAAACGTGTAATTAAAAACTTCATCATGCTCAAAGGGATATTCAATGTCTGCTTTTTTACATTTTGACCCATTTACCTATAGGTGCCCTTCTTTGCGAGGCATTGGAAAACCACCCTGGTCTTTGTGGTTAAAAATGAGCGCTCGACTGAGGGACCTTATGGACAACTGTATGTGTGTGGTACAGAGATGAGGTTGTAATTAAAAAATTATGTTAAACACTTTTTCTGCACACAAAGTGAATCGATACAACTTATTATTTGCAGAGTGAAGAAAGTCTACATTGTAGAATAATAGTGATGACATCAAAACTATTAAATAACACATATGGAATCTTGTAGTAACCAAAAAAGTGTTCAAATCCAAATGTATTTTATATTTTAGATTCTTCAAAGTAGGCACCCTTTGCCTTGATGACAGACTAACTAGATAGCTGCTGCAAGTTATGTTTTGAATTGGCTATCTCACCAGTTTGGATTTTTACCCCTTTTTCATGATATCCAATTGGTATTAACAGTCTTGTCTCATCGCTGCAACTCCCATACAGACTCAGAAGAGACATGCGTCCTCCGAAAGATGACCCTGCCAAGCCTCATTGCTTCTTAACACACTGCTCGCTTTAACTTCATATGGCTGCAGGGGCAGTATTGAGTAGCTTGGATGAAAAGGTACCCATTGTAAACGGCCGGCTCCTCAGTCTCAGTTGCTAATATATGCATATTATATATGCATATTATTAGTATTGGATAGAAAACACTCTAAAGTTTCCAAAACTGTCCAAATATTGTCTGTGAGTATAACAGAACTGATATTTCAGGCGAAACCCTGAGGAAAATCAAAACAGGAAGTGGCTTCTATTTTGAAAACTCCATGTTCCATAGCCTCTCATTGCTCCATTTAAAGGGATATCAACCAGATTCATTTTCCTATCGCTTCCTCAAGGTGTCAACAGTCTTCAGACATAGTTTCAGGCTTTTATTTAGAAAAATGAGCCAGAAAGATAACATCGCGTCAGGTGGTCACATGAGTTTTGCTCGCGCAACAGCGTTTGGACAGCTATTGTTTTCCCTCTCCTACTGTGAAAGACATTTGCGGTTGATAAATTATCGTTATATATTTTAAAAACAACCTGAGGATTGATTATAAAAAAACGTTTGACATGTTTCTGTGGACATTATGAAGACTATTTGGAATTTCCGTCTGCGTTGTCATGACCACTCTTTCCTGTGGATTTCTGAACATAACGCGACAAACAAACATTGGTATTTTGGGTATAAAAATAATTTTTATGGAACAAAAGGAACATTTGCTGTGTAACTGGGAGTCTCGTGAGTGAAAACATCCGAAGATCATCAAAGGTAAACGGTTCATTTGATTGCTTTTCTGATTTTCGTGACCAAGCTTCCTGATGCTAAGTGTACATAATGCTATGCTAGGCTATCGATAAGCTTACACAAACGCTTGGATTTCTTTCGCTGTAAATCATAATTTCAAAATCTGAGATGACAGAGTGATTAACACATGGCTAAGCTGTGTTTCAAAATATTGCACTTGTGATTTCATGAATATGAATATTTTCTAGTAATATTATTTGACTGTTGCGCTATGCTATTCAGCGGTTGCAGACGGAAATTATCCCGCTACAGAGATTGGTAGCGTCAAGAAGTTAATTTTTTTTTTTTTTTTTTTTACATAGATTAGTTATTTGAGACGACCATTATAAGCAGTTGTCTAGCTGCACTTCCAATACTTTGGTTTCTGCCACTTCTTCAATTTGTACTGCTCCCATACTTAATTGTATCCCATGCTGTTTTGGCCTTTTCCTAGTTGAACAGACCAACACAACTTTGGTTTTCTTGGTGTTTAAAACAAGTTTGTTTTGGAAAACCCACTTCCTGATATTCTCCAAATCTCCTTGTAAAGCCTGCTATACCTGTTGAACCGATTGTCTTGCTGCATAAATTGTAGTATCATCTGAAAATATAGTAGCTTGAGTTTCAACTAAGGCATAGGGAAAGAAGTGGCCCAAGGCAGCTGCCCTATGGTATTCCACAGTTTAACACATGAGGGGAAGAAAATGAACCATTGATATAGGTAAACTGTTTCCTGTCAGTTAGATATGACTGTACCCAATTCAATGCTACCTCCTTAAAACCATAATGCATTAATTTTGTCAAAATTATTTCATGATCCACTAAATCAAATGCTGCACTGAAATCTAAAAATAGCACACCTACAAACTTGCCATTATCCATAGCATTGAGCCACTGGTCAGTCATATCAACCAATGCAGTGGTAGTGGAATGGTGTTTGCGATAAGCATGCTGATTAGCTATAATCAGATCATTCTTTTCCATGTACTCCCACATTTGTCTACTCACAATACCCTCCAATATCTTACTGAGTGGAGGGAGTAGACTAATTGGTCGACTATTGGCAGGAGTAATGGGTTCTTTGCTCTCTTTCGGAGGTTCTTTGCTCTCTTTCGGAATAGGACACAGTTTTGCATGCTACCATACATTTGCAAACATCCCCTTTTCCAGTGACCAGTTAAATATGTCTCTCAGTGGAACTGCAATCTGGGGAGCAGCACAGCGAAGCAAAAAATTGTCCATAAGACCATAACCTGTAAATTTACCATCAGGTAATGACTTCAATAGGTTTAACACCTCCTCCACTGACACTGTTTGCAGACTAAAAGAGCATATATTGTTGCTCATAATATGATCATCAATCCATTGAACAATAGCTTGTTTGGAAGTATGTCTACATTGTTGCTCGGTAATTAAATTTTCTGTACAAAAAAATCTGCAAAATGATTGGCAATATCAACTGGTTTTGTTATTATTCTCCCGTCAACCTCCACACTAGATGGGCATGATGAGATTGATGTACCAAGTAAGCCCTTAACTGTGTTCCATACCTTTTTAGATTCATTTTTACAATCAATAAAAGCATTGTTGTAAAATAACCGTTTTTTCTTTTGATTCAATTTAACTGCATAATTATGTAATGTTCTATAATTCTGTTCATCAATGTATGTATGTATGTATGTATGTATGTATGTATGTATGTATGTATGTATGTATGTATGTATGTATGTATGTATGTTACTGCTCTACGAGTGAGTTAGTTAGCATGTAAGTCGCTCTGGATAAGAGCGTCTGCTAAATGACTTAAATGTAAATGTAATGTTCTAAATGTAATGGTTGCATTAGCTCCCTGCTAATTCACAGTTATTTCCATGCTAACAGACAAATCACAAATCTACAGCCATCAACATATTGTTGTTCTGCACATCTAATGTGCTTCCTTGTGTCTATCGTCAGAATAAACACCAATCAACTGGGGCTGCTGGCTGGACAGTTTTTTCTTTAAAAACACAATGGAAGAGAGTTACGAAGTACGGTCACATCTGTTACACTGGTGCCGAGACCAGTCTTCTTGTCTTCGCTGAGCAGCTGTTACATGAGCATAGTGTCACAACCATACTGTAACACATTATCAGGTAACACGGTCATAACCATGTCATAATATGGTCAAAACACTGTCATGAACCTTATTCCTGAGTTGCGTTCAACAAGGGAAATAGTTTGGCTAACGTTAGTTAACATATTCCATTTGTTTTGTGTTAGCCGCAACCGTTCACAAACATTAGCTAACAGTCTGAGAAGATAGTGTGCGGTGAACATAAGTGTCAGTTTCAGGTCTAAACTGCCGCTAAAAATAATCAAGTGGCCATGTAGACTTTTTACTATATTTAGTAGGAATAGCTAAGTCATTTTCAGTTTGAATATTGTCGCTAAAAAGCCACAGTAACACTTACAAAAAGTAGCTGTTCATTTCAAATCGTTCAACTGAAATTGTTACTCTGGCAACATGTTCGCTGCAAAGAGAAGCCTTGTTGAACTCGCCTGTGTTGTGACATATTTAAGCAATAAGGCCCAAGGGGAGTGGCCAATATATCACAGCTAAGGGCTGCTATTTAGGCACGATGCAACGCGGAGTGCCTGGATACAGTCCTTAGCCGTGGTATATTGGCCATATACCACAAACCCCGGGGTGCCTTATTGCTATTATAAACTGGTTACCAACGTAATTAGAGCAGTAAAAATAAATGTTTTGTCATACCCGTGGTATACGGTCTGATATACCACGGCTGTCAGTCAATCAACATTCAGGGCTCGAACCACCCAGTTTATAAATTGTATTATTTTATGGCTAGGTATGACACCTACATAAAACAGTGTTTTTCCCTTCCAAGAAGTTTCCTTTCATTTGAAAGTTTGTTTTATAAGTCTTTTGTTGTAATGAATTCTTTACAGTCATATTTTGTTCAGCTTATTTGAAAATACACTGTCATAAAGCATTATGACCATCCTCTATTACTTTACTTGGACTAAGAAAATGCACTTTATGACACTGTCAAGAAGTATTATGACCATCATTAGCCAGATTGGCCTATCACATACATGCTAGAGGTCGAAAGACTAGGATTTTTCAACGCCGATACCAATACCGATTAATGGGGGACCAAAATAAGCCGATAACGATTAATCAGACGATTTTTATATATATATATATTTGTAATAAATGACAATTACCACAATACTGAATGAACAATGAACACTTATTTTAACGTAATAATAATAATAATAATATATAATACATCAATAAAATCTATTTAGTTTCAAATAAATAATGAAACATGTTCAATTTGGTTTAAATAATACAAAAACACAGTGTTGGAGAAGAAAGTAAAAGTGCAATATGTGCCATGTAAAAAAGCTAACGTTTAAGTTGCTTGCTCAGAACATGAGAACATATGAAAGCTGGTGGATCCTTTAAACATGAGTCTTCAATATTCCCAGCTTCTTAGGGAATGGCGTCCCGTCAACGGGACAGTTGTAAATCATGCAGCGCCTTGTGTCACCATCGCAGATTTTAGAGAAACAAAAAATGTCGGTACATATAAGTGTCTTACATCGACTGAAAGCTTAAATTCTTGTTAATATAACTGCACTGTCCAATTTACAGTAGCTATTATTGTGACAAAATGCCATGCTATTGTTTGAGGAGAGCTCCAAACAAGAAAACACCTTTTTCACCGCGATAGGTTTGATAAATTCAGGTGAAATGTGTACTTACATTCTGAAATCTTGCTCTGAATAATCATCCAAAGGGTCCCAGAGAACATGAAGTGTTGTTTAGTTAGATATAAATCCATTTTCATATCCTAAAAAGGTCCATATAGCATACACGACCGATTTTGCATTTCCACTCGTTCAATTTGCGAAAAAAGGAATCTGTGAAACCCTGTATATGTCAAAAAATGTAGCTACTAACCTTGTATGACAGCATGCCTTTTCCTTTTGGACAAAAATTCTAAGAATATTCAGAGTTATGAAGTTATGAAAACAGGTTGTTTTGCAAATGTTGAACCTATGATATAGCTACTAATACTTGAAAAGCTAAATCAAAGTCAAAGTATACAGATTTGATGATATTCTTGCAGAAAAATGTAATATGAATGCAAATGTATCCTTCACGATTTGCCCAAATGTACCTGGGTGACTTCACACTAAATGTCATGTAGTTCGCTCATTCTTCAAGTTATCCGTCTGAAACTTTGCACATACACTCCTGCCATCTTGTGGTCACCCTCGGAATTACAACCAGTGTGAACTGGGACCTTTCTCTTGCATATCAAAGATGGTGGGAGAAAAAAAACGGTTGTTTTTTTCTTTGTATTTTCTTATACCAGATCTATTGTGTTATATTCTCCTACATTCAATTCACATTTCCACAAACTCCAAAGTGTTTCCTTTCAAATGGTACCAAGAATATGCATATCCTTGCTTCAGGGACTGAGCTCTAGGCAGTTAGATTTGGTATGTCATTTTAGGCTAAAATAATTTTTAAAGGTGTCTATCCCGAAGTTTTAGGTTGTAGTTATTATATGAATTATAGGACTATTTCTCTCTATACCATTTGTATTTCATATACCTTTGACTATTTGATGTTCTTATATACACTTTAGTATTGCCAGCCTAATCTCTGGAGTTGATAGGCATGAAGTCATACACAGTGCTGTGCGTCCCAGCATTGCTAAGAGCTGCTGTTTGAATGAATCCTTACAAGCCTGCTGCTGCCTACCACCGCTCAGTCAGACTGCTCTATCAAATATGAAATCATATACTTAATTATAATATAATAAACACACAGAAATACGAGCCTTTGGTCATTAATATGGTCAAATCCGGAAACTCTCATTTTGAAAACAAAACGTTTATTCTTTCAGTGAAATATGGAACCATTCCATATGTTATCTAACAGGTGGTAATCCTAAGTCTAAATATTACTGTTACATTGCACAACCTTCAATGGTATGCCATAATTATGTACAATTCTGGCAAATTAATGACGGTCTTTGTTAGAAATAAATGGCCTTTCAACAGTTCGCAATGAGCCGGAGGCCCAAACTGCTGCATATACACTGACTCTGCTTGCACTGAACGCAAGAGAAGTGACACAATTTCCCAAGTTTCTTTTAACTACATATGCAGGTTTAAAAAAATATACTTGTGTATTGATTTTAAGAAAGGCATTGATATTTATAGTTAGTTACATTATTGCAACGATTGTTCTTTTTTCGCGAATGTGCTTTTGTTAAATCATGAAGTTGAAGTAGGCTGTGATTCAATGACAAATTAACAGGCACCACATTGATTATATGCAACGCAGAACAAGCTAGGTAACCTAGTAATATCATCAACCATGCGTAGTTTACTAGTGATTATGTGAAGATTGATTGTTTTTTATAAGATAAGTTTAATGCTAGCTCGCAACTTACCTTGGCTCCTTGCAGCCACAAGGTCTTTTTGATGCTGCACTCGCGTAACAGGTGCTCAGCCTGCCATGCTGTGTCCTCGTGGAGTGCAATGTAATCGGCCATAATCGGCATCCAAAAAGGCTGATTAACGATTGTTATGAAAACTAATTAATCGGCCATGCCAATTACAATGATAATTTAACATGGTCAATTTCAGAAAATGTTAAAATAACATAAACATACTGTTGACAAGTAGGCTATGGTGTAATGGAATGTTTTGCCTTGTGTGGTAGGTTTTGTGGTATCTGACACTCTTATGTAGGTGTAATATCTAGTCATAAAATAACACAATATGTCACAACAGTGACAGTGTTATGACCATATTATGACAAGTTATGTCACGTTAAGTCAGCTGTTATGACATATTTTGACATGGTTATGTCCTCTGAAGATTTAAATGCCCATTGCAGTTAAACATTTGATTCCCTGTGTTTTATATATATTTCCACACAGTATGAGGTTGGTATACTGCTATGAAATTGTGCCCTTTTATTGTAAGAACTGTTTGAAAAGACAGGCTGAAATTTAAGCCTGTTTTGGTGAGATAGAGTTTTGGCCTGCCTGGTGACATCACCATGAGGTAAATTAGTTAATAGACCTATAACAAAGAGAGTTCCAAACCTCTCTGCCAATAACAGCTCATTTTCAGTTCTCCCCTCCCACTCAGACCACTGCCAGACAGTCCTAGCAAAATTATTGCAAGAGAAATGGCTATTTTTGTTTCTTTTGATCAGTTTAATTGAAAACGTTCACAGTATGTTACTTAATTGTTACCCAGAAATTATTTGATATTAAAATAATAAGGGCTGCATTGGGCTTTTAATAAGTTCAGATCACCAGTTCTGATGTGACATCCTCAAAGTCAAATCCTCAGGTTCAAATGAGTTGATACTGCATAGAGTGGAAATGAGTTGATACTGCATAGAGTGGAAATGAGTTGATACTGCATACAGTGGAAATGAGTTGATACTGCATAGAGTGGAAATGAGTTGATACTGCATAGAGTGGAAATGAGTTGAGACTGCATAGAGTGGAAATGAGTTGATACTGCATACAGTGGAAATGAGTTAATACTGCATAGAGTGGAAATTAGTTGATACTGCATAGAGTGGAAATGAGTTAATACGGCATACAGTGGAAATGAGTTAATACTGCATAGAGTGGAAATGAGTTGATACTGCATAGAGTGGAAATGAGTTGAGACTGCATAGAGTGGAAATGAGTTGATACTGCATAGAGTGGAAATGAGTTGATACTGCATAGAGTGGAAATGAGTTGATACTGCATAGAGTGAAAATGAGTTGATACTGCATAGAGTGGAAATGAGTTGAGACTGCATAGAGTGGAAATGAGTTGATACTGCATAGAGTGGAAATGAGTTGATACTGCATAGAGTGGAAATGAGTTGAGACTGCATAGAGTGGAAATGAGTTGATACTGCATAGAGTGGAAATGAGTTGATACTGCATAGAGTGGAAATGAGTTGATACTGCATTGAGTGGAAATGAGTTGATACTGCATAGAGTGGAAATGAGTTGATACTGCATAGAGTGGAAATGAGTTGATACTGCATAGAGTGGAAATGAGTTGATACTGCATAGAGTGGAAATGAGTTGATACTGCATAGAGTGGAAATGAGTTGATACTGCATAGAGTGGAAATGAGTTGATACTGCATTGAGTGGAAATGAGTTGATACTGCATGGAGTGGAAATGAGTTGATACTGCATAGAGTGGAAATGAGTTGATACTGCATAGAGTGGAAATGAGTTGATACTGCATAGAGTGGAAATGAGTTGATACTGCATACAGTGGAAATGAGTTGATACTGCATAGAGTGGAAATGAGTTGATACTGCATAGAGTGGAAATGAGTTGATACTGCATAGAGTGGAAATGAGTTGATACTGCATACAGTGGAAATTAGTTGATACTGCATAGAGTGGAAATGAGTTGATACTGCATAGAGTGGAAATGAGTTGATACTGCATAGAGTGGAAATGAGTTGATACTGCATAGAGTGGAAATGAGTTGATACTGCATAGAGTGAAAATGAGTTGATACTGCATACAGTGGAAATGAGTTGATACTGCATAGAGTGGAAATGAGTTGATACTGCATAGAGTGGAAATGAGTTGATACTGCATAGAGTGGAAATGAGTTGATACTGCATACAGTGGAAATTAGTTGATACTGCATAGAGTGGAAATGAGTTGATACTGCATAGAGTGGAAATGAGTTGATACTGCATACAGTGGAAATGAGTTGATACTGCATAGAGTGGAAATGAGTTGATACTGCATAGAGTGGAAATGAGTTGAGACTGCATAGAGTGGAAATGAGTTGATACTGCATAGAGTGGAAATGAGTTGATACTGCATAGAGTGGAAATGAGTTGATACTGCATAGAGTGGAAATGAGTTGATACTGCATAGAGTGGAAATGAGTTGATACTGCATAGAGTGGAAATGAGTTGATACTGCATACAGTGGAAATGAGTTGATACTGCATAGAGTGGAAATGAGTTGAGACTGCATAGAGTGGAAATGAGTTGATACTGCATAGAGTGGAAATGAGTTGATACTGCATAGAGTGGAAATGGGAAATCAAATAAAAAAGAGAGAGAGAGAGAGAGAGAGAGAGAGAGAGACAGACAGACAGACAGACAGACAGACAGACAGACAGACAGACAGACAGACAGACAGACAGACAGACAGACAGACATACAGACAGCGGCACCACAGGATGGGAGATACTGTCATGTTCCTGATTAAGGTGGCTCTGTCCCTGAGGAGAGACAGCTGAAGACAGCTCCGATACGCACTCACGGGGGAAATCAAACACCCCCCCACCACCACCACACCCCGCCTGCAATCCTCTCCTTTGCCTCTCTCTGTTGTTCCTCTTCCTCTCTATCTCTCTCTCTTTCTGTGCCACACACCTCTTCGGAGAGAGATACAAAAAATAAGCCCACACTTATTAAGTGGTGAAACTGACGGGCTGTGCAATGAATGGTGATCCCGTGGCGCATGTCCACAAAGGCACCATGGCAAATAGCTGGGAATGCAGGGGTTAGAGAGCAGCTAGGAGAACCACTCTAACTAGATCAATACTGGTTGCAGAAAGGCCAGACTCCTACAGTGAACACTACTTGTATAGGCAGCAGAAATAAAAGGAAACTTAACTCTGCATGACAGTTTTCTTTTCCTTCCATGTATTCGTGAATTATTAAGCAAGCACCACGGAATTTTGAATCCCATATCCCTGGAGTCTCTTGAGAGAGCACAGAGAACAGTAATTTAACAAACTCTTTCATCTAGAATCTGAAGAAACAAAACAATACAGAGCAGTTTAGCCTAGCCTACCATTTCCTCACAGCTGTTCAGTACTATGAGCTAACTAATGTAACTAGATTGGAATGTGAGGCTGAGGATAAAAGCTGAGTTACTGTATGTTTGTCTTGTCCATACTGTATCAATGGGGTTCAGTCACCGATTGATTCATCAAGCTCATTGTAAGTCAGTTACAATGGCAGGGTTTCATATGCTAATTTGCACAATGATTCCAAGTCAATGTTATTCAACTGATTCCTGTTCTTAGGAAACATTTTTGACATGCATAGAGCAACCAGTTGAACAGGTTTGTGACACACAGCTGCACATCTCACTCTTTATTTCTATCTCCCTCTCTCTGTCTCACTCTCTGAGGAAGGGGTGTAATCATCTCGTTGATGGATGACTGACAGCACACTTGCACAACAACCTTATCGCACAGGGGCCTTTTTGTTCAACGCACCATGCCGCTATATCATGGGAGCACCCGGCCATCTGTGTTGTGCTCTTTAGTGCCCATTCTTCTTGCCTGATGCTGTCCCCTGACAAGCTACATGCTGTCCTGTCTGATGCTGTCCCCTGACAAACTACATGGTGTCCTGTCTGATGCTGTCCCCTGACAAACTACATGGTGTCCTGTCTGATGCTGTCCCCTGACAAGCTACATGCTGTCCTGTCTGATGCTGTCCCCTGACAAGCTACATGCTGTCCTGTCTGATGCTGTCCCCTGACAAACTACATGGTGTCCTGTCTGATGCTGTCCCCTGACAAACTACATGGTGTCCTGTCTGATGCTGTCCCCTGACAAACTACATGGTGTCCTGTCTGATGCTGTCCCCTGACAAGCTACATGCTGTCCTGTCTGATGCTGTCCCCTGACAAGCTACATGCTGTCCTGTCTGATGCTGTCCCCTGACAAACTACATGGTGTCCTGCCTGATGCTGTCCCCTGACACGCTACATGTTGTTCTACCTGATGCTGTCCCCTGACAAGCTACATGTTGTTCAGCAGACTTTATCCAGCACAACTAGGTTAATGATTAGACACGACAGGGTAAAGGCAACTGAATCATAGCGGCCGTCGAAGGCCTTTCTTTAAATTACTATAGCGGCTGTCGAAGGCCTTTCTTTAAATTACTATAGCGGCCGTCGAAGGCCTTTCTTTAAATTACTATAGCGGCTGTCGAAGGCCTTTCTTTAAATTACTATAGCGGCTGTCGAAGGCCTTTCTTTAAATTACTATAGCGGCCGTCGAAGGCCTTTCTTTAAATTACTATAGCGGCTGTCGAAGGCCTTTCTTTAAATTACTATAGCGGCCGTCGAAGGCCTTTCTTTAAATTACTATAGCGGCCGTCGAAGGCCTTTCCTTAAATTACTATAGCGGCCGTCGAAGGCCTTTCCTTAAATTACTATAGCGGCCGTCGAAGGCCTTTCCTTAAATTACTATAGCGGCTGTCGAAGGCCTTTCTTTAAATTACTATAGCGGCCGTCGAAGGCCTTTCTTTAAATTACTATAGCGGCCGTCGACGGCCTTTCTTTAAATTACTATAGCGGCCGTCGAAGGCCTTTCCTTAAATTACTATAGCGGCCGTCGACGGCCTTTCTTTAAATTACTATAGCGGCCGTCGAAGGCCTTTCCTTAAATTACTATAGCGGCTGTCGAAGGCCTTTCTTTAAATTACTATAGCGGCCGTGAACAGCCTTGTTTTTCTAACAATAATATCTGTGTCACTATCGCAAAATCTACTTGCTAGCAACCTGTTGTCGTAAGTGGATACAGGGTATTCTGTCATTGGACGTTTGAAAGTTTTTAAAACTTCATTACTCAAAATGACGGCGCAGAAGCGGACACAACTTTTCACTGTAAAATAAGCTGCATCTATGTTGGTGATGTGTGGCTCAGTTGGTAGAGCATGGTGCTTGCAACACTAGGGTTGTGGGATTGATTCGCATGGGGGACCAGTAAAGAGATAAAAAATGTATGAAATGTCTACACCCCCTACAGTTAATTGATCTGGACATGTCTTTGCACTTTGAAAAGTGATGAGGTGAGGGAAGTAAGTAAACAGCAGATATATGTTTGGTGTTGTCGATGTTTGATGCTGTGAAACTTGGGCAATAACACGCCGATTAGCAAATCCTGTCATGTTAACTTGGTTGGTACAGGTGAGCACATTAGCGGCAGAGCTCGAATGATTGCTCTCTGTCTCATGGAAGTAGTTGCAGTGTTTAGCTGTATATAGTCAGCGAACTAGTTGGTTGTTTTGTCTTGTTTCTACCGATGTAATTCATTTGGAAACAGCCCAAGTTAGTCTGTCAGGCAAGAAAAGTTGTGTGTTGCGGTAAATTAGGACTGCACTCACAAAGTGTCAAACTCAGTAGTCACTTTCACTAGCTAGCCATAAAGACATCCAGCTAACTAGCCACCGGAATGAAGGCTAGAGTAATTTGTTTTTATCTGTTGGGCTTGGGTTATGGTTTGTCATGTTTGCTAGGTGCAGATATTCATAGGCTATACATTGCTTTGTTGTCCTGTTATTTGACATCTTCGCTGTCGTGTTAGGGTAGTAGATGCCCGTGCAGAGCTCATATTATGAGTTGGATATTTGTTTATAGCTAACAAGTTGCTTGCTTGTTTCTACCGATGCAGTTAATTTGGAAACTGTCCCAATTTAGTAACTAATCAGCTAACACTGGCAAACTCTGTAGTTAGTCTGTCAGACAAAAAAGGAAGTTGATTGGAGGGGAGAGAGCGAGAGAGAGAGCGTGTGTGGGGGTGGGGGGGAGGTGAGTAACTGTATCACACAATTTATTATGGAAAGACCTTATTTGGAAGATAGTATGTGTATGGTTGTGAAAAAGAAAGAGGAAGGAAGAGAGAAATAGTGTGAGAGGGAGAGAGATTTTGTTCCTAACCACAAATATCCTATTTGTTGCTCCTCTCCTCTCCCTCTGTTACTCTGTTCCTCTAGGTCAGTGAAAGTGAGGGAAGTGATGTGTAAAGTCAGGGCTCAGCAGCAAAAGGCAGGGAGGAATAGGAGTTAGAGATGATTGGAGGGATAGTGATGTGGCGCAAGGAGGAAGGAGTAGAGCGAGAGGAGAGTGAAGGGAGAGAGGAAGAGGAGAATAAAGAGGAGGGAGAGGAGACTGGAGGGCGACAAACACGGAGAGGAGGAGGGAGAGTATGAAACAGAGGTAGAGTACAGAGCAGAGGGAGAGGAGAAAGCAGAGGGAGAAGAGGAAGAAGAGGGAGAGTACACCTGAGAGGGGAGCCTACATTTCCATGGAGTGTGTCTCACCCTTGTACCACACAGCCTGGGCCATAAGTGATAGTGGCAGGGGTTTTGGAGTTGTTTTTAAAAGTGGTAGGAACTTATATCTGTTCCAGAGCTTGTAATGGATTACAACAAGAAAATGGGAGGGGGTTGACCATCTTGACCAACTGAGGAGCTATTACAATGTTGGACACGCAGGCAGAAAATGATGGAAGTATGTGTTTTGGGGGATGCTCAACATTGCCATCATAAATGCATACATTGTGACGGGGACCCTGCAAAGCCCCTTCCCAGAAACTGCAGGCTTTGGTCACTGAAGGTATTCAAAATGCAGCTTGTACATCCACTTTGTGTTATGGCTACAGTGGCAGGAAGAGGGGAGCCAAGCTTGTGGCACCAGGGTGTGTAGACTGAGTTGTAACTCATTTGAAAGCAGGTGAAGTTTGAAGGGCAATAGAGAGGGTGTGTGGTCTGCTTCCGAAGTGGACGCAGGGCAAAGAGTTGGAGATGTGTAGTAGAAACATCCTTTGTGTGCTCTACGTGCTCTGTGCCACTTTGCAGGATGGGGCAGTGCTTCCAGAAGTCCCATGACATGTTTAAGGCTAAACACTAAAGTGACAGTGTGAATTATTTTGTCATACAAATATTTTATTGTTTCTGAACTGTTGTGTTTTGTGTCTTCTCTCTTTATCTGCCTCTATCTAATACTTGTTGCATTCACTGAATTGTTGTCACAGTAGGCTGCTATTTCTACATTTTGTGTCAGGCCTGGTCTGTACTAAATCTTATTGAGAGAGGTTACCTACATCCTGAAATAGTTGTTCACATTTTTACAGAATTAAGAATCATTGTCAATCATCTCGTCTACTTTGTGTGGGTTTTCAAGTACTAGTCACAAAAATTGGTCACATTTTGGATAATTGTATTTATTTATATGTAAATAATATGTTGAGTGTTAATCCTTTATTTGATAGTGAGTGTCTTCACACAATGGAAAACTACATTTCTGTTATTGCTATTGCCATGAATGTGGTGTCAGGTTGTGCTCTTTAAAAGTAAGTTAACTTGTAATTTTCATTTGTTCTTTGTTTTTGAGCTATGTCTGTTTATTTTAAATGTGTGAGAAAATGAGCTTTATCTTGTAAATGATCAGTAATCTACAGCAGTATTCTAGAATTCTAATGGTGACTAAATTAAGCTGGGGTTTTATCAATTCAGGTCATCAATTCTATGGCTGAGGGGATTATGACTGAAACACTTCGTACAGAGATTCTGAGACGCAGAAAAATGAGGAGGAACCCAAGGTTTCTTTCTCACTTTCAAAGCTAGGCTATATATTTTGCAATCAATTATTTATTGAAAAGGGTACATTTGAATGTTCATGTAGTTTCTTTAACACTGAGACCAAAACAAGTGTTTCCCCGGGCTCTGTTGAACTGTGCAATGATGAATCAGTCCTCTATAGGAGATGTGACTTACTGTAGATTCCCCAGATATTAGATAGAGTCAATCATGTATGGTGACAAAACCTCCAGATGGAACATTGGCTTTATTTTCTACACAAAGCTAGTGTAGCAACACTTAGGCCTACAGCCCCATTTTCAAAAGAACTGACAGAACTGCCAAATTTGCAGCCTCTATGACGAGTAGTAAAGAATATGTTGTTGATGATGCAAGAAGGGCATTGTAAGAAACACATTCCTTGTGAGTTCCTGTGAGGAAATACCAGAAAGGAAAGATGCAGCTATAGTGAATAATCTATTTACTGGCCACACCAAAAAAAATGGTTGTGTTACAGTGACAGTCACTCCAGAAAAGTACCAAATATATTTAACATGCAGCTCTTAGAGGAGAAGGGGCATATAAACGGAGTTCTCTACCTCAGCTGAAAAGGAACTTGTCCTGAGCTGCTGTGCCTGTTTGAGATGACTTGGTCCTGTTTGGTCCTTCTGTGGCTCAGTTGGTAGAGCATGGCGCTCGTAACGCCAGGGTAGTGGGTTCGATTCCCGGGACCACCCATACGTAGAATGTATGCACACATGACTGTAAGTCGCTTTGGATAAAAGCGTCAGCTAAATGGCATATATTACTATTACTATATTACTACTGGTGAGATCTTGGTGTAAATAAGTAAACACTGAGGATAATAGCAAAGGATATTGCCACTCCTATTTTCCATATCTTCAATTTAAGCTTGCTAGAAAGTGCGTGACCTCAGGCCTGGAGGGAAGCAAATGTTATTCCCCTACCAAATAATAGTAAAGCCCCTTTACCTGGCTCAAATAGCCAACCAATCAGCTTGTTACCAACCCTTAGTAAACTTTTGGGGAAAACGTGTTTGAGATAAAATGCTATTTTACAGTAAACAAATTGACAACAGACATTCAGCACGCTTATTGGGAAGGACATTCAACAAGCACAGCACTGACTGATGATTGACTGAGATAAATTGATGATAAAAAGATTGTGGGGGCTGTTTTGTTAGACTTCAGTGCAGCTTTTGACATTATCGATCATAACCTGTTGTTGAAAAAAACGTATGTGTTATGGCTTTACTCCCTTTGCTATATTGTGGACAAAGAGTTACTTTAAAAAATCTTTACTAACGACATGCCACTGGCTTTGAGTAAAGCTAGTGTGTCTATGTATGAGGATGACTCAGCACTATACACGTCAGCTACCACAGCGACTGAAATGACAGCAACACTTAACAAAGAGCATAAGTTATTCCTAAATATTTCAAAAGCATTGTATTTGGGACAAATCATTCACTAAACCCTAAACCTTAACTAAATATTGTAATGAATAAAGTGAAAATAAGAGAGATTTGAGGAGACTAAACTGCTTGGAGTAACCCTGGATTGTAAACTGTCATGGTATCACACCCTGATCTGTTTCACCTGTCTTTGTGCTTGTCTCCACCCCCTCCAGGTGTTGCACATCTTCCTCATATCCCCAGTGTATTTACACATGTGTTCTCTGTCTGTTTCCAGATCGTCTTGTCTTGTCAGGTCTTACCAGCGTATTTCCCGTTTCCCTGCTTTCTGTTTCCTAGTTTCCCCGGTTCTGACCATTTCTGCCTGGCCTAACCACGAGCCTGCCTGCCGTTCTGTACCTGCCTGACTCTGACCTGTTTAAGAACCTCTGCCTGACCTGACCCCGAGCCTGCCTTCTGTTCTGTACCTTATTGACTCTGCCCTGGATTATGGACCTCTGCCTGCCTTTGACCTGTCTTTTGCCTCCCCCTGCTTGGGCCAATAAACATCTGTGACTCGAGCTGTCTGCATCTGGGCCTTATCCTGAGTTCTGATACATGGTCAAAACATGTTGATACAACAGTAGCTAGGATGGGGAGAAAATGCAAATGGCTCAGAACAGGGCAGCACGGCTGGCCCTTGGTTTTACACAGAGAGCTAACATGAATAATATGCATGTCAATCTCTCCTGGCTGAAAGTGGAGAAATTGACTTCATCACTACCTGTATTTGTGAGAGGTATTGACATGTTGAATGCACCAAGCTGTCTGTTTGAACTACTGGCACACAGCTTGGACACCCATCCATACCACAAGACATGCCAACAGAGGTCTCTTCACAGTCCCCAAGTCCAGAACAGACTATGGGAGGCGCACAGTACTACATAGAGCCATGACTACATGGAACTCTATTCCACATCAAGTAACTCATGCTAGCAGTCAAATTAGATGAAAAAACAGATAAAAATACACCTTATTGAACAGCGGGGACTGTGAAGCAACACAGACACATGCATACAAACACACAATAACATACGCACTATACACACATGTACACATGGATTTTGTGTTGTAGATATGTGGTTGTAGAGTAGAGGCCTGAGGGCACACACTTAATATGTTGTGAAATCCTTTATGAATGTATTGTAATGTTTTAAAAATGTATAACTGCCTAAATTTTTCTGGACCCCAGGAAGAGTAGCTGCTGCCTAGGCAGCTACAATGAATACAAACAAACCTTACGTCTAATATCTAATGACTGAAATTCCATCTCCTGTCATCTCTGTCCAAGACAGATCCTGAGGAGACCTCAGTCAGTACATGTGCAGACTTGCCACTAGACAGGATCAGGTCCCCCATTTTCCCTCTCTTTGTGGTAGCAGGGAATACTCAGGAAACAAAGGAGAAGAAAGACATAAAAACATGAAGGACTAGAAACTAGACATCTTTCAACTGCTCAATGCCAATAAATAAAGTTGGTGCATGATACACAGTTACCTATGTTTTGTTTGATCGGTGCATAATGATACTATTCTAGTACTATCCAGGATGTGGCCCTGAAAAGACACCCAACAGGTTAAAGGGCAATTCCGCCACTTTTCAACCTCATTCATTATGTCCAGCACCAAACCAGTGTCTACATACACTACATGGCCAAAAGTATGTGGACACCTGCTCATCGAACATCTCATTCCAAAATCACAGACATTAATATGGAGTTGGTACCCTATTCACTGCTATAACAGCCTCCACTCTTCTGGGAAAGCTTTCCACTAGATGTTGGAACATTGCTGCAGGGACTTGCTTACATTCAGCCACAAAGGTCACAGAGGTCGGGCACTGATGTTGGGCGATTAGGCCTGGCTCACAGTCGGCGTTCCAATTCATCCCAAAGGTGTTTAATGAGGTTGAGGTCAGGGCTCTGTGCAGGCCAGTCAAGTTCTTCCACACCGATCTCAAAAAACCATTTCGGTATGGACCTTGGTTTGTGCACGGAGTCATTGTCATGCTAAAACAGAGAACTGTTGCCACAAAGTTTGAAGCACAGAATCATCTAGAAAGTCATTGTATGCTGTAGCGTTAAGATTTCCCTTCCATGGAACTAAGGGCCCTTGCCTGACCCATGAAAAACAGTCCCATATCATTATTCCTCCACCACCAAACTGTACAGTTGGCACTATGCATTCGTGCAGGTAGCGTTCTTCTGGCATCCGCCAAACCCAGACTCATCCGTCGGACTGGTAGATGGAGAAGCATGATTCACCACCTCAGAGAACGCATTTCCACCTCCCCAGAGTCCAATAGCGGCGAGCTTTACACCACTCCAGCTGACATTTGGCATTGCGCATGGTGATCTTAGGCTACGCGCTTCAGAACTTGGCAGTCCCGTTCTGTGTGCTTGTGTTGCCTACCACTTTGTGGTTGAGCCGTTGTTGCCCCTAGATGTTACCACTTCACAATAACATCACTTACAGTTGACCGGGACAGCTCTAGCAGGGCAGAAATTTGACAGTGCCTGTGACGGTGCCACATTAAAAGTCACTGAGCTCTTCAGTGCGGGCCATTCTATTGACAATGTTGTCTTTTGAGATTGCATGGCTGTGTGCTCGATTTTATTCAACTGTCAGCAACAGGTCTGGCCGAAATAGCCAAATCCACTAATTTGAAGTGGTGTCCACAGAGTGTATGTGAAAACAATGTGTTTCTATGAACTGTGGTTAAAACAATAACAAGAAAGGTCCTAAAAAACTTTGTCTGTGACATCAAAAGGTAGGAGTAAAAGTAAAAATTTAAACGGTAATTTTCAAAACCTGCAACGAGTTTCTAGCCAGAGGGAGGGTGTTTCACTGCGAATCTCACAATGTTTGAAAATGACTGTTTTTAAAATGTTTAAACTTTTTAAGATGTCATCGGGTAAAACTTTTTAACTTTATATTATTTTCTATAAAGCGTGGAAATGTGCCGTTTTCACATATGTAGACAGGGACACTGGTATTGTACTGGAGATAATGAAAATTATGTTGAAAAGTGGTGGAATTGCCCTTTTAACACATTTATTTTATCACCCTACAACACAGGCACCAGCAACACCTGCTGAAAAGTATATTCTAGATTCTCCATCACCAGAGTTTATTTTGAAGAGTAAACACAAAGAGGCAGACAATATGAAGCCTCTCTCTGTCTCTTGTCTCCTCTGAGCCCTAAGCCATCGCTAGGTGATGCAAACAAATTACCCAGCAGTCTTTGCATTGTTTGTGAACAGGTGCATTTTCCTCCACCTGCCCTCCCATGAGAGAAGCCTTCCACATCCCAGTGTCACAGAGAAGAAAACAGGCCTTGATATTCACACAGGTTCCAGCTCAATAGCATTCATGCTCAGGAGTCACTGAACATAAAAAATGTATGTTACTGATCTTTATTGCCAACAGTAAATGCCTAAAATAGCTCAGTTGATTTTACAGTGATGAAACGAGGAAAGCATTGGCAGATCATTTCAGTAAATGATTAATACTTACATTTTCCATTTTCAACCTGCAATCTATCCTATGCTCATTTAAAGAAGGCTTTGAATCTTGCTGACAGCGCAATCGAGAGAGAAAATCTTGTATCTCTAACTTCCAATTAACTGAAATTGTTTAATTAAAAATGTTCACATGCTTGAGCAGAGCACTCACTTAGAAAGAGGAATATCTGGGGATGCTGTTTACCTTGGAGCTTAGAGTAATCAGGAATAAATGCTTACCATAAAGCTGAATAAAAACCTTTTTTTTTTTATAGTTTAGTTTGATAATTGTTTTTTATATGGGAAAGTTCACTCCCAAATTAAATTTGGCAACTACCTATATTAGTATAGCTGGATTTATGTAAGAATACAGACAGAGTTCAATTTTGGGACACTACAAAGCTATATCTATGCTGTGCTATGCCATTATGTCTAAGGACTGATGTGCCATACTGCAGTACAAAAGAGAGGACATTAGGTTGAATGAGGGTGTGTTCGCGTATGTATGTATGTATGTATGTATGTATGTATGTATGTATGTATGTATGTATGTATGTATGTATGTATGTATGTATGTATGTATGTATGTATGTATGTATGTATGTATGTATGTACGTGGACGAGACAGACAGGAAGAGACAAAGCACATAAGAAAAAAGAAAAGCCACCAAATTAGAAAGACCAGCATGGTTGGCCTGAAATTGATTTTGTGGGAATCATTAACCTTTCAAATGTCCTCTTCTATGCACTCAAACCCGATGCAGGCTCCAGTAAAGCCTCTTAAAAAAACTAATAAATTATCTCTGTGGATGAGCAGGGAGGGTACAGGAACTGCTTTCAGAAACAGCAGCCTTCTGTTGGGTTACGGGATAAGTGCACTCTGAAATCACATCCATTATGTTGTGAATGATGTATTTGAAGGGGGCGGCCGGGGAGGGGACCCTAGGGGAGGGGTGGTTAAGGGACGTCTCTCCAGACAAGGGAGGGTCAGATCATGGGAGGTGTAGGGGATGGGTCCCAAAGATCCTCCCCTTTATTGATTAAGGGGACTTTAAGATTCATATGTTTTGCTGCAGGCCTTATAATAAGATACTGTTGCTATGTGTCTAAAAACTCTGCCACTATACGTTGCACAAGCTATCTATATTAGTCTGTGTGGTTAAGCCTGGCTGTTGTGAGAGTGTGCTTGCAGCCTAGGCCTGAGTCAGACCGAAACTAGATAAAGAGATGTAACCACTGTCTGGTTTTGATATTTTGATCTTGTGTGACAGAGGACAATTCTAATAAATTCAGAGAAACTACTGTACTAGGTTGCCTTATAAGGTAACCTCAGCTTATTGATGCATACATACATTGACGTAGGTGATCATACCACTAGGGAGTGATCACATGTATAAAATCAGCTGTGCCCTTAGGTGGGGTGGAGAACTTACTCAGAAACATGTGTGCTATGTTCCTGTTGTCAACTTCTGTCTGCAATTGTCTGAATGCTAATTTCACCAATGAGCCAATGATTGACAAGGAACAGGGAACAAACCCCAACAGAGGCTCACAGTACTGACCCCAAAGATCCACCAACATCTCCCATTAATGGCGTGCCATTAAAGCCACATCCGGACATTAACAAAGCACAGCCACACTGCTTCCCCTGTGGTCCATTAACTCCTAATCTAATTCACTGCATCCAGATTTGTAGCAATGATGTCATTCTGCTGCTTCTGCAGAAACGGAGATTACCTCAGCCTAGTAGTCTATGGGTTACGTACTGTATATTACGGAAGCACTTAATGTAACTTTGAACTAGTCAGACTACAGAGTGAAAGAACAGTGTGGGAGGGCTAATGGAGCTTCTTGATTACCAAGTCAGAACCACATTTTGGAGTCTGACTTTGAATGAACTTGATGACAAATCAGACATTCTTACCTCAGTGTTATTTCTTTCCAGCTTATTCACTAAACATCTGCTCAACAGCTGTGTCGACATGTGACCTTTGAAGAACATGTTTCTTCTAATTGCTGCTGAAATTGAATTGATTCCGCCATGTCTATGGAAAATACAAAACGGGGGAATTGGGAGCATCAACAGTGTGAATGTCTTTCTATTCTTTACAAAGACATTAGCCTCCTCACAGATATATCATTACATAGCACACTGGTCCATTCTGACAGGCTTGGTCTGACTGCGCTCTGACAAAAGTGTTATTGAGGTAACTTCAAAATGGTCTTGGCACTTGAAGACAACATTCTTGACATCAAAGTGTTCCTACTCTCAACACACCTCTTCAACAGGTATTGCATCAGACAGCACACGTTTGTTGTTTTTGTTGCATATGGCCAGCCATAAAATTCTTATCCTATCCTTCCCTGCCTGAGGCAAAGCTAGCACACAAGCAGCAGAGCATGAGCACAATTTCTAGGCCCAGTCCTCTCTCAGACTGGGTTCGTTTGACATTCAATTTACCATTCAGTTCAATTTCATTAGTAGCCCTGGGGGTTTCTAACAATGTCCCTGTAACAAACCACTTCACAAGCAGGCCTGGACACCCAAAACCCTTGTGGCTAGCCTATTATATCAACAATGACAAGGAAAGGCACTTTGGAGTAGTCAGATTAAAACAGAGAGGAACCAAAGCTATAGGCTGCTCTTAACCCATTGCCTTTCGTGTAAGAATGACTGTAGTTTAACCTGCATTCAAACATCTAGTATGTTTCAGTTACAGGCACGCGTCTCCGCCTAAAGCATCCCCTGCAGGGCTCATTACTACCCCCTTCCCCTCTGTCTCTCTCTCTCTCTCTCCCTTTTCTATAGCTTCGATCATGCTAGCAGCCCCACTCCTGCCCTGGATGTTTGGATGGGGGTGTGTGTGGAGGGAGTTAGGTGATACGACACCAAGGCTGATCACTTATATTTATGTGTAAACAAAACACCATCCAGCTATTGATCTGAAAGTGCTTCATTAGATGGTGTAGGAAGCAGGAGTTGACATTTCCCCGATGCAAAATGAATGATTAATGGGTGTATACACTCAACAGAACCTACAGTTTCATTGTTTGTTTGTACTTTGCACTATCAATAATGTATGTCTTATTATGTTGTAAAAAAGCTAATACAAATATGTCCATTTGTTCAACTGACTGCCGGCAATGGCTTTCATCTTGTGTAATTGCCATAGCGGTGCTTGATGCTTCCTCATGATCCCAGTAAGTAGTGCACTGTGTTGTGGAACATCTAATGACAGAACTGACCTTTCAACCCTTCACTGTGAAACAGACCAGGCCTGTCTTCCATTCCAATAAGGTCCACAGCCTGGTTGGTATTAAGAGGGCATTAGCTGTGAATTCGGAGAGTTTGTGTTCTGCTTGACATTCTAAACACTGGGGGTTTGAGGTCACTCAGATGGCAACACAGATAACATGAATGAACACATGGAATGCAGATAATACACACAGATGATTAAATACCTGCATGGGCATCCTGTCTGTGTATTTTAAAATGTTATGCCCACCAACCAACGTCACATGTTTTGGAGGACTGCTGTGACAGGTTGAAAATGTGTCCAAAGTCTAAGGCTATGTCAGAGACTCCAGCCACCCAAGTCATAGGCTGTTCTCTCTGCTACTGCACTGCAAGTAGTACCAGAGTGCCAAGTCTGGGACCAAAAAGCTCCTGAACAACTTCTACCCCAAAGCCATAAGACTGCTGAACAGTTCATCCAATGGCTACCTACACACACACATATTGACGACACACACACACACACACACACACACACACACACACACACACACACACACACACACACACACACACACACACACACACACACACACACACACACACACACACACACACACACACACACACACACACACACACACACTCAGACTCTTCACATACACTGCTGCTACATTGTTTATTATATATCCTGTTTATGGTATATCCTGATTGCCTGGTCACTCTGCATTGTTGGAAAAGGCCTCGTAAGTAAGCATTTCACTGTAAAGTCTACACCTGTTGTATTCAGTGCATGTGACCAATAATATTTGATTTGATTTATGAGGGGGATATCACGCTCCTAGTTACAGTTTCTATCAATTCCAAAAGGAAGATATCGTTTCTCAAGTGTCTTCCTTACATAAATAATATTGTTTACTCTGCTTTAGTAAATGTATAAAAAGGAAGGTCACACTTTATTTGTATAATGCAGATTTTGCATCTTTAGATGCTCTACAGATAATAGATAAAACAGTCATAATATCAACAAACTATCTGTTGATAAGCATCTGCTTGCTAATATTACGGTTAGGGTAAGGATTAGGGTTCAGTTTAGAGTTAGAATAAGGGTCAAGGTTAGGGTTAGAGCTAGGGTTAGTAGATAGTTAGTACAAATGTTACCGATATTCTGTGGACAGTCGGTAGAGCATCTACAGATGCACTATCTAAATAAAGTGGACCGGGAAGTAACATTCAATGTGCAGAACAAAACAGAGAAAGCTTTTGTGTGTGACTTGGCACACTCTTTGGCACCCCCCATTCTAGGGTTCTGGGCTAGGCTGCCAAAGGTTCTGCCTGTTGACCCTGAGGTCAATGTTGAGCCATGTATCTAGAATAGAGTGCAGTGATCTCCACTCCCTCAGAGAGATTAACACAGAGATTAAGGAGAAATGGAGAGAGGGAACGCTGTGCTGGTCCAATAACAGACTGAGCACACAGTCCAGTGACTAACATGGATGCCTCCAAGTCAGCATGAGTTGAAAACCCAATGCCCTGCTGAACTCAACTATTACTACAAGTATAACTACAACTATTACTACACTGTTATCACTGTCTCCACGCCTGGCCTCGCTGGCAAAGAGCGACATTTACAATTATACAACTTTTTTTTTAAAATTCAAATTTATTTTTCAAACTGGTTGAGCAGGATGCAGCCTGTAAAGCTCGGGAGGCAGTAGGTTTTAATACCTGTCGTTTTCTAACCACCACACTGCAGTGCTTGAGCGCTCTCCCAACATAATCATAATATGCAGATGTATTTTTCAATTTAAGTAGGCTTTCAGTCAATTAACGTGTGCAATGCAAAGCTGTTCCCCAACAGACAACTGTACAGAAAAGATAATGAATTTACTATCAACCTTCACAAGATGTGATTAAATCCTCAAGAAGCTGTATTCCACTAAGTATGTAATAAGCATTTCTGTGCAGGGATTTTGGCGAGATTACAGTTAGCATAAAATGGTAAGTGTACTACATACAGTAAATATGCAAATGTGGGCACGTGAAAAATGATAATATAAGTATGCTTTTGACCCATTATTATAAAACGTGGCATTGTCACAAAAATCCATGAGAGAAATTGCATACATTCAAATGTCATTCAAGCACTTTGAGAAAATTGCATACTTCAGCCACTCTTCCCCTCACAATTACAAGACAAAATTGCTTATTTAAGTTCACTGCCTACTGCTGACAAATGTTCCCTTTTTTTTTAAAGGCTTGAAAACACAGGGAGTATTATAAAACTAAAATTAATACATTTTACACACAGAGTGGGGTAGAGAACATGACTTGTTTAAAAAGGTTATGTTCTGGTAAGATTATTACGTTCTTCAGAAACAAAGGAGAGAAGTTGAACACTTGTATTTACTTTTCAAATCAATCAATTGTTAGAACTGTCACCTCACATTGAGTATTACCATTCACTTAGGTGTCCCTCGTTTATGAGCATTCATTCTCAGGTGTAACATATTTTCATTAGTTTTACTACAAATGACTCAATGGCCATTACATTTTCTCCTTCCATCATCACACGAGAGCAGCCATATATCAACATAAGTGCTTTAAACCATTTAGCCTGGCGCCTTTCACTAGTATCCCCTCCTGTCTGTCTGTACAGAACATATTCCAACATTGGTGCTTTTGAACAGGAGGTTTGCCGATTCCCCTGATAATGAGCTGATTTGCCTTCACTATCACCAGCAGCAGAAAGACACGATAACGTCACAGGAGCCTGTCGATAAGCAACATTTCAGCTGTATGACTCATATCATTCCAACAGAATGAATCCACGCAGCAAACATCTCCTGATTAAAGAGTCCGTTGGCTTGGAGAGCTCTTTGGCTGGATCCTCACACTTTGAATAGTCAAATGTAAAACCTGCCCTAGAACATTCCGTACGTACAGAACAACAGCCTCTCAACAGTCCACACGGACAAAAGAACAAGCAACAGCAACATTCTGTGTGGGGATCACAATATGAGACAACACTCTATGAAGCATGGACATCAATAACAAATGTATATGAGAACCCGGAAAAGTACTGTCTGGTGCCAAAGGGTGACAAAGCGATCCAATTACTGGCGAGGCCATCTGGAGACATTACTGTCTGGGTAAATGTGCATGTAATGGCAGACAGGGGTAGTGATGCTCTCCACTGTGATGCATTGCCTGTGTCAGATCTGTTTATAGGCAAACACACATTGGCAAGGTCTAGAGCATGGGACAGGTAATCCAGAGAATTCCTCAGAGAGAGAGGGGGAATGCCATACCCATTCATCCATACAACACATAAACTAATATGACTAGCCAATTGTTATGCATTTTCCATTGTGAGAATCTCTTATTGCATAACCTGGAGAATTTAAATGAAATCACTATCATTACATTAGGAAAAGAGAAATCCTCTCCTCGTTGTATCTACTGCAGGTGAGAATGTAAACACATTCCTAATGGGTTATGGCACCTCCATTACTCAAAATGAAACACCTGGAAGTTTATTTTACAACTGCTTCGCTCTCATATACTGGGGCTGGCACTTCGAATAATGCAGCATTTATTTGACACGGAACTATGCAGCTGAATTTGTTTGTGATTCCTTTAGAAAACACAATTCCTTCTCTCTAACATGAAAAGTGTTTCTAAAGCAAAAGACTCATCATTGTAGAACAGATTCTAGTGTTTCATTGCAAATTCCTGTGGTCCGTCTTAAGCTGTCTCACTGCTTAACACAGCGTTTCCCAAACTCGGTCCTGGGGACCCCAAAGAGTGCATTTTGTTTTTGCCCTAACACTACAAAGCTAATTCAAATTATCAAAGCTTTTCATATCAAATCAAATTGTATTTGTCACATTCACCAAATACAACAGGTGCTTACTTATAAACCAAGAATGTAGTTCAAGAAAAAGAGTTAAGAAAATATTTAATAAATAAACTAAATTAAATAATGTAATAAAAAGTAACACAATAAAATAACAATAACGAGGCTATTTACAGGGGTACCGGTACCAAGTCAATGTGCGGGGGTACGGGTTAGTCGAGGTAATTTGTACATGTAGGTAGGGGTGAGGTGACAATGCATAGATAAGCTTGATGATTAGTTTGATAATTAGGTGATTATTTGAACCAGCTATGTAGAGCTATGGCAAAAACCAAAACGTACACCCCTTGGGGTCCCAAGGACTGAGTTTGGGAAACCCTGGTTTAACAGCTCCGATGGGAGTAAAGTACTTTTCAGAATTCTCTGCAGGAACATGGGGCTACTTGACCTCTCAAGATGAGTCCCATTAGATAATTAGGTTCTCCATCTAAATGGTGCACAAGAGGCTTTTCACCTACCCACTAATGTCTGACAATGGAAGGGTTAGAATACAGCTACTGCATAGTAGCACCTAGCTAATGAAACACCTCACAGTTTTACATGGCATTCATTATCAACGGCATCCACACTGTGACACATTTACTAGAGCATCATTTTACTTCATTGAAAGTGAAGTGGTTCAACATCTAAGATAATAGAGCTGGTGTGAAGAATTCTGAGTACTTAGATTTAATTTAAAAAATACACTGTACTGTATATACCTTCTATATAAACAGTAAATTGCAGTGGTCGTTCAATGCAGTTTTATGAGGATCACGCCCTTAAGGACAAAATCAACCAGTGACTGACCAGCAATGTCACGTTCGCTGGAATAATTATCGGACCAAGCTGCAGCGCGATATGGTTTCCACATATTATTTATTAGAAACGCACAAAACAACAAAGAAAGAATGAAACAAACAACGAACCGTAACAAATAGGTGTAACATACACTAACTTACAACAATATCCCATAAAACACAGGTGGAAAAAATGCTACTTAAATATGATCCCCAATTAGAGACAACGATAGCCAGCTGCCTCTAATTGGGAATCATTCCAAACACCAACATAGAAAAACTAAACTAGAACCCCCACATAGAAAATAGTAACTAGAAAACCACCCAGTCACGCCCTGACCTACTCTACCATAGAAAATAAGGGCTCTCTATGGTCAGTAAGTGACAAGTAAATATGTCTAGTTCTCAACCTCACCAGACACCTTTTAACATAATTTTATCATATGGTAAAAATAATCATTCAGATTTATGTTTAGAATATATAAAAGATGAACTAAAATGTATTGTTACAAATGATCACAAAAGCCTTGGTTCTGGATTTTTCATGTACGCATCAGGTGAAGGAACTCCATACACCCAAGGCTAATACAAGGCTTTGAATTCCAGGCAGCGAGAGCTCCACAGCCAGATAAGTATCAGCATAAATACCACTCTCTTACAAAGTCCTTTACCACCTGGGATTTAGAGCCAGGAATCCAACGCATGAGAGGAAGCATGCATTTGAAACTGCCTGAGCAACATGTTTAGGACCTTGAAGAATACTTCAAAGCAACTAAGGAAGAGTACACCCTGCACTCTTGACATGTGAGTGGGCTGAAGAAAAAGGGTTGAATATGATATTCTGTATTTTTACGAGTTTATATACCCTGGCATGCAAAAATGACAGGCGTTTTAATCTCCAGAAAGCAGAGATATGCAGTGACTGAGTGTCTGTCCCTTGTTGAAAGTGAGGCGCACTCTGGGTTTGAATGAGAACTCCTGCAAGTTCATCTGAAGCAGCATGTAATCATAGATAGCTCCAGGCTCCGTAGTGTGCCGCCTTCTCAGAAGGATAGATGACGGACATCAACAGTGCACAAAGAACTATCTTTTATAAAGGCTAGAATGGGGGACTACTGAGGTCAAATGCAGACACAAAACACTTATGTTTGGATCCCTGGGGCAGGATACTTCATGGAGCTACACTAAATATGACATTGTGTTTTCATGGCTGAAAATTGCAAAATAAAGTTTGAATGAATAGAGACCAGTCACTATTGATGGACTGTTTCTGACCAAAAAGCGATTTAAAAGTGAATGGGAAAGTGACAATTGCATGACATTTTATTGCTCAATGCTTCTTATTTCTGCTTCATATTTTGGACAATGACATTGTCATCTCAATAGACCGCTCTGGATTGCAGAGAGATTCAAAAATAGGTGTGATACAATAGTACCACCGGCTTCAGCCCTGACTCCATGTAAATAGGTGGCAATATAATCACTTTATGGGTGTGTACATTTTGGCAGTTTCCCCACTGACCTTTAGTGGGTCTGGTTGAGTTCCTAGTGCTTGGGAGCTCACTTATTGAGAGCTAGTTCTGATTTTTCTGCTTTTTCTCTTTTCAGATTCCATCAGGCAATGTGAGGAAAAGAAGACAAGATACATTTTCTTCTATGAGTTCTGAGAACAAAGAGCTTGGGAACACCTCCCCTTCCTCTTCATGCACCCAGCTAATGGTATAGCTAATGAACTATTCTAATTAAATGACACCTAGTAAAAAGCTTTCCATGGAATATTTCAACTAAGATTGTTGTGTCATTCATTATGGGCCATGTCATTAGCTTTCATATGGACCAGACCTACTTTCCCCCAGTAGGCTTGGATTGCCTTGCGCATATGAGAGGTGGGAGAACAGGGGGAAGATACTCAATGCCCTCCCAGAGGGGTGTGTGCTGTTCCATCTTCATGACAAAGAGAGGAGACGGCAGGAGAAGTCAGCATCAATACTGTCGGAAGGAGTCCGCAGGAACCCAGAGAAACCAGGGGGGATAATGTGAATAACAAAACAGAGAAACAACCTCACTTTTTTTCCCAAAACAGGGGCCGAGCCATTTCCAGTGATCTGTAAGCTTTCCCCAAAACCAAAGATACCCTCATACATTTCCGTGTGTGCATTTCAGCATAAGGGACTAGGGAGAGAGAGTGCTGTTGCACAGTCATCTCGCTCCTGTTATTAAAGGCTTTCTCTAAAATGTAGTTACTCCCTCCATATAACAAATAAATATATTTTCTGTGTGTGAAAAGCAGGAGTGCTATGATGAAGAAAGATTGCTGAGAGATAATGGGGAGAAGAATATATATGCGGACTCGAAGGCTGGCATCTCCATTCAATGAAATACCAGGGTGTTCTGTGCCATTCTCCAACATTTTTACATTATAGCTTTCACGCAGGAATGTGTGACTGGAAACGTAATCTATATGTAAAACATGTCATATATCTTAAGCTGTCTAATAAAACCCAACCCAGGCCTTTATAACCTGTCTAACCAGTGACAATACAAGCAGAGTTGTGAGTTGTCTGGATAAGGGGAGGATTAAGGGGAAATCTCAATCATGACTGTTGAAACCGAACGTATCTCCCGCTCCTTTCTAAAACTGGGATGAGCTAATCATACTAGCTAGTGTAATTGAGACTCCCTTGGCTGTTTTACTGATACCCTCGCGTGTAAAACTGTCACAGGCAGACAAAATGTTTTTTTCATCAGTGAGTCATTGTTTGAGACTGATTACAATGGCCACACAAGCCCTTTCATTTTCCTTAAGCAAAGCTGTACATCTTATAGCTGTGTGTGTCCAGTCACTGTGAATACTATTTTTTACATTGCGGAAATACACTGTTTTCTGTGTTGGCTTAAATGTTCTCATTGCTGCCTGACTATAGCTCTGTAGTGCTGAAACATTTTCTCACTACAGATAATGTCGGAGAATCCTGAGCTCTTAACAGAAAGTGGCGATACTTTTCTCTAAACTAAGTGAATACTGAGAATTGAACATTTCAGGGGAGAAATCAGAGATTGAACCAGAGTGAATGAATCTAGTATGCTAGATGTGTGTATATCACAGCCCATTCTCACTCATGTACACTCCTAGAAAAAAAGGTGCTATCTACAACCTAAAAGGGTTCTTCGGCTGTCCCCATAAGAGATCTCTTTGAAGAAACCTTTTTGGTTCGAGGAAGAATAATTTTAGGTTCAATATAGAACCCTCTCCACAGAACCAAAAACGGTTCTCCTATGAGGACAGCCGAAGAACCCTTTTGGAACCCCTTTTCCTAAAGTGTAGGGATGCGTTTTCATTCATAGAGCTGTATGCTCTCCCTCTCACCTGTGATATTAGCTGTATCGGGAAAGCTCCACTTCAAATAGATAGGTAAATATTGGCCAGTTCACCAGCAGTTATCGTAATGATATGTAGACATAAAGACACTGAATTTTGGTCCTACTAACGACTGAGAACACACAGAGAGCAGGGCCATTGCAACCACTACAGGTCCCTCAGTATGATCCTGGACCCTCCACCTAGTCAACTGTCTCTGTACACATTGTCCTCCCAATTAAATAAAAACTACCTGCGGGCCAAATTCGGCCCACGGGCGGCCAGTTGGGGAACCCTGACCTATTGGCTAGCTCACCCTCATCCACAGCATTTGGGTAAAAGGATAGGTTCCATCTTTCACTCACCCCTTTTCTCGAGAGGCCTCAAAGTGGATTAAAACTAAATTAGTCTCTGTGACTCTAATCTGGATTAAATTATAAAGAGTCAGAGCCACAATAGTGCAGTAGGTTTACTAGAATGAATATGTCCTCCCACTCCCAGATTGCTCAAAATATGATGCCCCTTATCGAAATATACAAGTTATTTTCTTTTTTCACCAGTTCTTTTCAAGCACTTCAATGATATAGTGGAAAGACTGAGAAAAGCAAGAGATACCCTCAAAGAATGAGACCATTTAACATTGCTCATTGCAATTTCCTATGACATACATAAACTGTTCAAACACAACACTGACTGTCCCACAGTGGCTTTGAAGGAAATGAAGAGCTGTCAGTGCGAGTTGAACATTTGCAAAGCTGGACAAAAGTGGTATGTTTATTGGGTATGATGTGTGATTAAGGCCATTTTCAGTAATTCATATCTAAATGAGGGGTAGGAAATTAATTCAGAAAAGGAGAGAAAGACACTCATAGGAATAAATATATAGTCCTGTATACCAAACTGTTGATGCTGTCATGCAATGCACAAATAACTCATTAAAAATATCCATATTTGCAGTATTATGATGTAGGATGGTGACATTTTCTGTAAAGATACTACAGGAATGATTTACAGATTGAAGACCCGTAAATGCAAGTGTAAAGCACACAAAATGATGATGTCATCCTGAGTGACGCCCGCTCTCAGAGCTAAGTGTGGCATTTTCAGCATGGCAGTGGTACTTTATTTATATTCTAACATGTCACCTCCCTGTAACACTGTCATGGAACTTGTCATCAGCATTTACATTTTTATTATTTAACCTTTATTTAACTGTAGGACATCAAGTTAATAATGATATTACAATTGCATTATCGGATATCACTGTCTTGCCCCACCCACATACACTCTCCTTTGAAAATAGGATCTGGATCATAAACAGCTACGATTAAGGATGAAGAGTTTCATGTTATTGTGCTTTCCGTCCATGAAACTACATTTTGCATGAAGGGCTACATTGTATAAGGAGTCAACGGGAGATAGAACAACCACAAACATCTAGACAAACCCGCCTCTAAACAAGACGTGACGTGCACAGTCACACAAATTGACATGCGCAAAATCCCAAGTGCAAACTGAGAATGCAAATCGCTCCAGTCTTTCTCTACACCAATCAACTGAACATGTATCTATCATGTCAGGACAAAAACTGGTTACGGAGAGTGAGAAAGTGGATGAATATATTTCAATGAGGTTTCACTCAGACAATGAAACCTTGTGGTCCCCACGCGAACAGGGGCCAGATTAGCCCATTAGCAAATGAAGAGCCCTACTTGCTTGACGAGTAATACCAGGTGTGACTGAGTGTTGTCTATTCCAGGGGGGGTAGGGTGGGGATGGGGGAGGGGTGGCAGGAAAGCAGGGAACAAAAAAACAAATGCACCTATGCAGACTATTTGTTCTAAAAGTCTTTCAGGGCCCTGTTTTTCCAGCACTATCTGGTCTAGGCTGAGGGTCACAGCTCTCAGTGTTTGAGCCGGAGGAACTGCATTTAACCACCTCCGCTTCCCTCTAAAACAATGGAATCCGAATCACCTTTATTCACCAAGTACGTTTACACATACTCAGAATGTGACTTGGTGATATGGTGCTGCTAGTCATAGACAACCTTTAGAGCCAGAATACCGACAGTGGAGTTTAAACAAAGTTGACATATGGTACATTATATACAACTAGATAGATTGAGGATAAACATATAAGAGAATGTGCAGTCAGTAAACAAATATATGATGGGTATACAGTTGATATACAGTGGATGTACAGTATCAGTATGAATATATCTAAATGCAGAGAGATGAACAGAGTGCAATGCAGTATAGTGCAGTTATTTTGTGTACAGTTCAGAGATGGCTTGATCCCGTGTGCAGCATAGAGTGCATAGTCCTTTAGTCTCTATGGGCCCAATGGCTGGTTGGTGAGGGCCACAGCCAGGGGAAAGAAACTGTTCAGGTTGCGGGAGGTTTTGGTCATGATTGGCCTGAACAGCTTGCCAGAGGAGAATTTTTGGAATAAAAGATCAGCAGTGTATCTAATTACTGACTGATGGTGTCTATTCTGAAAACTACCTTCACAAACTGAGCACTTAGTTTAAAACCTCCAATTCTACATTTACAAGGTGGCATGAGTGATAGATGAAATATGTGGTGTTTAGACTAAGGAATTTTGTGATTTGATGAAGATGAATAACTAGATGGTTGCCTAGTGCTTCTTAAAATGACACTGCATATGAAGTTGTAATGAGTAACCAGCACATTGAAAAGTCATCATCAATCCTCCATAGAACAAGCAAACAGACACATGGTTTCACCATTTATGGAGGACTGACGGCAAAACTGCCAGCATCATGTTAACTCATCAAATGTTGATGTGGGGGGCTATAAACCTAAATTACAGCCCCACCCTAAAGGCCTTCCAATTCCACTATTTTAAAACCAGCGGCGATTGGCAACAGAACGACAACACACAGTCCAACGAGAAAAACGGTTAACACGCGACATGCTATTATTATAGGGGAGGCTCTTTTTTCCAACCAGTTCAAGTAAAAACGCCTGAGAGCGGGTGGCAGTGACAAGTGAGGCACACTGTAATTTACAATGACAGGCATGTCAAGTGACAGTGTCAGACAGAGGAGAACCTAAGTCAGATCACCCACCTCCCTTCCCAACCTGGTCGCAGAGCATTTCGCATTATTCTGCATGTAATTCCGAGACGCGCCATTTAGTATGATATGTTATGTTTGGTATGGTTAAATAAATAATATAAATAAATAATATGCCATTTAGCAGACGCTTTTATCCAAAGCGACTTACAGTGCTTTGTGTGTGCATACATTCTACGTATGGGTGGTCCCGGGGATCGAACCCACTACCCTGGCGTTACAAGCGCCATGCTCTACCAACTGAGCTACAGAAGGACCACAGATGGTTGCTTGAGACAGAAACAACGGGCAGTTGGTTGGTCGGGCATATAACGCAAACGTCTTGCAACCCAAAGGTTGTGTGTTCGAATTTTTTTTGCTAATTAGCAACTTTTCAACTACTTACTACTTTTAAGCTACTTTGCAACAGCGTAGCATGTTAATTAACCCTTCCCCTAACCTTAACCCTTTTAGCTAATTATTCCCCTAAACCTAACCCCTCCGCGCATGTGACAAATAACATTTGATTTGATTTTGATTTAACCTATCTCCTAATCTTAAACCTAACCCCTCGCGTAGCTAGCGCCACCTAGCTGGAATTCGTAACAAATCATGCATTTTGCAAATTCGTAACATATTGAAAGTTTGAAAATTCGTAACATATTATACTAATTGTATTTCGTAACATATCATATGAAATGGGTGATGGACATCCATAAATTAATACATACCACACGAAACATAACATATCATACTAAATGGAGTGTCTCTGATTTACATTTCATACTAAATGGCATGTCTCTGATTTACGTAAAAAATAATATGAAATGCTCTGAGAACAGGTTTTTCCCTCTCCCAAAGGACTATATTCAGAGCTCCACTGCAGATTGGTTAAATGTTGCGTCTGAACGCTTAAACACGTGGCGCATACTTGTTGGATTGAAAAAAAAGCTTTCTTTAACGACATTTACAGAATGTAAAAAACTCAACTGTAATCTGCAAGGCGTTCCTGCCTCGTGGGAAAACACTGGTAAGTGTGCGCGTTTGAGTGCGTAATGTATATGTTTCGGAATGAACGATTACCACACAAATTATTGTGAAAAGTCGATTTACTGTTGTAATTATTGAAATAAAATGAGAGGACAGCGCTCCCAAATTGAGAGCGCATGACTATCACCTGGCGAAACCTGCTCAACACTCCCACGAAGTGTGGCCAGTGGTTGTACACACTTAATGCGCTATACAATTTGTAGTTACGCAGTAGTTATGCTATGAGCAATAATGGTAGAGCGGCAAAATAACGTTCTAACCATGACTATAATTGGCTATAACTCTGTATTCACAAACCGCAGGGTAAATCAAGATTGCTAATCGAATGACATGTATTTTCACTTCAGATGTATCGTCTACAAACTCATCATCACCATGCAATTCCCATTATGTGTTTATTAAAAATGTTGACAAAATGTATCAGTGTTCTTTTAAACAATGTAAGATATGATGCATGATAGGCTACATACAGTACCTTGGTAGACAAGCGCGACGAGGAGGGCACACAGACAGCCGGAAAAATGCATCCTGGCGAATGCCAGATATCCTTGCCCTGCTGTTCCTAAAGTTAGATAATATGTTTGTTATTATCGATCAGTTAACTTCTTTCCGTAAACTTCAGGGTTAAATATTCACTAACTGTGTGCAGTTACTGCTGTATAACATGTGCTCTCTCACTTGCCTTGGCAAACAAATGTGGGAGCGCATCGAGTGAGCGACGACGGGAAGCTCTGTAGGGTAGGATTTTACAGCAACTCCGCCCAGGATCTACCACAATCTTGTGGATCCCACTCCGCACTGCATTACCCGCACACACACACACACACACACACACACACACACACACACACACACACACACACACACACACACACACACACACACACACACACACACACACACACACACACACACACACACACAGACTAGCGGTTAGAGTGTTGGGCCAGTAACGAAAAAGTTGCTAGTTAGGATCTCTGAGCCAACAATTTGAAAAATCTGTTGATGTGCCCTTGAGCAAGGCACTTAACCCAAATTGCTTCAGGTTCGCTGTTGATAATGGCAGACCCTGTCCGTGACCCCACACTCAGAGGTTCTCAGGGAGACTGGGATATGCAAAGAACACATTTTGAAATAAGACAAATATATGTATACACAGTGACCAGATGTCATTTCAACATCGAGTTTTGATTTACGTTTGGTTGAGTTGTCAACTAATGTGAATTCAATGTGAAATCACCATGTCATTGGATTTAGGTTAAAAAACAAGAATTTCCCTTATCAATAAGTTTTCCACGTTGATCAACATCATCACATTGAACGTTGATTCAACCAGTTTTTGCCCAGTGGGAAGGCTCAAGGTGGCTCTTCATAGTTTAAATTCATAACTGCAGCGCACTGTTATTTTACATTGCCTCTTTGCATTGTAAGAGATTGAATAAAATAACAGTGGAATTTGCAACCTTTGGATTGCTAGACTATCGTGGATTACACCCAAGTATAGTATGTTTCGTATGGCTCTGAGGCCAGGCTGGATGTGAAAAGGGTGGGGTGTGGGCTAGCACTAAAGCCTCCACTGCAGCCAGTTTCTATTGTGACTCCTCATAGCTAAGGTGCTGTTTTATGTGCCACCCAAGTTTCTAATGCTAATGACTGAAATAAAATGCATGATGAGGGTGGCAGGTAGTCTAGAAGTTAAGAGCGTTGGGCCAGTAACCGAAAGGTTGCTGGTTGAAATCCCGGAGCCCGCTATGTGAAAAATCTGCCAATGTCTGCTCTATGTCGCTCTGGATAAGAGTGTCTGCTAAATTACTAAAATGTCAAATGCATGATGTCTAGATTACATTGCTCCTCCCATACTGAATCCTGATTTCAGTTGCTGATGGCAGAGAGAGACAGTAGGTGTTCAAACTACCGCCTCACTAACGTCCTGATTAGAGGCTCAACATTCTGCAACGTCAGGTGTTAAACTTGAATCCTGTGTTGATTGAAATGAGGACAGCGGTATCTTAAAAGGTTGGAGAATATGTGAGCTGTCAGTACTTATGTTTGGGTAGGTAGTACTATACAGTCAATACTCCCACTAGACTCAGACTGTGCTGCTGCTGACTTTACTTGTTTTCAAATCAAGTTGTATTTGTCACATGTGCCGAATACAACAGGTGTAGACTTTACTGTGAAACGCTTACTTACAAGCCCTTAATTAACCAACAATGCAGTTCAAGAAATAGAGTTAAGAAAATATTTGCTAAATAAACTAAAGAAAAAAGGAAAAGAGTAATTCATACAAATTACATAACAATAACGAGGCTATATACAGGAGGTGCGGGGTTAGTCAAGGTAATTTGTACAAGGCTGAGGTGTGCTGCTGCTGCAGTTAACTGAGATGGCCGTGGGTTTTAGATGGTTTCTGTGACTCAGAGTTTATTTCTGTGTCTGTTGAGCTTCATATCTTACCTTGAAGCCTCTGCCAGTGACTCCACCAAAGCACCAATTTCAGGAGGTGGTGCTCTGATCCGACGAGCAGAGCATCATTTCTAATGCTGCTAGACATTCAGAGGTGGGACTGAGAATCAGAAGTGAGTGAGATTATGGAGTTTGCGTTTGACAAAACCAGACACTGTGAACTTAGCTCTCACTGTGCTATTAACTGTGTCGTCAAGCTTGGGTAAAAAGCCGATTTGTGGGGGTGAAAATGTATCTAACCGGGGAAGGATTTAAAGTACAATGGTTTTGTAAGGATGTACTGCGTGCACTGGTTGTGAAAAACTAAATGCAATTTGATTAGGAGTGAACCACAAAGCAATATTCTGTGAGAGTGATATGCTTGGCTGCACAGGAAGAAAAAGATTTAAAAAAAAAAAAATCCACACGGGTGAGAATGATTAGGTCAGAATGGTAACAAAGCCTTAGACTTCGGCATTCAATTACCAAACAAAAACAGGTTGGTATAATTGGCACTTGAGCTAGGATCTAAGGAGACCCATAAACTAGCTAGGGTAGACAAGGCTAAAGCAAATAACTCCAAGACTGAACATCTGAAAGAAGTGATGGCCAACATATATAGTTGAGATAGTTGAATTTACACCATCAATTGTCACAAAGTGCTCATACAGATACTCCACCTGAAACCACAAAGAGCAAGCAATGCAGATGTAGAAGCACAGTGGCTAGGGGAAAAAAATGTTTAGGAGGGAAAGAATGATAATGAATACCCAGTAATGTAGTAGTACTATTTAGTATGCACTGGAAAGTATTTGCTATCCACAGAGCTAAATAACAAGGTTTCACAGAGAATAATGAATTACAGCATATCATGTCATATCTGAGCCACTGTACCGATGCTCACATCTTTTATTTGATGAAAGAGAATGTTCTCGCCTTGACATCTTTTGAAACATCTTGTGACATTGCCCTTGCTATCAGGGTGAATAAAAATAACCTTGCATTTCTATGGATTCGTAGAATAAAACTAGTTATATCTTGGGGCAGTCAACATACCGACACAGTGAATCTTTCATGGGTTGAAATCATTACATTGCTGGTGAGTTTTTATGACTTATTTTGAGGGTCTTAAGTGACTGTAACATAATGATATATTGATTACCTAAGTGCATTTTATCATCTCATGCTCTGAATAGGCTATATAAAGCATTGAGCAGGACAGCAGTGTGACATTTTAATGAAACATGGTTCATTAATTACACCATCATAGCCTTGATACTAATCCTGCTTCTGTCTCTGTGTTCCGTTGTGGAGAAGCAGCATGTATGATATGACACAGTGCATGCTGTCCCCTGACTGGGCCTTGGGGACATGATATTGCAAGTCCCATGAAGCAGGAGGCCTAGGTCACATCTCCTCCAGGGGCCAGTGGTGGAGTGATTAGTCTCCCAGTGAATAGGCTCTGTGACAAGGCCGTGGAACAGAGCGGATGGAGAACACAGTGACCCTGACATTCTCTCTGTGCTGTGTCCATGGGAGATGAGGATCCACTTAATGGCCGGCCCTGTGTCAGCCAGCCGCAGAGCCTCCAATCGATGATTGCTTCACTAGTTAATCTGATTGAGTGTGCGAGCGCCCAGTGGTCGATGGCAGGTTAGCTCTGCCTCTGCAAAGAGTCAGTGTCGGATTCGATGTTATTGTTCTTTGTAGAGTTCAATTTTTTTTGATCCCCTTCAAGTCCTCCATCATTATATTAAGGTAATCAATAAAAAATGGGTTATTGATGCTATCTATTAAAGCAACAAGGCAGGTTGCATCTTTATTGTAGTTAGGCCCATCATATTGTTTCTCTTGAGCTAATTACTCACAGTCTCTATTACTCAGTCTGTGGCATTCACTGTGTAGTCTGCCATGCATGCTGCTGTGTTGTGCTGTTTGTTTGGTACCTGTTATATCCCAAAGTGTTACTCGCTGGTAGCTGGAGAGGTGAAGAATTTATTCATAAAGACATCGGCCTGTCTGCTAGGATTCAAGCAGCTGTCAGGCATCACTAATGTTTACGCTCACCCAAACCTGCAATTATTTGTTGGTTTGTCAGCTAATGATGCCTCTGGAATCAACCGTACTTATATTTTCATCGCCTGCAGGCTTACAATCAGAAAGCAAACCCAGAAAATAAACAAATGAGAACTTTTGAAAATGGTGTGTTTAATGAGGTGAGATTTATAGACATAGCCGCGGGAAAGTAGGGGTTCTGAGGGTGCTGCAGCACCCACTGAAAAATCAGAATAAAACATGTTTTTTTCTTTACAAAAGTAGAGCACTGGGCCATTACTAGTCCTGTATTAGCGGACCATCATAGCCATCTGTAGCACTGGCAAAAAAAAAAAATCTGGTCCCCCCCTCTAGAGAAAATATTGACAGCAAAACATCTTCGCGGCTATGTTAATAGATACCTAATTACTCTTTTCTCCCAATGTGCAACATGTGCACAATGGTCTGAAGCGTTTCATTAATCCAAATGTTTGTATAACATTACAAGCTAATGCAATGAATGCAGACAATGATACAGGTTAATTATGGATTGTGTTTAAATGTTGTTGTTGTTGTTGTTTTTTTACAGGAAAACTGGAAAATCATTCAATGTTGAACTTCGCTCTCTTTAATGTGAGGCCAGATCAAATCCCACATTAATTTAGGAGTCTAGTCCAATTCATAGTTATTGCACTGGAACACTACAGTATCTTGATTATTGGATTTTGATACGTAATTATAAACATTGTGTCTATCATGGGGATGGTTTGGGCTTGCTCACAGACCTGCAATAACCTATGCATCTGCCAAGCTGCCAAAGAGTATGGATCTCCAACTTTGCAATGTTTTCTTGCCTCGAACAAGTCTGGGACTGTGGACCCTTTTGCTGATTCATTTTACTCAGTCTCCAAAGACAGCGGACTCTCCAAAAATGTAGTGAAAGATGTTTACAACCAATAATAGTTTATTACTTTAATAGTACTTTACTTACTACACTTTAGGTATCAATATATTAATTACTTCATCATCAGTTTTATATGCTTATTATTCACTGTAGTGTGGCTTTATAACAATTGAAAGCATTGGAAAACCTTAGCCTGCTAATCCTCTGACCCAGCTGTGTTTGACTTTAGAGGTAAAGATGTTGTAATAGTCCTCTTTCTGTTCACCAGCATTTGCTACAGATCCAAATTCAAACAAAACAGAAATCTTTGTGAGAAAGAAAGCAGGTTGATATTCTATTAGCCATTTAATCTTTAAAGCAAAAGCTGGAGATATATAGCAGAAAAAGCTAGATAAAACCTGATAGATTTGAGTGAAAAGGGCATGTGAAGAATATCAAAGAGATGACACAGAAATCCAACATTAAAGACACTATTTTTCCACCACAAACGAAGCAGCTGGATCTACGGATAAGATTTTTGGGCTAGGGGTTGAAAGAGCTGTCATTACATCAAAAAGTATTTTCTCTGGAGTAGTTTTTGAACCACTTTGTTTTGGCCTGTACTTTCCCATATTTCCAGGCTTTAAATAAATTATATTAATCCCTTTCAAATTCCAAAGTACTGGATTCTGAAGAAAGGGAATCGATACATGCAATGTTAGGTAAGGGTAGCTAGCCTATTATCTTTTGCCTCAAAGCAAGAAATTACAGTTTTTTTATTGCTTTGGTGCAATTTTCACAAGTATGTGGTAACATTTTCACCACTCATAGTACAAAACTCAAAACGGATAATCAAAAAGGCAGATGTTTCAAAACTCTAAGCACATTTTCAATTGACTAAGCAAAACACACAAAATCATACAGTCACTTCTTCACCATACGTAATCAGTGTTTCATCTAGAAATATACAGTTGAAGTTGGAAGTTTACATACACTTAGTTTGGAGTCATTAAAACTCGTTTTTCAACCACTCCACAAATTTCTTGTTAACAAACTATAGTTTTGGCAAGTCCGTTAGCACATCTACTTTGTGCATGACACAAGTCATTTTTCCAACAATTGTTTACAGACAGATTATTTCACTTATAATTCACTGTACCACAATTCCAGTGGGTCAGAAGTTTACATACACTAAGTTGACTGTGCCTTTAAACAGCTTGGAAAATTCCAGAAAAGGATGTCATGGCTTTAGAAGCTTCTGATAGGCTAATTGACATAATTTGAGTCAATTGGAGGTGTACCTGTGGATGTATTTCAAGGCCTACCTTCAAACTCAGTGCCTGACATCATGGGAAAATATAAAGAAATCAGCCAAGACCTACAAAAAATTATAGACCTCCACAAGTCTGGTTCATCTTTGGGAGCAATTTTCAATTCCCTGAAGGTACTTGAAGGTAAATGAAGGTAAATTGAATACGTTGTAGTAACATCGTTGTGTGGTAGACGGGATACTCTGTCTGTTCCTTCCTACCCTCGTTTGCAGCGGCTTTTGCTAACTCAACGGCTAGGAGGTATCACTTCTGTAGTGAATAAGAGTTCAAAGTTCATACCATTCGCAACCAAAGCTCACTCTGATTTTGGCTTCATTCTGTAGTTATTATCTGAACCATTCTTTATATGGGAAGGGAGAGGAGGGCGTGTTTGAAAAGTTTTATAGCCCATGTCCCTTCACAGGGGCGGGCCACTGATTGAGTAGAGCCCTATCTTATGAAATCCCAAATCTCACATTTTAGAAGCTAAAATCACATTTCATCCCATCACGAATAATTTCATATTCAAACATTTAAATTGAATGACAATTCCATGTGAATCCGATAACTCTGACGTGTAGACTTTACACCGTAGAGTTTGTTATCTTATCATTGATGAGAATATCCCAGATGGCACCCGAACTGACATCATATTCATTTAAGTACCACCGCATATGTTCAATTGGTCAGATTACCAGAATATAGTTAATTTCTCCCCACCTTCTGATGTCCCCAGAATCTCTATGTTAACCAAGGGTTTTGCAAATGTAACATCAGTAGGGTAGAGAGTGGAAAAAGGGGGAAAAGAGGTATTTATGACTGTCATAAACCTACCCCCAGGCCAACGTCATGACATTGCTAAGGACAACAAAGTCAAGGTATTGGACCTCATCCTATTGAACATTTGTGGGCAGAACTGAAAAAGCGTGTGAGCTAGGAGGCCTACAAACCCGACTCAATTACACCAGCTCTGCCAGGAGGAATGGGCCAAAATTCACCCAACTTATTGTGGGAAGCTTGTGGAAGGCTACCCAAATTGTTTGATCCAATTTAAAGGCAATGCTACCAAATACTAATACCATTCTCTCTACTACTATTCTGACATGTCATATTCTTAAAATAAAGTGGTGATCCTAACTGACCTAAGACAATGTCACGATCTTCAAAATGAGCGGACAAAGGCGCAGCGTGCATTGAGTTCCACATCTTTTTAATACAAAGTGAAACTGGAAACAAAAATACAAAACTTACAAAGAACGTGATGTAGTAGTGCCCAAACACACTAACAAACAATATCCCACAAACACAGGTGGGAAAAATGGCTACCTAAATTTGATCCCCAATTAGAGGCAACAATTACCAGCTGGATCTGATTGGGAACCATACCAGGCCAACATAGCTATAAACACACTAGATCACCCACCCTAGTCACACCTCGACCTTACCAAAATAGAGAATAAAAAGGCTGGGAACCATACAAAACACCAACATAGAAATGTTGAACTAGAACACCCCCTAGTCATGCCCTGACCTACTACACCATAGAGAACCACGGGCTCTCTACGGTCAGGGCGTGACAGCACCCCCCCCAAAGGTGCGGACTCTGGTCGCAAAACCTGAAACCAAATGGGGAGGGTAGGGGGGGTGACTAGTGTCGGTGGCGGCTCCGGTGCAGGTCGTAGCCCCTGTCCAGACCACAGATCCGGCAATGGCACCGGGCTGAACGCCGTGCTTGGACTGGGCATCGGCGCAAAGGAGGACATTGGCCCTAGAGCTGGACGGGACGCCTGCGCAGAATAAGGCTCCGGCCATGGAGCGGGACTGGATGCCGTGCCTGGACTGGGCACTGGCGCAGAGGAAGACTCCTGCCCTGGAGCGGGACTGGACACCGTGCCTGGACTGGGAATCGGCGCAGAGGAGGGCTCCTGCCCTGGAGCGGGACTGGACGCCATGCCTGGACTGGGCACCGGCGCAGAAGAAGGCTCCGGCCATGGAGCGGGACTGGACGCCGTGCCTGGACTGGACACCGACGCAGAGGAAGGCTCCTGCCCTGGAGCGGGACTGGATACAGTGCCTGGACTGGGCACCGGCGTAGAGGAAGACTCCGGCCTTGGAGCTGGCACCGGACGTACCAGGCTGGGGTGATGCACTGGAGGCCTGGTGCGTGGAGCTGGCACAGGTGGCACCGGACTGGTGACACGCACTTCAGGGAGAGTGCGGGGAGCTGGCACAGGACGTGCCGGATTAGGGAGACGCACTGGAGGCCTGGTGCGTGGAGCCGGCACAGGTGTCATCGGACTGGTGACAAGCACTTCAGGGAGAGTACAGGGAGTTGACACAGGACGTACCGGATTGGGAAGGCGCACTGGAGGCCTGATGCGTGGAGCCGGCACAGGTTGCACCGGACTGGTGACACACACTTCAGGAAGGGTGCGGAGAGCTGGCCCAGGATTCACCAGACTGATGACCCTCTCCAGCCTGCCTGCCTGCGCTGCAGCCTACTCCTTGCTAACTCCTCTGTCCGGTATCCTTCCTCACATTGTTCCATCGACACCCAAAGGGGCTCTGGCACTCTCCTCGGCTCGAGCGGCCACCCCTCGTGCCCCACCCCCCAAAAAATCTTGGGGTTTCTGTGGCCGTGGACCCCGGCGTCGTCGCTGTCCTTCCATGCTCCTTGGCGACTCCCGCCAAGGAAGGGTCTCGTGTCCTCCCATGATTTCCTGCTTGGTCCTTGCGTGGTGGGATATTCTGTCACGATCTTCAAAATGAGCGGACCAAGGCGCAGCGTGCATTGAGTTCCACATATTTTCAATACATCTTTTCAATGAAACTGGGAACATAACAACAAAACTTACAAAGAACGTGAAGTAGTAGTGCCCAAACACACTAACACAAACAATATCCCACAAACACAGGTGGGGAAAAATGGCTACCTAAATATGATCCCCAATTAGAGGCAACGATTACCAGCTGCCTCTAATTGGGAACCATACAAACACCAACATAGACATTTTGAACTAGAACACCCCCTAGTCATGCCCTGACCTACTACACCATAGAGAACCAAGGGCTCTCTATGATCAGGGCGTGACAGAAAGGGAATTTTTACTAGGATTAAATGTCAGGAATTGTGAAACTGAGTTTAAATGTATTTGGCTAATGCAATGCTCACTTAACTTTTGATATGATTCTCTTATCAATGGTTAAAATACATTACTATTACTACATTACTATGAATTAATCCAACTGTTCTTAATTGTTCATCAATTAACTGTTTGGTAAACCTATAGATTTTAAACTGGCTTGTCTACTACAGATTTTGAGAACTAATAATAATAATAATGATGAAATAATAATAATTAATAATAATGAACTAATAATACAAATTTATGTTTGTAAAGTATAAACATATAAAGTTGATATATACTGCAATGTACTATTATAATGATGACTATTCTGATTTTACTTCAAAGTAAGTTTTAGAAAATCTGAAATGGTCAAAATCAGAGATGTACTGTATGTAACAGCCTTATTCTAAAATGGATTAAATGAAAAATGTTCCTCATCAATCTACACACAATAACCCATAATGACAAAGTGAAAACAGGTTTGACATTTTTTTAAATTAAAATTATAAACAGAAATACCTTGTTTATATCCAGTACCTGTCAAAAGTTTGGACACATCTACTCATTCCAGGGTTTTTCTTTATTTGTACTATTTTCTACATTGTAGAATAATAGTGAAGACATCAACACTATGAAATAACACATATGGAATCATGTAGTAACCAAAAATGTCTTAAAAGACTCAAAATACATTTTATATTTGAGATTCTTCAAAGTAGCCACCCTTTCCCTTGACAGCTTTGCACACTCTTGGCATTCTCTCAACCAGCTTCATGAGGTAGTCACCTGGAATGTATTTCAAGTAACAGGTGTGCCTTCTTAAAAGTGAATTTGTGGAATTTCTTTCCTTCTTAATTAATGCATTTGAGCCAATCAGTTGTGTTGTGACAAGGTATAGTAAGGGTGGTATACAGAAGACAGCCCTATTTGGTCAATGACCAAGTCCATATTATATCAAGAGCAGCTCAAATAAGAGAAATGACAGTCCATCATTAATTCAAGATATGAAGGTCAGTCATTCCAGAAAACTTCAAGAATTTTGAAAGTTTCTTCAAGTGCAGTCGCAAAAACCTTCAAGCACTATGATGAAACTGGCTATCTTGAGGACCCCCACAGGAATGGAAGACCCAGAGTTGCCTCTGCTGCAGAGAATAAGTTCATTAGAGTTAACTGTGCCCAAATAAATGCTTCACGGAGTTCAAGTAACAGACACATCTCAACATCAACTGTTCAGAGGAGACTGTGTGAATCAGAAACTCATGGTCGAATTTCTGCAAAGAAACCACTACCAACCACTATTGGACACCAATAAGAAGAAGATACTTGCTTTGGCCAAGAAACACGAGCAATGAACATTAGACCGGTGGAAATCTGTCCTTTGCTCTGATGAGTCCAAATTTGAGATTTTGGGTTCCAACCACGATGTCTTTGTGAGACGCAGAGTAGGTGAACGGAGGATCTTCGCATGTGTGGTTCCCACCGTGAAGCATGGAGGAGGAGGTGTGATGTTGTAGGGTTGCTTTGCTGGTGACACTGTTAGAGATGTATTTAGAATTCAAAGCATACTTAACCAGTATGGCTACTACAGCATTCTGCAGCGATATGCCCTCCCATCTGGTCTGTGCTTAGTGGGACTATCATTTGTTTTTCAACTGGCCAATGACCCAACACATCTCCAGGCTGTGTATGGGCTATTTGACCAAGAAGGAGAGTGATGGAGTGCTGCATCAGATGACCTAGCCTCCACAATCACCCAACCTCAGCCCAATTTGAGATGGTTTGTGATGAGTTGGACCGCAGAGTGAAGGAAAAGCAGCCAACAAGTGCTCAGCTTGTAGGCCGTCATTGTAAATAAGAATTTGTTCTTAACTGACTTGCCTGGTTAAATATAGAGGCGAAGGGTGGCAACCTTGAAGAATATAAAATATAGAAAACACTTTTTTTGGTTACTACATGATTCCATATGTGTTATTTCATAGTTTTGACGTCTTCACTATTATTCTACAATGTAGAAAATAGTAAAAATGACGAAAAACCCTTGAATGAGTAAGTGTGTCCAAAATTTTGACTGGTACTGTACATGTACAAATTACCTTGCACATTGACTCAGTACCGCTACCCCCTGTAAATAGCTTTGTTATTGTTGTTTTATTGTGTTACTTAAAAAAACAGTTTTTACTTTACTTTATTTAGTAAATATTGTCTTAACTCTATTTTCTTAAAAATGCATTGTTGGTTAAGTTCTTGTAAGTAAGCATTTCACCTGTTGTATTCGGCACGAGACAAATAAAATGTGATTTGATTTGATTGTTCAAATAACTAAATTGAGAAGATATCATTATGTTGTTTTTTGGCAATTAAATCAATGTTCTCATGGTATTTCACAGTAAACTTAGATTTTGTATCAATGGTTGTCTTCAAGCAAAAGTCATTTTAAATGTTTAAATATGAAACATTACAAGTGTTACCAGTTTGGATTTTTGTACTGAGTTTTTAAAATTCACCACATACTTATGAAAATAGCACCAAAACGATAAAAACAACTGTATTTATATGATTGAGTTGATTAACATTCTTGCCGTATAAGTGATCCTTCCCTTGATAACTGAGGTGTACTATGGTACCTTGATGGTATGGGCAAGAAAAGGAACGTGAAATGCAATTTACATTCAACATTTTAGCTTATTAAGCGTTTTAGCTCTCATGGCTCTAGCCCTCATGGAATAACTGAAGTTATGTAATGGTTTAGGTAACCGCAATTCCAAAGTTGCAAAGTCAAAACAAAAAAGACAGTCAAAAGTCATTTGTTACCGTCATGACAAGAGTGGTGACAAGAACCTGTGGAGAGCATGTTGTCCAGCGCCAGAGGGATGACTGTACAGAACTCCTGTCCTCCAACCCCCTCTCTCAATTTACAGACAGGTAACACCTGATCCAGTTCAACTTTCTGTCAACGGCTCAATCATCAAACATAACTGATTAATAGATTTGTTCAACAGAGGTAGTTCACTCTAAAGTTGGCCTAGGGGACAAAGCAGAACAGCAGAGAAGGTAAGTCCCGTGACATTTGAATCTGGGGGGATTTGGGGGGAGCTGTCAATGTAAATAGTCCGGGTGGCTATTTGATTAATTGTTCAGCAGTCTTATGGCTTGGGGGTAGAAGCTGTTAATGAGTCTTTTGGCCCTAGACTTGGAGCTCCAGTACAGTTTTAATTATTATTATTATATTTTTTTAAACCTTTATTTAACTAGGCAAGTCAGTTAAGAACAAATTCTTATTTACAATGACAGCCTACCGTCTTGGATGGCAGAAAGCTTTGTCCCACTACCCCGTACGCACTACCCTCTGGAGCGCCTTCTGGTCAGATGCCGAGCAGTTGCCTTACCAGACGGTGATTCAACCGCTGTAAAACTTTTTGAGGATCTGGGGACCCATGCAAAATCTTTTCAATCTCCTGAGGGGGAAAAGCTGTTGTTGTACCCCCTTAATGACTGTATTGGTGTGTTTACTCTGAAGCTCATTGCTTGAGTTATTTTAGAAAACCTGGGAATTTATTAGAGTGCAGTGCCTCCTAGCTCAAACATATTTTGAGATCCTGAGACACATATGTTGGCAACCCCCCTTATTTGGGAGATCAAGATGGAATTAATCTTGTTAAGTGCTTGCTGCAGATTTTAATTACCTTTGGTAGAAAAGGTTTCAGTGCAGGAACATATGGGGGTGGGGGGTCTAAGTATTTCAGCACTTGACTGAGCAAGCCCCCGTGTCCCTGCTCTGGTGCCTTCTCACTCCTCACAACCTCAAATGCCTCCCCCAATGGCTTATTTGAAAAAATTTAACTTTGGGCCTAATTTTTATTCTTTGTTACATTAATTTCATATGGAGATTATCTAATTGTGCCATTCAAAACTAATGTGTTCTAGTGAAACACAATCTTTATGAAATGGATTACCTGTTTCAAGAGGATATGATTTGTCTCTGAGAAAGTAGCAGCTAACAGTAAAGCCCATCTTGGCAATATTTTTCTCCCTATAGCAATGCCTTTGATAAGCCTTTGGATGGTATGGTGGATTTTGTTTGATGTTTGATGACTAGGTCTATTGTAAGAATCCAGACAGTATAAGACATCTGAAAATAATCAATTCATTTCTATGTAGCCTGTAGTCACATAAATTATTGTCTGTAAGTATTCTACATGGGGGGTACACGGTTTCTTTTATTTTATGTTCTTTTTCAACTGTTGTTTTGTGCAATTTTGTTTAATCTCACACCGGGTACTTTCATTCATAGGGAAATATGTTCTGATATTAAAATAGCTGACAAAGAAGTGGAATCCAATCTTTTCTCCCGATTATGGTTGAGGATTGTTTGCTGCATGAAAACAACCTGTGATGTTTTTCTCAAAAGGAACCAAATCTATTTGAGCCCTCTTTAATTCTTTGACTCAGGCCTTGGTAAATGTGTTGGAGAGTGTGGTACTACTGTGATTTTTAATGTACGTGTACCAATGGGGATCTGATTCCTACTCTATACAACACCAAAGTATCATGACACAAGGCAAGACCCAGATGCAGACAAAGGAGGCAAATGGTTGGAGTCTTACAATGTTTATTAATCCAAAAGGAGTAGGCAAGAGAATGGTCGTGGACAGACAAAAGGTCAATACAAGATCAGAGTGCAGGAGGTACAAAGTGGCAGACAGGCTCATGGTCAATGCAGGCAGAAAGGTCAGGCAGGCGGGAAACAGGCAAGGGTCAAAACCAGGAGGACTAGAAAAAGGAGAATAGCAAAAAACAGGAGAACGGGAAAAATGCTGGTTGACTTGGGAAAACATACAAGACGAACTGGCAGAGAGAGAGACAGGAAAAACAAGGATAAATACACTTATAAAATAAGCGACACTTGGAGGGGGTGGAGACAATCACAGGGACAGGTGAAGCAGATCAGGGTGTGACACAAAGAGGCCCATGGCCAGCCCCATGGTAAAATGCACAAACTGATGCATTTTGTGCCTGCCACCCAATACTTTACATTAATGTATTCACAAATCAAGTCTTCTCTTGAGTTGGGCTCAGGGATGGAACAATTGTTGAACATCTGAGCTTGTGACTGTTTGTGGGGGAACGGTGGGGATTCGTATGAACTGCCAGTATTATTACACATATTATTTGTTAATTGTGGAAGTAAATTAAGATATGGAAGATTTATTTATATATATTATTTTTTTTAACATGATTTAACTAGGCAAGTCAGTTAACTGCCTGTTCAGGGGCAGAACGATAGATTCGTACCTTGTCAGCTCGGGGATTTGAACTATGCAACCTTTCGGTTACTAGTTCAACACTCTAACCACTAGGCTACCCTGCCGCCTAATTGGAGTAAACTAATGGACAACAACACTTAGGCTTCTACTTCCAGCTTATACATACCATATACATTTTACGAACACAGTATATTTTACAATAGTTATCTTTTGTTTGTTTTTAGTCCCATCCTTCAGCTCCACTCAACCTCTCCCATCTACCTCTGAACAATAGGCCTGTTTGATTTTCTCTGGCTTGCTGTTCCAAATCAAATTGAATATTATTATTTAAGTTGCTAGCTGTAGGCAAGGCCATATGTAAATTGGTGAATTGGGATATGACTAAAGAGTTAATCAAGGTGATTTTACCACAAATAGACAGGAATTTTCTGTTTTCCCATCTTTCTAATTAAAATATATTGTAGTGAAAATGTATTTATTTCGGGATATGAATACCGAGTATGTCCACTTCATTGTCAGACCATTTTATTGGTGAACGACACGGTAATGTAAAAGTTGTATTTTTTTGTGATCCAATACGAAATATGGTACACTCATCATGTAATCCAGAGAGGTTTGAAAAAAGCATCTAGATCATCTATGAGGCTGTGGGTTTAAAAGCAAACATCAGTTTACAATGACACCTTTGTTTTTAAGCCGTGTATTTCTAGGCCCTTGATATTATTGTTGGATCTGATTTTAATAGCTAACGTTTCATAATAATCGTTATGCGGATAGTTTATAACCTTGTTTTATAGTTTAATACGTTCAAGAATGATTTACTATTTTACAGCTAAGTGTCACACCCTGATCTGTTTCACCAGTCTTGTGCTTGTCTCCACCCCCCACCAGGTGTCTTCTATTTTCCCCAATTTGCCCTCCAAATACACCTCTGCTGTTTTCAATCAGCGATCACTGCCTTATTGCCTGCATCCGCTATGGGTCCTCAGTCAAACAACCACCCCTCATCACTGTCAAATGCTCCCTAAAACACTTCTGCGAGCAGGCCTTTCTAATCGACCTGGCCCGGGTATCCTGGAAGGATATTGACCTCATCCCGTCAGTCGAGGATGCCTTAAATAAGCATGCCCCTTTCCATAAATGTAGAACTAAGAACAGATATAGCCCTTGGTTCACTCCAGACCTGACTGCCCTTAACCAGCACAAAAACTTCCTGTGGCGGACTGGGATAAAATGTTATCAGGATAAAATTGTAGACCTGCACAAGGCTGGGATGGGCTACTGGACAATAGGTAAGCAGCTTGGTGAGAAGGCAACAACTGTTGGCACAATTATTAGAAAATGGAAGAAGTTCAAGATGACGGTCAATCACCCTCGGTCTGGGGCTCCATACAAGATCTCACCTCGTGGGGCATCAATAATCATGAGGAAGGTGAGGGATCAGCCCAGAACTACACAGCAGGACCTGGTCAATGACCTGAAGAGAGCTGGGACCACAGTCTCAAAGAAAACCATTAGTAACACACTACGCCGTCATGGATTAAAATCCTGCAGCGCACGCAGGGTCCCCTTGCTCAAGCCAGCGCATGTCCAGGCCCGTCTGAAGTTTGACAATGACCATCTGGAGGATCCAGAGGAGGAATGGGAGAAGGTGATGTGGTCTGATGAGACAAAAATAGAGCATTTTGGTCTAAACTCCACTCACCGTGTTTGGAGGAAGAAGAAGGATGAGTACAACCTCAAGAACACCATCCCAACCATGAAGCATGGAGGTGGAAACATCATTCTTTGGGGATGCTTTTCTGCAAAGGGGACTGGACGACTGCACCGTATTGAGGGGAGGATGGATGGGGCCATGTATAGTGAGATCTTAGCCAACAACCTCCTTCTCTCAGTAAGAGCATTGAAGATGGATCGTGGCTGTTTCTTCCAGCATGACAACGACCCGAAACACACAGCCAGGGCAACTAAGGAGTGGCTCCGTAAGAAGCATCTCAAGGTCCTGGAGTGGCCTAGCCAGTCTCCAGACCTGAACCAAATAGAACATCTTTGGAGGGAGCTGAAAGTCCGTATTGCCCAGCGACAGCCCCGAAACCTGAAAGATCGGGAGAAGGTCTGTATGGAGGAGTGGGCCAAAATCCCTGCTGCAGTGTGTGCAAACCTGGTCAAGAACTACAGGAAACGTATGATCTCTGTAATTGCAAACAAAGGTTTCTCTACCAAATATTAAGTTACGCTTTTCTGATGTATCAAATACTTATGTCATGCAATAAAATGCAAATTAATTACTTAAAAATCATACAATGTGATTTTCTGGATTTTTGTCTCTCACAGTTGAAGTGTACCTATGATAAAAAAATTACAGACCTCTACAATCTTTGTGAGTAGGAAAACATGCAAAATCGGCAGTGTATCAAATACTTGTTCTCCCCACTGTATGTACATACACATACCTATACAGACATACATACTTTTTTAAAGAATATACCTTTATTGTTATTCCCTGCAAACCCTACCACCGATCCCCCAATTGGAGTAAACTAATAAACACTTCGGCTTTTACCTTCAATTTCTACATCGTATACACATTTTACGGACAGTCTATTTTACAATAGTTATTTTTTGTTTGTTTTTACTCCTTCCTCTATTTCTGATGTCCATCCAGTTTGATTTATATTTGTAACTGTGCTATTTCTCAAAAGTTCTGAACCTATATACATTTTACAGACCACGTATGTTTTACATGTTTTATCTTGCTATTAGTCCCACCCTTCAGCTCCATTCAACCTCTCCCATCTATCTCTCAGCATCGTCCATTTTGGATTTCTATTTGCCATTTATTTTTCAACTGTGCTGTGATGCTTCACAAACAAATTGAACATTTCTATTCTCATAGCTTGTATGGATTGTAAATTAAAAATTAAACATTTTGCTAAAATAATTCTTATATTGTTGATTGATTGACTATGGCTTTTCAAATCACCCAGTATTGCTGTCTGCAGCATTAGTTTGAGGCAAATGTTGCAATTCTTCAGCCATTCCTGGACCTGTGACCAAAAACGAGCTACATATGGACAATACCAAAATAAATGATCTAATGACTCTGCCTCACAGCAGAATCTGCAGAGCTATGAAGATTGTATCCCCCATATATATAACATTCTATTTGATGCAATTTTGTATAGTAATTTAAATTGAAAATGTGAAGTTTTGCATCTGCCGTTGTTTTGCGTATCAATTCATAAACCATGTGCCATGGAATGGGTACATCGAAAATCTCTTCCCAACTATTTTGCAGTTTAAATGGCACAGCTGTCAGTTTTTTGGTACTTAAATGAAATTGGTATATGTTTTTATTTATCACACTTTTCTTTAACCATTTATGTTCTTTAATACAGGGATGACATACAAGTTCCTTACTTTTTCCCCTTCTACTTGCCTCTTCCATTTTTGTGGTAATGCTGCAATTAATTGGTTATAATTTTGGGTAGAGCAGACATTTCCGTATGTCTGTGTTAGCTGCAGGTGTGACATACTGTAACTCCACCAGTCCTGTTTATGATAACATTCACAAAAATTATACCTTAAAAAAAATATATATATTTGAAAAATACAGTTTTTTCAATCAATAAGTATATTTGATTTTAACCACAATATTTGTTGTATTATTTGTTCTGTCTTTTCAGCTACTTGTCCAGGCCTCACCAGCTTTCCCTCACCCAAATCCAGACAGCAGATGTTCTGAAAGAGCTGCAAAACCTGGACCAGTACAAATCAGCTGGGCTAGACTATCTGGACCCTCTCTTTCTAAAATTATGACACTCACCTGGACTCCATCACCTCCTTGATTACCTGCCCTATTTATGTCACTCCCTTTGGTTCCTTCCCCAGGCATTTTTTTTTTCTGTTTCAGTTTCATGTCTGCACATTGTTCATGTTTCTTGTTTTGTATTATGTTTTGTTCAATCATTAAATGTATTCACTCCCTGAACTTGCTTTCTGACTCCCAGCAGACACGTTACAGGGACCACGTTACAGTGGACTGGATCTTTAAATTTACCACTTGGATCCTGTTTCAGTAATAATGAAATCAGACCTTCTTGTAGACTATCATTTTTATAGGAGTGATTAAAACGTGCTAATAATGGGCCTTTGAATACATCAAAGGAATACCTCAACTGGTATGCCATCCAGCCCTGGAGTTTTCTCTGACTTTAAGGCTTTAAGTTTCTCCTCTGTAATTTGGCATTCACATGAGTCTTTCTGTACAGCTGTCAATTTTACATTATTAATAAGAAACAAATCCTTACAATTAACTTTGTTTATTGGAGATGGAGACTGAAACAAAAATATATGCTTAAAGTACTTTGATTCATCTTTCAAAATATTGTTTGGTGAATCATGGGTGACTCCGTCATTTGTAAGTTTCAGTAAATTCTTTTTGGTAGCATTTATATGCTGAAGATGAAGAGAAATGTTGCATTTTTCACCATATTCCATCCAGTCCGCTTTTAAATAATATATTACACTTGTTCTTTCTTGAATAAGTTCCTCCATTTATTTTAGTTTTTAATGTATTCTGTGCCTCTATGGTACTGTTTTTATGGTACTGTTTTTATTGCTATCTATCTGTACTGTTAGTCACTCTATTTCCTTTCTTAATATGAATTATTTTGACTTAAATTGCTTTTGTTTTAAAGATGGGTATTGAATTGCATGGCCTCTAAAGTCACATTTAAAAGTGTCCCATACAACAAGGGGACCTGCTGTACCTATATTATGTAGGAAGAAGTAAGTTATAAATGATTCTGTCCTGGTTAAAAACAAGTTGACATCCAATAAATAGACTTTGATTACATTTCCAATACCCTCTCCCACATGGACATTCTGTAAGAGTAATGTATATGCCAATTGTTTGATGAATCAAAATGAAAGCCTCATTCTATTTTAGATTCCACGCAGGGGGCTCCAATATGTCGTGTCTTTGGCTATGCCGGATTAAGTGATATGACATGCTATTCTATAAAATAATTTCTCCAAAATTAATATCACCTGATTGAGCTAATCATGTAAATGTAATTAACTAGAGAGTCGGGCACCACAAAATAATATTTATAGAGCTGTTATCTTCTGAATAAACTCTTAAAGACCTAGTAATATTTTACATCAATAGCAGTCAACATTAATCTTCATTTTACTTCAGTCTCATAATCTGAAAGTTGTAAATTCTTGGGTATCTGCAAGAACCCGGGCTAACAATTTGAATCAGCAATACAAAATTGGGTTTAATTATTTATTCACTAAATACCTAACTAATCACACAGAATTCACATACACACAATAAATCATAACTCATTACAAATTACGTCATAAAGAAAAACGTCCCTAGCGGGCGGAACAGATATGACAGCTTGTTACACAAAAGAAAAGGGGCTGGGTTTGAGTGAAGGAGCGGGAAGACTGAGGAACATAGGGAAGAAGCTGGACTATCATAAATACAGTATTTTATACACTCTAAATTACCACCCATTTGGAAAAGAAAAATCCAATAAGTATTTACTCTGAGCTGCGCTTCAGTAGGTTGGTGGTAGATGGAAGACCGTGTTGCCAAACCGAGTCCTCTGTCCTTTGAAGAATGTCTCTGGTGGTCACTTGGATAAGTTGTAGTAATGTCGTTGTGTGGTACATGGGATACTCTGTCTGTTCCTACCTAACCTGTGTTTGCAGCTGCGGTCGCTAACTCAACGGCTAGGAGGTATCACTTCTGTCGTGAATAAGAGTTCAAAGTTCATACCATTCTCAACCAACGCTCATGCTGATGTTGGCTTCGTTCTGTAGTTATTATCTGAACCATTCTGACATAGGACCGTCATCCTACCTCATCGGAACAGGAAGTTCTATTGTCGTCAAAGCTTTATATAGGAAGGGAGAAAATGGGTGTGTGTCATAGTTTACAACCTCTGTCTCTTCACATGGGCGGGCCACTGAGTGAGCAGCAATATCTTATGAAAACCCACATTTCACATTTTAGAAGCTAAAATCACATTTCATCCCATCACAAATAATTTAATATTCAAACATTTAAATTGAACAACAATTCCATGTGAATCCGATAACTCTGATGTGTAGACTTTCCACTGTAGAGTTTATCCCATCTTATCATTGATGAGAATGTCTCAGATGACAACCGAACTGACATCATATTCATTAAGTACCACCACATGCATATGTTCAATCGTTCGGATTACCAGAATATAGTTCCTTTCCCCCCACATTCTGACATTCCCAGAATCTCTATGTTAACCAAGGGTTTTGCAAATGTAACCTCAGTAGGGTAGAGAGGAAAAAGGGGGGAAGGGGTATTTATGACTGTCATAAACCTATCCCCCGAGCCAACGTCATGACAGTCCCCCCATGTTGGGTTCAATCTTGCGATTAACTTGCATGTTGCAAACCAACATAAAAAAATGACCGTGGGTTGTCCAGGTTGAAAGACCATCGATGTGGTCCCCATCTGGTGGTCGACCCGGGTAGGGTGTCTGCAAATGAAGAAGTCCGCTCCATGGCTGGGCAGTGGATGTCCGGATTGGGATCGCCTGTCGTCTGGTCGTCCAGACTGGGAGATCTGGGCTGTAACTTAGGCAGATGTTAACAACGCACACACACTCCTGAAATATATCATTACATTTCCTCCCAAATGAGCGGTGTTGTGGCACTAACTGATGGTTGTATGTGGATGTTGTTTTAGGCTCTATCACTTTCTAAGTGCCGAAGAAAATTAAACAAAATGAATGAAAGCATAAACAAAACAAAATATAGTTATGCCACCTTAATCATCTACTTGGACTGTATTCTGTCTACGTCCATGGTCTTGGCTTTCCTAATTTGCGGGGTGTTGCTTAGGGTACTATCCTAAATTGATAACTATATGATAAGTCTACAGCTGTACTGCATTAGTTTTGGGCAGTCTACAGGGATGACCTATGGACTTCTGAAAAGAAAACTGGTGAGTGCTGTAGCTGTAGAGTTAAAGGCCCTAAAATAAATGTTCAACTTTACTAAGGCTGGTATTTTGCTTGGACCCTTAAGTGATCCTAGCATAAATTCTAATTGGATGTTATGTTGTGCATGTGAGTTTATGCTTATGCAAGCACACAAGTCAAGTGAAGGAAACCAAGTATCCTGGCAGATTACAACTTGTTCAGAATGAGTCTGACGTCGTCAGGTAATTTTCAGGTCAATGCCTGGAGGTCAGTCAGAATTGGTGTCGAGGGAGTCTGTAGTGGTTTTACTACCAGTCACTGTCTTCCACTATAGTAGTGGCGGTAGGTATGAAGAAGTCTACTTCATAGCTATGTTATCCACGGAGGAGCTAACCTCATGACGGAAGTACTCTACGTATTAGACCAGTCGTACGTGGTGTGATCGTGGTTCATGACTTCTAATAACTTTTCTCCTGAACGGAGGGTTCTATTTATTAGTGGCGCGTGTAACCATTGGAAGAGTGCAATGGAGATTCCCTTCCCCGTGTTGTGACTCCTATGTCACTATTATCAATAGCAATTTAACTTGTGAGGTTACTAATCCTCTTACTGAGTGTTGCTGGACTGACTGTGGTATTGGTACTGGTACTCAAGGGGTCCAGTTGTCCTACCGATTTATTCTGAAATGTTATCCTACAGGAATACATGATTAGAGCATTTTACTAGTTGTCTTGTAGTGACTACTACACATGGCCAGGAATGATTATTGTTGCCATTTGTTTTGGAGGTGGGCAAGTCCACTGGACTTCCTTTACGACCAGTGTGGTACACCTCAGTACTATCTTAGATGTGTTCTAAGATAATCTCCATCTAGGGGCCTGTCTGCTCCTCACTGTTCTCAAAGGGGAGTTTACAACTAGATTTGATTCATGCTCTGGCAGCCTCGTACGGTGTTGTCCATAGTCTCGACCCCCCACCGGCCTCGATAAGGCTCATCATGGGTCTGGGCTACTATTCCCTCCATTTGTGTCTCGGGATCCCCCCACCAGCATGTGGTGTTGGTATCCGAGGCGCAAACGAAAGGTTCGGACCCTATGTACGAGTTGTCAATGGCCGCATTATTGTGAGAATGGCTGTAACCTTTCAACCAAATCTCCTGGTGTTTGTGCTTCAACACCCTCAGTGGCTGTCGAGATCTGTCAGTCACCACCGCGTCCACGTGTGGCAACCTCTTCAGTACCTGCGAACTGAGACGAGGATATCATGGTCTGTGATATCTATGAGGATTCTGTGTTATGCACTATAGCCCTTTACCATATTTGTGATTGAATATTATCTGCTGTTGGCTTGTGTGGATGTATGTATGTGTTTTGCAACATAGCTGACTTGAAACATTGTTAACAGTTTCAGGGCCATGGGCCTTTCTCATGATGGAAAAATACAGAATAACATGAAGACAGGAACTGTGCAATGAGTTGGGGGGCACATTCAGAACGTAGTGTTGCGAGAACAAACAGTCTTTTGTTAGATAACAGGAGCCAGGTGCGAGATAACGGTATCGAGCATGAGCGCATAGATATTCTTCACAGCAACAGTTACATCTATCAACTGAAGCGCTTAGGGGGCTGGGACCAGCCTCTGCGCCAACAATCAACGATAGGCTGGGTGAGTTTAAACCACGCCCAGTCTCTACTCTGACAGGCCGGCTCGGAAGCAGGAACTATTTCTGTCAGGGTATATTTATAATATCTTTGTCAAGAACAAGGCAGTTCTCTGTTTTCCCTGCGAGGTGGGACAGAGAGCCCATATATATGAAAATTGCATTTATCACTTAATGCTTAGCTAATAAAAATACATAGTCTACAATCTGTGACTCATTGTCATATTTATCCTGATACCAGATTCGAATTGACGCAACTCTAACATATCGCAAAGTGTTTCACCAGTGGGAGTCATCGGGTCTGATAGACTGACGCCATTAGTGTCATTATAAGGGTTGACAGTCCCCCCCACAAAGCATAAGGTGTGTCATCGGAAGCAGAGTATACTCTGCAAATCTATGTTTTTCTTGCTGAGACGGCTGCAGTGCTTGCGGAAGTGTCCGAAAGGCAAGAGAAGTTTATCTCAACTACCGTATTGCATGACTGCAAGGAGGGGGGAAGTTGCTCATTCACATAGACAGCTGGCTCGAAATCATGACAAGAATGGTCAATCAGATTGGCTGATGGAGTGTGTTGAGATATCGTAATATCTCCTTGGATAGAATTCTGCACCAAGAGGTTTCTAAACGTCTTTTTCCCAAGGGGTGCATTTGACAGATACCCCTCGGGAATGACTGTGTTGCAACTAGCATTAGGGGAGGACAGTGTGGTCGGTGGAGAAGGCACTGTGGCCTGTGATCATACCTGGTTGGTTTTCCAATCCATCAATGGGAGTAACCGATCCATCAAGTCTGCTCCAAGTAGCAGGGGTACAGTTCTGAGGCTGGTAACATACACAGGGTGAACGAGGCTGGTAACATACACAGGGTGAACGAGCGATACGTCCTCGAAGTGTAGTTTCAGCATGACTCTCAATGTGAAAGGCGAGGTAGTCTGAGTGACCCCTCGGAAGTGTAGTGTCGCATCGTTCCACTTTTACCCAACGTTTAGTTGGCTTCAAAGCCCTTTTTAGATCATCAAACAATGTTTGAGAGATGAGTGATATTGTCGCACCCAAATCAATTAAGCAGTCCTCCAGGACTGTTTCCATGTATGGGCGTTTCGATTCGTGTTTAGTGGACATATTCCCCACAGAGTGGAGTGGTCGTTCGCAATGACGTGATGTGTCAATTCTGTTCAAGGTGGAAGCAGATCGACTTTTCCGATTTTGAGTGGGCTTGGCTTTAACGAAGCGTTTGAACTTTTTCTTCGCAACTTTTGTATCAGAGTCTATAGACAAAGCTCGTGGGCTTGTTTCTTGATCAAGCAGTCTCAAGTGAGAGCGGGAGAGACTTGAATTTTAACGTCCTTGCTATGGGTGTTAATTCCTGCGGATCTGGTGTCCGGTAATTCCCCCGTCTAGTCCTTGTGACTTATCTTTTACGCTTTTCTCAAATGTTTCTCGCTTTAGTTCTTCATGTAGTGGAATTTCTGGAGAACATTGGTCTACGTTTTGATCATCCTTCAACCCTTTGTTAACCTTGTGCTTTGACACTTTGTGTGGGTTGGGTGCAGGAACGTAGTGAACAGGTCGATTGTAGTGGTAGTCGTTTTGATGGCGATCACCCGAGTTCTCTCATCATTAATTTGGTCAGCGAATTCAATGAGTTCTGCTGATTTGTCATCCAACTTAGTCATTGTGTTCATCAATTGACTGTCTTTGGTCTGCAGAATTTTGAGTAGAACCGTGTTACTCTGAGTAACGTTCAACAAAACTGCCTGCATGTTATCAAATTGCGTGCTCCTGTTTGTAGATAACTCAACAGATTTATCTAGTTTGGAGTGGACTACCGAGTATTTAGTTTTGGGTAAATCAAGTTGTTCCTGGAGACAACGATTTTGTTGAAGAGTTTGTGCTCGTTCATCGTCATAAGTATTTGCAATTACTTTTAATTGTTCAGATTTCAAACGCAGTTCCTCGACTAGCAGAATGTTTTAATTTCCTGCTTTGTCAATAGTTGCTCCGTTCTCTCCACCTGTCCCCTCATGTTAGCCATGTCTGGCACTTGCTTCAGCTGTGCACAGTGGTATTGGACCGATGTCACATTTTTACATCACGGGAGAACCGTCACATTTCAGTTGAAGGCATTCAGTTGAACAACTGACTAGGTATCCCCTTTTCCATTTCCCTTTGAGAGATTGGGCCCAATCCTTTAAATATATCACTTTGCCACACACAGAACAGAAGCAGATTAACTGCCAAAAGCATTTCCAATGCACTCACCTCGATTGTATTGTATACAGTTAGTAAAAATATATACAGTACCAGTCAAAGGTTTGGACACACCTACTCATTCAAGGGTTTTTCATTATTTGTACTGTGTTCTACACTGTATAATAATAGTGAAGACATCAAAAATAAAGAAAAACCCTTGAAAGAGTAGGCGTGTCCAAACTTTGGACTTTTACTGTATATAGAGTTGAAGTCAGAAGTTTACATACACCTTAGCCAAATACATTTAAACTCAGTTTTTCACAATTTCTTCCATTTAATCCAAGTAAACATTCCCTGTCTTAGCTAATTTAGGATCACCACTTTATTTTAAGAATGTGAAATATCAGAATAATAGTAGATTTAACGATTTCTTTCTTTCATCACATTCCCAGTGGGTCAAAAGTTTACATACACTCAATTAGTATTTGGTAGCGTTGCCTTTAAATTGTTTAACTTGGGTCAAACATTTCGGGTAGCCTTCCACAAGCTTCCCACAATAAGTTGGGTGAATTTGGCCCATTCCCCCTGGCAGAGCTGGTGTAACTGAGTCAGGTTTGTAGGCCTCCTTGCTCGCACATGCTTTTTCAGTTCTGCCCACAGATTTTTTATAGGGTTGAGGTCAGGGCTTTATGATGGCCACTCCAATACCTTGACTTTGTTGTCCTTATGCCATTTTCCACAACTTTGGAAGTATGCTTGGGGTCATTGTCCATTTGAAGACCCATTTGCGACCAAGCTTTAACTTCCTGACTGATGTCTTGAGATGTTGCTTCAATATATCCACATAATTGTTCTTCCTTATGAGGCCATCTATTTTGTGAAGTGAAATACATCCACAGGCACACCTCCAATTGGCTCAAATTATGTCAATTAGCCTATCAGAAGCATAATTTTCTGGAATTTTTCAAGCTGTTTAAAGGCACAGTCTACTTAGTGTATGTACACTTCTGACCCACTGGAATTGTGATACAGTGAATTATAAGTGAAATAATCTGTCTGTAAACAATTGTTGGAAAAATTACTTGTGTCATGCACAAAGTAGATGTGCTAACCGACTTGCCAAAACTATAGTTTGTTAATAAGAAATTTGTGGAGTGGTTAAAAAACTTTTTTTTAATGACTCCAACCTAAGTGTATGTAAACTTGCGACTTCAATTTATTACTGGGTGGCGGGTGGCAGGTAGCCTAGTGGTTAGAGTGGTGGACTTGTAACCAAAAGGTTCCAAGGTCAAATCCATGAGCTGTCAAGGTTAACAGCTGTCATTCTGGCCCTGAACAAGGCAGTTAACCCACTGTTAGGCTGTCATTGAAAATAAGATTTTGTTCTTAACTGACTTGCCTAGTTAAATGAACGTATAAAATAAAATAAAAATTAGGGAAGGGATGGCAGGGTTAGGGGAAATAATAAAGTAATAAAGGACAATACATAAAAATATATATATTGTATATAGTTTATATATATTTACAAAAAATATATGGGGGATTGGAAATTATGCAGACCGTTACATTAATGGAAGCCACAATGTATCTGAAATATTAAAGCTGATCTACCATCTACATTAAAAAAACATGTTTTAATAAAATATAAAAAATCCGACTTTATATCAATATAATGGAAGATCAGGTGTAGTCTTCAAAAGCCTCCTTGTTCTATACACATCAGCATCACACCAATGGCACGACAGACTACAGTAACAAAACAGTCTTATGTTAGTGGATGCCTACACATGAATGTATGATGAATTATGTACAATGATGTCTGTACTGGGAGACAATTGCCGTTTTATCGGATTCCAAATAGTGGTTTGACTTTTTACTCCTCAATAAATGAAAATATTACAGATTGACTTAGCATAACCAAACTGACGTGTGTCAATTAAAACATTTCGGGGGAAATTCAGAGGAAGATTCATTTCACCAAGCTTCAGAGGCCAATTTATTCTGTGCATAATAAATGGGTTCATCCAATCATCTTGTGTATTTTGCCTGTGTTTTTGTTTTGCCACATAACGATATGCGGCCTGCAGCAAGTAACTTATGATTTCACCTTCTGAGAATGCTAAGGTGAAGAAGGGAAATGACAAACCTATCTGTAACACAACTTGAAGGGGGTTTGCACTTGCATTCATAACACATTAACAATTCATGACACCATAATATTCCATTTTTATTACGGAATTCTAATCGTATAATTGTTTTATTATCATAGATCACTGCAAATGACCCCATATGACACCGTTTCCATCTTGCTATTGAACAAACACAAATAATATCATTCAGGTCAAACTGGAATGAACAGTTAATGGATCCACCATGCGCCCAAAAAGCATGCCATCTGCTTCCTATTGCAATGTTTAATCTTTACTTGAGGAACAACTGTTTTTGAGGATCATTTCCATGGCCACATTCAACTTGAGGGCAACAAACACAGAAACACCAAGATTTAACATAAAAGCGAGAGGTACTGGAAATATAAACATTTTGAAATGGAAGGGAATTGAAAAAGAGTTGGAAATGAAAGCTTGTAAAAGCTCTCATAGAGGCATTTTCAGTGCCCACAGACCATCAGCATTGCTTGTGTCCACGGAAATATAGGTCAGGATTTCAAGGTGTGTCTGTTACATTGAGGCATGCTTGCTTTCCAAACTGTCTTCTCTTCAGGGAAAATAGACAAGAGGCTTATTGTCTGTCCGCACCGCAGCACAATGCTGCTTCAGAGGTGAAGGTTAATGCCATTATTCAGTGATGCCATCCACTATTCTCACCCAGAGAATCTGCCTGGACTGATAATGAGTGGGTTGGCCCATCTCTGATGACAAAAAAAACAAACAATTAGACAAAGGCTCTTTTCCGCCTCTCCTCAGAAGCATCCTGGTGCCTGGCCTCAAAGCCACTCCTCATTCATCTTTCTGCCCACCATGGCAACTGTCACAAGGACAACAAACCATTCATCTGAGCCATACGTGGACAGCATAACATCCCTATCACATTCCCAAGACCACCTTTGCTGAGGGTGATTTTGAATGCTTGACATTCACAGAAATACCACAGAAGCTAATAAACTCAGTTCCTCTGTTTCGTTTCCCTTGTCCATATAGTAAGACATCACAGGGGAGGTGAAAAATACATAGCAGGCTATGTTTAGCTATATCATAGCACTCTCATATAACAATAATTCTCTCTCAGTTTTAATGATTACACATGTTAATAGCGTATTTACTAATCGCTACAATGTGCCGTCCTTGCCCAAGGCCACAACAGTAGTGCTAGCTCATGAAATTAGCCCCAGTAAACCTCTTGTTACTGGTTCATTTTCCTTGTTGGTACTGCAGCTTCCTGCGATGACAAACCCACTGTGTTCTAGTATTACTCAGACTGTGTCTGGTTCCTACTCCTGACTCCATGAAGCCTTCTGGCACTTTCTCTCCATCTAAACAGAACAGGGCTCTAATCCAGTCAGCACTGGCCATATTTCACGACAAGGTCAGAGGTCAGGCCTTCAGCCTTTCCAGAATCCCACCAGCCGGTACCCGCTTTCTATTCAAAGATGAGAACCCATGTCCAGAGGTCTGTCTTTTACAATGAGGCTTTTGTAAGTCAGTCCATCATGCCTCTACAGCCATGATCCATCCACTACAATCAAACACATGCATGCACACACATATATGCACAAACCCACTCACACATACCAAAATACGCATGCACACACCCACATACCCCAACCTTGTAAACAAAATGAAATATAAAGCTGAAGATATACACCTAAAATTCTCCAAAACACTTGACTGCAGAGTATAAAACATTTAAATAATACACTGAGGTTCATTAGATCTTCTGAACCTAAACTCACGCTGCTTACTTAATCCACCTGAGTTTGAAAGGATCTGCCTGCCTTTTCACTCTCCTTAAATACAACATTGATGAACTAATTAAAGAACATATTATTTCTCTCTGCACCTTCTCTCTTTGTGCTTCATCAAAGGATTAGCCAAACCCATTTCATGTTTAATGTGGAATTTTCGGGAACACACCTTCATCCCATTATTCATTCATTTGAATTTTGTGACCAATTTTCTACTCCCACCACCACAGCTCAGTGTAGAATGAAAAGGCTGAAACGATCTTGATGTTTCCACTCTCAGAGAGACAGAGACACCAAATTGAAGTCATTAACGGCTGTTGTCTGGGGCTTCAGGGCGAAGACTGACTGACACCTACCGAAGGTAACAGCACAGTCATGCTCTGTTTATGCTGGCCGTTGAATCCTTCATAACCCATGTAACCAAATGAGCCACGCTGAATATATTCATGACTACCTCTGTTGTTTAGAACCCCAGCTACAAATACACAACCACAACAACAGCCACAGCAAAACAAATGAGACAGGGCCACACCCCTCTCTTAAACTACATCGCCCAGCAGACCTTCTCAGATAAGGCCCTTAGAAAATTAGAGAAATCATGTCTGAAAGGGTATACATCTTTAATCAAACGGTGGTGATGTGCCTTGCCTCCAGCACTCACACCCGAATCCGCATGATGCAGAGAGCTCAGATGTTTCTCCCCAACAAGCATGATTATGAATCCCCTATTTTCAGGGATGTGTCATGGGAAAGGTGTATCTGTGTTTTGGGATTCCAGCTCCTCAGTTCCCACAGGGATCTCATCTTCCCAATGTTTTCAAATCAGGGTGGAGCACAGTTGGTAGACAAGCTCATTTTTCATTATTTTACTCCTCAGTTAACAATCTGAAACCTCCATCTCCCTGATGGTTTTCATGAACATCTTTAAAGAGAGTAGTTTTAGTCAGTTCTCTGCAGGTTGATTTTGTGGTTTTACCGTGGGATTTGAAGGATATCATCATCTAAAAATGTCTCTCCCTGAACCTAGACTCTTTTTGAAAATGCTAAAAAGGAAACACCATACCTCACAAGCAGTGTTCCCTTTCATTTGTTTTGGCACTGAGACAATTTCAGGTTTGCTGATTGCAAACTTGAACGTTGTGAAAATTCTGTGCAACTTCCAGCATGCGTTCACTGTAAACACTGAGGCTGTACCCACTTTAAGTGACAGTTTTAACAGTGGCCACGTAGGCTAATGTGGCTATTTGATCATAATGTAGGCCTACCAGAGTGGACTACCATCAAAAACAATGGAGAAAATACACCCCATAACATTTTAACATGGAAATAGCTGTTCTATCATTCAGCCTACAGTAGCATCCAATGTGTGGTGTTCAATGTAGGCCTACATTCCATGAGACTTTTGATTGACATTAACCTGTTTATCTCCTTCAGATAAGACGGTGACTGAAAATGTTGTTGTGTTGTTATTACAGAGAATCAGACAAATTATGCAACCCTCTGCTTGTTGGCTTCTTAGCTTATTCAAGCCTGTCTCAAAATATAACCCTGCCCATTTAAGACGAAAAAAGCTCTTTAACTGACTTGCTTTTTAAAGATGTATAGAAATGTACACATTGTATACTCTTGTAGGAAGCAGTTACTCCACTATTGCTGACTACAAATGATCTATAAGTGGGCTAATGACGCTCTAACTAGCAAAGGATATGAACAAAATATGCACACATAGCTACATGCACCTCTAAAAAGAAACACATCTACTTATGACCACAGCTGTAAACACAGTCCAGTTCAAAGTAAACTGCACATATCTATATATGGCAATGGTTTATTTGCATATAGGCCTACTGCAGCTCTGATTGGTTATGCCACACTGGTCTGTGTAGAGGAATAGAATCCTACTCCAATGCCTTCTGCCTACAACAAAATCTCTTGCATGGTTCGTTTTGTTTCGGTATGTTGCATTGAAAGTGGCTAATATTCGGTCACAAATGCCACATTGAAGGGAAATGTTGATAGTGTTAACTAACAGGGAAAACTCTAGAAAGTTGAGTGAAGTTCAATCTTGTGCTTCCCTCCATGGGCTGATATTCTTCTGCACTCTGCGCAGCAGTCCCAGGGAAGCTGCTCAGCAGTCTCTCAGCTGAGAGGGAACATTGCTCACAAGAGAAGAGAGAATCTGAGTTTACTCCCAACATGCACCACTACAATATGTGTCACGCCTTGGTCATAGTGTTTTTGTGTTTCGTTATATATTTGGTCAGGCCAGGGTGTGACATGGGTTTATTTTGTGGTATTTCGTATTGGGGTTTTGTAGTTATTGGGATTGCGGCTGAGTAGGGGTGTTGCATAGGCTTGGCTGCCTGAGGCGGTTCTCAATCAGAGTCAGGTGATTCTCATTGTCATTGTTCCTGTCTCTGTGTAGTGTTCACCAGATAGGCTGTAATTAGTTTTCACGTTCCGTTTGTTGTTTTGTATTTGTATCAGTTATTACATGTATCGCGATATTTCATTAAAGACATGAGTAACCACCACGCTGCATTTCGGTCCGACTCTCTTTCGACAAACGAAGAACGCCGTTACAATATGTCATTTAGCCACTTCATAGATATCTCTGGCTAATCCAAGAGGTATGCTGAAGCTTCACATAAGGATACGAGATCTCTGGGGCTTAATGGCAGCAGCCTTATCTACTTTAGCTCACTTTACACTAAAGGAAAAAAAGGATTCTTCGGCTGTCTCCATAGGAGGACCCTTTGAAATACCCTTCTTGGTTCTTGGTAAAACCCTTTTGGTTCCAGGTTGAATGCTTTTGTCTTCCATGTATTTCTTTGGTTATTTCCCTGGAAATAACCAAAAAGGGTTCTCCTAAGGGGACAGCTGAATAACCCTTTTTTCACCAATGAAAACCATGCTGTACAGATGTCTAATTTATTGTCTTGCAGATGGATGTGTTAAGTAAAATTATGCTTAAGCTCTCATTTATTTATAGAAATACTTTGTTAGATGAACTTATCAAAGGTTGAAAGAAAGAGTGTGGGTGGGTGGGTGGGAGAGGGTATGTGAATAATAAATAAGAAAGAGTTAGTGAGGGGGGCAACTCACCCCCGCGTGCTGAAGAATAACTGCGAAGAAAATAAGTAATAGCACATGCATACATTTTTTCACCTGAAATGAGGAGTCAGAAATGAGGTACGGCACATTAAGCACCTCCACTCTTTCACATTCTATCAGAAGGAGGAATGGGAGTAGGTCTGGAAAAACATGGAGCTGCATTTCAAAGGCTGCACAAACAACAGTGCATTGAAAACTACACAGGGCATTGAAAACTACACAGGGCATTGAAAACTACACAGGGCATTGAAAACTACACAGGGCATTGAAAACTAACAGAGCATTGAAAACTACACAGGGTATTGAAAACTACACAGGGCATTGAAAACTACACAGGGCATTGAAAACTACACAGGGCATTGAAAACTACACAGGGCATTGAAAACTAACAGAGCATTGAAAACTAACAGAGCATTGAAAACTTACAAACAGACATTATTTTGATAGTCCATCTGTAGATGCTCTACAGCAGGGGTCTCTAACCCTATTTCTGGAGAGCTAACATCCTGTAGGTTTTTGTTCCAATCCTAACCTAGCACACCAGATTCTAATAATTAGCTGGTTGATTAAGTGAATCAGGTTAGTTACAACTGGGGTTGGAGTGAAAACCTACAGGAGGGTATCTCTCCAGGAACAAGGTTGGAGAGCACTGCTCTACAAACTATCTATCAGTAACATGTCAACTAACTATCTAGTAACCCTATCCCTAGCTCTAACCCTAACCTTAATTCTTATCCTAACCTCAAACTTAACCCTTACCCTAACCCTTATTCTAACCCTAACCCTAACCCTTACCCTAACCCTTATTCTAACCCTAACCCTAACCCTTACCCTAACCCTTATTCTAACCCTAACCCTAACCCTTACCCTAACCCGTATTCTAACCCTAACCCTAACCCTTACCCTAACCCTTATTCTAACCCCAACCCTTACCCTAACCCTTATCCTAACCTCAAACTTAACCCTTACCCTAACCCTTATTCTAACCCTAACCCTAACCCTTACCCTAACCCTTATTCTAACCCTAACCCTAACCTTAGCAAGCAGCTGCTTATCAACAGATAGTTTGTAAAATAGTATGAAAATCCGGACTATCCATTAAAGTGTGACCGACAGAATTAACAAATAATGAACAAATACATTAAAACTAAAACAGCACAAGGAAAACAATGAAACTCAATTAAATGTTTTGCTAATGTCTGAGACTGAGTGAATAGGCCCATATATCATGAATTGCATTGAAACCATGGACCAGGCAGCTATTCTTACATTTTATCCAAAATCCTTTGCAGCCAAAGCTGGCAGCCTGACTCAATCGTAATATGGCAATTACTCTAAATGACAGTTCTGACATTTCAGGACAACCTGAAACCAATCTCAAGAGTCGAGACCATCATTTGAGAAAACCAAAGGATACATTTTTGCAGGGGTTTCTGCCTGTACCATTAGAATATGTTTTATTTATTTAACTAGGCTAAAAACAAATTCGTATTTACAATGACGTTCTAGGAACAGTGGGTTAACTGCCTTACTTAGGAACAGAACGACAGATGTTTACATTGTCAGCTTGTGGATTTGGTCTAGCAACCTTTTGAATACTGGCCCAACACTCTAATCATTAGGCTACCTGCCACCCCATATCACCACAGCTTCACCACCATAAGCTTCAGCAGCCATAAGACTGCTGAACAATTAATCAAATCAAATCAAATCAAATGGTATTGGTCACATACACATGGTTAGCAGATGTTAATGCGAGTGTAGCGAAATGCTTGTGCTTATAGTTCCGACAATGCAGTAATATCTAACAAGTAATCTAACAAATTCACAACAAATACCTTGTACACACAAATGTAAGGGATGAATAAGAATATGTACATAAACATGTATGGATGAGCGTGCAGCATAGGCAAGATGCAGTAGATGGTATAGAGCAGGATATTCATATAAGATGAGTGATGTAGGATATGTAAACATTATTAAAGTGGCATTATTTAAAGTAACTAATGATAGGCATAGGCAAGATGCAGTAGATGGTATAGAACAGTATATACAGTGGGGCAAAAAAGTATTTAGTCAGCCACCAATTGTGCAAGTTCTCCCACTTAAAAATATGAGAGAGGCCTGTAATGTTCATCATAGGTACACTTCAACTATGACAGACAAAATGAGAAAGAAAAATCCAGAAAATGACATTCTAGGATTTTTAATTAATGAATTTGCAAATTATGGTGGAAAATAAGTATTTGGTCAATAACAAAAGTTTTTCTCAATACTTTGTTATATACCCTTAGTTGGCAATGACAGAGGTCAAACATTTTCTGTAAGTCTTCACAAGGTTTTCACACACTGTTGCTGGTATTTTGGCCCATTCCTCCATGCAGATCTCCTCTAGAGCAGTGATGTTTTGGGGCTGTTGCTGGGCAACACAGACTTTCAACTCCGTCCAAAGATTTTCTATGGGGTTGAGATCTAGAGACTGGCTAGGCCACTCCAGGACTTTGAAATGCTTCTTACGAAGCCACTCCTTCGTTGCCCGGGCGGTGTGTTTGGGATCATTGTCATGCTGAAAGACCCAGCCACGTTTCATCTTCAATGCCCTTGCTGATGGAAGGAGGTTTTCACTCAAAATCTCACGATACACGGCCCCATTCATTCTTTCCTTTACACGGATCAGTCGTCCTGGTCCCTTTGCAGAAAAACAGCCCCAAAAAATGATGTTTCCACCCCCATGCTTCACAGTAGTTATGGTGTTCTTTGGATGCAACTCAGCATTCTTTGTCCTCCAAACACGACGAGTTGAGTTTTTACCAAATAGTTATATATTGGTTTCATCTGACCATATGACATTCTCCCAATATTCTTCTGGATCATCCAAATGCTCTCTAGCAAACTTCAGACGGGCCTGGACATGTACTGGCTTAAGCAGGGGGACACGTCTGGCACTGCAGGATTTGAGTCCTTGGCGGTGTAGTGTGTTACTGATGGTAGGCTTTGTTACTTTGGTCCCAGCTTTCTGCAGGTCATTCACTAGGTCCCCCTGTGTGGTTGTGGGATTTTTGCGCACCGTTCTTGTGATCATTTTGACCCCACGGGGTGAGATCTTGCGTGGAGCCCCAGATCAAGGGAGATTATCAGTGGTCTTGTATGTCTTCCATTTCCTAATAATTGCTCCCACAGTTTATTTCTTCAAACCAAGCTGCTTACCTATTGCAGATTCAGTCTTCCCAGCCTGGTGCAGGTCTACAATTTGGTTTTTGGTGTTTTTTGACCGCTCTTTGTTCTTGGCCATAGTGGAGTTTGGAGTTTGGCTGTTTGAGGTTGTGGACAGGTGTCTTTTATATTGATAACAAGTTCAAACAGGTGCCATTAATACAGGTAACGAGTGGAGGACAGAGGAGCCTCTTAAAGAAGAAGTTACAGGTCTGTGAGAGCCAGAAATCTTGCTTGTTTATAGGTGACCAAATACTTATTTTCCACCATAATTTGCAAATAAATTCATTAAAAATCCTACAATGTGATTTTCTGGATTTTTTTTCTCATCTTGTCTGTCATAGTTGAAGTGTACCTATGATAAAAATTAGTGGCCTCTCTCAAATTTTTAAGTGGGAGAACTTGCACAATTGGTGGCTGACTAAATACTTTTTTGCCCCACTGTATGTCCTGCTCTACCATATGGGAGTCTCTCAAAGCATACCTACGTGGCCAAATAATTTCTTATACAGCCAACCAAAACAGAGTTCACTCTCAGCGACTTCGGGACCTGAGCGAGTCCATAGCCACATTGGATGAGAAGTATGCTACGGATCCTTCCTCTGATCTGCATAAAGAGCGCCAACTGCTCCAATATGAATTTGAAGAGCTTTCTACCAGGCAAGCTGAACAGTTACTCTTGCGAGCTCGATACAAAGTCTATGAACAAGGCGACAAGGCCAGTATACTCCTTGCACATCAGATCCGTTAAATCTGAGGCCTCACATTTAATCCCACAAATAAGGACCCCGTCTGGTGCCACCACAGTTATACATAAAGAGATCAATGATCAATTCAAACAATTTTACTCTGCATATTTTCCCCCCATGGCTTTGGTACGGACTAATAAATTGTCCTCTGACTATTTTCCCTTGCACCGCGGATCCAGACAGGGTTGTCCACTCTCCCCCTTGTTGTTTGCTTTGGCAATCGAGCCTCTCACCATTGCATTACGCTCTAATGATGCCATTCAAGGTATAATCAGGGCTGGCTGGGAGCAGAAAGTCTCGCTATACGCTGACGACCTCCTTTTGTTTATCTCCAACCCTGATACCTCATTGCCACGTGCACTATCTGTTCTTAAAAAGTTTGGATAAATCTCAGGATACAAGCTGAATCTAGGCAAGAGTGAGCTTTTTCCGGGAAAAACAGGGATGCTTTAAAGTGCTCTTTTATAAGTTCTCAGTTTAGGATTGTCTGGGATCAATTCACCTACTTGGGAGTTAAAGTGACAAGGAAATATTCAAATAACTTTTTGGAATTCACTACCCCTTTCTCTTATCGGAAGGATTAATGTCATTAAAATGAATGTGTTGCCCAAATTTTTATATTTATTTCAATGTTTACCCATTTTTATTACAAAATATTTTTTATGTCACTGGATCAAACATTCATGCATTTTATTTGGGATGGCAAGGTACCACTGATTGGTAGAAAACATTTACAGAAGCCTAGGTCATTGGGGGGTTTAGCTCTACCAAATTTTCAGACATACTACTGGGCTGCAAATTTCAGAGCCCTTCCGTACTGGCTGCAGACTGATCCTACTGGCCCTAGACCACTCTGGGTCCAGATGGAGTCTGAATCGTGTAAACCTGCAGCACTTTCCTCTGTGTTGTGCTCGTCTCTCCCAGTGTCCCTCGGCAAAAGGTGTGTCAACCCAATTGTAAAGCAGTCTCTTAAAATTTGGAATCAGTTCCGTTTAGCCTTTAGCCTCCGAGGCTTTTCTCTATCAGGCCCAATCAATCAGAACATTTTATTTCCTCCATCTTTGAATGATGGGGCTTTTGGCATTTGGCACTCACTAGGCCTCTCCTCGCTAGCCCAATTATTCTTTGATGATACATTTGCCTCTTTTTCTCAGCTGCAGGAAAAGTTCCATCTCCCCCAATTCCACTTTTTCCGCTATCGCCAGACTAGAAACGTTGTCAGAGCTAACACACCTGGATTTCCCCATAGGCCTGCGAATACAGCTATAGCGAGCATCTTGGAGTTGAACAAGCTTCCTAGGGGTGCAATTTCAGATGTATATGCAATCATTCATGACTTACAGAACCCGTCTTTGGTGCCTTTAAAGACTCGATGGGAAAATGATTTGGGGGAGGAACTTGGGGAAGACGCCTGAGAATCTGTGCTGCACAGGGTGCATTCGTCCTCTTTTAGCACTAGACACAGCCTTATTCAATTCAAGGTGGTTCACCATATCTACTGGTCGGGGGCCAAACTTGGAAGAATATTCTCTGATTTTGATTCTACCTGTGTCAGATGTAAAGTGGAACCAGCCACACTGTTGCATATGTTTTGGGGCTGTCATAAACTGTCAGGTTTCTGGGAATTCATATTTAAATGTTTCTCTGATATATATGACACTGTTATAGATCCGTCTCCCCGTACAGCCCTTTTTGGAGTACTGCCCATGGGTACCCCCCTATCAAGAATCCAGTCGGACACTGTTGCTTATACAACTCTTTTAGCTAGACGGTTAATACTACAGAACTGGAAGATGGCAGCTCCCCCATCTTATAAATATTGGGTGAGAGATGTGCTGTGCTCTCTGAAACTAGAAAAAATTCAATTCAATTCACGTCGGAACCCCAAACTGTTTAATGAGGCTTGGGCTCCATTCCGGTCTTACTTTAAACAGTCCATCCTCTGATGGCATTCTAATTCAAACTAAAATAAGTCTGTATTTGACCCCCCTGTGACTTAAGGGTTGGAGGAGCTTCTCTCTGTGTTTTTGCTGGGGGCATTAAGGTCCATGTGCTTATTGATTGTGACCCGCGGATGCCTTGTTCATCTTGCCCTGGCAGAGACTGAAGTGTGAGCTTGTTTTTCCCAGTTATTTTTACATTTTGTTCACGCCTACATGAATAATCATTCTATTTTTATTTTATTTTAAAGCATTGTAAACTTTATTTTTGGTCCAGTGGATGGTCGGTCTGTGGCCATGACTGTCTGTGAGTGGTTGCATTTCTCCACCCTTATCCCTTGACTGTTTACAGGAACAATGGTGAGGTGTTTGCTCTGTCCCTGTACTATAGATTTCCCTTTAACCTTTGTAGCCTTCTGCCTGGTGTGTTTAACTTGTCTAAAGTATGGTATCTTTAAAGCTATTCTTTTATTTGTATTTTTATTTGTATTTTTTTTCTAGTTGAGTATATTATTTATATTGCTTTGTTTTGTCTTGCCTGTGTGTGTGTGTGTGTGTGTGTGTGTGTGTGTGTGTGTTTAAAAAAATTATAATCATACCCGGATACAATAAATGCAGCCTCAGGATGTATGGTTTCCAGTTTACATAGAGTCCAGTGAAGTTCTTTCAGGGCCGACGAGGTATCTGCTTGGAGGGGGGATATACACGGCTGTGACTATAATTGAAGAGAATTCTCTTGAAAGATAATGCGGTCGGCATTTAATTGTAAGGAATTCTAAGTCAGGTGAACAAAAGGACTTAAGTTCCTGTATGCTGTTGTGATTACACCATGAGTCGTTAATCATAAGGCATACACTCCCGCCCTTCTTCTTACCAGAGAGATGTTTGTTTCTGTCGGCGCGATGCATGAAGATACTGGGTGGCTGTACAGACTCTGACAACATATCCCAAGTGAGCCATGTTTCTGTGAAACAGAGACAGTTACAATCTCTGATGTCTCTCTGGAAGGCAACTCGTGCCCTATTTTCATCCACCTTGTTATCTAGAGATTGGACATTGCCGAGTAATATGCTCGGGAGCGGTGGATGGTGTGCTCGCCTCCTGAGTCTGACCAGTCTGCCTCTCCTGCGGTGACCGCGTTGTTTTGGGTCGGCTTCTGGGATAAGATCCCATGTCTAGAGTGGAGCTCCGAACAAAGGATCCGCTTTGGGAAAGACATATTCCTGGTCGTAATGTTGGTAAGTTGTCATCACCTTTATATCCAATAGTTTTTCCCGACTGAATGTCATAACACTTGAGATTTCCTGGGCTAACAATGTAAGAAATAATACAGAAAAGAATACAGACAAAACAAATAACTGCATAGTTTCCTAAGGACCAGAAGCGAGGTGATCATCTCTGTTGGCGCCAATCAATTTGCCCCCTGGACTATTTACATTGAGACCCCCCCTTTGTTTTTACACTGCTGCTACTCACTGTTTATTATCTATGCATAGTCACTTTATACCTACCTACATGTGCCTTGACTAACCTGTACCTCAGGACTTTGAATCGGTACCGGTACCCCCTGTATATAGCCTCGTTATTGTTATTTATTGTGCTATTTTATTTATTAAATATTTTCTTAACTCTATTTCTTGAACTGCATTGTTGGTTAAGGGCTTGTAGGTAAGCATTTCACGGTACTGTCTACACCTGTTGTAGTCTGTGCATGTGACAAATAACATTTGATTTGATTTGCACTTAACTCATTACAATTTGCTCTGCCTTTCCTCGCCTTGAGAGTTGACACTTGACTGCACTGAGGGGGGATTTCTCCCAATGCTGTTTGCCAGCACTTTATGCCTGATCAGCTCGCCAGTTCCCCTTTCATGCCTAATCACTCAAAAGACCTGAGTGAGATGAGAGGGGGGTCTTCTCCACTATTCGCCATGGAGGGCATGCAATTACATGGACCCCATCAACTTGGTAGCTGTGGCTGGAAGGTTAAAGTGCCAATGTACAAGTATGAGGGTCTGTCTGTGTCTGTCTGTCTGTCTGTCTGTGAGTTTGGGTCACAGTATGCTATGTACCATATGCATAATGAAACAGGTTGGTTTAGCTTAGCAGGCCCACACCCCAGGCAGTCTGCCCCCAGTTTGGGGATGTCTGGCTCCCTCCATGAATTATGAAAGGTGATCCTGCCCCTCAGGTCTCCCAGCGGCTCACACGGGGACTTGTGCACATTCACCCATCTCTGAGTGTCAGAGGGCATTTGTGTTGTGTGAGTGCAGCAAGGGTGTCTCTGGCTGGCCTACCTCCCCCTACGCCCCCCTGTAGACTGCATTAGTGTTGGGTCAGCAGGGCTAAGTGGGCATGCGTTCCTCCAGTAGAGTAGAGTAGGTGTGGTTGCAGGGAGACAGCCAGCCACACACTCCACACAAATGGTCCCACTCTCTACTCTCTGCTGATTGCACCACACAACATTTCCTTTCAACCACTCCCCCTCCCATCCTCCCTATTCCACTCTCTGCCCCCAAGTCTGTTGACTACTAACTCTGTGATTGCAAAATCAGGGGTCTGCCATAATATATGTGCTAGCTTGACAATGTCAGCACTGTATCTGTTCTACATACTTACTTCCCTTTTTCTGACAATATGACCACTTAGGGAGTTGTAAGGGATGCACCAGAATCTTTTAAAAGGAAACATATGTTTTTGTAAAAGCCATGAGCCGTGAGTGTTGATAAAGCAAAAGCTAAGACTTTACTGTGTGCATATCTGACAAATACATTCTTAAGAAAATGTTGCTTCTATCAAATTAAGGTTGGTGCTCTTCAGTGCTCCCCCACTCCCTCAGCCCCCTCTTTGCCTTAGCCCCTCCCTGCTTTCTGTCTGCCTGGCTGTGCATTATTGATGGAGTTTAAATTAAATGTGCCTTTGTTCCATGAGAGACAGGCACAAGGCGTGTTCCCTTCACTTACACTCACAGAGTAGACAGGAGGAGCCTTCTGCCCCCTATCCCGGCATGCAGCGGGGCTTCATCCATCACATTAAGAGGTGCCGCATCAATCATTAACAAGTAGCCCAATGTTGAGAGAATGGTGGCTTGCTTGACAAATATGTTAAGATGAAGCAGGTCAGGGTGATGATGATCTTACCCATTTCAGAAGATGTATTTAAGACTATATGGGATATCAAGATGGGAACAGGGGAATGAATTTCACAGAGAGAGAGTGGAAGAGATCAACGCTGTTCAAGTTTATTCTGAAATAAGTAAAAGTCTCAAACCAGAGTCAACAGATGAGCTTCACCATGCTTTAAAAGGGGTTTGGTGGACTCCTGATGTGTTGTGAATCTGACACTCAAATCCTGTTTCTTGGGTGGCCACCACTTCACCTAGAACTTCCACAGGGGTTTTCTTTACTCTACTCTTCTGTAGGTACCTATAGTTTTATAATAGTCTACCTATAGTTTTCTAATAGTCTAGTAAAATATGTGTAATACGTTTGTGTAGCGGTCAAGAAGACAAGCAGGGCTATTCCTCGAAAGTAGTATTACCCCGCCTTTTGGGGGGATTTGACATACTTTTGTCTTTCTTTGTCTGCTGTACTGTTTGCATAAAGACAGAGCCAGACCCAACCCTCTTGTTGTCTCATATCCACATACCTGCTGAAAATAGGGAGAAAATTGGAGAAATTCTTAATCTAAACCAGGTGCTTGGGTCACAAGATTAGAAATCACCTTTGCATGACCATACACTTTCTGCCTTTATCTTCTAACACTTCTCCTGGTTAAAACATGTATTTGTGAGTCTAGGCTCTGTATCTAAAGAGATGCCCACGGTGATCTGCAGAGCAACTGGTCAGGTTTCTCTTTGAAAGAGATGTCAGTCACACACACGTGGCACACACATGTGGGTGACATGTGAGCACATACTGTATGCACAAATACACACAAACATGCATAATTGTGCACACACCCAATCCTCTTTCAAACATCTAAATCTGGTGTACTAGTGTCTCTGGGGCCACATCTAATGTGTCATCTAATGCATCTTCAGTTGGTCATATCTGTTCTAAGGGCCATGCAGTTTACCTGCCTGGTATCCATGCCAACATTAACACTCTTTTCAATTCTGTCAGAATACAGAGCTCTATGACAGACAGAGCGATGTGTCTGTAAAGAAAGAAAGAGAAGGCTTTGTTGATTTAATACGTGAAATTGATGGACTCTCACTCTTCATATGGCTGACCTGAATTACAGTAGACCAGGTCTATCAATCCTTCATACTTAGCCTGTCTGACCAATTCTAACACAGTGCCATGCAAACAGTTGCTCAGCAATAGAATCCCCAAAAATAATGTACAGCTGAATCAGTGTAATATTACCCTTAATGTCACACCCTGATCTTTTTCACCTGTCTTGGTGATTGTCTCCACCCACCTCCAGGTGTCTCCTCTTTTCTCCATTAGTCCCAGGTGTATTTATCCCTGTGTTTCCTGTATCTCTGTGCCAGTTCATCTTGATTTGCCAGGTCAACCAGCGTTTCTCTTAGCTTCTATTTTTCCCAGTCTCTGTTTTTTCCTAGCCCTCCTGGTTTTGATGCTTGCCTGTCCTGACACTGAATCGGCCTGCCTGACCACTCTAACTGTTCTGACCTCGAGCCTGCCTATCCCCTTGTACTGTTTGGACTCGGACCTGGTTTATGAACTCTCGCCTGTCCCGACCTGCCTTTTGCCTACCCCTTTTGGTTTAATAAATATCGGAGCTCATCCATCTGCCTCCTGTGTCTGCATTTGGGTCTCGCCTTGTGCTCTTATACTTAAAGACGGATCAATAGATTCATTAGTCTCACCCCACTGGGCACACATTGGTTGAATCAACATGGTTTCCACGTCATTTCAATGAAATGACGTGGAACAGATGTGAAATAGATGTTGAATTGAAGTCTGTGCCCAGTGAGACAGCTCTTGAGATAGTGATTGTTTCTTGTTTCTGTCATTCTGTGATAAGCCATCATTCTGTGGTGAGTGTGGCTCAAAAAAGGTGTATACTCTAAAACCACATAAGATTTTCTCCCACATTGGCAAAATTCAATCTCAACTGAATGCATGATTTATTTCTATTCTGTACTGTATATAAAGCAACACAAATCTGTGGAAGGCAAGGCACTGGTTGCAGGCAGCTGGTTTCGCCAACAATACTAACAGGCACTTACCTAAAACAAATCACATCATGAGCATGCATTATTGTGTTACTGTAATGGTCATGTGTTCCATCTGGCCTGTCAAGTTAGGCCCAGATAAATACAGTAGCAACAGAAGCAGAGCAACCAAACAGAACACAGAGTTCCAAACCAACCACTCCCCAAACTAGATCCAGAGTATTAACATTTTAGAGAACCATCTGCAGCTAAAGGTTAATATCCACACTATTAGAGAAGCACACGCCTGTCCTTGTTATTTTAATTCACTTATAAAGAAGCCCTTATAAAGAGAGGGGAGATTTATACCTAACACACAATTACACGAATCATTACGGAGATTACTTACACAACTGATTTATCTTCTGCTGTTTCAAAATGGGTCATCCTGTCACAGTTTGTTATATGGCCTACTTAAAAGGCTAAGGACAGTGCCTCGACCTTTCCCCCCTATTTCAGGCAGATCACTTTTCATAAGGTCACACAACATATTCACCTTGTATTTTTTAGGACACCATTATCAAACAAAGCCAGACCACTCACTTTACCTGTCAAGAATATGGTGCTAAGATTACTTTGAAGAGACATCATGAGCAAATCATGATATACAGTGCCTTCGGAAAGTATTCATGACCCCTTGACTTTTTCCATATTTTGTTAGGTTACAGCCTTATTCTAAATTTTTCCCCTCCTCAATCTTTACACAATACCCTGTAATGACAAAGCAAAAACAGATTTTTAGAAATGTTTGCTAAATTGTTAATTGTAAAAAATTGAAATATCACATTTTTATAAGTATTCAGATCCTTTACAGCAATTACAGCCTTGAGTCTTCTTGGGTATGACGCTACAAGCTTGGCACACCTGTATTTGGGGAGTTTCTCCCATTCATCTCTGCAGATCCTCTCAAATTCTGTCTGGTTGGATGGGCAGCATTGCTTCACAGCTATTTTCAGGTCTCTCCAGAGATGTTCGATTAGGTTCAAGTCCTGGCTCTGGCTGGGCCACTCAAGGACATTCAGAGACTTGTTCCAAAGCCACTCCTGCATTGTCTTGGCTGTGTGCTTAGGGTCGTTGTCCTGTTGGAAGGTGAAACTTCGCCCCAGTCTGAGGTCCTGAGCACTCTGGAGCAGGTTTTCATCAAGGATCTCTCTGTACTTTGCTCCTTTCAACTTTGCCTCGATCCTAACTAGTCTCCCAGTCCGTACCACTGAAAAACATCCCCACAGCATGATGCTGCCACCCCCACGCACCGTAGGAATGGTGCCAGGTTTCCTCCAGACGTGAAGCTTGGCATTCAGGCCAAAGAAATCAATCTTGGTTTCATCAGAACAGAGCATCTTGCTACTCATGGTCTGAGAGTCTTTTGGCAAACTCCAAGAGGGCTGTCATGTGCCATTTACTGAGGAGAGGCTTCAGTCTGGCCATTCTACCATAAAGGCCTGATTGGTGGGGTGATGCAGAGATGGTTGTCCTTCTGGAAGTTTCTCCCATCTCCACAGAGAAACTCTGGAGCTCTGTCAGATTGACCAACGGGTTCTTGGTCACCTCCCTGACCAAGTCCCTCCCCCCAAAATTTCTAAAAACCTTTTTTTTGCATTGTCATTATGATGTATTGTGTGTAGATTGCTGAGGATTTGTTTTTACTTAATCCATTTTAGAATAAGGCACGCAACAAAATGTGGAAAAAGTCAAGGGGTCTGAAGACTTTCCAAAGGCACTGTAAGTGCTCTAATTTACTGGAGGGCCAGTTAAACAATAAAGGCACTCCCTACCACTGCATTGCAGACAGCACAAGCTTAACTTTGACGATTCCTCTCTATCACTATATCCTTCATTTGTTAGAGTAGTAGTAAATCATAGACTCACCAATATTAACACTATGCTGAAAAACTGAAAATGGTGGTTAGATACCCTCTAGTGGGAAGATGCTGGAAGAACAGCATGTACTGTACTGTACTTAGAAGGAAAATCATCCTATGACATATGAACAAATCTACCAAATGTTTACTGTATGGTAATGAAAAGGCAGTCTGTGTTTACATTCCATCAAATAGGCTCTTTAATTTCTCCATTTATTTTGTCGCCCTACATTTTTCAATTACAAATTGGATTAGGGTCAGTTCCATTTCAACCCAGTCGGAGGAGGTCCATTTGTTATTGGCAATCATTTTGAGTGAGTTTTGAACGTTTCAATTAACAGAATTTTCATTTGTTTTCTGATATTCGCATGAAATAGAACTGGCCACAACTCTGCAACAAGACAAGCATCTCTGGCTTCAAGTAGAGTAGCCTAGCCTGTTCCAATTTATCCCAAAGGTACTTGATGGGGTTGATGCCAGGGCTCTGTGCAGGCCAGTCAAGTTCTTCCACACCAATCTCGTCAAACCATCTCTGTATGGACATTGCTTTGTGCACAGGGGCATTGTCATGCTGAAACAGGAAAGGGCCTTCCACAAACTGTTGCCACAAAGTTGGAAGCACAGAATCGTCTAGAATGTCATTGTATGCTGTAGCATTAAGATTTCCCTTTACTTGAACCTAGGGGCCTAGCCTGGAACATGAAAAACATCCCCAGACCATTATTCCTCCACCACCAAACTTTACAGTTGGCACTATGCATTGGGGCAGGTAGTATTCTTCTGGCATCCGCCAAACCCAGATTCATCCTTCTGGCAGATGGTGAAGCGTGATTTACCACTCCAGAGAACGCGTTTCCACAGCTCCAGAGTCCAATGGAGGCGAGCTTTACACCACTCCAGCCGATGCTTGGATTGCGCATGATGATCTTAGGCTTGTGTGCGGCTGATTGGCCATGGAAACCCATTTCATGAAGCTCCAGACGAACGGTTCTTGAGCTGATGTTGGTTCCAGAGGCTGTTTTGAACTCGGCAGTGAGAACGGCACTCCACGGTAATGTTCTGTGAGCTTGTGTGGCCTACCACTTCGTGGCTGAGAGGTTATTGCTCCTAGACCTTCCACTTCATAATAACATCGCTTACAGTTGACCGGTGCAGCCCTAGCAGGGTAGAAATTTGACAAACTGACTTGTTGGAAAGATGGCATCCTATGCCAGTGCCATGTTGTTTTTGCTATGGAGATTGCATGGCTGTAAGCTCAATTTTATACACCTGTCAAGAACAGATGTGGCTGAAATAGCTGAATCCACTAATTTGAAGGTCTACATACTTTCATGTGTCTACATACTTTTGGCGGTTTAGTGTATATACACATCTAAAACCATTCACTTCTTGTAAATATACAAAGGTTTCAGATAACAGTTTCCACAACGTAGATTTTAACTTCTTATGGCTGGGGGCAGTATTGAGTATCTTGGATGAATAAGGTGCCCAGAGTAAACTGCATGGTACTCAGGCCCAATCCAACCAGGAAGTGGGAAATCTGAGGTTTGTAGTTTTCAAGTCATTGCCTATCGAATATACAGTGTCTATGTGGTTATATTGCACTTCCTAATGCATCCAATAGATGTCAACAGTCTTTAGAACCTTGTTTGATGCTTCTACTGTGAAGGAGGGGGGAATGAGAGCTGATTGAGTCAGGGCTCTGCCAGAGTGCCATGAGCTGATCACGCACGCTCATGTGAGAGTTAGCTCTGTTCCATTGCATTTCTACAAACAAAGGAATTCTCCGGTTTAAACATTATCGAAGATTTATGCTAAAAACATCTTAAAGATTGATTCTATACTTCGTTTGACATGTTTCTACGAACTGTAATATGACTTTTTGTCTGAACCTTCGCCTGGACTTGCCCGCGCCTCGTGAGTTTGGATTTTGTACTAAACGCCCGAACAAAAAAGAGGTATTTGGACATAAATGATGGACTTTATCGAACAAATCAAACATTTATTGTGGAACTGGAATTCCTGGGAGTGCATTCTGATGAAGATCATCAAAGGTAAGTGAATATTTATAATGCTATTTCTGACTTCTTCTGACTCCACAAGATGGCGGATATCTGTATGGCTTGTTTTGTTGTCTGAGCACTGTACTCAGATTATTGCATGGTGTGCTTTTTCGGTAAAGCTTTTTTGAAGTCTGACACAGCGGTTCCATGAACTCTTTTGGGACAGGGGGCAGCATTTTCACTTTTGGATGAATAGTGTGCCCAGAGTGAACTGCCTCCTACTCTGTCCCAGACGCTAATATATGCATATTATTATTAGTATTGGATAGAAAACACTCTGAAGTTTCTAATAAAGTGTTTGAATGATGTCTGTGAGTATAACAGAACTCATATGGCAGGTGAAAACCTGAGAAAAATCCAACCAGGAAGTGGGACATCTGAGGTTTGTAGTTTTTCAAAGCTTGGTCTACCGAATACACAGTGGGATATGGATAAAGTTGCACTTCCCATGGCTTCCACTAGATGTCACCCGTCTTTAGAAACTTGAATGAGGATTCTACTATACAGTAGAGGCGCATGAGACCTGTATGAGTCAGTGGTCTGGCAGAGTGTCTCAGGCTTGTGACGCGCGCTCCCGACAGAGTTACCTCTCGTTCCAGTGCTTTTCTTCAGACATAGGAATTCTCCGGTTGGAAGCTTATTGATGTTTTATGTTATAAACATCCTAAATATTGATTCCATACATCGTTTGACTTGTTGATACGACCTGTAATGGAACTTTTTCCGAGTTTTTGTCTGGACGAAGTGCTTGCGCCTCATGAAGATGCATTACTGGGCTGAACACGCTAACAACAAGTGGCTATTTGGACATAAATAATAGACTTTATGGAACTTTATGGAACAAATCAGTCATTTATTGTCGAACTGGGATTCCTGGGAGTGCCTTCTGATGAAAATCATCAAAGGTAGGTGAATATTTATGGTGTTATTTCTAACTTCTGTTGACTCCAAAATGGCAAATATTTCTCTGTCTGAATTGGGCTCTGAGCGTCGTTCTCAGATTATGCTTTTTGCGTAAAGTTTTAAAGAAATCTGACACAGCGGTTGCATTAAGGAAAAGTCTTTAATTCTGTGAATAACAGTTGTATCTTTTATCAATGTTTATTATGATCTAACATAATCATATGTTGTGCTTTCACTGTAAAGCATTTTTGAAATCGGACACGATGGGTAGATTAACCTCTTGCTCCTACCTGACACGCAGGCGTCCCAACTAGACATCTGGAAATGCAAATGCGCTACGCTAAATGCTAATAGCACTCGTTAAAACTCAAACGTTCATTAAAATACACATGCAGGGTATTGAATTAAAGCTACACTCGTTGTGAATCCAGGCAACAAGTCAGATTTTTAAAATGTTTTTCGGCGAAAGCATGAGAAGCTATTATCTGATAGCATGTAACACCCTAAAAGACCCGCAGGGGACGTAAACAAAATAATTAGCATAGTCGGCGCTACACAAAACGCACAAATAAAATCTAAAACATTCATTACCTTTGACCATCTTCTTTGTTGGCACTCCTAGAAGTCCCATAAACACTACTGGGTCTTTTTTTTCAGATTAAATCGGTCCATATATAGCCTAGATATCGATCTATGAAGAATGTGTGATCAACGAAAAAAATAGCGTTTTATAACGTAACGTCATTTTTTTAAATAAAAAAAGTTGACGATAAACTTTCACAAAACACTTCGAAATACTTTTGTAATGCAACTTTAGGTATTAGTAAACGTTAATAAGCGATCAAATTGATCACGAGGCGATGTATATTCTATAGCTGTACGTCTGGAAATAATGTCCGGGTAAATCTCAACCAAAATATCCGGTCGGAGACCTGAAGACCTGTCTCTTGTTTGTTTGACCAAGAAACAAAGCCTAGGCAAATGACAAGAATGTTGACATCGTGTGGAAGCTGTAGGTATTGCAACCTCGGCCCCATTTAATGTGGTTCACCTTTATCAATCGGTTGAAGTGGCGCATGGATATATTTTTCCATTTTCAGTGATCAGATTTTCCTGCACTACTTTTTCGAGCATTCTGTTAAAAATCGCGCAACATTTCAGCACCCTGCTACTCATGCCAGGAATATAGTATATGCATATGATTAGTATGTGTGGATAGAAAACACTCAGACGTTTATAAAACTGGTTAAATCACGGCTGTGATTATAACAGAATTTGTGTTTCCTCGAAAAGCGGAAGAAAAACTGATCACCAAAATCTGGAAAAAATATCAATCCGCCACTTGCATGTATTGTCTATTGGAAAGCAAATTACATGGGGCTGAGATTGCAAGTCCTACAGCTTCCACACGATGTCGCCAGTCTTGTCAATTGCCTGGGCTTTGTTTCTTGGTCAAACGAGTAAGAGAGAGCCCATTCCTTCCGGTCTCCGACAGGATATTTTGGCATAGAAATTTCCGACCATGATTTTAAGACGTGGAGCTATTGAATACACATCGCCCCCCAATTTTGATAGATTATTAACGTTTACTAATACCTAAAGTTGGATTACAAAAGTATTTCGAAGTGTTTTGTGAAAGTTTATCGTCAACTTTTTTAATTTTAAAAAATGACATTGCGTTTTAAAACTTTTCATAGATCAATATTTAGGGTATATATAGACCGATTTAATCAAAAAAAAGACCCAATAGTGATGTTTATGGGACATCTAGGAGTGCCAACAAAGAAGATCGTCAAAGGTCATAAATGTTTTATATTTTATTTCTGCGTTTTGTGTAGTGCCGGCTATGCTAATTATTTTGTTTAAGTCCCCTTCAGGTATTTCGGGGTGTTGCATGCTATCAGATAATAGCTTCTCATGCTTTCGCCGAAAAGCATTTTAAAAATCTGACTTGTTGGCTGGATTCACAACGAGTGTAGCTTTAATTCAGTACCCTGCATGTGTGTTTTAATGAACGTTTGAGTTTTAACGAGTGCTATTAGCATTTAGCGTGGCGCATTTGCATTTCCAGATGGCTAGATGGCACGCCTGCGTGTCGGGTGCGCTTAAGAGGTTAAGGAGAAGTTTATCTAAAGTTCCATGCATAATACTTGTATTTTCATCAACATTTATGATGAGTATTTCTGTAAATTGATGTGGCTCTCTGCAAAATCACTGGATGTTTTTGAAGCAAAACATTACTGAACGTAACGCGCCAATGTAAACTGAGATTTTTGGATATAAATATGAACTTTATCGAACAAAACATGCATGTACTGTGTTACATGAAGTCCTATGAGTGTCATCTGATGAAGATCATCAAAGGTTAGGGATTCATTTTATCTCTATTTCTGCTTTTTGTGACTCCTCTCTTTGGCTGGAAAAATGGTTGTGTTTTTGTGACCAGGTGCAGACCTAACATAATCATTTGGTGTGCTTTCGTCGTAAAGCCTTTTTGAAATCGGACACTGTGGTGGGATTAACAACAAGTTTATCTTTAAAATGGTGTAAAATAGTTGTATGTTTGAGGAATTTTAATAATGAGATTTCTGTTGTTTTGAATTTGGCGCCCTGCACTTTCACTGGCTGTTGTCATATCGATCCCGTTAGCGGGATCTAAGCCATTGTCACGTCCTGACCTTAGTTCCTTTTTTATGTCTCTGTTTAAGTGTGGTCAGGGCGTGAGTTGGGGTGGGCATTTGATGTGTTTTGTATTTCTGCTTTTGGCCTGGTATGGTTCCCAATCAGAGGCAGCTGTCAGTCGTTGTCTCTGATTGAGAACCATACTTAGGTAGCCTGTGTTCCCACTATGATTTGTGGGTAGTTGTTTTCTGTTTCGTGTATTCACCTGACAGAACTGTTAAGTTTCTTACTTTCACTTTGTTATTTTGGTTTTGTGTGTTCAGTCTAATAAATTAACATGGACACTTACCACGCTGCATATTGGTCAGATCCTTCCTACTCCTCCTCAGACAACGAAGAGATTTGTTACAAGTTTTTAAGCATCAATCCAAAAGTAAAGCAACAGAAACCCACCTGAGTATCCATGATACAAGAATTATAGGTCGTCAGAAAATTATAGGTCGTCATACGTGTAATATTATTTGAAAAAGTCCTATTTTAGACAGGAAAGGTTTGCAGTCCTTAGTCTCACTTCCTTTGGATATAAAGGTCAATACTTAATTAAATAACTAAATTAATCTTAACATTAACTTTTAGTAATCTTTCTGGAATACAGATTTTTTTTTAAGTACACATATCATTTTCACTCATCCTTATGGCATCTGAGATCACTTGATTGCAAGGTACAGTCATTTGCAACTAATCTTTAATTCTATATAACATGCAACAAAAATCAAGATTACAATAATATTAAGTTTTGAATTCAACTTTAAAATGCAGCTCTGGATTGTACATACACATTACACTGTCCATGTTGCCTATCCAACTAAAGATTAGGTTTCTTACAGGGTCTGTAGTCAACTATCTGTGTTTACCATCTTCACGGTTCATCCTACGATGTTAAATCAAATCAAATCAAATCAAATGTATTTATATAGCCCTTCTTAAATCAGCTGATATATCAAAGTGCTGTACAGAAACCCAGCCTAAAACCTCAAACAGCAAGCAATGCAAGTGTAGAAGCACGGTGGCTAGGAAAAACTCCCTAGAAAGGCCAAAACCTAGGAAGAAACCTAGAGAGGAACCAGGCTGGCTGTGCCGGGTGGAGATTATAACAGAATATGGACAAGATGTTCAAATGTTCATAAATGACCAGCATGGTCAAATAATAATAATCACAGTAGTTGTCGAAGGTGCAACAAGTCAGCACCTCAGGAGTAAATGTCAGTTGGCTTTTCATAGCAAATCATTGAGAGCATCTCTACCGCTCCTGCTGTCTCTAGAGAGTTGAAAACAGAAGGTCTGGGACAGGTAGCACGTCCGGTGAACAGGTCAGGGTTCCGTAGCCACAGACAGAACGTTGAAACTGGAGCAGCAGCACGGGCAGGTGGACTGGGGACAACAAGGAGTCAATATGCCAGGTAGTCCTGAGGCATGGTCCTAGGGCTCAGGTCCTCCAAGAGAAAGAAAGAAAGAGAGCATTAGAGAGAGCATACTTAAATTCACACAGGACACCGGATAAGACAGGAGTACTCCAGATATAATAGACTGACCCTAGCCCCCCGACACAAACTACTGCAGCATAAATACTGGAGGCTGAGACAGGAGGGGTCAGGAGACTGGCCCCATCCGATGATACCCCCGGACAGGGCCAAACAGGCAGGATATAACCCCACCCACTTTGCCAAGTGACGCACCCCTCCTAGGGACGGCATGGAAGAGCACCAGTAAGCCAGTGACTCAGCCCCTGTAATAGGGTTAGAGGCAGAGAATCCCAGTGGCGAGAGGGGAACCGGTCAGGCAGAGACAGCAAGCGCGGTTCGTTGATCCAGAGCCTTTCCGTTCACCTTCACACTCCTGGGCCAGACTACACTCAATCATATGACCTACTGAAGAGATGAGTCTTCAGTAAAGACTTGAAGGTTGAGACTGAGTCTGCGTCTCTCACATGGGTAGGCAGACCATTCCATAAAAATTGAGCTCTATAGGAGAAAGCCCTGCCTCCAGCTGTTTGCTTAGAAATTCTAGGGAAAATTAGGAGGCCTGCGTCTTGTCACCGTAGCGTATGTGTAGGTATGTACGGCAGGACCAAATCGGAAAGATAGGTAGGAGCAAGCCCATGTAATGCTTTGTAGGTTAGCATTTGCCTTAACAGGAAGCCAGTGTAGGGAGGCTAGCACTGGAGTAATATGATCAGATTTGTTGGTTCTTGTCAGGATTCTAGCAGCCATATTTAGCACTAACAGAAGTTTATTTAGTGCTTTATCCGGGTATAACACAGTTATTAACTAGGAAGCCATAAGGCTTTAAACCAATGAGAATATTCATGTTACCACCCCCGAAACAGTTTCTCAAGTGATCCAAAGAAACGTAAACAACGCCAAAACGATAGTCACGGTTGAGTGAGTAGAAGAGAACACTACTTTCACACCTCCACCAGTATTGAAATGCTACTCTGTCAATCTCATGTCATGTCATGTCTCTATCTCCTGATTACCAAAGGGCTTTGGCATGGTAGTCTTAGACACTGGCATTAGCTTAACCAGTTGCAGCCATCAGTGGAGCAGCCACACCAACCACAATGATAACTGATACAGCAATCCCCAGGCCAACAGACGTACCCAAGCTGCTCCCTTGGCCACCAGAAAGCGCTGTGCACAAAGGGGAGAGGGAGCAACATGACACATTACACCAACAGCCAGTGGAAAAGCTTCTTCCCATCTGAGCAACTCTGACCTTCCTGTTAGAAGGATGTCAACAACTTTAAAAGCGAAGGATTTGCTGTCACTAATTTGTCATATGATAGTAGAGTTAACTTGATAAAGAAAAGTGTACCCTCTTCTTTGGAAGTAAGAGAGACTGAAAAACCCCCAGAAAAACAGTAGTCATAAGATTATTCCAAACAAATTGGCATTACATGTTAGTATTGGAAATGGAATTGGAAAACAATAGATAGGCCTACTGAACATAATGATGGTGAAATTATCATTACATTAACAAATGTCTTTTAGGAAAGATATAACGTCATATTATGAGCATATTGCTACATAGAATATACTGTAGGTACATAGAGAGTGGACATACAGCTCTCTGCCATGGTCTTGTTGGGTCCTGAGGTGAGGGTAGAGGTAACATAGAAAACAAAAATCCGGAACACTGAAATTAGTATCAAATATTACGTTTGGCACGTATGTTACGTATGGAATGTATTATTTTGGATGTCCATCATCCATTTTGTATGATATGTTACGAATTATAATTCCTATGATATGTTACAAAAATAGGACTCTTTGGGTTGCTAGACATTTGCGTTGTATGCCTACCTATCCACCTCGACCAACCAGACTCCTTTCGTTTTTTGACTTTACCTTCCCTCTCATATAACCATACCAAACAGTTTCCCTCGTTTACTATGTTATGTTTAGTGTATGAGACCGGGCTGTAAACTTAGACAGGCCAAATGTGACTTCTGGAGGATACCCTTCATTTTCTAACTTTTTTACTTTCATTTGTAAATCTCACAACAACTAAAGCTGTGACATCTGTTGTGGATGGATTGGGCCTAAAGTCGTGTGGTCAGATCAATAGTACTGTACCTTGAAGTTGCTGCAAGTGGTGCAATCACAAAGTAGAAACGGGCCTTCTGGCTGTCTCCATTCTCCAGCATGGTGGTCATCTGATCAATGGAGCAGCTTTGGTGAACCTCACCTCACAATTGCCCATTTGCACACAGGCAGGACAACAGACTGCTAGACACAGAAAGAGTATTCATGATTGAATATGGCACCTTGGTGCCTAGACAAAGTGGCTACTCCTCCATTTTGCATTGAGCTTACTAGATAAAGAGGAACCTGGATAGAGATAGTTAAATTATCTAGTGAGCAGGTGTCTGTGTCTGAATGCAAAGGAGGCAAAATGTTTAATCAAGCCCAGTATTACAATATATAGACTTAAATATAGACTTTATTTTATGCCATTTATTGCGGACGCTTTTATCCAAAGCAAATAAAAACTTGTTCTACAGTCATGTTGTGATATAAATTATTTTATTTTTTACATTCTACGTATGATTGGTGGTCCGATATAAAGAGATGAATGAATGTTGAGATGGAGAATTGAACCCACTACCCTGGTATCGTGAGGTCATCAGAAAGCGCACAATGCTTTCTACCTAAAACTGAGCTACCAGAAGGACCACTAATATAGTCCTCAATAACCAGAGAAGGGATAACCAGGGGTGTGGTTTAGTTTGCATCCTGGTGATAGAAGAAAGGAAGATGGCACCATTATACACTTAACTAAGATCAGACAAATGATCAGGCATGTTTACACATGTTGGTAGAGGTTTAGAGTTATTTCATAAGGTGGCAGCACATTGGCAAATTGGCACTTTGCCATGTCGCAGCCGTGTGTACATGAATGGGGGTGTTACGTAGGTGCTGGTTGTGTTGTCCTAACCTTAACAGGGCATTGCTCAGATGATGAACTCACTGATGAAGCTACTATTGTTGTTCTTCACAGTAATGGAGGAGGCTGACCTGAAGAGGGGAAAAGAGAAAGGTCAGACAGAGTACCTAGATCCAGTGTAGCTGACTGATTACTACAGCAGGACCCAGGCTAACACTCTCCCCACAGAAAGAGCAACTGCTTTGAACTGTGTTTGAACTGTGTAATATCATGCTGCAAACAAAACAACTGTATGGGTGCCCAGTTACAATTTCAGAGCAGTGTCAGATTTTCAAATGTAAGCGATATATCCAGTAAATCTTTTCACTTACACGTCCACTAGGGTGTTCTTGATGAGGTACTCCAGAGGGTAAGCACAGGAGTAAAAGTACTTGAGCTCAGCATTATAGGTGACCGTTCCTATGTTGGGGTCGTATGATTGGACCATGGCGCTCACATTGAACGTCTGGAGGCTGAAGAAGCCTGAGAATATCCCTGTTTCTGGAACACATGTTGACTATGTGGCTTTGAAGGTTGCTGTGTGCAATAGTGTGTACAAAATAGCATTTTTCTCTGTCAGAAGGACACCTCTTCAGCACACAAGCAAACCAGAAAACGAGATCTCTCATTCCCTTGAAGTTTCTTTTAGACTGAAAGCCATCACCTGTTCTTTAGCGTAAATGGGCGTTCAATTTAGTGTTATTTTCTAGCTCGTGATAAGGTAAGTTTCAAATGTTTTAAGTTTCACAGGAGTCAAAACCTCTGGCAGAAACATACATTCTCTGCTCCCTCATTCCCCTCAGTCAAGGTGTGCTGCGAGCCTTCCCTCTATCACAGCACTCCTCCAGGGCAGAGGAGAGCATACATAAACATGATCCTATTAATAATCACCAAGAAGACACTCCCGCAGGCGTCCCCTTGGCAAAGGGGAAAGCTGAATCTGAGGACAGGAGGAATCACTCTGGTGTTCAGAGTTCCCTTACAGACTGTGGTTCAGGATCAACAGACTAGATGGCAGGGCAGATTTGAATAGCGAGGTCAATGGAGGAGGTCCCCCAGACATATCTGTGTATTCTGATAGATTTAATTTTATTTATTTATTTATTTAACCAGGCAAGTCAGTTAAGAACACATTCTTATTTTCAATGACGGCCTGGGAACAGTGGGTTAACTGCCTGTTCAAGGGCAGAACGACAGATTTGTACCTTGTCAGTTCGGGGGTTTGAACTTGCAACCTTCCGGTTACTAGTCCAACGCTCTAACCACTAGGCTACGCTGCCGCCCATGAGGAAGACACTGAGTAAGATTAAAAACATTCAAATCTATTCTGAGCTAATGTATACAGATAAACCACTATAGTTTAAGTGTCCCTGCTCTGAAGCAATATAGCTGTTTCAGATATGATTTCTAATAACAAGACTATAATCCTATCCACCTCAAACCCTTTTTTTTGTGTATTTTACCCCCTTTTTGCAATGATCCTATTACGATCTTGTTTCATCGCTGCAACTCCCCAAAGGGCTCGGGAGAGGCTAAGGTCGAGTAATGCATCCTCCAAAACAAAACTTGCCAAACCGCGCTTCTTAACACCCGCCGGCTTAACCCAGAAGCCAACTGCACCAATGCGTTGGAGGAAAAACCGTTCAACTGATGACCGAAGTCAGCCTGAAGGCGCCAGGCCCTCCACAAGGAGTCGCTAGAGCGCGGTGAGCCAATTAAAGCCCCCACTGCCAAACCCTCCCCTAACACGACCGGTTGTGACACAGCCTGGGATCGAATTTGGGTCTGTAATGACGCCTGAAGCACTGCGATGCAGTGCCTTAGACCGCCGTGCCACTCGGGAGGCCCACCTCAAATCCTTTATCATAAACACTGTCTTGGATGAAGCTGAGATGGTTAGGATTAGCTACAGTAAACAAGAGGTGAAATGTAGAAGTGATGTAGTTACTATACCTGGTTGTCTGGCGTAAGCCCCACATTCAGCAGGGGTGATGGCCTGATCATGGCCCACAATCCACAGGGAAGTCAGTATGAGGGAGCTCCATAAATCCATCTCACCAATCTATCCTCGCTGAAGATCTGCAGCAAAACACACAGATGTCAATGTCAAGCACAAAATGTGCAAATCCAAAATCTAATTTATAGACTAGCATAAAATGCTATGGGATGACTCCATATTCCTAGATGTGTGCAATCTGTAGTACATTTACTGTCGACAGGTTGTATATATAGGGACCAGGACTAGTTATATAGTTCTCATACTTCCTTGGGATTGGTTGGAAACAGGGTCATTACCATCTTGGTGGGGTTGTCTAAGGTAGTGGGAACCATTCACTTTTGGGGATAAAGCACCAGGTCTTATCCTGGAGGCAAATTCATGAAACCCTACACAGTCCCCTTCAAAGTGATATGGTAAACATAGGGCAGGTGGCTTTGTGACTTTGTGTGTGATCCTGCTCTCCTTTGTATGCTTATATGAAACATAATAATCAAGTAAGTATATGGTTCATGGTCTTTAGGGACCACACACACAATGTGAGGGGCGTCTTGTTGTTTCCTTTAAGTTCTAATACGATTTAGGTGACCCACACCTAGTTTTCAACCACTTTTAAGGGTGGGGGCTTCAGCGCTGTAGTATATGAGCTTTAAAATGTGATGTTTTTTTAAATGTTGGGTGAGTAATTAACATAACATTAAAAATGTCATCTTTAAAGCCCTATACTAATCAAGTGAATCCCTTTGTTGATATGATCATTTCAAATACATTACAGTGAGCAAGTACTGATTACAGTTATCAAAAACACTTTAAACAAATTCAATTCTTCCTGTGTTGGGGAAAGTACTAATATTATATAGAGCATGTCCGAATAATGTAAAGCACCCACCCAGACACATATTCATAATGAACCTATGAAAAAACGACAATGTGACTCCAATTCAAATAAAACCAAATATGATATGCAAATGTCACCAAAAACATTACCAACAAACGTGCCCTGTGTGACTTTGAAGAGTGAGTCCACATACTTATTATGCATCATGTCTATATCTAGTGTCTATATCTAGTGTCTATATCTAGTGTCTATATCTAGTCTTCTTCTCCAGTCTGGAATCAGTAGTGGGACTGAAAGGAACTGCATGAAGGTCAGTGGAATACCTGATCTTGTCAGGTCAGCCACCTGGGAAGGGAAAACATTTATCCTGATTAATAAATAATAATAATACAAATACATTTCATTTGTATAGCGCTTTTCATACAGAGTTATCCCAAAGTTCAAATTTGATTAGAGTCATATTAGAGCACATGAGTGGTTACCATGGTCCCTTGTGAAGTGCACAAAACCATAGAGAGGATCATGGACACACACACACATGACATTGTCATTGTCATGACGTGTACACTTAAACATTTCAGGGTCTTTCCGCCTTTTTTTCACAGATCATGTGTTTTCTGGTCACTAGAAAAAACAAAATGCAGCCTGGGTTTGGACCTGGCAGTGACCTGAACTTGGGTTGAATATTGTCCATGAAAAAACAAAACATATCGCTTATCAAAGATAGTAAATCTAGAGGGGGATGACTGCTCTCATTTCTCTCCTCTCAGTCATCAACAGCCATTGTGGACAAAGAATATAATGTATAATAGCTGCTGAAATATGGGATTAGCACAATAAAGGGCCCAGATTGCAGGATTGTAGTGAGGGTTACATTTCGACAATTGGCATATTATAGTTAGACATGTTATAGCAGTTCACTGGGATCATATTCCTATAATATGGAGGTATATAAATCATGATCATCATATAATTGAATTACAATAGCTTGAATTCAAACAAAAATAGCTATATTCATGCTGTATCTTTCTTTACAAACTGCCTGCACATTTATTCTGAAAACTGAAAACTTTCTACAATATTCAAAAACCTTCTGTAATTTTATTTGACCTTGGGTAAAAGACTAAATCAGGTCCGATTGAACTCTAGCTTGAAGTCTCAAACACGCCACAATATCAGTGTTAAAATGATACTAATGCACTATGAAGGCCATTAAATAATATCATTAGGCAGACTGATATGTAAAAGGTTTATTTGAAAAATACCCCCCCCCCTCCTGTAACTCCTATCAACATGATTATAACTTTAAACACATAATACGAAATTAAGTAATTATAGAAAATGGATTATTGCGTTCTTTGTTTAACTTTCCACATCAAATAGCACATTCCCTAAAAAGGGGAAAAAACACATCATCCTCAAATAAAATAAGCACAGGGTGAAATCCTGACTTGAGCAAGTTATTAGAGTTTTCTTTAATTAAGCATTGATGGCAAAAACTTTCACAAACATTCAAGTTATGTGGAAGTCAGGATTTCAGCCATACTTAATATCAATAAGTACTGTACATACGGTATATAAATATTCATCATGATCATACATATAGAATGATGAATCACGTCTTCAATTCTCCTCACATGTTAGTACTATATTTAAGCCTACCCTTTCTCAGGTTAAAATAGTGTGTTATAGAAATAGCTACAAGTAATGTTTTGGTGCTGGCCTTTGTAGAGGACAGTATCAGTCATCCCCAGGTGTCAGGGTTATTTGAATGACCCTTTATTTCTTTAATGAAACTGACCCCGTGCCAAGCAATGGATGACAAAAAGACACTAAGGTATTGAAAAGATGGGAAATCAGCCTCACGTACTGACCTGGGTCAGTTTTATTACACACTACCTGTAAAAAAACAATACACGGGTCTATCAAAGGATCATAACAAAACAAGGAAAACAGTACATAACATTATTATTATTGAACATGTACTGTTCCCCTGTACACAAAGTAGGAATGAACTATTTACAGTATCAATATGCGCTTGAGTATGTGTATGTACATGTACACGTGAATGTGTGAAAGAGTTTGGCATGACAGTGACTGTTACAGCTGACAGATAAGAGTAAGTTAGCGAAATGGAGAGTAAAATACACATTCAAGGAAGGTAGAGTAGCTAAGTAAACCTTTCAGAAAATACAGGTCCCGGTCTACAATAACTGTCCCTATTATGTATTGATGTATTTACTTGGTAGCTACATAGGCACATAGTGAAACTTGCTTGTGGCTAAACCTCTTACTCTAGAATAATTGTTTGAGATCACAGTTATGTCTACTGTGAGTTTATTTGCAAGTTATTGACATTCTGCATCGTATTTTCACACCAATTACACTGCACCTGCCTCTTTTAGCTACAGTGCAAATACATACTGTAGGTATTAGTTATAGTTAGATGGATAAAAAAAATGAGGGGGAGAATGAGTCAGAGAGAGAGAGAGAGAGAGAGAGAGAGAGAGAGAGAGAGAGAGAGAGCACACCCACGAGAGGTTTATTTGAAGCTAGGGTTCCATGCTCCTGAGGGTGTGGCTGTAGGGAGGCGGGGTCTGCGGAGGAGGCGGAGCGAGAGCAGGAAGAAGCCCAGACTGAACACGCCAAGAATGACCACACCTGACAGCAGAGCACTGGTCACTGGGTTCAACGGGAGGGAGTGGCCACTCGATGCAGCTGGATTACCACACACAAACACTCAAAGAGTAAGTATGGGCAGACACAAACACTCACTCATATAGGCTAAAGCCACAGTTAATGGTTAAGAAACACAAAAGGGAAGTGACACTTGTGCGTTAACCATTACTATCATCATTTCCACGGTAAATCCAATGGTGTCATATTTTCTTTTGAAGGTAGTGAATGTATAAAGAATGTAAATATGTAGCACAGAAACATTCTCCTTTGACATCATAAAGTTTATAGATTAAATAAATGTATCACTTGTCAAGGCATAGCACAAGCAGTGACAAAGTGAGAGGGCTTACCGAGTTGTGAGTTATTCATTGGAGTTTCATCTGTAAAGAAACAAAATCAATCATTGATGCTTTCAGAGTTTCAACATTATTGAGGAACACAACCATGCATTTTAATACAAATGTACTGAATAACCATTGAGTATACTGTGAAATCCCATCTAATTTTATTCTCACATAACCCTCCAGTAGATTTCAAGACTATACAATATATAATCGAAAGGGATTATCATGTATGGGCTACATCACATCATACAGTTTTAATACTCACTCTACAACTATATCATGGATTTCAAAATAATCTAATTGAATTCAGACAAAACTATAGGTTAGTTGAAGTGGTTATGGATGAAGAGGTATCCTGCGTACCAATCCTGGTGATGATGGGTCCAGCAGTGATGATGGCATCCCCAGACGACGGCCTAGACTCCAGGCTATCCTCTACATCCCTCCTACGCCGATGGCCACAGATCTTCCAATATTATATTAATATAAAATCACATACATATACTCCTTTATATGAAACTGTATTCAATAGGGAATAGTGAATAGTGCTTAGGTATTAATGGACTATGTGAAGCTTCATATTGATCAGAAGTCAAGAAATATGGTACATGTTTTCTGATATTTGCAGAGCATTGAAGTTCCCCCTACTGACTGTACTGATGTTGAACACACCATTTGGTAAGATGTCAAATGTTCTTACCGGCATGAGCAGGACACAGTCATCTACCCGACACAGCTTGGTGACACAGTGCAGAAACACAGTGGACATCTTCTGGTGTCTGTGTTTGACAAAACGGAACACTTCGAAGGCAAAACGACCCATCTGACTCTTCCCATTCTCAAAAACAGTTGTCTGTGGGTCTTTATGGCAGCTGTTTGGAAAGAGCATCGCATGTGCACAAGCATGCACACAAGCACGAACACACACAAAAATGCACTGAAACGTCTAGACCTGTTTTAACTGCTCAATGAGAAAAATGTCCTATCATTCACCATGAGAACCCATTGTAAGGGGCTCTATGATAAGTGGTTGAGGGTGAATGGGTAATGGGACACTTTTGTCATTTATCTTGGCATCGTTTGAGAAAAAGCGTGATTACCCAAAGAAAAGGTCGTAGCGCAGTTCATCATTGGGATTCCCTGAGGGAGTGGTGTAACAGTAGTCCATCAAGATATTCCATCTAGAGTGAGACAAAACAGTACGGGGCTGATACAGGATAGAGATCTAACCACACAACACAACAGGATAGATCAGACATTTTTAGCACCACCACTGGCGCCTTCACACAGTCATAGAGGACAGCTGAATGGCAATGAACCAAAGAGGATAGAACTGGTATGGGGCATAGAGGATAGGTCTTAAATGATAGCGTATGTGTATGACATACTGTGTATAGCATAGTGCAGTTGTACTTGACTACTATATCAATTCTATGCCATCCAGGTTATGTGGGAGAAGGTTAGAGCGATTACATTTTTTTTGAACAGCACTTATAATGTCATAATCATAGGCTTCTGTTCACATCATGTAGGAAATCTCAGATCATATCCCCATCTATTTTGTGAATAGTAGAAACTAGAACCAAAAATATAACTTTTTCATATCTGAAGATCTCCTTATCTCTTACCGTTTGTCCAGGTTTGTGGCTTTCACTGCAGAAAACACTCGGGTTTTCAAAGCCAGTCCGGCCATTGGGATAGAGAGTTGTTGGTTGTAGGTTGAGTCCTGCACAAAAAGGAGTTTGGCCGTGAATCAAAGTTGCCTATTTTTATGCTACTGTATGTCTATTCCTACCTAATAAAACTGTCTCATCATTTGTTTAGTATTTTCAGCATGTTCTAGTTATTATTTGACATTGAATTCCCACTATGAGGGCCCTGTTATGAAGTCCGTGTGTGCACTAAAAAACACTGATGTTGTGTACTCACATTGTAAAGGATCATACTCAATGTGCTCACAAAGGTACCATTGCTGTCCTTCACTGATATTGCAGCAGATGACCTAGAAAAGGTTCAAATTAATTAGTAGAGTTTAGTACAGTTTTTTTTGTATTTTATTAGGATCCCCATTAGTTGTTGTGAAAGCAGCAGCTACTCTTCCTGGGGTCCACGCAAAACAAGAAACATGCCATAATGCAGAACATTAATAGACAAGAACAGCTCAAGGACAGAACTAAATCAATTTAAAAAAGGCACAAAAGACACAAACTATTCGAGGTCAATATGAAATTGCTGACTGCCTTCAAATGTCAAATGTATCTTTCAAATGTCAAATTCATCTGTCAAAAATACTGAAATATCTCTACTTATTCAATACTTAAATTGTATTCAAAATAAGCCCTTCAGGTGTTTATTGCAGGCACCTACGATGCCAGCTGTGAGTTGTTGACCAGGTATTCCAGGGGGTAGCTGCAGCTGAATTTGTACAGCAGGCCGGGCAGATAGCTGATGATGGATGGCGGGTCTGGAGTGTCGATGTACCCTGAGATATTACCAATCTGCACCAGCGACATGTTCCCGTAGGCATTAGCCCCGTAGGCTGTTGTCACCTGAGGACAGGGACACTGTCTCTAAATACACAATCTAGTACAACGCCTACCTTAGCCTCAAGCAAGACGTGCTCCCAAAATATATAACACATTCGATTCTGGTGGTCATACTAATACAAACCTGTGTAAGTATAAAACATAACAGTAGGTGTGTGTGTGTTCGTCCATCTGTGTGTGTATTCCTTACCACCAGGCTATTGCCGCAGGCCTCCAGTGTGCTGAGGCTGATGCTGAACAGTACTGCCGTGGGGAACGTGTTGTTATTAATGAAGCCCCGGCAGTGGGTATCGCCATGGCGACCATTGAGCGCAAGGTCTGCAACGGTGTAGCCGGAGAACAGCACCGGGCAGAAGTTAATCTTCAGGGTCATGGTCTGAACCCCGCAGTACACGCTGATGTCGCGCTCCGCTAAAGAGAGTGAGAGTGAGAGAGAGAGAGAGAGAGAGAGAGAGAGAGAGAGAGAGAGAGAGAGAGAGAGAGAGAGAGAGAGAGAGAGAGAGAGAGAGAGAGAGAGAGAGAGAGAGAGAGAGAGAGAGAGAGAGAGAGAGAGAGAGAGAGAGAGAGAGAGAGAGAGAGAGAGAGAGACAAAGAGAAAAATAGACAACGAGATAAAAGGGTAAACTGCAATTCTAACAACAATTCTCAGAACTAAGAATAAGTTAAAATGATTTGAGAGAATTTACATGGAGATTAAATGACTGTCATGCTCACCGGGAAACCTACTGTGGTAGTTGGCATCACAGTTGTATCCATTAAACTGTGCCAAGACTGAAGTGGTCCTACCCATCAGCAGGAGGATCAAACATATCCGCTCCATCTTAACACCTAGAGAGCGAGGTTCACACATTTCCATCCTTCAGAATGTTAACAACGTATAACCTCCAAAATATCTAGGGTGTTGCATGAATGTCTGTAACTGTGCTGTACTCAAATTATTTAAAAGCCTTTTCAAATCCCCTAATGTCCTCCAACACCTCTCATTTAGACCTCCTCTTACCATAAACCATCTTTCCCTGGTCCCCTTACTGCCCCTCTTTCCAAAACTCAATATCCCAGCCCCTTTACTCTAATCCCCTAAATACTCTAACAAATCTCCTCTTTCCAAGACCCCCCAACCCCTTTTAATCTGGTTCCCTTCTTTTTCTGATCCCTTTGCCCGGGGCCCGAGCCTATCTTACCCTGGTCTGTGTAGTTGGTAGCTCACCGGTGCTCCATGTGGTATCGGCTGCAGCAGAAAAACGAATGGACAGGCCAGCTCTCACCACAAAATATGTGTGCCAACGTGCGTGCGTGAGCGCATATGTGTGTGCCCACACAGAGATAGAGAGAAATGGGGACTCATTATGGAAACACTTCAATAAAAAGTGCTTCCCAGCAGAATATGGGAAACTCCATCAGAGGTGAATGGCCTGGACAAATCTTTTCACGGTGCTCGAAACCTGAGCGGACTTGCAGGGTTCCCACTCATCTCCCCTTGGTCTGATCTCCGTCTGTCATCCCACACAAACGGCCACCTCAGCAGGGGGCCAGGCCTGGGAATTAAGCTGTCATCAGGTGCTGAGGAGAGCGGGCCGTGGCCTGCATTCACATGGACATAAAAGTCAACTCACGTCTGGTCTGCATGGTCTAATGCAGGGCTGTGTGTAGGTCATTGTGATGCACAGGGTATCACTTAGGGTAAAGTTAATTCTGTGATTTAAACTGAAGAGTTTATGGTGTAATTTGGACCTACTTAGACTTGGAAGTTTTGTTTTGAAGGTTTACATGAACTTATATTACTTTTGATTTATAAAACTTTAAGCTGCAAAGCTCTAAATTTACTTTAGTCATTGGTAGCACTGGTGCTCCAAACTTTAAAAAGTTAGGAGCACACCAAACAGTATTTAGGAGCACCAGAAAAGTGATTGATTAGATATGGACTACATAAGCCCATCTCCTTTCCAGGAGCCTCTTTCCTTTCTTCCAGTGCCATCTTAAACCATACAGGTTAAGTTACCGGGTTATAAGCCAGCAAGGTAACATGACTGGACAAGGTTGTTTTATTTTCAAACAAACACTTAGCGACCCATAAGTAGTTTAAAACGGTATGCAACATGGTATATGAATGTATAATGACAACAATTAAAAAATCTATCTCAGGTAATATGAGTTATACATTTTGAACGGTTTGTTCTAGAGATTAGATGTTTTCTAAATGGTAAACGTGGGGTGGAACCATGACGGTCACAAATACTACTCTTGGTACAGCAAAGCATCATCAGACAGGGCTTAGCGGTGTGTTAATGGTTCTCAGGTGCAAAAGGAAGTGAATTGCAGACTGCCGCTACCTCGCTCCAAGATCCAACCAAGGTGCATAAATTGTGTAGCAAACAGAATCAATAAGAAAATTAAGGAGGCTTTTATACAGTATATTTAAAAGTGTCCTCTGTTAATGGACCAATCACAATGAGAATACAAAACAAAACATTATGTTATTGGTCACATTTTTAAAACTTATTTACCAATGACATCATGTTTTTTGTTTTCCCATTGTGATTGGCCCCTGAACCCATTTGAAATATATAACAGGCTCCTTCAACATTTCATCTGTAAAACTAAAGCAATTAAGCAAAGATTGCATATATAATGATGACCAAAGTTTTCCTTTATAACCTACTGAAGCACTTTTATCAACTTCCACTCTCTTCTGAATATTTCAGAATTTCCTCATCTCTCACAGGTGAGGTGAAGTTATGAAAGGGCTATTTCTTAATTGGATTTGCTCAACTCCTGTGTCCTCTCTCCTACGTCCTGCCTCGCCTCCTTTTGAAAAAGGTCAAAGGTAATCGAAGAGAGGCAGCAAGGAGAAGGAAAGTAGATGAAAATGTACTTGTATGAAGTGAGACTCTTCTCTCCACTTGTGCATCATCAAGCAAATTATGTTTACAGGTGTGGAATCCCAAAATAAATGTGTAAAGTGGTAAAACAAATGTTGCTAATTGTGCAAGATGTTTTATAAGTAAAAGGTTAAGTAGCGTATAGTTTTTAAATGTTTACATGCTTTTGTCCTTTGAGAAAACAACAACTGCTTCAAAGAGGGTGTGGCAGATACACTATATATGTGGACACCGATTGAAATTAGTGCATTCGGCTATTTCAGCCAGACCATTGCTGACAGGTGTAAAAAATCGAGCACACAGCCATGCACTCTCCATAGACAAACATTGGCAGTAGAATAGCCTTACTGAATAGGATGCCACATTTCCAACAAGTCAGTTTGCAGAATCTGTGCCATGCTAGAGCTGCCTCGGTCAACTGTAAGTGCTGTTATTGTGAAGTGGAAATGCCTAGGAGCAACAACGGCTCAGCCGTGAAGTGGTAGGCCGCACAAGCTCACAGAATGGGACCTGAAGCGTGTAGGGTGTAAAATTCGTCTGTCCTTAATTGCAACACTCACTACTGAGTTCGAAACTGCCTCTGGAAGCAACATGAGCACATGTCGGGAGCTTCGTCGGGAGCTTCATGAAATGGGTTTCCATGGTTGAGTAGCTGCACATAAGCCTAAGTATAACGACTCAGGATATGACCCAGATATCCAGCAACATACCACTCTGCATCCCAAACTTACACTCTCCTCAACTACTTGACCACTTATCTGTTTCCGGGTCACGGTGGAAAGGGCAAAGAGGCGAGAGGACAGACTTTTGCCCAAATGAAAAAAAGCCAACATATCGACTTTGCTTGTGATGCATGCCACTCAAATAATAAAATAAAATGTAACAAGATTCCGAGTGCACAGGACACTAAATGATGTTTAAGCAGACCACCATAGTTCCTGTGCTCAAGAACACTAAGGTAACCTGTCTAATCGACTACCAACCCGTAGCACTCACGTCTGTAACTATGAAGTGCTTTGAAAGGCTGGTCATGGCTCACATCAACACCATCATCCCAGAAACCCTAGACCCACTCCAATTTGCATACCGCCCAAACAGATCCACAGATGATTCAATCTCCATTGCACTCCACACTGCTCTTTCCCAACTGGACAAAAGGAACACCTATGTGAGAATGCTATTCATTGACTACAGCTCAGTGTTCACCACCATAGTGATCACGGCCAAGCACGACTCCAACACCATCATTACATTTGCTGATGACACAACAGTGGTAGGCCTGATCACCGACAACGACGAGACAGCATATAGGGAGGAGGTCAGAGACCTGGCCGTGTGGTGCCAGGACAACAACCTCTCCCTCAACGTGATCAAGACAAAGGAGATGATTGTGGACTACAGGAAAAAGAGGACCGATCATGCCCCCATTCTCATCGATGGGGCTGCAGTGGAGCAGGTTGAGAGCTTCAAGTTCCTTGGTGTCCACATCACCAACAAACTAACATGGTTGAAGCACACCAAGACAGTCGTGAAGAGGGAATGAAAAAACCTATTCCCCCTCAGGAGACTGAAAAGATTTGGCATGGGTCCTCAGATTCTCAAAAGGTCCTACAGCTGCACCATCGAGAGCATCCTGACTGGTTGCATTACTGTCTGGTATGGCAACTGCTCGGCCTCCGACCACAAAGCACTACAGAGGATAGTGCAACGGCCCAGTACATCACTGGGGCCAAGATCCTGCCATCCATGACCTCTGTACCAGGCGTTGTGTCAGAGGAAGGCCCTAAAAATGGTCAAAGACTCCAGCCACCCTAGTCATAGACTGTTCTCTCTGCTACCGCACAGCAAGCGGTACCAGAGCACCAAATCTAGGTCCAAGAGGCTTCTAAACAGCCTCTACCCCCAAGCCATAAGGACTCCTGAACATTTAGTCAAATGGCTACCCAGACTATTTGTACTGCCCTCCCTCACCCCCTCTCACCCCATCTTTACACCACTGCTACTCTCTGTTGTCACTGCTACTCTCTGTTGTCACTTTAATAACTCTATCTATATGTACATACTACCTCAAATAACCGGTGCCCCAGCAAATTGACTCTGTATCGGTACCCCCCTGAATATGGTCTCATTATTGTTATTCCACTGCTGCTCTTTAGTGACTTGTTACTTTTATCTCTTCTTCCTATCTGTATATTTTGTTGAACTGCATTGTTGGTTAGGGCTAGGCGTCCCGGATTGATTTTTTGAGGATGGCGCCCCACATCAAAATATATTTCCACCGCCACAGGTTTCATAAATTCACAAATAGCGATTAAATATTCACTTACTTTTTGAATATCTTCCTCTGATTTGTCATCCAAAGGGTCCCAGTTATAACATGTAGTGTCGTTTTGTTAGATAAAATCCTTCTTTATATCCCAAAAAGTCAGTTTAGTTGGCACCATCGATTTGTGTAATCCACTCATTCAACATGCAGAGAAAGGAATCTGAAAATCTACCCCTAAACTTTGTTTCAACAAGTCAAAATACATTTCTATGTTCAATAAGAAACTGATTTTAGCAGGTGCGCCCTGTCTTCATGGCGCGCGCAAACATGCATTTCCAAGACAGTGTCCCTGTACTAAAACTGAACTTTCTTATTTGTTTTTTAAGTTACAAGCCTGAAACCTTGAATATAGACTGGTGACATCCTGTGGAAGCCATAGGAATTGCATCCAGTGAGCTAATTTTCAATATGACCTTATACTTGCCATTCTAAGAGGATGGTCTCTCAAAAAAGCAACATTTCCCGGTTGGATTTTCTTTGGATTTTCTCCTAACATATCTATTGTGTTATATTCTCCTACATTATTTTAACATTTCTTCAAAGTGTTTTCTTTCCAATGGTACAATTATATGCATATCCTGGCTTCAGGGCCTGAGAAACAGGCAGTTTACTTTGGAAAATTGAGAAAAAAAGGGGCCTAGCCCTCAGAAGTTGTTAACTGTTTAGCAGTCTAATGGCTTGGGGTAGATGCTGTTAAGGAACTTTTTGGACCTAGACTTAGAGCTCTGGTACCACTTGCCGTGCGATAGCAGAGAGAACAGTCTATGACTAGGGTGAATGAAGTCTTTGATCATTTTTAGGGCCTTCCTCTGACACCGCCTGGTATAGATGTCCTGGATTGCAGGATCTTGGCCCCAGTGATGTACTGGGCCGTTGCACTACTTTCTGTAGCGCCTTGTGGTTGGATTTTAGCAGTTACCATACCAAACGGTGATGGCTCTATTTTTCATGGCTCTATTTTCCTCTTCATGACTGTCTTGGTGTGTTCCCTGCCACATCCGACGAGCATCAGAGACGGTGTAGTAGGATTCAATCTTAGTCCTGTACTGACACTTTGCGTGTTTGATGGTTCGTCAGAGGGCATAGCGAGATTTCTTATAAGCGTCCGGATTAGTGTCCCTCTCCTCGAAAGCGTCAGCTCTAGCCTTTAGCTCAGTGCGGATGTTGCCTGTAATCCATGGCTTCTGGTTGGGATATGTACGTACGGACATTGTGGGGACGACGTCGTAGATGCACCTATTGATGAAGCCTGTGACTAATGTGGTATACTCCTCAATGCCATTGGATGAATCACGGCTCTGTGCTAGCAAAACAGTCCTGTAGCTTAGCATCCATGTCATCGGACCAGTTCCGTATCGAATGAGTCACTGGTACTTCCTGCTTGAGTTTTTGCTTGTAAGCAGGATTCAGGAGGATAGAATTATGGTCAGATTTGACAAATGGAGGTTGAGGGAGAGCTTTGTATCCATCTCTATGTGTGGAGTAAAGGTGGTCTCTCGTTGCACGTGACATGCTGGTAGAAATGACGTAAAACAGATGAAAGTTTTCTTGCTTTAAAGTCCCCGGCCGCTAGGAGAGCCACTTCTACAGTGTATAAAGAGCATAGTATGTTAAGGTAGCTTGCAAGATAACATTGGTGTTTGCATTGATTCACGTATGAAGAGCAGTGTGTCATGTTGTAGGCTACTCATGAAATATGTCTGGTGTATTTCCTTCTTAGATCAATACACACTTCATGAGGGAAAATTAAGTCTGAAACAAATGTCAAAGTGGAAATCACAAACTCCAGAAGCCTTTTTAATACACTAAAAGTTTTAAATGTCCTGCATTGCGGGAAAGTTCTCCTGCAACAGGGTGAGCAAGTTAAGATCTGTATGTGTGTATTGTCCTTGTGTGTGTGTTTGTCACATGTATTTTTGTTTGTTTGTTAACACCCCATAATACTGTATGCACCCCAATAGAGCATTAGTGTATTGATAGCAGCCTCCCTCATGTGTCACACTTGGTGCAAGATTGAAGCTAGGCCACAGCTGGTCACAAAGCCTTCAGCACACAATGGGAAAGGGGACCCTGCTATTCATTAGCATGATGAGGCTGGGCTGTAATCAAATATGAAGCACACACAAGAACACAACTGCCATTGAGAACAAATAGGATCAGGTGGCCATGTACACAAAACATGTACAGATGTAGGATCTTAATTTGAGACAGTTTGCTACAGGAAAATAGTCTTTCAGCCACAGGAATTGTGAATTATAATGTGTATTAAAAATGATGGGCATTGTTTGTAGGGGCTGATACATTTTCCTTTAGGGCAAATCAAGTCTGAAATTTTAAAGTGGAAATATCAAACTTTAGAAGCATTTCTAAACCTTTAATACACTAGAATTGTTCATTTCCTGCCGTGCAGGAACATTCTTGGCAACAAAAGAGTGATCATAATAAGTTCCTACATCTATATACAGATCAAATTAAGCTCCTATATATGTATACAGATGTAGAATTTGATCACTTTTGTTGCTGAGAATTCTTCAGGAAATGAAACTTGTAGTGTATTAAGATCCTACATCTATACACATAGTGAAACCATTACCATCTAACACATGCCCTACTTGGCCATGTGTTCAACTTAAGTCATTACTTTTAATAAGAACCATATATTGTTAAGACCACCTTTTAAGGTGTGTGTGTGGGTGAGAGGTTCTTCGTTATTTAGAAATCTTATTTTCAATGTTATGGTTATTACAGCTTATACTGTACATTCCATAATACAAGTATCATAATTTATTTGTATGCTGGAATGAAACGTTTGCCTAGTGAGATTCTGACATGCTTTTACACTGTACCATAGTCTACCCTATGTCCCTGAGGTTCATCCTCTATAGTGTTCTGAAATCTCCAAGGTCACTTAGGTGAGTTGTGAGTTCTGCCAGATATTACAGTCTCTATCAGATCACCTTCTAAAAACAGCCTGGCCAAACAAACACGCAAATCCTACAATCTGAGTTAATCGCAAAACTGGTGAGTTTCAGTGTAATTTGACTCTCCAGCTTTAACATGGACATGGAAACCTAGTCCTCATCCAAAACTGTTCTGCCATTTGATCTTCAGTGAGCAATGTTTCTAAAAAGCCATAACATTCTCCTACCATGGGACTGGGTTTAAATTGGATTTAAAACCCCTTTATATGAGCCTGTCCCATGAGCTTCTCTTATTCAATATACACAAGTGTAGACCTTATCGTGAAATGCTTACTTACTTATGTAGTAGACACAGCAAGAGTTGCTCATTGATAAAAAATACTAAAGAAAACACTCAGGGGGGGACCAAATTCCGCTGGGTCTTGAGTTTTAGGATATAAATTACACTAAACTACTAGGATAAAAGCCTTATGTAGTGTATGCTTACATGAGTGCAATATGTTATGGTAATGTGGGCAGAGCTTTGGGTCACTCTTGAACTTTGACCATGAATAGAAATGTGCAAGGGTCTTATGTTGGGCGAGAACCATGCTGCTAATATTCCCATGTGGGAGAGGAAAACCACAGGATGACATACAGTTGAAGTCAGAAGTTTACATACACTTTAGCCAAATACATTTAAACTCAGTTTATCACAATTCCTGCCATTTAATCCTAGTAAAAATGGCCTGTTTTAGGTCAGTTAGGATCACCACTTTATTGTAGGAATGTGAAATGTCAGAATAATAGGTGAGAGAATGATTTATTTAAGCTTTTATTTCTTTCATCACATTCCCAGTGGGTCATAAGTTTACATACACTCAATTAGTATTTGGTAGCATTGCCTTTAAATTGTTTAACTTGAGTGAAACGTTTTGGGTAGCCTTCCACAAGCTTCCCACAATAAGTTGGATGAATTTTGGCCCATTCCTCCTGACAGAGCCGGTATAACTGAGTCAGGTTTGTAGGCCTCCTTTCTCACACACGCTTTTTCAGCTCTGCCCACACATTTTCTATAGGGTGAGGGCTTTATGATGGCCACTCCAATACCGTGACTTTGTTGCCCTTAAGCCATTTTGCCACAACTTTGGAAGTATGCCTGGGGTCATGGTCCATTAGAAGAACCATTTGCGACCAAGCTTTAACTTCCTGACTGATGTCTTGAGATGTTGCTTCAATATATCCACAGAATTTTCCTACCTCATGAAGCCATCTATTTTGGGAAGTGCACCAGCCACTCCTGCAGTAAAGCACCCCCACAACATGATGCTGCCACCCACGTGCTTCACGGTTGGGATGGTGTTCTTCAGCTTTCAATCCTCCCCCTTTTTCCTCCAAACATAACGATGGTCATTATAGCCAAACAGTTCCATTTTGGTTTCATCAGACCAAAGAACATTTTGCCAAAAGTACGATCTTTGTCCCCATGTGCAGTTGCAAACCGTAGTCTGACTTTTTTTTATGGCGGTTTTGGAGCAGTGGCTTCTTCCTTGCTGAGCAGCCTTTCAGGTTATGTCAATATAGGACTCGTTTTACTGTGGATATAGATACTTTTGTACCTGTTTCCTGCAGCATCTCCTTTGCTGTTGTTCTGGGATTGATTTGCACTTTTCGCACCAAAGTACGTTCATCTCTAGGAGACAGAACGCATCTCCTTCCTGAGCGGTATGATGGCTGCGTGGTCCAATGGTGTTTATACTTGCGTACTATTGTTTGTACATATGAAAGAGGTACCTTCAGGCGTTTGGAAATTTCTCTCAAGGATGAACCAGACTTGTGGAGGTCTACAATTTTTGTATGAGATCTTGGCTGATTTCTTTTGATTTTCTCATGATGTCAAGCAAAGAGGCACTGAGTTTGAAAGTAGGGCTTGAAATACATCCACAGGTACACCTCGAATTGACTCAAATTATGTAAATTAGCCTATCAGAAAGCCATGACATAATTTTCTGGAATTTTCCAAGCTGTTTAAAGGCACAGTCAACTTAGTGTATGTAAACTTCTGACCCACTGGAATTGTGATACAGTGAGTTATAAGTGAAATAATATGTCTGTAAACAATTGTTGGAAAAATGACTTTGTCATGCACAAAGTAGCTGTCCTACCCGACTTGCCAAAACTATAGTTTGTTAGCAATAAATTTGTGGAGTGGTTGAAAAATTAGTTTTAATGACTCCAACCTAAGTGTATGTAAACTTTCGGCTTCAACTGTATTGTTTATGTATGTAACGCAACCCTTTACATAGAGAATAACGAGAGTGTCATAAATACTCAAATAGTCATAAATACTATAAGTAGTCAAATATCAGTCATCCATCTTCATTGAAAATAGAAAAGAAAGGCAAGCAGGATAAGGGAAATGAATAATGGGCTTTATATCCAGCGCAATGAGAATAGAGGAGATAGTGAAGTCATGATGGATGCACCTGCAATAATCTGATGGAATTATAATAAATGAAGAATTTACATAGGCTATTGGACTGTCAAGACAAAATTAAAAAATAAAACATTTGTTGTTCAACACTAGCCCTTTCCTTTCCTTTTAAGGTTCTGTACATTACAGCCTATGTCCCATTTTTATAGAAAACATGTTTTAACCTTTATTTAACTAGGCAAGTCAGTTAAGAACAAATTCTTATTTACGATGACGGTCTACACCGGCTAAACCCGGATGATGCTGGGCCAATTGTGCACCGCCCTATGGGACTCCCAATCATGGCCAGTTGTGATACAGCCTGCCTCATGGGTCAAGGCACTTGACACACAATTGAACTTTTTCCTTACAATGTTGTGATGTATAGGCCTACTTAGAGCCAGAGCCATATTAGAATAAAATATATGGCTCTGGGGCTACTTTGTAATTGAAAAATTATTACAAACAGTTCAAATGAATCTAACTTGAGGTTATCCAACAACTTTAGCAGTCATTTAGTTATCGAAGGGGCTCTAAACTATTTCTATAGACGTAAACTTAATACCTAGAGTGATTCTGATTTTTCACAGTAACTGTACAAACCTTTTTCTTTACAGCCTATGATGAACAGATGAATGGATGTTCATTGTTCAGGGTGGGATGGGGATGAAGGATGTGATCATGTTAGTTGAGAGTTTTGTGGCACTATACTTCCCCTGGTGGTATTTGGAAGTGATAGCACTGAATTGAACCACAGTTTAATTAATAACGGCCATGATGATTCCATCGGCTGCGTTCACACAGACAGCTCAATTCTGATCTTTTTTCACTAATTGGTCTTTTGACCAATCATATCAGCTCTGATAAAGATCTGATGTGATTGGTCAAAAGACCAATTAGTGGAAAAAGATCAGAATCTTGGCTGCTTGTGTGAATGCACTTACAGAGCCTGTGTAGCCTAGGCCTAATCAACACAAACGAGTCAATAGCAGCTTGCAGGGAGTAGGACTTGGACAAATGTTTTGCAAAAAAAGAAGTAACCGTGGGCATATGCCTGTTTAGCAGTTTACCTTGATTTGGAAAATATTATTATATTATTACTGAAAATTGATTAAGGTCTAACTGCTTTGGTCTGGCATATTACATTCCCACTAAAACCACAATCAGTTGTGGACACCTGCACAGAATAGCATTTGATGGATTATGATGTAAAAATCTGATTCCAGGTCGGCATGCTCCGTGTAAACGTCATACATTCTAACATTTCTGAGAACAGAGCAGGCCCGCCATTTCCCTGAATGCGTCTAGTCCTTTAAACCCAGTAGGAGTGGCGATAGGAAGACACACAGAGATCCAGTGAGCGAGAGATCGGGATGAGAAATAGGCAGAGAATGAGTCAGCCTACCAAATGTACAACCGCATCTTTATTTATGAAATACATTTGATCAAAGGCGTTTTTCGGATCAACACTCGATTGAAATAATCAAGTTTTGGATACTTTAGAATTTTGTAGTATAATTTTTCTTCTGCCTCGTCGCCCTGTCTTTTTCTTTAAGTTTTTCCCTTTTCTTTATTTATAAATAGGTGGTGGACTGGAGGTGTCGGCCGTGGAGATTTTATAATTCAATTAATTTGGAACTTTATAGACATTGTGATTTTTCAAATCTTTGTTGCATCAATAAACGAAGATGTCGGGGCAGAGCATTACTGACAGGATAACTGCAGCCCAGCACAGTGTAACTGGATCTGCTGTGTCGAAAACCGTATGCAAGGCCACCACACATGAAATAATGGGTCCGAAAAAGAAACATTTGGATTGTAAGTATCGAAATTATCGAGAGTTTCTGATGTGTCATTCATTAAAACCAGTCGGAGGTCTGCATCTCGTGAGTTATGGCGATGCTGATAAGGCCTGAAGCCTGAGTGGATAGGCTAATGTTATTGCTATGTTAACTCCTGTCAAAATGTAACAAGTATACATTTTAGCAAAACGAGAGCATACAATGAGACCGTTCGTAACATTTAACTGGACGTTAACAGTAATATCAGAATTTTTGATAATTTCGGTGTAGGCCTACTCATCATCACTGTCACATTAGCTAGCTTTCTAGCCGCCTGTTAAGTGGTTTCATTCATTCTGCATAGCTTTAGGCTGCCCTCCCTGACCTAAACAGTTATCATGTATTTATCAGTCATAGTGTATCTTATCTTACAATTTATTGACAAGTTCTCCATGATACAGTACATTTAACGTTTTGGCTATACTAAAATGACCCCCAAAATATATGTTCCAGGGAGTAAATTCAGTAGACCTATTTTATCTATTTACCATAAGAAGAGGGTTTAGCAACCACATTTGAACAGCTCCGCTGTGGAAACTACCTTGTTCATTTGTCAGAGTAGAATACTTTGTCTCATATGTAAGGTGTAGCCTACATTATCATCACTACTAGGTGTGTCTCACTGCTGGGGACCGCACATGTACAGTGCATTTTTGAAAGTATTGACACTTCTTGATTTATTCCACATTTTGTTGTGTGACAGCCTGAATTCAAACTGGATGAAATATATATTTTTCTCTCCCATCTACACATAATACCCAATAATGATTTTTTAAAAATCGAATTAATTGAATATATACAGATATCTCATTTACTTAAGTATTCACACACCTGAGTCAATACATGTTAGAATCACCTTTGGCTGCGATTACAGCTGTGAGTCTTTCTGGGTAAGTCTCTAAGAGCTTTGCACACCTAGATTGTACATTATTTACAATAAAATAAAATAAAGCTCTCAAGTTGGTTGTTCATCATTGCTAGACAGACATTTTAATTTCTTGCTGTAGATTTTCAAGCAGATGTAAGTCAAAACTGTAACTAGGCCAATCAGGAACATTCAATGTCATCTTGGTAAGCAACACCAGTGTATATTTGGCCTTGTGTTTTAGGATATTTTCCTGCTGAAAGGTTGTTTCACCCTTCGTGTCTGTTGGAAACCAGACTGAACCAGGTTTTCCTATAGGATTTTGCCTGTGCTTTAAATAAACTCCCCAGTCCTTGTCAATGAATAGCATACCCATAACATTGTGCAGCCATACTTGAATATATAAATTTGTACTCTGATGTTGTTGGATTTGCCCCAAACATAACCTTTGTATTCAGGACATATCAAATAACATCTTATTTATCACATACGTGTGTTTAGCAGATTTTATTGGGGGTGTAGCGAAATGCTTGTAAAGTAAATTTCTTTGCCACATTGTTTGGTAGTTTTACTTTAGCACAGGGGTGTCACTCATTCCATGGAGGGCCAAGTGTATGCTGGTTTTTGTTTTTTCCTTTAAATTACAACAGACAACCAGGTGAGGGGAGTTCCTTACTAATCAGTGACTATAATTCATCAATCAAGTTAAAGTTAGAGGAAGCCGTGCATTAAACTCTAACTATTTTAAAATCACAATTGGCCTCATGGTGGTTTCCTTACACTCCGGCAACTGAGTTAGGAAGGACGCCAGTATTTTTGTAGTGACTGGGTGTATTGATACACCACGCAAAGTGTCATTTAATAACTTCATGTTCAATTGGATATTCAATGTATTTTTTTATTACCCATCTACCAATAGGTGCCCTTTGCGAGGCATTGGAAAACCTCACTGGTCTTTGTGGATGAATCGACTGAGGGACCTTAATTATCTGTATATGTTGGGTACAGAGAGGAGGTAGTCATGCAAAAATCATGTTAAACACTTATTGCACACAGAGTCCATGCAACTTATTATGTGACCTTTTTTTTACTCTTGAACTTTAGGCTTGCCATAAAGGGGCTGAATACTTATTGACTCAAGACATTTCACCTTTTCATTTTTTATTAATTTGTAAACATTTCTAAGAACATAATTACATTATGGGATATTGTGTGTAGGCCAGTGACACAAAACATTTAATAAATTTTAAATCCATTTAACACAACAATGTAGGAAAAGTCAAGGGGTGTATGTCACTTCGAACTATTGTATGGTCTGTCTCACTCACCTGGTCTCTAGTTACAAAAGTGTAGCAATTGCTCACAGGAAAGGGAAATAGAATGTGTCAGGATGCCCTTTCATTTCAATGGGGTGTTATGCATAATTGAAATTTAAATGGACTGGTATAGTTTGATCAATAATCAATTCATGATTGTGGGTGTTTAAAAAATATATATTTATTTTTTATAACATTTACATTTTACATTTAAGTCATTTAGCAGACGCTCTTATCCAGAGCGACTTACAAATTGGTGCATTCACCTTATGACATCCAGTGGAACAGCCACTTTACAATAGTGCATCTAAATCTTTTAAGGGGGGGGGGGTGAGAAGGATTACTTTATCCTATCCTAGGTATTCCTTAAAGAGGTGGGGTTTCAGGTGTCTCCGGAAGGTGGTGATTGACTCCGCTGTCCTGGCGTCGTGAGGGAGTTTGTTCCACCATTGGGGGGCCAGAGCAGCGAACAGTTTTGACTGGGCTGAGCGGGAACTGTACTTCCTCAGTGGTAGGGAGGCGAGCAGGCCAGAGGTGGATGAACACAGTGCCCTTGTTTGGGTGTAGGGCCTGATCAGAGCCTGGAGGTACTGAGGTGCCGTTCCCCTCACAGCTCCGTAGGCAAGCACCATGGTCTTGTAGCGGATGCGAGCTTCAACTGGAAGCCAGTGGAGAGAGCGGAGGAGCGGGGTGACGTGAGAGAACTTGGGAAGGTTGAACACCAGACGGGCTGCGGCGTTCTGGATGAGTTGTAGGGGTTTAATGGCACAAGCAGGGAGCCCAGCCAACAGCGAGTTGCAGTAATCCAGACGGGAGATGACAAGTGCCTGGATTAGGACCTGCGCCGCTTCCTGTGTGAGGCAGGGTCGTACTCTGCGGATGTTGTAGAGCATGAACCTACAGGAACGGGCCACCGCCTTGATGTTAGTTGAGAACGACAGGGTGTTGTCCAGGATCACGCCAAGGTTCTTAGCGCTCTGGGAGGAGGACACAATGGAGTTGTCAACCGTGATGGCGAGATCATGGAACGGGCAGTCCTTCCCCGGGAGGAAGAGCAGCTCCGTCTTGCCGAGGTTCAGCTTGAGGTGGTGATCCGTCATCCACACTGATATGTCTGCCAGACATGCAGAGATGCGATTCGCCACCTGGTCATCAGAAGGGGGAAAGGAGAAGATTAATTGTGTGTCGTCTGCATAGCAATGATAGGAGAGACCATGTGAGGTTATGACAGAGCCAAGTGACTTGGTGTATAGCGAGAATAGGAGAGGGCCTAGAACAGAGCCCTGGGGGACACCAGTGGTGAGAGCGCGTGGTGAGGAGACAGATTCTCGCCACGCCACCTGGTAGGAGCGACCTGTCAGGTAGGACGCAATCCAAGCGTGGGCCGCGCCGGAGATGCCCAACTCGGAGAGGGTGGAGAGGAGGATCTGATGGTTCACAGTATCGAAGGCAGCCGATAGGTCTAGAAGGATGAGAGCAGAGGAGAGAGAGTTAGCTTTAGCAGTGCGGAGCGCCTCCGTGATACAGAGAAGAGCAGTCTCAGTTGAATGACTAGTCTTGAAACCTGACTGATTTGGATCAAGAAGGTCATTCTGAGAGAGATAGCGGGAGAGCTGGCCAAGGACGGCACGTTCAAGAGTTTTGGAGAGAAAAGAAAGAAGGGATACTGGTCTGTAGTTGTTGACATCGGAGGGATCGAGTGTAGGTTTTTTCAGAAGGGGTGCAACTCTCGCTCTCTTGAAGATGGAAGGGACGTAGCCAGCGGTCAGGGATGAGTTGATGAGCGAGGTGAGGTAAGGGAAGGTCTCCGGAAATGGTCTGGAGAAGAGGGGAGGGGATAGGGTCAAGCGGGCAGGTTGTTGGGCGGCCGGGCGTCACAAGACGCAAGATTTCATCTGGAGAGAGAGGGGAGAAAGAGGTCAGAGCACAGGGTAGGGCAGTGTGAGCAGAACCAGCGGTGTCGTTTGACTTAGCAAACAAGGATCGGATGTCGTCGACCTTCTTTTCAAAATGGTTGACGAAGTCATCTGCAGAGAGGGAGGAGGGGGGGGAGGATTTAGGAGGGAGGAGAAGGTGGCAAAGAGCTTCCTAGGGTTAGAGGCAGATGCTTGGAATTTAGAGTGGTAGAAAGTGGCTTTAGCAGCAGAGACAGAGGAGGAAAATGTAGAGAGGAGGGAGTGAAAGGATGCCAGGTCCGCAGGGAGGCGAGTTTTCCTCCATTTCCGCTCGGCTGCCCGGAGCCCTGTTCTGTGAGCTCGCAATGAGTCGTCGAGCCACGGAGCGGGAGGGGAGGACCGAGCCGGCCTGGAGGATAGGGGACATAGAGAGTCAAAGGATGCAGAAAGGGAGGAGAGGAGGGTTGAGGAGGCAGAATCAGGAGATAGGTTGGAGAAGGTTTGAGCAGAGGGAAGAGATGATAGGATGGAAGAGGAGAGAGTAGCGGGAGAGAGAGAGCGAAGGTTGGGACGGCGCGATACCATCCGTGTAGGGGCAGTGTGGGAAGTGTTGGATGAGAGCGAGAGGGAAAAGGATACAAGGTAGTGGTCGGAGACTTGGAGGGGAGTTGCAATGAGGTTAGTGGAAGAACAGCATCTAGTAAAGATGAGGTTGAGCGTATTGCCTGCCTTGTGAGTAGGGGGGAAGGTGAGAGGGTGAGGTCAAAGAGGAGAGGAGTGGAAAGAAGGAGGCAGAGAGGAATGAGTCAAAGGTAGACGTGGGGAGGTTAAAGTCGCCCAGAACTGTGAGAGGTGAGCCGTCCTCAGGAAAGGAGCTTATCAAGGCATCAAGCTCATTGATGAACTCTCCGAGGGGACCTGGAGGGCGATAAATGATAAGGATGTTAAGCTTGAAAGGGCTGATAACTGTGACAGCATGGAATTCAAAGGAGGCGATAGACAGATGGGTAAGGGGAGAAAGAGAGAATGACCACTTGGGAGAGATGAGGATCCCGGTGCCACCACCCCGCTGACCAGAAGCTCTCGGGGTGTGCGAGAACACGAAGAGAGAGCAGTAGGAGTAGCAGTGTTATCTGTGGTGATCCATGTTTCCGTCAGTGCCAAGAAGTCGAGGGACTGGAGGGAGGCATAGGCTGAGATGAACTCTGCCTTGTTGGCCGCAGATCGGCAGTTCCAGAGGCTACCGGAGACCTGGAACTCCACGTGGGTCGTGCGCGCTGGGACCACCAGATTAGGGTGGCCGCGGCCACACGGTGTGGAGCGTTTGTATGGTCTGTGCAGAGAGGAGAGAACAGGGATAGACAGACACATAGTTGACAGGCTACAGAAGAGGCTACGCTAATGCAAGGAGATTGGAATGACAAGTGGACTACACGTCTCAAATGTTCAGAAAGTTAAGCTTACGTAGCAAGAATCTTATTGACTAAAATGATTAAAATGATACAGTACTGCTGAAGTAGGCTAGCTGGCAGTGGCTGCGTTGTTGACTTTGTAGGCTAGCTGGCAGTGGCTGCGTTGTTGACACTACACTAATCAAGTCGTTCCGTTGAGTGTGTGTTGTACACTCATAGTTTTAAAATTGTTTTCTCAATATTGGTTGGTAGGCCTATCCCTTTGCAATATTTGCTCAATCAGAAAATCAGAAGTCAAGAAGCCAACTGTAGTCCTAGCCAAAGCTGTGCTTGCACTTGAGGTCTGAATGGTTTGGCTGTCTGTGTAGCAGAGCTGCCTGGTTACTTGCCAGTGGAGTAATAGTTATTTGGTACAGAGAGCTCTTTATGGCAGTCGGGGCCAGGCACAAGGATTTTCCTCTGGACTCCAGTAGTCGAATTTAATCAGATTGTAATACACAATTAAATGGTATATACTTTCTCAAATTTTGAGCAGCTGAAGCACAAACCACACAGACAACTGGTGAGTGTAATTGTATTCAACATTCTGGCTTGTAAGGAACATTTTCACAGGCATTAGTTTCAGGCTGTATATACCAATTAATTGTAAATTACAGCCTGCTTAATCAGACGAGCTATATATATATTTGTGTTAAGGTTGTAAATGACTATTGTAGCTGAAAACGGCAGATTTAAAAATATATATCTACATAGGTGTATAGAGGCCCATTATCAGCAACTATCTACTAACTACTATTAGAAAACCCTTTTGCAATTATGTTAGCACATCTGAAAACTGTTGTGCTGATTTAAAGAAACAATAACAGGCCTTCTTTAGACTCCTTAAGTATCTAGAGCATCAGCATTTGTGGGTTCGATTTAGGCTCCAAATGGCCAAAAACAAATAACTTCCTTCTGAAACTCGTCAGTCTGTTCTTGTTCTGAGAAATGAAGACTATTCCATGTGAGAAAATGACAAACTGAAGATCTCATACAACACTGTGTATTACTCCCTTCACAGAACAGCGCAAACGGACTCTAACCAGAATAGGAAAAAAAATCAGACAGTGTCACCTGCAAAGCACCATCACACCTCCTCCTCCATGCTTCATGGTGGGAACCATACATGCTGAGATTATCCGTTCACCTACTCTGCGTCTCACAAAGACACGGCGGTTGGAACCAAAAATCTCATCAGACCAGACCAAATCAGACCAAACGACAGATTTCCACCGGTCTCATGTCCATTGCTTGTGTTTCTTGGCCCAAGCAAGTCTCTTCTTATTGGTGTCCTTTAGTAGTGGTTTCTTTGCAGCTATTCAACCATGAATGCCTGATTCATGCAGTCTCATATCAACAGTTGATGTTGAGATGTGTCTGTTACTTGAACTCTGAAGCATTTATTTGGCCTGTAATAGGAGATGCAGGTAACTCTAATAAACGTATCTTCTGCAGCAGAGAACATTTCCTGGATTGACTGACCTTCATGTCTTAAAGTAATGATGGACTGTAATTTTTCTTTGCTTATTCAAGCTGTTTCTACCATAATATGGGCTTGGTCTTTTACCAAATAGGGTTGTCTTCTGTATACCACCTTTACCTTGTCACAACACAACTGATTGGCTCAAACACATTAAGAAATTCCACAAATTAACTTTTAACAAGGCCTTACAAGGCCTTACTACCTTCTGAAGCGGGTTGAGAGAATGCCAAGAGTGTCTAAAGGGTGGCTACTTTGAAGAATCTCATATAAAAATATTTTGATTTGTTAAACTTTTTTTGTGGGGAGGGGGGGGGGGGTTACTACACTGCTCAAAAAAATAAAGGGAACACTTAAACAACACAATGTAACTCCAAGTCAATCACACTTCTGTGAAATCAAACTGTCCACTTAGGAAGCAACACTGATTGACAATAAATGTCACATGCTGTTGTGCAAATGGAATAGACAACAGGTGGAAATGATAGGCAATTAGCAAGACACCCCCAATAAATGAGTGGTTCTGCAGGTGGTGACTACAGACCACTTCTCAGTTCCTATGCTTCCTGGCTGATGTTTTGGTCACTTTTGAATGCTGGCGGTGCTTTCACTCTAGTGTTAATATGCGACGGAGTCTACAACCCACACAAGTGGCTCAGGTAGTGCAGCTCATCCAGGATGACACATCAATGCGAGGTGTGGCAAGAAGGTTTGCTGTGTCTGTCAGCGTAGTGTCCAGAGCATGGAGGCGCTACCAGGAGACAGGCCAGTACATCAGGAGACGTGGAGGAGGCCGTAGGAGGGCAACAACCCAGCAGCAGGACCGCTAACTCCGCCTTTGTGCAAGGAGGAGCACTGCCAGAGCCCTGCAAAATGACCTCCAGCAGGCCACAAATGTGCATGTGTCTGCTCAAACGGTCAGAAACAGACTCTATGAGGGTGGTATGAGGGCCTGACGTCCACAGGTGGGATTTGTGCTTACAGCCCAACACCGTGCAGGACGTTTGGCATTTCCCAGAGAACACCAAGATTAGCAAATTCGCCACTGGTGCCCTGTGCTCTTCACAGATGAAAGCAGGTTCACACTGAGCACATGTGACAGTATGGAGACGCGGTGGAGAATGTTATGCTGCCTGCAACATCCTTCAGCATGACTGTTTTGGAGGTGGGGGGCCGCACAGCCCTCCATGTGCTCGCCAGAGGTAGCCTGACTGCCATTAGGTACATAGATGAGATCCTCAGACCCCTTGTGAGACCATATGCTTGTGCGGTTGGCCCTGGGTTCCTCCTAATGCAAGACAATGTTATGGACTGGCCCGTCCGTTCCCCAGACCTGAATCCAATTGAGCACATCTGGGACATCATGTCTCGCTCTATCCACCAACGCCGCCACGTTGCACCACAGACTGTCCAGGAGTTGGCGGATGCTTTAGTCCAGGTCTGGGAGGAGATCCCTCAGGAGACCATCCGCCACCTCATCAGGAGCCAGGCGTTGTAGGGAGGTCATACAGGCACGTGGAGGCCACACACACTACTGAGCCTCATTTTGACTTATTTTAAGGACATTACATCAAAGTTGGATCAGCCTGTAATGTGGTTTTCCACTTTAATTTTGAGTGTGACTCCAAATCCAGACCTCCATGGGTTGATACATTTGATTTCCATTGATCATTTTTGTGTGATTTTGTTGTCAGGACATTCAACTATGTAAAGAAAAAAGTATTTAATAAAAGTATTTAATTCAGGTCTTTTTTACCTATATTTAACTAGGCAAGTCAGTTAAGAACAAATTCTTATTTTCAATGACAGCCTAGGAAGTGGGTTAACTGCCTGTTCAGGGGCAGAAAGACAGATTTGTTCCTTGTCAGCTCAGGGGTTTGAACTTGCAACCTTCTGGTTACTAGTCCAACGCTCTAACCACTAGGCTACCCTGCCACCCCATCTAGGCTGTGTTATTTTAGTGTTCCCTTTATTTTTGTTGAGCAGTGTATATGATTCCTTATGTTATTTCATAGTTTTGATGTCTTCACTATTCTACAATGTAGCACATAGTAAAAATAAAGAAACCCTTGAATGAGTAGTTGTGTGCAAACTTTTGACTGATTTTATATATATATATATTAGTACCAGTCATAAAGTATGGACACACCTCCTCATTCAAGGGTTTCTTTATTTTGACTATGTTCTACATTGTAGAATAGTGAAGACATCAAAACTATGAAACATAATATGATTCCATATCGTGTGTGTGTGTGTATTAATACATACGTGTGTGTGTGTGTGTGTGTGTGTGTGTGTGTGTGTGTGTGTGTGTGTTACACAGTACCTTTGGAAAGTATTCAGACCCCTTGACTTTTTCACATTTCTCTACGTTAGCCTTATTCTAAAATGGATTAAATAAAAAATATTCAGCAATCTATACACAATACCCCATAATGACAAAGTGTAAAGTTTTTTTTGCATATTTAGCAAATGTATTAAAAACATACCTCATCAGACCTTTTGCTTATGAGCTCAGGTGCATCCTGTTTCCATTGCTCATCCTTGATGTTTCTACAACTTGATTGGAGTCCGCCAGTGGTACATTCAATTGATTGGACATGATTTGCAAAGGCACACACCTGTCAATATATGGTCCCACAGTTGACCGTGCATGTCAGAGCAAAACCCAAGCCATGAGGACAAAGGAATTGTCCGTAGAGCTCCGAGACAGGATTGTGTCGAGGCACAGATCTGGAGAAGGGTACCAAAACATTTCTGCAGCATTGAAGGTCCCCAAGAACACAGTTGCCTCCATCATTCTTAAATGGAAGAAGTTTGGAACCATCAAGACTCTTACTAGAGTTGGCTGCCCAGCCAACTTGAGTAATTGGAAGGGCCTTGGTCAGGAAGGTGACCAAGAAACTCATTCGTATATCTTTGTGTAAATATTCTTTATCCCTCTACACTTGTGTGTGTATAAGGTAGTAGTTTTGGAATTGTTAGGTTAGATTACTAGTTGGTTATTACTGCATTGTCGGAACTAGAAGCACAAGCATTTCGCTACACTCGCTACGCTCATGTACAGTGAGGCAAAAAAGTATTTAGTCAGCCACCAATTGTGCAAGTTCTCCCACTTAAAAAGATGAGAGAGGCCTGTAATTGTCATCATATGTACACTTCAACTATGACAGACAAAATGAGAAGAAAAATCCAGAAAATCACATTGTAGGATTTTTTAATGAATGAATTTGCAAATTATGGTGGAAAATAAGTATTTGGTCACCTACAAACAAGCAAGATTTCTGGCTCTCACAGACCTGTAACTTCTTCTTTAAGAGGCTCCTCTGTCCTCCACTCGTTACCTGTATTAATGGCACCTGTTTGAACTTGTTATCAGTATAAAAGACACAACCTCAAACAGTCACACTCCAAACTCCACTATGGCCAAGACCAAAGAGCTGTCAAAGGTCACCAGAAACAAAATTGTAGACCTGCACCAGGCTGGGAAGACTGAATCTGCAATAGGTAAGCAGCTTGGTTTTGAAGAAATCAACTGTGGGAGCAATTATTAGGAAATGGAAGACATACAAGACCACTGATAATCTCCCTCGATCTGGGGCTCCATGCAAGATCTCACCCCGTGGGGTCAAAATGATCATAAGAACGGTCAGCTAAAATCTCAGAACCACACGGGGGGACCTAGTGAATGACCTGCAGAGAGCTGGGACCAAAGTAACAAAGCCTACCATCAGTAACACACTACGCCGCCAGGGACTCAAATCCTGCAGTGCAAGACGTGTCCCCCTGCTTAAGCCAGTACATGTCCAGGTCCGTCTGAAGTTTGCTAGAGAGCATTTGGATGATCCAGAAGAAGATTGGGAGAATGTCATATAGTCAGATGAAACCAAAATAGAACTTTTTGGTAAAAACTCAACTTGTCGTGTTTGGAGGACAAAGAATGCTGAGTTGCATCAAAAGAACACCATACCTACTGTGAAGCATGGGGGTGGAAACATCATGCTTTGGGGCTGTTTTTCTGCAAAGGGACCAGGAAGACTGATCCGTGTAAAGGAAAGAATGAATGGGGCCATGTATCGTGAGATTTTGAGTGAAAACCTCCTTCCATCAGCAAGGGCATTGCAGATGAAACATGTCTGGGTCTTTCAGTATGACAATGATCCCAAACACACCACCTGGGCAACGAAGGAGTGGCTTCGTAAAAAGCATTTCAAGGTCCTGGAGTGGCCTAGCCAGTCTCCAGATCTCAACCCCATAGAAAATCTTTGGAGGGAGTTGAAAGTCTGTTTTGCCCAGCAACAGCCCCAAAACATCCCTGCTCTAGAGGAGATCTGCATGGAGGAATGGGCCAAAATACCAGCAACAGTGTGTGAAAACCTTGTGGAGACTTACAGAAAACATTTGACCTCTGTCATTACCAACAAAGGGTATATAACAAAGGGTTGAGAATCTTTTGTTATTGACCAAATACTTATTTTCTACCATAATTTGCAAATAATTTCTTTAAAAAGCCTACAATGTGATTTTCTGGATTCTTTTCCTCATTTTGTCTGTCATAGTTGAAGTGTACCTATGATGAAAATTACAGGCCTCTCATCTTTTTAAGTGGGAGAACTTGCACAATTGGTGGCTGACTAAATACTTTTTTGCCCCACTGTATGTGACAAATAAATTTGATTTTGTTTTGATTTTTTTATTTGAATCCGATGGTCACTGACAGGTTCCTTTATGGACATGGGAGAACATTCCAGAAGGACAACCTTCTCTGCAGCACTCCATCAATCAGGCCTTTATGGTAGAGTGGCCAGACGGAAACCACGCCTCATCAAAAGGCACATGACAGCCCGCTTGAAGTTAGCCAAAAGGCACCGAAAAGACTCTCAGACCATGAGAAACCAAGATTGAAATCTCTGGCCTGAATGCCAAGCTTCATGTCTGGAGGAAACCTGGCACCATCCCTCCGGTGAAGCATGGTGGTGGCAGCATCATGCTGTTGGGATGTTTTTCAGCGGCAGGGACTGGGAAACTAGTCAGGATCAAGGCAAAGATGAACGGAGCAAAGTACAGAGAGATCCTTGATGAAAACCTGCTCAGGACTTCTGACCGGGGCAAAGGTTCAACTTACAACAGGACAACACAGGAGTGGCTTCGGTACAAGTCTCTGAATGTCCGTAAGTGGTCCAGCCAGAGCCCGGACTTGAACCCGATCGAATATCTCTGGAGAGACCTGAATATAGCTGTGCAGCAACGCTCCCCATCCAACCTGACAGAGCTTGAGGATATGCAGAGAAGAATGGGAGAAACTCCCCAAATACAGGTGTGCCAAGCTTGTAGTGTCATACCCAAGAAGACTCGATGCTGTAATTGCTGCCAAAGGTCCTTCAACAAAGTACTGAGTAAAGGGTCTGAATACTTATGTAAATGTAATATTTCAGTTTTTATTTGTAAGATTATAACTTTTTTGCTTCGTCCCCCCCCTCAATCTACACACAATACCCCATAATGACAATGTAATTCATTTTAGAATAAGGCTGTAAGGTAACAGAATGTGGAAAAAGTAATGGGGTCTGAATATTTTCCGAAGGCACTGTCTTTTAAAAAAAAAGATCCTTGATGGCAGCGTCAAACCTTTTTAATCTGTGTGACCATCTTTAGAAATGCTATTCGTCACAAAGATGCAAAAGTAACAGTGAATGCAACTAAGGACCTCTCCATTTAATTCACTCTCATTTTAATACATTTAATTATATACTGAACAGAAATATGAACGCAACAATTTCAATGATTTTACTGAGTTACAGTTAATTTCAGGAAATCAGTCAAATGAAATAAATGTGTTAGGCCCTTATCTATGGATTTCACATGATTGGGCAGGGGTGCAAACATGTGTGGGTCTGGGAGGGAATAGGCCCACCCACCTGGGGGCCAGGCCCACCCATTAGGGAGCAAAGCCCAACGAATCAGAATTAGTTTTTCCTCTCAAGGCTTTATTACAGCCAGAAATACTCCTCAGTTTCATCAGCCGTCTGGGTGGCTGGTCTCTGACGATCCGGCAGGTGAAGAAGCTGGATGTGGAGTTTGTGGGCTGGCGTGGTTAAACGTGATCTGCGGTTGTGAGGCCGGTTGGACATACTGCCAAATTCTCTAAAACGACATTGAAGGCGGATTACGGTAGAGAAATGAACATTAAATTATTTGGCAACAGCTCTGTTGGACATTCCTGCAGTTAGCATGCCAATTTGCATGCTTCCTCAACTTAAGACATCTGTGGCATTGTGTTGTAACAGAACTGCACATTTTAAAGTGGCCTTTTTTTGCCCCCAGCACAAGGTGTACTTGTGTAATGATAATGCAGTTTAATCAGCTTCTTAATATGCCACACCTGTCAGGTAGATGGATTATCTTGGCAATGGATAAATGCTCACTAACAGGGATGTAAACAAATTTGTGCACAACATTTGAGAGAAACAAGCTTTTTGTGCACATGGAAAATGTCTGATTTTTTTATTTCAGTTTAAGAAACATGGGACCAACACTTTACATGTTGTTTTGTATATTTTTTTTATTCAGTATATGTGTTTCAATTTCAAGCATGTTATAGTTCTGCAAGCAGGTTATGCATAATAGGTTACCGTACAAATGTAATTTTAATTGTGATTATGGGAGCATATTGCATGACGCCACAGGTACAATGATGTGGAGGTTATTGGTTCAGACCCCTACTGAAGCATGTAGTAGGCTAGCTACATACTTTATTTATTTTCCTAAATTATTTTGGGAGACATTGGCCTTTGGAACGACTGGAAAACTGTGAAACCAAGGTGATCACTGGTCACTTAATCTGAAAGTGTCCACTTTTAATCACTTTTTAATCCTATGGACTATCTATGCTAAAGTTGTGAATTGATTCAGCCAGCCTGTTGTTTCACACCTATTAGTTGAGTTTAGGACTACAGTACTCTCCTGCGGTACAGGAGTCTTGACCTAACAGTATGAGGGAAAGTTGCCCCTCCCAGTCTTCACTGAATAATCAGCTAGCCATGCTAACTGCTGCCCTGGAAGGTTATACTGTCCTACTTAGACTCCTGAAAACATGAGAATATAGGCCAGAAAGCCAGGCCTGGTTGTTAGACTGACGATCTGTTCATCATTCAGTCTGACTCTGAATGAGAATGGGTAAGCACAGGTTTGACTGGCATCTCCCATTCTCTACATCAGAGCTCCAGCCCTGTTCCTGGAGAACTACTGTCCTGTAGGTTTTTACTCCAACCCTAATTTAGTGCACCTGATTCTAATAATTAGCTGGTTGATAGATTTATGTTATCATTTATGTTATTTGTCACGTGTAGACCTTACAGTGAAATGATTACTTACGAGCCCTTAACCAACAATGCAGTTTTTAGAAAATACCCCTCCAACCCCCCCCAACAATAGCGGGGCTACTGTATATTAAGAGGTCGACCGAGTAGGATTTTTCAACGCCGATACCGATTATTGAAGGACCAAAAACCGGATACCGATTAATCGGATGATTTTTATTTCATTTTTTAAAATGTATTTGTAATAATGACAATTACAACAATACTGAATTAACACTTATTTTAACTTAATATAATACATCAATAAAATCAATTTAGCCTCAAATAAAATGAAACATGTTCAATTTGGTTTAAATAATGCAAAAACAAAGTGTCGGAGAAGAAAGTAAAAGTGCAATATGTGCCATGTAAAAAAGCTAACGTTTAAGTTCCTTGCGCAGAATATGAGAACATATGAAAGCTGGTGGTTCCTTTTACCAGGAGTCTTCAATAATCCCAGGTAAGAAGTTTTAGGTTGTAGAAATTATAGGACAATTTCTCTCTATACGATTTGTATTTCATATACCTTTGACTATTGGATGTTCTTATAGGCACTTTAGAATTGCCAGTGTAACAGTATAGCTTCTGTCTCTTTCCTCGCCTCTACCTGGGCTCGAACCAGGAACACATCAACAACAGCTACTCTCGAAGCAGCGTTACCCATGCAGAGCAAGGGGAACAACCACTCCAAGTCTCAGAGCGAGTGACGTTTGAAACGCTATTAGCGCGCACCACGCTAACTAGCTAGCCTTTTCACATCGGTTACACCAGCCTAATCTTGGGAGTTGATAGGCTTGAAGTCATAAACAGCTCAATGCTTGAAGCACAGCGACGAGCTGCTGACAAAACGCACGAAAGTGCTGTTTGAATTAATGCTTACGAGCCTGCTGGTGCCTACCATTGCTCAGTCAGACTGCTCTATCTAATCATAGACTTAATTATAACATAACACACAGAAATACGAGCCTTATGTCATTAATATGGTCGAATCCGGAAACTATCATCTCGATAACAAGACGTTTATTCTTTCAGTGAAATACGGAATCGAAACGAATACGCACCGCATGGATTATATGCAATGCAGGACACGCTAGTAATATCATCAACCATGTGTAGTTAACTAGTGATTATGATTGATTGTTTTTTATAAGATAAGTTTAATGCTAGCTAGCAACTTAACTTGGCTTCTTACTGCATTCGCTTAACAGGCAGTCTCCTCGTGGAGTGCAATGTAATCAGGTGGTTAGAGCGTTGGACTAGTTAACTGTAAGGTTGCAAGATTGAATCCCTGAGCTGACAAGGTACAAATCTGTCATTCTGCCCATGAACAAGGCAGTTAACCCACCGTTCCTAGGCCGTCATTAAAAATAAGAATGTGTTCTTAACTAACTTGCCTAGTTAAATAAAGGATAAATAAAGGTGTAAAAAAATAGGCCAAATCGGTGTCCAAAAATACCGATTTCCAATTGTTATGAAAACTTGAAACTCGGCCATTTCGATTAATCGGTCGACCTCCAGTATGAACGTACAGTCACTGTGGGGACGACGTCCTCTGCACTTATTGATAAAGCCATTGTCTTATGTGGTGTACTCCTCAATGCCATTGGAAGAATCCCGGAACATATTCCAGTCTGCTAGCAAAACAGTCCTTCCTGCTTTAATTTTAGCTTGTAAGCAGGAATCAGTAGGATAGCATTATGGTCAGATTCCCCAAATAAAGGAGGCCGAGGGAGAGCTTTGTACACATCTCTGTGTGTGGAGCAAAGGTGGTCTAGAATTTTTTTCCTCTGTTTGCAAACATGCTGACAGAAATTAGGTAAAACTGATTTAAGTTTCCCTGCATTAAAGTCCCCGGCTACTCGGAGCGCTGCCTCTGGATGAGCGTTTTCCTGTTTGCTTATAGCAGTATACAGCTCACTGAGTGCGGTTTTAGTGCCAGCATCGGTCTGTGGTGGTATGTAGACAGCTACGAAAAATACAGATGGAAACTCGAGGTAGATAGTGTGGTCTACAGCGTATCATGAGATACTCTACCTCAGGCGAGCAAAACCTTGAGCGTTAGATATTGTGCACCAGCTGTTGTTTACACATATGCATAGGCCCCCGCCCCGTGTCTTACCAGAGGCTGCTGTTCTATCCTGCCGATGGAGTGTATAACCCGCCAGCTGCATGTTCTTAATGTCGTCGTTCAGCCACGACTCAGTGAAACATAAGATATTACAGTTTTTAATGTCCCGTTGGTAGGATATACGTGTTTTCAGTTTGTCCCATTTATTTTCTAGCGATTGAACGTTAGCTGGCAGGACGAAAGGCAAAGGCAGATTAGCCTCTCATCGCCTGATCCTCACAAGGCACCCTGATCTTTTTCCACAAAATCTCAGTTTCCTTATCCAGCCAGTGACAGGGATCTGGGCCTGGTCGGGTGTCTGTAGTATATCTCTCCCGTCCGACTCATTGAAGAAAAACTTTGTCTAATCTAAGTAATCGCAGTTCTGATGTCCAGAAGCTCTTTTCGGTCATAAGAGACGGTAGCAGGAACATTATGTACAAAATAAGTTACGAACAATGTGAGAAAAAAAAAATGAAAAAAATAGCATGGTTGGTTAAGAGCTGATAAGATTGTCGTGTCTGTGTGCCCAAATAGTGGACATATCAAATAGCAAACTTACACAAATGGTTTAGAATCCATTTTCTTCTTAAAAAATGTTATATTGTGAAGAGAAAATAAGCTTAAAAGGAACTTAGCCTAGTAGCTGACTTGAACTGGTTCATGGGGCTTATTAGAGTAGAGCTTTAGGCCAACTGAGGCTATAGACGAGTGGAGAGAACTGGTGGCGAAAGGAGCTACTAGTACTTAAGATATTTGACCAAAAATATATTGTTCGATTTAAAGATGAAAGCCTGATGAATATGTCACCATCTATTGAACTTCAGTAGACCCTCTTGAGGAATTGCCATGGCAAAGAAATTAAAGTGAGAGGCAGCCTGTAGTACCGTAGCATAGTAATTAAGTGTCTTGAGTATAGTTAAGCAATTAGCAAGACCTTGAATTAAAGCTAATTGAATGAGATTGCAGTTAAGGGGAAAGTGCCCGTGTCTGTTTGCACAGATTTAAAAACAATGTCTTTCATAGACTATTAACTGACTTGAACCCCAAATTCAACTCCCCATAGGGGAAATGCCTTGTATCCAAAGTTGTTTTAACCTCTACTGGCCACTACTGTTGCTACCTGACAATCAATTATCCATGGTCTTCGTAGACATCGAGCAATCGCTAACATGTCTGTCTGTCTGTCTGTCTGTCTGTCTGTCTGTCTGTCTGTCTGTCTGTCTGTCTGTCTGTCTGTCTGTCTGTCTGTCTCGTCCTTAGACCTGATCCATTGCACCAATGAGATGAACGTAAACATTCCCCAGCTGGCTGACTCACTGTTTGAAAGGACCACCAGCACAAGCTGGGTGGTGGTCTTCAAGTCGCTCATCGCCACACACCACCTCATGGTCTACGGTAATGAGGTGAGCTGAGCTTACAATCACCACTCTCTACAGTCTTGTCTATGGCTACATTCACCACTCATTACATTATTGTCTGTAATATATATTATTTCTATAATAGCAATGCTACGTTTTCAGTTCAGACATTAAGACAATCAATTGCTAACCATGGAATTTCTAGGTTTATATCATAATCAATATTTTTTATAAAAATCTGGAAATTACTCTGGTGTGCCGGTCCTATTCTATTTCTGTAGATCAATGGAAATTAAGAACACGTTTTGATACCCCTCTTTTTCTTTGATACAGCGTTTTGTCCAGTACTTGGCTTCAAGGAACACATTATTCAACCTCAGTAATTTTTTGGACAAAAGTGGTTTACAAGGTAAAGTATGAGTACTTGGCTCTCAACTGCTGTTTTCAAGCTCATCCTTAACTGTTAGTGACAAATACTTATAAGCTGAAACAATATAACTTATGAACGACTATAGCATGATTCTCATGTAGGTTTTCATGACAAATGTAAGATTTATATCACTTCTCAGGTCTCTCTCTCCCAGGCTACGATATGTCCACATTTATCCGGAGGTACAGTCGATATCTGAATGAGAAGGCTGTGTCATACAGACAGGTTGCATTTGACTTCACTAAAGTAAAGCGAGGGTAAGAAATTCCCAACATATCAACAAAAGAAAGTGGTATGTTTGTTTTTGACTGACCCTCTCCTTACGTGAATGTATGTCTATGAAGTTATAAAGGCTCAAATAATTTCTTACAATAAACACTTTCTCCTTGCAGAGTTGCCCGCAGGTGTAAAAATAATTATGACAGCTCAAATATTTAGTTTAGAAGAGAACAAGATTTCTGTCAGTTTTAATGACAGAATGTCATTTTTTTCAAAATTGTTCAATGCTTTTTATATCCCATGAAGTAATCACAGGGGTATTTCTGTAACTCTGGGAAAGATTTGTTAACATGCAGTAGAAATTGCCTGGCTGCGGCAATTTCACTGATTCCCTCCCTCTCTGACCTTTGTGCTTCTAACACCTATCTAACACTACACACACATCTCAACAGGGTGGATGGGGTGATGAGGACCATGAATACAGAGAAGCTACTGAAGACCATCCCTATCATACAAAACCAGATGGACGCCCTCCTCGACTTCAATGTGAGTCTGAGGTCAACCTCACCAGAACTGTGCTGCTCAGGTCCTGTAATATGTACTGTAATATGAGAAGGTTCCTGGGGCTAACAGATTGTCAGGCATACTGATTACTGAATGAACAGTGCTGAAACCAGAGATGGACACATTCCTCCACACTGACCTGCTCTTTAATTGTTTGTCAGCGAAGCCAAAGTCATTATTGTGTGTTAAAAGGGCAACTTATGGCTTATGTGAAACTGAATGATGTGTCTCCTTCAGGTTAATGCCAATGAGCTCACAAACGGAGTGATCAATGCAGGGTTCATGCTCCTCTTCAAAGATTCCATTAGGCTTTTTGCTGCATATAACGAAGGCATCATCAACCTGCTGGGTAAAACCTCAACTCCAACTGTATTTTCTTCACTAGTTTCTAATCAATACCCTTTCAAAATGTTTAGTCTGGAGATCCTTGTACTGTAGATCTTTTGATATGTACAGTACTACATTTTACTAATGGAGACGAGATTCTCTACAGAATTTATCCCTAGTGTGTCTACAGACTTTCAGAGTTAATGCCTGTTGATTTTTTAATTTTAATTTTACCACAGAGAAGTACTTTGACATGAAGAAAACCCAGTGTAAAGAGGGCCTGGATATCTACAAGAAGTTCCTGACCCGAATGACCCGAATCTCAGAGTTCCTTAAAGTGGCAGAGGTGATTTCTTCTTCACCTGCTTTGAGTTTGATGCTATTCATTCATTCAATACATTAATTGAAGGGAACATCCTCAGATATATTTACATTTTTGTGAGAAAATTATGGTGGCAGAAATTAAGTAGTGGTAGAATTTTTTTAATTTTTTTATTTAGAGGCACCACTATAAGTTTGCACATATTCTCATTTGACAGCAGGTGGGGATTGATCGAGGAGACATTCCAGACCTTTCCCAGGTAAGGCCTTACACTCAACTCCCTAAATGAGCCTGGCAATACGAGGGATTTACTGGTAAAACTTATTAGACACACTCTGAACAAAAAGCCTACACACCAAACTTACTCTACCCATTTGTCTCTACAGTTGGATTACTACTCTGTCTCTTCTCTCTCTCTCTCTCTCTCTCTCTCTCTCGCTCTCACTTTCTCTCCCTTATTTCTCACTGTCACATCTTTTTTTCTTCCTTCATTCTTTATTCTCTTTGTATGTGTTTCTGTATTAACTCCTCTTATTTAATCAGCTCTGTTGCCCCAACGCACTATATTTACTCCACCCTGCACAAATGTCTTCCAGAGATAAGGCACTGCTCAGTGCATGAAGTCCTCCAGTGCATGTTGCCAATTGTTGCCTTATTTTTCTTCTCATTTTTCTTCTTCTTGATTAGGCTCTATCTACAGTAAATAAAGGTGTTAAGAGTCCAAACTGACTGTGTATCTTACAGTACTTCTGATTTCACACTGTACAGCAAATTTAATAGATGGCCCCCTGTTGTGCTATAGTCAGTCTTTGCAGTGACACTGGTTATATTACAGTATTTCCAAGGAAAATCCCTCCTCGACCAAGGATCATACTTTTCCTTGAAAGTACAAGTGCACTAATTGTGTGTTATGTCCCCTAATACATTTTTTATGAGGCACCTGTAACAGTGTTATACCCTTCAAGTACATTATAGTTATCTATCTCTGACCGTCACCACCTTTATATTCTGTATTTCCCCTTATCTTTCCACCTTTAGTTCACAGTTTGTGTAAGTATTCTCATCTCACTCTTCTTCTGTGTCTGTGACTTGCTTTGGTGTTGTCTTTGCATGCTTCTACTCTAACTCTGTGTCTGATTGACATTGTGTTTTATAGGAGCGAAGCAAATTGTACACAAAGGTCTCTTTGTCACATGAAATGTACATAGCCCATCCCACATGGCTGCCCAGGTGTGCTTAGGCATTGCAAATTCAACACCACATACTGTATGATGTTGAAAGTGCTGTGGTGTGTGTCATCCACATACATTTCAATATCACTCATCCAATGGGGCTTTTAGCTGAAACGCGTACAACCATTGACTGGTGGTGGGCTACCCACAGTCCTTTGTTTCTGCTTGTCCATCAATGTATTTCTGTAGTGTCTCGGGTTAGTGTTTGTCCCTTAGTGAGGAGCTAAACACTTCCCAGTAAAGTTTTTTGTCCTATATTTATATTGTATTTATTTTTAATCCCAGGCCCCGTCCCCGCAGGAGGCCTTTTGGTAGGCCGTCATTATAAATAAGAATTTGTTCTTAACTGACTTGCCTAGTTAAATAAAGGTTAAATAAAATGTAAAAAGTGCTAGAATCCAGTATAGTGGTATATGGGTCAGTATAGTTAGGGACCAGAGTTTTTCTCACCACGTAACATGACCAGCTGAACGTTTTCCAAAGAGTTGTTAGGAAAAACTCTAGTCATATAGCTAGTGTATGTACAGTACATTAGATGAACTAGGTTGCCCACCACTGCCTTAGATGGTTGTGTTCATATAGTACAGTGTAGCTGCATGTTTCCAACCTTGGCCTTTACTAACTGCTGTTCTCCATTACAACAGGCCCCCAGTAGCCTTCTGGAAGCTCTGGAGCAGCACCTGGCCTCACTAGAGGGGAAGAAAGTCAAAGACTCCACCGCTGCCAGCAGGTATGTACAGGGTGGGCTACGTCCCAAATGGCACCCTATTCCCTACATAGGGACATTGGTCAAAAGTAGTGCATAAGAAACAGAGTGCCATTTGGGACGTATCCTATGTCTCACATTGGAGTGTCTTTGCACTGAGTCCACTATTCCCCCTGCAGGTAGCCTAGAAGCGGCTGCCACTACAGTAACTGATTTGCTTTGTGCACAAGCTGTTAAGCCAAGATTGGTTTAATTATTGTTGATGGTAATGGTTATTGATGTTTTCAGCCAGGGTTGCTGTAGTATTCTGCCTAAAGGTGTTTACTGTTGTTTCAGGGCCAGTACTCTATCCAATGCAGTGTCCTCGCTGGCCAGTACAGGGATGTCTTTTACTAAAGTAGATGAGCGGGAGAAGCAGGCTGCTCTGGAGGAGGAACAGGCTCGTCTCAAAGCACTGAAGGTACAGCCGTCATGACGCATGGATCACAACATCAATATGATTAGAATGGACATGGTTTCATGTTGCATGTCCCATCTACATGTGAAGGACAGTGATATGTTGCAGTATGCAGGCAATGATTTGAACAATTCAAATCCTTGTTTGGTGGATCCAGTATGGCCCACATGCATAACTACAATCATCGCCTACTGTATTTGACTTGGACTCTTTCCACCCAGGAACAGAGGCTGAAGGAGCTCTCGAAGAGGCCTTCCTTTGCCACCACAGACACATCTCCTGTCTCCACCACCGGGGTCACTATCAGCACAGCCCCAGCCATCGACCTTTTCTCCACACCCAGCTGCTCCAATGGGTAAATGTTCACCTACGACCTATGAAGCTTACCCACTTATGTGGTTGATCAGAGGTCAGCGTGGATTATGTATAAATTGCTACTAACCACTGTTACAGGGTCAGATATTTCCCTAGTGGTTAAGGTTAGGATTTAGAGTGCTCTGATTCTAGATCTGTGTTTAGGGGGAACCTCTATCTCAATACTTCTGTGTGTATCTGGTAATGCTGATGTTTAGCTACATGTCCCAGTGTGGATTCAGGTATCCCATCACTGCTGTCTTCTCTCCTCAGTGCTCTGAAGATGGAGAGTGACCTGTTTGACATTCAGCAGACGTTTAACCCTTCAATGCAGGCCAGTTCTACAGGGCTTCCTGTGGCCACCACATGGGCAGGTAGGAGAAACAGCCACCACCACAGGACCACTCTATTGTCTGCTATCTTCTACCATGTTCTGTTCTGCGTGCTCTCCCTCTCTTCCTGTTGTCTGACTCTGATGTGCTCCTGTTCTTCTCTTTTGTATCTCATCTTTCTTTATCTCCTCTGCCTGCCTAGATCCTTTCACCTCTGCTGAAGCTGGAGATGACTCCATGCCAAACCTTAACCCTTTCCTGTCAAAAGTCGTTGTCGATGCAGCCGCTCACTTACCTGTTGTGTCCTCCGACGGTGTTAGCTATTCCTCTAGGACGTCTGGTCATGAAATGTTTAGTGGTAAAGATGCTCTTTGTTCCTCCTGAAATATCCTTCCTGTGTCTCTGTGGGAATTTGAAGGAAGTATCTCATAACTGTTACTTCCGTCTACATGTACAGAGCATTGGGAAAGTATTCAGACCCCTTGACTTTTCCACATTTTGTTACATTACATCCTTATTCTAAAATGGATTAAATTGTCGTCGTCCCCCACAAATCTGCACACAATACCCCATAATGTGAAAGCAAAAACAGGTTTTTAGATTGCAAATGTATAATCATTTTTATAAAACTCATTTTACATAAGTATTCAGACCCTTTACTCAGTACTTTGTTGAAGCACATTTGGCAGCAATTACAGCCTCAAGTCTTCTTGGGTGTGATTGTAGTGTCACACCCAAGAAGACTTGAGGCTGTAATTGCTGCCAAATGTGCTTTGCACACCTGTATTTGGGGATTTGGGGTTTCTCCCATTCTTCTCTGCAGATCCTCTCAAGCTCTGTCTGGTTGGATGGGGAGCGTTTTTTCTGGTCTCTCCAGAGATGTTTGATCGGGTCCGGGCTCTGGCTGGGCCACTCAAGGACATTTAGAGACTTGTGCCGAAGCCACTCCTGTGTTGTCTTGTCTGTGTGCTTAGGGTTGTCCTGTTGGAAGTTGAATCTTCGCCCCAGTCTTGGTCCTGAGAGCTCTGGAAAAGGTTTTTATCAAGGATCTCTCTGTACTTTACTCCGTTCATCTTTCCCTCAATCCTGACTAGTCTCCCAGTCCCTGCCACTGATAAACATCCCCACAGCATGATGCTGCCACCACCATGCTTCACCATAGGGATGGTGCCAGGTTTCCTCCAGATGTGAAGCTTGGCATTCAGGCCAAAGAGTTCAATCTTGGTCCTTTGGGAGCCTTTTGCCAAACTCCAAGCAGGCTGTCGTGTGCCTTTTACTGAGGAGTGGCTTCTCTGGCCACTCTACCATAAAAGTCTGATTGGTGGAGTGTTGTCGAGATGGTTGAACTTCTGGAAGGTTCTCCCATCTCCACAGAAGAACTCTTGAGCGTTGTCAGATTGACCATCAGGTTCTTGGTCACCTCCCTGACCAAGGCCCTCCCCTGAATGCTCAGTTGGCGAGGCAGCCAGCTCTGGGAAGAGTCTTGGTGGTTCCAAACTTCCATTTAAGAATGATGGAGGCCACTGTGTTCTTGGGGACCTTCAATGCTGCAGAAATGTTTTGGAACCCTTCCCCAGATCTGTGCCTCAACACAATCCCATCTCGGAGCTCTATGGACAATACCTTTGTCCTCATGGCTTGGTTTTTGCTCTGACATGCACTGTGACCTTATATAGACAGGTATGTGCCATACCAAATAATATCCAATCAATTGCAGTTACCACAGGTGGACTCCAAGTTGCAGAATTATCTCAAGGATGATCAATGGAAACAGGATGCACCTGAGCTTAATTTCGAGTGTCATAGCAAGAGTCTGAATACTTTTGTAAATAAGGTATTTCTGTTTTTTATTTTGAATACATTTGCTGAAATTTCAAAAACCTGTTTTCATGTTGTCATGTGGTATTGTGTATAGATTGATGAGGAAAATTTGTATTTAATCCATTTTAGAATAAGGCTATAACATAACAAAATGTGGAAAAGGGGGTCTGAATACTTTCTGAATGCACTGTAAATTATCTCATGGCTGTCTAAAGTTAAGTATTGGTTTTGTACCTCGAAATGCAAAGCCTCTACTCGCCATATTTTTATTGTAGCACAGTCCTATAATGGAAGCTAAGGTTTGAAACACAAGCTAACACTGTGACTGTGGAGTTACTGGTTATGTTCTTTTGATAGGCTCCCATGCCAGTTAAGTCTAATATGAGGCTTTATCACACATCTTAGTGTCTAGTAAACCCATGTCCAAGATTATTCTGACTAAGTGGTTATGTTCAAATTATGGTTTTCCTGCTGCTGATATATATTGTTTCATAATGTATTCAAATAGGCTATTGCTTCTACATTCTGATATTACAAACCAACAATTTGATTATTTTCTCTTGTAGTATCCTCTTAGCAGTATAAGTTTAAATCTGTTTCACTTACTAATATTATTTTTGATTCTCTAGATCGTTATAATCCCTTTACTGACACAAACTCGTCCGTTTCAACCAATTACAAACGCACAGTGCGGATAGAACACTCCATCTCAGGTACTACGATGGCTCACCATCCCAGCATATGTTTCCTGAGTCCATAGGCAAACATAGACCCCTCAACCCATGTAATGTGTTTAGTGGCCCAATAATAACCCTATGGTTAGGGTAGTCTGGTGATTTAGATGACTTTAGTGTCAATAGGATATATTTTTATATCCTTGTACTCTGAAGTTCCTGTTTTGATTTTGTTAGAATTAGGGACACTAACAAGTAGAACTGTCTCCTTTTTGTCTGTACTGTCACTTTGCCTTGCTTGCCTTTCTTGCCTTGCCTTGAAATGCCTTCCTTTGCTCTCTTCTTCTTCCTGCTCATTATTTGGCTTTGTCAGACTCCTTCTGTGGTGGTCCAGTGGCCATGGCCCAGCACCTTCCACACCAGGCCCCCTACCTCACTGAGCCCTCTGCAGTAGCAGGTCAATTCAGAGGTAGAGTACTAGAGAAGCTGTAGCTCTACTGTAGCAGGTCTATTCAGAGGTAGAGTACTAGAGAAGCTGTAGCTCTACTGTAGCAGGTCTATTCAGAGGTAGAGTACTAGAGAAGCTGTAGCTCTACTGTAGCAGGTATATTCAGAGGTAGAGTACTAGAGAAGCTGTAGCTCTACTGTAGCAGGTCTATTCAGAGGTAGAGTACTAGAGAAGCTGTAGCTCTACTGTAGCAGGTATATTCAGAGGTAGAGTACTAGAGAAGCTGTAGCTCTACTGTAGCAGGTATATTCAGAGGTAGAGTACTAGAGAAGCTGTAGCTCTACTGTAGCAGGTCTATTCAGAGGTAGAGTAGCTCTACTAGCCATTTAGAAGGAGACCACCATTTTCTGTCAGGTGACTTTCTGGAACTATTTAGCAGCTGTGACTGACACCAATGGTATAATACTTCTCCATCATTGCACCTGCTGTGTTCTGAGCGTCTCCCCTCTGACCTCTTTACAGGATACTCCACAGCAACACAGGCCCCTCCCCCAGGAGCACTCCAAGTGGACTTTGAGTCAGTCTTTGGAGCCAAAGCTTCCGGTGCTAACAACATGGAATCTGATGGTGAGGTGGTGACTATTATACTGTTTGATACACATGGTGTTTCACATCCAACCAATGTACACCTCTCTGTCCTCCTTAGACATCCTGAAACCCACCATGGTTGGCTCCAATCAGGCCCTGTGCTCAATCAATCAGCTGTCAGACAAACTGGTGGGAGATGACCTGGATTCCTCTCTGGCCAACCTGGTGGGAAGTAGGTATCACAACGTTATGCTAGGATATTTCATTCAGGTTAAACTCCCAGAACAGAAAACTATGAATTTAAGAGAGATCAACACCCATCTTTGCCTGAGTGAATCATGGTGTCTATTTATATTTTATTTGATATACTCCTAGGTTAGACCGCACTATGTCACACAGCTATAGCAGAATAATTAACTGTTTCTGGATGTGTATATCTCACATTTATATTACTATCCTCTTACAGATCTCGGGATTGGAAATGGCACAACGAAAAAGTAAGTGAGCTGTTCATGCTGTTCAGTCTCTTCAACGTGCTGTGGTCAGTGCTAGATGAAGAACTGTTCTGTATAGCCAGCAGCAGTTAGGAGCCAGTGCTAATATTAGCTGTCTTAATCTACAGTGACATCCACTGGAGCCAGCCTGGGGAGAAGAGGCTGACTGGCGGTAGCAACTGGCAGCCCAAAGCAGCCCCAAACACCACCTGGAACCCCGTCTCCATGGTAATACACACTACACTGGCCTCTTAAGTACTGGTGCTCTTATCTGCCTGTGATGAGTGTTTAGCTAATGTATCACTCTAGCATTGGTTGCAGACAAACAATGTTAAGAAGTTCTTGACTTGACATTGGTCTGCTGTATTCTCTGTAGAAGATGTTGCGTCATCATTTGTGTGTTTGTATCTCCACAGACCCCCCCAGTCATGGCCTACCCTGCAACAACACCCACAGGCATGATGGGGGGATATGGCATGGTCAGTATCTGTCAGCTGGATGTCTGGATCCATTACCCCTAAGGGTCATAGCCATGCATTAGCTAGCACTGAGGGACGTAGCCATGCACTAGCTAGCACTGAGGGACGTAGCCATGCACTAGCTAGCACTGGGGGACGTAGCCATGCATTAGCTAGCACTGAGGGACGTAGCCATGCATTAGCTAGCACTGAGGGACGTAGCCATGCTTTAGCTAGCACTGAGGGACGTAGCCATGCATTAGCTAGCACTTAGGGACGTAGCTATGCACTAGCTAGCACTGAGGGACGTAGCCATGCACTAGCTAGCACTGAGGGACGTAGCCATGCATTAGCTAGCACTGGGGGACGTAGCCATGCACTAGCTAGCACTGGGGGACGTAGCCATGCACTAGCTAGCACTGGGGGACGTAGCCATGCATTAGCTAGCACTGGGGGACGTAGCCATGCATTAGCTAGCACTGGGGGACGTAGCCATGCATTAGCTAGCACTGGGGGACGTAGCCATGCACTAGCTAGCACTGGGGGACGTAGCCATGCACTAGCTAGCACTGGGGGACGTAGCCATGCATTAGCTAGCACTGGGGGACGTAGCCATGCATTAGCTAGCACTGGGGGACGTAGTCATGCATTAGCTAGTATTGCTCCTCTGCTGGTCTTCTTGTCCCCCCCCCAACACACACACACATATGACATAGACGGTCATGTCATTAAAAGAACTCGTCAAAACACACCTCTTGATGTACTGGATTTTATGTAGGCCTACTTTTAATGTGAGATGTCCTTAAGTATTTGTAAAGGTGTCCGCTAAATAATATGTATTGTTATTTACTGAGGGAATAGGCGTAAAGTATAGCTAGCCCTGAGAGGTAATAGCCATACAGTAGAGATAGCACTGAGAGGTAATAGCCATACAGTAGAGAGAGCACTGACGGGTAATAGCCATACAGCAGAGAGAGCACTGACGGGTAATAGCCATACAGCAGAGAGAGCACTGACGGGTAATAGCCATACAGCAGAGAGAGCACTGACGGGTAATAGCCATACAGCAGAGAGAGCACTGACGGGTAATAGCCATACAGCAGAGAGAGCACTGACGGGTAATAGCCATACAGCAGAGAGAGCACTGACGGGTAATAGCCATACAGCAGAGAGAGCACTGAGAGGTAATAGCCATACAGTAGAGAGAGCACTGAGAGGTAATAGCCATACAGTAGAGAGAGCACTGACGGGTAATAGCCATACAGCAGAGAGAGCACTGACGGGTAATAGCCATACAGCAGAGAGAGCACTGACGGGTAATAGCCATACAGCAGAGAGAGCACTGACGGGTAATAGCCATACAGCAGAGAGAGCACTGACGGGTAATAGCCATACAGCAGAGAGAGCACTGACGGGTAATAGCCATACAGCAGAGAGAGCACTGAGAGGTAATAGCCATACAGCAGAGAGAGCACTGACGGGTAATAGCCATACAGCAGAGATAGCACTGACGGGTAATAGCCATACAGCAGAGATAGCACTGATGGGTAATAGTCATACAGTAGAGTTAGCACTGAGAGGTAATAGCCAAACAGCAGAGATAGCACTGAGAGGTAATAGCCATACAGTAGAGTTAGCACTGAGAGGTAATAGCCATACAGCAGAGATAGCACTGAGAGGTAATAGCCATACAGTAGAGTTAGCACTGAGAGGTAATAGTCATACAGCAGAGATAGCACTGAGAGGTAATAGCCAATAAGAATAACGGTAATAAGTGTTATACATGCTTCTGTGTTATGCAATCTACTGTAGCATGTCTCTTATGCTTAATGTTTCTCTATGCTATTGTCTTTAGCCGCCCCAACAGCTTGGCTCTATGGGTATGATGAACCAACCCAACATGATGTACAACCAGGCCGTCATGAGGCCGCCCAACCCCTTCAGCTCTGTATCTAGCGCCCAGGTGTGTGTTTCTATAATACTCAGGTGTGTGTGTGTACCATGCACTTGAGTTCAGTGTCCAGGTCTATTCAGTGCTGTGCTTAGTTACATTAGCTGTGTGTGTGTGTGTGTGTGTACTACCCCCTGTTAACAAGAGGTAGTTTACTCTTACCTCTCAGGAGGAGAGGGACAAAATCTGTATGTCATCCCTTTCCTCAAGAGTCCTTAATTTTACCCCCCTTGGTATATTCTGTCTTTCACCGGATCTGATCCCTCCCTCTCACTCACACTCTTGCTCTCTCTGACCTCTCCTCTCCATGTGTTTCTCCCTCTCCCTGTAATAGCCCTCTGCAGCCTCTAGTCCTTCCAGCCAGAGTCCTCTCAGAGCCCCTGGACAGGACCCATTTGCACAGCTCTCTCTCAAGGATTTCTTGTAGAGCGTCTCTTAGGTACAGCATGCTCTGTGCTTGCGGATGTACATGCATGCACAGCGCAGCTTTACACTCATGCTTACTCTTCCTTCATTTCACTGCTTCTTCCATCTGATCAACCACTGCTGTTTATTTCCTCTGGCTATATCTCTTGCATTTTATATGGGCCTGATTAATTGGTTTGTGTCTTGCTTGCTTAAACAATCAGCAGATGCATTTCAGCATTTTTTACTTTGTTTTACACTTTCCACAGATGCATACGGTAGCCGTTATGTCTTTGCTGATATGCGTTTTCCCCCATGCAATGACTTCAAATATAGTATTGTAGTTTTCAGCCAATAGGTTGCCATTGTGACAGTTGCTTTTGCTCTGAGGACATTGTGATGCCTTTTCATTGCATTTATTCAGTTTACTATTTAAGCACCACCATGAGTGAGCTGGTAAAACTCTGGTCTAATCAATCCTTGTATGATGATTTCCACCCACAGATGCAGTTCATGTAATACGAAGTGTCTCTCAGAAGATGAAGCACTTAGCAGCAAAGCTTTGTCCTCGTTGCCAGTCTAACTCTTCACAGAAATGTTCACCCCCTCCCCCCAAATACAGACATGTCAAGAACACAACGAACAGTGCATTGACTGGAGGAAAACCATGGAAACCATGTTCAAATGACGCTGGGAAGAAGAGAATTCTCCACCCATTATTCTGTCATTTGTCCAAGACCTCAAGTGATGCTGCTGTAAAAAAAATAATTTTAAAAAACCTATAGGAATTCCACCACCATTTTATAATCTGTAAAGATAGCTATGGGTGCTGAGAGACTTTGATATCTAATGTATTTGGAAATACTACTGTGGTTGGATGTAACAGCTTGGTGTTCTAATCGGGGGGGAGGGGGGACATGAAGAAAGAGGAATCCTTCCCTCTCTTGTTCTGATCATCAGTCATCCATTTCCTAGTTATTTAACTGTCACTGAGTAGTGATGCTAATGCTAATGACCTTTACACCTGTTTTAGTTTGTCTTTTTTACTGTGTTTCCAGTAGACATTCCTTGTGTGTTTTATTTATTTATTATTTGGTTTTAAGACTGGGGGGAAAAAATCTATAGTACATTGAACACCTGTGGGAGTGCTTCAGCATTAAACATGAATGTTGGATTGTTTCATTGGAGAGGTAGAGAAAAGAAAATAGATAGTATATAAAATACACATATAAATGCAATGATAGAGCACTAAATGTTCTCCAAGTTTTGTGTTAAGAACAATTCTTACTAGCTCAAATCTCACGATCTCCCCTGTGCAAGCAGAGTAGGGGGTTCCAGTATGAGTCAGTAATCTATATAGTCAATTCTGTGCCTAGAGTTTTTTGCAATGGAACAACTTTTCTGTCTAGTTGAAAAACACTTCATCCACGTTTCTGAAGCATCACACTGGGGTAGGATCCATTTTGCTTTAAGCTTGGCATGCCATCGACTCACTGACCGTTTAAATGGCTGCCTTTACTCTGAATGTGAAAGAATTGCTTTTATATTGCACGCATCTTTACACGCTACCCGCAACAGCTCCTCAGCTCTGACTCCCTGGGAGCCAGACAAGAGGAGAGTGTGTCTGGGTGTTGCAGATACTAAACAAGGGTTACAGTTTTGATGTAAATTAGTTGTATAAAGATCCAGTGGAACAGGGTGAGAGAGGGTCACTGTTGATCGGTGCTCGGTGTATATAAAACTGACTGTTCAACGGAGAGGGAAGTGAAAGATGTATGAAATATGAAAGCAATTCAATCAAAATCTGACTCTACCTAAGTTTGATTCAGGATATTTTCTGCATTTGTCCTGCGCAGATTATATTTTTATTTATGTAATTAGAATGTGTAGCAGACATTGACTGAGGTTTTTTTTCTTTCTTTTTCAAATAAAGAGCAGCTTCCACAAAGTGATGTTCTTAAACATTTTTTTTTCAAATGTGTTGGTGAATATTGCAACAGTGATGGCATCTTTGGCACTATGGTTAGTATATATGTGGATTCTCTTAGCTTTTGGATGACTTTTTTTCCTTTCTCCTGTATTTTAATATTTTATGTCCTCAGCTTTCTTTGTAGGAGATTTCATGGAGCCTCTCCACAAAACGTATTGTATACTTTATCTGAACAAGACTGCCACCCCGTGTCCAATTTCTATACTACAAACCTGTGGTTATTATACAGTAATGTAGCTTACTGTATATCTGTATATTGCATTTGGATGAAATCTACTTTACTCCAACAGCATGTATGCAATCACTTGGAGACTATTTACAGTGTTGTTTTATCAACATTCACGTTTGCATTTGTACACGCCAGCCTGTTCAAACAACTGTCTTCCCAACAAGCCTCAGGTCTACACTCCTCCTTGACAAACATACTCATCGCTATTATTGCAACAATCATCATGACTTTGTGGGTTGGATCTTGAAGTTAAGAATGTCACAGTTGGCAGGGAACATGCCAGGTGGCACGGCTAATAAATTAACACCTTGTTAGTGTTCGTCGTGTACATTTTACACAATTTGATTTATTCCCATTGTGGCATTGGCACTGTAATAAGATTGTAGTACGATTACATTAACGTTAGCCTAGATACACGTGTGAAAAAACGATAACACTCGTTTTGTTGGGACAGCTGGCTTTTCAATTATTTTAGCTCATCATACACTTGAAGTTGCTACATTATAGGCTGCTATCAAAGTTGGCCGTTGACATTGAACAGTGACCAGCAGTCATTATGGGCACTTAACCCGTTTGAGTGAAACGCATACCTCCCCTGAGTCTGATCCACCTCCCTCCAGTGGATTTCCGAACTTCTCTACAGAGGTAGCTTCCAAAACAAGGTAAAACGTTTTACTTACTATTTTTTGGTTGGTCTGTATTTGTCTGCAGAAAGTTACAAAATAAGATATCAACCTACTGTTCTTTCAGGTTTTAACGTTTTATGAGGAAAACATGAGAGCGTTGTGAAGCCACAATGACATTTGTTCTTGACATAACAGGCTTTTTATTCGCTGTCAATTCTCACAGTTCAGAAGGCAACACTTGTGAACGAATATGATTACAAGCTGCCTCAAACGTCCTAAGGCTAGACAGAAAATATCATACAATGAATTTTGACTTCAGAGACCGTTGCTGTGTATTCTTTTATTATTCTTTATTTAGGCTACTTTTTGGTGGTGTTTTTCATGTCGTGGGCATGTGCAGGTGTACATTAAAATATATATATATATATAAATAATGATAAAACGTTTTTCTTTATAAGGCTGATCTCATTGTTGTCCTATATACAACAAATGTAAATTTATTTTAAAGAGCTTTAGGGCGTCTCTTTCTGAGAAGACATGAGTCGATGCAATTTAATTATCCAATTACACTAACTTAGTTATGAGACAGATTAAGTTGGCAAAAACATCACTGCACAAAACATTTCCTTTTAAGTTATCACTGTTGTCTGCTACTTGGCTACTACATACATCTATTTTAAAAAAGTCTACCTCTGATTTATAGACAGTTCACACCCACAATATGACATAATATTAATATAATATATATATAATGTGAATACCTAACATCAATGTCCAAATCACTGAGACAGGACAGAGGTAGCATTCATTATGTGGCTTCCATATTCATGTTACTTTTTATCTGACAAGGGTTGCTGGTGTTGTATTTGCTGTTGGTAATGAAGGACAAAGTATTCATAACTTCTATCAGAGTTGACCTGAAGTCAACAGGAGATCTCTGGTCAACTCGAGTTGTGTAGTATTTAACGTGCAAAATTTGGCTTTATGGATCAAGGAACATGACTCTGAATATTCAATTGACAATGAATTCTAGTGTCAACATCAATTTTATTTTACTTTATCATCGAGTTGGCGATAACAATACTCAAATTGTGTCTTTGAATGTAGCCTACTGGGAAGCACAAACTATAAAATGTATTTATAGAGATGTGATTGATTTAAGTAAAGCAGGCAACCCATCTAAATTCAAACTAAGGGAAGTCAGCAGAATTTCATTGAGAAGGGAAAAAAACATTTGAATGAGGGGTTTCAACATGGCATTTAGACAGGCAGCCCAATTCTGATCTTTTTGGTAATTGGTCTTTTGACTAATCAGATCACCTCTGAAAAAGATCTTATGTGAAAAGATCTGATGTGATTGGTCAAAAGACCAATTGGTGGGAAAAAGATCCGAATTGGGCTGTGTGTGAAGGCAGCCAATATGTCAGATCGTTTACACAGGAATAAATCCTTACCTATTTAGGGATTAATTATACCCAGCATAGGTATGGCAAAATTAAGGTCATTCTGATTTCAACTGACTGCCAACTCAACATAGTCTTTTGTTTCTCAATTACTGCAAATCATGATTAATCACCTTATTTCACTCACTGTATGTGATTTATTTAACAAGGCGTTGATCTCTCCAGTGTTCAGAAAAAACTAAAGCACATTAATTGAACCACTTTAGTCCAATTCTCCACCCACTGCACATCATCAGAGGTGTTTGTAGTTGAGAGAAAATAATACGGAGTACACTTAGTCCATGTGACCGCAGAGGAAAATCACATTAACTTAAATGAATTACTGTTTGATCCAGCATGATTTACTGAATTGCTGTTTGATCCAGCATTATTTATTGAATTAGTGTTTGATCCAGCATGATTGACTGAATTAGTGTTTGATCCAGCATGATTGACTGAATTAATGTTTGGTCCAGCATGCTTTTCTGAATTAGTGTTTGATTCTGCTTGATTTACTGAATTAGTGTTTGATCCAGCATGATTGACTGAAATAGTGTTTGATCCAGCATAATTGACTGTTCATTTACAGTCTTCACAACATTCTCCATGCAGAGCCTGATCTTGACATGAAGAGGTTTATCACCTTACCTTGAATATTCATATCAACTCTGCAGATGCTAGATACCTGAACAATGCCTCTGGAGCTCTGAGCTTAGAGACAGACGCTGCCCATCACATCCCATCACTGACTGCCTCAACAGACCACAAGGCCCAACTCCAGGCCCTATCCATACCAGCCTTGGGGAGAGAGAGAACCTGAGTCACCATGATAGACTTGAGCCATCTGACGGAGGAGGAACAGTCGATGATCATGACTGTGCTGAAGAGAGATGAAGAGCTGAAGAAAGCAGAGGAGGAGAGGATCAAGTGAGTTTGTGATAGCCATATTCTCACAGCTCTGAACCATGACTGAGATTAGAGTATTTCCTAGTTTTCACATCTTATTTTTACAGCATTAGTGTTGCCCCACTTAGCATCTCCACCCTCTAGCTGAAATTATAGTTATGTAATCAAATACATGCTTTGTGTATTGCAAGTAAATATGCAATATTTGCAATAATGCAATAATGTTATGTTTTCAATATTTTTTTATTTTTTAGTGCCTATTCATTCCCTTTCATTCTATGAAGACAGTGGGTCTATGTCAACCTCCCAACCTGTGTGGGAGTGGTGAGGTGATGTTTGTCTGCCTGTAATATAATAATAACTCAGCCGGATACAGACACAGCCTACACCACAGAGAGGCTTCAATGTGAGATAAGCAATTTGATTATCACTCCAATTCAATGTTACAGAACCACGTGGGAGAGAAAAATGCAGGCTCGATGGTCCGAAATAGATACCCTCAGAGGTAGAACACAGAGATACACCTCACTGCATTTAACCATGGAATCCTGAGGCACATCCACTACATAAACAACGTCATGTTGATGTATACTCAGACATACTAGAATTTCTTGTCATGTCATTACACATTCAGATGTGCCATCTAAGGACAACTGGGTATCTTAAATTAGCTTCAGTCTTAAGCCTTCTTGTCAAAGCAGTTCCACAGTGAGACAAAAGTTGAGAAACAAAGGCCTATTCATTCTGTAATGGAGTTGGCCAGACAAGTCTATTTCTAACAGTAGAAGACTGGAGACTGACTCTGTGTGGTTGACTTGTCTGTGTACAGCCATTGCCTTAGCGTAAAAGGATTAGCGCCAATCATGTGTAATACTGTGCTATCCCCTTTCACATGACCAGGGTTGTTTACATTCTCTTTTCCACCTTCTCCCTCCTTAATCCTCCACCCCCTCCCTCCTCCCTTTTTGTGGACGACTTTGTCAATCATTTTGAAAAGAAGGTTGACGATATCCGCTCCTTATTCACTCAACCTATAGAGTCCACTGGTCCCACCCACACAGAAGATGAAATCCAGCGACTAGTGAGGTCGGCGCCCAACAATCTGCCCGCTCGACTCCATCCCTTCCTCCCTTTTCCAGACCATCTCTGGAGAACTTTTCACTTCCCTCATCAACTCATCGTTGACCACTGGCTATGTCCTCTCTGACTTCAAAATGTCCCAAGTGGTTCCCCTCCTCAAGAAACCAACACTCAACTCCTCTGATGTCAAAAACTACAACTGGTATCTCTTCTTTCTTTTCTTTCCAAAACACTTGAGCGTGCTATCTCAAACCAACTCTCTCGCTATCTCTCTCATAACCATCTTCTTGACTAGAACCAGTCAGTCTTCAAGACAGGTAACTCAACCGAGACTGCTCTTCTCTATGTCACAGAGGCTCTCCGCATCGCCGAAGCTGACTCTCTCTGTTCTTATCCCCTTAAATCTATCTTCTGCCTCTGACACCGTGAACCATCAGATCCTCCTTTCCACCCTCTCAGGGCTGAGCGTCTCAGGCTATGCACACTCTTGGATTGCATCCTACCTGGCAGGCCGCTCCGACCTGGTGACTTGGAGAGGATCTGTGTCTGCACCACGTACTCTCCCTACTGGTGTCTACCAGAGCTCGGTTCTAGGCCCTCTCCTCTTTTCTCTATACACCAAGTCACTCAGCTACGTCATATCCTCACATGGTCTCTCCTATCATTGCTATGAGGATGACACTCAACTATTTTTCTCTTTCCTCCCTTCTGACACCCAGGTGGCTACACGCATCTGCGTGCCTGGCAGATATTTAAGCTTGAATGTCGGCCTACCACCTCAAGCTCAACCTCGACAAGACGGAGTTGCTTTTCCTCCCTCTCCATCACGGTTGACAACTCCACGGGGTCCCCCTCCCAGAATGCAAAGAACCTTGGCATGATCCTGGACAACACCCTGTCATTCACTGCAAATATCAAAGCAGTGATTCGCTCTGCAGGTTCATGCTCTACAACATTCATAGAGTACAACCTTTCCTCACAAAGGAAGTTGTGTAGGTCCTAATCCAGAAACTTGTCATCTCCCGTCTGGCCTACTGCAACTCGCTGTTGACTGGGCTCCCTGCTTGTGCCATCAAATCCCTGCAATTTATCCAGAACGCTGCAGCCCACCTGGTGTTCAACCTTCCGAAGTTCTCCCATGTCACCCTGCTCCTCCCCACACTACACTGGCTTCCAGTCAAAGCTTCCATCCACTACAAGACCATGGTACTTGCCTACGGAGCAGCTAGAGGAACTGCCCCTCCCCACCTTCAGGCTATGCTCAAACACTACACCCCAACCTGAGTACTATGTTCTGCCACCTCTGGTCTATTGGCCCTTCCACCCCTACGGGAGGGTGGCTCCCGCTCAGCCCAGTCCAAGCCTTTCTCTGTCCTGGCACTCCAATGGTGGAACCATCTTCCCCCTGAAGCTGAGGGCAGCAGGCTCTGTGTCCATCTTCCAAAAACATATGAAACCCTACGTCTTCAAAGAGTATCTTAAATAATCCCACAGCACCCACACTTCTCACCGCAACACCCCCCCGCCCCAAATAAAAAAAATAAAACATTTGAAAATGGCTTTTCGTGAACTAACACTCGCACTTTACCCCCCTCTGACTTTGCTGATAGCTTCTTGATAGAGGAAAAATGTACTTACTGTACTATGACTGTGATATGTGGTTGTCCCACCTCGCTATCTTAAAATGAATGCACTTACTATAAGTCACTCTGGATAACGTCTGCTAATTGCCTAAAATGTAAAATGCAAAAGGAAAGATGATTCCTAACCCTGCTAGTGGCAAAACCTTTGAGATCCCCAATCATGTGCACTGTTTCTCTTATTGTAACAGAATTAGATTTCACAAGAAAGTTGGCAAACAGCAAAGACGCTGTAGCTTTTCAAAGAAGTCAGGTTCATCATCAAGTTCCAGTTTAGCCTTTTCTTCTAGTTTGCATATTTAAAAAGTAAACAAATGCAATTAAATATTATTTGATTATAAACCTGATATCACTTCCGTAATCGAATAAAGTGTATTATATAAACTCAGCAAAAAAAGAAACGTCCCTTTTTCAGGACCCTGTCTTTCGAAGATAATTTGTAAATCTCCAAATAATTTCACAGATCTTCATTGTAAAGGGTTCAAACACTGTTTCCCATGCTTTTTCAATGAACCATTGAGGTAAGGCAATAAATAGGCATAGTGGCGAAGTAATTACAATTTAGCAAATAACACTAAATACAGGTGTGCAAAAGAGCAGAAAAAACTAAAATGGGGATGAGGTAAGTAGTTGGTTGGATGGGCTATTTACCGATGGGCTGTGTACAGCTGCAGTGATCGGTAAGCTGCTCTGACAGCCGATGCTTGAATTTAGTGAATTTAGTCTCCAACTTCAGTGATTTTTTTGCAATTCGTTCCAGTCACTGGCAGCAGAGGAAAGGAAAGGCGGCCAAAGAAGGTGTTGGCTTTGGGGATGACCAGTGAAATATTCCTGCTGGAGTGCGTGCTACGGGTGGGCGTTGCTATGGTGACCAGTGAGCTGAGATAAGGCGGAGCTTTACCTAGCAAAGACTTATAGATGACCTAGAGCCAGTGGGTTTGGCGAAGAATATGTAGCAAGGACCAGCCAACGAGAGGATACAGGTCGCAATGGTGGGTAGCATATGGGGCTTTGGTGACAAAACGGATGGGACTGTGATAGACTGCATCCAATTTGCTGAGTAGAGTGTTGGAGGCTATTTTGTAAGTGACATCGCCGAAGTCATGGATCAGCAGGAGAGTCAGTTTTACGAGGGTATGTTTGGCAGCATGAGTGAAGGAGGCTTTGTTGCGAAATAAGAAGCCAATTCTAGATTTAATTTTGGATTGGATTTAATTTTGGATTGGAGATGCTTAATATGAGTCTGTAAGGAGAGTTTACAGTCTAGCCAGACACCTAGGTATTTATAGTTGTCCACATATTCTAAGTCCGAGCCGTCCAGAGTAGTGATGCTAGGCGGGCAGGCAGGTGCGGGCAGCAATCGGTTGAAGAGCATGCATTTAGTTTTACTAGCGTTTTAAGAGCAGTTGGAGGCCACGGAAGGAGTGCTGTATGGCATTAAAGCTCGTTGGGAGGTTTCTTCACTGACGAGTCATGTTTTTTTCTCACCAGGGGTGATGGTTGGATTCGCGTTTATCGTCAAAGGAATGAGCGTTACACGAGGCCTGTACTCTGGAGAGGGATCGATTTTGGAGGTGGAGGGTCCGTCATGGTCTGGGGCGGTGTGTCACAGCATCATTGGACTGAGCTTGTTGTCATTGCAGGCAATCTCAACGCTGTGCGTTACAGGGAAGACATTCTCCTCCCTCATGTGGTACCCTTCCTGCAGGCTCATCCTGACATGACCCTCCAGCATGACAATGCCACCAGCCATACTGCTCCTTCTGTGCGTGGTTTCCTGCAAGACGGGAATGTCAGTTTTCTGCCATGGCCAGCAAAGAGCCCGGATCTCAATCCCATTAAGCATGTCTGAGACCTGTTGGATTGGAGGGTGAGAGCTAGGGCCATTCCACCCAGAAATGTCCGGGAACTTGCAGGTGCCTTGGTGGAAGAGTGGGGTAACATCTCACTGCAAGAACTGGCAAATCTGGTGCAGTCCATGAGAAGGAGATGCACTGCAGTACTTAATGCAGCTGGTGGCCACACCAGATACTGACTGTTACTTTTGATTTTGACCCCACCTTTGTTCAGGGACAAATTATTCCATTTCTGTTTGTCACATGTCTGTGGAACTTATTCAGTTTATGTCTCAGTTGTTGAATCTTATGTTCATACAAATATTTACACATGTTAATTAAGTTTGCTGAAAATAAACGCAGTTGATAGTGAGAGGGCGTTTCTTTTTTTGCTGAGTTTATGATGTGTCATTAGTGAGGAGTTGTGTTCAAACCGATATGCTGCAGCTTCAGGTGGTTGCCTGTGGTGGTATGGCCCTTTTGTTTGCCCAAGGAACTATTTTTCCCCTCATAATATGAGAGTAGTTACACAGAACAACCATGAATAGAAACTAATAATGGTGTCACTGTCTTGGTCAAACTCACTTGTTCTCAGGCAATTATTGTATGTACACTCAGTGCATATCCAGCTCAACAATGTTGTTACAAAGAAAACATATTACTTAATCACCAACAAGGAATTCTAAGGGAAATCATTGTTGAGCCTTCCCTCATTTAACACTGATTGAATTAAATAAGTGTTTTCTCCTCCCAAACAATGTGGAACTATTTGGCACAAGCTCTGTATTGTGTTCCCATGTCTATAGGTTTAGATTGTTAACTCATGTGGTGGTAAATGTACCTTTCCCCGTCAACGTTTAGCCTAAAGTGTGTCTCTCAACCAAATCAAATGGTTAGCAGATGTTAATCGAATGTAGCGAAATGCTTATGCTTCTAGTCCTGACCATACATTAATATCTAACAAGTAATCTAACAAATTCACAACGGCTACCTTATACACACAAATGTAAAGGGATGAATAAGAGTATGTACATATAAATATATGGATGAGCGATGGCCATGCGGCCTAGGCAAGATGCAGTAGATGGTATAGAATACAGTTTATACAGTTGAAGTCGGAAGATAACATACACCTTAGCCAAATACATTTCAACTCAGTTTTTCACAATTCTTGACATTTAATCCTAGTAAGAATTCCCTGTCTTAGGTCAGTTGGGATCACCACATTATTTTAAGAATGTGAAATGTCAGAATAATAGCAGAGAGAATGAGTTATTCATCTTTTATTTTTTTCATCACACACCCGGTGGGTCAGAAGTTTCCATACACTCAGTTAGTATTTGGTAGCATTGCCTTTAAATTGTTTAACTTGGGTCAAACGTTTTGGGTAGCCTTCCACAAGCTTCCCACAATAAGTTGGGTGAATTTTGGCCCATTCCTCCTGACAGATCGGGTGTAACTGAGTCACGTTTGTAGGCCTCCTTGCTCGCACACACTTTTTCAGTTCTGCCCACACATTTTCTATAGGATTGAGGTGAGGGCTTTGTGATGGCCACTCCAATACCTTGACTTTGTTGTCCTTAAGCCATTTTGCCACAACTTTGAAAGTATGCTTGGGGTCATGGTCCATTTGGAAGACCCATTTACAAACAAGTTTTAACTTCCTGACTGATGTCTTGAGATGTTGCTTCAATATATCCTCGTCATTTTCCTACCTCATGATGCCATCTATTTTGTGAAGTGCACCAGTCCTTCCTGCAGCAAAGCACCCCCACAACATGATGCGGCCCCCCCTGTGCTTCATGTTTGGGATCGTGTTCTTTGGTTTGCAAGCCTCTCCTTTTTCCTCCAAACATAACAATGGTCATTATGTTCAAACAGTTCTATTTTTGTTTCATCAGACCAGAGGACATTTCTCCAAAAAGTATGATCTTTGTCCCTATGTGCAGTTGCAAACCATAGTCTGACTTTTTTAATGGTGGTTTTGGAGCAGTGGCTTCTTCCTTGCTGAGCGGCCTTTCAGGTTATGTCGATATAGGACTCGTTTTACTCTGGCTATAGATACTTTTGTACCTGTTTCCTCCAGCATCTTCACATGGTCCTGTTGTTCTGGGATTGATTTGCACTTTTCGCACCAAAGTACATTCATCTCTAGGAGACAGAACATGTCTCCTTCCTGAGCGGTATGACGGCAGCTTGTTCCGATGGTGTTTATACTTGCGTACTATTGTTTGTACAGATGAACGTGGTACCTTCAAGCGTTTGGAAATTGCTCCCAATGATGAACCAGACGTGTGGAGTTCTACAATTGTTTTTCTCAGGTCTTGGCTGATTTCTTTTGATTTTCCCATGATGTCAAGCAAAGAGGCACTGAGTTTGAAGGTTGGCCTTGAAATACATCCAAATATACACCTCCAAATGACTCAAATGATGTCCATCAGCCTATCAAAAGCTTCTAAAGCTATGACATAATTTTCTGGAATTTTCCAAGCTGTTTCAAATTTTTTTTAACAAATATTTTATTTTTGCATTTTCCAATTAAGAACATTCAAAACAAAAGTGAAAAGATATTAGACAACGATAGGACAAAGTGACAGTAACAGACGAACGTAACAAAAATAAATTATGATTATAGTTATATAAACAAACATACAATAATACAAAATAAATAAAAATATATAAAAAAATAAAAAAATAACGAGACATTGGATCACCTGCCGTAGGCTACATAATATACATTACGTGTGAAACATTATGTGAGGATTATATATAGATTCAATCAATGAGATGTGGGGGGAGATTCTCCATATAGTCAATAAAAGGTTGCCAAATTCTGTAAAATGTCTTTAACTTATTCCTCAAGCAGTAAGTGATTTTCTCCAAAGGGATACAACTATTAACTTCCGAAAGCCACATTGCAACTGGCAGGGAGGAATCCAATTTCCATTTCAAGGCAATACATTTCTTGGCAATCGCTAGCAATATTTCTGTTAGCTTTATAGTATGGCTTTGCCTAAGATTGGTGTTAGTAAAGTTACCCAGTAGACAGACCTCTGGGTCTAAAGGGAATGCAACCCCGTGAATTGAGGATATGGTATCGCATACCCCCTGCCAGAAACCGTGTAGTTTTGAACACTGCCAAGTGGAATGGAGGAATGTTCCTTCATCTGAGCCACATCTAAAACATAGGGAGGAGATATCTGGGTTGAACCTGTGCAGTCTAGATGGGGTGACATAGAGCTGATGGAGAAAATTAAACTGGATCAGTCTGTATCTGGAGTTCAATGTGGATGTAACCCCATCCCTGCACAGGTCACTCCATAGATCCTCATCAAGATCAATACCCAGATCTCTCTCCCATCTAAGTCGGGTTTATCTAGCCCCGGCAGTGTCAGTCCTGACATAAGAGCATTGTAAACACGGGAAATGGTCTTGAACAGTGGTTGGTCTGCGTGACAGAGTTGTTCAATAGGTGACATCTTAGGTAGGTTCCATTGTCCCTTGAGAGTCACCCTAATAAAGTTTCGTAGTTGTAGGTAGCTAAAGAAGTCCCTGTTAGGCAAGTGGTATTTCTGTTTCAGCTGATCAAAAGGCATAAGAACTCCCTCCTCGTAACAATGTTCCAGAAGAGTGATCCCCTTATCAGACCATGGTCTAAAGTTACTATTCTGGAAAAACATAGGGATCAATCTATCTAAGGGCTTTTAGGGGAAAGGAATCCCCCTCGTCCGAACAGCTCATGCAGTTTGCACCATGCCAGGACAGAATGTATGATTAAAGGGTTGTCTGTGATGTTTTTTATAGATTTTCTGTCCCATTTGTAAAACAAATCTGCCCCAGTGTCATCATTTACCTCAAGCTTTTCAATGTTCAACCATGAGGGAGAGGGACCATTGTCAAACCTCTGAGCCAGAAACCTAGACTGTGCAGCCCAGTAGTACATTCTAAAATTGGTCCAAGCTGTTTAAAGGCACAGTCAACTTAGTGTATGTAAACTTCTGACCCACTGGAATTGTGATACAGTGAATTATAAGTGAAATAATCTGTCTGTAATCAAAAATTACTTTGTCATGCACAAAGTAGATGTCCTACCCGACTTGCCAAAACTATAGTTGATTAACAAGAAATGTGTGGAGTGGTTGAAAAATGAGTTTTAATGACTCCAACCTAAGTGTATGTAAACTTCTGACTTCAACTGTACATATGAGATGAGTAATGTAGGATATGTAAACATTATTAAGGTGGTGTTATTTAAAGTGACTAGTGATACATTTATTAAATCCATTTAATTGAATGGCATTACCTAAAGGTAATTATTCAGAATCACATCCTTGACTGAACTGTGTTCTAACTATGACCTCTGCTTATGTAATGTGTTTAATGGGTAACTGTACCGTATCCTGTATACTGTAATGCACCTGTGTGTGTTTTTCCCGTCAGGCAGCTGCAGAAAACCAGCGCCCCAGTAGAGAGCAGGCTCAAGTATCTGACAGGAGAGTGGTTTTACGAGGCCAAGTCCCTGAGACACAGGGATAAGATCCATGGCTCCGAAATCATCCTGGCCTCCATGAAGCAGAGGAAAGCAGGTTCTTTAGGTGGGTCAAAAACACTGTTCAAACACTAATTGAGTGCTGCATTCAGTAAGTCATTCTCACACAAAGTTAAAAAAGTAAGTGCAGTACACACATACTGCCGTATAATGAAAAAGCCATACATCAGAGTAGAATGTGTACTGAAGAGTGCTACCAAACCACACTGTTTTGAGTTCAAAGTCAGGCCACAAAGGTACTGTATTTAGTACTAAACGCTTATTGCGTCATGATTGCAAGGTGTCCCGATATCTTTCCAACTTTCCCATTATCTGGTTTTAATGTCCATTCTGGAACGTCCTTCTAACCAATCAGGAACAACTATTCAACAATGCTGTGGTATAAGTAAAATTTATGATATTGGGTTGGTATGTACAGATCATCAGCAGACATGGGTTTTGAGTTTATAGTGAGGGTACTGTAAGCACTTATTGCCTGTCTGCCTGTCTGCCTGCCTGTCTGTCTGTCTTTCTTTCTTTCTTTCTTTCTTTCTTTCTTTCTTTCAGATGGGTCTCTGTCCAGACCCAGAGCAGTCAGCGGTAAAGTCTCAGACATCACCCCCCCTCCAAAACCTGCCAGGCTCCTGGTGGCACCAACACGGCCCCAAGAGAACAGGTGATCCAATGCACCCCTCCTCCCACCCCTCTTTCCTCATCCATCCCTAACCCATTCCTCTCTCTACTGTAACCCATTACTCTACCTAGTCTCATAACCATGCCTTAAGGCTAAGTCAGTATAGCAGTTCATCATGATTGATCAATCATAGTGCTTGCCTGCACAGAGTGAGTGAGATACTCGGGTGTTTGAACAGCTCCTGAGTCCTGTGGTGTGTGTGCGTCTTAGGTGTGTCTCGTGACTCAATTGGAGTCAACATAGGTGGTGCTCACTGTTTGCATGGAATCTGTCTGCTCTGTTATAGTTACAGGATGTGGTCTCACGAGGCTAGGAGTCAGTCACTATGGGAATGCTATAAAAAGTGATTATTTTAAGAAGTCGGTAATTCAATTTGATAGGCCTTTAATTTTACGTTTGGCTGTTATTGTACAGATAACATGGCAGTATAATTCTCTGCCCAGTCACTTGTATTTGAATCGGTTCAAATTCGGGAGGGGGGCTGCCAAGAGTTTGCGTAGGGAGGGGGTTTGGAAGATTTTGGAAATTGTTTCCCGAAAATGTTTAATTCTGATATCTTACACCACTTCCTAAAGTCAATACAAAGTGATTCTCTTGTAGTGAAGCTTGGTGTGTTTGGCATGCTATGCATGAGGTCAAATGGGCTGTGTTTACCTCCCTAACTCCCAGTGGGCATCATCCTGCTCTCTAGGTGAGTCGGCTCTTCCACAGCCCTGCCTCCCTTTGATGTCACAATTAATCACATGTCAACAGGCATCAGTTATGCACGAGGCGTGTTCACTGAACAGCCAGTCACAGAGGTGCTCAGGAATTTCATGAGGAAATGCAAATAGACCACAGATTCCAGTACAGTGTATCCTGGTGCTCTGAGGGCAACTCATTTATAGTATACAACCCCAATTCCTATTCTATTTTGATAGTGGTCATTCTGTCTTTTTTTGCAGCGAAAGCCCCAGTGCATCAGATGCAGAAAAAGAGAGACTAAATTCAGTGGTGCGCTCCCCGGGAAGGGTATGTGAGATTTCATTTGCAGAGAATATATGTGAAGCATGAACAGAATAAACAAACAAAGCATTTTCATCTTGGTAAATCAGAACAATCACCATATCACAGTATGACAGTATTATGAAATATAGATTCATAAACCAATTGCATTTCCTAATCATGTTCTTCTCTTCTCATTCCAGCCAAGGCACAATCCTTTTAATCGAGCATCCCTTATTCTGGAAGTAGAAAAGACAGAAAAACAGTTATCCAATGGAAATCAAGAGGCTGAGAAAGCATCTGAAACGGGTTAGAGTGCAGTGCATACACCTTTTTACACAATCAAGCATTATGCAAACATACAGGTAAATAGAAGAAAAGGAGGTTGAGTCGAATTGAGTAACCTGATCTTTCAGGATGCTATGAGAACCTATTTTGGCTGATTCACAATAGGGATTTACAAATGTAGGATCTTCATTTGGTAATTCTTTTGTTGCTCAAAATGTTCCTGGACTTCAGATGAGCTCCGTGATTTACATAAATTCTGGAAAAACACACTGTTACATTAACAGTATTGCACTTTTCATGGAGCCACCTTTTGGCTAGCTAATAGCATATTCACAATCAAGCAACATTATGGACTAAACGTTCAAATCCTTTTGATGCGAGATTATTTTAGCTGTGGCAATATAGGTCAAATTATGATCCTACATCTGTAGTAAGTTGATACTGATGTCAACCAGGCCTGTGACAAGGCAAGAACTTATCACAGTAAATAATCATCATCTCCTCCATCATCTCCTCTCACGCACACAGAGCCCTTATCTCCCCTGAAGATTCACATGACAGCAGACTCCACCAGTCACAACTCAGCAGGGTCTGCCACCTCCGAAGGGTCCTCTCTAGGATTTAGGCCTGTGCCCAAGAAGAGAACCTTCCTCTCCCGGCGCTCTCAGAGCTCTCTTACAGGCAGTGATGTCTCCGTTCCTGGGCAGCAAGGTCATGTAGCTGGGTCAAAGGTTACCGCCCCTGCCCCTCAGGGAAGTCTCCAACATGGCTCTAGCTGGGGCTCCAACCAGTCCAGCCAGGGGGCATTGGATGTTCATTTAGAGAAAAGTACTCCATCTTCCATCTGTGAGTTACAGAACAATGCAACTCCAGTTTCTCCCTCTAGTCAGCAACTGAACACTTTGAGTCACCTTTCCCATAAGCCACTGAAGGATTTAACCCTAGTCTCCACCAATACTGAGCTGGAGAGAAAGAAAGAGGCCCATGAGAGAGAGAAGAGAGCAGAGGAGCCCTCGGATAACTCAGTGAAGACCCCTTCTCTTCTTAGGGAAACTGAGAGTTCCAAAGTTCCATTGAGGCCCCTGAGTGAGCCAAAGCCTCTCAGACTGTTGGAGCTTAGACCAGCCACACACTCTGATAATTACAGACACACAGATAAATCCTACACAAGTGGTCAGAAGAGTAGCGATGGTCTCATCCAGAGAGAGTTCGTCAGTATGGGTCCTCCTCAGAGCAGAGAGAGGTCTGATGGTCCATTTTCAGAACCTCTGTCCATACCACTCTCTTCGAGTTCAGAACTAACAGCCCCTACTCACCACCAGCCTGCTCAGCATGCAGCCTTTCAACTCATTGAGATGCAGGACAAGGAGATGATAAGAACCTGCAATGTGGGCACTGCAATCAGACAGGAGGACGATAGTCTGCCTCCAAGCACTGTAGGTAAGTCCTAAGACAGAAAGTGAGAATTCATGGAGCCCACACAACAATCTAAAACCAGTGAGAAAATGTATTTAAAGTCACTCAAGTGCTTGGCTTAAGGGTACTGTTTATACAGGAACGTGATCAATCAATGGAATTCTCACTAATGATGAAGGATATTACTAGGCCACTGTTGAAATGTCTAACCTAGAGTTTTTCAGCTTATTTTGTCATTCATCATAACACTTTCATTAACTTTCTTTTTTCAGAACAATGGATGCATCATGAACTCAAAAACCCCGGGGATAAGCCTGATAAGCATGTTCGTAAAAAACGATTAGGGCACAAACCTGCCTCCAAATTAGCCCCCCGTAGTCCCCAATCCACAGGGGAAGAGGGCGACTCCATATCTAAAGTCTTAGAGTGGTTCAGCCGCAGCACCGACAGCAATGACTGGCTGGAGACTGAAAGTGATCAACCAGACATGGAGGAAGATGTGATTGGCCCTGCGAAAACAGATACAGATACTACCTTTGAGAGCAGGTCTCAGCAGACGGAGGGGAAAGCTCCAGAGATTAAGAGAAAACTTCTACATGTTGACCCCAACCTGGATATACAAAGTATTGGAGAAGGAGTGTCAGTGTGTTTAACACCAGATGTAGAGGATGGATCTCAGTCTGAATCCTCTGTGAATCAACCTCCTGACCAGTCACCTCTGAATACAGAAAGATCATACCAGCCCAAGAGACGCATGTCTGAGGCTGAGAGGCTGAGAGCAGCATATAGGAAGGAGTTCAAGCAAGTGATGTTAGATAGAGAAGACGATGTGATATATAGGCAAGAGGATGTGAAGAAGGTCAGTGGCCCACCAGCCAAAGCTACTGGACCACAGGTCACAACACAGGAAGTCAAAGAGAAGGAGGAGGTCCAAGATGAGAACCAAACACCCAAAATCTCCCACCTGAAGTCCTTCTGGGAGAAGGGCAACACCGGGCCCAAGATACTCATCAGCAGGTCAATCACTGACAAAGGACAGCAACAAATGGAGAAAGAGAGAGAAATAGCAGATAAGTCTCATAGAACTGTTCCTGGCCCAGAGTCATACAGTGTGGAGGGGTCATCCAGGAAGAATCTCGGGGATAGAAAAGAGGGTGAACGGTTAAGCCTAGATACTCAACAAAACTCTGCTAGTCAAGATGTGAGAAGTGTTCAGCCGAGTGTTAGCCCTTACAAACAGGAGGTATACACACCCAAACAGAGTGTTGTTATTGCTCCCTCTATAGAGATATGTACACTGCCAACCTTGGATGTTAGCTACACTCATGGGGCTCAAAGTGAAGAGGACGATTTGACATTAACAGAAGAAGATCTCAGAAGATCCCCAATGACAGTAGGCAGAAGAAGCTCAGAGGCAGAAATAGTCTTCCTAACTAGACTCCATTCTCAGCCTGACACGGTGTCCCAGTCCAGACTCAGTCCAGAACCTCAGAGATTCTCCCCATCCACACTTAGTCCTCAGCCTGAACTGCTCCTTCAGCCCACAGTTAACCCCCAGCCTGTGAAGCTCTCACCTGCCATACCAAAACCCCAACCTGACATGCCGTTCAGTCCCAATCCACTGCCTGAACTACTCTTCCAGCCTGCAACCAGCCCAGACTCTAAGAAGTTCCATCAGTCTAGACACAAGGTTGAAAAAGAAAGTGAACCGTTTTCCCCAAAAACTCAGCAGAGCTATGTCAATGAAGAAGCAAAGGAGGGTAACGAAATGAAAGGAGATTTTGTGCAGTCATGTGTGTCCAGTAAAAAACAAGACCACACCATTACAGATAAAGGAAATAGCCCACACACTCTGAAGCAGGTTCCCCCTCGGCAGGATAGCAAGGCAGACAAGATAAAGCAGCTCAAGTGCTTCTGGGAGCAGGAGAAGAACAGGCCTATATTTTATACAGGTAAATCAAAAGAAGCAGGGGACTCCAGCATGACTCAAATTCCATCATCGGCCCCAGGAAAGCTGAATAAAAGGTTTACCAAGTCTGAGTTTGACCTGAGGTCAATCTGCAACGAATCAGACATCGACCACAAAGGCGATTCCAACCTTTCCTCTGACAGAAAAAGACAGAATTTCACAGTCTTCACAATGAATCAAAGACTGGAGAAGTCGTCCCCAGGTCTTGGAGCAAACCGCTCGCAGTTTAAGAATCTTCGTAACTTCTGGGGTGAGGCCACTTCGAATAGCAGAGGGCTGATCTCTTCTGACGAACCCAAAAGCCTCAAAAAGAAGGAGCCAATGGATGCCCAGAACTCAATGCTTGAGTTAAAGCAATGTGTTGACCCTGATTTCTATAGCAAATCTTCCCCCGGCCGGTCACAAAAGGTCAGTGCAAGACCACCTTTGGATGAGATCCGGCTTAAGAAAACATCTTCACCTTCTTCTCCATCTCGCCCTCCATATTTAGTCAGGGGGAACAAAGACAGAGAGCACCAGTCAAGATCTAAATCGATTGGAGCGGGTTCAGGAGCTATGATTGACACTAAAGTGCACCAGTCAAAGTCTAGATCAGTTGCGGTGGGATCAGGAGCTATGATTGACACTAAAGCCAATTTCTCACCTCAAATCACCGTAGAGTCAGAGCTGCAAAGAGCCCCTGGTGTATCAAGGAGCTCAGAAGAGGACTTCAGCAAAGAGGAAAAGGCCCTGAAGCCCCAAATCACCGCAGGAAAGGAATCTTGGTCTCACAAAGCTAGAAAAGACAGTTTTGGAAACTCAAGTGGAAGTGGACGTGCAAGTTCCCTTCGGCGTGCCACCAGTATGTTCACATTAGACATGAATGAGGAACAGGACCAGACTTCTCTGTTGTACCCTAAAAAGACACTAGATATTAGTCCTTTTCAAGCTAAAAGGACACAGGGTAGACGACAGAGTGCTGACAAGCAAGCACTTCTTGGTTCAAGGAGGTCCTCAAAATCATCAGACGAGTCTGAATCTCTGACACCTCGCGCTCGGGCCTTTGTTCCCAGAGACTACCGCCATTACCTGGGGATCACAGAGAAGACCAGCGTCCACACTGCTCTTGCCCTGGCAGGGAAGGAGCAGGAGGTAGAAGGCCCGCCTGGGGCTGAACTTGACCTGAGTGGTGGGCTTGTCAGATCCAGCACCCTAGTGGGCTCAGAGGAGCGCTACAGCAGGAGGAGTAGCAAGATAACCCAGCGCCCCCTGGCCCTCTGGTCAAGCCAGGGCAGCACTGACACAGGACGTGAGTCATCATTCAGTGCGTCTGAGAGAGCATCGAGCAGCACGTCTGAAACTTGGTCTAACTCCAGGATCAGTTCAAACCGTGAGTTTTGATGATCTACTGTATACTGTAACACCCTGTTGTCTCAGTACAAGTGTTATGTAACCTGTGTCATTTCATGAAAATGTACTAAATGTATTTGTTTATCTGGGTTCCATGTGAAGTCATCTACTTGTAGATGTTTTTGTAGATGAGGCAGCATCCAGGATGCAGTGTCCTTGGCTATCTGTGTCAGTGTAAATAGAGTGTGTGCAGGGAATCAGCTGCCTGTGTTTAATTTGTGGGTTGAACGATACTCTTTTGTAACTTATTGACATCACATGGTTGTCTAATAGAGCCAACAGCCAAGTAGCCAAGTTTAGCTTTGTTTGAGTTAAGCATTACAGTTCAGGATAGATCTAGAACATTCTTGAGTTTACTTTTATGAGTGATGATATTTACAATTTAGCCAGTAAAACAAATGATTTTTGACAACCTCAAATATATTTTTCTCTTCCATCTTAAAAACTCTAGAGAAGCTTGTAAACAACAGACTACATACACTGAGTGTACAAAACATTATGAAAACCTGCTCTTTCCATGACATAGGTGAATCCAGATGAAAGCTATGATCCCTTATTGATGTCACTTATCAAATCCACTTCAATTAGTGTAGATGAAGGGAAGGAGACAGGTTAAAAAATGATTGTTAAACCTCGAGACAATTGAGACATGGATTGTATACTTGTACCATTCAGAGGGTGAATCGACAAGATAAAATATTTTTAAGTTCCTTTGAACGGGGTATGGTAGTAGGTGCCAGGTTGCAATGCTGCTGGGTTTTTCACAATCAACAGTTTCCCATGTGTATCAAGAATGGTCCACCACCCAAAGGACATCCAGCCAACTGGGCACAACTGTGGGTAGCTTTGGAGTCAACATGGGTTAGCATCACTGTGGAACTCTATAGACAACTTGTAGAGTCCATGCCTAGACAAATTGAGGCTGCACTGAGGGCAAAAGGGGGGTGGGGGGGTGCAACTCAATATTAGCAAGGTTAATGATTTGTACCCTCAGTGTAAATTATCAGTGTAAAGAGGCCGCATGTAATGTTTTTTTGAACACGTCCATGTGTGGTCTTTATTGAAGGCATCTGCATGTACAGTATGAGCAACTCTTTCTCTCATTTCTGATATTTTAGGCGACAATTATGATGAGGATCAGGACCATGTACAGAAGGCATTGAAGAGAGCTCAGGCCCGCCCACGGAATCTGGCCAAAAGTCTTGAGGACATCACAGCATCCATGCCACCACGTGAGAAATGTCCCTTGTCTTCTCAACCACTATACAAGCATTATAAGGGTGCTGTCAGGATGGGTCAGGTACCAGTATTAATGCAGGTTGGGGTGAAAAAGTAATGTTGTCTTTGTTTTCCACCATTCCCTTACAGGACAAGATAGAAGGCTGGCTCCTCTTGATGACATCAGGCGAAGCAGTGATGGTTAAGATTTGTTTTGTACCTTTCTTAGAAATGTTATTTGCCTTTGGTTCGATATTGGGTTAGACAGTTTATACCAAATATAATGTAGAATACAGGCTTTTTATTAGATGTTATAGAATGCTAGCATTGTTGGGTAATTCAATAGCTACAGTAAGTGATCTATGATAAGGTTAATCAAATCAAATTGTATTGGTCACATACACATGTTTAGCAGATGTAATTGCGGGTGTAGTGAAATACTTGTATTTCTAGCTCCAACAGTGCAGTAATATCTAACACTTCACAACAATACACACAAACCTAAAAGTAAAATCATGGAATTAAGGATATATAAATATTAGGATGAGCGATGTCGGAGTGGCATAGACTAAAATACAGTAGAATATAATACAGTATATACACATGAGATGAGTAAAGCAAAAATATGTAAACATTATTAAAGTGACTAGTGTTCCATTATTAAAGTGGCCAGTGATTTCAAGTATATGTACAGTTGAAGTCGGAAGTTTACATACACCTTAGCCAAATACATTTAAACTCAGTTTTTCACAAATCCTGTGATTTAAGCCTCGTAAAAAGTCTTAGGTCAGTTAGGATCACCACGTTATTTTAAGAATGTGAAATGTCAGAATAATAGTAGAGAGTGATGTATTTCAGCTTTTATTTATTTCATCACATTCCCAGTGGGTCAGAAGTTTACATACACTCAATTAGTATTTGGTAGCATTGCCTTTAAATTGTTTAACTTGGGTCAAACGTTTTGGGTAGCCTTCCTCAAGCATCCCACAATAAGTTGGGTGAATTTTGGCCCATTCCTCCTGATAGAGCTGGTGTAACTGAGTCAGGTTTGTAGGCCTCTTTGCTCGCACACGCTTTTTCAGCTCTGCCCACATATTTTCTTTAGGATGAGGTCAGGGCTTTGTGATGGCCACTCCAATACCTTGACTTTGTTGTCCTTAAGCCATTTTGCCACAACTTTGGAAGTATGCTTGGGGTCATTGTCCATTTGGAAGACCCATTTGCGACCAAGCTTTAACTTCCCAACTGATGTCTTGAGATGTTGCTTCAATATGTCCACATAATTTTCCTACCTCATGATGCCACCTATTATGTGAAGTGCACCAGTCCTTCCTGCAGAAAAGCACCCCCACAACATGATGCTGCCATCCCCGTGCTTCATGTTTGGGATCGTGTTCTTCGGCTTGCAAGCCTCCCCCATTTTCCTCCAAACATAACGATGGTCATTATGGCCAAATAGTTCTATTTTTGTTTCATCAGACCAGAGGACATTTCTCCGAAAAGTATGATCTTTGTCCCCATGTGCAGTTGCAAACCATAGTCTGACTTTTTATGGCGGTTTTGGAGCAGTGGCTTCTTCTTTGCTGAGCGGCCTTTCAGGACTCGTTTTACTGTGGATATAGATACTTTTGTACCCGTTTCCTCCAGAATCTTCACAAGGTCCTTTGCTGTTCTGGGATTGATTTGCACTTTTCGCACCAAAGTACGTTCATCTCTAGGAGACAGAACGCGTCTCCTTCCTGAGCGGTAAGACGGCTGCGTGGTCCCATGGTGTTTATACTTGAGTACTATTGTTTGTACAGATGAACGTGGTACATTCAGGCGTTTGGAAATTGCTCCCAAGGATGAACCAGACTTGTGGAGGTCTACAATTGTTTTTCTGAGGTCTTGGCTGATTTCTTTTGATTTTCCTATGATGTCAAGCAAAGAGGCACTGAGTTTGAAGGTAGGTCTTGAAATACATCCACCTATACACCTCCAATTGACTCAAATGATGTCAATTAGCCTATCAGAAGCTTCTAAAGCCATGACATAATTTTCTGGAATTTTCCAAGCTGTTTAAAGGCACAGTCAACTTAGTGTATGTAAACTTCAGACCCACTGGAATTGTGATACAGTGAATTATAAGTGAAATAATCTGTCTGTAAACAATTGTTGTAAAAATGACTTGGTTCATGCACAAAGTAGATGTCCTAACCAACTTACCAAAACTGTAGTTTGTTAACAGGAAATTTGTAGAGTGGTTGAAAAACTAGATTTAACGACTCCAACTTAAGTGTATGTAAACTTCTAACTTCAACTGTATATAGGGCAGCAGCCTCTAAGCTGCAGGGTTATGTAACCGGGTGGAAGCCGCCTAGTGATGGCTATTTAACAGTATGATGGCCTTGAGATAGAAGCTGTTTTTCAGTCTCTCGGTCCCAGCACCTGTACTGACCTCGCCTCCTGGATGATAGCAGGGTGAACAGGCAGTGGCTCAGGTGGTTGTTGTCCTTGATGATCTTTTTGGCCTTGCCCCCGGTGATGCGTTGGGCAGACCGCACCACCCTCTGGAGAGTCCTGCGGTTGTGGGCGGTGCAGTTGCCGTTCCAGGCTGTGATACAGCCCGACAGGATGCTCTCAATTGTGCATCTGTAAAAGTTTCTGATGGTTTTAGTACCAAGCCGAAAAATTCATCTCTCATACCTCTCTTTATGTCCTCCCTCAGCATCTACCCTCCCCTCTGCCTCCTCATCCCTCTACTCTGACACTGAGCATTTGAAGAAGATGAGCAAGTCTGTTCCCTCGTTCCTGCAAAATGAGGTAAAGTCACTGCAGCTTTATTCCATGTGAGCGCTTTAGGTCAAAGAACACTATGTGCACTGGGCATTCAAGCTCTGCTGTCTGTGTTCTAGAGCGATGGCAGAGACACTGACTCCGCCTCTGAGGACAGTTACCATGGTGGCAGGCAGAACACGGGCAGATCTATGACTAAACTCAGCAGCTCCTCTGGCATGGCATCTGTGTCCTCTGTATGTTCACTTCACGCATGCCCTGCTAAGACGCAACCACTGTTCACATTCAAAGCATGCACATTTTCTCCCTAACCATTTTCTATTGGCAACTATCATGATTATACAATATTAACAGTCTTATTAAATCTCTTAATTGTCCCGTTAACCACAAATTTGATAGTTTTTCACATCCTGACTTTAATGAGAACTGCCTGCATGGCTATGGTTTTATGTGAACTGTTTAAACGTTTTTAACTCTGTGCGCGTGTGTGTGTTAGCTGAGTGGCAGTGTGATGACAATGTACAGTGGCGACTATGGAGGTGTGGAGGTGCAGGGGAGCATCCAGTTTTCCATCAACTATGTCCAGAAGCTCAGGGAGTTCCACATCTTTGTGGCTCAGTGCCAAGATCTGGCGGTCGTCGACCCCAAGAGGGGCCGCTCTGACCCGTGAGTATAGTACCACTATTACACTAGGCCACTGGTCCCTAAATGTTGGGAATATATAGCCTTGCTTTCTTATTTACTACTCCATATTTGATTGGACTGCTGAAATACATGGTACGTGTGTATGATTCTTGTGTTTCTTGTCGTAGGTATGTTAAAAGTTACCTGGTGCCTGACAAAGCCAATCTAGGGAAGAGGAAAACGTCTGTGAAGAAGAAGACTGTCAACCCCATTTTCAACGAGCTCCTCAGAGTAAGAGATTTTCTAAAAACTCTATATGATTTACGTTAAATAGAGTAATGTATCTACACATACATAAGGTCTGACATAAAGTGCTTTTAGCAAAACCTCTCTCTCCTGTTCCTTCATCAGTATCGGCTTCGTATGGAGTACCTCCGAACTCAGACCCTCATTCTCTCCGTCTGGCACCATGACACCTTTGGCAGGAACAGTTTTCTGGGCGAAGTGGATGTGGACCTGTCCAAATGGGACTTTAACCACACCCAGATGAACTACTTAGCTCTGAAATCCAGGGTAAGACAACAACACACCTGCTTTGTCTGTGTACTGGTGTCATTCAGCACTGTACTAAAACAATAATACAAAACTGAACTCCATATCTCTGTTTTTGTTATTTATTTCAATGGCTGTGCGTGTTAGTATTGTTTGACATGACATGTGTATGCCACTATACACAGTAGGTTGTAGAGGTGTTAGTATGGTTTGGAGTGTGTCCAGTGAGGTGGTGGTTCTATATCGTAAATTGGGGTACTCTCTGTGCTGACTTTCTTCCCCTGTTCTCCTCAGCCCACGTCCAGTCTGCAGCCCTCAGATGACAGAGGGGAGATGAAACTGGCCATACGCTTCCTGCCTCAGGTCTCCCACAGTAAGAGTCTGTACGCCTCACATGTCTTAACTGTCACCAGTCTCTATAAGCAATTTATTATATAGAAAATGTATATTTGATCAAGAAAATGTGTTGCTTTCGTTAACTAGTTACCTTACATTAAAATAGGACTTTTATGCAATAGAAAGCTAGTGTACACATTCACTGAATCATGCTTGATTCTGATCCCTAGGCCTAGGCAAGGACCCCCCCTCTAACAAAGGTGAGGTTCACATTTGGGTGAAAGACTGCAAGAACCTTCCCCTCATCAGAGGGGCCACCATCGACCCATATGTCAAGTGGTACGTATGACACATGCCATAAATAATATCAACATTTGAAATGTATGAATGGCTAAATATGATCAAGGAGAACTACAGTTTCTGGGGAGAACAGAAGATGTGGAGGCCTATCATAAAGACATATTCCCTTCTTAGCCTCGATTTCCAGCCTTTCAAATTTGCTTTGCTCAGGATAGTTGTAGGTTGTATATGTAATAATATTGTAAGACTACCTCCTCCGTAGCTTTGTGCTCCCAGATACGAGCAGAAAGAGTCGTCAGAAGACACGGGTGCTGAGGAGGACGGTGGAGCCGGTGTTTAACCACACCATGGTGTACGATGGCTTCAGACAGGAAGACCTGAAAGACGCTTGCGTGGAGCTAACCGTGTGGGACCGTGACAAGTTGGCTAGTAACTTCCTGGGGGGTCTAAGACTGGGGCCTGGCACAGGTACTAATGGACTTTTATATTACATTTTCTAGATTTCTCCATAGAAAAACGCTCATTTTATTCAATTGATTACAATGGCTAAGCCTAGATTCTCCCCATCTCTTCATACAGGCAGAAGTTATGGGGCAGTGGTGAATTGGATGGACTCGAATGCTGACGAGGTAGCTCTATGGGAACGAATGATGACCTCTCCAAACGAATGGGTGGAGGATGTGCTGCCACTGAGAATGCTGACCACAGCAAAGACTGTGCTAAAATGAGATCGACTCTGAGAGAAAGTCTTCAACCTGCCACAGTTCAAATAACATTGTTGCTTTTCATATTATATACTGTGATGTGTAATCTAGATTAATCAAATGCATTTTATATTGGAATATATAGGAATGAAGAAGCACTTGTAAAAATCTACTGAACAAGTTGATGATCATATGTCTCTTTAATACATTTATGTTATTAATGATAATCATACAAGCCAAATAGTATGATTATTATCATCAGCCGAAACACACTTATTTTTGGTGTTTAATCCTCAATTACAACAAGTTTACTCACTCCGTTATTTATATTTGTTATGACAGAATTTTCCATGACAAATGTACATCCTAACATTATTAACAACAATTAAAGAATGTGCAATGATGAGTATTCAGTGTTTTGATCATTGATAGTTAGTCCAGAAGATGTGAAACGTTTTAGTAGCTCCATGCTCTGTCTGTGTGTGGGGGTGGTGTACAGTCTACTCTGTACCCATCTCTTCAAACATAACTGCCTGAGTAATGGCCCTCACTACATGTGACTTTGTACATGGTGTGCCAGATCACTTTGGCCAGAAAGCACTAAGCACACTGCGTCAGCAGCCCCACCAGGTGGACCAACACACAAACAGCAGGACTATTATTTTACCATGCATGGTCAGGAAATTGCTGGTTTGGGAACCTGTGACTGATTTTCATTATTTTCAAACTGTTGGTAACATTCTGGAATGGGATCTTTTTAGTAGACAATATATATACACACACACATTTGGCCAAATGTCTTGTTTCATTACCTGTATATTTTTCATTGAGTGTAATTGAATTTATGTCCTACTGTATCTGAGGGTCCTGTATCTGTGTCCTACTGTATTCTTCCTGTAACACACAACCAACCACAGAGTGAGACTGTAGCCTAATACATAATATATATATATATATATATATATATATATACTACCGGTCAAAGGTTTTAGAACACCTACTCATTCCATCAAAACTATGAAATAACATATTTGGAATCATGTAGTAACAAAAACGTGTTAAACAAATCAAAATATATATTTATATTTGAGATTATTCAAATAGCTACCCTTTGCCCTGATGGCAGCTTTGCACACTCTTGGCATTCTCTCAAGCACCTTCATGAGGTTGTCACCTGGAATGCATTCCAATTAAAAGGTGTGCCTTCTAAAAAGTTAATCTGTTACTTGAACTCTGTGAAACATTTATTTGGGCTGCAATCTGAGATGCAGTTACCTCTAATGAACTTATCCTCTGCAGCAGAGGTAACTCTGGGTCTTCCTTTCCTGTGGCGGTCCTCATGAGAGCCAGTTTCATCATTGCGCTTGATGATTTTGCAACTGCAAGTTCTTGACTGACCTTCATGTCTTAAAGTAATGATAGACTATCAATTCTCTTTGCTAATTTTAGCTGTTCTTGCCATAATATGGACTTGGTATTTTACCAAACAGGGCTATCTTATATATATATATATGTGTAATTATACAATCATAATATACATCAGTATATTTAATACACTTCTGCTGCCTCAGAAGGACTTTGTTTTTTTTTGTCACATTAAGTACACTTTTAACTGTATATATACTGTATATATTATGTATGTTAATTGTAATCTCTACATCCTCACACTAGTGGGCTTTGTGAGGGTTCCCAGGTGATGACAGAAGTGGTCATTGAGACAGGGCTGGTTGCTCATGAACTCCATGGTGCTGGAGAAGCAGAGGGAGGTACAGAGCTGGGCCAGCGTGTCACTGCAGCTGACGGTCCGTCTTCACCGTCTCAAAAGACCTCAACCTCATGTCTGGCTCCCAGCCCTCCCTGAGAGTGTAAAGGGAACAGGTGCATCTGATCCAGGGCAGTGGAGAGACAATGTCCCATCAATCAGCGTCCCAAATGGCATCCTATTCCCTATATAGTGCATTACTATTGACCTTGGTCAAAATTAGTGCACTATCAATGGCATAGGGTGCCATTTGGGATTTAGATCATGAGTCATAGAGGTAAATATAAGTATGAAACTGTTAATGGCAGAGACGCAGAGCTATGTGCATGTCCTTATCTAGAAGTTTCCCACAGTGCAATACTGTACAGTACAACACAGTACAATCTTCATACATCAGTGGGTGCCACCCCCTGCTACATTTTTAATTGCTTTACATGTTTGTCACCTATGGGATAATATTTTAACTCTCATTTTTTTATACAATTTTTATGACCTTGTCTTTTTTTGTGCCCAAAAAGTCCATCAGCTCCTTTTTCTCTTGTGGGTTTGAAGAGTAATTTATCTCTTTATCGTCTTAATCCATTTCTTGGCAGACCATAGCCAGGAGGAGTGCAGCCAAAAAAAGCCCTGCCAGTCAACTAGGCATTCAGTACACACACCCAAAGAGAATCCAAGCAGTTCTGTACACACATATCACGCCAAAAGAGTGTTTTCGTCTAGTGATGGATGTGAGAAGTTAGACTACTAGTACTTAAATCTGTTACTAAAACTGTGCTTTGTTATGCTGCTGGTTTAGGTTTTCTTTAGACTTTTACTTTGACTGAACTAATATTGTATTTAGGCTACTGAATACACAGAAACCAAAAGATAGGTGCCAGGTGAAATTTCTTAAATATGAATCTGTCAAGCAAGTGCATACAATATTTGCTCTGGCCTTTAGCTATCAAACATTTACTCTGACTGGCAGTCAGCTACCATACAAATGATTCTTACAAAAATCTGTACATGCCATATGGGAACTATACATTTAGGTGTGTAGAAGTTTACCTCTAGTGCCCTGCTGCTACTTCAATTATAAAATGCTATATTTCTGTAACATTATGCATGGAATGTTGCTTAATTATTTCTCACCTAACATGTATAACATTGTAACCATCCTTTACTCATGAACTGAGAACTAACCATCCTTTACTCATGAACTGAGAACTAACCATCCTTTACTCATGAACTGAGAACTAACCATCCTTTACTCATGAACAAAGAACGAACCATCCTTTACTCATGAACTGAGAACTAACCATCCTTTACTCATGAACTGAGAACTAACCATCCTTTACTCATGAACAGAGAACTAACCATCCTTTACTCATGAACAGAGAACTAACCATCCTTTACTCATGAACTGAGAACTAACCATCCTTTACTCATGAACTGGGTACTAACCATCCTTTACTCATGAACAGAGAACTAACCATCCTTTACTCATGAACTGAGAACTAACCATCCTTTACTCATGAACTGGGTACTAACCATCCTTTACTCATGTTACCAAGAACTAACCATCCTTTACTCATGAACTGAGAACTAACCATCCTTTACTCATGAACTGAGAACTAACCATCCTTTACTCATGAACTGGTAACTAACCATCCTTTACTCATGTTACCAACAACGAACCATCCTTTACTCATGAACTGAGAACTAACCATCCTTTACTCATGTTACCAAGAACTAACCATCCTTTACTCATGAACTGAGAACTAACCATTCTTTACTCATGTTATACCAACAACTAACCATCCTTTACTCATGAACTGAGAACTAACCATCCTTTACTCATGAACAGAGAACTAACCATCCTTTACTCATGAACTGGTAACTAACCATCCTTTACTCATGTTACCAAGGACTAACCATCCTTTACTCATGAACTGAGAACTAACCATTCTTTACTCATGTTACCAACAACGAACCATCCTTTACTCATGAACTGAGAACTAACCATCCTTTACTCATGTTACCAAGAACTAACCATCCTTTACTCATGAACTGAGAACTAACCATTCTTTACTCATGAACTGAGAACTAACCATCCTTTACTCATGAACAGAGAACTAACCATCCTTTACTCATGAACTGAGAACTAACCATCCTTTACTCATGAACTGAGAACTAACCATCCTTTACTTATGAACTGAGAACTAATCATCCTTGACTCATGGATTGAGAACTTCCCATCCTTTACTCATGAATTCAGAACGAGCATCCTTTACTAATTTTACCCATAACCTGCCACTGTATCATGCATTCACAACAGCTGTCTACGTGTTCTGGGAATGTAAAATACCCCACTGACTGTTAGCTAGGAGACTGGTCCCAGTCTTCAGACATGTCAGGAGAGACGGTGTCCCTAGTCCTAGACCATATTTAATTGGAGGATGGATAACCTTACCCTCCTCAGGAACAGACCAATGAACAGGGCCACGGAGAGACAGATCACAGCCAGCACCGAAGTTGTGACGGCCATATGGCCCATTGGGCTTCTTTGGGACTGGGGGGAGACTGTTGGAAGGACAGGAGGGATATATCAACACTGTAGCCAATGGGCACTATTTATTTTATTTTAATGAAAGCCATAGGCTTTGATGACTGTGATAATCAAGGGCAACTTGGAAGAATTTTTTACGTTGTGAAGCTGTTGGAAGACCTGTAGCAGAGGGAAACAGAATAAGGTGGTGAAGAATGAAGTGACTTACATCCATTTAATTACTCATACTGTATGAGCAATGAGGTGACTAATCCATTTCACTCTCATCAAGTGTCATTAATTCATGTCTGATATATCATTCATGTCTGATATCATATCACACCACTGGTCCAGTGGTATAGTATGGCTGCACCTTTGTCCCCTCTTTCTCCTGGAGAAATCTGAACAATTCTGAGATCAAAGAGACAGAGTTCAGACAGGAAGTCAGTTTTCTGTTCCTATCGGTTTGAAAAATTTGTCAAGTCAGTTGAATAAGCTTAGAATAGCATAGGGTTGTCTAATAAATTAGAGTTCTTCAGAGGGTAATAATGTCTGTGAAACCCAGACTCTAGGCAACAGTTTTTAAGCCGGAACATTAGAACGTTGTTGTAGGCATCCCAGATGTCTAGAGAGTCAAAAGCAATATGGTGAACGTGATCGTGACCGCCACAATGTACTGTCGCAAAATGTTTCGTTTTCTTTCTCTGAGTGAAGGCAGTGACCTGTGTGTTATTTTCGAATTGTTGATACTTACAGGCAGTAAGGACGAACAGGAGGACACCTCACAGAGTTGGGTGACAGTGCAGGTAGAAAGTGGCGACGGTCATGTTCTTGTGTTCAATGAAACGGAAGGTGTGCATGCTGAGACGCTCCATTCAACTCGACCCTGGTTTGTTCATCATGTGTATGTACACCTTCAATGAGACAAGAGATATGAGTCATACACATACTGTACTCATACACGATTTAGGCGTGACCGGAAACAAAAAAGGCTTCAGTTTCAGTTGCAGAGTTATCATAAATCTATAGAAATTAAACTGGGTGAATAATAATTTTGACTCACCCAACAAAGAGGTCATAGTAGGTGCTGTTGTTGTGAACGGGACTTGTTGTTGTGTAGCATCGGTCAAGCAGAACGTGGAACCTTTGGAGAAGGAAGAGAGGGACTGATTCTAGGATGCCGTATAACTACAGCACTTTTTTTTCTTAAAGATATTTGTTTTTTTTGTGATACATTGTACATTTTGCAGTATGGTACTTTACAAAAGGATTTTATTTAGGTAGATTTAATCTGCGTGTTGTAGTCCTACCTCTCTGTTAGATTGGTGGCTTTCACCCCCACAAAGATTCGGGTCTTCAGATTTATTCCATTCTCTGGAACAATGAGTTTCTGAGTGTAGTCAGTGTCCTGTTTCACAGCAAAACACCAGTCTATTATAATCATGTTAAAGATAAGCATGTATAAGAATGTTACAGACACACATACATGGTTTACACTCAATAATGAACACTCTTTTCTCTGTATATATCAAATCAAATCAAGGAACCCACCAGATACAACCCTAAATCCGTAAACATGGGCACCCTCATAGACATTATCCTGACCAACTTGCCCTCTAAATACACCTCCGCTGTTTTCAATCAGGATCTCAGTGATCACTGCCTCATTGCCTGTATCCACTATGGGTCCCCGGTCAAACCGCCACCCCTCATCACTGTCAAACGCAACCTAAAACACTTCTGCGAGCAGGCCTTTCTAATCGACCTGGCCCGGGTATCCTGGAAGGATATTGATCTCATCCCGTCAGTCGAGGATGCCTGGTCAGTCTTTAAAAGTAATTTCCTCATCATCTTAGATAAGCATGCCCCGTTAAAAAAATGCAGAACTAAGAACAGATATAGCCCTTGGTTTACTCCAGACATGACTGCCCTTGACCAGCACAAAAACATCCTGTGGCGGACTGCAATAGCATCGAAATAGTCCCCACGATATGCAACTGTTCAGGGAAGTCAGAAACCAACACGCAGTCAGTCAGGAAAGCAAAGGTTAGCTTTTCAAGCAGAAATTTGCATCCTGTAGCTCTAACTCCCAAAAGTTTTGGGACACTGTAAAGTCCATGGAGAACAAGAGCACCTCCTCCCAGCTGCCCACTGCACTGAGGCTAGGTAACACAGTCACCACTGATAAATCCATGATAATCGAACATTTGAATAAGCATTTCTCAACGGCTGGCCGTGCCGTCCTCCTGTCTACTCCAACCCCGGCCAAAAGCACCCCCCCCGCAGCTACAAGCCTCCCCAGCTTCTCCTTCACCAAAATCCAGACAGTAGATGTTCTGAAAGAGCTGCAAAACCTGGACCTGTATAAATCAGCTAGACAATCTGGACCCTCTCGTTCTAAAACTATCCGCCGCCATTGTTGCAACCCCTAATACCAGCCTGTTCAACCTCTCTTCCATATCGTCCGAGATCCCTAAAGATTGGAAAGCTGCCGCGGTCATCCCCCTCTTCAAATGGGGTGACACCCTAGACCCAAACTGTTATACACCTATATCCATCCTGCCCTGCCTATCTAAAGTCTTCAAAAGCCAAGTTAATAAACAGATCACTGACCATTTCGAATCCCACTGTACCTTCTCCGCTCCGAGCCGGTCACGGGTGCACCTCAGCCACGCTCAAGGTACTAAACGATATCATAACCGCCATCGATAAAAGACAGTACTGTGCAGCCGTCTTCATCAACCTGGCCAAGGCTTTTGACTCTGTCAATCGGCAGACTCAATAGCCTTGGTTTTTCTAATGACTGCCTCGCCTGGTTCACCAACTACTTTGCAGACAGAGTTCAGTGTGTCAAACCGGAGGGCATGTTGTTCGGACCTCTGTGTCACGCCCTGGCCTTAGTATTTTGTGTTTTCTTTATTATTATTTATCTTTATTAAAAGTGTTCAACCATAACCATGCTGCATTTTGGTCCTCCTCTCCTTCCCAGGAAGAAAACCATCACACTCTGGCAGTCTCTATGGGGGTACCACAGGGTTCAATCCTCGGGCCGAGGATATATCAATGATGTCTCTCTTGCTGCGGGCGATTCCCTGATCCACCTCTATGCAGACGACACCATTCTGTATACTGGCATTCTTTGGACACCTTGCTAACAAACCTCCAAACGAGCTTCAATGCCATACAACACTCCTTCCGTGGCCTCCAACTGCTCTTAAACTGGATACTTTTATTTCCCTCACCAACTTTAAACGACAAAAAAAAAAGCCATGAGGTCGAAGGAATTGTCCCTAGAGCTCAGAGACAGGATTGTGTCGAGGCACAGATCTGGGGAAAGGTACCAAAAAAAGGTATGCAGCATTGAAGGTCCCCAAGAATACAGTGGCATCCATCATTCTTAAATGGAAAATATTTGTAACCACCAAGACTCTTCCTAGAGCTGGCCGCCCGGCCAAACTGAGCAATCGGGGGAGAAGGGCCTTGGTCACGGAGGTAACCAAGAACCTGATTGTCACTCTGACAGAGCTCCAGAGTTCCTCTGTGGAGATGGGAGAACCTTCCAGAAGGACAACCATCTCTGCAGCGCTACACCAATCAGGAATTTATGGTAGAGTGGCCAGATGGAAGCCACTCCTCAGTAAAAGGCACATGACAGCCCACTTGGAGTTTGCCACAAGGCACCTAAAGACTCTCAGGCCATGTGAAACAAGAGTCTCTGGTCTGATGAAACCAAGATTGAACTCTTTGGCCTGAATGCCAAGCGTCACGTCTAGAGAAACCTGGCACCATCCCTACGGTGAAGCATGGTGGTGGCAGGATCATGCTGTGGGGATGTTTTTCAGCGGCAGAGAATGGGAGACTAGTCAGGATTGAGGAAAAGATGAATGGCGCAAAGTATAGAGAGATCCTTAATGAAAACATTTTCCAGAGCACTCAGGACTTCAGACTGGGGCGAAGGTTCCCCTTCCAACAGGACAACGACCCTAAGCACACAGCCAAGACAACGCAGGAGTGGCTTCGGGACAAGTCTCTGATTGTCCTTGAGTGGCCCAGCCAGAGACCAGACTTGAACCTAATCAAACATCTCTGGAGAGACGCTCCCATCCTACCTGACAGAGCTTGAGAGGATCTGCAGAGAAGAATGGGAGACTCCCCAAATAAAGGTGTTCCAAGCTTGTAGCGTCATACCCAAGAATATTGTGTGTAGAGTGATGAAGGGGGAAAAACTATTTAACACATTATAGAATAAGGCTGTAACGTAACAAAATGTGGAAAAAGTCAAGGGGTCTGAATACTTTCCGAAGGCACTGTATGTTGTATTTTCAACATGGCTATGTACTTAATTATTAAGTATTTTTTAAATAAATGTTTCATATTTTGGCAAGGATCTCTGTCAGTAGACATACCTACAATGACGCTTTAGAATGCAAGACTAAAAGTGATTTACTGTATTAACATGGTGAAAAGAAGTACACGAATGTACAGACAATTTCATTACATATCCTCTGAGAGTAATTGTATGATTGTTGTGCTGATTAAAGCCAATTGACTTCAACAAAGTTGTGGATCTGATATAGATCCACAGGATGAGCTCAGTGCTCGAGGAACAACTTGATGACATAATTCATGTAATTTTATGTCTGTCTCAATTGAGTTACAATCAAGTCCACACCAGGCACATACTGTCCATGGGAAAGAGAGCCGTGATGGTAGGTTGGATGAAAGGTGTTAATATAAATGTGTTAATAGCCATTAATGGTGTTATGTAAAGACTACATAATGAATAGTCTCGGGCATAATGTAACAAGTACATTCAAATCAAGTACACTACCATTCAAAAGTTTGGGGTCACTTTGAAATGTCCTTGTTTTTGAAAGAAAAAAAAAGAATTGTCTATTAAAATAACATCAAATTGATCAGAAATACAGTGTAGACATTGTTAATGTTGTAAATGACTATTGTAGCTGGCGAAAGGAGGCCCATTAGCTAATCCAAGTCATTTCAAAAGGCTAATTGATCATTAGAAAATCCTTTTGCAATTCTGTTAGCACAGCTGAAAACTGTTGTGCTGATTAAAGAAGCAATAAAACTGGCCTTCTTTAGACTAGTTGAGTATCTGGAGAATCAGCATTTGTGGGTTCGGTTACAGGCTCAAAATGGCCAGAAACAAATAACTTTCTTCTGAAACCTCTCTCTCTCTCTCTCTCTCTCTCTCTCTCTCTCTCTCTCTCTCTCTCTCTCTCTCTCTCTCTCTCTCTCTCTCTCTCTCTCTCTCTCTCTCTCTCTCTCTCTCTCTCTCTCTCTCTCTCTCTCTCTCTCCCTCCCTCTCCCTGGGGTGTGAGTCAGATGGTGTTCTCTGCTCTCATCTCGTGTACTCTAGTTTCCCTGTTCCATTCCATCCAAGCACAAACAACATGAGCAATGGACAAACAAACCCCACATAGCAACAGGGGACTGTTTACATGTTTTGACTTGCTTCGGTTCCTTTTTCATGTTATGACACCTGACTTTTCGAACAGTAAAATAACGATAACTATAATTTCTTCAGTTTAGTGTCATTACAGTTTTTCTCAATTGCTAAAACACTAAAACCCATTGGCTGAACAAAGTTCTCAGTTGCCTGGACTCATTTAGCTAATTATGCAGTCTGTTGTCAATACCTTAAACCATTTCACATGGTAAAACACAATTTGCAGATCTAAGTTAGACTTTTCAGCAAAACTCTAAACACAAGTGGCAACAATCAAATACAAATAGAGAAGACATGTCATTGATTGAACACAACCACTCAAAATTGATTTAACCTGTTTCAAATGATGTGACACAACCAATATAAGCCAGTTCAGAGAGCAAACAGGTTGTTGAAGGTGGGAAGGAGAAAGTCTGAGAATGGATAGAAGAAACAATGTGAGAAGACGAGTGCGTATGTGAGGTGGGTGACGAGGAGGAAGAGGAGGAGGAGGGCAAGAAAGAGGAAGAGGATGACGAAGAGGAAGAGGAATACAAAGAGTGGAAATATCTGATGAAATTCGAGCAACAATTATAGACCATGTTCAAATCAAATTTATTTATAGAGCCCTTCGTACATCAGCTGATATCTCAAAGTGCTGTACAGAAACCCAGCCTAAAACCCCAAACAGCAAGCAATGCAGTATAGAAGCAAAGCACGGTGGCTCGGAAAAACTCCCTAGAAAGGCCAAAACCTAGGAAGAAACCTAGGGAGGAACCAGGCTATGAGGGGTGGCCAGTCCTCTTCTAGCTGTGCCGGGTGGAGATTATAACAAAAGATGTTCAAATGTTCATAAATGACCAGCATGGTCAAATAATAATAATCACAAGCAGAACAGTTGAAACTGGAGCAGCAGCACGGCCTGGTGGACTGGGGACAGCAGGGAGTCATCATGCCAGGTAGTCCTGAGGCATGGTCCTGGGGCTCAGGTCCTCCGAGAGAGAGAAAGAAAGAGAGAAAGAGAGAATTAGAGAGAGCATACTTAAATGCACACAGGACACCGGATAAGACAGGAGAAGTACTCCAGATATAGCAAACTGACCCTAGCCCCCTGACACATAAACTACTGCAGCATAAATACTGAATTATATTCTTGTCCATGGACTGACAATGAGGGAAGCAGGACTTAGAGTGCAATCCAATTTGAGGCGATTTTCTGTGTCCACCATAGTAAGGACATTCAGAGAAGAGAACAGGTACAGTACACTTCTGTATTTTTGTAATTGCAAATTTACTGTACTATACTATATGCAGCTGTTTCAATAGACATTTGGAAAGTTAATCACTGTATGTATTGTACTGTGTGAATATGTTTTGTAACTGCACAACTACTTTTTGTAGAATTGCAAGGCTGCCACGTGCAGGTGGAAGGACAGCTATATTCACTCGGGAGCAAGAGGCCGTTATAGTTGGCATGGTCCTTCAAGATAATGCAATACGACTCAGAGAAATCCAGGAACGAGTGATACAAGACAACACACTTCCAGGGAATCGACAGTGTAAGCATTTCCACAATTGGCCGTGTCCTCCATCGTAACAGGATGCGAATGAAACAAGTATACAGAGTACCTTTTGAGTGCAACTCACCAAGGGTGAAAGAACTGCGAGCTCAGTATGTGCAAGTAAGTGTACATTCAGAAACATTTACTGTAATCCAGATTGTCTACAGTACTAACACATGCTATGTGAATGACATTACTCTTCAGTACATACAATGTATGTGAATCAGAAGCCTAATTGTACTCTACAGTATAGCACTGTCTCTGTATGACTTACAAAATCCTACATACAGTATATTGTATTTCTACACAGACAATATTTGACTTGGAATCCTTGGACAGACCCCATGAGTTCATCTTTGTCGATGAAGCAGGCTTCAATCTAACAAAGAGGAGAAGGAGAGGCCGAAACATGATTGGACAGCGGGCCATTGTTGAAGTCCCTGGTCAACGAGGTGGCAATGTCACAATCTGTGCTGCTATCAGCAACTATGGTGTTCTACATCACCATTTTACACTTGGGCCATATAACACCCAGCACCTTCTAAGATTTATTGCCAATCTAATAGATATTTTATTTGAGCTGCAGGTTCAAGAGCAGCAGGGTCAAGAGCTAAATGAGAATCCCATTCCCACCTATGTGATAGTGTGGGACAATGTCAGTTTCCACTGAGCTGCTCAGGTAAGGGAATGGTTTAACATCAATGGGCAGTTTATGAACTTGTACCTCCCTCCATGCTCGCCTTTCCTGAATCCGATTGAGGAGTTTTTCTCCTCTTGGAGATGGAAAGTGTATGATAGACAACCCTACACCAGAGTAAATCTGCTGCAAGCCATGGATTTAGCCTGTGGTGATATAGGTGAGGAATCATGTCAGGGCTGGACACGGCACACAAGAGGCTTCTTCCCCCGTTGCCTCAGGAGGGACAATATAGCTTGTGATGTCGACGAAGTGCACTGGCCTGACCCAGCCCAAAGATAAGAAGAAGCACATTGATCACATGTTTACTCATTTGAATGTTTTGCCCCTTTTAGTATTGTATACTGTAGTACAGTGCATTTTAGGCTGTATACCATACAATGGACAAATTGTATGGCCCTGAACATTGTGCTTTCCATTTATTAACAGTACTGACTGCTCAATAGATTTTGACTGGTTGCAGGTTCATATCAACAAAGAACAAGAATGACAGTATCACAGAGACAAAGGACAAAGAGACAAAGGACAAGTTTGTGAGATGCAGGGTACAGTACTGTAAAAATAGAGGAAGAACAAAAAACAAAATTGCAAAGAGCAAAGCAGAGTAGTAATTTCTGATCAATTTTGAGCTACTATGATAGAACATGTTTTCGTTTATCAAAAGAAAATGGCGGAAAAATATAAATATTTTTTTAGATAAAAAATGTACTTCTCCTTGAGAATTGTATGTTTTAAACAATGTGTTTTCTATTTTTTGGTGTATTGTTTACTGACTGCTTGTGAGTGTATATCATTTTGACCACTTTGTTTATGATTTGAGAGCAGTGTTTGATTTTGAACACAGGTAAAACTGCTTTGAGGCGAATGTTTCATTTTGCAAGAGGTCAGTGGTTATGTAAATAGTGCTTGAAGATGAGGTTTTGTGTTTAATATTTTCAGGAAATGGAGCAAGGTTTCAGAAATTGTGTTTTAGCAATTGAGAAAAACTGTAATTATATAAAACCAAACTCACATTATGTTGTTGATATGCAAAATGCAATGCATATTACAATTACATGGTAGGCCTATGCTTTTTGCTGACAGTATAAATTAAACAACTAAAGTGAAAGACCATGAGAGGTCATTCCACGAAATTAGTGTATTTTGCATCCCTTTGATATTTTAAGTAGAAATTGTGTACAAATATAGCATTTTTAAAGACTGTTAAATTAAATTAAGTGCCCATTAATATAGAACACATTGCATGTAAAATTCAATAACTCTGAACAGACTTTGTAAAGTGAAACAATTCAGCATTTTGACATGCATCCTCTGTGACTACGAGTAAGATTTTCACCCACTTATGCCCAACATTTCTCCAAGTTTTCACCATCATTGTAAAGCCCTTGATATTTTGCTGCTTTGAAAAATGTTATTTCTGAAGATTATTATTTATTTCATGTTATTAGTGATTCATATTTTGGCAAAAAACAACAACAACAACCTGTCCCTCATTTTAAGGTCAGCCCTGTTATGTGAACCAAACTCTTTTTTCAATATTTATCTCAGTAGGTAGGTTTCCATCCAATTACTGACAGATTTTCATGCGAATACTCAAAAATCTGCATAAAAACAATATGCTCATTTTCGCACCAAAGATGTGTTTCCATCAAATTTACTAAAAGGTTGTGCGTGATGATGTAATGAACATAAAAATAACTTTTTGAGGTTAAATTCCAATGTACTGAATAAAAAACGACAAGTTAAATGGGTTTCCATCGCATTTTCAACTCTACTGATGGTTTTCTCACAACAAATGTTGGGTTATATAGCGAGTGTGCCCGCTCGGGTATTGTTAGGTGCGCTCTAGTCAACAGTACTATCTGCGGATGTATAGTTTACATGATGAGATTATTATGGACAAAATAGCGAGTTTATTTGTATTTGCCAAGCATAGATTATCATGTAACCATATTTAGACCATTGATATTTATTGGAAAGGAGAATAAAGCACATCACCTTGCACTTTCCCGACCCTGTGAAGTTCATCATAATTTATTTAATCTTTAACTTCATAAACTGTATGCATTCCTGATGAGTTGTAGTGGGAGGACCACACAACATGTCATCACATGTCATCATGTGACTCCACGTGACTACTTTGGTATACTGGTGATTGGCCTATATCAATATTTGCGCATTAAAACGTTTCCACCGACATTTTTTGTGTAATTAATTTTACCACATAAAAACATCCACCTGGTCTAGCGTATTTTGTTTTGTCAACATTTGGAAAGTTTACAGAGAAATGCTGTTTTGAAAGGTTGGATGAAAACATTAAAAGGTTGAATGAAAACCAGTGTCAAATCATGGGCAATTTTTTTGTGTTTGTGGTGGAAATCTGAGCGGGTCGAGCATGCACTACCGGTCAAAGGTTTTAGAACACCTACTCATTCAAGGGCATTCTCTCACTCTTGGCATTCTATCAACCAGCTTCGTCTGGAATGTTTTTCCAACAGTCTTGAAGGAGTTCCCACATATGCTGAGCACTTATTGGCTGCTTTTCCTTCACTCTGCGATCCGACTCATCCCAAACCATCTCAATTTGGTTGAGGTCAGGAGATTGTGGAGGGCATGTCATCTGATGCAGCACTCCATCACTCTCCTTCTTGGTAAAATAGCACTTACACAGCCTAGAGGTGTGTTGGGTCATTGTCCTGTTGAAAAACAAATGATAGTCCCACTAAGCCCAAATCAGATGGGATGGCTTACTGCTGCAAAATGCTGTGGTAGCCATGCTGGTTAAGTATGCCTTGAATTCTAAATAAATCTCTGAAATTGTCACCAGCAAAGCACCACCACACCATAACACCTCCTCCTCCATGCTTTACGGTGGGGAAAACACATGTGGAGATAAACCGTTCACCCACACCATGTCTCACAATGACACGGCTGTTGGAACCAAATATCTCAAATTTGGACTCCAGACCAAAGGACAGATTTCCACTGTCCATTGCTCGTGTTTCTTGGCCCAAGGAAGTCTCTTCTTACGTGTTTCTTGGCCCAAGGAAGTCTCTTCTTATTATTTGTGTCTTCTTATTATTTGCGCATACTGGATGCTCTGGCGGAGGAGTAGGGTTGATCCGAGAGTTCTGACCGCACAACGGCAGTAGTGGAATCTTTGCAGAAATTCGACCATGATGGCCTGATTCACACAGCCTGCCTGACTCACAGAGATGTGTCTTTTACTTGAATTTCTGTGAAGTATTTACTTGGGCTGCAATTTCTGAGGCTTATACTCTGCAGCAGAGGCAACTCTGGGTCTTCCATTCCTGGGGCGGTCCTCATGAGAGACAGTTTCATCACAGCGCTTGATGGTTTTTGCGCACTTGAAGAAATATTCAAAGTTCTTGAAATGTTTCATATTGACTGACCTTCATGTCTTAAAGTAATGATTGGCTGTCGTTTCTCTTTGCTTATTTGAGTTTATCACGTTCTGACCTTAGTTCCTTTGTTATGTCTTTGTTTTAGTGTGGTCAGGCCGTGAGTTGGGTGGGTTGTCTATGTTCGTTTTTCTATAATTTGGGATTTCTGTGTTTGGCCTAGTATGGTTCTCAATCAGAGGCAGCTGTCAATCGTTGTCCCTGATTGAGAATCATACTTAGGTAGCCTGGTTTCACTTTGGAGTGGTGGGTGTTTGTCTTCCGTGTCAGTGCTTGTTGCCACACGGGACTGTTTCGTTTATTCACGTTTATTGTTTTGTTCCAGTGTTCTGTTGTGTTTTGATTAAACATTATGGACACTTACCACGCTGCGCATTGGTCCTCCGATCCTTCTCGCTACTCCTCAGGAGAGGAGGACGAGATCCGTTACAGAGCTGTTCTTGCCATAATACGGACTTGGTCTTTTACCAAATAGGGCAATCTTCTGTATACCCCCTACCTTGCCACAACACAACTGATTGGCTCAAATGCATTAAGAAGGAAAGACATTTCACAAATGTACTTTTTAGAAGGCACACCTGTTAATTGAAATGCATTCCAGGTGACTCTCATGAAGCTGGTTGAGAGAATGCCAAGTGTGTGCAAAGGTGTCAAGGGTGGCTATTGGAAGAATCTCAAGGGTGGCTATTGGAAGAATCTCAAATATAAATATATATTTTGATTTGTTAAACACTTTTTTTTGGTTACTACATGATTCCATATGTGTTATTTCATAGTTTTGATGTCTTCACTATTATTATACAATGTAAAAAATGAAGAAACTCCTGAATGAGTAGGTGTTCTAAAACATTTGACCGGTATTGTAACTTCCAATAAATAGGTTAGTCCTAAATATTTCAAAACTAAAAGCATTGTATATAGGAAAAATCATTCACTAAACCTCAACTAAATATTGTAATGAATAATGTGGAAATTGAGCAAGTTTGCTTGAAGTAACCCTGGATTTTAAACTATTATGGTCTAAACATATACAACAGTTGCTAAAATGGGGAGAGGTCTGTCCATAATAAAGCGCTGCTCTGCTTTCTTAACATCTCTATCAACAAGGCAGGCCCTACAGGTCCAAGTTTTGTCGCACCTGGACTACTGTCCAGTCATGTGGGCACAAAAAGGGACTTAGGACAATTACAATTGGCCCAGAACAGGGCAGCCCGGCTGGCCTTTAAATGTACACGAAGAGCTAACAATAATATGCATGTCGATCTCTCCTGGCTCAAAGTAAGTGGAGAGATTGACATGTTGAATGCACCTGAGCGGTCTGTTTAAACTACTAGCACACAGCTCAGACACCCATCCATACCACAAGACATGCCAACAGAGGTCTTTTCACAGTCCCCAAGTACAGAACAGACTATGGGAGGCTCACAGAACTACCTTGAGCCATGACTACATTCAACTATGCCACATCAAGTAAATCATGCAAGCAGTAAATTCGGATTTAAAAAAGAGATACAAATACATCTTATGGAACAGTGGTGACTGTGAAGAGACACACACAGGCACAGCCACACACACATGATAACATACGCACTATACACACATGGATTTTGTGTTGTAGATATGTAAAAATAGAGGAGTGGCCGGAGGGCATGTGTTCGTAAATTCACTCTGGAGTGCCAATGTACTCCGAGTGTTTCTATCGGAGCGTTCAGACTGCATACTGGAAGCTCCGGCGGAGGAGTAGGGTTGATCCGAGAGTTCTGACCTCCCAACGGCAGTCATGAACCCAAGCTAACTGGCTAACGTTGGCTAGCTTGATAGCTACAGTACTTCAGACACAAATGAGAGAACACCTCACTCTGACCATTTTACTTGCCCTAGAAAAGCTGGTTAGGCTGTTTCCATTTTTTTCCAGAGCGTTGGTGACTGCAACTGTGCTTCTCGCAACAATTGAATTACTCTCAGACAAGAGTGCTCTGAAATCGGAGACAGCCAGAGTGAATTTATGAACGCACCCATAATGTGTTGTGAAATCTGTTGTGAAATGTAATGTAATGTTTTTAATTGTTTATAACTGCTTTAATTTTGCTGGAACCCAGGATGCTGATGTTTTGGTAGGCCATCATTGTAAATAATAATTTGTTTTTAACTGACTTGCCTAGTTAAAGGTAAAAATAAATAAAATAATAGGTTGTAATACGGTGAAATTGTTAAGGTGGGATGGAGTTTTGGCCTGCCTCGGACATCACCATCACTTTTTTTTGTGACACTTGCATTCAATTAACTGCCCCTCCCTGTGGCACACAAGAAGCTTGACTTGATTGGCTACATCGCTCAGTTCTAGACTGTTCTGCCGAAATCTTTATATACCTCAGAAATCACCAGCCCGCCCAGTTTCTGCGAGAATATTGTAGATGCGGAAACCTTCGGTACTGTTCAGGGTGAAGCTACATTTTCTGTCTGATTTCTTATCTTTAATAAGGTAAGTATTTTTAAATTGAGGTTGAATATCAGCATTACAATGGTTGGAGATGGAAAAACAGTAAGTTAGGCTAACAAGCTTGAAGCAATACTGAAACTGCAAGCATAAATGGCTATATAAGGCATAATCTGGATTCACAGGAAACGTTACCTACGGTTGGGTTTCATATTCAAGTCTCCTGTAGAATCGCCATATTCAACGTCTCCTGTAAGCCCAAATACTAATTGAAAATGGCTACATTATTTTTTGAACGCAAAAATAGTTTCAACGATTGCGTCATCGGATATGGCAGTTTCAGTTTGCTTGCAGTTTAAAGGGACGCTCTCTTGTTAGGCTAACTGTGAAGAAGGCTTGCCTTCCAACATTAACCAATTCAGTTGAACAATTGGTTTACTCTGTCGATGTAGCCCAATGTGCTGGTAACATATGTTCGAGTTTAAATAATTGCGTGTGAAACTTATTTTAATGGCAAGCCTATCAAGTCTAGCCTACGTGAGTTGGATGGTGATGAAACGGAACTGAATGTTCCAGCAATTTCCCAACTCACCCGCAGCAGGGCAGAGCCCTCAGTGACACAACTCATGGCAAAATGTTTGTTTTGTATTTGAGTAGGTGATAGTGAGGAATCGCTTCCAGTATTTGTTCTTCGTGTTAATTTGGTTAAAGTGTTAAGTATGGAGTTACTTTAGCTATTCAGTTAAAACAGGCGGACATAAAAATAAAAAAAACGTAAACAGTAACGTGACTTGCACTTAACCCCCCCCCCCCCCTTTCAACTGACTGGATAGCTACTTTGAGGAGAAATGTACTTTCTATGCCTGTGTTATGTGGTTGGGCCACCTTAAAATGAATGCACTAACTGTAAATAGCTCTGGTTAAGAGTGTCTGTTAATTACTAAAATGTAAAATGCTATAATAAAGCACGTCCTCTTTACCCCCATGCCTACTCCCAACCTGTAACTAGGGAAACACACTTCACGCTGCTTCGATACCAAAGTTACTTTGTCTTAGCAGGTTATGAGACTAAGGTTAGCGAAATGGCTCTTCTAACCTGCTACTAAAATAACTGTCTGTATCAAGACGAAATGCTTTGAAGAATGTCTGGTTGAAAGACAGCTGTTGCACTGAAGGTCAAGACAAGGATGAGTCTTTGGAATGCAGAATCACATTAGTGGAAACTAAGACTGTTCTCAGGACAGACCTGTTTGTATCTAGATTTGTGGGGTTGGGACAATTTTAGCAATTTCTAACCCTTTTCCTAACCTTAATCTAATTATCCTAATATTATACATTCATTCTCCTAACATGCCACATTAATTATCCTAACCTGTTTCTTAAGTTCTCATAAACCTGCTATGAAAATTCACTTCCGCTAGTAAAAACCGGCAGACCTGCCTTGAGAGCAGTGTGAGTATCCAATAATGCAATACTCCTTTTTGAACAGGTGGTCCCGGGGTCTTTCAATGACACAATAGGCTACGACAAAAAGTATGAACTTTTCTGAAAATAGCATCATGTGTCACAGGCCTATACCAAAATAGACCCAACTTGACCAGTTGTACAGAGTTGTCCCAGAGTCTACCCTCAGGATCTCTACTTTTACTTTTACAAAAATCTCTACTTTGCCACCACACGGTTTGTTTTAAAGATATCGCTCTTCATTTTCAGACACCATGTCAAAGGGACCAGCAGTTGGCATTGACCTGGGCACCACCTACTCATGTGTGGGTGTGTTCCAGCATGGCAAAGTGGAAATCATTGCCAATGACCAGGGCAATAGAACCACACCCAGCTACGTCGCCTTCACAGACACAGAAAGGCTGATTGGGGACGCTGCCAAGAACCAAGTGGCCATGAACCCCACAAACACAGTGTTTGGTAAGATATTCACTTGGAGAAATTGATCGAATACCATGTACGGTATATAAGATGTACTTGTGTGGCATTAACTCTTGTTTACCCCCTTATCTTTTCCCAGATGCGAAGCGGCTGATTGGGCGGAAGTTTGACGACAATGTCGTCCAGGCAGACATGAAACACTGGCCGTTTACAGTGATCAACGACTCGACACGGCCCAAGGTCCAAGTGGAGTACAAGGGAGAGACCAAGGCCTTCTACCCAGAGGAGATCTCCTCCATGGTGCTGGTCAAGATGAAGGAGATTGCAGAGGCCTACCTGGGCAAAGTGAGCATCACAACAGTCCTATCACTCTGTCTTCATAGCAACGCATGTTATGGTCTTTTGGGTGTTACTGAATGATTTAACAAAATATAAATGCATTTTTCTCACACTGTAGAGGTGACTTTCAAAAATGAAGACTGTTTTGTCTGTTCACTTAGTTGTAAATATTTCCTCCTGCAGACTATAACCAATGCAGTGGTCACTGTGCCAGCTTACTTCAACGACTCTCAGCGCCAGGCCACCAAAGACGCAGGGACCATCTCAGGTCTCAACGTACTCCGCATCATCAATGAGCCAACCGCTGCTGCTATCGCCTATGGCCTGGACAAGAAGGTTCATTTATATATATTTATCAACACGAACAACAGTACTTAGAACTCAGAACTGTAATGCATACCTGAGGCCCATGTGTTTTGAGAGACAAATTTCACCCTAAAAATAATTTAACTCACAAAAGAAAATGTTTTTAGGTGGGAATGGAGAGAAACGTCCTAATCTTTGACCTGGGCGGTGGTACGTTTGATGTGTCCATCCTGACCATCGAAGACGGGATCTTTGAGGTGAAGTCCACTGCCGGAGACACCCATCTTGGAGGAGAGGACTTCGACAACCGCATGGTCAACCACTTCATCTCAGAATTCAAGCGCAAATACAAGAAGGATATCAGCGACAACAAGAGGGCCGTGCGTCGTCTGCGCACTGCCTGTGAGCGTGCCAAGCGCACCCTCTCCTCCAGCACCCAGGCCAGCATCGAAATCGACTCTCTGTATGAGGGTGTCGACTTCTACACCTCCATCACCAGGGCTCGCTTTGAGGAGCTGAACGCTGACCTGTTCAGAGGCACCCTGGACCCCGTTGAGAAGTCTCTTAGGGATGCCAAGATGGACAAAGCCCAGGTCCACGACATTGTCCTGGTGGGAGGCTCCACGCGCATTCCCAAGATTCAGAAGTTGCTGCAGGACTTCTTCAACGGGAAGGAGCTCAACAAGAGCATCAACCCTGATGAGGCTGTCGCCTATGGTGCAGGTGAGGCTCTTTATTTTTCTAGCTCCCTCTTTTATCTAAAGCTTTGCCCAGTAAACCTTCTTGTCAACTGTCTTTTCCTGTTCTACCATTTCTAACCTTCATCCAGAGAAGCCCTAATCAAATCAAATGTATTTATCTAGCCCTTCTTACATCAGCTGATATATCAAAGTGCTGTACAGAAACTCAGCCTAAAACCCCAAACAGCAAGCAATGCAGGTTTAGAAGCACGGTGGCTAGGAAAAACTGCCTAGAAAGGCCAAAACCTAGGAAGAAACCTAGAGGGGAACCAGTCTGAGAGGTGGCCAGTCCTCTTCTGGCTGTGCCGGGTGGAGACTAATATCGAAAAGACATTGTACATTCTTTGATGGTTTGTTTAAGAATGAGTGATGACCCCGTGTCTGTTGACAGCTGTCCAGGCGGCTATCTTGTCTGGCGACAAGTCTGAGAACGTGCAGGACCTGCTGCTGCTGGACGTCACACCTCTGTCCCTGGGCATTGAGACGGCCGGAGGGGTCATGACTGTGCTCATCAAGAGGAACACCACCATCCCCACCAAGCAGACACAAACCTTCACCACATACTCAGACAACCAGCCTGGGGTGCTCATTCAGGTGAGCGGAACGTACTTATGACTCATTCCTAGGTATCTCAATGGGATTGTGTCCATGAGTGTCAAAATGTTAGCATATACTCTAGTTGATATTTAAGTTGAATTTGGATCAATATTGACCCACACACTAATTTATTTGTGAGTGTTTACATTAAAACTTGGGATTTGAATCAGAATGTATCCACATGAGTGTTGACCTGAGTGCGTGTCTGTGTCCTGTCAGGTGTATGAGGGGGAAAGAGCGATGACCAAAGACAACAACCTACTGGGGAAGTTTGAGCTGTGTGGGATCCCACCAGCCCCCCGGGGTGTGCCTCAGATAGAGGTCACCTTTGACATTGATGCCAACGGCATCATGAACGTGTCCGCCTCTGACAAGAGCACTGGCAAGGAGAATAAGATCACCATCACCAATGACAAAGGTATACTTAGTAGTAGTTACAGTTAAAGGACACATCTGATTTTCAAACAATAAATACTCACCCACCCGCCACTGTTTTGGGGGAAAAGTTGAGGGATGGGACTGGAGAAATGTGTACCCACTCTCAAATGTATAGACCTAGCTATGGATACAAGGACTGATCATCCATGATATCAAAATTCTAGTTTTAACCATATTTTGAGACTGAACAGTGTTTGTTTACAATTATATTGTTTACCGCAGTCAAGCACCCAAGCAAACTGGTTAACGTTGGCTAGCTTGCGACTTCCAGACACAAATGAGAGAACAGCTCACTCTGACCATTTTACTCGTCCTAGCATAGCTGGTTAGGCTGTTTTATATTTTATCCAGATCGCAAGTGACTGCAACTGCTCCTGGCAACAATTTAATTGCGCTTTTTTCCCAACGTTTACTGACATTGGCCATATTCAATGGCTGTTGAGCGTTTGTAAATTTGTCAGTTATTCTGCGCTCTGAATTTACCAACAACGTCTATCAACAGTTGTCTCAGTGACATCATTAACTTTCAAGACATGTAGCTAGCTAAACAATGATACATAATCCCAGCTCATGACATTACTGCCCTGCATGAATCTGCAGGCAACAAAAACCAGGTTCAGTGTTAGCTAGCTAACATTAGGCTATAACTAGCAAGGAAATTGATCTGCGGTACGAGTAATATTACTACAAAGATCATGCACGTAAAGTTCGCTAGCGAGCCAGCTAACATTAGCTAGCTCGCTAACAGTACACTACAACTTAAATGAAAATTACTTTCTAACAAAATTAGAAACGTGTAATATCTGAATATTATTTTTGGTTCCAACAGGGTACTACTGTTGGACTAGGCTCATGAGTCATTTTGAAGCTACTTTGAAGAATCTCAAATATAAAACATATTTTGATTTTGTTTAACATTTCTGTAAATAACTACATGATTCCATATGTGTTATTTCATAGTTTTGATGTCTTCACTATTACTCTTACAATGTAGAAAATAGTCCAAATAAAGAAAAACCCTTGAATGACTAGGTGTGTCCAAATGTTTGACTGGTACTGTGTGTGTAGATGTATATACAGTATATTCAAAAGTCCAAACATGGATGAACCAATCACAGATTGACATGTAAATCTATAGTCTGGGATCTGGTGATCTGTTCATGGCAATTCAATTTTTGATATTTACCCTTTGATTCTTGAACATCCAAATCCCAGAATGTAGCTTTCAATACTATGCCATTGTAAGGTATGCACACCATTTTTAAATAGGGATGTTCTCTCCAACCATACTTTAACAAAGCCTCCATCTCATTTTCTGTCCCTCTCGCCATAGGTCGTCTGAGTAAGGAGGACATAGAGCGCATGGTCCAGGAGGCTGAGCAGTACAAAGCTGCGGACGATGTCCAGAGGGACAAGGTGTCGTCCAAAAACGGCCTAGAGTCGTACGCCTTTAACATGAAGTCCACCGTGGAGGACGAGAAGCTCAAGGGCAAGCTCAGCGACGAGGACAAAGAGAAGATCATGGACAAGTGCAACGAGGTCATCAGTTGGCTGGATAAGAACCAGGTACAGTACTGGCCCTGGGCCTTTCAACCAGAATGGAGTGGGTTAACATTCATATTTAAAATCAATTATAGCGCTCGGAGTCCCTCATTGTAATTAGATTAAACAAATGTCTGGTGGTTCAACAAGGAGATTAGAGCACTAATCTACCTTTCTCGTTCTCTCTCTCCTTGTAGTCTGCAGAGAAGGAGGAGTTTGAGCACCACCAGAAGGAGCTGGAGAAGGTGTGTAACCCAATCATCACCAAGCTGTACCAGGGTGCAGGGGGCATGCCCGGGGGGATGCCAGGAGGGATGCCAGGGGCTGGTGGTACCACACCCGGAGGAGGCGGATCCTCTGGACCAACCATTGAGGAAGTCGACTAAACCATACAGAGTATACTTTTACTCCTGATTGGATATGGCTAAATAGTGGTCCACATTCTATAGCTTGGAATGGGCTGAACCTTTATTTTCACAATCTGCATAGACTACTTTTGTTTGTTTTGGTCATTCATCCTTTTATGCTGAAAGCAACCAATGAATTGAATATTTTTCATGGGCACTGTTCTACCTATTGTTAAACGTTTTCAGTTCAACCAGTGAATGGTTACTACTGTATACAGAGCATGTTTTTCACAAGTGGAATTCTGTGACTGCAAAATGTTTTTGCCTTTGTACTGCACTGTTGGCTTAAAAAAACTATTTAAAAAAAATAAAGAATCTCTTGAATTCACACTTCCAGATCCTCCTTTAATTTTGACACCTATGACAGTCTTGATGACCATGGTTTATCATTTAATGTTAAAGCTGTGCTATGCAGAAATCACTTGCCACTTCCTAGTGTGTAGAGAGAGAATCATTGTACCATCTAAACAGCTGAAATATATGTACATAACCAAAAATATTGTATACTCAGCTGTTTAAAGCTGGTGTACAAAACCGAAATGTAAAAGATGAAAAAATTAAACTTAAGAATGGGAAGCATAGAAAGGGTGCAAATAGAACATTTACTGCGTAGATGTGCTTTTATTGAGTGAATTTGGTCTGGTCAACCAAAAAGTTAGAATGCAGCTTTAAAGAAATGTTCTAACTTATAACTGAACATAATATTAACTGTGGTTTATATTCTTATCAGACCGATGAATACCACTTGAGAGACACAGACAATTTAATTAACTCTTGTTCAATAGAGGTCAGGTAAACAGGAAATTACGTAGGTGCCTAAACCCTGGTCTCAGCTGTTTTTTTTAATTTTTATGTCAAATTAGCAGGAGTTGGCATTTCATGCATCCTATAGGCACACATGTAAAATATACCTGTAAAAGAAAATGGGAAGACATTACCATTCAGTTCATGGACATACTGTCCACTGGATTATTTACTTATGTGAAGAAAAATAATATTCAAATGAATCATGTTGGACAGAGCCATCTCAAATGGCACCCTACAGGACACCTACATCACCCGATGTCACAGGAAGGCCAAAAAGATCAAGGACAACAACCACCCGAGCCACTGCCTGTTCACCCCACTATCATCCAGAAAGCGAGGTCAGTACAGGTGCATCAAAGCTGGGACCGAAAGACCGCTATCTCAAGGCCATCAGACTGTTAAACAACCATCACTAACAAAGAGACTGCTGCCAACATACATATTCAAATCTCATGTCAGTTAAGAACAAATTCTAATTCGGCCTAGGAAGAGTGGGTTAACTGCCTTGCTCGGGCAGAACGACAGATTTTTACCTTGTCAGTTCAGGGATTCGATCTTGCAACCTTCCGGTCACTAAATCCAACACTCTAACCACTTGGCTACCTGCCTAGTGGTTAGATGAAGAAGAGGATGCCGGCCAGCAAACGTCTTGTCAAACCCACTGAAGGAGGAGGAGCGTGTGAAAGCCATGACGCCGATCACGATGCCAATGAAGCAGGCCAGCAGGGAGAGGATCATGAAGGCATGGGTGGCATCCCAGTACGCTGGTGACAGAGAGGACACAGAGAGGGCAAGGCTGATACTCACAGTACAAGTACTTACCCAATAAGCATTACTACTATTCCTGTCTACTACTGAATTACATTTCACACTTTACTCAAATGTGACATCACTTAACATTTACTTATTACACAATATTCAATATATTGCACCAAATATTGAAATGTGATGATTTATTCCCAACTGAACCTGCTCAAATAAAATGAGCTGAGCCAACTCCAGCGCAGTACAACCCTCTGCCCATGAAGCTGTACATCCTGCCAAGCACAGGAGGAGGAGACAGTTAGCCTACAGCACAACTGGCTGGGACACTGAAGCATCTCTACACACTACCATCTCATGGCTGGTGAATACAGCATAGAGTAACACAACATTTCATGCTTTGAATAGTTGAAAGGGTCTGAACCAATTACATTTTCCAAAGAATAATCTTTCAAGGTACACATTCATATTCCACTTGTTTTACCACAGGCCTGCTGCTTTTAGACAGTTTGTTAGAGCAAGGTATTTTCAAACGTGGCACATAGTTTTAGCTTGATACACTGTATTTACCCTGACATGACTGATCTGTCTCTCTTCTGTCCTCTCTCTTCTGTCCTCTCTTCTGTCCTTTCTATGAAGAAATATTAACTTTAAGTCACCTACATTATGCCAAAGCACACACATGACGTCAGATTTTAGGTAAGTAATAACCTACCTTTAATTATCCTTTTTGAAAAAAAGTCAGAAATTCCAATAATACAGGGGGGTTGTCAATACACTCCGGAGCCTGGTATTTCCCAGCCTGGCAGGAAAGTTTAGCTTGTGCATTGGAAACCAGGCAAACAAACTGCCCCGAGGCACAATAGAGCATGCTGAGCCACAACCAATCACAGGGGATGAGTTTTGTGTTTTAGGGAATCTGCTGAAAATACAAAACTATTGAAGTGCTGGGTAAGTCACAGAAATACTGATAACACAGGGGTATAATTCAAAATGCTGCACTGCCATCCACAGTGGACATGGGTTGGCAATAGGCACTATTTCACATAGTTATTTCACACATATTTTTTGTAAGTGTTGTTGGGGCTCTCATTTTGGGAAAGTTCAATTTAGATAATCTTATCCCTCACAACATCAGGTGTTAAAGTATTCAAATCTTTATCGAAACTACATTTGAACTCCCAAAACTGCTTACAATTAATTAAATTTAAACTGGCCAGTAATTCTCTGACCTTGATCCAAAAAGCAGCTTCAAACACACTGTGATGAATATGAGTCACTATGTAACACTCCTCTGCTAGGGTAGCAGGTGTCTTGAACAAATGATGGTACATTTATTTTATAATCACAAACAGTGATTCAAGTTATTCAGTGCTATTCCATAATTAACACATTTTGAGTAAAAGCGATCAATAATTATGTATTCAAACACTTTTGGTGGAGAGTCAAGTCTTTTGGGAGGTGGGAACATAATCAGAAAACATTTTATCAAAACATTTTACACGGAGAGGTCTGAAATTCTTGACAACCTTGATAAAGTTGAGCAAAAATGACTGTATGAAATAAATAATTCAAATACTGAGCTATGCTCAAATAAATGGGAAAATGTTATGATTTTAAACTCATACAATTGCTCTCTAAAATGTAGGGGAGGGGCCATTAGATGAATGCAAGCAAAAAAATCTGTTTTCATTTCAATATCAAATCATTTTTGGGTAACAATTTAGTACCTTACTGTGATTGTTTTCAATTTAAAAGGACAAAAATAAACAAAAATAGATTCTTAGCAAAGAGACATTTCTCAAGCAAGAACTAAGCTAGGACTCTGGGAGTGATCTGAGTGGGGAGGGGAAAACTGAAAACAAACTGTTATTGGCAGACAAGTTTGGAACTCTCTTTCTTATTGGTCCATCAACTAATTTAACCCTTGGTGATGTCGCTAAGCAGTCGAAAACTCCATCCCACCTAATCAATTTCACAGTATTATTCCAACCTCATAGTGTAGACATTTATATATATATATATACAGTGCCTTGCGAAAGTATTCGGCCCCCTTGAACTTTGTGACCTTTTGCCACATTTCAGGCTTCAAACATAAAGATATAAAACTGTATTTTTTTGTGAAGAATCAACAACAAGTGGGACACAATCATGAAGTGGAACGACATTTATTGGATATTTCAAACTTTTTTAACAAATCAAAAACTGAAAAATTGGGCGTGCAAAATTATTCAGCCCCTTTACTTTCAGTGCAGCAAACTCTCTCCAGAAGTTCAGTGAGGATATCTGAATGATCCAATGTTGACCTAAATGACTAATGATGATAAATACAATCCACCTGTGTGTAATCAAGTCTCCGTATAAATGCACCTGCACTGTGATAGTCTCAGAGGTCCGTTAAAAGCGCAGAGAGCATCATGAAGAACAAGGAACACACCAGGCAGGTCCGAGATACTGTTGTGAAGAAGTTAAAAGCCGGATTTGGATACAAAAAGATTGCCCAAGCTTTAAACATCCCAAGCACTGTGCAAGTGATACTATTGAAATGGAAGGAGTATCAGACCACTGCAAATCTACCAAGACCTGGCCGTCACTCTAAACTTTCAGCTCATACAAGGAGAAGACTGATCAGAGATGCAGCCAAGAGGCCCATGATCACTCTGGATGAACTGCAGAGGTCTACAGCTGAGGTGGGAGACTCTGTCCATAGGACAACAATCAGTCGTATATTGCACAAATCTTGCCTTTATGGAAGAGTGGCAAGAAGAAAGCCATTTCTTAAAGATATCCATAAAAAGTTTTGTTTAAAGTTTGCCACAAGCCACCTGGGAGACACACCAACCATGTGGAAGAAGGTGCTCTGGTCAGATGAAACCAAAATTGAACTTTTTGGCAACAATGCAAAACGTTATGTTTGGCGTAAAAGCAACACAGCTCATCACCCTGAACACACCACCCCCACTGTCAAACATGGTGGTGGTAGCATCATGGTTTGGGCCTGCTTTTCTTCAGCAGGGACAGGGAAGATGGTTAAAATTGATGGGAAGATGGATGAAGCCAAATACAGGACCATTCTGGAAGAAAACCTGATGGAGTCTGCAAAAGACCTGAGACTGGGACGGAGATTTGTCTTCCAACAAGACAATGATCCAAAACATAAAGCAAAATCTACAATGGAATGGTTCAAAAATAAACATATCCAGGTGTTAGAATGGCCAAGTCAAAGTCCAGACCTGAATCCAATCGAGAATATGTGGAAAGAACTGAAAACTGCTGTTCACAAATGCTCTCCATCCAACCTCACTGAGCTCAAGCTGTTTTGCAAGGAGGAATGGGAAAAAATGTCAGTCTCTCGATGTGCAAAACTGATAGAGACATACCCCAAGCGACTTACAGCTGTAATCGCAGCAAAAGGTGGCGCTACAAAGTATTAACTTAAGGGGGCTGAATAATTTTGCACACCCAATTTTTCAGTTTTTGATTTGTTAAAAAAGTTTGAAATATCCAATAAATGTCGTTCCACTTGATGATTGTGTCCCACTTGTTGTTGATTCTTCACAAAAAAATACAGTTTTATATCTTTATGTTTGAAGCCTGAAATGTGGCAAAAGGTCGCAAAGTTCAAGGGGGCCGAATACTTTCGCAAGGCACTGTATATACCGTTGAAGTGAAAGGTCTACATACACCTTAGCCAAATACATTTAAACAGTTTTTCACAATTCCTAACATTGAATCCTAGTAAAAATTCCCTGTCTTAGGTCAGTTAGGATCACCACTTTATTTTAAGAATGTGAAGTGTCAGAATAATAGTAGAGAGAATGTCACGACTTCCGCCGAAGTTGGTCCCTTTCCTTGATCGGGCAGTGTTCGGAGGTCGACGTCACCGACCTTCTAGCCGTCGCTGATCCATTTTTCATTTTCCATTGGTTTTGTCTTGTCTTCCATCACACCTGGTTTCAATACCATCACTGGGAAAGTGATGAATGAAATAAAAGCTTAAATAAATCATTCTCTCTACTATTATTCTGTCATTTCACATTCTTAAAATAAAGTGGCGATCCTAACTGACCTAAGACGGGGAATTTTTACGAGGATTAAATGTCAGGAATTGGGAAAACTGAGTTTAAATGTAACTTGCAAAGGTGTATGTAAACCTCCGACTTCAACTGTATATTTATGTCCAAACATGGATGATCCAATCTCAGATTGCGTTTTTAGTCTATAGTCTGGGATCTGGGAATCTGTTCATGTTCATTTCAATGTATTTATATTTACCCTTTGAATCTTGAACATCTGAATCCCAGAATGTAGCTTTAAATACAATGTCATTGTAAAGTATGCACAACATTTTAAATAGGATTTGTCCTCTCCAACAATGCTTTAACAAATCCTCCATATCATTGACTGTCCCTCTCTCCATAGGTCGTCTGAGTAAGGAGGACATAGAGCGCATGGTCCAGGCGGCTGAGCAGTACAAAGCTGCGGATGATGTCCAGAGGGACAAGGTGGCATCCAAAAACGTCCTGGAGTCGTACGCCTTTAACATGAAGTCCACCGTGGAGGACGAGAAGCTCAAGGGCAAGCTCAGCGACGAGGACAAACAGAAGATCATGGACAAGTGCAACGAGGTCATCAGCTGGCTGGATAAGAACCAGGTACAGTACTGGCCCTGGGCCTTTCAACCAGAATGGAGTGGGTTAACATTCATATTTAAAATCAATTATAGCGCTCGGAGTCCCTCATTGTAATTAGATTAAACAAATGTCTGGTGGTTCAACAAGGAGATTAGAGCACTAATCTACCTTTCTCTTTCTCTCTCCTTGTAGTCTGCAGAGAAGGAGGAGTTTGAGCACCACCAGAAGGAGCTGGAGAAGGTGTGTAACCCAATCATCACCAAGCTGTACCAGGGTGCAGGGGGCATGCCCGGGGGGATGCCAGGAGGGATGCCAGGGGCTGGTGGTGCCACACCCGGAGGAGGCGGATCCTCTGGACCAACCATTGAGGAAGTCGACTAAACCATACAGAGTATACTTTTACTCCTGATTGGATATGGCTAAATAGTGGTCCACATTCTATAGCTTGGAATGGGCTGAACCTTTATTTTCACAATCTGCATAGACTACTTTTGTTTGTTTTGGTCATTCATCTTTTTATGCTGAAAGCAACCAATGAATTTAATATTTTTCATGGGCACTGTTCTACCTATTGTTAAACGTTTTCAGTTCAACCAGTGAATGGTTACTACTGTATACAGAGCATGTTTTTCACAAGTGGAATTCTGTGACTGCAAAATGTTTTTGCCTTTGTACTGCACTGTTGGCTAAAGATAACTATTAAACAAATAAATAATCTCTTGAATTCACACTTCCAGATCCTCCTTTAATTTTGACACCTATGACAGTCTTGATGACCATCAGGGTTTATCATTTAAATGTTAAAGCTGTGCTATGCAGAAATCACTCCATTTCCTGGTTGCTAAAATTATAATAGTTTGCCTAATTTCAGTTGTGACAAAAAAAAGCACATATAGTGTGTAGAGAGAATCACTGTACCATTTAAACCACTGAAATATATTTCCATAATGAAAAATATTGTATATTCAGCTGTTTGAAGCTGGTGTACAAAACTGAAACTTAAGAAAGGAAAGCCTAGAAATGGTGCAAATAAAAACATATTTACCACTTACATTTGGATTAATCAGAATGACTGATCTATTAATCACATTGTTATGAATTTGTTGGGTCACCCAAAAAGTTACAATGCAGCTTTTAAAGAAATGTTCTAACTTATACCTGAACATAACTGTGGTTTATATTCTTATCAGACCGATGAATACCACTCAATGGAAAGAAGAAACACAATTAGATTTACCCTTTTTATTGCTTATTCAATAGTGGTCAGGTAAACAAGAAATGACGTAGCTACTGTTGGTGTGTAAACCCTGGTGTCAGCTGTGTTTATTTTTTTTTTTTTTCAAATCAGCGGGAGTTGGAGTTTCTCGGGCATTCATGCATCCTGTAGGCACACATGTAGAAGATACCTGTAAAAGAAAATGGGAAGACATTACCATTCAGTTCATGGACAAACTGTCCACTGGATTATTTACTTATGTGAAGAAGAAAATATTCAAATGAATCATGTTCGGACTGAGCCATCTCAAATGGCACCCTACTGGTTATATAGTGCACTACATTTGACCAGAGCCCTATGGGCCTTGGTCAAGCGTAGAACACTAAAGGCAATAGTTGGCCATTTGGGACACACTGATAGTAAATTATTGCATTTAGCTCTATAGGCAGAACCACATCATCCTACCTGAGAAGAAAGTGAGGACCACGGCCACCCAACCCATGATGTAGGACCAGGAGAAACGCCAGTTCCCATATCGTTTCCCGTAGTAGTTCACCGTCACCCCAGTGTACACAGCCATCGCTAGCAGTACAAAGAAACCTGTGGAGAGTAGTCAATCAAACGCTGCTTTATTCCCTTTATCACATCCCTCAACAGGGACTTGATAGCATGGAATGAATTCATTCTATTTCTATGCTTGATATCGAGAGTGACAGGGAGAAATGACAGTAGGAGGGGGAAGGAAACACTTACAGGAGATGAAGAAGAGGATGCCGGCAGCAAACGTCTTGTCAAACCCACTGAAGGAAGAGGAGCGTATGAAAGCCATGACGCCGATCACAATGCCAAGGAAGCAGGCCAGCAGGGAGAGGATCATGAAGGCACGAGTGGCATCCCAGTACGCTGGTGACGGAGAGGACACAGAGAGGACAAGGCTGATACTCAGTACAGTACAGGTACTTACCCAACAAGCATTACTACTATTCCTGTCTACTACTGAATTACATTTCACATTTTACTAAAATGTGAAATCACTTAACAATGACTTATTAGACAATATTTAATATATTGCACCAACTATTGAAATGTGGTGATTTATTCACAACTTAACCTGCTCAAATAAATGGAGCTGATTCCTTTATTGTGGAAATTATTTTACACTAGATATTCACAGCAAGGAACAAATGACTGAATGTGACCTCATCAAGGCCTTTATTAAACTTACAGTACATTTGATGACAAAGGAGACATGTTGCTCTTACCAATGCTATCTGTATGTGTCATGCATTTCCCTGGCATACAGTAGCGCCACAGGCCCTGATGCATGTAGTTGTTAGATTGACGATACTGCATCCAGTAATCAGTTGCTGTGGAGATAATAAGGAGTATGTTCCCGACTCCAGCGCAGAACAACCCACCGCCCATGAAGCTGTACATCCTGCCAAGCACACTGACAGAGGAGACAGTTAGCCTACAGCACAACTGGCTGGGACACTGAAGCATCTCTACACACTACCATCTCATGGCTGGTGAATACAGCATAGAGTAACACAACATTTCATGCTTTGAATAGTTGAAAGGGTCTGAACCAATTACATTTTCCAAAGAATAATCTTTCAAGGTACACATTCATATTCCACTTGTTTTACCACAGGCCTGCTGCTTTTAGACAGTTTGTTAGAGCAAGATATTTTCAAATGTGGCACATAGTTTTAGCTTTGATACACTGTATTTACCCTGACATGACTGATCTGTATATCTTCTGTCCTCTCTCTTCTGTCCTCTCTTCTGTCCTTTCTATGAAGAAATATTAACTTTAAGTCACCTATATTATGTCAAAGCACACACATGACGTCAGATTTTAGGTAAGTAATAACCTACCTTTATTATCCTTTTTGAAAAAAAGTCAGAAATTCCAATAATACAGGGGGGTTGTCAATACACTCCGGAGCCCGGTATTGCCCAGCCTGGCAGGAAAGTTTAGTTTGTGTGTCGGAAACCAGGCGAACAAACGGCCCGAGGCACAATAGAGCATGCTGAGCCACAACCAATCACAGGGGATGAGTTTTGTGTTTTAGGGAATCTGCTGAAAATACGAAACTATTAAAGCGCTGGGTAAGTCACAGTAATACTGATGACACAGAGGTTTCAATTCAAAATGCTGCACTGCCATCCACAGTGGACATGGTTTGGCAATAGGCTCCTACACTATGCAGTAAAAGTTCATTTCACATAGTTATTTCACACATAATTTTTTTTTTAAATTATAGTTGGGGCTCTCATGTTGGGTAAGCTAAATTTAGATAATCTTATCACTCACAACATCAGATGTTATCGAAACTACAATTGAACTCCCAAAACTGTATTCAATTAATTGAATTTCAACTGGCCAGTAATTCTTTGACCTTGATCCAAAAAGCAGCTTTAAATACACACTGTGATGAATATGAGTCACTATGTAACACTTTCCCCTGCTAGGGTAGCAGGTGTCTTGAACAAATGATGGTAAATGTATTTCATAGTCACAAAACAGTGATTCTAGTTATTCAGTGCTATTACACAATTAACACATTTTCAGTAAAAGCAATCAAAAATGATGTATTTAACATTTTTTGGTGGAGAGTTAAGTCTTTTGGGAGGCGGGAACATAATCAGAAGACATTTTATCAGTGAGTGTTTTAAATTTGTATATACACGGTGGGGTCTGAAATTATTGACAGCCTTGATAAAGATGAGCAAAAATGACTGTTTGAAATAAATATTTAAAATACTGAGCTAAGCTCAAATAAATGGGAAAATTATATTATTTTAAACTCATACAATTGCTCAGAGAAAAATATTTTGTTTAACAAGTAATACTTTTTTTCTCTCTTCTTGTGACTCCCCATCCCGGGTCCAGGAGCGTAATCATCGCCTGACACTAATTAGCATAACGCAACGGACATAAATCTTCCTAGAAAAGCTTCCTATTCACGAAAATCACAAGTGAAATATATTGGAACACAGCTTAGCCTTTTGTTAATCACCCTATCATCTCAGAATTTCTAAATATGCTTTACAGCCAAAGCTAGACAAACATTTGTGTAAGTTTATCATTGACTAGCATAGCATTATGCCTTGCTAGCAGCAGGCAACGAAAATCAGAAAAGCAATCAAATGAAATTGTTTACCTTTGATGAACTTTGGATGTTTTCACTCACGAGACTCCCAGGTAGATAGCCAAAGTTAAGTTTTTCCCAAAATATTATTTTTGTAGGCGAAATAGCTCCATTTGTTCTTCACGTTTGGCTGAGAAATCGCCCGGAAATTGCAGTCACGAAAACTGCGAAAAATATTAAAATATCGACAGAAACATGGCAAACGTTGTTTATAATCAATCCTCAAGGTGTTATTCAAATATCTATTCGATAATATATCCGGTCAATTCGTTTTTCAGTAGAACCGATTGGAGTAATGGCTACCTATGTATTTTACGCGAGAGTCACCCTGGGAGCCATCAGGTGACCACTTACGCAATGTAGCCGCCTACGGCTATTCTTCAACATAAATGCGTAAAACTACGTCACAATACTGTAGACACTTTGGAGAATACGTAGAAAGCGTAAGCTGGTTGATAGCACATTCACAGCTCAATAGGGACTCATTGGAACGCAATGCTTTCAAAATATAGGGCACTTCCGGATTGGATTTTTCTCAGGCTTTCGCCTACAACATCAGTTCTGTTATACTCACAGACAATATCTTTACAGTTTTGGAAACGTTAGAGTGTTTTCTATCCAAAGCTGTCAATTATATGCATATTCTAGCATCTTGTCCTGACAAAATATCCTGTTTAAAATGGGAACGTTTTTTTTCTCCAAAAATGAAAATACTGCCCCTAGAGTCGCAACAGGATTTGTTAAACTCATACAATAGCTCAGAGAAACATATTTTATTTAACAAGTAATATTTTTTTTCTCTCAAAAAGGTAGGGGTCAAAATGATTGACACCCTGCGAGAATAACAGCGTGAAGTCTTTTTGCATTGGAGAACACATTGGGAGGGATCTTAAGACCATTTCTCCATACAGAAAGAATCCTTCCAGATCCTTGATATCCTTTGTCTGCGCTTATAGACTGCCCTCTTCAATTCAAACCATAGGTTTTCAGTGGGTTTCATGTCCGGATAATGAAATCCAAAATAAATATATTTAATCAATTACAAGTATACTAAAGTGTACTTAAATATAAACATTTCTAATAATATACTTAAAATATGAAATGTACTATTCTATACTATATACTACATATATATATATATATACTATAATACTATTTATATTCTATACTATAATTACACTTCAACACACTTATTAAAATTGTGCTTTATATTCATTGCTATTTCAGTCTTTTAGTATACTATAAATACACTATCATCAACCTTCAATACGCCTATTAAAAGTGTACTATAAATTCATTGTTTTTCAGTATTTAAGTATACTACTATATGCTCACTATCATTAAACGTACAGACTCATTAAAACTGTACTTCAACTTCAAACACTAATTGGAATTCAGTATATTCATTCAAACTCTGTTTATGAGTGATCCAGTACACTATATGTATACAGAAACTTAAGTGTACAGCAAGTGTATTCTTCACTCTATATTGTGTTACAACGTGGGATTAAAATGTATTTAATTTAATTATTTTTTGTCAACAATGAACTCAAATTCTCTGTATTTATTCAACCGTTTTGGTGATTTTAAAAGTTCAATGTCTGTGATGGGAGAAAACTGAGGATGAATCAACAACATTGTAGTGAGTCCACAATCACTTAAATGACAGAGTGAACAGAATAATACGAATATACAGAAAACAAATTCAAAACATGCATCTTGTATGCAACAAGGCACTAAAGTAAGACTGCTAAAAAACACGACAAAGGAATACACTTTTTTGCCTAAATGCAAAACCTTATGTTTGGGGTTAAATCCAACACAACACACACAACACACTCACTGAGTAACTGCCTACTTATTTTCAAGCATGGTGGTAAGTGCAACATGGTATGGCTATGCTTGACATCAGCAGATACTGATGAGTTTTTCAGGATAAAAAGAAACAGGACGGAGCTAAGCACAGGCAAAATTGTAGGGAAAAACCTGCTTCATTCTGCTTTACATCAGACACTGGGAGGGGAATTCACAATCCCCAACATCTTGACAAAGCTTGAACAATTATGAAAAGAATAATGGGATAATATTGCACAATCCAGGTTTGTAAAACAATTAGAGAATTACCCAAGAAAACTCACCGCTGTAATCACTGCCAAAAGTGTTTCTAACATGTATTGACTCAGGGGGCTGAATACTTATGCAATGACTACATTTTAGCTATTACATTTTTATCAATCAATTTTTAAAAAACATCTTCCACTTTGACACAGTATTTTGTGTAGATTGTTGACAAAAAAAATACAATTAAATCCCACTTTGTAACAATAAAATGTGAATAACTGCAAAGGAGTATGGAGCCAGTTCCGTAGGCCTCTATTACTCATGTAACCAGTATCTGGCCAACTGGTAATAAGCATGTGGGTGTTTCTTGTCATCCTCCACATGGTAACTGACTCCGGAGTATTTTGTCAACAGAACATGTGATCATCTCTGCAAATTCTCTCCATGATGACAACCATGCTTGATTTATAATCTAATCTATATCACATTAAATGCATAGTCCCATTTGTAACAATAAAATGTGAAGAATCCAAAGGGGTATGAATACTTTTGCGAGGTAATGTAGTTTCTGTGCCAATGAGGAATTTTTAAGTACTTTCTTAATTCCTGTTCAGAAGAGTGCAGAGAAAGTTGACAATGATAGCAATTGTTTATTCCACTAAGGAAACATGCACAGCTGAGGAACATGCTTCCTGAAAGTATACTTTTCATATCTCAAGAAAATATACTTAAGTATACTTTCACAAAAGTATATTTACCTTAAATGTTCACAAAATATATTTAAAAAATAATAGTTAATAATAATAAAAATAGCATCCTTTCTGCAGTTTTTAATAAATTATAATGTTATATTGTTCTAATTTTTAGGTTATTAAAATGTTTTGATTATCACTGTAATGTGAACAACTAAAGTGTGAAATGCCACTGATGCATTATCATATCATAGTACTGTATCATATATGTTACTTTTAAATTGTTGCTCCAGCCACAACCGCTTATAAATACCATGTTAACATTCACTGAAAAAAAGGTAACCTATACATGGCTAATTACAATGTGGTTAATGAGTAGAAGTGCATTTTCAAAAGTAAACTTGAAACACATTATAAATATACTTTATTTGTAAAAATAATAATACAGGAATTCTAATTCAAATACCATTTTAGTATACTTCTAATTTATGAGAAATAATACAGTACCAGTCAAAAGTTTGGACACACCTACTCATTCCAGGGTTGTTCTTTATTTTTTACTATTTTCTACATTGTAGAATAGGTGTGAAGACATCAAAACTATGAAATAACACATATGGAATCATGTAGTAACCAAAAAAGTGTTCTTCAAAGTAGCCACCCTTTGCCTTGATGACAGCTTTGCACACTTTTGGCATTCTCTCAACCAGCTTCATGAGGTAGTCACCTGGAATGAATTTCAATGAAAAGCTGTGTCTTGTTAAAAGTTAATTTGTGGAATTTCTTTCCATCTTAATGCATTTGATGGCCATGTTGAAGGCAGACTTCCACTCGTCCCCTTCCCGTATACGCACCAGGTGGAAGGCATTCCATAGGTCCAGCTTGGAGAACATGGTGGCCCCCTGGAGCTGCTTGAAGGCAGAGGAGATGAGAGGTAGTAGGTAGTGGTTCTTCACCGTGATATCGTTGAGACCTCGGTAGTCAATGCACAGGCGCAGGGTTTTGTCCTTCTTCTTCACAAAGAAGAACCCTGTGCATGTGGGGGAGTTAGAAGGGTGGATGAACCCAGCAGCGAGGTAGTCCTCAATGTAGGTCTCCATAGCCTTGGTCTCTGGACCCGACAGAGAGTACAGTCATTCCCGGAACAGAGAGGTGCATGGGAGAAGATCAATCCCGCAGTTATATGGTCTGTGCGACAGCAGCGAAGTGGCCCGGGCCTTACTGAACACCTCCCGGAGGTCCTGGTACTCTGCGGGAATGGCAGAGAAGTCCGGGGCAACTTCCGAGGCCCCAGGAAGATGTCCCGGGACAGGCTACGCTGACTTCAGGCCTTCACGGGCTCCAGCCCATGATGGCACCGGCAGACCAGTCAATGAGGGGATTGTGTCACTGGAGCCAAGATAATCCCAATACTACGGCAACCTGAGGATACTTAATTAATGAGCAGGAACTGGATCGTCTCGCTGTGGTTTCCTGACACAGCTAGATTGATGGGGTGGTATTGTGGGTGACCCGACCTATAGAGCGCCCGTCCAGTGCTCTAACGTCCATGGGAATGGAGAGGGGCTGAGTGGGGATATCCAGCTCGGAAGCCAGGGTAGTGTCCATAAAGCTCTCATCAGCCCCAGAGTCAATGAGCACCCGGAGAGATTTCGACTGGTTCCCCCACAGCAACATGGCATGAAAAGGAATGCGAGTAAGGGGTGAGGAAAAGTTCTCCGTATGGCCCACCAGAGTACTCACTCCTACCGGAGAGCCTGGGCTTTTAGTGGACAGGTGGAGACAAAATGACCAGTAGTCCTATAATACAGGCAGCTCTTAATGTGAAGCCTGTACTACCTGGCATGATGACTCCTTGGCCGTGCTGCTGCTCCAGTTTCAACTGTTCTGCCTGCGGCTATGGAATCCTGACCTGTTCACCGGACGTGCTACCTGTCCCAGACCTGCTGTTTTAAACTCTCTAGAGACAGCAGGGGTGGTAGAGATACTCTTAATGATCGGCTATGAAAAGCCAACTGACATTTACTCCTGAGGTGCTGACTTCTGCTGCACCCTCGACAACTACTGTGATTATTATTATTTGACCATGCTGGTCATTTATGAATGAACATTTGAACATCTTGGCCATGTTCTGTTATAATCTCCACCCGGCACAGCCAGAAGAGGACTGGCCACCCCTCATAGCCTAGTTCCTCTCTAGGTTTCTTCCTAGGTTTTGGCCTTTCTAGGGAGTTTTTCCTAGCCACCGATCTTCTACACCTGCATTGCTTGCTGTTTGGGGTTTTAGGCTGGATTTCTGTACAGCACTTTGAGATATCAGCTGATGTACAAAGGCCTATATAAATACATTTGATTTGATTTGATTTGTATAGCCATTTATCTGGAGACAGCCTAGCTCTGCCTAGTTGCATGGGCTCGGGAATAGGTGAATCGGCAGCCTTCGGAGACTCTCGGGGAAAGTCGGGTAGCCTCGGGTTCTCTCGTCAACAGAGCCTGTCGGGGACTTCCGTGATACCTCGGAGGCGAGGTGGAATCCAAAGACAGGCAAGTGAAATCAAATCTCCTCTCCTTCTTATGTTCCCGTAGTCACCCATCGATCTGAATGGGAGATTACCGTTGTGGTAGGCTGCATAGTAGACAACCCATGGAATTGCTCTCGCAATGTGTTCAATGCTCGGTTGTGACGTTCGGTCAAGGTCTGAACTCTTTCCATAAGACCACGAAGCAACTCTTCGTGCCTTCCATTGGTGGCATCTTAGGAGGAGAGGGCGTTGCGGAGCTGGTCCATGTCTGCTGGGTCAATCATGGTCAGTTCGTACTACCACGTTTCAGGTATGACCCAGATGCAGACACTGTCAAAGAAACAAAAGTTTATTTCTAAAACAGGGGCAGGCAAATGACAGGTCAAAGGCAGGCAGGGGTCAATAATCCAAAGAGGGTGCAAAGGGACCAGAACGGCAGGCAGTCTCAGGGTCAGAGCAGGCAGGGGTCAATAATCAAGTAAGGTGGGGTAAAGTACAGAACAGCAGGCAGGCTCAGGGTCAGGGCAGGCAGAACGGTCAAAACTGGGAAGGACTAGAAAACAGGAGCAAGAAACAGGCAGGAGCAGGGGAACAAACGCTGGTAGGGTTCATGAACAAACAAACTGGCAACAGACAAACAGCTAACACAGGTATACATACACAGGGGATAATGGGGAAGATGGGCGACACCGGGGGGGGTTAATTGCACCTCAGATTGCAGCTCAAATAAATGCTTCACAGAGTTCAAGTAACAGACACTTCTCAACATCAAATGTTCAGAGGAGACTGCGTGAATCAGGCCTTCATGGTCAAATTGCTGCAAAGAAACCACTACTAAATTACACCAATAATAAGAAGAGACTTGCTTGGGCCAAGACACACGAGCAATGGACATTAGACCAGTGGAAATCTTTCCTTTGGTAGGTGAACGGATGATTTATGAATGTGTGGTTCCCACCGTGAAGCATGGAGGAGGAGGTGTGATGGTGTAGGGGTGCTTTGCTGGTGACACTGTCAATTATTTATTTAGAATTCAAGGCACACTTAACCAGCATGGCTACCACAGCATTCTGCTGGTGGTCTAAAATCCCTCCCAATGTGTTCTCCAACTCATCAAACATTTGCTATAAAAGAGTGCCGTTATCCTCGCAAGGTGAGATATTGAATGGCATTGAAAACAGGGGTGTCAATCATTTTGACCCCTACCTTTTTGAGATAAAAAAGTATTCCTTTTTAAACAAAATGCCTTTCTCTGTGCAATTGTATTACTTCAAATACGAATGGGCAACTGTGATGGGGGGGTGGGGCCACAAAAAAATCTGAACTCATCATGAGGGACCGCAGTGACTCGCGGGACAAACGTTGCAGTTGTAGAGCAGTTTTGCCGCAATTCTACTCATTTTACCATGGGGTACAGAGAATTGATCCATGAAGGGGGGCAGGCCGCCATTTGCCCATCCTATAATTTCCCAATTTTCTCCCCTTACACATCAGCTAGAATTAGCTGCGGGACTATTTTGTCTTGAGCGGATGGTCAGGGGGCCGTAATTACAAATCATTTGTAGACCGCAAATTAAATTAAAATAACTTGGAACTGATTTCCTGGTGTTTTTTGGTCTAATGTAAAAATAAAAATAAATGTTTTTGTTGTTGCCTACGAACACTTCAGGGGCCTAATAAAACTACTCGCGGGTCACCAGTTGGGGAACCCTGGCTTACACTATACTGTAGCTCAGTATTTGAATGATTTATTTTACAGTGCGTACGGAAAGTATTCAGACCCCTTGACTTTCTCTACATTTTGTTACGTTACAACCTTATTTAAAAACGTATTTCATTGTTTTTCCCCCTCATCATCTACACACAATAGCCCATATGACAAAGCAAAAACAAGTTTTTAGGCATTTTTGCAAATGTATAAAAAACAAATGCTGAAATATCACATTTACATAAGTATTCAGACCCTTTACTCAGTACTTTGTTGAAGCACCTTTGGCAGCGATTACTACCTGAAGTCTTCTTGGGTATGACGCTACAAGCTTGCCGACTGTAACAACCATCAAGATTAATTGTCAGATTCAACAGAAGAGCTCTTTGTTTCTTGGGACCTAGAACTAGCATCTCTGTTTTGTCCGAGTTTAAAAGTAGAAAATTGGCCGCCATCCACTTCCTTATGTCTGAAACACAGGCTTCCAGTGAGGGAAATGTTGGGGCTTCACCAAGCTTCATCGAAATGTACAGCTGTGTGTCATCCGCATAGCAGTGAAAGTTAACATTATGTTTCCGAATGACATCCCCAAGAGGTCAAATATATAGTGAAAACAATAGTGGTCCTAAAACGGAGCCTTGAGGAACAGCGACATTTACAGTTGATTTGTCAGAAGACAAACCATCTACAGAGACAAACTGATATCTTTCCGACAGATAAGATCTTAACCAGGCCAGAACTTGTCCGTGTAGACCAATTTGGGTTTCCAATCTCTCCGAAAGAATGTGGTGATCGATGGTATCAAAAGCAGCACTAAGGTCGAGGAGCACGAGGACAGATGCAGAGCCTCTGTCTGACGCCATTAAAAGGTCATTTACCACCTTCACAAGTGCAGCCTGTGCTATGATGGGGTTTAAAACCATACTGATGCGTTTTGTATACATTGTTTGTCTTCAGGAAGGCAGTGAGTTGCTGTGCAACAGCTTTTTTTTTTCAGAGGAATGGGAGATTCAATATAGGCAGATCATTTTTTATATTTTCTGGGTCAAGGTTTGGCTTTTCAAGAGAGGCTTTAATACTGTCACTTTTGGTGGGTTTGGTACACATCCGGTGGATGAATGAAAATGAAAAAATGGGATCCTAGGTCCTGGCAGAGTTGTGCAGACTCAGGATAACTGAGCTTTGGAGGAATACACAGATTTAAAGAGGAGTCCGTAATTTGCTTTCCAATGATCATGATCTTTTCGTCAAAGTAGTTCATGAATTTATCACTGCTGAAGTGAAAGCCATCCTCTCTTGGGGAATGCTGCTTTTTAGTTAGCTTTGCGACAGTATTAAAAATACATTTTGGATTGTTTTTATTTTCCTCAATTAAGTTGGAAAAATAGGAGGATCGAGCAGCAGTTAGGGCTCTTCAATACTGCACGGTACGGTCTTTCCAAACTAGTTGGAAGACTTCCAGTCTGGTGTAGCTCCATTTCCATTTCCAATTTTCTGGAAGCTTGCTTCAGGGCTCGGCTATTTTCTGTATACAAGGGAGCTAGTTTCTTATGACAAATGGTTTTTGTTTTTAGGGGTGCGACCGCATCTATGATATTACACAAGGTTAAATTGAGTTCCTCAGTCAGGTGGTTAACAGATTTTTGTACTCTGACGTCCTTGGGTAGGTGGAGGGAGTCTGGAAGGACATCTAGGAATCTTTTGGTTGTCCGAGAATTTATAGCACGGCTTTTGATGATCCTTGGTTGGGGTCTGAGCAGAATATTTGTTGCTATTGCAAACGTAATAAAATGGTGGTCCAATAGTCCAGGATTATGAAAAAAAAAACATTAAAATCCACAACATTTATTCCACGGGACCAAACTACGTCCAGAGTATGACATGTTGAACAAAACCCACGGAGTCGTTGGTGCCGATGTGGATAACAATATACCTATACTCTCTACACTCGCCAGTTTTAGCTTTAACCAACACCATCTTCAGATTAGTTTTAACGTCGGTAGCCCTGCCCCCTGGTGAACAGTGTATGATCGCTGGATGATTCCTTTTAACTTCTTATGGCTGGGGGGCTTTATTGAGTAGCTTGGATGAATAAGGTGCCCAGAGTAAACTACCTGCTACTCAGGCCCAGAAGCTAAGATATGCATGTTATTTGCAGATTTTGATAGAAAACACTCGGAAGTTTCTAAAACTGTTTGAATGATGTCTGTGAGTATAGCAGAACTCATATGGCAGGCAAAACCTGAGGAAAAATACAACCAGGAAGTGGGAAATCTGAGGTTTGTAGTTTTTCAACTAATTTCCTATCGAATATACAGTGTCTATGGGGTCATATTGCACTTCCCAAGGCTTTCACTAGATGTCAACAGTCTTTAGCAACTTGTTTCAGGTTTCTACTGTGAAGGAGGAGGGAATGAGAGCTCTTTCAATCAGGTGTCTGCCATGAGCTGATCACGCACGCTCCTGTGAGAGGTAGCTGCGTTCCTTTTCATTTCTAAAGACAAAGGAATTCTCCGGTTGGAACGTTATTGAAGATGTATGTTTAAAACATCCTAAAGATTGATTCTATACATCGTTTGACATGTTTCTACGGACTGTAACGGAACTTTTTGACTTTTCATCTGGACCTAGTGATCGCGCCTCATGAATTTGGATTTGAATTTGGACAAATATGATGGATCGAACAAAACAAACATTTATTGTGGAACTATTATTATTATATATTATTATATATTAACTGGGATTCCTGGGAGTGCATTCTGATGAAGATTCTGATGAAGGTTAGCACCAAACCGCACAGCAGCACGTAAACAAGTCTAACGTTACAAGTAAAGGGTCTGAATACTTACGTAAATAAGGTATTTCTGTTTTTTGTTTTTAATAAATGTGCAATAATTTCGAAAAATCTGTTTTTCGCTTTGTCATTATGGGGTATTGTGTGTAGAGTGATGAGGAAAAAACCGAATTCACTCAATTTTAGAACAAGGCTGTAATGTAACAAAATGAGGAAAAAGGCAAGGGGTCTGAATACTTTCCAAATGCACTGCATACAGTCATTATATCTCATCTTTATCAAGGCTGTCAATAATTTCAGACCCCACTGTATATATATATATTTTGTGTGTGTGTTTCGTTAGGCTGAAGATGTCTGTCAACAGCCAGTGATTTGTTGAGAGTTATTTTAATATAAATGCCATTTAGAATAAATACACTTTTATCCAAAGAAACTTGAGTGCATAAATATATACATATTTTTTGTACACATTTTGAATTAATTTACTCGTTCTTTTGCTCAAATTTTGAGTCATGCTTGAGCAAGTTAAGAGACAAAAAAATGCTCCATTATGACAGCGTCTGTGTGGCCTAATGTGAGCTTCCGGGTGGCGCAGCGGTCTAAGACACTGCATCTCTAGTGCTAGTGGTGTCACTATAGTGTCACAACCGGCTGTGATTGGGAGTCTCATAGGGCTGCGCACAATTGGCCCAGCTTCGTCTGGGTTAGGGTAGGCTGTCATTGTAAATAATAATTTGTTCTTAGCTGACTTGCCTAGTTAAATAAAATAAAAAATGGTCTGCACATCCTATGTACACTATGTAACAGCCACTAGATGGTGCCTTCTATCAAGTCATACATTCACATATGGAGCCAGATCAGCAGGCCTCTATGACTCATCTGGCCAACTGGTCATCCTCCACATGGTAACTGACTCTGGAGTATTTAGTCAACAGTACATGGGATCATCTCTGCAAATTCTCTCCATGATGACAACCATGCTTGATTTATAATCTATATTACATTGATAATCCCATCATCTGCCATTGATATCAAACATTTTATGTTCTTACTGTGTGTATGGGTTCATGGTTGACCTTTTCTATATGAATCTCTACTCAACAGATCAGTTCATCATATACAACTGATCAGGGTTGGAGTCAATTCCAGTCAATAAAAAAATAAAAAAACTCAAATGAAAATTAAAAAAAATCATTGAAAAGCATTGAAGAGAATTTGAATTTTAGGGTACCTCCTGAATTGACTAATTGATATGAAATTGATCCCAACCCTGCCACGGATATAAAAACATCTCAGTGGATGTTTGTTTATTTCTGTTCTATATTTATGAAGGAAAAACATTCTATACAGACAAACCCCTACATGTACTTACCTAACAGGATCTTATGCAGAGGTTTTCAGAATGGCTCGAGACCGACAGTATTGAAAGATAACTGCATGGATTTATGATTGATACCAGTGTACCAGTCACTAGAGACACAGAATAAAGGAGGTTCATATTGTACACAGAGGAGCTTTTAGACCTGGGAAGAGTGTGTCTCAGGTGGAACAGCTCACATGCTCCTCATTTCTCAGAAACAGCTCATTTCTCCCAACCTCATCCACCACGCTCCCAGCCAGTCAGTTGATTTAACACACCACACATATCCCTAGAATATCCCTGCCTGATCCAGTTCTCTACTGTAGTTTTGTGTTGTCCCCCTCACCACCTTACTGTTAACTACTTTCTACTGTCTGGTAGAAAACCCAATCTGAAATCTGTCTGGGTTTAGCAGTTAACAATTACATCAAAGTCAGTGCACAGTGGCACAATACATAGAACCCAGGGAAAAGGGTACTTGTGAATCAATACAGCAGGTTTTTAGGATAGAATTACCTACACTAGATCGATTCCAGGAAACAGTCTAGAGAAACATGTCTTTAGAGTAACAAATGTTTTATTGGTATTTTTTAACAAATCATTCCACTGATGACAGAACATATCAATTGGTGTTTAACAAGGGTATAGGTTCACACATTTTCAGCATCACAACCTAAAATGACAAGGCTATTTCATCTGCTGTTGAAAAGATCGATATGCCGGTTTAGAAGAAGCAGGAGGTTGACTCCACAATGACAGCGCGCGAGAGAGAAAGAGAAACTGTCAACACACTCACAGAACCTCACAGATGCCCAACTATCAGGTCTTGTTAACAGAGTTTCTGCCTCATATCCTTTCATTACACAAACATCACCATGGTAAACAATAAACATAAGGTACATTCAAACATCCGATGTATAATATCTATCGTCATTTTAAGACTTTCTTTCCCTTTTCTTAAAATACAATATATTTTCTTTATCCCAGGTCATGTTTAAAAAAAGTTGCAAAGATGTTTATATACAGAGGCAGGACATCAAATCACATACAAATTATGAATAAATAAAAAACGAAAATATGAACTAATATTGAAAAAGCAGGTGGCAAGCTTAAATGCTTTCACTTTTGTCTTCAGCTCTTCTTTGACACCATGGCAACAGTCTGGATTTCAGCAAAAATGGAAGCAGCAAAAGAACCTTTTAAAAAACACATGGCGGAGAACTTCACATCACATAATCTGCTTCCAGCTACATGAGGTTCTGAAAGTAAACAAACACACAACACAATCATTCCATGGGACTGGTGCCAAAAACAAATCCTGACACTGTAATTTAGCCAAGGTTTAGCCACACAAATATGAGTATTGCATTTATGTTGAGCTCTCATAAATCTACTGACCCCCCATATTTGCCGACATCTATGCCATTGTCAAAACATTAGTTTGACATGTCCATAATCTACACTCCGTGCAACATACTATAGATGGAAACACTGCAGTCTTGATTTGGAATGAATATTGTTTGTATTAAACATGTTGGATAAACCATACCAGATTCGTAGAGAAATTAAAGCAGCGGAGAGCCAGGTGTGTCTTGGGCCACTGGGTCTCTTGTCTCTCTGTGCCACACCAATCAACACTTATGAAGACCCAAACTTCTTGTCGTCTTGGATTATCACCAAATCCTTGCCTTACATTAACCCACTACAGTACTAGACTTTAGGAGGACAACAACACTGATAACAACTATAGGACTAAGATCATGTCTCTACTGAGCCATACCAGGTAGTCCTGCTGTCCTTCATACTGGACTCACCTCGTCCCTCCTCCGGACAGCTCCGGGCCCTCTCTGTCCTGTTGAAGCCCGCGAGGACGCCCCTCCACCAAGGGAACCGTAGTCGGACATCTGGCCCCGGGGCAAAAAGCTGGATGGGCAGTACGGGATTACACCCTCATCTGCAGATGACAATATGCAATCACTCAAAAGTGCAGCTGGAATTTTATGGGTCAGATTCTAAGTGCTGAACCAGATTAGACCTTCCACCATCTCTGTCCACCTGAGTAGAGGGGATTGCTGCTAGATATGTGTGCTTAAACCAATGCATTATTTTAAGTCCACAGAGGATTTGTATGCGTATGAATGTAGACTGAGCATTACTAGACCTCAATCACAATATGTGTCTGTGGTTGTGGCTTTTATAACACTGTACTGTATGTGTATTTGCATATTTGTATTCATTTGCATTAATTAGATGGTTTGATGCATACCCTGTGAGCCCCACATGGTAGGCCCCCTCTTATGGGGCGAGGAGTAGTCTCCTCTCCTCTGCAGAGCTGGCGAGTTGTCCGCCGACGGTGTCCGGCTGCAGCCCAGCACATCAGCCAGGAGCTGCAGGGGGTCGTCTGCTGCAGGGGGTGGGGCCGGCGGAGGGGGCAGGTCTGCACAGACTGATTGACAGCTCATGATAAAAAAAACTGCCTTCATTTGACCTAACAGGTTACCTCTTTTAAGCACTGCAGTCTATCTATTCACAGTTGGATGTACACTATAGGACTTTAACCATACGTACTGGATAAGACCATCTGTTAAATTACCAAAATGTAAATACACTGTACTGTAAGGATGTGGCTTGAATCCCAAGGTGGGAATGTTACTCATGTGCATTTAAATACCAAGAAGTTAGAGCCAGTAAGAGACATTTCGAAGTTCTTGCAAATAATGAGCTGGGGTAACTTGTTATTCCAAAAGCTGTGTGTCTTGCCTTGTATAAAAGCCTCTCCAAAGAGAAGATATGAAGATAACATAAATGTAGCCCACTGTCCAATATGTCTTACCTGCTTGGTCATGCAGCTCTCGTCGGTGCTGGCCCTCCTTGAGGACTTTCTTCTTGCTCCTGGTTCTGTGCCCCTGAGTAGCGTGGGCGGACTCAGCCAGGAAAGGAGGAGATTGTCCTGACAGAAAAGAACAGTGATGTCATCATCAAGTAGACATTCAGAGGGAAGTGCCATCTTCATATGCAAATACTTGGTGTTAACGTAACATGACAACATTGCATTTTTCAGGATAGGTATGCAGTTATGGATTAGCCTGGTAGCAGATCTGTGTGGGCTTTAGCCAACTCCTCTTGTCCAGTGCATTATCATGCCAAACACAGACTGTATGCATGGCATGGCAATACATGACAAAGTACGTGGCTAAGGCACATACAGTTCTGTGACCAGGCTGGTCATTTTCAAGAGGCTAGCTACACATGTAAATAATTATCCTATGCATTAGAACTATGAGAGGGGAACAGGTGTGTAAAGATAGGGGGACAGGTGTGTTCAACTAACCTCCTCCGCCACTCCTCTCTGAAATATAGCTCTCCCCCATGGAGGTGTCTCCCCATTGGTTGGTGTGGTATAGCCCGCTGACATCATATGGCCCGCTGGCATCATCCTTATTGGCAAACAGGTTGTGGTTGGAATGGGAGACATGGGAACTGGGCCCGTAGCAGGCCAGCAGGTCAAAGTGCTGCAGCGGGGGGCTGCCGTTGGGGTTGAGGGTGTGTGTCTCCTCCTGAGGGGAGGGGGGAAGTATGGCTGTGGACCGCAGGCTGGAGGTGGAGCCCTGGGTCAGCTCCTCTCTTCTGGAGGAGGGCAGGCTGGGTAACTCGTCCCTGGAGCCTTCCATCAGGTAGGTCCTCGCTGGCAGTGGGGGACACCAGTCCTCCTCATCCTCATCTGAGCTACTGGGAGCAGGAGGAAGAGGAGAAAAGACCCCTGGTTTAACAACTAAGAGGACCTGACACATTCAGTGAAAAACATTGTCAGTAAGACCCCAGTATAAATCAAGGGGACTATCTTACACAATACTTTTACATCAAGAAAAGTCTTCGAGGCACATTAACAGCCATATTCAGAGACAGTAACAGTAGTTGACAGAGTTACATTTTAAAAGAGGAACCAGCAGCATTGGGTTACAAAACACAAGAGTGACTTCAAATGATTTATGTTGCCGTGACAACGTCAGAGGACATCAGAGCAGATTTAATAGAGGACATGTTATTGAAACAGGAAAGTGCTAATCCACACTGTCAGACGGTGGCTAATGTCATTACAAAAGACGATGTACAGTCAGAGCAGCTAGGTCCCCCCAGTTATGGCCACAATCTCATCTGTCACAGTCAATTAGAGGTCACTCTACACTCCCCCTGATGCAGCCACAATAAGAGTCTCTCCTGAGCCTCCAGACAAGAATGTTTTTAACTCCAACTTTAACCATAGTAAACATCATTAGAGTTTACAATCTGGATAGAATCGGAGGACAGGTTCTGGCCCTAACGTCACGAACTCTTGCTATATAGTTCAGGTGAACTATCAGGTCAAATAGAGTGCAAGCCATACATTCAAACTAAACATAGCCCTCAAATGAGGGCGTCAGAGAATAGATAAAAAGGAAACACCAGGAAAAATCACAATGAGTTATGGAGAAAGGGTTCAATATGTAACAACTTCAGCACTCCTGGCTTTCCTTCTCTCTACTGACATTTCCCTCCATACACCGTTAGTTCCCTCATCTGTACTTAACAAGCTATCCCATGGGAGGGTGTCTATGGGGGATATGGCGCTAGGTGTTACCTGTTCCTCCCCTCATCCCTGTCTCTCTTTGTGTAACCCCGTTCTTTATTAGCAGGCAGTGGTAGAGATAGCACATCCTCCCAGTTGCTTCTCCCAGTCTGCTTCACCAGCTTGGCTACAGTAGAGAGACAGCAGACAACCCACATACTTATTTAAATCAAGCTGAAGAGAACATTAGAAATTAGCTCTGTTAAACATATGCATGTACGATACGTTTGTGTACAGCATACAAACACCCACATCAACTATGCAACAGAGTTAGCTATATCCTCACTAACGAACATTCCATGAGCCCTTAACTACAGTACGTGAGAAGTGTAATAGCTGCCTGTACCATTGCTTGTCCTGGCGTACTGCAGCTTGGCGTACTCTCTAGACTGGATGGTCAACTGGTCCAGGTCCTGCTCCAGACCGAAGAGGCCCGAGTTGGAGAGGACGGGGGTAATGGCATAGGGGTCAGGGCCCTGGGAGTAGGGGGTGTTGGAGCCCTGGGTGTAGGGGGTGTTGGAGTATTTGTTGTAGTAGGCTAAACCCTGCAGGTCCTCAGCAGCAGCTGTATTGATGGTGCTGTAGATGGGACTGTCTGTGGACACTGAGCTGTACTTCTCAGACTGGCTCAGGTAATTGGAGATGCCAACTGCGGGACAGAAATAGAAATAAAATAAAAAATGTAAAGTGGAACCCATTTCCTTGAATGAACCACTTCATCTTCCCTCTGCAATTTCCTGGTCAATCACAAAAGCTCAAATAGGTTCCATCATTTGAGCAGCAATGGCGGCTTATTACTATTAATTTTGCCTCTGTTCAAACTACTGCATTTTATCCCACCCTAAGTTGCAAGAAGTGACTGTGGGCTCTCACCATTGTAGTATCTGTCTGTAGAGTCCAGTTTGCCAGAGCAACAGTTGACTGAGTCTTTTCCATTGTGGGCAAGGCCAGGGGCTGGCCAGGAGTCTGCTAGCCATGGGTAGTTCCCCATGTTGGAGTCCAGCATCCCTGGTCTACTGTAGGCAGATGGAGAGAACTAAAAGGTCAGATATTACTGTAAGTCTATGCTGTTTGTAATAAAAAGAGTCCACTCATTCCTTTACTTAGATGTGTGTTGGGTATAAGTTAGATATTCCTACACTGTCGGAGTTAGAAACACAAGCATTTCGCTACACTCGCAATAACATCTGCTAAACACTTGTATGTTACCAATAAAATTTGATTTGATTCTTGTTTACATTGAATATCTGAGTAAAACCAAGATCTCTACCTTCCGTTGCTGAGACCAGATCCTTCACTGTGAGCAAATCCAACTGCAGGAAAAACAACAAAAGCAATGGTTGCAATTATAAACACATCTTACTCAAAGCAGTGGAGGCTGCTGAGGGGAATGGCATCAAACACATTGCAGCCATGCTGCTGAGTTTGACCTAGATACACTAAAAGGCATAGATCACAGCAACACTAGGATTCTGAACCCACAGATTACAAGTCACATTTTAAGACACTCAGATACCCAGACTTGGCAAACGTGATGGTGACAGGATTGGAACAGATTAGTGGTGTAATGCTAATGGTATTGTTTGAATGCTATGTGAATACAATGTTGGGGTTGAGGTTAAGGATGTTACAGTATACCTGCAGGTGTGTAGGCAAATGAGGTGGTGTAGTGTCCCAGGTCTTTCCTCCTGCGGTGGCGACAGTATAGCCAACCACTGAACCCCATGAGCACCAGCCACGAGGCCACACCCAACCCAGCGATGAAAGCTGGTTGGCTGACCACTCCCGTGATCTGCTCTGATAGACTGAGGCTGCTGTCTTTCTGCAGAGGGTCTGAAGGCATGTCCAGTGACAGGGCTGAATGATAGAGAGTCCAGGTTATCAGTCCGGCAAATTCATTTCCAATATGGCTTCCTGAATAAACAGACAACTAACTTACCCCATTGGTTTCTAGCAAGTAGTGTTGATATACTGTATACCAGTAACAAACTATTCAAAAACCTCAAGCCTCGTCTTTAGTAATCTACCATACTGACTGAGGACCAGGGTACTATTAATGTTGGCTATTAATGTTGCATCTAAGGAAGGGTCTCTTCTAGTGGTAAAGCAGACTCACTGAGGACTAGGTCTATAGGTGGGCTATGTTCACCCACTCCCAAGTTGGTGACTGCAGCCACCATCACACTGTACTGGAGGTCTGGCAGCAGCCCAGTCAGTAGGATGGACAACCCCGCTCCATCAACTGTCCTGTTGATATGGCTCTCTGTTTTCAACTCAGTGTCACTCCCCAGGCACCAGACCTGGCAGACAGAGAAACAAGCTTGATACTGAGTGGTGGAGAGACAAACTCTGGAGGAACAGAAATGGGACAGAAACTCCGGAGGGACAGAAATGGGACAGAAACTCCAGAGGGACAGAAACGACAGACAACATTTAATAACACTAGAAGCATCAAGTCGATCATGTTGCCAAGAGGACAACTGAACCAGAAGTGGAGATATTTTTTTGCTCGCCGGCACGACATGGGGATACGATAGGCTTTAAAACGCCTTCCCAGAAAAGTCTGAGAAAAAAATGTTTATTTTTGTTGACTGCAAAGCAAACCAAGAGCAGATCCAATCGACAAGATGAGGACAAGTGATTTAAATCTGAGGACTAAATTTGTTAAATTGTGTTTTTGCATCCTACAGAAGTGTTGCTGTTAACTGATACTAAGCAATGTTTAATTAAAACCACTAGCACAGCATTTCTGTTCAGCACAGCATGTTTTTGGCAACAAGGATAAAACCGACTGCTTAAAATCAGCACATTGATGATTCAATCAAATAATACATTTTCTCTTTCCCACGACCAGCTGTAGTGACGAATTAACTGCCCACTTTTCACTAAATTAACATCAGACAGTAGTCTAGAGTAGCACTTTCCTCCAACCAGGTACAGCTTCAACATTCTCCACTCTGTAATCTTACCTTGTACTCCAGGACTGTACCACTCTGAACATCAGCGGGGGGAGGTTCCCAGGAGACACTGATGCTAGAGCTGTTGCTGAGCTGGACCACCGACACAGCCTGCGGGGGAGCACTTAACACTGGAATGATGTGAACATGGATAACTGTCGGTTAATGAGACCCAGGAAATCAAAGAGACTTTGGTCAATAAAATACATGTTCCTATACGCATGGGCTGTGGTGTCCTACAATAACACATCACAGCATTGAGTCATTTTAGAAGCAAACAAATCTTTATAAATTCTATGGGAATGTCTGAGGAAAATTGAGTCTTACTGCCCTTGCAGCAACAATAAAATATAGTGAACTGCTGTATGCCTGCGGACTTCACAGAGAAGGAACATCCTGCATCCCGCTGTGTGTCTTACCCTCCTCAGGGGTGCGTAGCTGCACCAGGGGGCTGTCCAGTCCCTGCAGCTCGTTGAAGTAGGGGCGTACCTTCACCTCGTACTCTGTGTCCGTGTGCAGGTCTGATAGGACAGTGGTGAGCTCAGGCCCCACTTTCACATTCTGGACTAACCAGGCGCTGCCAGTGGAGCGGTACAGCAGCCTGAATCCCTGCACGTACTGAGACTGACGTGCCACCTGAACAATGACAGAACACAGGGGGAGGGACATAGAGGTGGTTAATTATATATTTCCCGAGATATTATAAAGTATGGAGCACAGTACAAAGTTGCATGTTGTTTCTCCAGGTTATGACACTCAGTTTTACTCACAGTCCAGGAGACCTGGGCACTGCTGGGTGATAGGACCACAGGCTTCTGCAGGTAGAGAGACACCTCCCCCAGTTCTCTCTGCACCTGTCTGCGGTCTACCCCCTGCTCTGTAGGACTCCCATCTACAACACCACAAGAGAACTGCACTCAGAACAGACTGATGTCATACCACACTGCACTGAGAACAGCCTGACATCATACCACACTGCACTGAAAACAGCCTGATTTCATACCACACTGTACTGAAAACATCCTAATGTCATAACACACTGCACTCAGAACAGCCTAACAGCACAGAACACTTTACTATGAAAAAGTCAAAGTGATTGAGTGATTATACACATATTATATGCTGTTCTGTGTCCATACTGACCCTGTGTCCTGATGGGTTCAGAGATTGGGCTGGGGTCACTCAGACCGTAGGAGTTCACTGCTCGGACGATGAACAGGTAGACAGTGTTTGGGTACAGGCCGATGACGGTGTGCTTCTCCTGTTTCACGTGGTCAGCTACCGTCTGCCACACACTGCCAACGGATTGGCTGGAAAATAACATTAATCAATTAAAGGTTGAATTCTCGGAGGATTGTAACGCAACAATGAGTGTGGTTTGACAATTTGGGTCCTCTAGCATTGATGAATGTTGGGTAATGCTATTATCGTCTCAGTTCAGTGAGGACCTATAGTACATATTACCTAGTCTATGGTATGATTTGTCCAGTCAATTACCCAGTGAGTGATAACCAACCAGTCAAACGCGTTAGCATGCCTCATTTCGGCTGGCGCCTAGCCGGGAACCGACTTAGTGTGCTCGCAAACTCCCTGAAAAGACCTTCACTTGAAAAACAAGAAAAGGTGTCAATAGTACTGTTTGACCATTTTTAGATGCCGTAGCCAGTAAACACTTCCTCAAAATACTATGAATTAATCTAAAATAACTCCCAAAATCTGTCATTAATTTTGACGTTTTTGTGGAGGATTTCTCAGTTGCGTAATTTACTACTCAGATATTTGTTGTAGTCTTTCTCAATTAAAAAATTTGCATGAAAGCGAGTCGTCTCTGGTTGAATGACAAAAAATAAGAATCCCTACTGTTGACCAATCACTGAAGAATGGATGAAAACTTTGGCTCCGAAGAAAAAAAAAATGTGTGCCCGAACAGGGGAAAAAACCTTTCCTTTCCAGGCGAAAAAACAAAAACCTTTGTTCGTACAAAACTAACAAAAACACATCACAAAATGTTGTCATAATATATGCACAAATTCTTCCGACCTGTCTTGCCTGGAAAGCATGTGGACGCCTTAAGGAAGCAGCACGAGAACTATGACCTGCTCCTTAAAACTTCTTAGGGCTGCAATCCCGTTAACGGGATCCATATGACAACAGCCAGTGAAAGTGCAGGGCGCCAAATTCAAAACAACAGAAATTTCATAATACAAATTTCTCAAACATACATCTTATACCGTTTTAAAGGTAATCTTGTTGTTAAATCCACCACAGTGTCCAATTTTTCAAATAGGCTTTACAGCGAAGCACCACAAACGATTATGTTAGGTCACCACCGAAAAACACAGCCATTTTTCCAGTAAAAGAGAGGAGTCATAAAAAGCAGAAATAGAGATAAAATTAATCACTAACCTTTGATGATCTTCATCAGATGACACTCATATGACTTCATGTTACACAATACATGTATGTTTTCTTTGATAAAAGTTCATATTTATATTTAAAAAAATCTCAGTATATATTGGCGCGTTACGTTCACTAGTTCCAAAAACATCCGGTGATATTGCAGAGAGCCACATCATTTGACAGAAATACTCATTATAAATGTTGATGAAAATACAATTGTTAGACATGGAAATATAGATATACCTCACCTTAACCTTTTTGGGATAGGGGGCAGCATTTTCACTTTTGGATGAATAGTGAACTGCCTCCTACTCTGTCCCAGATGCTAATATATGCATATTATTATTAGTATTGGATAGAGAACACTCTGAAGTTTCTAAAACTGTTTGAATGATGTCTGTGAGTATATCAGAACTCATATGGCAGGCGAAAAAACCTGAGAAAATCCAACCAGGAAGTGGGAGATCTGAGATTTGTAGTTTTTCAAAGCTTGGCCTACCGAATACACATTAAGATATGGATGAGATTGCACTTCCTACGGCTTCCACTAGATGTTGTTACGGATACAGGTATTCTGTGTGTGTATCCTGTGTGTGTGTGTGTGTGTGTGTGTATTTCTTTTCACTCCTTCTCCCCTCCTCACAGGTGGCAATCATCATTCCCCAATCAGTCATCAATCAGTCGCTAATCAGAAGACACACCTCCTCCTGTTTCCATTACCCAATCACATCCCCTTTCCCTTGGTTTAAAAACCCATTCAGTTGTTTCCTCTTAAACTCAATCTCTCTGTCAATCTCGCTGTCATACAATCTCTCGGTAGTTCTCTTGTTTGTTTTAGCACCTCCAGATCACTTTGTCCCCACCTGTGAGTATTGTTTGTGTTATGGTGTTTGATGGTGGGAAAGGGGGAACCAAGACAAGTTGCCCATGGGCATACACTACCCATATGACTACTTTGTCTAAGAACACTAGGTAGAACTGGGCGGACCCCCCACTGTATTTTTGGTTAGTTAGTTGTATAGTAGTAGGCTAGTCTAGCTTAGGGGTGTTTTTGGATATTTGTTTCTTTCCTTGGGTCCAGCTCAGCCCCTTTTCCTGCTCCCCCTTTACAGTGTGTTTTCAAATAAATCCTGAGTGTTTGACGGTAATTAAGTTGTCTGTGGTTTTTCGTTCGCACTTTTACTTTGTCACTATTATAATTTGCATGAGTTGTTACGGGTCTCGTTACCATCCCCCCTAGAGTGCCGGGCCAAAAAGGGATTCGTAACAGATGTCAACAGTCTTTTGAAACTTGAATGAGGATTCTACTATAAAGGGGGGGGGGCTCATGAGACCTCTGAGTCAGTGGTCTGGCATAGTGCCTCGGTCTCATGACGAGCGCTCCCGACAGAGTTACCTCGTGTTCCAGTGCTTTTTCTGAAGACAAAGGAATTCTCCGGTTGGAACATTATTGATGCTTTTATGTTAACATCCGAACGATTGATTCCATACATGTTTCTGAAGGAGTGTAACTTTTCAAGTTTTTGTCTGGATGAAATGCATGAAGATGGATTACTGGACTGAACACGCTAACAACAAGTGGCTATTTGGACATAAATGATGGAACTTTATGGAACAAATCCGTCATTTATTGTCGAACTGGGATTCCTGGGAGTTCCTTTTGATGAAGATCATCAAAGGTAAGTGAATATTTATGGTGTTGCTTCTAACTTTTTTTTTCTCCAAAATGGCGGACATTCCTCTGGCTGCTTTGGGCTCTGAGTGCCGTTCCCAGATTATGCTTTTTCCGTTAAGTTTCTTTGAAACCTGACACAGCGGTTGCATTAAGGAGAAGTCTATCTTTAATTCTGTGAATAACACTAGTATCTTTTATCAATGTTTATTATGAGTATTTCTGCAAAATCACCGGATGTTTTGGAATCAAAATATTACTGCACGTAACGCGCCAATGTAAACTGAGATTTTTGGATATAAATATGCACATTATCGAACAAAACATACATGTATTGTGTAATATGATGTCCTATGAGTGTCATCTGATGAAGATCAAAGATTAGTGATTCATTTAATCTATATTTCTTCTTTTTGTGACTCCTATCTTTGGCTGGAAAAATGGCTGTTTTTTTCAACTTGGCAGTGATCTAACATAATCATATGTTGTGCTTTAGCTGTAAAGCATTTTTGAAAATCGGACACAAGATGTTTCTTTCATTGGCTGTATTGGACTTGTTAATGTGTGAAAGTTCCATATTTCAAAAAAAATATTTTTTTATTTTGCGCGCTGCCTTTTCAGCGGAATGTTGTCTAGTAGAAAGGTTAATGCAACCGCTGTGTCAGATTTAAAAAAAACTTTACGGAAAAAGTAAACTATGCAATAACGGTGCTATGAAAATAAATAAAATTATCCACCATGGAGTCAACAGAAATTAAAAATCACATTATAAATATTCCCTTATCTTTGACCTTCATCAGAATGCACTCCCAGGAATCCTAGTTCCACAAATGTTTGATTTCTTTGATAATGTCCATTATTTATGTCCAAGCAGATACTAAACGCCCTAACAAAAGTACACAAATCAAAACGCTCATGCAGGTCCAGCCGAACGTCGGACGAACTTCAAAAAGTTATATTACAGGCCGTAGAAATATTTCAAACTAAGTATAGAATCAATCTTTTGGATGTTTTTATCAAATCTTCAATAACGTTCCAACCTGAGAATTCCATTGTCTGTAGAAAAGCCATGGAACGCAGGTCGCTATCATGTGAAATGCGCGTGACCAGGCCCTGGCTCTCTGCCAGACAACTGACTCAAAGAACTCCCATCTGGCCCCACATCACAGTAGAAGCCTCATTCAAGTTTCTAAAGACACTTGACATCTAGTGGAAGCCGTAGGAAGTGCAACAACTAATATGCCACTGTGTATTCAATAGGAGCTGGGTTGAAAATCGACCAACCTCAAATTTCCCACTTCCTGTTTGGATTTCTTCTCAGGTTTTTGCCTGCCATATGAGTTCTGTTATACTCATAGACATTATTCAAAAAGTTTTAGTGTTTTCTATCCAATAAGTATATGCCTATATTAGCAACTGGTACTGAGGAGCAGGCCGTTTACTCTGGGCACCTTTCATCCAAGCTACTCAATACTGCCCCTGCAGCCATAAGACGTTTTAACTACAGTAGGTGTCAGATAAGGGGCGGCAGGTAAGGAGCGGCAGGCGTTGGACTAGTAACCGAAAGTTTGCAAGATCGAACCCCCGAGCTGACAAGGTAAATAAAACTGTCATTCTGCAGGTAACCCACTGTTCCTGTCATTGAATATAAGAATTTGTTCATAGTTAAATAAAGGTAAAAATAAGACCTGAGTAACAATCTGCCCTCTGCTATCCTCCAACCATCCCTCTTCTTCCATTAAGCCCTGTTCTCTAGCCATAGGAGGGTTAGTGGAGGAATAATAGGAGACGTCCCCATCCAGCAGCTAGCTCTATTTAAAGACTGCTCTGTTAGATGAAGTTTGAGGAAAGTAGCTAACAGCTACCCATGGGAATGTCTAGTCTCAAACTGTGCTGTCAGTCTCAGTGCCAGGCAGCTTATTGGCCTGTATGTGTGTCTGGCTCTGCCTGCCCAGAGCCTCTGCCCTCTCTGCCTCTGTGATAAGAGCTCTCTGGCTAGTCTCTCCTTCCATAGCCCCAGGTCGGTGCCGTCCAGGACCACAGGGAAAATTATGCTTTTTTTCTTCATGCAACTGATTCTATGTTCTCTGCTCCAAATCAAATCAAATCTAATTTATTTATATAGCCCTTCGTACATCAGCTGATATCTCAAAGTGCTGTACAGAAACCCAGCCTAAAACCCCAAACAGCAAGCAATGCAGGTGTAGAAGCACGGTGGCTAGGAAAAACTCCCTAGAAAGGCCAAAACCTAGGAAGAAACCTAGAGAGGAACCAGGCTATGTGGGGTGGCCAGTCCTCTTCTGGCTGTGCCGGGTGGAGATTATAACAGAACATGGCCAAGATGTTCAAATGTTCATAAATGACCAGCATGGTCGAATAATAACAAGGCAGAACAGTTGAAACTGGAGCAGCAGCACAGTCAGGTGGAACGGGGACAGCAAGGAGTCATCATGTCAGGTAGTCCTGGGGCACGGTCCTAGGGCTCAGGTCCTCCGAGAGAGAGAAAGAAAGAGAGAATTAGAGAGAGCATATGTGGGGTGGCCCGTCCTCTTCTGGCTGTGCCGGGTGGAGATTATAACAGAACATGGCCAAGATGTTCAAATGTTCATAAATGACCAGCGTGGTCGAATAATAGTAAGGCAGAACAGTTGAAACTGGAGCAGCAGCATGGCCAGGTGGACTGGGGTCAGCAAGGAGTCATCATGTCAGGTAGTCCTGGGGCATGGTCATAGGGCTCAGAATGCTCCAGAATGCTTTATGATTTGATTTAATCTGCCATGGCTCGTTTTCCCTTCATGTCATTATTTCCTGCCACTGTTGCACATGTATGTTAAACCAAATGGAGAATTGCTGTATGTGAATACAAATCAAGGACACAACTGATATAGCAACAGACCGAGAAAGACCCCAGTACCCAGCATTGAAATAGAAATCCCCTATTTATATAGTACCCTGCAGAGCCATGTATTAAGAGAGGTTGGACAATGCGGTTTCTAAATATGTCTCTGGTACCCAGTCCTTGCATGTCATACCATACCTGAAGGCCTCGATGATGTAGGAGGTGACAGCGGCCCCACCCTCGTGGGGGTTGGACTGCCAGGTGAGGGTGACGGTATTCCTGGTCACATCCGTCACCACAGGCTTCTGGGGCGGCCCTGGCAGCTGGATGGACTCTGACACCCGGGGAACTGATGACCCAGGGGCTCCGTCCTCTGGGACACAAACAGGGATACGCCATTAGATAACATGAGACAGTGGTAATGTGATAATGGTAACTTGGTGTACCGGGATATAGTCTGAGTTTGACTGTTTATTTTTCAATTCTATTTATCTACACAGTAGTGATGAATACTGTAGCTAAAGCAGGAAAGTAGGTTTCCATAAAGTATAATGTACATTTACTGTATCATTTGAAACCAATGGGGTTTGTATGGTTTTGTGAGGCGCCAAGGTGAGTGTGTGTGTTTACCTCTTATGGTGAGTGTCCCGCTCCAGCTCGACTCGCCCGTGGCGCTGGACACCACACAAGTGTACATTCCCGAATCCTTATCCTAGCAACAGAAAGGTGCATTTTAGCTCCCTTTCATGAGGAGAGGGGACCCAAAGCAATGGAACCACAGTGCTTTAGATACTTGGTTCCAAGTGGAGTGGAGCAAATCTCAGCGGATCTCCTCTTTTTACTTATTAATTGCTTCCTTGTTCACTGCTTTGCCGCCGTCCTGAGACTCACTTTTAGAAGTGTAAAGTTAAAATGTTTTATGAAATGCCACTTTGCCACAAAGCAGACATCACTCAGCCACAGTAGTAGAAGGCGTCATATGTGCTGAACACTCCTGAGAGAACAGCAGTTGAAATGTGATTCATCTCCCCATGTGCATGGTCAACCTCACAGGTGTCTAACTCATTCCACGGAGGGCCGAGTGTCTACCGGTTTTCGCTCCTCCCTTGTACTTGATTAATGAATGAAGCTCACTTATTAGTAAGTCACTCCACTCCTGACTGTCTAGGTCTGAATTGAAAGGAAAAACCAAAAACCAGCTGACACTAGGCCCTCCATGGAATGAGTTTGACACCCCTGGTCTACCTGCTCTCCCTTTCCACAGTACTGTATTATATACATTATATATACACTATATATATATGCAGTGAACAAAGAAGCATTATGTTCTCCACTGTCCTAATGGTGTTACTAACACTGGGCTGGCAGAGTGCCAGTCTACTGTAACCAACATAAATTCATGCTAGATCATTCACCACAGCATCGAGCTCTGGTTTATGGATTGGTAGTATGTGGACAGATGAACTCTTTGTGAGTTTAACCACTGCTGAAATATTGAAGACTAGGAGGGGGCATCGCTAGGCTAAATATTTTTAGCCCCTCTTTCTCCCGCTACATCTCGTCCTCTCCATTCCCCTCCCTCCCTCTCTCTCTCCATGCCAAGCTAATGCATCTCTTCTGTTCCATTGAGCGCAGTGACATGGCAGATTTCCCCTGCCTCAATGATGCATTGGACCTTGTGTTAATGCTCTAAGTTTGCTGAACACCACTGCTGAGAGAGAGAGTTGTGCCAGAGATGTAATTAAAGGCTTTGAAATCGTTAATCATGCGTGACCACAGTCAATTAGCACAAACCAGGCTGCTCTCCCCGCTCCACACGCTCACCTCCAGGTGAGGCCACAGCACAAAAGGGCCATGGACTGCTCTTTCATCAAAGCAGAACACATTTACATTTACAAACAAGCCCCTTCATTAACATTACAATTACACACTGCATAGGCAGGTAATCACGCCAGAGAGGTCGGTTTGAAATTCAGTTTCACCTTGATTTCAGAGTGGTACAGAGTGGCAGAGTGGTACTTATAATGGAGGAGAACATAAAAACATTTGTTGGTTGCCCTCTGGTTTTGGAAAAAGTACAAATGTAACAATGATGGATGGCAGGCATTTCTGTACAGCCGTGCGATACTAATTTATTAATGAGGATCAAAAGACAACCAGATCACAGCCATATTTTTATTCCATGACATCATACAAGTACCTCAACATTAGTGATCTGCAGTGTTCCGTTCTCCATCAGGGTCATGCGGGGGTCATCCCCCACAATCTTCTCCCCGTCCTTTTCCCACATGATCCTTAGTGAGGGTCCACCAATCGCATGACACTGCAACTGGGCAATGGACCCCAGACCCAACGTCTGATTGGCTGGGCCTTGACGGATGATTGGTGGAACACGGTCTGAAGGACCTATGGGTGAGAGGAAAGAACAGACAGGATATTATGCCAGTGGGTCCTGTCACACACACTAATGTCCACTTTATTTGACAGTGTTTATGTAGAGCTGTCGAAGGCTATCTTCCCATCCATATACAGGTATGTGTGTTGTAATATCAATATATTTTTGCTGGGCTCTTCTCCCAGTACCATATGCCCTTCCTCGTCCCAAAGTAACCCCCTCCATCCCTCAAACTCACCCCCTTCCACCTCCAGCAGGGCTTTGGTCAGGACACTTCCTGCTACACTGATGGCCTGGCAGATATAATACCCAGAATCCTCCAGGTGCACGTCGGTGATGGACAGCTCACCACTCATGGAAACAGAGTAGCGACCGGACTGGGAGAGGGGCTGGCCAGGAAACAACAGCATCTACACACACACACACACACACACACACACACACACACACACACACACACACACACACACACACACACACACACACACACACACACACACACACACACACACACACACACACACACACACACACACAGAGAAAAACTTGCATCTTAGCTAGTGATGAATCAGAGAGATGGTGTATCCAGTCATTATATGGCCATCACTTTTCCAACACAATACAGAATAGCAGGAGAACTACAGACTTTTGGTTTGGTCTGTTGGCTTGATGTGAGCTGACAGATGCTTTACACACGGCCAGAGTGATGAGAGGGGGAGATGGGCATGAATAGGGGGAAGGGACAGCCTTCCATTTCATTCCTCTAAGAGGCTTAGACTGAGTGAGAGGACCAGGGCTATAAGGTCACAAGATAATCCCAAAAGTACAGCAAACCGCTTCACAAACAGGGGACCAGGCACATCAACTATCAAATAGACTGGAACACATTTAAACTTACTCAGAGAGCCTCATGCCAACTTCCCCCTGCCTGGCGGATCTGAGGGTTAACTCCTCTATGTTCTCTACTAGAACCATCTAGACTAAGTGATCTTCATTGTTCCCTCGCTGTTATCAGAATGTTATCATTAGGTATTTATAGTAAGTTATAATGAAAGAAGGTTTTAAAGTGTTTCTGTGCCTATTTCCCAAGGAGGCAGCCCCTCTCCCAGATGATGTAGCTCATCTGAGTCACTCCCCTCATCTATCCTTCCTCCCCCTCTCTTCATCTGTCTGCAGGTAACAGTGACTTCCTCGCCAACGCATTTCCTGTGATTCCTTCCAACACCTATTGGTTGTCGCCTCTCACAGCCAAATACAAACAAGCTCCCTCCCTCATTTCACCTCGGGCAACGTCTCTTTAAGAGCACGGGCAATCAAAAAAAATGTGTGAAAAGCATTGTTAAATCGAACAATTCCCTGGCTTGTTTCAAGCTGAGAGAAATCAAATGAGTCCCCACCAAACAAACATGGTGAGAAAACTATTTGTATGCTGCTGATCAAAATAAGGCTAAAACAAATCAAAACCCTACTTAAATGTGACATAACATCATTACTTTGTTGATCAGTTTAAAGTGCCATTTATCTATGACAACGTATGTTGTAGTTTCTACAGTACATAGTTGGAATTTTATTAGTCATTTAAAAAAATGTTTTATTTAGGAAGTACTCTTTCTTGACCACTCACTTCCTGTTTGTCAGGAAGTGCCATCATTTTTACCTGGCTTCCTTCTTTCTTCCAGAAGATGGCAGGTGAGGGGTTTCCTCTGGTGCCGCAGCGGAAGGTGACACTGCACCCCTGAGCGGAAATCTGGTCCTGGGGTTTAATGGTGATCTGTGGGGGCACTGGAGAGTAGAGCAGAGACACTCGGTTAGAAGATTCAGATTTTAGGCTTTAAATTATAGCGTTTAAATTCACAGTTTTCTCCTGCCTCCCCTGCATAATCAATACCTACTATGTAATTCCAGAACAGTATTTATTCAACATTTAGCATACAGAACTACCCTTTTTACTCCATGATTTGACTGCTGTCTTTAACTCTCTTAACTCTCGTTAACCCTCTGCCAGTTGATATGGTTTCCCTTTCTGATTAATCTGCCTTCTCATTTTCACATTATCGAGTGAAGACATTGATGCCTATCTTTTATACTGAGACGAGTCATAATCTAATTCCAATCTTAAACTATTGTGATGGTATTTGTGGGTTTACTTTGGAGTGATATCAGTGGAAATGAACTGGCAGTCAGGTTGTGTTGTGGCCACAGCTTGCTTCTGATCCCACCACATCCTGTCTTCCTATAGACTTTGACTGCACAATGACAGCATTGACTCCAATTCCATAGATTCTGAGCTCTCCTGCTGTTTACTCTCCTCAGCAGGCTTCTTCCCTGTCTTCATACACACACCACACACACACAGGATCAGGCTAAATCCTCAAGGTAACTGAGTCATCTGTGTCGTGTCTTGATTTTCACTCTGAGGGAGAACACAGCAGATCTTCCCACATCAGAGATGGAGCACGCACACACAGCCACAGAGAGAGACTGACTTCATTACACTAACATCACTAACCAGCCAGCAGGGGGGATGTAACTATGACAGGGAACCGTGTAGAGAAACCATGTTACTAAACATTAATGTGGTGTATGTTCACTTCAAATAGAGTCATGATCAGAGTGAACATGTATTGGCAGTTCTGTTACCTTTTAATATTTCGATTTTTTTTTTTTTTTTACAATATAAATGAATAGTGGTATTTTTCTATTGGAATAATTTCGCATTCAGCAATCATGGGTTTCTGTGGTAACAAACAAAGTGAATGTCTGAACTTTGTGACCTCATATTCTAACACACTTCTTTAATAAGAGTACAGCAGATGTGTTTGTTTGATACCAATCCTTAATCTGGCACACATTAAGTCACTGTGTCAGAGTACAGGCTTACTTACTGCACTGCCTGAGTGCTGCAACAGGCCAGTAGACTAGAATCCTGACCATGCAGTAAGTCATGTTTACAGGCTCTTTTAAACCATTAGGTGCTGATGCTGAATGCATTAAGTTATAACCCCTCTAGCTTTTAGAATGTATTTGAAAAAATCTACAAACAAAGTCAGAATGGTGTGGGGGAAATACAACGGAATGAGATGGCTGACTACAGTAACATGAAAACATGACATCTACTACATAGTCAATGAAACACAGAACAGAAGGAAGGGAAGGAATTGTTTGAAGAGGGTTTAGATTTCATCAGAACTGACAAAAGCAATGGAGGGTGAAGTCAACCCTGCTGCCCACTCAGCCAACACACACACACACACACACACACACACACACACACACACACACACACACACACACACACACACACACACACACACACACACACACACACACACACACACACACACACACACACACACACACACACACACACACACTTCTTATTAATAGTGGTCCTGCTTTTTGGCAGTGTGTTAAACTGCACCATCTCCCAAACAGCTGTCAGAGGGAGTAATCCATACGGTTTAGCATAAGCTTCTGTCAGTGGAGTTGAAGAGAAGAAAGCCCACCACAAATACATTGATATGACAACACGTATTCCAACACACACGGATGGATGGGCAGAGCTTTGACAACTCTAAATGACCACTGTCAAATGAAGTGGACATAACAGTGTGTGACCGTACTGTACAGTATGAGAAGGGTGAGAACACATATCAGTGTGTGTGATTGAGTGAGAGAGAGAATCTTTGTTTCTTACCATGGACCTCTAGCGTGGCTGAAGCCTCTGTTTTGCCCACGCTGTTCTCAGACATACAGGTGTAAGTTCCCCCGTCCTCCCCTCTCACCCTAGTCAGACGTAGGCTGTTGTCACTGTGGATCTCAAACCTGGAACAGAGACACACAGAGTCAAAAGTATTTTCACAAATCGAACCATTGAGACAGAACGACCAGGCCCATGTCAGAATACCCATACTTCCGTTCCAAATAGTAGGAATTTTAAATATGCGTAAATAGAACGTTTTATAGTATGTGAAATTTCGAGACTCAAGTAAGCTTTAGAATGCCAGGACGATATACTCATTTTGGGTTTTCATCTAGTAGAATTCAATGCACACTTTTAAAGAAGAGAATCGTCATTCCAGACTCACGTGTGATAATCAGTTAATAATGAGATAAGGAACGCACTGTACTCAAATGAATGAATGGAGGGAATCATCGCAATTGTGCATTAGACGACACATTCTCAGTAGGATGAGCCCAGTAAGATGATATTTGTTGCTTACTGCTTTTGTTTTGTATGTTCTAAATGGTATGTAGTACGATTAGTACACAGTATATAGTTTTAGTAAGTAGTAGGCGAGACAGATTTTGGGGACGGACCAGGTGTGAGAAGCACTGCCTTGAACTATGTGACCTTGAATGTACCTGACCCTCTGACCCATCAAAATGTAACTGTATGAAGTAATCTGAAACTGTAGATAAAAAAAACAATTCAATACAGAAAGGATGAGTCAACCCTATAACTTAATAGATCTGCAGAGAGAGATTTACAAGTCAACTGTGTTAGGGTCAAATAGCCAATCAGAATGGGCAGAGTGAGTCACCTCCACCACCATGAGACCTCCTTAGAGTAATTCAAGTATTTTTATTTTCTTACCCATCCACTGCCCCTCCCCATAGTTACAGCATAATCATAATAATATAAATATTTATATTTTGTCCCCCAGATGATCTTTCAACTGCATAGTCAAGTCGTAGCATCACATGTTAACTAAGGAATCCTCACTGGTGTCACGTTCTGACCTTTATTTTCTGTGTTTTGTGTTTAGTTAGTATGGTCAGGGCGTGAGTTGGGTGGGCAGTCTATGTTTGTTTGTCTAGGTTTTGGGAATTTCTATGTTTCGGCCTAGTATGGTTCTCAATCAGAGGCAGGTGTCATTAGTTGTCTCTGATTGAGAATCATACTTAGGTGGCCTGGGTTTCACTGTGTGTTTGTGGGTGATTGTTTCCTGTCTCTGTGTGTGCACCAGATAGGACTGTTTTTTGAGTTTTCACATTTCTTGTTTTGTTAGTTTGTTCATGTGTACCTTAAAGCATTAAAGAAGTACCATGGAAAATTACCACGCCGCGTATTGGTCCTCTGATCCGTTTCGCCTCTCCTCTTTGGAAGAAGAGGAGGAAACTCATTACAGAATCACCCACCACAATCGGACCAAGCGGCGTGGTAAAGGACAGCGACGACAGCAGCAGCAGCAACAACAACAGCGGCCAGCATCAGAGCTGAATCTGGACTACACAACTTGGGAGGAGATAGATAGGTGGGCGGTCGACCCAGGGAGAGTGCCGGAGCCCGCCTGGGATTCGATGGAGCAGTGCAAGGAAGGTTACAGGAGAATGAGGTTGGCTGGGGAAAATCGCAGCCCCAAAGCAGAGCTGGAGGCAGCGAAAGCTGATCGGCGGCAATATGAGGAGCCAGCACGGCAGTGCGACAGGCGAGAGGCAGCCCCAAATTTTTTTTTTTGGGGGGCACACGAGGTGTGGTACTAAGCCAGGTAGCAGACCTGAGCTCACTCCTCGTGCTTATTATGAGCAGCGCATTACTGGTCAGGCACCGTGTTATGCGGTTGAGCGCACGGTGTCGCCAGTGCGTGTCCATAGCCCGGTGCGCTATAGGGCAGCCCCCCGAGAGTGCCATGCATGGGCATTGAGCCAGGGCGTATGGTGCCTGCTCAGCGGGTCTGGTCGCCGGTACGCAGTCTTGGTCCAGGTTATCCTGCGCCGGCTCTGCGTGCTGTGTCTCCGGGCGCTGGGAGGGTGCAGTGCGTCCTCTGCCTGCGCTCCGCTCGTACCGGGCAACTGTGGGAGTGGAGCCTAGGGGAGAGGTGCGTGTAGTAAGCACTAGATCTCCCGTGCTTACCCACAGCCCGGTTCAACCTGTGCCTGCACTTTTGAGGGTCCGGGCTCGAGTAGTTGTCCAGCCTGGGGAAGTGGTGCCAAGGTTGCGCACCAGAGCTCCAGTGCTCCCCCACAGCCCGGTCTTTCAGGCTCCTCCTAACACCAAGCCTCCTGAAAGTCTCCCCAGCCTGGTAGTTCCTGTGGCAGCCCCACGCACCAGGCTGTCTCTCAGTCTCCTCCCTGCAGGTGCTCCCGCCTGTCAAGCGTTCCGCCTGTCCGGCGCCGCTGCCGGAGCCTCCCGCCTGTCCGGCGCCGCTGCCGGAGCCTCCCGCCTGTCCGGCGCCGCTGCCGGAGCCTCCCGCCTGTCCGGAGCCTCCCGCCTGTCCGGCGCCGCTGCCGGAGCCTCCCGCCTGTCCGGCGCCACTGCCGGAGCCTCCCGCCTGTCCGGCGCCGCTGCCGGAGCCTCCCGCCTGTCCGGCGCCGCTGCTGGAGCGTCCCGCCTGTCCGGCGCCGCTGCCTCCTGTAGCAGCTCCACGCACCAGGCTGTCTCTCTGTCTCCTCTCTGCAGGTGCTCCCGCCTGTCCGGCGCCGCTGCCGGAGCGTCCCGCCTGTCCTGCGCCGTTGCCGGAGCGTCCCGCCTGTCCGGCGCCGCTCAGCCTCCCGCCTGTCCGGCGCCACTCCCGCCTGTCCGGCGCCGCTGCCGGAGCCTCCCGCCTGTCCGGCGCCGCTGCCGGAGCGTCCCGCCTGTCCGGCGCCACTGCCGGAGCCTCCCGCCTGTCCGGCGCCGCTGCCGGAGCCTCCCGCCTGTCCGGCGCCGCTGCCGGAGCGTCCCGCCTGTCCGGCGCCGCTGCCGGAGCCCCTCAGCCCAGAGGCGCCAGAGCCCCTCAGCCCAGAGGCGCCAGAGCCCCTCAGCCCAGAGGCGCCAGAGCCCCTCAGCCCAGAGGCGCCAGAGCCCCTCAGCCCAGAGGCGCCAGAGCCCCTGTCCCTCTGTCCAGAGCCCCTGTCCCTCTGTCCAGAGCCCCTGTCCCTCTGTCCAGAGCCCCTGTCCCTCTGTCCAGAGCCCCTGCCCCTCTGTCCCGAGCTGCCCCTCTGTCCAGTGGGGTCATTGAGAGGGGTTGCCATGGTGAGAAAGCCACGGAGGCGGAAAATAAGGCGGACAAAGACAAGGGTGAAGTGGGGCCGTCCCGCGCCAGAACCGCCACCGCGGACCACCCAGACCCTCCCCTATAGGTCAAGGTTTTGCGGCCGGAGTCCGCACCTTTAACTGTCACGTTCTGACCTTTATTTTCTGTGTTTTGTGTTTAGTTAGTAAGGGCGTGAGTTGGGTGGGCAGTCTATGTTTGTTTGTCTAGGTTTTGGGAATTTCTATGTTTCGGCCTAGTATGGTTCTCAATCAGAGGCAGGTGTCATTAGTTGTCTCTGATTGAGAATCATATAGGTGGCCTGGGTTTCACTGTGTGTTTGTGGGTGATTGTTTCCTGTCTCTGTGTGTGCACCAGATAGGACTGTTTTTTGAGTTTTCACATTTCTTGTTTTGTTAGTTTGTTCATGTGTACCTTAAAGCATTAAAGAAGTACCATGGAAAATTACCACGCCGCGTATTGGTCCTCTGATCCGTTTCGCCTCTCCTCTTTGGAAGAAGAGGAGGAAACTCATTACAACTGGCCTTCAAATTCATGCATTTGTATTGGCTGAGGGAAGGGAAGACATGAATAAATGAGTAATTACTGTAGCTGTGCTTTCTTGGTCACATACTTTAATCCCATATGTATCCCTGGTGAATGAGCTTCCCTAATTCTGTCAGTCTGTCTGTACCTCCAGCACTGCATCAATCAATATGTCATATACTTTAAACCCATATGCATCCCCAGGGCCATGCACAGACCTTTCAGAGGACATGTGCTCAAAATGACCCACCGCTTAAAAAAACATAACTTTTATCAATCATATCTTGAAATTATACCGAATGCCTCTGTAGCAAAAAAATAAGCATAGCCCTATTTATTTCTGCAACACACTTGATCATCACAAATTCTATGCAAGCTAGTTACAGTGCTTCCTAAACACATGATTTACATTGTCCCTCTCCAAAATCCACCAAGGAATGTGCTTTGTCGACACAGACAGTCTTCCCGCTGAAACTCGATTTGATTTTGATTTGATTTCTCTAACACATCCTAAAAGTGAATACTGGAACATATTTCTAATATAAGAATGTGGGGAATGGTCACTGGTGATCTAAAGAATAATCACGTCATATGGGTTGTTATTTTGTAATGCCGTTTTAAAGGAAATACTGTAACTTGAAAAGTATACACACTACAGGTATGAAGTCTCCATCCTTAACGTTGTATATGAAATATGGAAAATTATTTTTTTGTCAAGATAGGAATGTGATTTTAGGAGCCATAGGATAATCTATCTCCTATAAACTGTGCATGGTAGGTAGCTACGCCCAGAGTGAGGTCAAAGAGCGTGTCAGCCTGACGGGGCCATCCCTTTCGGCCAGAGTGCATAAAATAATTGGTGGAGAAATTAACATTAGACCAGAAATGCGTGGAGCAGTAGCTACACATTTGAAATGGTTGGAACATTGAACCTCAGCACGAGGTGGAGAAAATAAATTCACCTCCCAGACCAGAGAGGCGTGTAGAGCTGCAGCTCACGTCCAGAGTGGTTTGAACCTTGAATATCAACACGGCGAAGAGGCGAGTAGCTCACCTTCCAGACAATCACTGGTACGGCTAATTAGCTGTTCAACGTCAAATATCTAGAAAAGTGAATTTAAGTGGGACCACCCTACTACTCTTCTCAAATCACCATATTCTACTACCCTCATCACCAATGGGAACCGTCGACACGGCTGGCTAGCCACCTTCCAAGGAGCATCTTCCAGAGTGAACAACAGTAGAAGACAGGAAAGGGAAGACCCCTTTCGGACAATCAGAGCCATACAAGCGTGCCGCTGAAAGGCCAGTGAATACATTCATGATTTCTTACTTCAAACGGGTGGAGGTTTGTGTGGAAAGTATATGAGTACTGTGAGAAAAGTTTCAAAAATGTATCAACGATAAGTGTCTCTTTCTTTTTCTCTCTCTCTCCTTGTTGTGTAAAAAAGCCACCATATTGTGTCAGTCCACTAGGGACCTTTTCCTCATGCATTAAGTGGGTATGTTTATTCTGTGTTATTATTTAGTTAGCTAGTAAATAAATAATTAAACCAATTTGTATAGTAAGTAAGGCTGGGGGTTTTGCAGATGCATGAGGTTACGACTGTTCAGTATGATGATATGATAAGAGGTTATGATTTAATACGTTGACTGTTTTATGGATGTGATAGGTAAAGACCTTTAGAGTTAATTCGTGAGATGGTAACTCTTTAAACAACCACTCACATGATGCCCCAAACTCCTAATGAGTGCATTGTTACATGATTAATTTAAATCAGGTAACAATTAAACATAGTTAAGTTGATTCGATAAATAACAGTCATCAGATTAATGAAAGTAAAGTCACGACAACATCGAAAAAGAGGATGGGCTATCAATTGACCATTGATATTGATGATTAGTGCTAGTGACCTAGAGCGATTTCTTTTACTGATTATGATTTATATTCAAAGCTCATCAAATAATAATAATAACTTAATTATATAATATTAATAATCTTCTAACTCATGATATATGGCTGGCTGTCAGTTGCTTGTGTTGATATTTTAGTATATGGTGGTGAGCTAGAGTCTGGACTGCCTGTGTTGCTGCTGCCCTGACATACATGTGCATCTCCCGACTGAAGAACAGGTGGAGTTGGGTCAGAGGGTCGTTGATGCAGCCTCTCCTCTCTACATCTTTCTGCCTCTCTCTGCTATGTGTATCAACCAACCAGAGCGAATATTATTGATGGAGGCTAAATCAAGTGTTATCAAGTGTTAATCAAGTGTTAATCAAATGTTGAAATTTAAACTAGGGGGGTGGCAAACTTGATGATGCCACAACGAATTGTGGGTAGTGGGCTCTGAACAACAACGACACAATATTTATACAACAAATTAATTTTGCGGAAGATTATACCACCACCAAAAAGGGCACTTCGGACACAGGTATCTGTGCACATGCCTGTGCATTCCTGGTGAATGGGCTTTCCTCATTCTGTCAGTCTGTACCTCCAGCACTCAATCAATCAATGTGTCACAGTGTTTTGTCTATCTCTTCAGATGTCAATCAATCAATCAATCAGTTTATTTTCTATTAGTGAGTGGACCTGTCCGTCAATGTGTCCTCACCTCCCGCGGGGGAGCTCCCCCTCCTCTCGACGCCAGCGTATCGTGGGGGCGGGGTCTCCATGTACCTCACACAGGAAATCAACGGTTTCTTCTTCCATCACCACCTGGTTCACCGGCCTCCGTATCAGCACAGGACGCTCTACATAGAGAGACCCAGAGTTACACACATGAAGACAGTGTAATACGCACACACACACACACGCACACATGCACACGCACACAGGTGTGAGAGACTCACCATACACCACCAACTCAGCAGGGTCACTGTCCCTCTCTCCCACCATGTTGGTGCCCACACACACATACATGCCAGCATCACTCTTCCTGGTGTAGGAGATCATCAGCTTGCCCCCACGCATCTGAAAAACAAGACAGTGATGACAGGTCATCATATCACTCCATGTATTAGCCTTTGGGCCTTTCAGAGGAGAGGCAGTACTTCCCCCATCTGACATCAGCACTTCAAATGGATGTATAATTTATGATTCCACCTTCATCAGCATGTATCATTAAGGATTCCACCATCATCAGCATGCATCATTAATTATATTAATGGCCTTTGAGACAGTTTGGGTTGACTTGGGACTTAACTGCACTGAGCTCAGTGAGGTTTGGTTGGAACTCTAGTGTATGCAAACTCTAGAGGGTTTTACTTCCAACTCTAATGAGCTTGATGCTGAAACTAAGGGGTCATAGTTCAAGGGCCATACGGTGCCGTGAAAAACTGTATAGGTGAGACTCACAGAGATGCGGTCATCCTTGCTGCTGACGCGGGCATTGTTCCTCTTCCAGGAGACGGTGGGCTCAGGGTGACCGCGGGGGGGAACACACTCCAGGACCGCTGGCTCACCGGCTGCCACCACCACATCACTGGGGGCCTGGCGGAAGTCATCCCTCAGGACTGGGAAGAGGAGAGCATAGACATGGTTTAGTCTATCTATTCATATTACTGTACATTTATTTGACCTGGTAGGTAAACACATTTGGAAAAATACACAGAGTCAAACTATATAGCAGATTGTTTTTATCTATAAATTTAGTACCTTTATACGTCCATTAAAATAACATCAAATTGATCAGAAACACAGTGTAGACATTGTTAATATTGTAAATGACTATTGTAGCTGGAAACGGCTGATTTTTAATGGAATATCTACATAGGCGTACAGAGGCCCATTATCAGCAACCAATCACTCCTGTGTCCCAATGGCACGTTGTGTTAGCTAATCCAAGTTTATCACTTTAAAAGGCTAATTGATCATTAGAAAACCCTTTTGAAATTATTTTAGCACAGCTGAAAACTGTTGTTCTGATTAAAGAAGCCAGTTTGTGCTGTTCTGTGAAGTAGTACACAGTGTTATATGAGATCTTCAGTTTCTTGGCAATTTCTCACATGGAATAGCCTTAATTTTTCATAAAAGGAATAGACTGATGAGTTTCAGAAGAAAGTTCTTAGTTTCTGGCCATTTTGAACCTGTAATCAAACCCTCAAATGTTGATGCTCCAGATACTCAACAAGTCTAAAGAAGGCCAGTTGTATTGCTTCTTTAATCAGAACAACAGCTTTCAGCTGTGCTAACATAATTTCAAAAGGGTTTTCTAATAATTAGCCTTTTAAAATTATAAACTTGGATTAGCTAACACAAGGTGCTATTGGAACACAGGAGTGATGGTTGCTGATAATGGGCCCCTGCACGCCTATGTAGATATTCCATTCAGCTACAATAGTCATTTACAATATTAACAATGTCTACACTGTATTTCTGATCAATTTGATGTTATTTTAAATGGACAAAAAATTTGCTTTTCTTTCAAAAACAAGGACATTTCTAAGTGACCCTAAACTTTTGAATGGTAGTGTATGTTATTGAGAATATGTTGTCTTTCAAATGCAAACTATATGAGATATATACATCAGAATTGGAATACACATCAATCTCCAATGCGGTATTCTGTCAATGTCATCACAAGAGTAATCTCAAATATTGTCCTTGTAATCAATTTGAGCATATTTTATATGTAGAGTTTCTGTTTGAAGGTTAGACGAGAGGAAAACAAGCTGATTGGGTGAAAGCAGTACATTGTGTTTTGTGCTTGTACATGACTGTTCAAATCCCTGGCAACTTCCTTGTTGTGCAGTGTTTTGATGTTTCCTGTGCCGCATCCTAGTCTGCAGTCTCTACTGTCAGAGTGGATGAATAATGCACATCTCTCAGTCCAACACATAGTAAACAAATACAAACACATTAATAATTTAACCTGTCAGAGGGAAAAATGGCATCACACATTAATGCAATGCTTCTGCCTCACACTGGAAACTATGCTAACTCACATCTCCACACTACAAATCTGACAGTGACACAACGACGACAGAACTAAAAAAGGGGACATGATCTTTATGTCACTGTCACACAGTGAGTTTAGCAGCCTTTTCTCTGCAAAGGAAGACCGGATGAGAGGCTTGACTTGGCAGCAACCTTTGTCATTAAATCCCAGCAATGATTGACAGAGGAAAGAAACTGTATGTGCTCTGATGCCTGGCCGAGACCTCAAGAAACCTGCGCAGCACTACTATTCCAGTGTTGAAAATGCACACACACAATCTGAGGGTCTGCAGTAACCCTCCCTTATGTACCCTTTCCTCCTTGACCAACACACACTACTCCAGAATAACATATCTTCTTATACCTTTAGAAATATCTTAGGTTGGCATTTTACAAAGTAAACAATCAGACCAAGACCATCTACCTGCCTGTCAAACTATCCATCTGTTAGCACGGTAATGCATCAACACCCAATCAAATAAATTAGGACTGCAAATATGCTGTGAATTAGTCCAATCTCAAACATCAGTTAATCTATACTAAACACATTAGTGAACTCATCACCTGTCTGTCAACTGGACGTCTCTCCAGCTAAACCACACTACCCCCATCACTTATTCCCTGACGTGTGTTTGACAGATCCCTCATCAACACAGCAGCTACCTGTGTCTTTTAAAATGGCATTTATATTCACAACTACAGTGACTGACTGACTACCATCTCATTTAGTTTATCACAGCCATCTAGAGCATAGAGACGTTCTCTCCTCTATCTTGAGTTGTAAGGGCTGCAATTATCTTGGGAAACGTGTTGCTATGAATATTCCAATCTCTGAGAAGCAGACAAATGGTGGCTGAGCCGTCGCTGAGCCGGCTGCGTTTCAGATCCGCTGTCATGATTGAAGTGGTCATCTGTCGATCTGTCTGCTCAACCTCCCCCCTCTCGCCAGCCCCCCAATATGAGACAATCTGTCTCACACTCTCTGGCTGCCTGAAGTCGCTGCCTGTTCAAATGCAGCAGTATCTCTACTTTTGATCATTTGGAGGCATTTTTTCTATATTATAATGAAGCACATTTAATTCCTCAGCTGAGACTGGACTTTGTCATTGACGTGACATTTAAACTTTTAGAAAAGTCGATTTCTGTTTCCCATTTGTTTCAAAAGTAAAGGCTTGTTCAGAACATTAAAAAGCTTGTCAGAATTCCTCATCACATCCAACTGGAGTTTTTTCTGTCTCAGATTGTAATATATCCATCTCATCTGAATCTAAGATACACAAGGCCTATCAGCTGATCCATATAGTAGCAGTTGCAACCCTACAGTCTGGGGTGAGTTAAGTACATAGACAGCAGGGCAGTTTAAGGGAACATTTACAGGCACGCGCTGCCTGAACATCTGTCCCTTCAGGAGTATAACGGAACCCCCTGAGCTCCCGTCCCACACGCCCCCAAAACCCAACAAAAGGAGACGCCAACACAATTAAAGAACCCCCTTTAGACAATTGATGGATGAGCTATTACCTGACAAAGCACACACCCTTCCCCTCCCAACAGTCTGTTCAGTAGTCCCCACTCAGCTGGCTGCTTGTTTGAAAAGCTTCAGAGAGCTGAGGGCTAATTGAAAGTGGTGAATTATTTTTAGAGATCCGTCTGTAAAGGGCCGGTGTGGAGACGAGACCAGGAGCACAGACACCATCACTACCCAGCCATGTCGAGGGAACTGAAGAGAACATGGTTATAGATCCAATGAGCTAATCCACACACACAAACACTTCTCCACTCTCATCCACACATTCAACCACAGAAGTCCCAGAATGTGGGCCATTTGAGGGCTTGAAACAAGTGTCAGAGAGCGGAAAGTGGCCTCAGATAATTTCCCCCCAACTCTGTGCAGTGCGAGCAGCCAAGAGCAACTCTTTGAAGCTGTTGGAAGTTAATACGATCCCTCCTGCACCCAGGCTTTAAAGGCTGACATGCTAAAAGTCGTTTCACAGAATTCACACACCGTTATATTTTTATGAAATGATGATGGCACCACAGGAACCTCTGATATTCTCACACAGACAGATGGCCAGGGGACTTCCTGAAGTAACGTCCAAAGCACAGTCTTTGTACCAGACGTGACTCACACTGTGATTCCCAATGGTGGTGAGTAAGTACCAGGACATCCTGAATCTGAACTATCCCAACCTCACCTTACTGTGACAGGAGTGGAGAAGAGGGCACCTAAGGTCCTGGCCTGGGGATAAATAAAGCCCATATTCATCTACCTCCTGCAATTTCTTTAGCTCAGCTTAAACAATGTTGTTAAATGACTAACCATTATGCTCTATGGTTACTACCGTAATAATTGTTACATTCACATTTTAAACATTTAGCAGACACTTATCCAGAGCAAACTACATTGAGTGCATACATTTTCATACATTACTGTTACTGCTACATTCCTATTCTGGGACAGTGCCATTTTTTTTCAGAATTGTAATGCTTCAGGGATATACAGATTAAGAGATTAAGAATATCCTCAGAATATTCAGCACTGTATTTTTAAGTGACATTAATCTCAATATTTAGCATTTAGCAAGAGTGCAGCTTTAGTGCAGTCATAGTGGCCATCTGTTAATGTTTTGAAGTGGGGAGATGGGAGAGTAGTCATGGCAATAATAGGCTGCTTAGCATCGTGTGGCCCTTGTCATTCAGTTCACTATGGACACCACTAGACTAAACATCAGTCAGTGATCAGATTCACTGAACATTCTCAAGGCAGGATGGAGTAGAGTTGACAGGATTGGGGAGGAGTGTAGGGAGAAGGTGAGGATGGAGGGGGCACTCTAAAGGTGACGTGGGGGACAGGGTTGAGAGGTTGGGCAGAGTTGTTGGAGGGACAGGTTGACTTCAATTGGGATGAATCTTGCCCTTGTGGTTAAGGTTAAAATATGATTTTATGACTTTGTGGCTGTGCCAACTAGAGACCACTCTGCAGAACAAGATTTATGATGAAAAACCACTAACCAGAGGACATAGTGGCAAGCTGTGTACAGCAGCGCAAGGCAGCTCCCTCTCAGCCCAGTCAGAGCTCTTCTCTGTCCTGGCACCCTCCTCCCCTTTCCTACTAGCACTGACTTTGCTAATAACATATCTATTGAGGGAAAATGTATCTGCTACGAATGTGATATGTAGTCGTCTTACCTAGCCATCTTGAGATAAACACACGAATTGTAAGTCGCTCTGGATAAGAGCGTCTGCTAATTTACTAAAATGTCAATGTAGATGGAGATGTATATGGGATGGGAGCCTGGCAGGCAAGTGAAAGTGTTCTAGCTGAGAGCAGGTCCTAGAGTAAAGTGACCTGATGGTCAGTCAGTCATTGTTCTTTTGTCTCAGTACAGTAGGAGTACACCCATTAGAGGTGGTCTAATCCTATCTCTCTGCTAATGCCGTGTCATGGCTAATAGAGCCAGTGGGCGCCTGTCGAGAGGAAGGATTGATTTAATCCAGCCATTGTCTGTGTTTATTGAGGTTAAAGAGGGACTCAGGCAGTGCCAGGTCTCCTGAGCCTGTTGTGTTTCAATGGTTGGACGAGTGGTCAACTCATGCCTACAAATTCACCCTTAGGCACTTGTTAAAGCCAACTTGATTATTCAAAATCTCTAATCCTTTATGTAAATGATTATGACAAGAAAAAATTAGTTATGTATTGTAGTAACAATAAAGAGAGTTTAAATGAACAGTTTGGCCACTGCGATATCTGTCCATACAGAAAACATCTCTCCTGTATTTCTTCTTCAGGGTTTAAAGAAGAGACCAGTGGCAGAGTTGTAGTGTAGAAGAGGCCAAGAAACAAGCTGCAGTCCAAAATGTCAGTCCTTCATAATCCTCCCATCAGGAGAAAGAGAGACATCTGGCCCTAAAGCCTTTCAAGCAAGTTTGATTTTTTATTTGTCCTACTTTATTTTAATCCAGCTCAAAGAACGCGGCTGTTTGCTCCCTCAGACAGACATTCACATTCATGGCTTTGAAATAGATACCGCTTTCCTCTTCTTCTTACATAAAGGCTAACCGACAGAGCAGAACACTGCTATTTCTGGGAGGAATATGTGAATGGATTCATACACAATATCTCATTATCTAGGCGCTTCAACAACCCTGCTATTCAGCTGGTCGCTTACAGCTTATTCATGCCAACAACAAGAACACAGCCGGCAATAATTGACTGTTTAGTATTTCCATACCCGACATGAAAGTTATTCTGAGGAAGTCAAATTAAGCAACAGTGTCTAGTTATACTGAAGCCTGAGTTGTGGACCCCGAAGGTGAAAAACATTTAAGCATGAAATACATGTCACTTCGGATGCATTTGTGCAGTGAAGGGACTGATTGTGTGGAAGGAATGAACTGTGTAGAAATCTAAATTCGACAACCCTGTTGAGGTAATACTCTACTGTAGCCAATCCCCATGACAGTCAGGGCAGGGTGGGGTGTCATGGTTCAGAGGTCAGTTCTAGGCATGCCTACATGCCACAGCTGTATCAATGTATTCAATGTATCTTTCCTCTGAGCTTCTCCCAAGCCAGGAGTTGCATTGATCTCAAAGTGATTTCACTATCGTTACCATGGTAGCAATTCAGTACTAATAAATCATAATCAACATATTCACCAGCTACCCAGAGGCACCAGACCTAGGACAATAGTCATTACTGCAGTTAGTCACCGTTAGAGTGCTTGCATCTAGGTGATGCATAGCCTTACTGGTAGGACTGTCATCTCCGACTACATCTCCACTGGCTGAGGAGAATTCATCATCAAAAACAGCAATATAACTGTGGTGCTTAAATGTTTTCCTCTGGAAGCTGTTCTGCTCTAATATTTTTAGTTTTTCTCTAATATTTCATGTTCTGCCGCTTATGAGTGTGGATATATCACTCAGTGTGGAAGCTGAACTAAAGCTGGCCCTATTTTTGAACATGAGCTGTGGAAGTCAGTGAGCCATGAGCAGTTAGAGGCTGAGGAGGCCTGGCTGGCTCTGTGCTCTGGTAGAAGATAAGATGCAGGCAAATTGCTGTTTTGTGTTTTTAAACGAGGAGACATTCCCTCATCTGTTACGCTCCTTTTCCTAATCAGCACACTCCGCTAATCCATTTCCTAACGGCAGAAAGGACCTGCATTCAGCCCAGGGTCACGCCACACTGCCACAATTACAAGGAGAAAGAGAGAAAGTGGAAAGTGATGCAGTTGTCACTAGTTACCACAGACACAAAGTCATAATTTGTTATATTTAAAAAATAAAATAATAATAATGTTATTTATGGTTAAGCAAAATGTTACAGTGTGGTTAAGGTTAGGGTTAAAATCAGATAAAAAATATATAAATTGTAGAAATAGGCAGGGTTTATGACTGTGACAACTAGTGATGACCACGTGAGCCTACGGGCCACAATAATAGACAAGTCTCTCCAAATGGTCATATTGTCAGAAGTTCAAGATAGCAGATGAAAGCCTGTCCTCTACACCTGTTGTGCTTTGAGAGAGACAAAGAGACAGAGAGAGAGACATAGAGAGAGATAGGTCATGGGTTGACATTGACAGCAAGTAAAATGACAAAGACTTACTGGCTACTTCCAGTGAAGCGTTTCGACTGACAGCCTCTCCAAGGTAGTTACGTGCCACACAGGTGTAGACTCCCTCATCTGGTTTGGAGCGTCGTCCGTGTACGATACGCAGGAAGAAGAGGGAGCCGCTGGGAAGGAGCATTCGGTGAGATCGAGGGTCATCCCGGTCCGTTTCCACCCGCTCCCTGTCCTTGTACCACTCCACAGTGGGGTTAGGCCGCCCCTCTGCCTTACAGTTGAGGGTTGCGGGTTCCCCCTTGGACACGATCAAGTCAGAGGGGTCTTCCAAGATCCGAGGTGAGCTGTCCTCAAAACGTGCACGGGACCCTGTAAGGTGAAAGAAGTTTACTATCCATGCAGCTTTCTATCATACTGTAGCCCAAACCTGCAATCTCTGAAAGAAAACATCACAACACAATGTAATCCCATTGAGAAAAAAGGCAGTAGAAAAGCTCTGTGGCAGGCTAACCCAAATCCATCTCCACTGACATGGACGTATAGATGCACGAAGTCTGAGGGAGAGACAGATGGGTTGGACAATAATAGAGAAATGTCTGTCACTCACCACTGAGATCTGATGCACCATGATAGTAAAGCTGACAACAAGGATCAGAACTTTGGTACTGAAGAGCTCATGCTGTTGTTGTTGTTGTTTCTTCCCACTCGTTAGAGATAAATCACATCTTTATTTTACCTTCTGGGCCTCTGTTATTCTAGTGTTTAACAAAACACCTTATCAGATATTCCCTTGAGCATAGGTAAGTAAGTATCCTGCTTGTATACTCTTCACACTGTAATGACTTCTAGCCTTTTAACCAACTTTGTTCGTCCATTGAAATGTAATTTGTCAGTAATAGTTGGTAGCCTGCTGAAGAAGACAGGTTTTTATTCTGATGGGGTATTTTCAAAGGAGGAAGAAGCCACAGGAGATGGTAATGGCCAATCTCAATGTCAGTCAGGATTTCAGCATAGAGGACATGAAGGCCAGTGACATGCTACCTAAAACAAGACGGAAAGAGAAAGCCAATAGAGATTGAAGTGGGTAGAATATCAGAGAGAAAGAGAGGGAGAAAGAGAGAGGAGAGAGAGAAAGCTCTCCTATAGCCCTCCCTCTTGGGAACCATTACTGTTACCCTCTTCTGTATGGGAGAAGAGTACTTCTCCAAGCCAAGGGCTTTAGCTAAGCTTTTAGAGTAGATGGCTCAAACAATGTGTACTACAGTTTTGGGTCTGGAATATGTATAATTCAGATTAAGAAAAAAAGCCAATGTGCAGTAAATGACCAGATGTATCTTATTTTTTTACAATCAAAAGTAATTCTCTATGGATCTCCTTTGTTTAATTATATTCTTATGTTTTTCTGTCCATCTGTTGTCTTTTGGTTACTTGTTTGCCTGTTATTTTTAAACTACTTCAACCGAATAGCCCAGGAAATGCAACAGTTAAGATTTTCTGAATTTGAATGTTCACCATGCCATTGAATATCGTGTTAGAGTTATTTTTACTGCAGTCAGTCTATAAATCTCCATTGAAGTGAAAATCTTAAATTACCAGAAGTGTATGGTGGGGAGGAGGCTACAGGAGGTTAAAGTGCAGACTGTCAGCTTTAATTTGAGGGTATTTTTATCCATATGAGGTGAACCATTAACAAATTACATATTTTTTTTAAATAGTCCCCCCATTTTAGGGGACCAAAAGTATTGGAAAATAATTCACTTCATATGTGTATTAAACTAGTCGAAAGTTACGCATTTGGTCCCATATTCACAGCATGCAATACCTGCATCAAGTTTGTGACTCTACACATTTGTTGGATGCATTTGCCATTCGTATTGGTTGTGTTTTAAATTATTTTGTTCCCAATAAAAAATATATCACGAAGAACTGCAAAAGTGTTGCTAATGCTCTCCACTTTCTGGAGGACTGAGTTTTGAAATCATTGGAATGCCGGTGGAAGCAGAGTATGATAGCTAAGGAAATGGAGAAAATTCAGGCATTTGGTTGCAACTATGCGGAGGGAGTCGAAAAGAGAATACAAAGAAGGCTGTTGTATAAAACACCTGCCTCCGGATTACATTTTCAAACCAAGGGAAACAATGGCATCTGTAACAGAGAGGGAGAAGCGTTCAACCATGTACACGAGTAAGACAGTCTAGCTACATACAGATATGATACGTTTCTAATTTTGTGATGAAGTCATTTTCAGTTAAAGTCTATTGTTAGCTAGCTAGCTAACATTAACTGGCTGACTCGCTAGCTAACATTACGTGTATGATCTGTGTAGTAATATTGGTATCTCAGAGCCATTTGCATTGCTAGTTTTAGCCTAATGTTATCTAACTAGCTAACATTGAAAGTAGTTGGTAAGCTTTAGCTAACTATAGAGTCATGTAGGGTAGTAATGTTATGAGTTGGAATTATGGTTCATTGTTTAGCTAGCTAGATGCCTAAACAAAAAAAGACTCTACCATCCAAGTAACCATTTCACGGTACCGTTTACACCTTCTGTATCGTGTGCATGTGACGAATACACTTTTATTTTATTAGATATAGTGTGCGTTTACCAGAGACGGTAATGTGAAGAACAACCGGACCTGCACCAAAGTCAAATTAGGATTTAATGTTTGGCCAACCAGTGTCCAAGTAAAAACAAATCTCTGTTAGAATGCCCTGCTTTATTTCACTCACAACCGTAAGTTTGAAAAACACATTGAGGATTGATTATAAACAACGTTTGTCATGTTTCTGTCGATATTATGGAGCTAATTTGAAATATTTTTCGGTGTTGTAGTGACCTCAATTTCCGGTCGATTTCTCAGCCAATTGTGAAGAACAAACGGAGCTAATTCCGCCTACAAAAATAATATTTTTGGAAAAAAGGAACATTTGCTATCTAACTGGGAGTCTCGTGAGTGAAAACATCCGAAGCTCATCAAAGGTAAACGATTTAATTTGATTGCTTTTCTGATTTTCGTGACCAGGTTGCCTGCTGCTAGCTCGTCATAATGCTATGCTAGGCTATCGATAAACTTACACAAATGCTTGTCTTGCTTTGGCTGTAAAGCTTATTTTCAAAATCTGAGATGACTGGGTGATTAACAAAGCTAAGCTGTGTTTCAATATATTTCACTTGTGATTTCACGAATAGGAATATTTTCTAGTAATATTTATGTCCGTTGCGTTATGCTAATTAGTGTCAGTTGATGATTACGCTCCCGGACCCGGGATGGGTAGTATCAAGAAATAAGTGATGTTGTAATAAATATATAAGACAAATTCTTCATTCACAAAGCCAACTTACACAGAGAGGAACGTTTTTCTGGAACATGCTTATTGTCACGCCCTGGTTTTAGTATTTTGTGTTTTCTTTAATATTTTGGTCAGGCCAGGGTGTGACATGGGTGATTTATGTGTCTTGTCTTGTCTAGGGGTTTATTAGATTAATGGGGTTGTGTTTAGTAGAATTGTCTAGGAAAGTCTATGGTTGCCTAGAGCGGTTCTCAAACAGAGGCAGGTGTTTATCGTTGTCTCTGATTGGGAACCATATTTAGGCAGCCATATTCTTTGGGTATTTCGTGGGTGATTGTTCCTATCTCTGTGTTTTGCACCAGTTAGGACTGTTTTTGGTTTTCCAAGTTTTCTTGTTTTGTATAAGTATATTGTTCACGTTATCATCTTTATTAAAGATGTTTATAAATAACCACGCTGCGTTTTGGTCCGCCTCTTTCACCAGAAGAAAACCGTAACACTTATTCCTGACATTGTCTGGAAAAATGCATGGTTAAGACCTTACAAATACTGTATACCAAACAAAGTTAAGGAAGTGCACTTCAACATTTTGCATAAGATATATCCATGTAATTCTATGATGTCCAAATTTGTGGCTATTGATGATATCTGCGTTTTCTGTGAAAAGGTGAGAATCTATCTCACTTGTTCTTTGAATGTAAATTTGTGTCTGAATTTTGGGAAAACCTTGCAAAGTACTTATTTACCATTATGAACTACCTATACTACCTATAATTTTAACATAAAATATATAATATATGTTACTATTGCAATGATAACAAAACCACTGAAATGATTGTTAATTTTTTTTATTCTTGTTGCCAAATACTTTATACACAAACAAAAATTCCTAAATTCTAAACCAAAATTACCAATTTTTCTGATTGAATTTAATTATCTTATTAAAACACTAACCCTAGTGAATAACAAAAAGAATAACATCTTCATGAATCATTATAATAAGATACTTTCAGAGTGAATATAATTGCACTTAAATTGTTTCTTTTTTGTATTTTATTTATATTTTTTGTATTTTTGAGCATTGTTAATACCTGTTTGGTGTAGCAATGTACGTTGATTTTTATATTATGAATAATAAAAAATAAAAAAATAATTAAAAAAATAAATAAGTGCATTTTAAATTGTTTTATTGAATTTTTACCTTCATTTAAAAAAGGAGTCACCATTGAAACCAGACAGTCTCTTTCGCAAGGGAGACCTGTACATACAATTAATAGAACAATCAAATCAAAATCATATTAACAAAACTAAAATACAGCACAACAATCAAGAAAAACAGGCACATTGTCACGACTCCGACCGAAGGACACTCCCCTTCCCGTTCGGGTGGCGCTCGGCGGTCGTCGTCGCCGGCCTACTAGCTGCTACTGATTATTTCCTCCCCCTCCTTATGTGTTGATTGAGTGCACCTGTTTTGAATTAGGTAGTAGGCCTCGGGTCACCCTGGGGTGAGGAGGACAGTGGGGAGCCTTCGGGGGAGGTATTGGTGGCCTACCTTGGCTAGGGACGTTAAGGTTTATGTCTCCTCCTGTTCGGTATGCGCCCAGAGTAAGGCTCCTAGGCACCTTCCTAGAGGGAAGTTACAACCCCTCCCCATTCCACAACGGCCATGGTCACATCTATCCGTAGATTTCCTGACCGACCTTCCCCCGTCTCAGGGCAACACCACGGTTCTGGTGATTGTGGATCGGTTCTCTAAGTCCTGCCGTCTCCTCCCGTTGCCCGGTATCCCAACAGCCCTACAGACTGCGGAGGCATTATTCACCCACGTCTTCCGGCACTACGGGGTGCCGGAGGACATCGTTTCTGATCGGGGCCCCCAGTTCACGTCCCGAGTATGGAGGGCGTTCATGGAGCGTCTGGGGGTCTCGGTCAGCCTGACCTCCGGTTATCACCCCGAAAGTAATGGGCAGGTGGAGAGAGTAAACCAGGAGGTGGGTAGGTTTCTGCGGTCGTACTGCCAGGACCGGCCAGGGGAGTGGGCAAGATACATCCCCCCTCCTCTACTAATGTGTCCCCCTTTCAGTGTGTGTTGGGGTACCAGCCGGTCCTGGCACCATGGCATCCGAGCCAGACCGAGGCTCCTGCGGTGGAGGAATGGGTGAAGCGCTCCAAAGAGACCTGGAGGGCCGTCCAGGAATCCCTTCAGCAGGCTAGTGGATGGCAGAAAAGGAGTGCCACCGCAGTGAGGCCCCCGTGTTTGTACCAGGGGACAGGGTCTGGCTCTCGACCCGAAAACCTACCCATCCGCGTGCCATGCCGGAAGCTTGGGCCGCAGTGTGTAGGGCCGTTCAAAGTCCTGAGGAGAATAAACGAGGTGTGTTATCGATTACAACTCCCTTCCTATTATCGTATTAACCCCTCGTTTCATGTGTCTCTCCTCAGGCCGGTGGTAGCTGGTCCCCTACAGGACGGTGAGGTACTGGAGGTCCCTCCTCCCCCTCTGGACATCGAGGGGTCCCCGGCGTATACGATACAGGCCATTCTGGACTCGAGACGCCGGGTGAGGGGCCTGCAGTACCTCGTGGACTGGGAGGGGTACGGTCCGGAGGAGAGGTGCTGGAGGAGAGGTGCCCACCAGGGACATTTTGGATCCGTCAATGTTGAGGGATTTCCATCGCCTCCATCCGGATCGCCCTGCGCCTCGTCCTCCGGGTCGACCTGTCGGCGCGCTGCGGGAGCCATGCGTCAAGGGGGGGTACTGTTACGACTCCGACCGAAGGACACTCCCCTTCCCGTTCGGGTGGCGCTCGGCGGTCGTCATCGCCGGCCTACTAGCTGCTACTGATTATTTCCTCCCCCTCCTCATGTGTTGATTGAGTGCACCTGTTTTGAATTAGGTAGTAGGCTTTATTAGTCAGCCGGCCCGCAGAGTTCCTTGTGCGGGATTAATTATTGTAACCATCTGTTTTAGTGTACTTGTGTGCACGTCTATGGGTTTTGTGTTTTTCCCATTTTGTGGGTTTTCACTAGACCGTTTAAGTCCCCCTGTTTGGGGGCATTTGTGTGTTCATTACGCCCTGTGTGTTCGTGAGGGTTGGCTTATGTTCGCCGTTTGTCGGTGCATTAAAATAGCACTCACCTAAACTCTCTGCTTCCTGCGCTTGACTCCTCACCCATTACACTCAGATCGTTACACACATTCCTCAGAAAATAGTTTCACAATCAATATTTTAATTTGCCCAAGCGGCATCAGAGCGTCCAATTGCAGTGTATTTTGCAGTTGGTTCCAGCAATGAGATGTGTTAAAACTAAAAGTGGATTTACCTACAGTAATTCGGTGGAGACACGAGGAACCTCAAGAGTTAATCAACCCTGTGAACGGGTTTGATATGTAATGTTTTTTTATATACTTTAACAACAAAGTCAGGTAAGTTGAAAGCTTGTGAAATAATGAAGTGCGCTACTGGACTCTACGCACCTCATTGCGTGCTAGGAATATGGGACCAAATAGTAAAAACGTTTGACTACTTTATTGCACAAATAAGTGAATTTGTCCCAATACTTTTGGTACCTTAAAATGGGGGGGGACTATGTACAGAAAGTGCTATCATTTCTAAACGGTTAACCCGATACGGATGTCATTACACTCAAATTAAAGCCGACAGTCTACACTTAAACCTTAATTATTTTATAATTTCACTTTTGGAGCTCACTGTACATGCTGGCTTCTACACTAGAGTCGTTACATCTGAAAAGTGTGTATAAATCCAAGCTTTTAGCTGTAAGCAGATTTTTTTTCATGACCTCATTTGATGCACATCAGAAACACTGACCAACATGCCATGAACCTGAGGAAAACACCCAAACAACAATCCCACCACGGTAGCTGTACCAGCTAAAACCCACAGGTTACACACGAGGGCAGCTAATACTAATGCAGGATGCGGATGAATGCTTGAATAGCGCCACATAAAATCAGTTCTTTGTCTGATTCTGTATTTCTTTTCTCCAAAATTCCATTTTATTATTCCAGGTTTCCATTTTGTTTATCCTATCAAATTCACATGACATTTTATTTTATTTTTATATATGAACAACAACATTGCATGTTCTAAGTCCACAACAATGTTTAAACCACACAAGGAGATTATTTTTTTAAGTCTGAGAAATGTTACCCTTAAATGCAAGTGTGCACCAGAAAGAAACCTGTGTTTGGTTTAGAGGTGTTGCTGTAGCGCTCATGTGAATGCAGAGTTTGTAAAACAAATGGCCACTGGATTGACACAAATAGTCATGATATCATTCTGCCTGGTAGGCATAGGCTACTTTGTAGTTAACATTTAAGTGAGAAGATTTTTGGGAAAGCCTTTCCATCTCTAACAGAAGAAGGAATCATTAGCATCATCGCTAAAGGCTATACAAAGTGTAGACATATGCACGCACAACACACACACAGACAGGGGCATTCCTGTGCCGTTTCAGAAAGTTTCAGGAAAATATGAATCACTGATGCATTTTGTTCATGTCTTATGATTCACTGCATTTCCTAATAAGTTCAATAAAACATTTTAACATTGTTTAATTCTGTTTTAAATGTCTGGATTCCATGATTCCATCTGCAACTAACATTTTATAGGGCCCTAATATCCGAGGAGTTGTAGCACTTTTAATGCTCATTGAATTTCTCAATTCAATATTATTCCTAACAATTCCACAAATTCAAATACTATTCCCTCGGGCTGAACATTTCACTGTTCAGACAAGCCAAGCAAAAATGATTTAAAACAAATCCTATTGTACATTTTTGATACTAAGTTCTTTAATTTCTGGGAAATGTATAAATATTCAAATCCAATACAATTCCAAATATTAAAAGGTTTTCACAATTCCAATTCAAACAGTCTAATTCAAATTCAATGATTTGAATTCAACGTTAATTCAGGAATTCCAATTTTAAATAAATTGGAATTGACCCCAACCCTGGTACTTACATCATAGCAGAAGCAACAGGCCAGGCCATAAAGCTTTTGTGTTTTACAATTTTGTTGTGGAAAAGCACACAACTCAGGCATAGCTGAAAGGCTATGTGACAAACAGAAGCAGAAAACTGCTGTGACAAGTGTACTGTATAATCAGTGCAAACTCTGTGGCACCAAGGGCACCTGTGAAGCTGCTTTGATGAATAAATCAGGCTGTTTGATTTACACTGAACAAAATGATAAACTCAACATGTAAAGTGTTGGTACCATGTTTCATAAGCTGAAATAAAACATCCCAGATAGTTTCCATTTTCACAAAAAGCTCACTTCTCTCAAATTTTGTACAAATTTGTTTACATCCCTGGTAGTGAGACTTTTTCCTTTGCTAAAATAATCCATACACCTGACAGGGGTGGCATATCAAGAAGCGGATTAAACGGCACGGTCATTACATAGGTGCACCTTGTGCTGGGGGACAATAAACAGACACTCTAAAATGTGCAGTTCTGTCACACAACACAATGCCACAGATGTCTCAAGTTGAGGGAGCATGCAATTGGCGTGCTGATTGCAGGAATGTCCACCAGAGCTGTTGCTAGAGAATTTAATGTTCATTTATCTACCATAAGCCGCCTCTGTCATTTTAGAGAATTTGGCAGTACATCCAACCGGCCTCATAACTGCAGACCACATGTAAGCGCGCCAGCCCAGGACCTTCACATTCGGCCTCTTCACCTGCAGGATCGTCTGAGACCAGCCACCCGGAATTTCTGCACACACTGTCAGAAACCGTCTCAGAGAGGCTCATCTGCATGCTTGACCTGACTGCAGTTCGGAATCCTTAATGGAGGAATCCCTACCTTTCTTTAAGGTATCTGTGACCAACAGATGCAACTGCACAGGGCAGATGGCAGACAGCGTTGTGTGGACGAGCGGTTTGCTTATGTCAGCGTTGTGAACAGTGCCAGTATGGTGGTGGTGGGGTTATGGTATGGGCAGACATAAGCTATGGACAATGAACACAATTGCATTTTATCGATGGCAGTTTGAATGCACAGAAATACCATGAAGAGAGCCAGAGGCTCATTGTCTTGCAATTCATCTGCCGCCATCACCTCATGTTTCAGCATAATGCATGGCCCCATGTCACAAGGTCCTGTACACAATTACTGGAAGCTGAAAACACTCATTGAGCATGTTTGGGATGCTCTGGATCGACGTGTATGACAGCGTGTTCCAGTTCCTGCCAATATCCAGCAACTTTCGCACAGCCATTGAAGAGGAGTGGGGCAACATTCCTCAGGTCACAATCAACAGCCTGATCAACTCTATGCAAAGGAGATGTGTCGTGCTGCATGAGGCAAATGGTGGGCACACCAAATACTGACTGGTTTTCTGATCCACACCTCTACCTTTTTTTAGGTATCCGTGACCAACAGATGCAAATTTGTATTCCCAGTCATATGAAATAGATTAGGGGTTCATTTATTTATTTAAATTGACAGATTTCCTTATATGAACTGTAACTCAGTAAAATCCTTGAAATTGTTTCATGTTGCATTTATATTTTTGTTTGGAAGAAGATTGTGGGGCGGAAGTTGAGTGCACCTTTTAAAGACAAAATCACAGGCAATCAACCAAGCTTGCTGTTTGTTACGAAGAGAAAAACATGTCTCTAATAACAGAGGCTTCTAAAGCAGTAAAACATTTGATTATCCTTTGTTTCATTTCCATCCTGTGTTTTTCTTGTCCATCTTATTTTTTGTTTACTGGTTTGCCTGTTGTTTTTAAACTGCTTCAACCGAATAGCCAGCCCCACAATGCAACAGTTAAGACTTTCTGAATCCGAATCTGAATGTTGTGTTATTTTTACTGCGGTCCGTCTATAATCTCCTGTGGAATGGAAACCTTCATTACCAGAAGTGTATGGTGGGGAGGAGCATACCGCAACCTATTGACATACATGCTTGCTGCTACACTATAGTAGTTACATCTGAGGCATGTGGACAAATCCAAGCTTTTAGCTGTAAGCAGATTCATTGTATTTATGACAGGCAATTCCAAGGTAACGGAATTACGCTGAAACTCAGATTTGTCACTTTTAAAATGTATACCAAACAAAAATTGATTGAAAAGTTGAACAAACCATATGGTTTGTGCTGTTTGTGCCGTCATTCTGTTACCAAACTTTGCATCTGCACTGTTCTTCAAGTAAATGTGTTTTTGTCACATTTTTGGTGGAAGTCCTTGTGTATAGGATTGTGTTGTTTGGCATACATTTTAAAGTGAGAATTTTTGGGGGGGGGAATCTCAGCGTAATTCTGTTACTGTGGAATTACCCTGAACTCAGAAACACTGACCAACATGCCATGAACCTGAGGAAAACACCCAAACAACAATCCCACCACGGTAGCTGTACCAGCTAAAACCCACAGGTTACACACGAGGGCAGCTAATACTAATGCAGGATGCGGATGAGTGTTTGTAATATCAGATGAGCTGTAGCACCTTCAATCTCTCTCATTGCTTTCATAACGACAAAAAGCAAGGCAACAGAAAAAAACGAACATTTGAAAATATTATTGCACAGTTTAAACTATTCCCCTCTCGACTCATCTCTCTGCAGCCTTCATCATGACACATTCCATCGCTCTTTCCCTTTTTCAACTCTAATACAATTCCAGCTGAGTTGTTGTTATGACCAGTCTCATCTCCCCTATGGTTCACAGATGCTGGGACTTGGATCTGCATATTTGGCTGAGTTCCCCCACAAGAAGTTAAATCAGACAATAGAGGAGAGTCTCTGCTGCTTTCCCATAATGCCATTCTCTGGGATTACTGAGAGCTATGGGTACTTACATCATAGCAGGAGCAACAGGCCAGGCCATAAAGCTTATGTGTTTTATAATTTTGTTGGGGAATAGCAGACAGCTCAGCCATAGTTGAAAGGCAAACACCTTTATCTGGATGTGTGACAACCAAAAGCAGCACAATCCTGTGACAAAATCAAACTCCTGTGACAAGTGTATCATCCATGCAAACTCTGTGGCACCAAGGGCATCACAACACCTGTTCTCTCAGAAGATGCTTTGACGTACACTGAAAAAAATATAAAATGCAACATGTAAAGTGCTGGTCCCATGTTTCATGAGCTGAAATAAAAGATCCCAGAAATGTTCCATACATCACCTTTGGAAATATAATCCATCCACCTGACAGGTGTGGCATATCAGGAAGCTGATTAAACAGCATGATCAGGTGCACCTTGTGCTGGGGACAATAAAAGGCCATTAAAATTAAAATTGTGTAGTTGTGTCACACAACACAATGCCACAGATGTCTCAAGTTGAGGGAGCGTGCAATTGGCATGCCGACTGCAGGAATGTCCACCAGAGCTGTTGACAGAGAACTGAATTTATCTACCATAAGCCGCCTCCAACGTCATTTAAGAGAATTTGGCAGTACGTCCAACCGGCCTCACAACCGCAGACCACGTGTAACCACGCCAGCACAGGACCTCCACATCTGGCTACTTCACCTGCTGGATAGTTTGAGACCAGCCACCAGGACTGCTGATGAAACTGTGGGCTTTGCACAACCAAAGAATTTCTGCACAAACTGTCAGAAACCATCTCAGGGAAGCTCATCTGCGTGCCTGTCGTCATCACCAGGGTCTTGACCTGACTGCAGTTCGGCGTCGTAACCGACTTCAGTGGGCAAATGCTCACCTTCCATGGGCACCGGCACACTGTAGAAGTGTGCTCTTCACGGATGAATACCAGTTTCAACGGTACTGAGCAGATGGCAGACCGCATGTATGGCGTCGTGTGGGCAAGCGGTTTGCTGATCTCAATGTTATGAACAGAGTGCCCCATGGTGGCAGTGGGGTTATGGTATCAGCAGGCTTAAGCTACAGACAATGAACACAATTGTATTTTATCGCTGGCAATTTGAATGCACAGAGATACCGTGATGAGATCTCGAGGCCCATTGCCATGCAATTCATCTGCTGCCATCACTTCACGTTTCAGCATTATAATTCGAAGCCCCATGCTGCAAGAATCTGTACACAATTCCTGGAAGCTGAAAATGTCCCAGTTCTTCCATGGCCTGCTTACTCACCAGACATGTCATCCATTGAGCAAGTTTGGGAAGCTCTAAATTGACAGTGTGTTCCAGTTCCTGCCAATATCCAGCAGCTTCCCACAGGAGTGGGATAACATTCCTCCGGCCACAATTATCAGCATGATCAAATCTAAGGAAATTTGTTGTTGGTCACACCAAATACTGACTGATTTTCTGAACCACGCCCCTCCCTTTTTTTAAGGTATCTGTGACCAACAGATGCATATCTGTATTCCCAGTCATGTGAAATCGATAATTTAGGGCCTAATTAATTTATTTCAATTGACTCATTTCCTTATATGAACTGTAACTCAGTAACATTTTTGAAATTGTTGCATGTTGCGTTTATATTTCTGTTCAGTGTATAATCAGGATGTTTGCTTTATGAAGAAAAAGGAAAGCCGCACACTCAGATGCAATAAATGTATTTCCAATGTTGACAGCTGGGCCCTGATTTCATTGGTCAATTTACAAATATCAACAGTACATATAAAAAGCATGAATGGATAACATATGATCATAGATACAATTAGGCTACACCATATAGGCCTACAAAACATCAGGAGATTTCAAAAACACATTACCGATACGGTCATCAGATCTTATCATGTGTCAATGTTTGTGAACGATTTCCTTCATTTGTTCAGAGCACTTAATGTGTAGTGAGAACGCAAGAATGGTTATTTTTGCGAAACTGTCCTTGAAAGAGATCTTGTCTCGATTTGTTTTGGATTTCCTCAATGGCAGTATTGATCTGACCATTTCTGTACCTCCTTTCATAGAAATGTCTTTGCATCGCAACCATGTTTCTGTCGAAGTGTGATTGTTTTTTGCAAATTCTTTTGATTCGACAGAACTGGCTGTAGGGCAAACTGTTTTTCAAGGGTTGAGGGCGACAGCTATCAGCCTTCAACAAACTGATACAGCCAGTGGGTTTCTTGTACAAATCTGTGTGTAGAACATTAACCTCACAAATAATCAAAAGATCAAGGAAACTGATTTGATGTGTTAGATTGTAAAGTAAATCTCAGGTTGTCAGAACCAGCGTTAAGAAAAGCATGGAATGCCTAGATCTGTTCTGCATCACACCTCCATAGAACTAAAATATCATCAATGTACAGTGTCCAAATCATTTCTGAGAGGATTGAGAATTGACTGTTTCTCCATGTAATGCACTGTCATATTTGCATAGTTAGGAGCCATCGGGGATCCCATAGCAGGACCCTTCATCTGGATAAAGAAATCCTTTTGAAACATGACATAGTTGTATGAGTACTATTTCAGTCAATGTTATAAAGTATTTCCATTTTTTTATTGAACCCTTATTTGACCAGGTAAGTTGACTGAGAACACATTATCATTCACAGCAACAACCTGGGGAATTGTTACAGGGGAGAGGAGGGGGATGAATGAGCCAATTGGAAGCTGGGGATGATTAGGTGGCCATGATGGTATGAGGGCCAGATTGGGAATTTAGCCAGGACACCAGGGTTAACACCCCTACTCTTACGATAAGTGCCATGGGATCTTTTAGTGAAGACAGGGAGTCATGCACTGGAGGGTAGTTAATTTGGGTCACGTTGTAAGGCTGCTTTGATGTGTAATCAGGCTATGTTTGGTTTATGACAAGAAGATTGTGGGTGGCAGTTGAGTGCACCTTTCAAAGAGAGAAACATGAGCAACCAACCATGTTTGTGACAGAGAAAAACATGTATTTGCCGATATTGGAGGCTTTTATAAAGCGGTACAAACATTCAGCTAATACTCATGGCCCATTTGGCCTGGATAGCATTCAACCACATGAAATAAATAGCATGGTGGGTCCTCAGAGGGTTCAATGTGCATATGGAATTCTTAAAAATGCTTTGGTGTGACTTGACTTGCCCCAAATTATAATTCTAGGTCAATCCTTGTTTCCAAATGAACTAACAAAATTAAACACACTAAGGGTGAACAGCTAAGGGAAGTGCATATTCCTGAATCCAAATGTCCACATAAATGAATAAACACAGAACAGAGCTAAATCTTAAATCTGTGCTATGTCACAAAATGCTCCCATCTGTGTTGATCCAATAAGTAGTTATGCAAGGTTTGTGTCATTATTGTAATACTACACACTGGAGAAATAATGTACATACACCCACTTCACAATCAGACTATTCCTTCACTCACTCAACACACACCACACAGAAGAAGCTTCCAGCGCTATCAAATGCCAGAGCAGGAGTCTGGGTTGTTCATAAGACTGAATTGTGGGCAACCTTGAAGTGTCTTCCAGAGGGAGGGGCCTATTGAATGAGAGGCTGTTGGCCTCAAACAAGGTGATCATTCTCTACCAGCCTCTCAAGGATATCTCCACGCAGCAGTGAAGGTTGTGTACAGAGTAATAGAGAATCTGTCTGGAGCACTGTAAAGTTTCCTGTATCTCTGGTAGGAAAGAAACTTAAAGCAAATAGCTAGCTCCTGTTATGGTCATACCTCATGATAGATGTTGTGCAGATTCCCAGAATGAAGCTGACACTCTCCCCTCGTTAGGTTAATAAAGCACTAACCTTGATGTAGTAACACAACTACAATACCATTTACATCTACAACTCGCATACTGTGAGACGGAGTCCAAAGAGCTAATCATTTTATAGATAATGTTTAACTCATTATGCAAGGATGATGAGTCTAAATAACATCCATCATCATATACTGTAGATTTATTAAGATAGTAAAAGCTATTCATGGATAACATGAAACATCCACAGCAGAGCAAGCAACCAAGCCCTGTCAGAGAGTGACAGCAAAATAGGCCAAGAACTATCTGATAGACAAGCTATTGAATTGGCCCTAATTGCAACTTCAGACACCCACCCACATATTGGCTCATGGCTTCTCATACACTTCTGTCTTACTAAGCAGGCAGAGTTAGCAGGAGAATAGCTTAGGGGAAGATCAAGCCCCATCTTTACAGCCCTGTTGATCAAGGCTATATTTGGCCTATGGCTGCTAGCTATGACATTACATAATTGGGCTTCTTTCATTAATTAATATTTACAAATATTAAGCATGCGTCAGTGTCTTTCTTCCCCAAGGGCATAAGTGTACCCCCGTCATGCTAACATGGTGTGAAAACAACAAAACCAGAGGGAGAACTATGTCCTGCTTCACTTCAAATCCTGTTGTTGTTCAGGGTAAGAGTACCCCTCTAGGTCGGCGCTGGGAACACAACACTCCTCAAAACAGAGATGCTACACCCCAGACCCTGTTTCCTATATTTTTCGCAGTATACAAAAATCCGGAGAGACAGAGTGTACCTGTTGGGTAATAATGTAGCTGGCAAACAAGGATACATTTGGCCACCACCACACAAATTTGTAGGGGCTGCTTACCTTGGGGGCTGGTTGCTATCCACTGAGATTTATTCATTAAGATTTCACTTCTTGTATCATTTACATAATGCAATGGACCCAAAAGCCCTTGAGAAGCATTCGAGAGTCATAAGGAAAAAAGTTTGGTTACTCTTGGCACGCTGTCAAATGGTCTTTGAAGGGCACACTCAAGTAATGTTCTCAGTCTTAAACTTGTAGTGTTCCATTGACTCGTATGTTACAGTGCATTCGGAAAGTATTCAGACGCTCTCGACTTTGTCCACATTTTGCTACGTTACAGCCTAATTCTAAATATGTATTTTTTTTGTATCCATCTACACACAACACCCCACAATGACAAAGCAAAATCAGGTTTTTAGAAATTTTGCAAATGTATTACAAATAAAAAAAACTTTAATATTATATTTACAGAAGTATTTAGACCCTTTACTCAGTACTTTGCTGAAGCACCTTAGGCAGTGATTACAGCCTCGAGTCTTCTTGTGTTTGACGCTACAAGCTTGGCACACCTGTATTTGGGGAGTTTATCCCATTACTCTCTGCAGATCCTTTAAAGCTCTGTCAGGTTGGATGGGGAATGTCACTGTAGAGCTATTTTCAGATCTCTCCAGAGATGTTCGATCAGGTTCAAGACCGGGCTCTGGCTGGGCCACTCAACTTGTCCCGAAGCCACTCCTGCGTTGTCTTGGCTGTGTGCTTCACCCCAGTCTGAGTTCCTGAGCGCTCTGGAGCAAGTTTTCATCAAGGATCTCTCTGTACTTTGCTCCCTTCACCCATCGCTCGATCCTGACTAGTGTCCCAGTCCCTGCCGCTGAAAAACATCCCCACAGCATAATGCTGCCACCACCATGCTTCACTGTAGGGATGGTGCCAGGATGCACCTGAGCTCAATTTCGAGTCTAATAGTGAAGGGTCTGATTACTTATGTAAATAACGGATTTCTGTTTTTTTTATTTTTAATGCAAATAAATCTATAAACGTATCTTTGCTTTGTCATGGGGGGAGGGGGGTATTTAATCAATTTTAGAACAATGTTGTAATGTAACAAAATGTGGAAAAAGTCAAGTGGTCTGTGTGTGTGCTACAGTCTCATATAGTTCCCATCTGAGAGAGGGCCTTTGCCTGGCAGTTGCCCTTACTGCCCATGACTCATCTCAGTGATGTCATCAGAATGTCCCAGAAGCAGGACATTATTCAGTGATATGACTCAAGCCAGGCTGTGTACTACAGTAGTAGACTGTGAGCAGACACTGTTCTTGTGGTTTCATCATCCAGACCAGAGACCATTTTCATTAAGTGCAGCTCTGAGAGGCTTTGGGTGAACCTGCAGCCATGATGTTAGCCTGCAGCCATGATGTTAGCTAAGTAACCAGGGGGAGGAGGATTTGGACAGATATCTCTGTTGGCTATTTCATTAACTGTCGCCTTCAGAAGGGTGTTTAGCATTGGATTAGTAGAACTCCAAGCACAACAAGTGCTCTGAATTTATTCAACTTAACTTCATTGAAATAGCAGTGATTTGTCAATACATGGAGTAAAACAATTTAATTCCAACCTGAATCAGATTGATCAGTCTGTGCGTGTGAAACACTCTGGTGAGGCAAGTTAAGTGCTGAGACTGCAATCAATATGTTAAGTTGTTAGCTCTGGCAACTCTGTCTTGCTCAATCTGCCTTCAATCGAATGCAATTTGTGGAGGATCCCTCTTTTTCACGCAATCAAACAGAGACTTAGGAGGACACATGCAACACTCAAGTTCAAAAACAATTTAGGAAAGTATTGGCGTATTGATGGATACCAGAGAGAGAATGGAGACCATGCATTAACAGCCCTGTTCTCACAATAAAGTAAGGTAGTACTGTTTTCAGAAACTGACTCTAAAAGTGGAGACCAAAGTCAACCAAGACCACTGCTGCTAACATGATGATGCATCATTGTATTACATGCACCCCTGTAGTACACAAGTGTCTATCATTTGTGTCTTTAAAGTAAAAGCTTGTTTTAAAAAAACATGACTGTGGTTTCAATAGTACCCGAGTAGTTCATGTTTTTGACATCAATCATCCTGTCTCAGGGTCATTATTTTCAAATATTATAGTACTTATCCTTTCATCATAGGATTGCCAGTCTCTCAAAGGATCATAGGAATTATTGAGGTCCTACAGTAGCCTATGACATAGATGCTCACAGTGACTCAGGCAGCTGCATTGATGTCCTATGAGTCTGATGTGAGTCCCTGTCAGTGTCAACACAATACTTCTGGTGGAAACATGCACAATAGAACTCAAGATGTGTGAAGCCTCTCACTCAATACACTTCATACCATATGGCACCAGTGAGATCTGACAGTGACTTAAAAAGAGTTTGTTGGGAGGGGTGTCTGGGGGATAGAATGTCAATTACACACAGGCACGCACAAATGCATGAAAGCATGCACACACACGCACGCCTATGGCATCACATTTGATTAAAGAAAGAATTGTAAGTGATTTTTCATGAGTCACAAAACTTTGGGATTTTTAAATGAAAATAAATAAATATAGTGTTCAAAAAGTATTGAGGAAACAAATAAATATTGTAAACAAAAATGAATCAAAAGTATTGAAAGCCTAAAACAAACTACAATACCGGTCAAAAGTTTTAGAACACCGACTCATTCAAGGATTTTTCTTAAATTTTAATATTTTGTACATTGTAGAATAATAATGAAGACATCAAAACTATGAAATAACACATATGGAATCATGTAGTAACCAAAAAAGTGTTAAACAAATCAAAATATATTTTACATTTGAGATTCTTCAAATAGTCGCCCTTTACCTTGATGACAGCTTTGCACACTCTTGGCATTCTATCAACCAGCTTCACCTTGAATGCTTTTCCAACAGTCTTGAAGGAGTTCCCACATATGCTGAGCACTCGTTGGCTGCTTTTCCTTAAGTCTGCGGTCCGACTCATCCCAAACCATCTTGATTTGGTTGAGGTCAGGGGATTATGGATGAAAGGTCATCTGATGCAGCACTCCATCACTCTCCTTCTTGGTCAAATAGCCCTTACACAGCCTGGAGGTGTGTTGAGTCATTGTCATGTTGAAAAACAAATGATAGTCCCACTAAGCCCAAACCAGATGGGATGGCGTATTGCTGCAGAACGCTGTGGTAGCCATGCTAGTTAAGTGTGCCTTGAATTCTAAATAAATCAGACAATGTCACCTGCAAAGCACCCCCACACCACAACACCTCCTCCTCCATGCTTTACAGTGGGAAATAAACATGTGGAGATAATCTGTTCACCCACACCGTGTCTCTCAAAGACGAGGCGGTTGGAACCAAAAATCTCCAATTTGGACTCGAGACCAAATGTCATATTTCCACCGGTCGAATGTCGATTGTTCAAGTTTGGCCCCTTATTGGTGGTTTCCTTGCAGCAATTCGACCATGAAGGCCTGATTCACACAATCTCCTCTGACCAGTTAATGTTGACGTCGGGGGGCAGGGCAGCCTAGTGGTTAGAGCATTGGACTAGTAACCGAAAGGTTGCAAGTTCAAATCCCCGAGCTGACAAGGTACAAAATCTGTTGTTCTGCCCCTGAACAGGCAGTTAACCCACTGTTCCTAGGCTGTCATTGAAAATAAGAATTTGTTCTTAACTGACTTGCCTAGTTAAATAAAGGTTTAAAAAAAATTGTAAATAAAAAAGTGTGTCTGTTACTTGAACTCTTTGAAGCATTTATTTGGGCTGCAATTTCTGAGGCTGGTAACTCTAAAGAACTTATCCTCTGCAGCAGAGGTAACTCTGGGTCTTCCTTTCCTGTGGCAGTCCTCATGAGAGCCAGTTTCATCATTGCGCTTGATGGTTTTTGCGACTGCACTTGAAGAAACTTTCAAAGTTCTTGAAATGTTCCGTGTTGACTGACCTTCATGTCTTCAAGTAATGGACTGTCATTTCTCTTTGCTTATTTGAGCTGTTCTTGCCATAATATGGACTTGGTCTTTAACCAAATAGGGTTATCTTCTGAAACGCATTGAGGAAATATATTCCACAAATTAACTTTTAAGAAGGCACACCTGCTAATTGAAATGCATTCCAGGTGACTACCTCATGAAGCTGGTTCAGAGAATGCCAAGAGTGTGCAAAGCTGTCAACAAGGTAAAGGGATAATTCACTTTGATCACCATGTATTTCACCGTAACATGCCAATTATTTAGCTAACGTTTCTGCTCACAGGAAGCACGTCAAGACAGTGTGAATGACCAGTGCACCGGTGATGCATCGAGGTGCTTCCCACTGGGCAGCTGTATGGTCTTCTTCTATGAGGTTTAACGGCGGTTGGCATCCAATTTGTTACATTTCCGCCACCTACTAGACTGGAGTACAACTCCCTTATACTTTGCTTGAAAAATAAAAATGTACTAAATAAATACCCTACCATCTAACACTACACTCACTAATTTCAAAATTATATCAAATAAAATGAACACCACCCTACTCCACTAATTAAATGTATTTATTCCTACCTCATGCCATCACCCCTTAACACACCCTGTAACTCTTCTGATGTCAAGTCTCGCACACCTAAATACCTCTCTGCAGCTGCCATCTCAACCTCAATTTTCTGCGACTTCCGTTCCATCCCTGCAGTACAGTTGATAACCATTGCTATAAATCCAATCTTAATTAAACATATATCACTTTTTGGCCTATCCCCTGTACTGGTATATCTCTACTACTCTCACCACTCCTCCCCCTTAACCCATCTTCACTGCCTCTGTATATGACAACTTCTGCACTACTCAAACACTGGAAACCTAAACCTGCCTCTCTCGCACGGGACATTTCTGATCCCCAGCTCCATGGGCACCCTTACAATTAACACATTCCATTACTTTCCCCAATACTACACATTCCTTTGTCTCATGCCCTTCTGCACACTTCTCACACCTTGGACCCTCCCTCCTACACTCTGCTCAGCTGTATGGTCACATGCCCTTCTGCACACTTCTCACACCTTGGACCCTCCCTCCTACACTCTGCTCAGCTGTATGGTCTCATGCCCTTCTGCACACTTCTCACACCTTGGACCCTCCCTCCTACACTCTGCTCAGCTGTATGGTCTCGTGCCCTTCTGCACACTTCTCACACCTTGGACCCTCCCTCCTACACTCTGCTCAGCTGTATGGTCTCATGCCCTTCTGCACACTTCTCACACCTTGGACCCTCCCTCCTACACTCTGCTCAGCTGTATGGTCTCATGCCCTTCTGCACACTTCTCACACCTTGGACCCTCCCTCCTACACTCTGCTCAGCTGTATGGTCTCATGCCCTTCTGCACACTTCTCACACCTTGGACCCTCCCTCCTACACTCTGCTCAGCTGTATGGTCTCATGCCCTTCTGCACACTTCTCACACCTTGGACCCTCCCTCCTACACTCTGCTCAGCTGTATGGTCACATGCCCTTCTGCACACTTCTCACACCTTGGACCCTCCCTCCTACACTCTGCTCAGCTGTATGGTCTCATGCCCTTCTGCACACTTCTCACACCTTGGACCCTCCCTCCTACACTCTGCTCAGCTGTATGGTCTCATGCCCTTCTGCACACTTCTCACACCTTGGACCCTCCCTCCTACACTCTGCTCAGCTGTATGGTCTCATGCCCTTCTGCACACTTCTCACACCTTGGACCCTCCCTCCTACACTCTGCTCAGCTGTATGGTCTCATGCCCTTCTGCACACTTCTCACACCTTGGACCCTCCCTCCTACACTCTGCTCAGCTGTATGGTCTCATGCCCTTCTGCACACTTCTCACACCTTGGACCCTCCCTCCTACACTCTGCTCAGCTGTATGGTCTCATGCCCTTCTGCACACTTCTCACACCTTGGACCCTCCCTCCTACACTCTGCTCAGCTGTATGGTCACATGCCCTTCTGCACACTTCTCACACCTTGGACCCTCCCTCCTACACTCTGCTCAGCTGTATGGTCTCATGCCCTTCTGCACACTTCTCACACCTTGGACCCTCCCTCCTACACTCTGCTCAGCTGTATGGTCTCATGCCCTTCTGCACACTTCTCACACCTTGGACCCTCCCTCCTACACTCTGCTCAGCTGTATGGTATCATGCCCTTCTGCACACTTCTCACACCTTGGACCCTCCCTCCTTCACTCTGCTCAGCTGTATGGTCTCATGCCCTTCTGCACACTTCTCACACCTTGGACCCTCCCTCCTACACTCTGCTCAGCTGTATGGTCACATGTCACCTGCAGTAGCTATGGCCAATTTGTTCCTTCCCACTTGATTTTATTTTGAGTAGGATGGCAGCCTACATGAGAAATAGCTTGTAATATTAGTAGTGACCATCTGGTTGGAAAGTCAGAGTTTCTAACCTCGAATTCTGAGTTGAAAACATTCTATTTATTTTTATTCCCAGTTGTCTTAAACACGACATATGCTCTGCAAGCCGACAGTACGACACCTGGGCAGTGTCTTTCACTCCCGCTTGCGGAGCACTACTGTTCCGCAGTACAGCAAGTGATGTAGCTTGGTAGAGGATGACAGCGTTGATGATGCGTTCTGTGGGAGTGGTTGCTGAACTCTCACTCCAAAATGTATTGACCAACAGTATCCAATTTAGTTCGCTCCCTTCTAAACCCAACAGAGAAATTGAAAAATTAAAGCGCTGGGGAAAGAAATATTGTAACCTTAGAAATGTGATTTGAAGAGCTTGAGAAATGCAAGCATGCGTGAGGAAAAGTTGCAAACAAAGCAGAGAAGATTGCTTGTAAGTAACCAGGTTTCCATCCAACCTTTTTACATGAGTAAAGTACACGTCGGACCAAAATAATTACTACAAGCCTGAGTGGGCTCCCGGGTGGCACAGCGGTCTAAGGCACTGCATCTAAGTGCTAGAGGCGTCACTACAGACCCTGGTTTGATTCCAGGCTGTATCACAACCGGCCGTGATTGAGAGTCCCATAGGGCGGCGCACAATTGGCCCAGTGTCGTTAGGGTTTGGCCGGGGTAGGACGTCATTCTAAATAAGAATTTGTTCTTAACTGACTTGCCTGGTTAAAAAAAAAGAAATACCGCATTTACTTTGATGCAGCCTCCGCAGAAGTCAGAGCATTCATACTTCTTTTACTTTGCTGAGCTGTTGTCAAGGAAATGAGTTTGTGTTATACAGGACCTCCCGTCCCCACCTACCGTCACCCAATCATGTCAATGTGTAGCTATACGTTGTTACAAAATTTGGATAGAAATGGCGATGCGGAACGGAGCTCAATTTGGTCGCCACAAGCCTTCGGAGGATGCACAATTGCATCACACCCTCCATACTATATTACAAGAGCAAGGATAAATTAGCTTTAAAGTGCATGTGTCAATACCTGATGGAGACCCATGAGAATTTAACGGCAAAATGTATTTTTATGTGCACTACGTCACCACACACAGCCTTTTATCTGCAACAAGTCAATTGATGTTAACATCTCTGCTGGGAAAATGTGCCATTGTTTTTATGCAGATTTTAAAATATTCACATGAACATCTGTTTCCAATTGAATGGAAACCTAGCTAGTGCCATGAACATATTCAATTGAAAAGAAAAATAATTTCTGTTTCCTTTTTTATCATTGATATAATTTATTTTTGGCTTGCAATAACTTTAGATTAGTTTTCGTTTACAAATTTAACATTTTGTCTAATTACTCTTTTCCTCTCAATATCTTTAGGACTTTACAATATATTGAATGTTCAATTTAAAAATGAAAAAGTATTTTGACTCATGAAAAATAACTCACAATAATGATTTAACATCAAATGTGATTCAATACACTCCACAATACAGAGCTGTGTTTTGGATAAAAGCAGTGTAATACAGTGATTTGCATAACCTTGTGATGCATATCCTTGTGATATAGCCTTTTAAAATGATAAATATAATGTAAAACAAAAATAAAGAGAAATCAACAGCTTGTATTACTTTTCATTGAATATTAATCCCAATCAAAACATTATTCCTTAGCCTAGCCTACAGGTAACTGCCAAAATAAAGGAAACATCAACATAGTGTCTTACAATGTATCTTGTAAACCTAGTTAACGCAAGCGTTTCCTTTATTTTGGCAGTTACATGCACTTGATGCATCGGCTACACGTAAAAGTTGAAAAGATGGAGGAGTTCATATTGTAGTTTCTCTCTTACCCAAGACTGTACAGATGATTGATACCGCCAATAGCAAGACATGCGTGGTATGTGTCTCCATATTCTTGTAGTTGGTCATTTTTGCGTTGTGACAGGTCGGTCTATGTCCAAACTGGTTTTCAACCCTCAGTCACATTCAGTATCCAAATGTATCAAAGGTAAACAATTACAGTGCTTACTACAAGCTCAGCTGATGTTTTTTCTAACGGTTAAAATGACCACACAGAACTTCTTTGAAAACAGCTCTCCGGACCCCGTGACAATTTTGCCCGAAGAAATACATCGCCGCATCACTTCGCCCCGCACATTATGCACGCAAAATCATAATGAAATCATACCGTAGCGAAACGTCCTCAGCAAAACAAGAAATCGATACGTAAATATATTGGTCTATAAAATATAAATAAGACAGCTTCGTCGGAGAAGTTGCGCTCCCGCTCGCATCTCTATATGTGTGCATGAAATAACAGACCATCACTTTACGAATGGCACCCGACGCACATGCTGAATCAACTGCGTACACAGCTCTCAGCTACAGATACGAGGATGTATTCTTAAAGAGACAGGAGCGACATCTGTGCAGGCTCTGACCTTGCCACTTCAAATTCCTCTGCTGCGCTACGCATGGCTAGATGACCGTGAGATGATTCACAATCTAAAGGTCTGTGTTTCGGCCATGTCAATCTTTACAGTAATTGCAGGTGTCAGTTTCCCCAACTCATATGGGCCTAACATCATATGGCAAAGCAATTATAGGTAATTCAATAAACATAATCCTATCCTATCAATTGGCTGAAATGATTCATGTCATGTGTTGCCTTTAAGTAGGCTAACACAAATGGATGAAAACTACATCACAGAAGGCATATGTTGTTATTGACCAACAGAACTGTAATCAAGGGGATAATGATGAGGATTATTATGGTTGTGACTTTAATCATTTACTAAATTATCTCTGCTTCTCCTCCTGTTGAAGAGAATTCTAATCATAATGATGATGATAAAGGATAATGATATTGTGCTGCTGCTACAGTACATGTACTGCTGATGATGATGAAGATAGCCTTCCACTGTGATCCACAGTCCAGAGGAGCTCAGCCCTTTAACACTGTCTCCCACCGAGCCTCCACAGACCCCAGATTCCATAGTGATTTATTAAACAGATGCGGGTTCACACCCACTCCTCCTCTCTCTCATTGATCTGCAATCTGCCTCTCGCACAGCCTCTGGGGCTTGTACTCTCTTGGGAGAAGGACACCCTGCTCCCCAGGGCAGGCTCAATTTCTCTGCCTCCACCCCAGCCTCTGTGTGCCCCTGCCCCTTGCCCTCTCAATGCATTGTCTCCATGTCTCTTACTGAGAGCCCAACATGATGGAGAGTGCTCATGGACTACCAGACGCCTACTCTCCCTTTGTCCCCCTGAATTGGGCTGGAAATTGGGCAACAGAAGTGGTCCAGACGCCTGTCCCGGCCACAACAGCATTAACCCCCAGCTCCAATGGAAGCGTGGACCTTATCAAAGTCTACAAAGCTAAACAGAGCAAATGGAAACATCTCATCAGGAATCTTAGTGGCATCATTGGGTGTCAGTCAATATTTAAACAACAACAAATGGCACCAGTGGACACTGTCTCTTCAGGTGTTGGAGGTTATCCATGCACTCATGCCCAATTCTTAGGGATTTCACTCATAATGCAGTCAAAATAAATACATTACTTTTTGTGCCTTTGTATATAATGTATATCATGTATATACATGTTTATATTTATGTATTTTTACCTGAGAGCAGTTGTTGTTTTCTTGGAATTCAGCCATGTGCATTTAGGTAGAGGCCATTGATGTATTTTCGATTTATGATCAAATAATGTTGTTAATTGTAATATCCAATGGTCCCAAGCTATGTTTAAAGTCAATTGATCCCTCTGCATGGGGTAGAGTATGTGGATGGTGGGGAAAGTGTGGCGGGGTACAGATGGTGGGACAGGCTAGTGAGTGACTCCGGTAAAGAATGTGAGATTCAGCTGTCCACCCTGAGCCCTGATCTCATGTCTCTCAGATCATCGTCTGGCTCCATACCATAATCTGGAAACCCAATCCAGAGACAAGACTCTACAGACAACTACATTTTCCCTTTTACACAAACTCTTCAGTATATTCCCCCCCAAAAGATAGCGCCGACAGAGATGGTTGCCTCGCTTCAAGTCGGAACTTACGAAAATATGCAGTAATTTGCTTTTTAATGTATTATTTCTTACATTGTTAGCCCAGAAAATGTTAAGTCTTATTACATACAGCCAGGAAGAACTATTTGATATAAGAGCTACGTCAATTTATGAACATTACGACCAGGAATACGACTTTCCCAAAGCGGATCGTTTGTTCGGACCTCCACCCTGGACTTTGGATCTTATGCCAGAGGCCGACCCAAAACAACGTTGTCGCCACAGGAGAGGCAAACGGAGCGGCCTCCTGGTCCGACTTAGAAGGCGAGCACACCATCCACAGCTTCTTAGTATATTAGTCACCATTGTCCAGTCTCTAGACAACACAGTGGATGAAATTAGGGCACAAGTTGCCTTCCAGAGAAACATCACAGATTGTAACATTCTCTGTTTCACGGAAACATGGCTCACTCGGGATATGTTGTCAGAATCGGTACATCCACCGGATTTCTTCATGTGTCGCACCAACAGAAATAAACACCTCTCTGGTAAGAAGAAGGGCGGGGGTGTATGCCTCATGATTAACGACCCATGGTGTAATCATAACAACTGACAGGAACTCAAGTCCTTTCGTTCACCTGACCTAGAATTCCTTACATTCAAATGCTGACCTCATTCCTTACAATCAAATGCTGACCTCATTACCTCCCAAGAGAATTCTCTTTGATTATAGTCACAGCTGTGTATATCCCCCCCAAGCTGATCCCTCGACGGCACTGAAAGAACTTCACTGGACTCTATGTAAACTGAAAACCATATATCCTGAGGCTGCATTTATTGTCGCTGGAGAAAGCTAATTTGAGAACAAGGCTACCTAAATTCTACAAGCACATTGATTGTAGTACCCGCTCAAGCAAAGAACTAGACCACTGCTACTCTAACTTCCGTGATGCATACAAGGCCCTCCCCCCCTCCCTTCAGAAAATCTGACCATGCCTCTATCTTGTTGCTCCTCTCCTGTAGGCAGAAATTAAAACAGGAAGCGCCAGTGCTTAGGTCTATCCAATGCTGGTCTGACCAATAGGATACCATGCTTCAAGATTGCTTCAATCACGTGGACTGGGATATGTTCCGGGTAGCCTCAGACAACAACATTGATGTATGCCCTGACTAGGTGAGTGAGTTTTTTAGGAAGTGCATTGGAGATGCTGGACCCACTGTGACCATTAAAACCTTCCCTAACCAGAAACCGTAGATTGATGGTTTAGCAAAACTGAAACTGAAAACACGAACCACCGCATTTAATCATGGCAAGGCGACTGGAAACATGACCGAATCCAAAAAGTGTAGTTATTCCCTCCGCAAGGCAATCAAACAAGCAAGCGTCAGTATAGAGACAAAGTAGAGTCGCAATTGAACGACTCAAACACGAGACGTATGTGGCAGGGTCTTCAGACAATCACAGATTACAAAAAGAAAACCAGCCCCGTTGCGGACATCGATGTCTTGCTCCCAGACAAATTAAACAACTTCTTTGCCCGCTTTGAGGACAATACAGTGCCACCGACACGGGCCGCTACCAAAGTCTGCAGACTCTCCTTCTCCATGGCCGACGTGAGTAACTGGCTTACTGGGGCTCTCTCATGCCGTCCCTGGAAGGGGTGCATCATCTGAGTGGGTTGATTCACTGATGTGGTCATCCTGTTTGGGTTGGCGCCTCCCCTTGGGTTGTGCCATGGCGGAGATCTTTGTGGGCTATACTCAGCCTTGTCTCAGGATGGTAAGTTGGTGGTTGAAAATATCCCTCTAGTGGTGTGGGGGCTGTGCTTTGGCAAAGTGGGTGGGGTTATATCCTTCCTGTTTGGCCCTGTCCGGGGGTGTCCTTGGATGGGGCCACAGTGTCTCCTGACCCCTCCTGTCACAGCCTCCAGTATTTATGCTGCAGTAGTTTATGTGTCGGGGGGCTAGGGTCAGTTTGATATATCTGGAGTACTTCTCCTGTCCTATTCGGTGTCCTGTGTGAATCTAAGTGTGCGTTCTCTAATTCTCTCTTTCTCTCTCTCGGAGGACCTGAGCCCTAGGACCATGCCCAGGACTACCTGACACGACGACTCCTTGCTGTCCCCAGTCCACCTGGCCGTGCTGCTGCTCCAGTTTCAACTGTTCTGCCTTATTATTATTCGACCATGCTGGTCATTTATGAACATCTTGGTCATGTTCTGTTATAATCTCCACCCGGCACAGCCAGAAGAGGACTGGCCACCCCACATGTGCTCTCTCTAATTCTCTCTTTCTCTCTTTCTTTCTCTTTCTCGGAGGACCTGAGCCCTAGGACCATGCCACAGGACTACCTGACATGATGACTCCTTGCTGTCCCCAGTCCACCTGGCCGTGCTGCTGCTCCAGTTTCAACTGTTCTGCCTTATTATTATTCGACCATGCTGGTCATTTATGAACATTTGAACATCTTGGCCATGTTCTGTTATAATCTCCACCTGGCACAGCCAGAAGAGGACTGGCCACCCCACATAGCCTGGTTCCTCTCTAGGTTTCTTCCTAGGTTTTGGCCTTTCTAGGGAGTTTTTCCTAGCCACCGTGCTTCTACACTTGCATTGCTTGCTGTTTGGGGTTTTAGGCTGGGTTTCTGTACAGCACTTTGAGATATCAGCTGATGTACGAAGGGCTATATAAATAAATTTGATTTGATTTGATTTGCTTCACGGCCATCGCACATCCATATATTTATATTCTTATTCCATCCCCTTACATTGTGTGTATAAGGTAGTTGTTGTGAATTTGTTAGATTACTTGTTAGATATTACTGCACTGTCGGAACTAGAAGCACAAGCATTTCGCTACACTCGCATTACCATCTGCTAACCATGTGTATGTGACCAATACAATTTGATTTGATCCAGAAATGTACAACTCCAATGACAAATTAAACACTACTCTCAACTGCACTACAACTATAAATGTGAGCCTCTGATCATCGTTTGTTGTTCCCTGTACAGTGTAGAAAGCTCCTTTAGGGATCCTAGTTTCTCTCTACCTGCCTCTCCTGGGCTCACCTTGTCACATACAGTACCTCCCCGTTTTTCTCTTCTCCCACAGAGAGGGTCCTTAGCTGTCAACCTCTGTGGTAACTGATCAGCCAGTCTCATTAGTCATTGGTGTAGACCCTTTGTCTTGCCCTGCCTGCCTGCCTGCCTGCCTGCCTGGCTGTGTGAGGGACCTTCAGTCAGCCTGGAGGACTCAGCCTACATCCCAAATGGCACCCTATGCCCTTTGTAGTGTCCTACTTTTGACCAGGGCCCATAGGTCACTGATCAAATGTAGTGCGCTACTGTATATAGGTAACAGGGTGACATTTGGGACACAGCCTCAGCCTGGGGTTTATTTATAGACCTGGTGTCACTGCCATGCAGGGCCCTACGGCAGGCCATTTACATCCAATACAGTACAGTGCTAAGGTAAGCAACTAACAATACAGCTGCATTTGGCGGCCAGCCCATCTTTTCTCATTTCAGGCCCTTCAATATAGACAACGTGAACGTACACCCTCTTATCATGCCCTCAAACATCAGTGGCAAATTGTAGGTGAGTTGTACTTGTATTGAGCCACCCTGGAGGGAATGAGGTGGTTTGTATTACTAATTATTCTTTCTCATCAGTCTACCTGACCAGGAGTGCTGACTGCTATTGGATCTCATCCACTAAGTGTTCATGAGCCAAGGAAAACACTTACTTGCTCTTTCTCTGGCACAACTGACTGCAAGTCTTTCTATGCTATATAGAGTGCCTTAAGAAAGTATTCACAACCCTTGACTTCCTCCACAAGTGGGATTGAAATGGATTTAATTTATGTTTTCTGTCAATGAGCTACACAAAATACCCTAATGTCAATTTTTTAAATATATTAATAGAAAATAAAACACTATCTTTAATAGATAAGTATTCAGCCCCCTGAATCAATACATGTTATAATCACTTTGGCAGCGATTACAGTGTGAGTCTCTAAGTGCTTTGCACACGTAGATTGTGTAATATTTGCCCATTATTCTTTAAAAAAAATATTCAAGCTGTCAAGTTGGTTGTTGATCATTGCTAGACAGCCATGTTCAAGTCTTGCCATAGATTTTCAAGCCGATTTAAATCAAAACTGTAACTATGCCACTCAGGAACATTCAATGTCGTCTTGGTAAGCAACTCCAGTGTATATTTGGCCTTGTGTTTTCGGTAATTGTCCTGCTGAAAGGTGAAAGAAGTTTTACTCTAGGATTTTTCTTGTGCTTAACTCTATTCCATTTATTTTTATCCTAAAAACTCCATAGTTCCTGCTAATGACAAGCATACCCATAACATGATGCAGCCACCACTATGCTTGAAAATATGAAGAGTGGTACTCAGTCATGTGTTGTGTTAGATTTTCCCCATGCAAATGTGTATTCAGGACAAAAAGTTTGCCACATTTTTTGCAGTATTAATTTGCCTTATTGCAAAGAGTATGCATGTTTTGGAATATGTCTATTCTATACAGGCTTTCTTATTTTAAATCTGTCATGTATGTTAGCATTGTGGAGTAAATACAATGTTGTTGATCCATCTTCAGTTATCTCCTGTCGAAGCCATTAAACTCTGTAACTGTTTTAATATCACAATTGGACTCATGGTCAGTCGTGGAAAAAGTACCCAATTGCCATACTTGAGTAAAAGTAAAGATATCTTAATGGAAAACGACTCAAATAAAAGTGAAAGTCACCCAGTAAAATACTACTTGAGTAAAAGTCTAAAAAGTAAAATAAATGTAATTACTAAAATATAGTTAACTATCAAAAGTAAATGTATCAACACTTTCTAATTTCTTATATTAAGCAAACCATATGGTACCATTTTCTTGTTGTATTTATTTATTTATGGACAGCCAGGGGCATGCTCCAACACTCACACTGTTTAGTGAGTCCACCAGTACGACTTAAGTCGTACTTTCAGGTATTTTGACTTAAGTACTTTACACCACTGCTCATGGTGAAATCCCTGAGCGGTTTCCTTCCTCTCCGGCAAATGAGTTAGGAAGGGCGTCTGTATCTTTGTCGTGATTGGGTGTATTGATACACGTGTAATTATTAACACCACCATACTCAAAGGGATATTCAATATCTGTTTAAAAAATATATATATATTTTACACATCTACCAATTTCTGCCCTTCTTCGCGAACCATTGGAAAACCCTCTGGTCTTTGTGGTTAAATCTGTGCTTGAAATTCACTGCTTGACTGAGGGACGTTTGTGTGGGGTACAGAGATTGGATAGTCATTTAAAAGGCATGTTAGTGAGTCCATGAAACTTATTATGTGACTTGTTAAGTACATTTTTACTCCTGAACGTATTTATCTTTGCTATTGCAAAGGGGTTGAATACTTAGTGACTCAAGACATTTCAGCTTTTCATTTTTAATACATTTGTAAACATTTCTAGAAACATAAATCCACTTTGACATTATGGGTATTGTTTGTAGATCAGTGACACAAAATCTAAATTTAATACATTTTAAAGTCAGGCTGTAACACAACAAAATGTGGAAAAGGTCAAGGGGTGTGAATACTTTCTGAAGGCAGTGTAGTTGTTCCAGCTTTGGGAGTCTAAGTCTAAGTCTTGCTTGTATTAAAGATGCACTTTCAAACTTTTGTATAATTTCAGCCACTAGTTTTGAAAGTGGTGTTCAGGAACCAAAACGGGTCCCCATATTTGTGTACTACGTTATCAAATTGTGTACTACATCATCCATTTTGTGTGATATGTCACAAATTTTACAATATGTATGTGTACTTTTTGCAATTAATGTGATATGTTACGAATCCAACTTGTGCAATATGATACGAATTTGTTGTGCTGACGATCCCGGAGTGTATTTTTAAGCAAGTGCATACACCCAGGTGTGATTGAATTGCAGCCTCAAACATGAGGGCTGTACTTGATTTTGCAGCCACAGTGCTGCAGGCAAGGCAGCTGAGGTTGTATAATAATTTTCTTTTTTTTGTCACATACACCGCTTAGGTGCAGTGAAATGTGTAGTACAGTGCCTCTGGAGCTAATTATGGTTAAGTGCCTTGCTCAAGGGCACATCAACAGATTTTTCACCTTGTTGGCTCGGGTGTTCAAACCAGTGACCTTTCGGTTACTGGCCCAATGCTCTAACCGCTAGGCTGCCTGCTGCCCCTAGAGAGAGAGATTGGATACATGGGGTTATAGTCGGTTATAGTCATTGTCATCATGTCCTTTCACACTGCTCAGATAGATAGACATATGTGCAACACGTCATACCATACAATGCCATATGGGGCTAGTCAGGCCCAAACATATTACAACAGTTGAGAAAGATGTAGAACAGGATAGGGAGCAGGAGGGAGGGAGAAGGAGGCAGGACACAGAGAGTAGTGGAGGGGGAATAAATCACAAGGATCACTCTCAAAGGATTTCTCTTACGAAGTATATATGGCTCATAGTCCCCTCTACTGGCCATTCTGCCCACATGCAGTCCTCTCATGGTATATTCAACACATTGCCTTGTCATGAAATGTGAATAAGTTTCATATTATATTGAACGGTCCTAAAACAGTGTATATGGTAGCTTAATAAATGTACTTTATATTACAGTTTCCCTTATTACTGTGTAATTATAATTACATTAACAAGTTTTGTAATTACCCATTGTTGCGCCGTACTTCCATTGTGTTTAGGGCTAAGGTTATGGTTAGGATAAGGGTTGTGGTTGATGCTAGCATTATGGTTGAACCAGGATGTGGACATAAAGCTAGGGTTAGGGATGTGGTTGATGCTAGGGTTATGGTTGAACCAGGATGTGGACATAAAGCTAGGGTTAGGGATGTGGTTGATGCTAGGGTTATGGTTGAACCAGGATGTGGACATAAAGCTAGGGTTAGGGATGTGGTTGATGCTAGGGTTATGGTTGAACCAGGATGTGGACATAAAGCTAGGGTTAGGGATGTGGTTGATGCTAGGGTTATGGTTGAACCAGGATGTGGACATAAAGCTAGGGTTTTTATTTTTTTTACATTTTTATTTCACCTTTATTTAACCAGGTAGGCTAGTTGAGAACAAGTTCTCATTTGCAACTGCAACCTGGCCAAGATAAAGCATAGCAGTGTGAACAGACAACACAGAGTTACACATGGAGTAAACAATTAACAAGTCAATAACACAGTAGAAAAAAAAGGGGGAGTCTATATACAATGTGTGCAAAAGGCATGAGGTAGGCGAATAATTACAATTTTGCAGATTAACACTGGAGTGATAAATTATCAGATGGTCATGTACAGGTAGAGATATTGGTGTGCAAAAGAGCAGAAAAGTAAATAAATAAAACAGTATGGGGATGAGGTAGGTGAAAATGGGTGGGCTATTTACCGATAGACTATGTACAGCTGCAGCGATCGGTTAGCTGCTCAGATAGCAGATGTTTAAAGTTGGTGAGGGAGATAAAAGTCTCCAACTTCAGCGATTTTTGCAATTCGTTCCAGTCACAGGCAGCAGAGAACTGGAACGAAAGGCGGCCAAATGAGGTGTTGGCTTTAGGGATGATCAGTGAGATACACCTGCTGGAGCGCGTGCTATGGGTGGGTGTTGCCATGTTGCCAGTGAACTGAGATAAGGCGGAGCTTCACCTAGCATGGACTTGTGGGTCTGGCGACGAATACCTAGCTCGGGCCAGCCGACTAGAGCATACAGGTTGCAGTGGTGGGTGGTATAAGGTGCTTTAGTAACAAAACGGATGGCACTGTGATAAACTGCATCCACTTTCCTGAGTAGAGTATTGGAAGCTATTTTATAGATGACATCGACGAAGTCGAGGATCGGTAGGATAGTCAGTTTTACTGGGGTAAGTTTGGCGGCGTGAGTGAAGGAGGCTTTGTTGCGGAATAGAAAGCTGACTCTAGATTTGATTTTAGATTGGAGATGTTTGATATGAGTCTGGAAGGAGAGTTTTCAGTCTAGCCAGACACCTAGGTACCGTAATTTCCGGACTATAAGCCGCAATTTTTTTCCCACGCTTTGATCCTCGCGGCTTATACAATGACGAGGCTAATTTATGGATTTTTCCTGCTTTCACAAGATTCATGCCGCCAAAACACTGAGCACCGTCACATAATGTGACGTAAATCGAGCGCGCTCAAACTTCCCATCATTCTGATTACGGTAGTCATTTTGTCACCCTCATCATGGCAAAGACACGGAGAAATGCATATGATGCAGCTTTCAAGTTGAAGGCGATCGATCTGGCTGTTGGAAAAGGAAATAGAGCTGCTGCACGGGAGCTTGGCCTTAATGAGTCGATGATAAGACGTTGGAAACAGCACCGTGAGGAACTGACGTGTTCAGTGGGAGGCTTGGATGACAAGTGGGGAGAAATCCTTCACTAAAACGGGCCACATGCGAAGAGCAACGTATGGTCAAGTCTGCCAGTGGGTCCTGACAGCGTGGAGCATTGTCAAAAAATCCACTATCATCAACGGGTTTCGAAAGGCTGGACTGCTGCGTGTTGAAGAGGGCAGCATGAGCTCAGCGGGGAATTTGCCTCCGGATGTAAGTGATGAGAGTGACAATGAAAACGATCCAACATTGGATGAAGCAATTCTTAAGCTATTGAACTCCGACACCGAAGGAGATGACTTCAGTGGTTTCGGTGCACAGGAGGAGGAAGATAGTGACCAATGACTTTCTTGGAAGGCTACTGTTTACTGCTATTTTTTTATATTTTTGTTACAAGCCGTGTGTCATGCCCTGGTCGAAGTATTTTGTGTTTATCTTTATGTATTGGGTCAGGCCAGGGTGTGGCATGGGGTTTTTGTATTGTGGTGTGTTTTGTCTTGGGGTTTTGGTGTTGGTATGGGATTGTAGCTTAGTGGGGTATCTAGCAAAGTCTATGGCTGTCTGGAGTGGTTCTCAATCAGAGGCAGGTGTTTATCGTTGTCTCTGATTGGGAACCATATTTAGGGAGCCATATTCTTGGAGTTTGTCGTGGGTGATTGTCCTTAGTGTCTTTGTTCCTGTCGCTGTCTTAGTTGACAAGTATAGGCTGTTTCGGTTTTCGTTATGTTTATTGTTTTTGTAGTGTTTGTGTTATTTCGTGTTTACGTTTGTTTGATTAAACATGGATCGCAATCTACACGCTGCGTTTTGGTCCGACTCTCCTTCACCACATCTAGAAAACCGTTACAGAATCACCCACCACAAACGGACCAAGCAGCGTGTCAACAGGCAGGAGCCACAGGAGAGGCAACAGAGGCAGCAGCAGCAGGAGCAGCAGCAGCTGCAGTGGGAGAGGCTGCACCACCTGGAGAAATGGACATGGGAGGAGGAACTGGACGGTAAAGGACCTTGGGCTCAGCCTGGAGAATATCGCCGCCCCAAGGAAGAACTGGAGGCAGCGAAAGCTGAGGCGCAGGTATGAGGAGGCAGCACGGCGTAGCGTTTGGAAGCCCGAGAGTTAGCCCCCAAAATTTCTTGGGGGGAAGCTCACAGGGAGTAGGGCTATGCTAGGTAGGAGACCTACGCTAACTTCCTGTGGTTACCGGGGGGCTAGAGAGACCGGGCAGGCACCGTGTTATGCAGTGGTGCGCACGGTGTCCCCAGTGCGGGTGCATAGCCCGGTGCGGTATATTCCAGCTCCGCGTATCGGCCGGGCTAGATTGAGCGTCGAGCCAAATGCCATGAAGCCGGCTCTACGCATCTGGTCCCCAGTGCGTCTCATTGTGCCGGCTTACATGGCACCAGCCTTGCGCTCGGTGTCTCCGGTTTGCCTGCATAGCCCAGTGCGGGCTATTCCACCTCGCCGCACTGGCAGGGCGATCGAGAGTATTCAACCAGGTAAGGTTGGGCAGGCTCGGTGCTCAAGAGCTCCAGTGCGCCTGCACGGTCCGGTCTATCCAGTACCACCTCCACACCCCAGCCCTCCGGTAGCAGCTCCCCGCACCAGGCTTTCTGTGCGTGTCCTTGGTTCAGTACCACCAGTGCCAGCACCACACATCAGGCCTACAGTGCGCCTCGCCTCTCCAGCGCTGCCGGAGCCTTTCTCCTCTCCTGCGCTGCTGGAGTCTCCCGCCTGTTCAGCGCAGCTAGAACCTTCTTCCTCTACAGCGCTGCTGGAGTCTCCTGTCTGTTCAGCGCAGCCAGAGCTGCCAGCCTGCATGGAGCAGCCAGAGCTGCCAGCCTGCATGGAGCAGCCAGAGCTGTCAGCCTGCATGGAGCAGCCAGAGCTGTCAGTCTGCATGGAGCAGCCAGAGCTGTCAGTCTGCATGGAGCAGCCAGAGCTGTCAGTCTGCATGGAGCAGCCAGAGCTGTCAGTCTGCATGGAGCAGCCAGAGCTGTCAGTCTGCATGGAGCAGCCAGAGCTGTCAGTCTGCATGGAGCAGCCAGAGCTGTCAGTCTGCATGGAGCAGCCAGAGCTGTCAGTCTGCAAGGAGCTGTCAGTCTGCAAGGAGCTGTCAGTCTGCAAGGAGTTGCCAGTCTGCAAGGAGCTGTCAGTCTGCACGGAGCCGCCAGAGCTGCTAGTCTGTAAGAAGCCGCCAGAGCAGTCAGCCTACATGGAGCAGCCAGAGCCGCCAGTCAGCGTGGAGCAGCCAGATCTTTCAGTCTGCCAGGATCCGCCAGTCAGCCAGCCTCTTCCAGATCTGCCAGTCAGCCAGACTCTTCCAGATCCGCCAGTCAGCCAGACTCTTCCAGATCTGCCAGGATCCGCCAGTCGGCCAGGATCCGCCAGTCGGCCAGGATCCGCCAGTCAGCCAGGATCTGCCAGTCAGCAAGGATCTGCCAGTCAGCCAGGATCTGCTGAGACCACCAGCCAGCCAGGATCTGGTAGATCTATCTACCTGCCTGAGATTCCTCTCACTCCTGAGCTTTCTCTCACTCCTGAGCTTCCTCTCACTCCTGAGCTTCCTCTCACTCCTGAGCTTCCTCTCACTCCCGAGCTTCCTCTCACTCCCGAGCTTTCTCTCACTCCCAAGCTTTCTCTCACTCCCGAGCTTTCTCTCACTCCCGAGCTTTCTCTCACTCCCGAGCTTTCCTAACTCCCGAGCTTTCTCTAACTCCCGAGCTTCCCCTCAGTCCCGAGCTGCCTCAGTCCCGAGCTGTCCTTCAGTCCCGATCTGCTCCTCAGTCCAGTGGGGTTCTGGGTGAGGACTACTAGGCCATGGTCGGCGGCGAGGGTGGACTATCCAGGGACGCGAGGAGAGGGGACTAAGACATTGACTGAGGGGGGTCCAAGTCCCGCGCCTGAGCCGCCTCCATGGACAGACGCCCACCCGGACCCTCCCTATTGTTTTGAGGTGCATTCGGGAGTCCGCACCTTAGGGGGGGGTTCTGACACGCCCTGGTCGAAGTATTTTGTGTTTATCTTTATGTATTGGGTCAGGCCAGGGTGTGGCATGGGGTTTTTGTATTGTGGTGTGTTTTGTCTTGGGGTTTTGGTGTTGGTATTGGGATTGTAGCTTAGTGGGGTATCTAGCAAAGTCTATGGCTGTCTGGAGTGGTTCTCAATCAGAGGCAGGTGTTTATCGTTGCCTCTGATTGGGAACCATATTTAGTTTGCAGCCATATTCTTTGTATAGTTTGTCGTTATGTTTATTGTTTTTGTGTGGTGATTGTCCTTAGTGGCTTTGTTCCTGTCGCTGTGTTAGTTGACAAGTATAGGCTGTTTCGGTTTACAAGCCGTGTTTTAGGAATTTGTTTCAATTACCGGTTCTCGTTATGTTTATTGTTTTTGTAGTGTTTGTGTTATTTCGTGTTTACGTTTGTTTGATTAAACATGGACCATCCAGGGTGGTGATCTACACACTGCGTTGAAAAGTCTGACTCTCCTTCACCACACCTAGAAAACCGTTTATGGCATTGATGCTCGTGTTTAGCACAGTTCCAAAAGGGCCAATTTATTTTTGTTACAAGGTTTCGCCCGTTAAAGCCAATTTATTTTTGAACTCTTACAAGCAAGGCAGTGTTTCTGCCGATAAGAATATGGTGATTTAAAGCCTATTTATTTTTGTTACCAAGCCGTGTTTAAAGGCTGTGTAAAGTGCAGGGCAATTTGTTTTCAATGTGAAGAGGGGATGTAGGCCTTGGGGATCTCAGACGATATGAATCTGAACGGCTTATAGACAGTTTGTCATGCTATTTTATGGAAATCCATTTTATTTATGTGCAAAATACATATTGTTTTTAAATTCAATGGGTAATCAAGGCTTATATTCAGGTGCCACTCTTAATAGTCCAGTTTAACATACCTTGTAAAATTAGGCGTTTATGTATTTTATGTAAATTATCAGATAGGCGTTTTTATATTTTTTCAGTGTAGCACAGCAACTGGACTATAACATTTGCAATTCACGAACAAGCAATGACACACACACACACACACACACACACACACACACACACACACACACACACACACACACACACACACACACACACACACACACACACACACGAACAAGCATGCACGCATGCACACACGCCTAAACTGAAACAGAATAGTTGTGCTTTATACAGTCCACACTAATTAGGGTCCTACAGGAAACACTGACCAAAACTGAGGTTCCAACCCTGTCACAATTGGCTTGTTCGACATTGCAGCTTACAGTGCCAACTGACTAATCTACAAATCACTTTCCATCATAAATAACTACCCACAAGTAAAAACACAACCTTATGGAATAATTATTGGATAGCTCTTCTGAATTCCTTTGATAAATTGGCCCACATGGAAAAATAAAGGCATAGAAACCGTAAATGACTTGGTAATAGGAAATACATTTATTTCCATGACAGAGGTAAAAAGTAATTTTGTACTGACCAATGTAGATAGTTTCAAATACATGCAACTTAAAAGTTACATATCACACACTTTTGATTTGAAATCTTTTGGATTTGAGTCAGAAAAGGATGTTCATATGATAGGGAAGATCTACAAAACCTTGTAGAAAGCATATCCAAGTGAAAATCTCTTAGAAAATATGATATACTATTGGAACCAAGACTTAACTCATAACTGATATTGGCATAAGATGGAGGGAAAGTTGGAGCGTTACTAACGAATTTACCGTTACCTAAAATGTACGCTCATTCTAGTATAAACTAGAATTAATTATACAAGATATGCAAGTTCTACAGCACGGCAGAGTCATGTCTCAAGTATAAAACTTCAAATGACTCAATAATCCATGCTTTCTGGGAATGCTATAAAGTTTGGAAGTTGTGGGCAAAGCTATAAAAGTTGTCAGAAGTACTACAATGTAAAAGTACTTTTAATCAATCTCTCTGCATATTTCAAGACATGACATATGGGGGTGTAGTGAGATACCTAATGGGTGGAACTATTCTTTACTCATTTTGAAAAAGCATATACTAAAAATGTGGAAGTCAATCAAGCCGCCATTGACACAATGGAGAAATCAAATGATGTATTATTGAAATATTGAAATAGGATGGGCAACCAAGAAAAACAAATTGGTACAATTTAATATCAATTGGAAACCAATAATGCAGGCAATAGTGATGGATGTGTGAGCATGCGGATCTGGGCAGATGTTACGCTCGTCGTTGTAAGGATGGTCAGACCATGATGCAGCGTGGATGCAGCGTCATTTTTATTAGTGATAAACAGAAACAAAACAAGAACGCGTAACCAATGAAACATACAGCCTAGTAGGGCTAAACAGGACAGTACCAAAAACAAGATCCCACAAACTACAGGTGGAAAAAAGGCTGCCTAAGTATGATCCCCAATCAGAGAAAACCATTGACAGCTGCCTCTGATTGGGAACCATACCCAGCCAACAAAGAAATAGAAAACATAGATTGCCCACCCTAGTCACACCCTGACCTAACCATATAGAGAATTAAAAGGATCTCTAAGGTCAAGGCGTGACAGAGGAGATGTAGTCATTGTTTTTATTTGTCCTTAAGTTGTTGTTCGTATGTATACAGTACATTTGTTTTTGTTTTTGGAATGTAAAAAAAAGAAAAGAAAAGGAAAAATAACTACTCAGTCACAACGTACCCATGATACGCTACAGTTTGATCCTCTCGAACACGGCCATTATCTCTCCTCTGGAGATTGCTCACAAACAGGGAGGCTACAGTCGTCAGGAACAGTAGTACTGTATATGTACAAGTGGGGGAGATATTGTATACATTTAAAGCACAGGGGAACATGATAAAGTGGATTGATGACAGAGAGATAGTCAGAGGTGTGAACATTGTGTTTTTCCCCTCTGTCCGACCTGTTGGAATGAGGGCGGGCAAAAGTGATGGTGGAAGGGAGAACAAAGATACACATATTTAGAAGGCTGTGCATTGATATGTATTGGAGACATAGATCCAGCCCATCCACTCTCCTAATAATCCTGGTGTCTCATGCATCGTCAAATCATTCACATAATCCCCTTTAGGGAATCAAGCACAGGAGGCTTTTGAGGGGAGGACGGCTCATAATAATGACCGGAACATGGAAACCATGTGTTCGATGTATTTGATACCATTCCACCTATTCCGCTCCAGCCATGACCACGAGCCCGTCCTCCCCAATTAAGGTGCGACCAACCTCCTGTGGATTCAAGTATTGTGACCCTACTGTGACTGTGGGATCTGTATATTACGGTATTAAAGTACTGTCTGTGACTGTGATGCTGTACACTAATACATTATGAGGGTGCAGTACTCTAAAGTGGTTAAATGCATCACCCTAATAAGTGCCACAGATGATGAGAGATATGGATATGATGCATTAAAATAGGCTACAATTCTAGTATGTCTAAAATCAACAGATTACATAAAATAATCACAGAATCCTGAACCAAATCCCACGCGTGCTGGACATGATAGTCTGATACGAAAGACTGGTAATTTACCTCTTTGGCATCTGTCTGTGTGAATAAAATACATTTTTCAGTGAAGAGATGCTTTTCAGAGAAAAATGTTGAGACTGAGGTTTCACACAATGAGATGATTGGAGGATATCCTCCTTGTAGATTATGTTTCTAGATTGAAGTCACCTCAATTTTACATTTAAATTAAAATACTGCAGACTATCGTCTGGTTGTGAAAACGAATGCTCTTCACCTCTTGACCACTAGATGACACTAATCAACCATTCATTAATAACAAACTAATTGGTGATAGATTCTCTGCTGCATTTGAGTTCCACTTGTTTAGAAAATGAGAAAGTAAACTGAGGAACAAGGCAAAAAGAGTTGAATTGACTCATTAATTGTGCCGGACCAGACACACTATCAAAGCATGGACACCACAGTTGAGGACAGAGAGGCCCATATTCCACCTGGAATTGAGATCAGGGGTTCTTCTCACATGAACATGTTTAACAAATAACTTATTCAGGAAGTCAACTGTAGCTCAAAGTGAAAAGATACCAAGTAATCAAATAATTAGGGAGTACATGCCATTGAAATAAGCTATTATACAGAATGGATGGACAACAAGGAAGTACTTATTTAACCACCTACAGGATCCCCCCCCCCCCGCAGAATGGGATGAGCTAACGTACAGTAGTCTAATGTGATTAGCATGAGATTGTAAGTAACAAGAACATTTCCCAGGACATAGACATATCTGATATATGCAGAAAGTTTAAATTGTTGATAATCTAACTGAGCTGTCCAATTTACAGTAGCTATTACAGTGAAAGAATACCATGCTATTGTTTGAGGAGAGTGTACAGTTATGAACTTGAAAATGCATTATTAAACCAATTAGGCACATTTGGGCAGTCTTGATACAACATTTTGAACAGAAATGCAATGGTTCATTGGATCATTCTAAAACTTTTCACATACACTGCTGCCATCTAGTGGTCTAAACTAAACTGCGCATAGATTCCTAAATCATATATTGCCCTGTTTTTTTGTTTGTATTATCTTTTACCAGATCTAATGGATTATATTCTCCTACAATAATTTCACATTTCCTCCAAAGGTCATAGTTTTTCCTTTCAAATGGTATCAAGAATATGCATATCCTTGCTTCAGGTCCTGAGCTACAGGCAGTTAGATTTGGGTATGTAATTTTAGGTGAAAACTGAAAAGGACCAGTGCAGTGAAAAACATGATTTCCTGTGTTTTATATATATTTCCACTCTACATGGTTGGAATAATCAAATCAAATCAAATTGATTTATATAGCCCTTCATACATCAGCTGATATCTCAAAGTGCTGTACAGAAACCCAGCCTAAAACCCCAAACAGCAAGCAATGCAGGTGTAGCAGCACGGTGGCTCGGAAAAACTCCCTAGGAAGGCCAAAACCTAGGAAGAAACCTAGAGAGGAACCAGGCTATGTGGGGTGGCCAGTCCTCTTCTGGTTGTGCCGGGTGGAGATTATAACAGAACATGGCCAAGATGTTCAAATGTTCATAAATGACCAGCATGGTCAAATAATAATAATAATCACAGGCAGAACAGTTGAAACTGGAGCAGCAGCACGGCCAGGTGGACTGGGGACAGCAAGGAGTCATCAGGCCAGGTAGTCCTGAGGCATGGTCCTAGGGCTCAGGTCCCCCGAGAGAGAGAAAGAAAGAGAGGGAGAATTAGAGAGAGCATACTTAAATTCACACAGGACACCGGATAGGACAGGAGAAGTACTCCAGATATAACAAACATGACCCTAGCCCCCCGACACATAAACTACTGCAGCATAAATACTGGAGGCTGAGACGGGAGGGGTCAGGAGACACTGTGGCCCCATCCGATGACATCCCCCGGACAGGGCTAAACAAGAAGGATATAACCCCACCCACTTTGCCAAAGCACAGCCCCCACACCACTAGAGGGATATCTTCAACCACCAACTTACCATCCTCAGACAAGGCCGAGTATAGCCCACAAAGATCTCCACCACGGCACAACACAAGGGGGGGCGCCAACCCTAAATAATATTGTTTAATTGTGCACATGATGATAATGCCCTTTTAGTGTAAGAGCTGTTTGAAAGTGCCTGAAAGTTCTGCCTGTTTTGGTGGGATGGAGTTTAAGCCTTCTATAGGGACATCATCCTGAGGTAAATTAGTTAACACATTAATAAGAAAGACAGTTCCAAACCTCTCTGCCAATAACAGCTAGTTTTCAGTTTTCCCCTCCCCACTCAGAGCCCTCCCAGACAGTCCTAGCTAATTTCTTGCTTAAGAAACTGCCCTTTGCTAAGATGCTATTTTTGTTTTTTGGATTTTACCCCCTTTTTTGTGATATCCAATTGCAATCCAGTCTCATCGCTGATCCAAGTAAAGCCCCCCCCTGGCCAAACCCTCCCCTAACAAAGACAACGCTGGGCCAATTGTGCACCGCCCTATAGGACTAACAGTCACAGCCAGTGGTGACACTGCCTGGGATTGAACCAGGGTCTGTACTGATGCCTCAAGCACAGCGATGCAGTGCCTTAGACCGCTGCGCCACTTGGGAGGCATTTTTGTTTCTTTTTGGCCATTTTAATTGACAACATTCACAGTAAGGTACTTAATTGTTACCCAGTAAAGATCAGAGATAAAAACGGCTGCATGGGACTTTTAATTATGTTCACACAAAATACATTTTAAGGCAATCCAATTTCACAAATCGCAGTTGATCTCACGTGGGATATAGTGTACATTTTATGGTTCCTTAAACAAAATAACAGTGATATAGAGGCCTACTCTATAATTGCCAAACAATTTGAAAATCTGTTCTGGGAATATATGTGGAGTGAAAAATAGTGCAGCCTTAGAATGTTCCCACGGTGCAGTTTGAGATTAGTGCCTCTCTCCATATACCCACCATTAATTATCAATAATTTACACTAGCCATCAGCATCAAGGTTTCTTTGTATGTTAGTGTGAATAAGCTGGGGGTTCAAATACTAACTATATCTTTTCAGTAGGCTTTTCAGATATCTTTGGGTTTTGTTCCAATCTAGTGAGAGTAAAACATGAGCATCAATTACATAGACAAGTCATTGTGAGGTCATGTCAGGGTCTCTCTCATTTACCTATACCTGTCTACTGGAGGACGATGCTCAGAGCCTCAGTCACATTTCACCTTCATTCAGACGAGCTAGTGACTCTGTCTGGTGTAGCATAACAACTCATGTTATTAATTGAAGCTCTATTTTATAGCCAGTGAAAATATTATTCGGAAGCTATGACCTCTGTCAAATTGGCTGGCAATGTTAAAAAGCAGGAAAAGCAGGACCGAAAATATGAGGCCATGAAAAATTCAAGAGTCTGCCAGTCAATTATTAACTCTAAGTTCTGGAACACACAGGTCTGATGTGATGAGGTAGTGGGTTGAGGTTAGCAGTGGTGGCAGTCATGGTCGTTGTGTATTTCACTGCAGGTCGAGATGAGGACAGATCTTAAAGATGCTGGATTTGATATCATGTAATAAATCCATTATATCCAACAACTAAAACAACACATGGGCCACGCAGATATTAATATTTCACCTGACAACCCATTTATGAGCTGAGGCAGGACCTCAGACTTACACTACAACTTAAAAGCGTAGCTCGTTCTCCTATCTGTCCTCTCACACAACTATCTGTTAATGTTTCCTGGAGATTTTTACATGCGAAAGAAATGTGTCCTATATGTAAACTTTTAAATGAGCCTCAGGTAATGCACTTTAACTGATTTCACATCTTTATAGACTTTATCTGCAATACATTTCAGTATGAACTAAATCCCTGAAACGGTTTATCTATGGCATTGACCTGAATATACATTTCAGTACAAATCAGGAATAATCTTCTCCATGCTCATTCACAGCATTATTCCATACACCCTATCCCTTCAGAAGACAGGCCACTGCCATGCTTATCTTCTTAGATCTTTGACAAGCCTGTAGGCCAATGCTTGTATCCCCTTAGCACTTGACCTTAAAGGTCCAATGCAACCATTTTTATTTCAATATAAAATATTTTTTGGGCAACAATTAAGTACCTTACTGTGATTGTTTTCAATTAAAATGGTCAAAAAGAAACAAAAACAGCTTCTTAGCAATGAGCAATTGAGAAAGAAATAATTTTGCTAGGACTCTCTGGGAGTGGTCTGAGTGAGGAGGGGAAAACTGAAAACTAGCTGTTATTGGCAGAGGTTTGAAATTCTTTCTTATTGGTCTATTAACTAATTTACCACCTGGTGATGTCTGGTGATCCAGGTTGAAATGTCAGCCTGTCTTTTCAAACAGTTCTTACACTAAAAGGGCATTATCATCAATTTCACAATTTCACACCTACTCATTCAAGGGTTTTTCTTATTTAAAAAAAAAACAATTTTCTACATTGTAGAATAATAGTGAAGACATCAAAACTATGAAATAACACACATGGAATCATGTAGTAACCAAAAAAGTGTTAAACAAATCAAAATATATTTGATATTTGAGATTCTTCAAAGTAGCCACCCTTTGCCTTGATGACAGCTTTGCACACTCTTGGCATTCTCTCAACCACCTTTATGAGGTAATCACCTGGAATGCAGGTGACTACATTGTTAAAAGTGAATTTGTGGAATTTCTTTCCTTCTTAATGTGTTCGAGCCAACCAGTTGTGTTGTGACAATGTAGGGGCGATAAACAGAAGATAGCCCTATTTGGTAAAATACCAAGTCCATATTATGTAAGAAACAGCTCAAATAAGCAAAGAGAAATGACAGTCCATCATTACTTGAAGACATGAAGGTCAGTCAATCCGTAAAATGTCAAGAACTTTGAAAGTTTCCTCAAGTGAGGTTGCAAAAACCCTCAAGCGCTATGATGAAACTGGCTCTCATGAGGACCGCCACAGGAAAGGAAGACACAGTTACCTCTGCTGCAGAGGATACGTTCATTATAGTTAACTGCACCTCAGATTGCAGCCCAAATAAATGCATCACAGAGTTCAAGTAACAGACACATCTCAACATCAACTCTTTAGAGGAGACTGCGTGAATCAGGCCTTCATGATCGAATTGCTGCAAGGAAACCACTACTAAAGGACACCAATAAGAAGAAGATAATTTCTTGGGCCAAGAAATAAGAGCAATGGACATTACACCGGTGCAAATCTGTCCTTTGGTCTGATAAATCTAAATTTGAGATTTTTGGTTCCAACCGCTGTGTATTTGTGAGATGCAGAGTAGGTGAATGGATGACCTCCACATGTGTGGTTCCCACCGTGAAACATGGAGGAGGAGGTTTGATAGTGTGGGGGTGCTTTGCTAGTGACACTGTCCATTTTTTATTTAGAATTCAAGGCACACTTAACCAGCAAGGCTAACACAGCATTCTGCAACGATACGCCATCCCATCCGGTTTGCACTTAGTGGGACTATCATTTGTTTTTCAACAGGACAACCCAAAACACACCTCCAGGCTGTGTAAGGGCTATTTGACCAAGAAGGAGAGTGATGGAGTGCTGCATCAGATGACCCGGCCTCCACAATCACCGACCTCAACCCAAATGAGACATTTTGTTTTGAGTTGGAACGCAGAGTGAAATGCAGCCACCAAGTGCTCCGCATATGTGGGAACGCTTTCAAGACGGTTGGAAAAGCATTCCTAATGAAGCTGGTTGAGAGAATGCCAAGAGTGTGCAAAGCTGTCGTCAAGGCAAAGGGCGGCTACTTTGAACAATCTAAAATATATATTTGTTTAACACTATTTTGGTTACTACATGATTCCATATGTGTTATTTCATAGTTTTGATGTCTTCCCTATTATTCTACAATGTAGAAAATAGTAAAAATAAAGAAAAACCCTTGAATGAGTAGGTGTGTCCAAACCTTTGACTGGAAAACCCCCCCACAGGCAAATCACTTTTTTTGAACGCACTGGGCCTTTAATAACTTTTTTCCACAGTTAATAATGCTTCATTACAAGCCTTAGTTCATAGTAATTCGTCCTATAGATTATTAATCTTGTGTATAGATGTTACAGAGTAGAAAGTATAAAAACAAACCAGTGCAAAATTAAACCATGTCCATAATGATAGGGGGCGTAGCGTTTCATGTGCGCACAGGTGCAGGCGGGCAGGTGACCCGTTATAACTGTCCACTTCGAGGGTAAGGAGGGGAGACTACTGTCTACATTTCAAGAGATGGAAAGCAGCACATATGTAAGGGTTTCAGGAGTAAAGTCAAGGGAAACAGAGCGTCGACTTCTCGACAAATGGTTTCTTATTTGACCGTGAACGGGGGAAGTGTACCAGCGCCAGTTCTCTGCAATGTTTGCTCGGCGGACGGGAAAGCTGAAATAATTCATAAACTATTACCTTTCTATACTGTCTTAAGTTCTGCTTTCCGCGTTCACTTTGGCCAGAAGTGGAGTGGATGAGAGCCCACTGAACAGAATACTAACTTCAAAAAGACAACAGACGCCCACTCCCTTTGTAGACAAGTTTGCTATTTGTCTTGCACAGGGCACGTGCGGTTCATGTTGGGCAATGGCGATGTCTGGGAGAGTCCGAGCGCTCCTGTTATTGTTATGGACTTTTCAAGGTAAGATAATTTTGTGCCGCAACTATTCTATTTACCCTTTTGTTTTTTTGGATTATGTTAACAAATGACACATTTTCTACTATTTAAATCATTATTGTCGTTCCAGCTCTATGCGTCATTTATTTACACATACAGACTGTTAGGTTACGGTCTTGTGGTATACGTTGTTTTTCACATTTAGTGGTTCTGTGTAGCTTTCAGAAGATGTGGCATTGGAAAATCCCTCAGGCAATTTCACAAATTGTTTATAAGATGTCGAACTGCTATGGCTATAAGGTAGACTACCACCTGCTTTATAAATATGATGTAGCCAATGAATACTTAAAACATGTGTGAAGACATCGCTCTTTAGTGTAGTGTTCTAGCATGACAAAGTAGATCTTGGCTCCAAATCTACAGTATTTGATATCAATAAATATATATTGATTAGACATGTGAGCTCCACTGTTTGGCCCAAACGCATGTGCATGGTGTTACAATAGTGTTGTAATGTAGTTTGTAGAAATTGCCTCTGAGATTTCGCCCCTGAAGTGAAAATGTATCTAGTACAGGGAGTAATAAGATATCTACAAGTTTTTTTAGGTGGCTGTTGTTTTTCAAAGCACAATTTAACCAGGTGTTGGTTTCTTCAATAGTGGAGGGGAGAAAGATGCGGTGTGCTCATAGGTATGCTGTCTCACTGGCTACGATATGCATCCCCTTCACCTGTCACGACAGTTCAAACTATCAAATTGCATTGTTACTCTGATGGTTTTTAATCAGCTAGATTCAGCCGCAGGCCGATTTGTTTTCTTGAGCGGATGGTTAGACCTGAACATAATTACAAATAATTTGTAGAGTGCAAATTGACTGCAATAACCTCAAACTGATAATATTTTATTAAAACAATCACTTCAAACCTTGCTAACGTTTTGTGTACAATCACACACATCTCTGTGTGGGAATACTTTGGAAAATATTTCCCAAATGGTGCTGATTTGCTGGTGTATTTACAGTTATTTTGTTTCTCAAACTTGGGGGGCCAAGTAAAATCACCCGCATGCCACCAGTTGGGGAACAAAATAAGCATGTTTTATATTGTAACTTATTTTGTGTTGAGGAAACCCCCATACTAGATTGACTCCCAGCAGCAGCACAGTGAGATGAGCATTGTGGTTGTTGCTAAGCTGCCCAGCCCACGCTGCTGAAGTCAAAGGAGGTTGTAATCCTCTGATTTGCCCTGGCGTTTTAACAAGGCGAGGACAAGGTACAGATTCACCGGCCGGCCCGGGTGGCGGTCTTGGTTGATGAGATTAAAACGCGAGTGATGACGACAGACTGGCTAAGGGACTGGTTTCACGTCAGGCTGGGATTAAAATGGCAAACATGGAGTTGGAGTGTGTTCATCATGACACTATCCATTCAGCCTGGAGTAAACCCTGTGTTGTAGGATAGGCCATGGCCAACATGAACTCATCAACTCACAGCATTATTTTACTTCCATCTGTCCTACTTACATAGGATGTCAGGGGATTGACAGCAACCATTGGCTCCCCCAGTCAGAGGATTTATCATCTATGCCGTAGGACAGGACACCTGGGTGGAGTTTGATAAAGTAGGATAACAGTATATAAGGGTGGACAACTGAACTGCATGAGCCAGAAAAGGCATTTCCTGTTTGTTAGTATTAAATGCATCCCTCAAATTTAATTCTGGACCTCGAAGTCAGTTCCACTGCTTTGTTAATTAATTCGTTTTTCATTCTGCCCCTCTAATCATTGACTGATGTAGACCTTGGACACTAGGTGGGAGCAATTTATTATCAGGTAAAACAGAACTAGCAGTACTCAAGACCTCTATGGGTAAGATTTGAGTACTCCAAATCAGTCCTTGATTAGAGGGGAAGAATGGTGGGGGGACAGTGGAACTGGTTTAGAGGTCAGATATGAATTTGAGGGCTCTAGGCAAGGGATTTTAAAACCTCTCCTCTGGGACCCCCAGCCGTTCCATGTGTTTTTAACTATTCCACAGCTAGCAAACCTGATTCAACTTGTCAACTAATCATCAAGTCCTTGATTGGGTCAATTCAGGGCTACAACACAGTTGAGACGTTTGGTGGTCGCAGAGGATAGGTTTGAAAACCACTGCTCTGGGCTATCAGTTATAACTGCTCAACTCAGCCCCCATAACGTTCTGCAGATGTCAGACCCTGATACTACAGTTTGCTGCTAGATAAGGAAGGTGATTACACTGTTGCTAGTTTATGAGTGTGTATGGGTATATCTCTGTGTGCTTAATGCGAGCACATGATGGGGCCTATTAAATGCTCACCCAGCTGAAGTTGTTGCCTCCTAACATTAACCTAGCCTACTGTCAATGGAGAGCTTCCATTTACAAAACAAAATGCAATTAAAGTTTTCATTAGCTTTTTGCATGTTTTTATCACCGTTGCTATGCTCAGATTAGGACCGAATGATCTGTGGAATTGTATTTCATACCCAGGCTATTTAGAGGGAGAAATAAAATATATATTATAAATAAAAAAAAATCCTGTTTCTTTGTATTATGTTGCTATACTGTGTTAGCCATTAGTGTCTCCTGCCGCTGTATCTGTACCTTGTGGAGGAGCAGGCGTTAATGTGATCTATAAGCTTATTTTTTTCCTCGCGGGGGAGGAAAAGCAGTAAAATTAGGCTAGGGGCCTATTGGATTGAGGAAGCCTATTGTCAATAAACACACTGACAGGGTTGACAGCTAGTGCAAATGTCACACTTAAACTGGCCAATTAGGCCTGACAGAAGAAATATGATAATAACATTGCTATGTGACGGTTTTCTTTGTTTGAGACAGCTGATTCCACAAACATGATCTCTATGTAAATACACTATTAATGATCTGTTAGAACGACCTCAATGAACAATTCAGAACGTGAAGTATTATATTTGTCTTGGTAAAATGTATTTTATAACATAAGGAAGTGAAATTTCATCAACAATATGCATTTTCACCCATTCTTGACAGACCCAACTCTTCCTGTCAAACCATAACAGGAGATATCCTGAAATATGTGAATTTGTTGGGTCCATGTGAGCAATTAATCACTAAGTAGTGCTTTATGGTAGGCAAAACTCTTTGGTATTAAAGTTGATCGAACAGTCGTACTGTCCCCACCCCCAGAGGTTTTTACTTGTGTTCACTATTGTCTAGATGTGAATTTAGCAAAATCATATGTGTTCCATAGTAACAGTGGTGGCAGATGGCACAGAGGGAGCCAGTACCTCGGAGTTGGCTCCTCTCTCAGCAGAGATCATTAGCAAGGCTCGTGCCAAGCTAGCTGTGGCAATTTATTATTATTGTTATTTTATATATATATATATATAACCCCCACAATGCAGCCAGGATGTGTAGCACCTACAGTCAATATTTCACCTCATTAACTCCTACTACTGACAGTGAATGGGCGAATATGTTACTGAGTTTTAATATTTGAATATGTATTGCAATATAGACTCCTGTGTTTCTTTCCATTCTGTTTGTTGTTTGAGCTCCCTTCAGAATAGCATACTAAGTAACCTTTTATACACTGTCAATCTGCTGATGGGTCTGACCTGAATTGGCAGCAAGACAAAAGTAGCCTACAATGGTTGTTTAATGGGTTGAAAATAGGCCTGTCTTTTTGGCACAATAATACTCATTCAAACATAAATCACTGTACTGTATTTTACTACGGTACAGTGTGACTTTGGGGAAGGAAACGGAGCGTTTCTGACGATGAAGCTGAGTGTGGCAGTGAAGCGAGCTGAGGCACACAGACTGCAGTAAAGGTGGAGGTGTGTGTGCTGCCACAGCTGCAGCTTGACAGGAGCACTTCACCACCAACACATCTCCATCTAGATCCTGTTCTCATGTGACTAATGATGCAGGGGTGGGAAGGTGGAGGAGGGTAGGTGGGGGGAACGGAAGGCTTAGGTGGCCAGTGAGAGGAGTTGGAATACAGGCCAGTGAGGCCACACCACTATCACCCCACTCTGCCAATAACTGACGGAGACAGTGGAGGCTCCTCAGTGAATTTCATAAAAATTGGAAAACATTTAAAGTTATAATTTTTTAGATAAAACTACATATTCTAATCAAAAGTATTTATACAGCCCTTCGTACATTAGCTGATATCTCAAAGTGCTGTACAGAAACCCAGCCTAAAACTCCAAACAGCAAGCAATGCAGGTGTAGCAGCACGGTGGCTAGGGAAAAACTCCCTAGAAAGGCCGAAACCTAGAGAGGAACCAGGCTATGAGGGGTGGCCAGTCCTCTTCTGGCTGTGCCGTGTGGAGATTATAACAGAACATAGCCAAGATGTTCATAAATGACCAGCAATAATCACAGTAGTTGTCGAGGGTGCAGCAAGTCAGCACCCCAGGAGTAAATGTCTGTTGGCTTTTCATAGCCGATCATCTATCGCTCCTGCTGTCTCTAGAGTTGAAAACAGCAGGTCTGGGACAGGTTGCACGTCCGGTGAACAGGTCAGGGTTCCATAGCCGCAGGCAGAAGAGTTGAAACTGGATCAGCAGCATGGCCAGGTGGACTGGGGACAGCAAGGAGTCCTCATGCCAGGTAGTCCTGAGGCATGGTCCTAGGGCTCAGGTCCTCAGAGAAAGAAAGAGAACTAGAGAGAGCATACTTAAATTCACACAGGAAACCGGATAAGACAGGAGAAGTACTCCAGATATAACAAACTGACCCTAGCCACCCGACACAAACTACTGCAGCATAAATACTGGAGGCTGAGACAGGAGGGGTTAGGAGACACTGTGGCCCCATCCGATGATACCCCCAGACATGGCCAAAGCACAGCCCCCACACCACTAGAGGGATATCTTCAACCACCAACTTACCATCCTGAGACAAGGCCGATTATAGCCCACAAAGATCTCCGCCACGGCACAACCCAAGGGGGGGGTCGCCAACCCAGACAGGAAGATCACATCAGTGACTCAACCCACTCAAGTGACGCACCCCTCCTAGGGACGGCATGAAAGAGCACCAGTAAGCCAGTGACTCAGCCTCTGTAATAGGGTTAGAGGTAGAGAAACCCAGTGGAAAGAGGGGAACCGGCCAGGCAGAGACAGCAAGGGCGGTTCGTTGCTCCAGAGCCTTTCCGTTCACCTTCACACTCCTGGGCCAGACTACACTCAATAATATGACTCACTGAAGAGATGAGTCTTCAGTAGAGACTTAAAGGTTGAGACCGAGTTTGCGTCTCTCACATGGGTAGGCAGACCATTCCATAAAAATTGTGCTTTATAGGAGAAAGCCCTGACTCCAGCTGTTTGCTTAGAAATTCTAGAGACAATTAGGAGGCCTGTGTCTTGTGACCGTAGCGTACGTGTAGGTATGTACGGCAGGACCAAATCAGAGATTTGAGAGTAGGAGCAAGCCCATGTAATGCTTTGTTGGTTAGCAGTAAAACCTTAATCAGCCCTTGCCTTAACAGGAAGTCAGTGTAGGGAGGCTAGCACTGGAGTAATATGATCACATTATTTGGTTCTAGTCAGGATTCTAGCAGCTGTATTTAGCACTAACTGAAGTTTATTTAATGCTTTATCCGGGTAGCCGGAAAGTAGAGCATTGCAGTAGTCTTACCTAGAAGTAACAAAAGCATGGATAACATTTTCTGCATTTTTGGACAAAGTTTCTGATTTTTGCAATGTTACGTAGATGGGGGGAAAAAAAGCTGTCCTTGAAACGGTCTTGATATGTTCGTCAAAAGAGATCAGGGTCCAGAGTAACGCCAAGGTCCTTCAGTTTCATTTGAGACGACTGCACAACCATTAAGATTAATTGTCAGATTCAACAGAATATCTCTTTGTTTCTTGGGACCTAGAACATCCATCTCAGTTTTGTCTGAGTTTAAAAGTAGTAGGTTTGCAGCCATCCACTTCCTTATGTCTGAAATACAGACTTCTAGCGAGGGCAATTTTGTGGCTTCTCCATGTTTCATTGAAATGTACAGCTGTGTGTCATCCGCATAGCAGTGAAAGTTAACATTATGTTTTCGAATGACATCCCCAAGAGGTAACATATAGTGAAAACAATAGTGGTCCTAAAACGGAACCTTGAGGAACACCGAAATTTACAGTTGATTTGTCAGAGGACAAACCATTCAGAGACAATTGTTATCTTTCCGACAGATAAGATCTAAACCAGGCCAGAACTTGTCCGTGTAGACCAATTTAGGTTTCCAATCTCTCCAAAAGAATGTGGTGATCGATGGTATCAAAAGCAGCACTAAGGTCAAGGAGCACGAGGACAGATGCAGAGCCTCGGTCTGATGCCATTAAAAGGTCATTTACCACCTTCACAAGTGCAGTCTCAGTGCTATGATGGGGTCTAAAACCAGACTGAAGCATTTCTTCAGGAAGGCAGTGAGTTGCTGCACAACAGCCTTGTCTAAAATTTGAGCAGAGTGGAAGATTCGATATAGGCTGAAAGTTTTTAAAATATTTTCTGGGTCAAGGTTTGGCTTTTTCAAGAGGCTTTATTACTGCCACTTTTAGTGAGTTTGGGACACATCCGGAGGTGTGTCGTCAAACAATTAATTAAAACACTCTGTTTTGTAATGAAGGTCTACAGTATCCTCAACAGCACTCTGTAGGGTAGCACCATGGTGTAGCCGGAGGACAGCTAGTTTCTGTTCTCTGGGTACATTGACTTAAATACAAAACCCATGAGGCTCATGGTTCTCACCCCCTGACACAGTAATTATGACAACTTCCGGAGAACGTCCTCAAACATATCAGAGCTCTTGCAGCATTGACTGGCATGTTGTCCACCCAATCAAAGGATCAGATAATTTAATCTATCACTGAAACCATAAGCTTCAGCTAACACTGCAGTGCAAAAAATGTGGTGAGTAGTTGACTCCAAGAGAAAGACAATAGTTTAACATTTTTGAACAAATTATTTTATTCAAAAATGAAGGCGAAGCAAGAGTGGTGGAGAGTTAATGAGTTTTGCCTATTTAGCCCTGGCTCAAACAGAGGGATGCTATGTTAGCTAGTTGGCTATATCCAACAGAACACTGCTACTCTTCCATGTCAAGGTAAGCGTTTTGGTTTTTACAAATGTATTGCAACCGGGGCACGCTGGTGTAACTGCCTGCTAAACTGCGTACTGACTATATACTAACATTACTGCATAATTGTAGCGGCTTTACTAACGCGTTAGTTCTATTAACTGTGTTGCCTATGACGTTACTTTAACTAATATGGTGACCACAGTGTAGGCTGTGTGTAGTGGTTATGATATGGTTTGGCTTGGAAAGGTTTTTTTCACCTGGTCACATACAGCTGAGATATTGTGCATTGAAGTTCACAAACAAAGGTGAGAGGAAGAGAGTGCATAGATGGGAGAAGGGATACAATGTGGCTGCTGTGAGAGTGAACGATGTGTGTTCAAAGGTTTTCATTCTGCCGATTCTGTTAAAATGTTTCTTAAGCGGAAGCAAAAGGGATAAATATACCTGAATTTGTCCAATAGAAACTCTTGTTTTCAAATGTTAGACTAATGATTACACCCTAGATCAGCTAGATATAGGCAAGGGTGTGCAAGGCGTTATTGAATGTGTCACTGTCTGTAACGTCACATTTTTATCTCGACCTGTGTGCATCTACTTTTGTAAACTTTAAATCATAGGCTAGGTTGTAGCAACCTCATAATGGGTATAGGGAAAATTGGAAAATCATTTACAGTAGTAGCCTAAACCTATCGACGTTAAACTGAACTGGGTGAATAAAATATGAATGACAGTCATCCAATAATCTGTACTAGATTTAAGGCCATGCTCATAAAAAAATAAAGTCCTCCTTGCTTTGGCCTCAATAGTCTCGGTTCACTTATTCACATTTTTTAGTATTGACTTTTATGTCGTTTGGCTCAATATCACTTATCATACAATGCATGTCAGTTGGAATACTTGATGTCCAGGGGTTAACGGTATCACGGTGTCCAATCATAAATGGCAGATCTCTGCACAAGCGACGTGCCATTTGCTCCCTGACTTCAGGTGGTGATTTAGGCCAGGTGCATCCCGGGAAAATAACATTCACTAATGGGGTAGAACCTCCTTTCGATCAAACAAACTGAGAGCAGTGTGTGGGCTTCAGGGATCAAAACAATCAATGGAAGATCACAAACACATTTTTATGAATCATCCCTGTTAGTGTATACTACCATACATGCCATGAATCAGAACAAATCCACATTCTGCACATAGTGTTGCATTTTCTTTTGCAGTTCATCACAATCAGGTTGAGCCTAGTGAGGTGGGAGGCTGTTGTGGTCTAGTCTCAGCTGTAGAACTGTTATTCCCCCTAATGTACCAACACAAATAGCCCTTTGTTAAAACCGAAATCTCTAAAAGCATCTTTCATTGACATTTTAAAATGGCTTGCCATTGATTTCCGAAGTAGGGTATAAAGGCGTGGAAAGTGGTGGTGTGTCCGTAAAGCCTGCCTTTATTCTGTCGACTTTGTTGTGCAAGTAGGAGACGGGTTACCAGGTCGAAGTGAAGAGTTTTGTAGTGAGCGAGTGGAAGATTACTTGTGTGTAATTGTAGAGCGATGTGATCCGGGGGTGTAATAGCAGAGGATGGGTCTGTGGTAGAGAGCTGTTGGAGATTGGTTTGCTCTGTAATGATGGATGATAGGCTTGCTGAGTAAAGCTAGATGGGTTTGTCAGTGGAAAAGGGCAGAAGATGGCTATGTTGGAACGGCGGAGGGAGGATTGATGGTTTTGGCTGTGGGGAGATGAGAGATTAGTATTCATTGAGGAGTGCGGGCGAGGCATGCTTTATCCTCTCTGCCGGCTGCAGGCCTCGGGCCAGGTGGATGGGTAAATCGGGAGGGGTGTGACCTGGTCTTAGAAGGTGCTGTCAGGCTTTAGACCTTACATGCCAGGTTTTGTGAGGCTAAGGACCTTCTAAGGAGGCTACTGCAGGGGATTGATCAGCACAGGGGTATGGCTGTTCAACACCGATTAGAGCCAGCTAAGTATGCTTCTCTCATGAGTGAGACTTTGTGGAAAACAGTTATTCTGGGGTCAAAATTGACTACAACATGTAAATAGGATAATTTTAGTCAGTCAGTCTATGCTTAAACTGAGTTTGGAACAGCCGTGCGTCACAATGGGTAACTGAAGGTTTGGTTTTGATTTAACGATGTTCATTTGCCAACTAACATGCGATGAACAGCTACAGTGATTGCACTCTGTCCAATAGCATAGACAGTGAGAGAGACCTGCTCAGCAGCTCTGAATTTGTTTACATATGACAACACGTCTTACTTGAGAAATACTGCACCAAACACCTTCACCTGTGAAATTGTGCAACTAAAACATCCTCTGCAAAAAACATCAACTCAAGAAATCTGTAATTCACTTTTATCTTCGATTCAATGTGGGGATTTTGAGAAAGGGAAATAGGCTTCTATAGTGCCTCGTGGGTGAAAAACACAATTAACCAAATGCACAATCGGTCAGGAAATACAGCTCTGACTGAAATCTTGTTTTTCTAATAATCAACAGAAAAACATGCCAATCGGTGTGTTCAGTTTTAAGTGGGATGCAGCTTTCTTCCACAATAGGCTTTTCATTAGTCGTCTGCAGTTTCAATTGACCTCTTAATAAAGACCCCTTACTTCCTAGTTGGACTGACTCCCTCCCTAACAATGTTATCTAAGTCAATAAGGAATTCCAGAATATGAACATGTTAGATCTCAGATCAGGGAATTGGATACAACTTGCTCTTCAATTATGTCTCCAGCGGTACGCAATCATGGAAATCAGACCAATAGATTTACAAGTGCCATTCCAGACAAACTGCTTTTCAAATGACCATTGGCTATTGGAATTATCAAGTGTGAAGTCCCCCTGAGTCAAGACATTTGACGATGCTAAGAGCCTTGGAAGTCCTGGTAGATTATTTTACTTTTATGGATGTGCAACACAACCTTATTGACTGAATGGAGAATGTTTAATCAAACCAAATACATTTATTTGTGCAGTTATTGGCTCCTAGGAACGTTTCATCAGAGTTATATAATATATATTTGATAACAGGAGAAATTGGGTTACATATCGGGGGAAAATAAACAGAATGATTTTTATTAGATGTTCTTGGGAGTGAAACTTTTGAGCTTGTCATTTCTATTTCAAGCCCTGAGGTCGCCTGGCTGGCTCTCTCTAAATTGATGCGCGCAGGGCTGCTTCTCAGAAACCTGCCTCGACCTGATAAGCCCAGTAACCATTGGCATTTTCAGAGGTCTTGCTCAGGCTCCCTTAAAGTATTTTCCAGTTCAGGTGCTAAGATGAAGTCCTAGTATGCACTCCATTCACGTGGTTTGGCATCTGCCATACTTCAGGTCCATAAAATATGGAGTTCATTCTGAAAATATAGGGACATATTTGTTTTGTTTGATAGTTTCAAATCTGAAACTGATGGCATTTTTCTGTTCGGTTGTCTCAAATCATTCTGTTATTGAACAGGCTGTAATTATTCAAAATGGCTTTACTTCTAAAATAATTATCAGTGGGTATTCTGCTCTCTGATGCTATTTCTAATGCAGCACTACTATTAGTCCATGTTTTCAATACAGAATGAGGCATTGTACTCAGAGTAGCAGACGTCTCTTTTGTCAGACATGGATCGCCAAGTGTAAGTTTTGGGGTTTGATGATTCGGATGCATACAGCAAGGGTTGTTGGGAATTGATTTACTGGTTCTGAATGTCTGTGGCCAGTCAGGCCTGACACAGATCTTTAGGTTCTGTATCATAGACAGGCAGGTTCAGGCCACATACTGTAAAACCAGTGCCACGTTCAGTTGCCAAAAATTGCAGATAGAAATGCCGTGAACAAAGCCGACATGATTCCTTGTTCTGCATGTTGGAAAGAGATGTTTGTTCTACATAACATATTTCCATCTGAACGTTCCAAAGCGGTGTGTCCTGCTGAACATGCCCCAGGTCTAGAGGCTCGTGATCTGCATAAACATGAGTCCACCTCTGTGACTGGTGTTTGAAGCCCCCCTGTTCTTTCAAGGGTGCAGTCACACAAACAATTGCACTCACCGAGCATGTCAGTATTTATTGGAGTTTTCATCCACCATTATAAATGGAGCAATTGTCTGAAAGCAGATACAGATTGTGGCGAGGCATTCATATAATTTCTCATACTTTAGTGGAGATTGTATAAAAGGAAAATGAAAATTGTATAAAAGGTTGTCACTTTCTGTCTCAACTTTCAACCAGTTTCTTCTCACTCTTCGAGAAGTCACATTGTAATTTTTAAAGGTTAATGAAATTCTTTGTTCTAATTTCACACCTTGAGTACCTATCCACAGCAGAAAGTCTTCAAGTAACTTCCATCTCAAACCTTCCATGTCCTCGGCAGCCCGCAATCCTAGATAACCATTCCCTTGTTGCAATCCACTGAAGCTATTCCAGTGACTTTTTTTGGTCTTGTCTCCTTCGCTTCTTCTGTTCTGTGTACACCTTCCTACACATACACCAAACCTCTCCTCCTGCCAATCAAAACAACAAATATGTTCTGTGTACGCCTTCCTACACATACACCAAACTTCTCCTCCTCCTGCCACTCAAAACAACAAAGATGAAAGTTAACTTCTTTCTGACACCGTTTTAACTCGGTTTGCAATTGAGGTTTTGTCAAATTAATCGGTCATTTGGACAATATTTCTCTGTAATAGAGGAGAACTTAAAGGAGAGCATTGTCATATATTTTTGCATGATAATTTCACAATCTCCATATGTCAGCAGTAATAGTGGAATGTTCTCACACCAAAAATATTTTGGGCCCATATAAACATCACATTCTGAAAATGCAGCCTTTCTATTTGACTATTTTTATTGGTCCATCTTCTGTCAAATGGGAAAGCTGCACCCTCCCTCTCTTCCATCAGCGTCACTGCGGCGTGGACACCTCCTTGAGCAGAAATGGTGATGTGAAGTTTGGCTAATTTTACTGACTCTGATCATTTTGACTCGTTCAGTCAAAAAAAGAAAAGAATCTTTCAACTAATTTTAGTTAGTCAGTAATGCCCAGAACACGCAGGACCCCCTACCGGAGAACGATCAACTGAAAACTTAAGTCATGATTCGACTAGCTTCGTTCACCGTACACTGACTAATAATAATTCATTGATTCCACAGCCTTTTTTGGTTGGCCCAAATTTAGCTCCAACTTGACTGAATTTGTGCCTACGTTTTCTCAACTTAAAATGTGTTTGCTCAACTTGACTCATATGGTCGTTCAACTAGAAAAGGGGAGCTAGTTACAGTGCTTCTGCATAAATAATGTGTCAAATATGTAAGTTTAATCTTGACAGATTACATTGCATGTTCATTTCCTACAGTAATGTGCTCACCTGAGATTTGAACTCACACAGGCTCTTGCGTCATGGCATTCAGATCTTCTTGCTACACCAGTGTCTGTCAATTATCAGTTAATCTATTCTCTTTTGATTTACTTATTTCAGCAATTTTAGTTTTTTCTGTATTGTCTGATTTTGGTGGGGTATATTACTGTTTTAATGTTACTCCATAATCACTATGATAAATACAATAGTTTAGTTTGAGTTATTTTACAAGATCTGAGATTGCACTTCAAAAGTAAAGTGTAGCCATACAGGTGAAATCTGTTATTGACACATTTTATTCCACATGTTGAATATTAATTGCTGTGTAAATGAACATGCAGAATGTAATCATGTGTCAAACATGAGTTAAAAGCACTATGCAACCTGGCAGTGTGGTGGCAGGAAAACAAACGGTTTATTTGTCATTTACAGGTGTAGACCTACAGGGACATGCTTACTTACAGGCCCTAACCAACAGTGTAATTTTTAATAAAAAATAAGTATTAGTTGAACAATAGATGAGTGAAGAAAAAAAAGAACATAACCGTAGCAATGTTATATATATATATGCGCGCGCACCAGTTAGGCTAATTGAGGTAGCATGTACATGTAGTTATGGTTAAAGTGACTATGCATATATGATAAAGAGAGTAGCAGCGTAAAAGAGGGGTTGAGGGGGACAATGCAAATAGTCTTGGTAGCTATTTGATTACCTGTTCAGGAGTCTTGTGGGGTAAAAGCTGTTGAGAAGCTTTTAGGTCTTGGTGCTCCGGTACCGCTTGCCATGCAGTAGTAGAGAACAGTCTGGCTGGGGTCTTTGACAGTTTTTAAGGCCTTCCTCTGACACCGCCTGGCATAGAGGTCCTGGATGGCAGGCAGCTTAGCCCCAGTGATATAATGGGTTATACGCACTACCCTCTGTAGTGCCTTGCGGTCGGAGGCCAAGCAGTTGCCTTACCAGGCTGTGACGCAATAAGGATGCTCTCACTGTTGCAGCTGTAGAACCTTTTGAGGATCTGAGGACCCATGCCAAATAATTTTAGTTCCCTAAGGGGGAATAGGCATTGTCGTGCCTTCTTCACGACTGTCTTGGTGTGTTTTGACCATGATAGTTTGTTGATGTGGACACCAAGGAACTTGAAGCTCTCAACCTGCTCCACTACAGCCCCGTCGATGAGAATGGGGGTGTGTTCGGTCCTCCTTTTCCTGTAGTACACAATCATCTCCTTAGTCTTGGTTACGTTGAGGGATAGGTTATTCTGGCACCACCCGGCCAGGTCTCTGACCTCCTCCCTATAGGCTGTCTTGTTGTCGGTGGGTTGGGTCGTCTGTAAATTTAATGATGGTGTGAGTCATGCCTTGCCACGCAGTCGTGGGTGAACAGGGAGTACAGGAGGGGACTGAGCATGCACCCCTGAGGGGCTCCTGTGTTGAGGATCAGCGTGGCAGATGTGTTGCTACCTACCCTCACCACCTGGGGGTGGCCCATCAGGAAGTCCAGGATCTAGTTGCAGAGTGAGGTGTTTAGTCCCAGGATCCTTAGCTTAGTGATGAGCTTTGAGGGCACTATGGTGTTGGATGCTGAGCTGTATAGTCAATGCATTCTCATGTAGGTGTTCCTTTTGTCCAGCTGGGAAAGGGCAGTGTGGAGTGCAGTAGAGATTGCATCATCTGTGGATCTGTTTTGGGTTGTATGTACATTAGTGGGTCTATGGTTTCTGGGTTAATGGTGTTGATGTGAGCCATTACCAGCCTTTCAAAGCACTTTATGACTACGGATGTGAGTGCTACAGGCCTGTAGTTATTTTTGCAGGTTGACTTAGTTCCTGTGCCCAAGAACACTGGTGGTCCGCTTGAAATATGTTGGTATTACAGACTCCATTAGGGACAGGTTTAAAATGTCAGTGAAGACACCTGCCAGTTGGTCAGCACGTGCCTGGAGCACACATCCTGGTAATCTGTCTGGCCTTGTGAATGTTGACCTGTTTAAAGGTCTTACTCACGTCGGCTACGGAGAGCGTACTCTCATAGTCATCCGGAACAGCTTGTGCTCTCATGCATGCCTCAGTGTTGCTTGCTCTCGAAGTGAGTATAGAAGTGATTTAGTTCGTCTGGTGTCACTGGGCAGCTTTTTATTGACCAAGTCACTGGTGCATCCTGCTTTAATTTTTGCTTGTAAGCCAGAATCAAGAGGATAACATTGTGGTCAGATTTACCAAAGTGAGGGAGAGCTTTGTACGCGTCTGTGTGGAGAACAGGTGATCTAGAATTTTGTATTTTTTTTAATCCCTCTGCTTTTGCATTTAACGTATTGATTGAGATTAGGTAAAACTGATTGTTTCTCTGCATTAAAGTCGCCGGCCACTAGGAGCTCCGCCTCTGGGTGAGTGGTTTATTTCCTTATACAGCTGACCGAGTGCGCCTTTGTGCCAGCATCCATCTGTGGTGGTAAATAAACAGCCACGAAAAATATAGATGAAGCTGTAGACAACTATTTGCCAAGAGTTATTATAAAATACTCTGCTTCAGGTGAGCAAATTCTAGAGACTTCCTTAGATTTCGTGCACCAGCTGTTTGCAAATATGCCCCCCTTCGTCTTACCAGAGTGTGCTGTTCTATCTAGCCGGTGCAGCGTATATCCTACTAGCTGAATATCCATGTCATCATTCAGCCACGATTCCCTGAAACATAAGCTGTTACAGTTTGATGTCCCGTTGGTAGGATATTCGTGATTGTACCTTGTCCAATGATTGTACATTGGCGAGTAATATTGATGGTAACTGCAGCTTTCCCACTCGCCTTATGCGTATCCTTACGAGGCACCCCACTGTGTCCTCTGTACTTGCGTCTTTCTCTTGACAATAACGGGGATGTTAACGGTATATGTCCTGCTTGCTGAAGAGAAAATCTGTCTAATCCAGGGTGAGTGATCGCTGTCCTGATACTGTGGCAGAAACATTACGTACAAAATAAGTTACAAATAACGCAAAAACCCCCACATACTAGCACAATTGGTTAGGTGCCTGTAAAACTGCTGCCATTTCTTCCTTCGCCATTTTAAAGTGTGGTGCCATTTTTAAAACATCATTGATGGGGCTCTAGTGGAGCAGGTCGAGAGCTTCGAGTTCCTCTGCGTTAACATGGTCCACACACACGGTTGTAAAGACGGGCATGTCAGCACCTCTTCCCCCTCAGGAGGCTGAAAATATTTGGCATGGGCCAACAGATCCTCAGTTCTAAAGTATCAACTGCGAGGCACCTGACCGCACTGGGGCTGTGCTCCCTGCCATCCAGGACCTCTATACCAGGCACTGTCAGGAAGGCCCAAAAATTGTCAGACTACAGCTACCCCAATCCTAGACTGTCCTCTCTGCTACCACACTGGGTCAGTGGTACCAGTGCACCAAGTCTGGAACCAACAGGACCCTGAACAGCTTCTACCCCACTACATGTTGGAACATTGCTGCGGGGACTTGCTTCCATTCAGCCACAAGCATTAGTGAGGAAAGGTGCCAGGTTTCCTCCAGACGGGATGCTTGGCATTCAGGTCAACGAGTTCAATCTTGGTTTCATCAGAACAGATGAACAGAGAAGCTTGTTTTTCATGGTCCGAGAGCCCTTTAGGCAAACTCCACGTGAGCTGTCATGTGCCTTTTACTGCGGAGCGGCTTCCGTCTGGCTACTCTACCATAAAGGCCTGATTTGGTGGAGTGCTGCAGAGAGAGAACCTTCTAGAAGGACAATCACCTCCACAGAGGTGCTCTAGAGCTCAACCTGGCCGAAGCCCACCACAAAGCAGGTAAACTTTCCTTTGGTTGGTGGAGTATTGTCAACGGTTTATTCCCCAGTTTGCCAGACATGACCAGACGACGCCTGCCCCACCACGTCACTTGGACCAGGTTTTCTCGACTCTGCAGCAGGCTCTGTGTGGAACTGGTACTCGTCACCCAACTTTCAGGAGCCCTTTGTGGTCTGTACCAATGCCTCTGAGGCGGGCCTTGGTGCAGTGCTGTCTCAGATTAAAGGGGCAAGGACAATCCTGTGACATACATCAGCCGTAAGTTACTCAAACATGAAACTATTCGACCCTAGAAAAATTGTCTTGCTATAAAATGGGCATTAATGAAGCTCAAGTACTATGTACTGGGGAGGAAATTTACCTTAATGCAGATCATGCCCACCTCAACTGGATGGCCACGGCCAAAGATGTTAATGCCTGCGTCACGCAGAGGGTAAGCATAGACTTCAGAAGAACCGGAGTGCGTATGATGGGCACCTCGATCAGATGCCAAAGTTTGACCCATCTGTCTCTTGCTCTCCCTTTTCTTTGTGCCAAAGGAAGAGGACCCATTCCCAGGCAGTACGCCTCTGGTGTAAGTATTGAAACCCCAGACTCCTCACTCTCTGTTTTGTTCATTAACACCGGTGGTCCACGGAGCTGCCGCGCCAGACAGTGACTCACCTGTTATCTGAAGCCTTTCAGTTGTATTTCTCACCAACCTTTTATTAAAGAGAAACTTTTGTTTGAGCATCACAAAACGGTCTCCCGCTGTCTTATTTAATTGGGAGTTTCACCTCGTGACTCCCCTGCGCTGCCACAATACATTCAGTAACATAATAAGACTATTCCTGAAAGGTGTGGGGTCAGTGCAACATCAGACCAAAAAAATACAAGGACTTGAGTCAGGACTAACTGGTGTATTTGGAACAACCTTGCAACCCCAGTCATCACACAATTACTGTTTACTCAAGCCAAAAAGCAGTTAATTTATAGATCGCAATCTGGGTCAGGTGGGCATGATTTGAAAGCTTGTGCTATTGTCAACATGACTAGCTAAGTTATAAAATACAAATTTAATGTTAGGCTTTCAAAAGGCAATTGAGAGAAATGCATTGTATTTTTGGTGCGCATAGAATGGAATCATGAGTGCAGTCAGATGCGTGCATTCACTGGTGTTTGGCTTTTATTTTATCATAATCCTCAGTCTCATCTTTAAAAATACATTGTCTTTATTTACAGCATTACCCTTACTCAGACAAAACATTAGCGAAAGTTGCCCAATTACCAGGAAAGATGGGGCCATTGTGCTTAAGTTCAGCATGGCTGTCAGTCAAACCCATACAGAGCTGTGTAGTGCAGAATCGGAGCTCTATGTGTAAGCATGTTACAGTACAGACATTATGTTCTAATTTAGATGCTTTATTAGGGCCGTTTTCAAACCGTATACGATACCCGTTTTATGTCTCCACTCTCAAAATTGATGGAGAGCAGACTCCACTAAAGCGGGAGTATCAATTCTGGCAAATGTATTCTCAATTTCTGTCGTACATGGCAGCATTTTAGCCACAGAATGTTATGTGCCGGCTTTCTGTGTATAAAAAAATTAATATTGGCAACCTGTTCTCATTCTAAGAAAATAAACATTGTAATACAGGTACAGTAGACCACTTCAAGCATCTTAACACAGTGGACAGGCTAGTATGCTGTTCAAGACTGACAAGAAGGTTTTCATCAGTTCTACTTTGTTAGTTTGCAAATAGGTGGCTTGACTTGAAATATAAAGATTAGCTGGCTACGTAAAAGCTTGAGAGCTTGTTTGAGACCTGTGTTCATTTTCTATGCCTGCTATTGGTCATTATTAGTGGACGTGTGTGTGGTTGTTAATTTATTTGACAAAAAGTCCTTTTTTTAATAGACTTGAAAGCCAGATGTGTGATTTATTGTTTAAAAAAGCAGCTTAGCTTCCTGGGTGGCGCAGTGCTAGCTGTGCCACTAGTGACTCTGGGTTCGAGCCCAGGCTCTGTGCGACCGGGAGGTCCATGGGTTGACACACAATTGGCCAAGAATCGTCCGGGTTAGGGAGGGTTTGGCCGGTAAGGATATCCTTGGCTCATCACGCACTAGCGACTCCTGTGGCGGGCCGGGCGCTGTGATCGCTGACCAGGTTGCTTGGTGTACTGTGTTTCCTCCGACACATTGGTGCGGCTGGCTTCCGGGTTGGATGCGTGCTGTGTTAAGAAGCACTGCGGCTTGGTTGCGTTGTGTTTCGGTAGACGCATGGCTCTCGTCCTTTGTCTCTCCCAAGCACGTACGGGAGTTGTGGCGATGAGACATGACGGTAATTACTAACAATTGGATACCACGAAATTGGGGAGAAAAGGGGGTAAAAAAAAGCAGCAGCAACTATTTTGATGAAATGGTGAACGAGAATGGCGCCGGAGGAGATGGCTGCCATTTTACAGACTCCTAACCTATTGTGTTTGCATTTTTTGTAAATATTTCAGTCAAGGTCTCTGACTGAAAAGAGCTTCTGGATTTCAGGACAGCGACTCTCGCATTGTAATGCATGAAGATTTTTTTTTTCTTTTAACAAGTCTGATGTGAAGGATTTACTTCAGACACCTGACAAGGCCCAAATCCCCGTCATTTGCAGAACGAGATATCGAGGATGTTGGTCGTGGTGCCTTGTAAGGATCCGGACGGCGAGTGAGTAATCCTCCTCTACCATCAGTCCTATTAGCCAACGTGCTATCATTGAATAACAAAATGGATTAGCTCCGATCAAGAAGGAGCGGGACACTAACCCAGACACTTGTAAGAAATCCTGCTATGCCCTCCGACGAACCATCAAACAGGCAAAGCATCAATACAGGACTAAGATTGAATCGTATTACACTGGCTCCGACGCTCTATGGATGTGGCAGGGCTTGCAAAAGATTTAGACTACAAAGGGAAGCACAGCCGAGAGCTGCCCAGTGACATGAGCCTACCAGATGCGCTAAATCACTTCTATGCTTGCTTCGAGACAAATAACACTGAATGAGAGCATCCGCTGTTCTGGATGACTGTGATCACGCTCTCCGTAGCTGACGTAAGACCTTTAAACAGGTCAACATTCACAAGGCAGCAGGGCCAGACGGATTACCAGGAGGTGTACTCCGAGCATGCGCTGACCAACTGGAAAGTGTCTTCACTGACATTTTCAACCTGTCAAACTGAGTCTGTAGTACCAACATGTTTCAAGCAGACCACCATAGTTCCTGTGCCCAAGAACACTAAGGCAACCTGCCTAAATGACTACCGACCCATGGCACTCATGTCTGTAGCCATGAAGTGCTTTGAAAGGCTGGTAATGGCTCACATCAACACCATCAACCCTACACCCACTCCAGATCCACAGATAATGCCATCTCTATTGCACTCCACACTGCCCTTTCCCACCTGGACAAAAGGAACACCTACATGAGAATGCTAGTCATTGACTACAGCTCAGTTCACCATAGTACCCTCAAAGCTCATCACTAAGGTAAGGACCTAACCTAAGGAGCTAAACACCACCCTCGGCAACTGGATCCTATACTTCCTGACCCCCCCAGGTGATAAGGGTAGGTAACAACACATCTGCCATGCTGATCCTCAACACAGGGGCCCCTTGGGTGTTTTGCTCAGTCCCCTCCTGTACTCCGTTAACCCATGACTGCATGGCTAAGCACAACTCCAACGCCATCAAGTTTTCTGACGACATAGCAGCCTGATCACCGACTGACGAGACAGCCTATAGGGAGGAGGTCAGAGACCTGGCACTGTTATCCCAGGATATATGCAACCTCAACATGATCAAGATTGAGATGACTGTGGACTACAGGAAAAGGACTGAACACGCCCCCATTCTCATCGACGGGTCTGTAGTGGAGCGGGTTGAGGGCTTGTTCCTTGGTGTCCACATCACCAACAAACTTTCATGGTCCAAACTTTCACATCAAGACAGTCGTGAAGCGGGCACGACAATGCCTATTCCCCCTCCAGGAGACTGAAAAGATTTGGGAAGGGGTCCTCATATCCTCAGTTATACAGCTGCACCATTGAGAGCATCTGGTTGCATCACTGCCTGGTATGGCAACTGCTCGGCCTCCGACCGCAAGGCACTACAGAGGGTAGTGCATACGACCCATACGACCCAGTACATCATTGAGGCCAAGCTTCCTGCCATCCAGAGACTAGTCACCCTAGTCATAGAACAGTCTGTCTACTACCGCGTGCCAAGCTAGGTCCAGAAGGCTTCTTAACAGCATCTACTCCCACGCCGTAAGACTCTTGAACAACTTATGAAATGGCTACCTCAGAGTATTTTCAAAATACCTTGTGAATATGCTGGAGGAAACCGGTACAAAAGTATCTATAGCCACAGTAAAATGAGTCCTATATCAACATAACCTGAAAGGCTGCTCAGCAAGGAAGAAGCCACTGCTCCAAAACCGACATTAAAAAAAAGCCAGACTACGGTTTGCAACTGCACATGGTGACAGAGATCGTACTCTGGTCTGATGAAACTAAAATAGAACTGTTTCGCCATGATAACCATTATGTTTGGTGGAAAAAGGCGAGGCTTGCAAGCCGAAGAACACCATCCCAACCGTGAAGCATGGGGGTGGCAACATGTTGTGGGGGTGCTTTGCCTCAGGAGGGACTGGTGCACTTCACAAAATGGATGGCCATCATGAGGATGGGAAGTTGCTTCAATATATCTCAAGACTTCAGTCAGGAAGTTGAAGCTTGGTCGCAAATGGGTCTTCCAAATGGACAATGACCCAAAGTATACTTCCAAAATGTGGCAAAATGGCTTAAGGACAACACAGTCAAGGTATTGGAGTGCCCATCACAAAGCCCTGACCTCAATCCCATAACATTTTTTTTGGGCAGAACTGAAAGTGCATGTGAGCAAGGAGGCCTACAAACCTGACTTGGTTACACCAGCTCTGCCAGGGGGAATGGGCCAAATTCACCCAACTTATTGTGGGAAGCTTGTGGAAGGCTATCTGATATGTTTGACCCAGGTTAAACAATTTTAAAGGCAATGCTACCAAATACTAATTGAGTGTATGTAAACTTCGGACCCACTGGGAATGTGATGAAAGAAAGAAATGCTGAAATAATTCATTCTCTCAACTATTATTCTGACATTTCACATTCTTCAAATAAAGTGGTAATCCTAACTGACCCAAGACAGGAAATTGTTACTAGGATTAAATGTCAGGAATAAGTGAAACTGAGTTTAAATGTATTTGGCTAAGATGTAGGTACACTTTCGACTTCAACTGTAGGTACATTGTTTACCTAGCAAGCAAGCTATCGGTCTTTAAGCTAAAGTGTGTTGCTAGCTAGCTAGCTAGCTAGATAGCTTATGTTTGCTCTCTAGCTCCCTAGCTGAGTATTTGTTTCCCAGAGCTGTGTGCTGTTCTAGTTAGAGCCTAATGTTAGCTAACATTGAACATGGTTGGTTGGCTCTCAGCACTGTGGCACTGTTTATTGTTTAACTAGCTAACGTTGCGTGACGTGTGCACAACACCCGTTGAATATGGCTGGTGTCAGAACTTTTGCAAAACAGCGTAATGAAATTGTTGCCAGCGGAGCTGGTTAAGCTGTTTTCATGTTATCCAGAGTTTAAACAAATAATTGTCCAGAGCGTCAAGTGTGCGCCTCGAGCCACACGAGATGGTGAGGCTAAAGCTTAGGGTGAAGGTGTGAACAATGCCGAATGGGTGTAGGTAGACAAAGAAGAGCTCTTCACGAGATAGCAAAACATTCCAAGGCAATTTCCTCAAAATTGAGTTTACAAATGTATCAACTTTCAAAGCAGAATTACTTTCCCATTGTTCCTCAAATAGTGTATGATATACCATTTTGTAGCTGTTCTGAGTCTCTCCTTTGATATGAATGTAAAAAAACACAATTTCAAATGTTGCTTCATAAGACCGACTCCAGGTGGTGAGTCATCCAAATTCAGCAAAAAAAAGAAACAACCCTTTTTCAGGACCCTGTCTTTCAACGATAATTCGTAAAAATCCAAATAACTTCACAGATCTTCATTGTAAAGGGTTTAAACACCGTTTCCCATACTTATTCAATGAACCATAAACATTGAACACGCACCTGTGGAACAGTCGATAAGACACTACCATCTTACAGACGGTAGGCAATTCAGATCAGTTATGAAAACTTAGGACACTAAAGAGGCCTTTCTACTGACCCTGGAAAAACACCAAAAGAAAGATGTCCAGGGTCCCTGCTCATCTGCGTGAACGTGCCTTCGGCATGCTGCAAGGAGGCATGAGGACTGCAGATGTGGCCAGGACAATAAATTGCAATATCTGTACTGTGAGATGCCTGAGGCAGGACAGACAGCTGATCGTCCTCGCAGTGGCAGACCATGTGTAACAACACCTGCACAGGATCGGTACATCCGCACATCACACCTGCGGGACAGTTGGCGGATGGCAACAACTGCCCGAGTTACACCAGGAACACACAATCCCTCAATCCGTGCTCAGACCTTCTGTAATAGACTGAGAGAGGCTGGACTGTGGGCTTGAAGGCCTGTTGTAAGGCAGGTCCTCACCCGACATCAGCGGCAACAACGTCGCCTATGGGCACAAACCCACTGTCGCTGGACCAGACAGGACTGGCAAAAAGTGCTCTTCACTGACGAGTGGTTGGATTCACGATTATCGTCGAAGGAATGAGCGTTACACCGAGGCCTGTACTCTGGAGCGGGATCGAGGTGGAGTGGTCCGTCATGGGGTGGTGTCACAGCATCATCGGACTGAGCTTGTTGTCATTGCCTGCAATCTCAATGCTGTGCGTTGGGAAGACATCCTCTCTCATGTGGTACTCTTCCTGCAGGCTCATCCTGACATGCCTGTCCAGCATGACAATACTACCAGCCATACTGCTCGTTCTGTGCGTGGTTTGGAATTTCAGTGTTCTGCCATGGCCAGCGAAGAGCCCGGATCTCAATCCCATTGAGCATGCCTGGGACCCCCCCCCCAGCCAATCTGGTGCAGTCCATGAGGAGGAGGAGATGCACTGCAGTACTTAATGCAGCTGGTGGCCACACCAGATACTGACTGTTACTTCTGATTTTAACCCTCCCCCTTTGTTCAGGGACACAGTATTCCATTTCTGTTAGTCACATGTCTGTGGAACTTGTTCCGTTTGTCTCAGTTGTGTAAATGTTTGCATGAAAATAAGATTGAACATGTTACGTTTTCTGAAAATAAACACAGTTGACAGAACTTTTCTTTTTTTGCTGCGTTTATCGTTAATTGACCGTGAATTGGTATCGATATGTTTGTTACGCCATTTGGCCCAGCCCCAATTTAGAGACAGTAAAACATTGGTGGTTTTTGGAGTCATGGATAGAACTCTACATTTCGGTACTCAGAAGTAATTAGAACCACCTTTACCTTGAATTTGCTACAAGGGATTGATACAGGCAGGTTTAATCAAGTTAGTAATGGCACAAGGTACACTGTGCGTGTATACACTATGCCTTGGAAGGTAGTCACATGATCTGTTTGCATTTCCCACAAATACTACATTTGGATTGTCTCCCAATCAAATTGTCTTTTTGGACTACAATAGTTCATACAAAATTAACTTGAATGCATTTGGACTTGAAGGTTCCATGCTGATGTGTTATTTGAATGGGGGCTGCTTTCTCCAAGGTAACCATGAATAGTGGAGATTACATGAAGTAAAACATTGTTAATAGCTTCTGAAAAGGGTATCCGCCCACCCACGCAGCCAGCCAGGTCCCGTTGCCTAATGCAACTGTTGGGATTCAATGCGCAGCGCAGTGGCCAGATTAAGACGTGTTCTCTGTACAGTTGGGATCAGCCTGTCCCAAGCTCCCTGCCTCTCCCTTAAAGCCAGTTTGGGCTGAAAATAAGATTAGAGTGTGGAGAGACAGCTTAGCGACCTGGACTAAGATACATCAGCCATCCCTCATCTCTGAGTGGCACAGGATCAAGCAGACTGGCTGGGGATGGGTTGGCTCAGAGATGGAGCTGGGGTTAAGAGCAGTAAACCCCTCTACTCAGCCTTTACATACAAGCAAATGAGAATGTAGGCTTGGGTGATATACTGGGGTATTTGGAAATACTGTGTGTGTACTTTAAACATTTACATTAAGTATGCTATAGAAAAATATAAACACAATGTAATGTCTTGGTCCCATGTTTCATGAGCTCAGAATAAAAGATCTCAAATGTTCCATATGCACAAAAAGCCTTTCTCTCATGTGCACAAATTTGTTTACATCCCTGTTAGTGATCATTTCTCCTTTTCCAAGATAATCCATCCACCTGACAGGTGTGGAATATCAAGAAGCATGATCATTACACAGGTGCACTTTCTGCTGGGGACAATAAAAGGCCACTCTAAAACATGCAGTTTTATCACGCAACACACTACCACAGATATTGAGGGAGCGTGCAATTGGAATGCTGACTAGGAATGTCCACCAGAGCTGTTGCCAGATGGAGAAATGAATATTCAATTATCATAAGCCGCCGCCAACATTGTTTTAGAGAATCTGGCAGTACGTCCAACCGACCTCTCAACCACAGACTACGTTCATGGCGTTGTGTGGGCGAGCGGTTTACTGATGTCCATGTTGTGAACGAAATGCCCCATGGTGGGGCTATGGTATGGGCAGGCACAAGCTACCAACAAACATAATTGCATTTTTATTGATGTCAATTGGAATGCACAGATACCGTGGCGAGATCCTGAGGCCCGTTTTCTTTTTTTTAAGTTATGTGACCAACCGATGCATATCTGTGTTCCAGTCATGTGAAATCCATAGATTAGGGCCTAATGAATTTATATCAATTGACTGATTTGCTCATATGAACTAACTCAGTAAAATCTTTGAAATTGTTGTATTTTTGTTCAGTATAAATACCGGCAGTCAACTTGTGCAATACGTTAGGAGATGAAGCGTTTTTCATTCATGGCCCGTGTTGAGCTCGGTGTGGGCTAGACTGTATTGAACTGATGTGGGATTGCTGTGGTATAGTCCCTGCCTACTTACCCACCAAATACAGTTTCCACTAGATGGCACAGCCACAAAGTCAAAATGGTCTATATCGTAAAAATGAGCTTTTTGATCTTAATTTAGGGTTAGCAGTGTGGTTAAAGGGAAATTTCACCGCTGCTCTTTCATTATATACACCATATTTTTATTTAACTAGGCAAGTCAGTTTAGAACAAATTCTTATTTACAATGACTGCCTACCAAAAGGCATCCTGCGGGGATGGGGGCTGGGATTCAAAATAAATAAATATAGGACACAACACAACAATACTATCATCAGGGTTCGTCAACTAGGTTTGGCCTCGGGCCACATTTTTGAGCTGATAGTCAGCAGGCCAGAACATAATTGGTATATAATATTAGTACAATTTAATTGACCTACAATACAAAAAACATTTTTAACACGTACGATTAGTACATAAGAAATTCAGTGACCATAACGCAATACTTTAGATCTGGTTACTCTCATAAAATGTCTCTTCAAATGTTTCTATTTCTCAGCATTGATTAGTGAGAAACGGGTCTACATAGTCTACTGTAGGCTACACTACTTTTTTATCATGTCAACATTCATTCAGAACAATTATCTTGAATGTAAAAGTATCTAAAGAAAGGTGGATAATGAAAATATAAGTTTCAGGGAAGAATGTACAGATGCTTTCATCTTATATTTTCCCAATGCCAAGCAGCTGTATTATTTGCGTTGAATTATTTGCAAAAAGTGATTTTCAATTGGACATCATTTACAAATCTAAGCATAACTTTCAAAGTTGCCTTCCCGCCCCAGACAAAGGCCAGACGCAGAAACATTTAAGAGTTAACCGATGATCCTTAACGCAACCGTCCTATACCGGGACGTGCACTAATGTGATTAGCATGACAGTTGTAAGTAACAGCAAACTTTCCAGGAAATGGACGTGTCTTATGGGCAGAAAGCTTCAATTCTTGTTAAATGGCACTGTCTAATTTAGTGGTATTTTTTCAGAGTGCACAACGACAACGTGGCACTGTAACTGGTTTGATACATTCACCTCTGAATGTAAATAATGTACTTGCATTCAGTAATCTTGCTCTGATTTGTCATCCTGAGGGTTCTAGAGATAAAATGTAGCATAGTTTTAAAATCCATTTTTATATTCAAATGTAGGTACAGGGTTCTACAGTTTGAACCCCTGCAGCCTCTGACTCTACACCCACTCCACCAGGCCATCTAGATGTGTGAAAGTTAGTGTATAAGCTAATCCATCATGTATGACATTCCTGGGAGTGTAAACTTTAAAAAATATATAGATTACCATATTGTTTTTGTTCTCTATAGTTATGTACTTAAATGTATCAAATTTACCAATTTGGCACAAAGATAATACAAACAAAAAAACATGCGTTTTCTATCTTTTACCAGATCTGTATTAATTTCACATTTCCACAAACTTCAGTGTTTCCTTTCAAATGGAATGAAGAATGTGCATGTCTCTGCTTCAGGTCCTGAGCTACAGGCAGTTAGATTTGGGTATGTCATTTCAGTGAAAAAGGATACGATCCTTAAGATGTTGTAACTGCAAGCTACACACAGCTTTTTTGGCTGACATTCTGTCACTTAAACGGGTCAAATCTCCAGTTCCAAGGAATCGGGAAAACAGTCTTGGACATGGAGAACACTTGGGGCCTTTACAAGAACGCTTGAGTTGTTAGATTTGGACTTCTGAAAGGCTACTGCACTTCAGCACACTGAAGAAACGACAGGCAATTGTAATTAGGCCTAAAAATTATTTTTTTTCTTGTGAAAGATGCTGTTAAGCCTCATAGCCAGTTCAATTATTTTATATAGGCTTAGGCTCGGAAGAAATAGACTGGTGAATTACTTGACTGGTAGGTTTGTATAACCAGTTAGTTATATTCTCCGCACCAGACACTGTTCACCTCCTATTGATTGCGGCTTTACGTTTCAGCACCACAAAATGGTCCGCTGCCTGCTTTGACTGTCTCCGGCATTCTCTCTCCTCATGAATGATACTTTTCTATTTTTAAATGAATATTCATTCATTTTGGGGGCTTTGGGTGGCCAAATAATATTGCTGGCGGGACAGGTTTGGGGAACCCTGCACTATATATACAAAAGTATGTAGACACCCCTTCAAATTACTGGATTCGGCTATTTCAGCCAAATCGTTGCTGACAGGTGTATAAAATCGAGCACACAGCCATGCAATCTCCATAGACAAACATTGGCAATAGAATGGCCTTACTGAAGAGCTCAGTGACTTTCAACGTGGCACCGTCTTCCAATAAGTCAGTTTGACAAATTTCTGCCCTGCTAGAGCTACCCCGGTCAACTGTAAGTGCTGTTATTGTGAAGTGGAAACGTCTAGGACGGCTCAGTCGCAAAGTTTTAGGCCACACAAGCTCACAGAGCGGGATGGCCGAGTGCTGAATAGTGTAGTGCTTTTAAAATCGTCTGTCCTCGGTTGCAAGACTCCCTACCGACTTCCAAACTGCCTCTGGTAGCAAAGTCAACACAATAACTGTTCGTCAGGGGAGCTTCATGAAAAAAGTTTCCATGAACGAGCAGCCGCACACAAGCCTGATCACTATGCGCAATGCCAAGCATTGGCTGGAGTGGTGTAAAACTCGCCACCATTGGACTCTGGAGCAGTGGAAATGCGTTCTCTGGTGTGATGAATTACGCTTCACCATCTGGCAGTCTGATGGATACATCTGGATTTGGCAGATGGGAGGAACACTTACCTGCCTGATGCGTAGTGCCAACTGTAAAGTTTGGAGGAGGAATAATGGTCTGGGGCTGATTTTCATGGTTCGAGCTTGGCCCCTTAGTTCCAGTGAAGGGAAATCCTAACGCTACAGCATTCAGTGCGTTTGAGTATTCAGACCCCTTCACTTTTTTTTTCACATTACAGCCTTATTCTAAGATGTATGTCGTGTGTGTCCCCCCCAATCAATCTACACACAATACCCCATAACGACAGAGTAAAAACAGGTTTTGGGAAATATTGGCACATTTCTTAAATTAAAAACTATCACACTTCCATAAGTATTCAGACCCTTTAATCAGTACTTTGTTGAAGCACCTTTGGCAGCAATTACAGCCGTGAGTCTTCTGAGTATGAGGCTATAAACTTGGTGTTTTGTTCTGAGTGGCATAATTGACAGATTCTGCCTGCTTAGGGACAGTTAAAAAAAGATTAATTGGATCTTTGTCTTTTCACTTGCCTTGCTTATATTTTTCATGTATGGCGCCTGGCACCGGATTTGACTAAAGAGACGTTGCAGGCTTTTCGTCCTCGCTCATTTGTTCCACTTGTTTGCGCTTATCCAGCAGTGACTACATTGTCCTCATACCTTATCCTCTTTTCCGTAGCGCTTGGCTTTTGGCGTTAATTTCTCTGACACCATGTTAATGATAACTCTCTCCGGAGAGTTAGATGAGATTCAAGCATAGTCCTTTACTCAGGTGTTACCGGTCACAACATCCTAATCAGACAATCCTAATGCAAGTGTTTATCTATCTTAGATAGGTGCCCCCACTAGCGCCATCTCAACACTGACCAATGCCCTTCTTCCCCGTTTGGCAGGGCGACCAGCTTTAGGAAGAGTCTTGGTGGTTCCAAACTTCTTCCATTTATGAACGGAGGCCACTGTGTTCTTGGGAAATTTCAATGTTGCACACATTTTTTGGTACCCTTTCCCAGATTTTTGCCTCCACACAATTCTGTCTCTGAGCTCTACGGATAATTCCTTCAACCACATGGCTTGGTTTTTGTTCTTACATGCACTGTCAACGTTGACATCAGCAAACCAAACCGCTCGCCCACACAACACGTGGTCTGTGGTTGAGGCCGGTCGGACGTACTGCCAGATTCTCTAAAATGACGTGGAAGGCGGCTTATGGTAGAGCAATTAACATTAAATTCTCTGGTGGACATTCCTACAATCAGCATGCCAATTGCACGCTCCCTCAACACGAGACATCTGTGGCATTGTGTTTTGTGACAAAACGGCACATTTTTAGATTGGCCATTTTATTGTGTCAGCACAACGTGCACCTGTGTAATGATCATGCTGTATAATCAACTTCTTGATATCCCACACCTATCAGCTTGCTGTATTATCTTGGCAAAGACAATGCTAACTAACAGGGATGTTAACAAATTTGTGCACAAAATAATATGCTTTTTGTGCGTATGGAACATTTCTGGGATCTTTTATTTCAGCTCATTAAACATGCGACCAGCATTTACATGCGTTTATATTGAGTTTATATTTTTGTTCAGTGTAAATAGCACAACAGGAGAAAGCGTTTCACCTGCGTATTGACTGGTTGCGGTTTATATTGAAAGTCACATTTTTGCTTCAATATAGTGATCGGGGATGTGCAACTATAGTTTTCTTTCACAGAAAATACATTAGTGCATCACATTCGGCAGACGATTGCTTAATTGTCATCAGATGACAACCGAAGTGAAACACTATTTGGCTGTCAGCCACAAGTAAATGCGCTTACACTGAAAAGGCCATGCATCTTTTTTGCAAAAAAGACCTTGCTATATCATATTTCTAATGTTTATCATAGAAAGAATGTAACCAGCTACATTTCCTAATGTAATCTTGCATTTTACCAGAAAAAAGTAGTCTGGACACAATGAAGTGTAGCTTTTCTCCAGTTACTTCAGTCATAGTGCTGTCTTTTGCTTGCCCGTTCGTGAATTCTCATCCAAGTGGAGAGGTGCAACTGAAGCACAATTTGTTTGCTGACCCGAAATTACAATAAGTAGCATTTTAGATCTGCGTTTACTTTTACAGCAAGGTATTTCTTGTATTTTTTTTTTTGTTTTAGTTTTCTTGCTTGGGGAAAAAAGAATTTCTTTTAGGGCAACCCCTGAGTTTTGTTCGTTTGCACAATGTCGCTCGTTCACACTTGCTTGTATGTCCAAACTCCCCAAAAATGACATTCGGTAGCTCCAAGGCATTCAGTTGTACAACTGACTAGGTACCCTTTCCGTTTCCTTTCCTACTTATAAATGTATAACTTTATGAGCTGGATTGTTGGTCTTTGCAATTTGTTTATTTTCGTTTGTTCTCGTTAGCATATTTAGCGAGACCTCCATTGAAATTGGTTACTTGTGCTCATTTTGTTAGCGTTCCCCCATTTTTACAATGCTACTGTTTATTATCCATGCGTAGTCACTTTACTGCTACCTATATGGGCATACCTCAATTGCCTCGACTAACCAGTGCCCCCTGACTCTGTACCAGTGCCCCCTGACTCTGTACCAGTACCCCCTGACTCTGGTACCAGTACCCCCTGTATATAGCGTCGCTACTGTTACTTTATTTGTGCTCCTTACTTATTTATTTGACTTTATCTGCTTTATTTCTTTACTTCAGTTTATTTTAGCAAATACTTGACCAACAATGCAGTTAAAAAAAATAAGTGTTAGGAGCTTGTAAGTATGCATTTCACTAAGGTCTACCTGATGCATGTGACAAATACAATTTTATTTGATTTAAATAGACGCCCAATGGGAATTTTTCCCCCATTGTGTACTAAGCCGGTAATGCCGTAAATCCTGGTGTGAGAGAAGGATGATAATGAGGATATGAAAATCTGGATACCGCCCAACCAAACCATATGTAAACGCACTGTATGGACACGTGTGTTTAGGTGCACAGCATAGACTTCTTCAGACACCTCACACAAACTTTATCCCACATACCCACAGATTATATGCATTCACACACTTGACACACGCAAACACTCCCACTAATCTCTATGAATTATCACAGTGAATTTACCCCCAACAGGACAGGTTTCAAACTTATCTGCCCTGTTAAACTGTGGGAGAATTAAAGACTTAACCCCTCTACTGCCAACTGTCAGACTGTTGTCACACAAGCTGTCAGTAATGGGATGTTTTTAATACATTTCATCAGCAAGCTTTATCGAGACAGTAAATTAGTGTTTACAGTAAACAAGTAAACTATACTGTAACTCGTATGTTTGGTTATGCCAGGTGCATGCATGTTAACTTTGGCAGCTGCATATACAGCTGAAGTCAGAAGTTTACATAAACTAAGGTTGGAGTCAATAAAACTCGTTTTGCAACCACTTCACACATTTCCTGTTAACAAACTATAGTTTTGGCAAGTCGGTTAGGACATCTACTTTGTGTGTGACAAATACTTTTCCAAACAATTGTTTAGACAGATTATTTCAGTTATATATCACTATCACAATTCCAGTGGGTCAGAAGTTTACATACACTAAGTTGACTGTGCCTTTTAAACAGCTTGGGAATTCCAGAAAATTATGTTATGGCTTTAGAAGCTTCTGATAGGCTAATTGATGTCAATTGGATGTGTATCTGTGGCTGTATTTCAAAGCCTACCTTCTAACGCAGTGCCTCTTTGCTTGACATCATGGGAAAGTCAAGAGATCAGCCAAGACCTCCGAAAAAAAATTGTAGACCTCCAAGTCTGGTTCATCTGTAAATACAATAGTACGCAAGTATGAACACCATGGGACCACGCAGCCGTCGTACCGCTCAGGAAGGAGACACATTCTGTTTCCTAGATATGAACGTACTTTGGTGCCGAAAAGTGCAAATCAATCCCAGAAACGACAGGAAATGACCTTGTGAAGATGCTGGAGGAAACGGTACAAAAGTATCTCTATCCACAGTAAGACGAGTCCTATATCGACAACCTGAAAGGCCGCTCAGCAAGGAAGAAGCCACTGCCCCAAAACCGCCATTAAAAAAAACAGACTAGTTTGCAACTGCACATGGGGACAAAGATGGTACTTTTTGGAGAAAAGTCCTCTGGGCTGATGAAACCAAAATAGAACTGTTTGGCCATAATGACCATCGTTATGTTTGGAGAAAAATGGGGGAGGCTTGCAAGCCAAAGAACACCATCTCAACTGTGAAGCACGGGGTGGCAGCATCATGTTGTGGCGGTGCTTTTCTGCAGGAGGGATTGGTGCACTTCACAAAATAGATGGCATCAGAGAAAATTGTGGATATATTGAAGCAACATCTCGACCTCAGTAAGATAAAGCTTGGTCGCAAATGGGTCTTCCAAATGAACAATGACCCCAAGCATACTTCCAAAGTTGTGGAAAAAATGGCTAACTGACAACAAAGTCAAGATATTGGAGTGGCCATCACAAAGCCCTGACCTCAGTCTTTTATAGAAAATGTTTGGGCAGAACTGAAAAAGCGTGTGTGAGCAAGGAGGCCTACACACCAGCTCTGTCAGGAGGATTCGGACAAAATTCACCCAACTTATTGTGGGAAGCTTGTGGAAGGCTACCCGCAATGTTTGACTCATGTTAAACAATTTAAAGGCATGCTACCAAATACTAATTGAGTGTATAAACTTCTGACCCACTGGGAATATGATGAAAGAAATAAAAGCTGAAATAATTCTCTCCTATTATTCTGACATTTCACATTCTTAAAATAGTGGTGATCCTAACTGACCTAAGACAGGGAATTTTTACTGGGATTAAATGTCAGGAATTGTGAAACTGACTCGGTGTAGTTGGCTAAGGTGTATGTAAACGTCTGACTTCAACTGTATATGCATACACAAAGTCCCCTCTGAGTAGTAAGGGATAGTGAAACTACAGCACACTGTACAGTAGCTTTTGTTTTATGTACGTGTGCACTCTGCTGTAACATTACCCTCATATGACCCTGGGTCAAGTGATTTGATTGTGTTCCAGGTGTGTGGGGGGTCTGTCATCACACCGGTTTAAAAAAAGCTTCTAACCATCAGGCAGCTGAATAGCCACCTCTTGGCAGCTATCTGCTCCCCTGCCCCCTGGACTTCCTACCCCCACCCCAATGGACATTTATCATTGTTACTGTCACAAATATGTATTTATTAATGTTTTTGTTTCATTCACTTCTTGTTTTGACCTGCACTATTGTAGCACAGCAATTAAGAATGTCACTATACTCTGCAATTACATCTGTGACCCTGTTCATGTGACTAATAAACTCCTCTCTCCTCAGTGGTGGCCTATTGACCTGTAAATCCCATGTGCCCGTGTCTCTACAGCTCTGGAGTTGGATGGACAGATGGCTGAGTGTCAATGGCTGCCTACCCAGTACACCTGCAGCATATTCAGTGCCAATTGTAGAGAGGGATATTAGCTGTTTGAACACATGTTATGATAATATCCTCTTATAGGCTATAGATAAAATTTTCTATATCAGATAGGTAGGCAATGCTGTTGCTTTATTCTTCTCGGTTGTTGGTCTTGTCGACAACTTGCAATCTTGTCTCTAAATGTAAAATATGAGCATAGCGAAGTTCTTTGATTCTTACATCCTGAGGATGTTTGCTTTTCTGTGTACATTTTTGTTGTGCAAAGTACATGTTTCAAAAAATGATATATACATATCTATATGGTAATTTTATAGCTTGTCAGCATGCATATGAATGCGAACATTAATTTGTTTCTTGGGTGGCTGCATCTCATCTCCTGACAGAACTAAGTTTTGTCTCCAATCCTTGGCTGACACTGTTATAGCACAGCATGTTGATCGATTAAACCACTGCTAATGTGGCACTTTCCCCTTCTGGTATCATATGGTAAAGTTTTGAATGTGGTCCTACCTATTTGTACCCGCCCTTACAGAAATGCCTCATGATTTCACATTTGGAAAATGACACAATTTCACATGTGTTTTTGGGACACTGCATGTGACCAGGTTTTCAAAAGTATAGTTTCATGTCACATGTTATCACATTAACTTCACATAAGAGCATGTGAACAGAATAAAGTGTTTTTAGAAAGCGTGACATTCATGTGTTTATTTCTAAGGGCACAGCTGCGATCTTCGGCAGTTTGTAGAGAAAGATTCAAAAATACTTAACAATTTTCACTGTCATTTAGTACTACAGTGGTGAAATAGAATGTGTTGCACGCATTTGAAATAGTTTAGACTAGTGAAGCAATTTCCACACAGAAACCCCTTTGAATCAAGTCTGACGGTGATGTGATTTTCAGGATTTTTTCCCCCAATTTTTTTCTGTCATAGTTGAAGTGTACCTATGATGAAAATTACATGCCTTTCATCTTTTTAAGTGGGAGAACTTGCACAATTGGTGGCTGACTAAATACTTTTTTTGCCAGACTTTGTGTGTGTATATGTATATATGTATGTGTATATATATATATATATATATATATATATATATATATATATATAGGGACACATTCTATTGGTTACAAGAATTTTGTATAATTTAAATTGAAAAATGTAATGTTTTGAATCCGATGTTTTGCGTGTCAATTCATAAACACTGTGCCATGTAATGGGTACATCGAACATCTCCAACTATTTTGCAATTTATATGGCACAGCTGCCAATTCTTTTGGTCCTTAAATGTAGTTGGTATATTTTAATTTATCATAATTTTCTTTAACAATTTATGGTATTTTAATTTAGGGCCGACAGACAAGTTGCTTACTTTTTCCCCTTTCTACTTGCCTCTTCCATTTTTGTGGTAATGCTGCAATTAGTTGGTTGTAATTTTGGGTAGAGCAGACATTTCCATATGTCTGTTAGCTGCATGTGTGACACAATTCCACCAGTCCTATTTATATTATTTACAAAAAACAATACCTTTAAAAAGAAAAAATCAATTAGTATACTTGAGTCTTTGTTCTGTCTTTTTTTCAGGTGGATTAAAATGCAATTGCAACCAACTTTCTCAGGCTTGTTTAAAAAATAACGATATTTTGGAGATTTCGTTTACAACTGCTCACTTTTGGTTGTTTTAAAATCTGAATAAAGGGAAAAAGGCCATTCTTGAACATGGGGTGAGACATTCTTACTAATTTACTAGAGAACATTTCAGATTTAAGTGTGACTGATGCCTTTAGTGACAGGTCTAATGCTTTAATATTTAATTTCTGCCCTCAGAATTCAGATTTGTAATATAAATAGGCCCTTTTAATTTTGTTTGGCTTGCCATTCCAAATAAAATTGAATATATGACGAGTTAATTAGGGTGATTTAAAAAAGAATTTTTAAATCTCACAAATAGACAAGATCTTGCTACCATGGAAAGGAAAATACCTATCTATTTTTGTTAACTTTACATCAAAATGTATTGGAGTGAGAATTTCTTTCTTTCGGGACTTGTATACAGAGTATGTCCACATCCCTGTCAGACCATTTTTATTGGTAAACTACACGGTAATGTAAAAGTTGCATTTTTTTTAGTGATCCATTTATATTAAATAGTACACTTATTATTTGGTTTTAATCCAGAGAGGTTTGCAAAATATCTAGATCCTCTGAGGCTGTGGAGGGATTCTACTTGTGGTTTTTAGAAGAACATGAATCATCAGCGTACGATGACACCTTTGTTTTTAAGCCTCGGATTTATAATCCCTTAACATTATTGTTGGATCTAATTTAACATTTTGTGGCACTAATACATAGATATTCTGATAGTGGACAACCTTGTTTTACTCCTCTTGACAGTTCAAAACTTTCTGAGATTTAGCCATTATTTACTATTTTACATCTAGGGTTATAACTTCAACCCATTTATTAAGAGATTCTCAAATGAAATATTCTAGGCATTTATATATAAACTCCAGTCGTACTTTATGAAAACCAGGCCCCTGTTTCCCCAATTTATTTCATAGTATTCTATTGTTTCCAGTACTTGTCTTATATTATCTCCAGCTGCATGTGTGATTAATTGATTTTAAAACATGTGTTTTTGTAAATTATATAAATATGACTGGTGGAATTGTATCATCCCATGTAAAAAAAAATATATAAAAATGTAAAATCGGATGAATAATATCTGACAAATGGGACTGGATCTTTTTATATATATATATATATCACACTGCTCCAAAAAATAAAGAGAACACTAAAATAACTCATCCTAGATCTGAATGAAATATTCTTATTAAATACTTTTTTCTTAAATTAATTTGACAAAATCACACTATCAATGGAAATCAAATGTATCAACCCATGGAGGTCTGGATTTGGAGTCTCACTCAAAATTAAAGTGGAAAACCACACTACAGGCTGATCCAACTTTGATGTAATGTCCTTAAAACAAGTCAAAATGAGGCTCTGTAGTGTGTGGCCTCCACGTGCCTGTATGACCTCCCTACAATGCCTGGGCATGCTCCTGATGAGGTGGCGGATGGTCTCCTGAGGGATCTCCTCCCAGACCTGGACTAAAGCATCCGCCAACTCCTGGACAGTCTGTGGTGCAACGTGGCATTGGTGGATGGAGCGAGACATGATGTCGCAGATGTGCTCAATTGGATTCAGGTCTGGGGAACGGGCGGGCCAGTCCATAGCATCAATGCCTTCCTCTTGCAGGAACTGCTGACACACTCCAGCCACATGAGGTCTAGTATTGTCTTGCATTAGGAGGAACCCAGGGCCAACCGCACCAGCATATGCTCTCACAAGGGGTCTGAGGATCTCGGTACCTAATGGCTGTCAGGCTACCTCTGGCGAGCACATGGAGGGCTGTGCGGCCCCCAAAGAAATGCCACCCCACACCATGACTGACCCACCACCAAACCGGTCATGCTGGAGGATGTTGCAGGCAGCAGAACGTTCTCCACGGCGTCTCCAGACTCTGTCACGTCTGTCACATGTGCTCAGAGTGAACCTGCTTTCATCTGTGAAGAGCACAGGGCGCCAGTGGCGAATTTGCCAATCTTGGTGTTCTCTGGCAAATGCCAAACGTCCTGCACGGTGTTGGGCTGTAAGCACAACCCCCACCTGTGGACGTCGGGCCCTCATACCACCCTCACGGAGTCTGTTTCGGACCGTTTGAGCAGACACATGCACATTTGTGGCCTGCTGGAGGTCATTTTGCAGGCCTCTGGCAGTGCTCCTCCTTGCACAAAGGCGGAGGTAGCGGTCCTGCTGCTGGGTTGTTGCCCTCCTACGGCCTCCTCCACGTCTCCTGATGTACTGGCCTGTCTCCTGGTAGCGCCTCCATGCTCTGGACACTACGCTGACAGACACAGCAAACCTTCTTTCCACAGCTCGCATTGATGTGCCATCCAGGATGAGCTGCACTACCTGAGCCACTTGTGTGGGTTGTAGACTCCGTCTCATGCTACCACTAGAGTGAAAGCACCGCCAGCATTCAAAAGTGACCAAAACATCAGCCAGGAAGCATAGGAACTGAGAAGTGGTCTGTGGTTATCACCTGCAGACCCACTCCTTTATTGGGGGTGTCTTGCTAATTGCCTATAATTTCCACCTGTTGTCTATTCCATTTGCACAACAGCATGTGCAATTTGTCAATCAGTGTTGCTTCCTAAGTGGACAGTTTGATTTCACAAAAGTGTGATTGACTTGGAGTTACTTGTTGTTTAAGTGTTCCCTTTTTTTTTGAGCAGTGTATTTTATACCCTCCTTCTCATTTAGCCAGGTACTAATTGTCTTTTCTTATTATCTGCTAAGCCATTACAATTATAACTGGCTATACTTATTTCACCACTTAACATAATGAGCCACAAGTTTTTATTCTATTTATCAAAATATGTTTGTAAATGTACCATTAAAAAGTAATATGATGATTGAGTGTCTGTGGCTGTACCATGATATTTGCATTGCTACTAAGTAAACCTCCAATTGGACCCCACAATTCCACCTGCTAAAACCCCTCATCCCCAGTTGGGTTGTCATCACAATGCCCGGCAGACCGATCCCATAGCCCCGGAGAGACTGGGACCCATTCTTTGAAAAGAGCACACAGCGCCACCCACAGAACAGAAGCAGATCAACCGCCAAATGCATTTCCATCGCTCTCACCTAGATTTGTAATAGATATTTTAATGGCTATATATATATATATATATATAGCCATTAAAATATCTATCTTTTTCCATAATTAGCTATTCATATTTGTAGTAATATATGCAAAGGATTTTTACCTCTCGCCATTACCAAAAATACATTATGGCAAGAAATTATTATATTAGCAAACAATTATTGTGAGTCATCCTATATTGTCCCTAACATCTTTACTCCAACAGTTGTGGGACACACACACTCATACACACTCAACCCCTTTCCCCCACAACAACCATAGATTCTCAACAGTTGCACCATCCCAGATCCCAACTCAAGAAAGGTCTTGATTTATGAATGCAAATACAGTTGCAGCTGTATGAGAAGGCCTGCAAAACTGAGCAAAAAAATGTGGAGATTTGATTAACCATTGTCACATCCTAGATGATGATCTTTCCCCTGAAACAACCACAACATGGTCCCCCATATTGACCATATTCCCAAGCATCTCCGTGCAGTCAGACCTTTGATTTTGTTAACCTAGCCCCAGTTAGACAGTGTGAGACCCAAGAGGCTTTAAAAGCCTGTCTCTGTTCATCTATTGTGACAGGGTGTGGTAACAAAACATTTGAATCCATTTAGGCTGTGACATAATCTATACAGATTACACTCCTCTCACCACAAGGATTTACAGCCCCTCCCTAAATTTAGTTTGAAAGGCTATTGGGGATTATTTTCCGTCTCGTTTGTTTACCTCCTTGATTTAACTGATAATATGCAGTCATGGGCTGTGCCTATGTGCATACAACATACTGTGACTTTATCATGCACCTTTGTAAAATAATATGCTAATTTATTATATCAAACATCAAGTGCAGGATTAGACCTCACTTCAATTTTCGATATTGAATTATCCCCAGTGCCATTTACATGTAAAGTGACCCCTATGGATTCTTGGGTGAGCGCTGGTTTCTCCAATGAAATGTATAATCAGTGAGTGACAGTCCTTGGTGATGTCCCTCCTTACCAACCCCATTGATTATCCCTCCTCCACAGTACGTTCCTAGAGATTGACAGACTGAGCAAAGGTCCTCTTAAATCTTTTGATTTAACGTTCTTATCACATATTCCATTGATCTATAATTAGGACCTCGCCATGTTTGTTTATTTCAATATTAAACACTACAAAACAAATACAAAACGGTGCTTTGAAAACTGCCTGGGAACAGAGTAGCAGCAGCAGTCTGGGGTTCTGAGGCTGCAGGGCTCAGGTGGGGCCCATGACTGACAAAGAATGTCCAGTGTTTTCTAAGTACTAGGCTAAGGGCTGTGTTATGTCTCTCAGCACTGGCTAAACTCCACTGTGGGGTACACATGGACACACATATTTGGTTGTGTTTGTCTACTGGATTTGAGTTCTGGCTTGGCATTGATCTTGCTGTGTGTGTGTGTGCGTGCGTGTGCGTACGCTGGCTTGGCACTGACCATGGTGCAGGGCCACCTGAGCCCTGGTCCTAGGGTTTTGCTGCATCCCAGATAACAATTCTAGGGAGAGAGAATGTTTTTGATGTTTACGTGTCCAGTTTTCCATTAGAATCTTCCCCTAACTATCAATGTTGGCAAAAAAAACATTTGATAGCCTTTTTAGCATATGTCGGTGATGAAGGTAGAACATTCCCTTCATGTCAAGCAGAACTAATCGTGAAGGTGGTTGCCATGTTCTCAGAATATACAATATTAATGTTCTAGAAGTGATTTATGGGACATTGCAGGAACATTCATGTGTCCCAGTTTTCTGAGGGATAGGAGAATATTCCATCAACGTCACATCAACCATACACAGAACATGGTTGCCATGTTCTCAGAATATACAATATTAATGTTCTAGACACGTTACATGGGAAGGTTGCAAGAACATTTCTGTGATTCAGTTGTCATGAAGTCACCTGATGATCCCATAGAAATGTTCTCCCACACAAAAAATGTCTTTACACCTTGTTACTGTTGCCAAGCCCATCAAGACCTTGATTGGTGAACCACACATCCATTCACAGCTCTTTTTTTGTCTGTTGGCAATGTTAGGGATATTCAGACACAGTACTTCTAGCATAGTGTTTTCAACTGACATATTTGACACACTTTGAGATACCGGATTACATTATGCATGTTCATTTATACAGTCATTATTATTCACCATGTCGTCACCTGGGATTTGAACTCACAACCTCTTAGTTCACACCATTCAGATATTCCTGCTATGCCACCATGTCTGTCAGGTATCAGTTAATTTGACTATTCTCTCATTGATTTAATTGAGTTATTTAAACAATTTAAGGGCTTTCTTTATAGTTGTATAATGTTGGTGGGGCATATTAACCTATTTTAGTAATACTCTGGAATCACTACGATCAATATTAAGAAAATTACAGTAAAAACTGTTAAATCCCCTTGGATTGTTGAGGAATGGAAAAATTGTATGGTTGAGAGGAATGAGGCAAAAGGTATGGCATATAAGTCTGGCAGCCCAACTGATTAGCAAACATACTGCAAATTTAAGAAATCATGTTACTAAACTAAAAGAAATAAACTATACTATGAAACAAAAATAAATCATATAAAGAATGATAGTAAAAACCTTTTGGAGCAACTTAAATTACATTTTGGGATAAAAGGTTAACTCGGCTCCATCATTCATTGAATCAGATGGCTCATTCATCACAAAACCCACTGATTTTGCCAACGACTTGAATGACCTTTTCATTGGCAAAATAAGCAAACTTAGGTATGACATGCCAACAACAAATGCTGACACTACACATACAAGTATATCTGACCAAATTATGAAAGACAATTGTACTTTTGAGTTCTGTAAAGTCAGTGTGGAAGAGGTGGAACAATTATTGTTGTCTATCAACAATGACAAGCCACCGGGTTCTGACAATCTGCATCTAAAATTTACTGAGGATAATAGCAGATGATATTGCCACATCTTCAATTTAAGCCTACTAGAAAGTGTGAGCCCTCAGGCCTGGAGGGAAGCTAAAGTCTTTCTGCTATCCAAGAATAGTAGAGCCCCATTTACTGACTCAAATAGCCAACCAATTAGCCTGTTACCAACCCTTAGTATACTTCTGGAAAAAATTGTGTTTGACCAGATACAATGTTATTTCACGGTAAACAAATTGACAACAGACTTTCAGCACACTTATAGGGAAGAACACTCAACAAGCACAGCACTTAGCCAATCGTCAGTCACTTGTGTGAGAGAAATTGATACAATTATTGTGGGGGCTGTCTTGTTAGACTTCAGTGCAGCTTTTGACATTTTTGATCATAGTCTGCTGCTGGAAAAACCTATGTGTTATTGCTTGTCTAACAGAACAAAGAGAGTGTTCATTAATGGAAGCCTCTCAAACAAAAACCAGGTAGAATCAGGAATTCCCCAGGGTACCTGTTTAGGTCCCTTACTTTTTAAAATCTTTAATACTATGACATGCCACTGGCATTGAGTAAAGCCAGTGTGTCTATCTATGTCTGTGGATGACTCAACACTATACACGTCAGCTACTACAACAACTGAAATGACTGCAGCACTTAACAAAGAGCTGCAGTTAGTTTCAGGAATGGGTAGAAAGGAATAAGTTAGTCCTAAGTATTTCCAAAACTAAAAGCAAGCACTGTATTTGGGACAAATCATTCACTAAACCCTAAACCTTAACTACATCTCGTGATGTGGAAATTGAGCAAGTTGAGGTGACTAAACTGCTTGGAGCAGCCCTGGATTGTAAACTGTCATGGTCAAAACACATTGATACAACAGTAGCTAAGATGGGGAGAACTCTGTCCATAATAAAGCACTGTTCTGCCTTAACAACACTATCAACAAGGCAAGTCCTACAGGCCCTAGTTTTGTCACACCTAGACTACTGTTCAGTAGTGTGGTAAGATGGCACAAGGAGGGATTAAGGAAAATTGCAGTTGGCTCAGAACAGAGCAGCACGGCTGGCCCTTAAAAGTACATGGAGCTAACATTAATGATATGCATGTCAATCTCTCATGGTTCAAAGTGGAAGAGATTGACTTCATCACTACTTGTTTTTGTAAGAGGTGTTGACAAGCTGAATGTACCAAGCTGTCTGTTTGTGAATGTTTGTGAGCGTGATGTTTGTGAGCGTGATCACAGTCTTCTGGAACAGGTGGTGCTCTGATACATGTTTCCGTGTTATTTCCTGTTTTGATGGTTCATCGGAGGGCATAGGGGGATTTCTTATAAGCTTCCGGGTTAGTCTCGCCCCTTGAAAGCGGTAGCTCTAGCTTTTAGCTCAGTGCAGATGTTGCCTGTAATCCATGGCTTCTGGTTGGGGTATGTGAGGACGATGTCATCGATGCACTTATTGGTGAAGCAAATGACTGATGTGGTGTACTCCTCAATGCCATCGGAGGAATCCTGGAACATATTCCAGTCTGTGCTAGCAAGACAGTCCTGTAGTTTAGCATCTGCTTCATCTGAACACTTTTTCTATTTATTGAGTCACTGGTGCATCCTGCTTTAATTTTTGCTTGTGAAGCAGGAGTCAGGAGGATAGAGTTATGGTCAGATTTGCCAAATGGAGGGCGAGGGAGAGTGTTGTATGCATCTCTGTGTGTTGAGTAAAGGTGGTCCAGAGTTTTTTTATTTTTTATGTATTATTATTATTTTTTCTGGTTGCATATTTAACATGTTGATAGAAATGAGGTAAAACTGATTTGAGTCCCCGGCTACTAGGACTCCGGATTTGAGTCCCCGGCTACTAGGAGCGCTGCCTTTGGGAGAGCGTTTTTCTGTTTGCTTATAGCGGAATACAGCTCATTCAGTGCGGTCTTAGTGCCAGCATCAGTCTGTGGTGGTATGTAGACAGCTACAAAAACACAGATGAAAATTCTATAGGTGGATAGTGTAGTCTACAGCTTATCATTAGATACTCTACATCAGGCGAGCAAAAGACTACCTTAGATATTGTGCACCAGCTGTTATTTACAAAATACATGGTCCATCGCCCCTTGTCTTACCATACGCCTCTGTCCTGCCGATAGTGTTTATCCAGCCAGCTGTATGTTGGTAATGTCGTCGTTCAGCCAGAACTCAGTGAAGCATAAGATATTACAGTTTTGAATGTCCCTTTGGTAGATTAATCTTCCACATAGGTCATTGATTTATTTGACAAAGATTGCACGTTTGCTAGCAGAATGGAAGGAAGTGGGGGTTTATTCGATCGCCTACGGATTCTCAGATGGCTGCCCGCCCTCTTGCCACTTTTTCTCTGCCTTTTCTTCACGCAAATTACAGAGATCTGGGCCTGTTCCCGGGGAAGCAATATATCATTTGTCGGGCTCGTCGGACTTGTTAATGGAAAAAGGATTCTGCCGGTCCGTGGTGGGTAATCTGATAACCAGAAGTTATTTCAAATCAAGGTTTATTTGTCATGTGCGCCAAATACAACACGTGTAGACCATACAGTGAAATGCTTATTTCAGGCTCTAACCAATAGTGCAAAAAAGGTATCAGTAGCGAGGCTATATACAGTCGAGAGGCTATAACAGTAGCGAGGCTACATACAGACACAGGTTAGTCAGACTGATTGAGGTAGTATGTACGTGTAGATATGGTTAAAGTGATTGCGCATATCAGATGAACAGAGAGTAGCAGTGGCGTAAAGAGGGGTTGCTGGGTGGTGGATCACAATGCAGATAGCCCGGTTAGCCAATGTGCGGGAGCACTGGATGGTCGGGCTAATTGAGGTAGTATGTACATATGTACATGAATGTATATGATAAACAGAGTAGCAGCATTGTAAAAGAGGGGTTGGGGGGTGGCACACAATGCAAATAGTCCAGGTTGTCATTTGATTACCTGTTCAGGAGTCTTATGGCTTGGGGGTAAAAACTGTTGAGAAGCATTTTTGTCCTTGACTTGGCACTCCGGTACCGCTTGCCATGCGGCAGTACAGAGAGCAGTCTATGACTGGGGTGACTGGGGTCTTTGACAATTTTTAGGGCCTTCCTCTGACACCGCCTGGTGTAGAGGTCCTGGATGGCAGGCAGCTTAGCCATCATGGGCTTAGCTTAGCCCCATGTACTGGGCCATATTTTCAATCATAAGAGACTGTAGCAGCAGCGTTATGTACAAAATAAGTTATAAACAACGCAAAGAAAAAAAACAAAAAAACACAATTGGTTAGGAATACGTAAAACGATAGCCTTGTTCTCCGGCACCATCTTATTTAGGAATCAAGTTTAGATGTTTCTACAAGGATGATCAATGGAAACAGGATGCACCTGAGCTCAATTTCAAGTATCACAGTAAAGGGTCTGAATACTTATTAAAGTTTAAAGTATTTGTTATTTTATATTTTATCTGAAAAAAAATGCTTTGTCATTATTGGCGTATTGTGTGTAGACTTGATAGATTTAATTTGATCAATGTTAGAATAAGGCTGTAACGTAACAAAATGTGGAAAAAGTCAAGGGGTCTTAATACTTTCCATACGCACTGTATATATATATTTTTTTTTAAAGCCTTGTTTCATGCTAACAGAATTCATGCTGTAGGCTATCGTTTCCAATAGGCCATTGTAACGACGAAACTCAAAGAAAAATATCAGCCGTGTTATTACCCCGCTTAACATTTTCCTTGTGGAAATACTTCAAGTGTTTTTTTGTTAATCGAGGAGAAAGAACATTTTAGTCAAATGCAAACTCTGCAATGGCAGCATTGATCTCTTCGTCCAGAAACACCACAACAAACCTGAAAAAGCATCTGAAGGTCCTGCACAAAAGCCCAAAGCTAGTAGCCAAAGTTCCAGAAATGCGTGAACGAGGAGAAATCTATACACATTATGATGATAAACAAAGATTCATAAATTATATTTACAAGTGTCCTAACCATATAATCAATCAAAATGTCTGAAATTCAATTCAAAACAGTAATAGTGACAGTTATATATATTTCTTAGAAAGAAATTGTAGGGTGACTACTCTAGCGGATCTTGAACCCAGGCCACCAACACCAAATGCCCTAACCACTGTCCCAATAAGGGTTCTCTAGGGCAGGGCTCTCCAACCCTGTTCCTGGAGAACTACGGTCCTGTAGGTTTTCGCTCAAAGCCTAATCTAGCGCACCTGATTCTAATAATTAGCTGGTTGACAAGCTGAATCAGGTTACTTATATCTTGTGTTGGAGTGAAAATCTACAGGAGGGTAGATCTCCAGGAACATGGTTGGAGAGGCCTGCTCTAGGGCATGTGGTTATTGGGCCAGTATAGTTAGGCCCTGTCCAGAAGAATCCCTAAACCCTCCTCCCTAGGCACTTGTGTAGATCTGAAACAACTTGATAGGGGTGAGCAATAGGGTGAATGCACTTTGAAGTAAATACTGCATCAGCTCTGTTAAAAGTAAACTTAATAAAATATTGGATTGTTCATAATGATTCAAGAAAGTCATTAAGACAGGTTAATATGCCCAACCAATATGATACAACTATACAAAAAGCCTTTCCTTCAATTGCTGAAATAAGTAAATACAATCAATGATAAGTCAGATTAATTTGATTTACTTATTTAAGGGTTCTGTTTTAATTTTACTCAATCACTATGATGAATAAAATATTTGAGTGTACTTTTAACAGAGCTGAGATTTCGGAATCCAGGTGAAATCAGTCACTGACATTGACATAATGGCGTAGCAGGAAATTTGAGTACTGTGAACCAATAGGGCAGGGAGTGAGATCAAGTCCCAGGTAAAGTTGTCTTGTATATGTCTGTATCACTTTTGCACATCTGGATTTGGGGATATCCTTCCTTGCAGATTTTCTCAAGCTCTCGTAAGTTCGATGGGGAGCACTGGTGAACAGCGATCTTCAAATCTTTACACAGATTTTCAATGCGAGTCAAGTCTTGGCTTTGGCTGGGCCACTCAAGGACTTTCACATTCTTGTTCTGAAGCTATTCCAGAGTTGCTTGGGGTCATGGTCCTGGTGGAACGTAAATCTTCACCCCAGTCTAAGGTAGTTTGCACTCTGTAGCAGGTTCTCTTCAAAGATTTGCATGTATTTGGCTCCCTTCAATGTTCCCTCTATCCTTACCAGTCTTCCAGTTCCTCCCGCTGAAAGCATCTCCATAGCATGATGCTGCCACCACCACCATGCTTCACGGTAGGATCTTGTTAGACGGGTAATGAGCTGTGCTTGGTTTTCTCCAGACATAGCGCTTTGCATTCAGACCAAAGAGTTTTTGTCTCGTCAAACCACAGAATATTTTGAATTATGCTCTAAGTCTTTCAAGTGCCTTTTTGCAAACTCAAGGCGTGTTGTCATGTGCCTTTTTCTCAGGAGCAGCTTCCGTCTGGCCACTCTCTCATTAAGCCCAGATTGATGAAATGCTGTGGAGACTGATGTCTTTCTGGCAGGTTCTTCCATCTCAGCCAAGGAACTCTGTAGTTTTGTCAGAGGTAATTGGGTTATTGTTCACCTCCCTAACCAAGGTCCTTCTTGCCCGGTTGCTCAGTTTGGTTGGATGGCCAGCTCTCGTCCATATTCTTTTTCAATTTCCCAATGAACACTCAATAAATTATTTTATACCCTTCCCCAGATACATATGCCTCATCACAATTCTAACACAAAGATATAGGGACAGTTCCTTGAAATTCATGGTATAGTTTCTGCTCTGACATGCAATGTCAACTGTGGGACCTTATAAAGACAGGTGTGTTTCTTTCTAAATCATTACCAAATAATTGGATTGGCCACAGGTGGACTCGAATTTGTTGTGACATCTCAAGGATGACCAAAGAAAATTGGATGCACCTGAGCTCAATTTTGAGTGTCATAGCAAAGGGGTGTGAATACTTATGTAAATGAGGTATTTTGTATTTCATTTTCAATACTCAAAAAACATGTTTTCACGTTGTCATTAGGGGGTATTGTGTGTAATGGGTGAGAATTATTTTTTGAAATCCATTTTGAATTCAGGTTGTAACAAAACAAAATGTGGAATAAGTCAAGGGGTGTGAATACTTTCTGAAGTCAATGTAAGTTGAAAACACTATGTCAAAAGCACTGTGTTTGTGTACATTAATGGAATGCTCTCTTGGAAACATTCCTTGCACATCACAGAAACATTCTTATGAAAACGTTAAGTTAATGACCAAATGAGACTCTTTAAAGTTGTGGGAACGATTGTTGTTAGCTGGGATGCCTGTCTCTTCAGGACTTTCATCACAGTCTTTTATCTAAATAGCATTAAATCATCATCTCTCACCATGATTCACATACACTCAAACCACTCCTCAAACCATTCCTCAACCCACACTCTATCTATCCTCACTCAAACGCCACCACAATATTGGTCTTTATCTCTATCGGTGATGTGAGATGTTTACCATGTATCTAATGAGGACTGCCTTGTTCGACTTGTTTAAACCTCAAAACAATTGAGACATGGACTGTTTATGTGTGCCATTCAGAGGGTGAAAGGGCAAGACACAAGATTGAAGTGCCTTTGAACGGCATGTGGTAGTAGGTGCTGGGTTTTTCACGCTCAACAGTTTCCTGTGTGTATCAAGAATGGTCCTCCACCCAAAGGACCTCCAGCCGATTTGACACAACTGTTGAGTGAATGTGGGCCCGAATCCTTGAGGAACGCTTTTGAACCTTGTAGAGTCCATGCCCCGATTAATTGACTGTTCTGGGTGCAAAAAAGGGGAGGGGGGGGACTCAATATTAGGAAGGTGTTCCTAATGTTTGATATACTCAGTGTGTATAATCCCTAGTTTTCACAGTACAGTGTTAATTCTTTATGACCTCATTTCTGTGGACTGGAGACATGGAGTCTTGAACATGACTTGAGCTGCAGGGAACATGTATTCTTGTCAAACTGACACTGTCCTGAATTCTGATAGTAGCTTGTGCCCACATAGCCAATAGTAGTCCCTTACAGTAAACATATTGACCGTTGAGGCCTACTGTATTTGTGCAAAATACTGGAATATTTAGGTTAGAATTCCAAACAGAAGATCTGATACACACAGTTGGTGAAATTCCAGAAATAATCAATGAGGATCCTTCTAAAGTATCAGCTGAAGGTTTATTCCTTGGCCTGAAATTCTTAGTATTCACAATGCCATTCATATGGACAGGATTAACCATTAATACAAATCTATATGAATGTTTTTGTGGATTTAGCGTGTAGGTGGAACTCGGGACAATATTCCTGTGTTTAGATTTGCCATCCACCACCTCTCTAGGTTAAAGACTCATAAGCAAAGTAGATATTTGTCCTGCTGCCATAGGTCATGTTCTTGAGGTTCTGAAAGCCCTCTCTATTGTGTTCAAGGGCTGAAGGTACACACACCTCTCCATCTGGGGCAACATAGTCATCCAGAGGAAGCCATAACTCTATGGATGCAGCTGCCTGGCTGTTGGCCTTTTATTCCCGCTCCTACCTCCTGACCGTCTCCTCTCCTGCTGGTTTCCTGACCCACCCTGCCTGAACAATGGAGATGAAGCTAACGCTTACCGTCACTGAGGGGAAAGGTTGTTCCCTGGCAGATTCTGAGACGTTGTGGTGGGGTTTTGCTTCCCCATCAGCACACTAACCCCTTCAAAGGCAACATCTCTTTCATCTTCAAAGTTTCTGTAATATTGTAAAACATTGTGACATGCATGCAAATATCTAATGTTTTCTATGCTTGAGGCTTTCGAGTATTGCATGATGGGCCCTGTAATTCCTCTCAGATAAGAGCTCAGTGGAAATCTGAAATCAGATCACATCTTCTTAATTACAGGCCTGCATTAACCTGTGCTGTGCTCATCAGGGCTCCACGGTGCGATAGGCACGGACTCCCCCAGCCAGCACTGACTCTATCTGTCACTAGTCAGCCTGTCAGCGTGGCCCTCTCTCTTGGATATAAAAGGGCCAACCCGTGCCTCCCCCCCCCCCCGGCTACACTAATGACTTATAAATATCTCCTTCAGAGCCCAAGATGGTGGGCTGCCTGCTGCTCTGGTGGTGTAACAGTGCAGACCAGAGCCATTTAGGTCCACAGCCTTCCTTTCATGCCCTGCCATCATTCCTGCCAGAGAGAGCCAGACCCAGGCCAGTGTGAGCTGATAGATGATGGACAGCTGTTCTGATGAGGCCACTGATATGAGACAAGACTGCTGGGCGGTATACCGTATTTTATGATATACCGGTATTGATGCACGGACCGGTTTTGGTTTTTACTTTACCTTCTATAACGATATTTGAATGTTTGATTTGTTAAATGTGATACACCGTGTGTAACGTCCATTTGTATAGTTTACTTCGCTACTTGAGTAATCTCTCCCTGCTATCTCTCTGCGCTTTCCATACAGACCTAGCCCAGCCCACTCAAGGAGCGCATGTGTTGTTCCTCGACCACGAGACACTTGCGTTCGATCTGTATGGTCAATGCAGTACATGCAACAATGTTGATAACGATGCTGTTTTCACATTGCTTTTTAATATAAATCCACTTCCGTTCTATAATTACACTATCAGTTTGTGTTTCTTATATCTGCAAACAGCTAGTTTGTCTTTTCCTAGCAAGTTAGGCCTAAATCTTGTTAGCTGCTAATGCTAATCGCTAGCTAGAGAATAAATGTACTGAGTCAGCACAAAGCTGTGTTAACATAATTGCAAAAGGGTTTTCTAATGATCAATTAGCCTTTTAAAATGATAAACTTGGATTAGCTAACACAACGTGCCATTGGAACACAGGAGTGATGGTTGCTAATAATTTGCCTCTGTACGCCTATGTAGATATTCCATAAAAGATCTGCCATTTCCAGCTACAATATTAATTTACAACATGAACAATGTCTACACTGTAGTCTACACTGTATTTCTGATCAATTTGATGTTATTTTAATGGACAAAAAAACAATTATTTCAAAAACAAGGACATTTCTAAGTGACCCCAAACGTTTTAAATGTAGTGTACACTGATCAAAGCTTCAATATATCCATCCTTTTCCACCTCTGTGCTCAGTGTGTGCCTCCCTTTCCTCTCCTCTGTCTCATGTCTTTCTCAGCTGGGAGAGTGTGATAAATGTTCCATGTTAGTTGTCAAAGCTTCCAAGACTGTATGACAGTCCATTCAGCAATGAACACACAAAAAGGCATGCAGGCAGTCTGTTTCCAAGCAGAAATATTAATGGTAACAAAGATGAAAAGACAAAGCACTGAGCAAACAGGAGCAGGATCGTGCAAAGATTAGACACCCATGAACTGCACTGGGCCCTAGTCCAAACACAGTTCTGACTGTTGGACAGCCTCAGTCCTGTAGAGTGGAACAGACAAGTTACCCTCCAAAAGGCACCATAGTATAATTACCATCAATCAAAACTGACCTCTGTCTTCAGCCTACAGGATCTCTCTTGATATGTGAAGGATTACTGTCTACTGTTATTCATTACTGTCTTAATTCAAGCCCTATCCACTATGTTCTACAACTCACTCTCTCTTTATCAGTGTAAGTAGGTCATGGCTTATGGTTTATGACAGTGATCAATGGAGATATGAATATTAACTATAGTAGTGGTCATGATCTGGTCGTTAATGATGATGTAACGGTCAGGAGGTAATGGTCATTAGTGATGGAGGGGAAGCTCCTTTCCTTCACGTTGACTGGGCCTAACACTCTCTTATTTGGATTAGCCAAAATGCATTATTCAAGTCCAATCCATCTGCCTGTGTGTGTGTGTGTGTGTGTGTGTGTGTGTGTGTGTGGGGGGGTACTGTCCTAGTGCCACAGGCAGTGAGGCGATTTAGAGTGTTCGTTTTTCAGTCCAGTTTAGTGTTTAAAAGGACTGCTCTGATTGATGGCCCTCTATATTGAGTAGCCCAATGTGGTTTCATAGCTTCGTAGAGTCTCTGAAGACATAGAGGGCTATTTCGACATCAATCATGCATCTCCCCACATGGGCCAGCGGAATAATGTGTCCACTTTGGGGTGGCAAAGGTTTAATAGTCTTATCTTATTCGCCCCATTCTCATGAACAAGTTGATATGATACCCACTCCAAAAAAAGTTGCTTTCTATGTTTTTCACACCTGTATATGAATGGAAGTCTATGATCTAGCTTCTACCGTTCAAAAGTTAGAGCCAGATTTGTAGAATGAAAACAAAAACCATTGAATATTTGTCACACCATCGCAGCAGCTCAAAAGATTCAGGGTAGACCCAAAAGCCAGGTCCTGGTGAATCCCTGTAATGCTGTATTCCATTACCTTTTCCTCTCGTACAACCTCAATGCCTGTATCCCAACCTCGCCAATGTACACGGTTAAAGACATGAAAAATTGTGATCTAAAATCAGCTAAGCTGGTCAAATATGTTTTTCTCTCTGAAGTGCTCTTCCTTAAGGTTTTTTTCATTGATTCATGTATAATGTGATGAGAGAGAGACTAGGTGAGAGGGAGACAGACCATACCAGTAATGTATGTGGTGGAAAGAGAGGGAGTTAGAGCCCATGTTTGCATACAGAATCAATTTGAACACAGTCAAAACTTTAGAGGAATTAAAGCTCCTGTGTTGCGATGGCATACTCAAAATGGTTTAAAATAGCTTCAGAGATTACGCTAATGTAATCCAATTTAAAGGAGCCGCCTCCAAATATTTATTATTTAAGCACCATCTGTTTGAAGCCCCAGGGGTCAGCCACAAACAGTATATGCACAAAGTCTTCCACAAAGAGGGCTATCTCATTGTCCTACATCACTAACTGCCTCTGCACCATCCAGAACCCAACTCACTCCTCATATACCCTCCATATCCTCACTTTACCTTAATCCTCTTTTTACATAGCCAAACACAGGCTTAGCTTTGTGTACTGGGTACTGTGTCAGGACACGTTTTGTAACGAAGCCTCATATTTTCCCATCATTGAATGCCTCTCAGTCTGAGATGTACATCGGTCACGGCCCATTTGTAAACTGTAGCCCCCCCCTGCCACTCACTGTGCTGTCAGACAGTCTTTCCTAGTCATTGCCCTGTGAATCCTTCCCTCTCTCCTGTGAAGACCTTCAGCCCCTCCGGAGCGTGCCACTGCAACTTTCACCAGCAGCTTCAGATTAGTGGTTCATTTGAAGGCTGTCTCAGTCAGCACAGGAGAGATAGTGGGGGCTGTGCTGCAGCTTGAACACAGGACCCTCAGGAGATAAAGACTACGGTGAAACGAGAGATTATAGTGAAAGATAAGTGGTTCTGTTTAATGAGAGTTGGTTTATCTTCTGCCTGCGGCTGGAGGGTGGGCATGGTTGTGTGTTTCAGCTGGGGACTGGAATCATTTGATTGTCTTTATAAGCAGTTTGTATTTTTCAAGGAGCCTATGTTGTACTGGTGGTGTTTAAAACATAGGGAATATCCATTTGTTGTTTTTCATTGGGGATTTCAGATGTTAATCCTATATTTGAACATACTTGCATTGATATCATTTAATTGTTACCATGGATTATTATGGGTTATTGATCATCTAAAAATGGAGTCACTAAACATTTTGCCTGGCTACCCATCCACGTCGCTCCGGCCAAATGCCACGCCCACTAACGTTTCTTCTCCACCATGAGTCTGGATTTGATCTCCTCCCCGAAAACTCCTCCTCGAATGCGTACACATTCAAACTGTTTTGATTGATCCCTGAAACCTGTGGGTTTGGCCAGAGCCTGAACACACATAGGTAGAGCTTCGTTTCGGAAGTAGTCATTGGCTTTGGTACTCTAATTGATTAGACGATCCAATCACTGATGACTTGTTTTGTACAACTCCCCCTCATTTTGACTTCAGCAGAAAATGACTTCTATCATTGCAGTCTAGCGATAGGTGGAGCATTGGAATTAAATTCAGTATGAGTCATCAGGCTACTAAACATTGGCATTTGATTTTAAATGACTCCACTACATCCATGTGATTCTAGTCTGTTGCTTAGTTGGTGATTCTCATAAAGATTTGCTGCCCCCTCTAGGCTGCTCATGGTAAGTGACATATTCTCAGTGGGCTCTATTTTGAGCACCAGCTTGGTAGCCTCATTCGACCATCCTGATGGATCCTGACAGTTTTTGCTGAGATATTTTTTTCCATAGATTTTAGAACTCTCCAAAAAGGGCCACTATACTAATGTCTATCATACATTTTTGAGGAACAATGAGTTTAGTTGTATTTCAAAGGCAAGATGCATCTTTTTGTATTATTTTTAAACACCCAGATTGTCCATGTAAAAACATGGTAGTTATTAAACAATCCGGTTGACAGTGATGCCCCGCCTACATTGTGTTCCACAGTGGCAGCTTTTCAAGGGTTTATCTGTTGATAGATGTAGATTAATGATACCCATATCCACACCTTCCAGTGTGTCTCATCTGTCTGCAGCAAGACACAACCCAGATGAAGAGTGGAGACGGGGATTAGGGAAGATTTTCCTTCATTTAATAAACAATTGAATGGCACAGTTCGGAGGATAAACCTAGCCCAAGAAAACGCGGTAAGAATAGTCACGGAAATATGGGGCATTAAGGCGCAGTGTATCATTTAAAAGAACCATTCCCATTCATCATCATTCTAATCTACAACACAGTCCAATACTCCTTCGCATTAGGACACACTGTATTGTTATCCCCAAAAGTATGGAGGGCTTAGATTTAGCTGCACATAGTTGTATAGAATTTTTCCCATAGGTATGTATCACTCTAAATTACTTTTTTCAAAGTGACGCAATCCATCCTAATCCAATCACATCCTACATCCGTTTTCCCATAGTAGGAAGAGCAGTTATATATTCCTCATCTGCATCTATATACTCTTAGAAATGTCTTGGGGTTCCATGTAGAGTCCTCTGTGGAAATGGTTCTACATATAACACAAAAGGGTTCTACATGGAACCAAAACGGTTCTACATGGAACCAAAAATGGTTATTCAGAGTTATCCTATGGAGACAGCCAACCAAATAACATTTACATTACATTTACATTTAATTTAATTACTTATCCTATCCTAGGTATTCCTTAAAGAATAGATAGCCCCTTTTTGTTCTAAGAGTGTAGCACTGCTCTTTTCAAACACACTCAGACACAATAATTTCTCAGTAAAGATGATGCCCACATTGACTTCCAACTAATGGAATAGCCCACCCCCTCACCTTTAAATCTGCCATCTCAAGCAGAAAAATGATTTTCTATCCCAAACAGGATTAGCGAGACAAAGTGCAAGCCAAATCAGAAACAACAATCCAGGGTCTATTATGTTGTGGAATAACAGAATGGCTAATACAATGATGATGCTATTGAATCCACTTCAGTCAGTCTGACAGCATCAGCTGTGATTAGTGTTTTGGCAAGTTGGACTTTCATTGGCACAAGAGTAGATGTTGCATTTTCCATTGGCGCATTGGTTCTCATTCGCCCTTAGGAATTTCTGTGGAACAACAATCTCGAATAAACTTGTAAGTTCAATGCAAGTTCAAGTTCAGGACATTAATCAAGTAGTTTTATTTAGGCCTATCTGTTTCTGTTAGTATATGTTTTGAAAACCTATGCAGGCAAAGAAAAGTGATTGAGCTACAAATATGAGAATGAGAATCCAGTTATACCAACAGTCAGCACAGAGACAGTTGTCAAAGTGACCATGTGTTAGCCTACCTCCTCTGTGTCCAACCGAGCTGCTGTACTTGGGTCACGTGAAGCAAGAGTCAGGGTTGAAGGATTGAGCCAGGGATTGTTTAGGGATTAGTCAATAGGAGCTTCACGGCAGAAATTAAACAAGGGACACCATAGCAATGGGGTCACATGATACCAGGGGCAATAAGAAAGCATAGAGTCACTGCGACTATAATCCAAGAACAACATGCCAGCCCTGACGCCAGACAGATGCCCAGTTGCTCTCGCTCTCTCGCTCTCACTCCCACTCAATCACTCTCGCTCTCGTTCTCTCTCTAATTCACCCAGCTGAATACAGTTTCATTCCAGAAAGAACGTAACCGGTGTGCTGTCACAGCAGCTGTTGAGCAGCCCCTGGCCTCGCTAGATGTATGTGTGTGTACAGACTTGACCGTCTTGCTGAATGTGTGTGTGTTTGTGTTTATAGGGACTGGGGGTTAAGACCCTCCTCTTATAGGGCTAGTGTTTTTGCGGACTAGGGATTTGAGACCCTCATCACGTCACTCTGAGAGGGTTGTCTCTGTGTGTGTGTGTGTGTGTGTGTGGAGAGGGGTTATTCTGTGTGTGTGTGCGTGGGACCTAGCTCCAAGCTGGCGGAGGGCGAGGACTACGATTGCTGGGATCAGATGATCCATCTTCAGCTGACCAGCTCAGGGGACTGGCCGGCACCCTGTGAGTGAGCCTGCCCACCACCATACTCTAGTTCAATTTCTCCTCTTTTTCTCCTTCTCTTATCTCTCTCATTTCATTCTCATCCATTCATTGAATTCTCATTATCCGATCTCTCTCATTCCAACTTTCATGCTCCTCTACACCTTCATGTTATATTCTGCCTCTTCTTCCTCAACCTCTTTTCGATGCTTTGGTTGTAGGCTGCTGGATGATACTTTAGATTTTATTGCTCTGCCTTATGTCTTTATGATTATCCTAAGTGTAGTTATATGGGTTATTTCTTGGCATATAGTCTTGATATTTTGTAGGAGGAGATATGTATTAGACCTGGTCATTAAATGTGAACTAGTAAGCACTTAAGTCCTCAGACAGTTCAATCAACTAAATGCTTGAGATTTATTTTATGCATATCCAGATATTCCAATCATTTCTAATGCTTAACATTAGTGAATGTCTTTTTTATAAAGTTCAATTAATTCAAATGTTTGATTTTACCTTGTGTTTTTTATGGATATTCCAAATGGCTCAAACGCTCAAGGTAAAAGCTTTTGAATGCATTTTTTCTGAAAAGTGTCATTTTGTTTGAGGTTGTTGGCTAAATCATCAATATAACTGTTACAGTTCAAGTTTACTGCAAACAATTCAGGGTTGTCTGACCACATACAGTAGGAACAAACAGAACTCTGGTAACCAAGTACAACATCCCAAATGTGGGTAAATTATTGATTTGTGAGATCTGTTATCTCCATTTTGGTCTGTCAGAAACTTTGTGGAGCCGAGTCCCGCTGAATGTTGCCCAGGTTACGTAAAAGCTCTCAAACAGCTGTGGGGGATGACAGATCTTTATCCTATATTAATCAAGGCACTGTCATTATTCTGCTTTTGATCTCATTTTTCTAATGTGCTCCGTCTTCCCCTTCCATTGATCTCATCTGGGCTTTGCAGGTTTACATCTGGCCAGTGTTTGTAGTGTTAGGGGGATTACCAGTATCGGTGTTGAATTATGATGGGTGAATGCAAACAGATTGCAAGAGAGGGCTATGCAGATGTCAAGGAAGACCTGAATGGGCTTCAAGGCTTGGCCATTATGTGAAGCACGCTGTGACAAGTAGGGCTGGCATAATTACCGTATAACTGTGTAACCAACGGTTATGGATGAAGACCATCATGAAAATAAAATGTATTTTTATTGTGGAATGAACAGCTGACTGAAGACGGGATGGCCAGGCATTCGTGTGGTTGAGTCTGTCTCTGTTTTAACATGGACTCTACAATGTGATGAAACGTTTGTTGCACCTTGCTGAAAACAAGCAAGGTGTTGTAAGCAAACAAGTCATCAGTTGTCGAAGCAACGCCCTCCTCCTTGCAGCAGTAGCATCTGCAGTCAGGAGCATAGGAAAGAACAAAATGTGCGTCTTAAATTTTTATTTGTTCAAACTGTTAGTATGGTGACCACAGTTATTTGGCTGACCAATAGCCATCATCCAAAATTCCATGACCGTCACAGCCCTAGTGGCAATTGACATCATTCTTGTATATAAAACTGAACTGATTAGATTGGAAGAGTTTTTGTTGACTGCAATTCGCTCCCTACCCCTTCCTATAACCCTTCAATGTTGGCAGATCTGTGGAAGCAATATGGTGGAAGCTTCACAACTAAATTGCTTATCCCTATCCAGAGCCTTCATGCTAACACTGAAGAGTTAGCACGAAGGGGGTAGGGAGTGTATTGGAACCGGCTGTGCGTTGGTGCTGTGTCAGGTGAGTTTTAGTGACTGTGTCTCTGTGTGTTTGCTGTGTCAAGGTGACTCCCAGCGGGTGGAGATGCCCAGGAGAGAGATGGAGGTGGTGAAGGGTCAGATGGTGGTCCTGCAGGCCTGGTACAGCCCCACATCTGATATCGGCAGGAACAGTGTCATCTGGAACTTCATGGCCAACGACTCCAAGCAGGTATGTAAAGCCATCTCCTCTTCCTCAGACATCATGCATGGTTTCCACTAGAGGTCGACTGATTAATCAGCATGGCCGATTTTCGAGTTTTCATAACAATCGGTAATCTGCCTTTTTGGACACCGATTACATTGCAATCCACAAGGAAACTGTGTGGCAGGCTAACACGAGTGCAGCGTCAAAAGGACCTTGTTGCTGCAAGAAGCCAAGGTAAGTTGCTAGCTAGTATTAAGCTTACAAAAAACTATCAATCTTCACATAATCACTAGTTAACTACACATGATTGATATTGTCCTGCTTTGCATATAATCAATGCGTTGCCTGTTAATTTATCATTGAATCACAGCCTACTTCAACTTCGCCAAATGGGTGGTGATTTAACAAAAGCGCATTCACGAAAAAAGCATGTACCTAACCATAAACATCAATGCTTTTATTCAAATCAATACACACGTTTTTTTTTTACCTGCATATTTAGAAATTCATGTTAGCAGGCAATATTAACTAGGGAAATTGTATCACTTCTCTTGAGTTCAGTGCAAGCAGAGTCAGGGTATATGCAACAGTTTGGGCCGCCTGGCTCGTTGCGAACTGTGTGAAGACCGTAATTAATATGCCAGAATTTTACATAATTATGACATACCATTGAAGATTGTGCAATGTAACAGTAATATTTAGACTTAGGGTTGCCACCCGTTAGATAAAATACAGAACGGTTCCAAATTTCACTGAAAGAATAAAGTTTTGTTTTCTAAATTATACTTTGCGGATTTTACCATATTAATGACCAAAGGCTCATATTTCTGTGTTTATTATATTATAATTAAGTCTGATTTGATACTTGATAGAGCAGTCTAACTGAGTGGTGGTAGGTAGCAGCAGGCTTGTAAGCATTCATTCAAACAGCACTTTACTGTGTTTGCCAACAGCTCTTAGTAATGCTTGAAGCACAGCTCTGTTTATGACTTCAAGCCTATCAACTCCTGAGATTAGGTTGGCAATACTAAAGTGCCTATATGAACATCCAATAGTCAAAGCTATATGAAATACACATGGTATAGAGAGAAATAGTTGACATGTCATAATTCCTATAATAACTACAACATCTTAAGTGGGAATATTGAAGAACTGGGAATATTGAACCACCAGCTTTCATATGTTCTCATGTTCTGAGCAAGGAACTTAAACGTTAGCTTTTTTACATGGCACATATTGCACTTTTACTTTCTTCTCCTACACTGTGTTTTGCATTATTTAAACCAAATTGAACACGTTTCATTATTTATTTGACATTCTGACATTTCAGATTCTTAAAATAAAGTGGTGATCCTAACTAGCTTAAAACAGGGAATTTTTACTAGGATTAAATGTCAAGAATTGTGAAAAACTGAGTTTAAATGTATTTGACTAAGGTGTATGTAAATTTCCGACTTCAACTGTATATATATCGGTATCGGCATTGAAAAATCATAATCAGTCGACCTCTAGTTTCCACAGAAACCACTGTTGCTGGATCTTTTCTCTTTTCTCATTTCCCTGAAGTGGTATGTCTCTCTAGTTGGTGATTAGTTGGTGTGCGTTCTGAAGGAACAGGCTTGTGTTGACGAAGCTGTTGATAAACTGTTGAAGAAGCCAGTTGATTATTTCAGGGCCTGGGAGCGGCTCTGCTCAGGTTTCAGACAGTTTTACAGTTTTACAGATTTATTCTCAGTAATCCAATCTCCTTCTTGTAATCCCAGATCTGGCCACATTTTACAGGCATTTCAGCCATGCGGCAGGTAGCCTAGTGGTTAGAGGGGCGAGCCAGCAACCTGAGGGATGCCAGTTCAAATCCCGTGTCTGACTGGAAAAAGCTGGTGGGAAGTGAGCTGGCAACTACAGGGTTGCTGATATCAAATCCTGGATGCCATTGCCTGCCGTTGTGCCCTGAGCAAAACATTTAACCCCCTACAACAACAGGTGCCCAGTGTGGCAGCCCCCTGCACCTCTCAAAAACCGGTATGTCTGTCTTTTGGATGACAATAAAGTAATCTTAATCTTAATGGCATGTACAGTGCCTATAGAAATTCTACACCCCCTTGAACTTTTTTTTCACATTTTGCTGCCTTAAAATTAAATCTAAAAAAGGGATTAAATTAGATTTCTTTCCTATACATCCAGACAACCTACTCCACATTTTCAAAGTGAAATAAAGTTATAGATCGTAATTGGATAAGTCTCCACCCCTAAATTAATACTTGGTAGAAGCTCCTTTGGCAGCCATTACAGCTGTGAATCATTTTCATTAAGATTCTACTAACTTTGTAACCATATGTCACTAACGGTGTGGTTGTGTTGCATGTATCTCCTGTATGTTTAGAAAACCTCTGGATGTGTGTGTGCGTGGCTTCTTCAGTGATTACGATAATCTCAGTAGTTTCACTGGCCATGGCCTGTGAGCTTATCTCTAACAGAAAATCAGTCTAAAAATTCTAACTCCCATCTGCACATACATATCAGGATTATCTGAAGGACATTGACTTCTGTTATACGGTAAAATTGTGTGGCTATAGATGGCACCGAAAATCGTATTTCAGCTCAATATCAGTATTGTATATTTAGAGAACCGGTATTTCTGTAGTTACTTGCATTAGTTTTCATTACAACAAATCCTCTCGTGCAGTGTTTCAAAAATGCTAGTCTCTCTCCTCGACAAGCACCACAAATGCTGGCTTGAAAAAGGCTAACAATATGTCGGGTTTATATACCGTATGCTGGCGCAAATAGAGGGCTTCTATGGAATGGAGTGCTCATCTGGGTAAAATCCTATCATTTCTGACAGTACATTTGGTTCCTGAACTGCGAAAAGGAACACAATCTACCGTAGCGTTCCCCATTGTGAAGTATTTCCCTTGTCTGTTTGTATGTGCAGGTCATCTCCTACAGTAACGGTGAGCCAGGGATAGGTAGTCCTGAGTTCAGGAAGCGTGTTGGGTTCAGCCTGTCCATGCCCTCGGCCAATCTCTCCATCTACATTAACAACACCCAGGAGTCAGACTCAGGACGATACCTCTGCAATGTCATCATCCCTGGAGCCGCCGGACTCTCTGGAGAAATGCGCCTTAATGTCAAAGGTACCATCCGGACCGGATGCCTTGTTTCTGGCACTTTCCAAAAATATTTGACTGTTTTTTGGGCCAACACTCAGAAATGGAATCACAAAAGTGTAAACTGTACTGCAGTTTGTACATATGCACTGGGCTGTGTCTATAATATTTTCCTTCAGCTTCAACAGATGGAGAGAGTGTGTTGGCACATTTCCATTACCTGTGTAGCCAGCATTCTTGGAAATACAGTACCCTGTTCAATTGAAATGGATTAATACGATACTTCAGGAGGTCAATTGGGGGTCAATTTTAGTAGCCCAAATCCTTTAATTTGTTTTTCTCATAGCTCTTCTGTTGTTTCTAACTATCTGTTCTCTCTCACTTAGTCCCTCCCTCGCCTCCAGTGTGCTTGATGACTGGGTCATCTGTGCTGAACGGCAACGTGACACTGAGCTGTAAGTCCAGCTTGGGCAAACCCATCCCTCAGTACAAGTGGACCAAGAATGCCCCCATGTCAGAGGTCTTCTTTTCCCCCATGCAGAGTGAGTACTACTTTATATATGTCCCAATAATGTTAGCCAATCACATTAGCTCTCTGCCTCAGTTAAGTTTTATCATAATACGAGTAGTCCCCATCAGAAGGGATTGAATACTTATTGAATATACACAGAGTACAAAACATTAAACACGTTCCTAATATTGAGTTGCACCCCTATTTGCCATCAGAATAGCCTCAATTCGTCGGGGCATGGACACTACAAGGTGTCAAGCGTTCCACAGGGATGCTGGCCCATGTTGAGTCCAATGCTTCCCACAGTTGTGTCAAGTTGGCTGGATGTCCTTTGGGTGGTGGACCATTTTTGATACACACAGGAAACGGTTGAGCATGAAAAATCCAGCAGCGTTGCAGTTCTTGACACACTCAAACCAGTGCATCTGGCACCTACTACCATAACTCTTTCAAAGGCAATTCAATCTTCTGTCTTGCCCATGTTTCAATCATCTCAATTGTCTCAGGTGAGAACAATAAGGGATCATAGCTTTCATTTGGATTCACCTGGTCAGTATATGTCATGGAAAGAGTTCCTAATGTTTTGTACACTCAGTGCATGTAATGTACTGTATGATATAAGGATTACAAAGGATAGCTCACCTCCATCCATCGCCGATGTAGAGCACTCAACCATGTGATGCAGAGTAACCACTACTAACCAGCACTGAAAACACCTGGCAATACTCTGGTTGGGTGCAATATAATTTTAGTCAATGCAAACTGTCATTGTCCTCTTCACAGCAGCTTTATATGGGTTATTGTAGTAATGAGCCCTGCCTCTCACTAAGATTGTCAAATGAGACCTAAAATAGATACATTGATAGACTCTAAGTAATTCCTAGCTTCTAAATAGCCATTGACATAAGATGGAGATGATTCCAAATGAATTACAAATATATAGTTTCAGAGAGAGCCTATAATTCGGATATTTCTTTTCCACGAATTGGTCTTTTGACTAATCAGACTTTTGCCAATAGAAATATAATTGGGTTGACTGTGTGAACACAGCCATAGCATCTCCCATGTTTTTACTGGTATATCTGCTCAGAAAACCCATTCAGGGTGCATTCTCCCATATGGTGTAATCTCTCCTAACCTTCTCCACTGGAATGTATTGCCAGTGGTTCGCTTGTTAACTCTGTGAGTCGGGCTAAATGTTGAGGACAAATGTGTGGTGTGTTGGCGATGGGATTGCAGATCCTAATTTCTCTCTCTTTTTTTCTCTCTGGTGACTGAGTTTTTTTTCTTTGAAATGCCACAACATGCATCACTTAATCCTCTTTAAAGAACGGGAAACGTTCACGACGTACACACTGCATGCTCATGTCAGACCTGCAGAGAGTAAGAGAAAAATATTAAATCAAGGTTTATTTTCCTTACTTTACTGCACATATGCCTTTTATATTGTATTATTTTGTGAAGAGTTGTGAAAATACAGTGGAAACAATTATTGTGAAAGCACCAGCTGTTTCTGAGCAACAATGAGGCTTACACTGATTGACCAAGTACTGGAATAGCTCCTCCTCTGATCCCCTCGCTTCTTCTATAGATTACCCAACAAATAATACACTTTATCTGTTTCACTGCCTTATTGACTCAATGTCCAGGACTGTGGGTTTGAATACACCACCAAACACACACGGACAAACCTGCAAAATCTCTAGAACACTCTGATCTTCTGTATTTTTCTCTTTGACCTGGCACATGCTCTCTGTGACATTGAGCCTCCACCCCTGTGTTCTACTGGTATTCTAAAGGACACTACTTTCGACTGAGCATAAGGGCTTGGTATTATCAAACTCAAGTGTTCATTTTTATTGTTTTGGTCCAGCAGCAGCAGTAGGCAAATTATCTTCTGCTACTGAAACATTTGGCATGTTTCAGTTGTGTTGGTAGTAACTTTGTCAGTGGTGGCACATTGCTTAGCCTAAATTGCCCGTATGGAACAAGAGGTGTGATTTACAACACCATGTGACCTGATCCTACCTAGTATAGAAACATTGAAGTTGTTATTATAAAATTAGTCTTTGTTTTTATTTTATTATATTAAAAACCAAGCTTATGTAAATGATTCTCTTTTGTAATGCTATACCAACCTAACTTAAACTGTAATCTTGCTTCTTTAACATTTGACATGTCCATACATGGCTCGCACATGATGCAACACAATTTAGCTTATGTAAGGTATTTTCTACTTATGAAAGTGCTGTGTAAGATAATTCCATATTGAAGCCAATTGCCTACTTACAATGTAGACTGCATACATTTTTTACATATTTAGCAAAAAACTAGATACATTTTTGCTATTATGGCCTATTAGGTCAATGTTGGTTTCGAAGAAAAAAAACTATACTCCACAAATCACAATAGACTAAGACGAACATTCATGCCCTCCCACTGAATTGGAGTGCATGACAACACACAACGTCAAAAACCATGCATGACTTGAAGCCACCACATATTAGCTATTGATTGGTCAAGCCCTTGCCACACATACAACTTCTTAAGTCACCAAAAGCCAGCACTTTTACGACACCTCCAGGTATTTCATCCTGAAGTAAAAATGGCAACAATATTTTCTGACACACCCCATGAGCAATTTTAGTTTGTCAATATAGCGAGCTACCCTCAAATAATCAGCATGTCACTCTCGCTTCATTCTAAGATGCTGTGTTTCTATTGTTCCCGATCTCTACTTCTCTCCTGCCTTTGTCTCATCACTATTTTCTTGCAAACTTTTGCAGCTATCAACACCTTACAGCTCCCTTCTAAGGGTTAGGGGTTGATGTCTCTCTTCCCTAATCACTCTCTTCACTAGCCCTTCTTCTCTCAGTCACTATCTCTGCCACTTTTCTCTCCTGCATGACCACAGAATGGAGAGCCTGCCCCTCGACCTTGCTTGTTCTAGGGTTCATGGGTAAGGGTTTCACACATACATCCTCAACCCACCACAACCCCCCTAGGACTTAGAAGCCTGTAAAGCCCCACAGCCTATATAATGTTATATCTCGCCGGCTTGTTGTCCTAAAAAAGAGAAATGAGTTACCTCTGGTTTGTTCAGCCATTCCTATAGGGGAATTAATGAGGAAGGAATGGGGTTTTGGGATAAATGCCAAAAATAAGGTCTGAGGTTAACACAGGTTTAGGAGATATTATACCTTTTGTTCTGAGATATCAGTCAGTTAACATGGCCTTTATTAATTATGAAGCCTTTATGTGCATTAAGTGCTTGTTTTGATTAAATATGTGCTTCAACATTCACAATAATGGCATGAGCTGACAAAGTTTATGTCATAGAACAAACTGTATAAAATATCCTGAGCCTGTGTTTACCATAGACCTTATTTTTTGGCGTTTATCCAAAACCCCACAAAAAAAAACATTCATCCCTCCATAGGCATTGGCCAATGAGCCATGGTGGAGTTTGTGCCTACAAAAAGATGCTATTGCTCTCTATAATCTTGCTGGTGTCACCCCAACCCCCCATCCTCAGGTAAACTCCCCTGACCCACCATTGGACAGACATAGATATAGAGTTGAACCTTTAGAAGAATTGTATATGTTATCCATCCAAAGGCATATCTTCATTAATCCTCACCAATGACTTTGCCTTGAATACATCTGCATTGCCCTTTATAAACTCAGTCGATCTGAGGTTACATGTTTCCTTTGGTATGGATCAACTCATACGAGCCCTTGGCCCTTAGACATCTGGCCTGAAGATGAAACCACTTCATAACATAGCAACCACTAGGTTAACCTCTTCATAACATGCTCAGATAACACCATATAAAAGTACAAAAGTCCACAGTAATCAATATGCTAATATAAAATAAATTGTAAATGACTGTGAAGGCAACAATAAAGTCAAGTAGTGAATGTAAAGGCTACATATCAAGGCCATAGAGAAAGAGAAAGCCTGGACTTTCTCACAATGGCTGTCATTGGTCCATTGCATCAAATGACAGACATTCAATGATTAAATCAAAACTATGATTGCAAGGTCCACTCTGCTGCGTTTGCTGAGGTCATTGAGTTTGAATTTAATCCAGAATAAGTGTTTTGTTTTTGTCTTGTACGTAGACTAAGATTGTGTCTTAACATTCTGAATATGTATGAAACATGAAGGTGCACAAATAACAGTTGGCACAAATACTGTGAGTTTGTTTGTGTGTTCTTGTGTTCTTAGATCTTTCCAGTAGAAATGTTTGTGATAGTAGCAAGTGACTGTAGATAGTACTGTAGTTAGGTATTTCATGGTTTCATTTCAGTGTATTTTGATCAGTACAATGCTTTCTTGGTATATAGAGATTGGTGATGTCTTTGGATCTTGATTGCAGTGCAATTTAGAAAATCTGCCAAATTTAAGAATGGGCTGATCTGTTGTTAATCTGTAGCAATTCTGTCTGGCTCCTCTGGGTTACTATTGTCAGGTGCCTATTGTACACACGTATAGGCACATCCATCCGCAAATGATATCTTCTCCAAGAGGTTTTGTTTATTATGACATTTAAAGTATGATTTAGCAGTAGCACCGTTGCGGAGTTTGTGTGCTTTGTGTGCCTTATGATTTGCCCCCCACCCTCCCAGAGAGAACAGCAGATGGTGCATGCTGAGTTTATCAAACAAGAATTCCAGCCAGCAGTTCATTCCTAGACTTTGGGACAGGGACAAACAGCTGTTTGTCACAATGAAAATGTAGGACAGAGGACATCATTTGCCATAGTTTATTTATAGGACTTTGTAGTCTGGTTATTAGTAAAGGTACTGACATCATATTGTGAACTTTAGCTTCTCTACTTGAGTTGAGCTGATTGAGTCACTGGGTTGTTTTGATTCTCCATTTATGATATGCCTCAGAATATATGATGAAGATATATCTATTTGTTTTCCCCCTTGATCCTTTATATTGGTATATATGGGTAGAGGCCCTAGCCATCCAAGTCATAGACTGTTCTCTCTGCCACCGCACAGAAAGCGGTACCGATGCACCAAGTCTGGAACCAACAGGACCCTGAACAGCTTCAAGCCATAAGACTGCTAAATAGTTAACTTAATTTGACTCATCACATATTCTGCTGCTACTGCTTATTATCTATCCTGTTGCCTAGTCACTTTGCCCCTACCCATATGTACTGTACATATCTACCTCAATGACCTCGTACCCCTGCACATCGACTCGGTACTGTATAAAGTTATCGTTACTCATTATGTATTTATTCCTTGTGTTATCTTTATATTAATCCATTTTTCTCTCTGCATTGTTGGAAAGGGCCCGTAAGTAAGCATTTCACTGTTAGTCTACACCTGTTGTTTATGACGCATGTGACAAATCAAATGTGATTTAATTTGAAAACACATCTGATGAAAATATTCTCTTGTGACGTTTCCAATCGGATTTTGAGAGGATTTGCTTGACAAGAGCTGCCCCACATGTTTATTATTCTCTAGTGCCCCCAGTGCTACATACTTACAATAGAGCATCCCCACGCCAGCTATGACAAGTGGACCACAGCAACTAGGATTATGTCAACTGATGAAGTCCAGCTGTGAAAAGCCACAGGTTCTGATTCATCATAATATAAATAATAATATATGCCATTTAGCAGACGCTTTTATCCAAAGCGACTTACAGTCATGTGTGCATACATTCTACGTATGGGTGGTCCCGGGGATCGAACCCACTACCCTGGCGTTACAAGCGCCATGCTCTACCAACTGAGCTACAGAAGGACCACATCATTGTGGAGACTCCTTGTCTGGTGTTTAACCATTTGCTAGTGAGGTCTCTACATATAACTTAATTTATGCCCGGGACAGAAAGGAGTGATATCATCGAAGAGAATCCATACTGGTATAAAGAAAACCAACAGCCCATCCCACTGGGCAAACACTGGTTGAATCAACGTTGTTTCCATGTGGAATAGACATTGAATTGATGTCTGTGCCCAGTGGGATTTGACTCCCGAGGACCAGGATACCCCTCAATACTTATAGCTTCGGAACCAAGAGAGTATTGTACTTGGTAGAGTGTGTAGTCTAATTATGTTTGTATACATTTGGTTTTTTAACCAGGTAGGCAAGTTGAGAACAAGTTCTCATTTACAATTGCGACCTGGCCAAGATAAAGCAAAGCAGTTCGACACATACGACGACACAGAGTTACACATGGAGTAAAACAAACATACAGTCAATAATACAGTATAAACAAGTCTATATACGATGTGAGCAAATGAGGTGAGATAAGGGAGGTAAAGGCAAAAAAAGGCCATGGTGGCAAAGTAAATACAATATAGCAAGTAAAACACTGGAATGGCAGATTTGCAGTGGAAGAATGTGCAAAGTAGAAATAAAAAATAATGGGGTGCAAAGGAGCAAAATAAATAAATAAAATAAATACAGTAGGGAAAGAGGTAGTTGTTTTGGCTAAATTATAGGTGGGCTATGTACAGGTGCAGTAATCTGTGAGCTGCTCTGACAGTTGGTGCTTAAAGCTAGTGAGGGAGATAAGTGTTTCCAGTTTCAGAGATTTTTGAAGTTCGTTCCAGTCATTGGCAGCAGAGAACTGGAAGAAGAGGCGGCCAAAGAAAGAATTGGTTTTGGGGGTGACCAGAGAGATATACCTGCTGGAGCGCGTGCTACAGGTGGGTGATGCTATGGTGACCAGCGAGCTGAGATAAGGGGGGACTTTACCTTGCAGGGTCTTGTAGATGACATGGAGCCAGTGGGTTTGGCGACGAGTATGAAGCGAGGGCCAGCCAACGAGAGCGTACAGGTCGCAATGGTGGGTAGTATATGGGGCTTTGGTGACAAAATGGATTGCACTGTGATAGACTGCATCCAATTTGTTGAGTAGGGTATTGGAGGCTATTTTGTAAATGACATCGCCAAAGTCGAGGATTGGTAGGATGGTCAGTTTTACATGTTTGGCAGCATGAGTGAAGGATGCTTTGTTGCGAAATAGGAAGCCAATTCTAGATTTAATTTTGGATTGGAGATGTTTGATGTGGGTCTGGAAGGAGAGTTTACAGTCTAACCAGACACCTAGGTATTTGTAGTTGTCCATGTATTCTAAGTCAGAGCCGTCCAGAGTAGTGATGTTGGACAGGCGGGCAAGTGCAGGCAGCGATCCGTTGAAGAGCATGCATGCATTTAGTTTTACTTGTATTTAAGAGCAATTGGAGGCCACGGAAGGAGAGTTGTATGGCATTGAAGCTTGCCTGGAGGGTTGTTAACACAGTGTCCAAAGAAGGGCCAGAAGTATTCAGAATGGTGTCGTCAGTGTATTCAGAGGTGGATCAGAGACTCACCAGCCGCAAGAGCGACATCATTGATGTACACAGAGAAGAGAGTCGGTCCAAGAATTGAACCCTGTGGCACCCCCATAGAGACTGCCAGAGGTCCGGACAGCAGACCCTCCGATTTGACACACTGAACTCTATCAGAGAAGTAGTTGGTGAACCAGGCGAGGCAATCATTTGAGAAACCAAGGCTGTCGAGTCTGCTGATGAGGATGTGGTGATTGACAGAGTCGAAAGCCTTGGCCAGATCAATGAATACGGCTGCACAGTAATGTTTCTTATCGATGGCGGTTAAGATATCTTGAGTGTGGCTGAGGTGCACCCATGACCAGCTCTGAAACCAGATTGCATAGCAGAGAAGGTATGGTGAGATTCGAAATGGTCGGTAATCTGTTTGTTGACTTGGCTTTCGAAGACCTTTGAAAGGCAGGGTAGGATAGATATAGGTCTGTAGCAGTTTGGGACAATAGTGTCCCCCCCTTTGAAGAGGGGGATGACCGCAGCTGCTTTCCAATCTTTGGGAATCTCAGACGACACGAAAGAGAGGTTGAACAGGCTAGTAATAGGGGTGGCAACAATTTCGGCAGATAATTTTAGAAAGAAAGGTTCCAGATTGTCTAGCCCGGCTGATTTGTAGGGGTCCAGATTTTGCAGCTCTTTCAGAACATCAGCTGACTGGATTTGGGAGAAGGAGAAATGGGGAAGGCTTGGGCGAGTTGCGGTGGGGGGTACAGTGCTGTTGACCGGGGTAGGAGTAGCCAGGTGGAAAGCATGGCCAGCTGTAGAAAAATGCCTATTGAAATTCTCAATTATATTGGATTTATCAGTGGTGACAGTGTTTCCTATCTGCAGTGCAGTGGGCAGCTGGAAGGAGGTGTTCTTATTCTCCATGGACTTTACAGTGTCCCAGAACTTTTTTGAGTTAGTGTTGCAGGAAGCAAATTTCTGCTTGAAAAAGCTAGCCTTGGCTTTTCTAACTGCCTGTTTATAATGGTTTCTAGCTTCCCTGAACAGCTGCATACCACGGGGGCTGTTCGATGCTAAAGCCTGTTAGACCTATAGGGGCAGTATTTCATTTTTGGATAAAAAGACATGCCCGTTTTTAGCGCAATATTTTGTCACGAAAAGATGCTTGACTATGCCATAGAACAAAATCTACAGGCAAAACCAAGATGTTTGAGTGACCAGGAAATCAACAGGATTTCTGGAGGCACGTTTTCCATGATCTCCTTATATGGCTGTGAATGCGACAGGAATGAACGGACACTTCCTATCGTTTCCCCAGGTGTCTGCAGCATTGTGACGTATTTGTAGGCATATCATTGGAAGATTGCCCATAAGAGCCTACAATTACCAAGTGTCCCGCATGGTGTCTGCGTGGAAATTGGTGCGCAAAAGTCAGGTCCCAGTATTTTTCCATCCGAATCAGAGAAGAATGCACGCTTCTAGGACTGGCATTTCAATGAAGAGATATGACAAAACACCTTGAGGATTGATTCAAACAACGTTTTCCATGTTTCAGTCGATATTATGGAGTTAATTCGGAAAAAAGTTCGACGTTTAGGTGACTGAATTTTCGGTTAGTTTCGGTAGCCAAATACATAGTAACAAAACGGAACGTTGTGTCCTACACAAGCATCTTTCAGGAAAAACTGGACATCTGCTATGTAACTGAGAGTCTCCTCATTGAAACATCTGAAGTTCTTCAAAGGTAAATTATTTTATTTGATCCCTTTGCTGGTTTTTGTGAATGTTGCGTGCTAAATGCTAACGCTAAATGCTAAGCTAGCTATCACCACTCTTACACAAATTATTGATTTTCTCTGGTTCTAAAGCATATTTTGAAAATCTGAGACGACAGGATTGTTAAGAAAAGGATAAGCTTGAGGACAGGCATATTTATTTCATTTATTTTGCAATTTTCAGAAATCGCTAATGTTGCGTTATGGTAATGAGCTTGAGGCTGTAGTCACGATCCCGCATGCGGGATGGGGCGGCCTAAGAGGCTAATGCAGAACGCCATAGGATGTTTTTGTGTTGGTTAAGGGCATTCAGGTCTGGGGAGAACCAAGGGCTATATCTGTTCCTGGTTCTAAATTTCTTGAATGGGGCATGCTTATTTAAGATGGTTAGGAAGGCATTTAAAAATACAAACAGGCATCCTCTACTGACGGGTATCCTTCCAGGATACCCCGGCCAGGTCGATTAGAAAGGCCTGCTCGCTGAAGTGTTTCAGGGAGCGTTTGACAGTGATGAGTGGAGGTCGTTTGACCGCTGACCCATTACGGATGCAGGCAATGAGGCAGTGATCGCTGAGATCTTGGTTGAAGACAGCAGAGGTGTATTTAGAGGGCAAGTTGGTTAGGATGATATCTATGAGGGTGCCCATGTTTAAGGCTTTGGGGAGGTACCTGGTAGGTTCATTGATAATTTGTGTGAGATTGAGGGCATCAAGCTTAGATTGTAGGATGGCTGGGGTGTTAAGCATGTTCCAGTTTAGGTCGCCTAGCAGCACGAGCTCTGAAGATAGATGGGGGGCAATCAGTTCACATGTGGTGTCCAGAGCACAGCTGGGGGCAGAGGGTGGTCTATAGCAGGCAGCAACGGTGAGAGACTTGTTTTTAGAGAGGTGTTTTTAAAAGTAGAAGTTCAAATTGTTTGGGTACAGACCTGGATAGTAGGACAGAACTCTGCAGGCTATCTTTGCAGTAGATTGCAACACCGCCCCCTTTGGCAGTTCTATCTTGTCTGAAAATGTTGTAGTTTGGGATGAAAATGTCAGAATTTTTGGTGGTCTTCCTAAGCCAGGATTCAGACACAGCTAGAACATCCGGGTTGGCAGAGTGTGCTAAAGCAGTGAGTAAAACAAGCTTAGGTAGGAGGCTTCTAATGTTAACATGCATGAAACCAAGGCTATTACGGTTACAGAAGTCATCAAAAGAGAGCGCCTGGGGAATAGGAGTGGAGCTAGGCACTGCAGGGCCTGGATTCACCTCTACATCGCCAGAAGAACAGAGGAGGAGTAGGATAAGGGTACGGCTAAAAGCAATAAGAATTGGTCGTCTAGAATGTCTGGAACAGAGAGTAAAAGGAAGTTTCTGGGGACGATAAAATAGCTTCAATGTATAATGTACAGACAAAGGTATGGTAGGATGTGAATACAGTGGAGGTAAACCTAGGTATTGAGTGATGATGAGAGAGATATTGTCTCTAGAAACATAATTGAAACCAGGAGATGTCATCGCATGTGTGGGTGGTGGAACTAATAGGTTGGATAAGGTATAGTGAGCAGGACTAGAGGCTCTACAGTGAAATAAGCCAATAAACACAAACCAGAACAGCAATGGACAAGGCATATTGACATTAAGGAGAGGCATGCTTAGTCGAGTGATCAAAAGGGTCCAGTGAGTAGTGAGGTTGGTTGGGGTCACGGCGATTTGGACAGCTCGCCGGGCCATCGGTAGCAAGCTAGCATAGGATGGAGGTCTGTTATTAGCCACCTTGTGCATTTCAGTCGGTAGGATTAGTGGGGTTCCAAGTGGTAGAGGGGATGAATCCAATTCACAAAAAAACAAAAACAAACAATAGATGCCCAAAAAGAAAAAAATATATTTAACAAATAAAATAATAATAAATTGTCCTTTAGGTCTATTTAGATAGCAGCCGATAAGACAGCTAACGGTTAGCGGACCGCAGATGGGCGTTCAGATAACGTTGCGACGGATGAGCCAGCCGGATAACTCCCTCGGGTAGATAACGTCGGTAGTCCAGTTGTGAAGGCCCGGTGGGGCTCCGCGTTGGCAGTAAAACGGGTCCGGATAGGTGATTGTAGCCCGGAGTGACTGATGGAACTCTTCAGCTGGCTAGCTTCGGAATAATTTATGTTTGCTCCGGAATCGACGAAAGCCGATAGTCACACGGATAGCAGCTTGCTAGCTGCGAGATCCAGGTATAAATGTCCAGAGTTAGCTGTTGAAATCAAAGTACATGGAGAGAAAAATAGGTCCGGTATTTTCCGGTCCGAGCCACGCCGTACAAAACTGGCGATAGATTTTCGAGCTAAAGGATAGCTGATGACCACAAACCGTGGTTAGCTGAATACTAACGATTAGCCAGTAAAGAAGCTAACTAGCTTCTGATTAGCTTCAGGCTAGCTTCTGGCTAGCTGCTGATTAGCTTCTGGATTAGCTTCTGGTTAGCTTCTATGGTGGATTACAGATTTGAGGTAAATAATATTTTCTTTTTTTTAATATAAATTGGTGAAGCGGGTTGCAGGAGAGTGTTTTGAAGATGAGTTTATGGAAAATAAAAATAAAATATATAAAAAGGTATGCGAAGAAAGTTGTATATATATATATATATATATATATATATATATATATATATATATATATATATATATATATATATATATATACGGGACACGACAAGACGAGGACAAAAGACGTCTGAACTGCTATGCCATCTTGGAGAGGAAACTACATACTGTAGCTACCCTTGTGTTACCTAGTGTAACTGTCAGTATTACTGTAGATGGAGATTGTGTATAACGTTCTGTGCACTGTACAGTACATGAATATGTTCATGATGTAGAGGCAAGAGTGTGTAACACTGTCTCTCTCTTTCAGATGAGAGGCAAGGCACCCTCAGGCTGAGTAACCTCACTAAGAGCATGTCAGGGAAATATGTGTGCCGAGCTAGCAACACTGCCGGCTCTGACACTTGCGCTATCAACCTGGAGGTCTTCACCTGTATGTATAGGAAGTAAACACATAATCTCATACTAGTATATACAGACTGCTCTTGTTTCCTGTTCTAATCCTCTCTGTGGTGTCCTCTTCCACAGCCTCTAATGCTGGAGCGATTGTTGCTGCTACTCTGGGGTCCATCGTGGCACTGGTAGCCATCATACTCTTCCTCATCTTCATACTGAGGAGGAGAGACCATGAAGAGGAGGAGCTAGCCAATGATATCAAGTGAGATTTTGTCATTTGGAAAAACAGGTACAGTTGTTAAACGTCACAGGATGTACAACTACTAGTACTCCACCATGGACAGTGTTCTAATTTAGTTTCTGCAGGTTGGTGATTTGAGGATGTGTGTGATATGATCTTGGTTTGTGTTTTCTCATTGGCTGCCTATCCATTACAGGGAGGATGCCCAGGCACCCAAGCGTGTTTCCTGGGCAAAGAGCGGCACAGGCTCAGACCTCCTCTCCAAAAATGGCACGCTGTCCTCCATAGCCACGACCCCGCATCTACGAGACCCCCAGCAGCCCAACAACTTCCGCTACCCCTACCCCACTGCTCCGGCCTCTGACACAGGCTCTGTGTTCAATGCCTACCGCCTTCGGCCTGGAGAGCCCAACCCCTTGCAGGGCCTCCCAGGGTACATCAGTGGCACACCTCCACCCAGGCACACCAGACCCCTCTGTGTTGCAAACAACATTGATGCCACCTCTCCACACAGGCACAGTCGACCCCCCAGTTCTAACCACATCACTGGGACTCTACCCCCTGGCCACACCCGGCCCCTCAGCACTAGTATCATTGTTGACACCCCTCCCCATGGGTTCAGTCAACCCCCCAGTCCTAACCATGTTGGTGTCACCTCTCCACATGGACACAGCAGACCCCCTAGCTCTAACAACATTGGTACCCCCTCCCCACATGGGAACAGTCAACCCCCAAGTTCTAACAATATCGGTGCCCCCTCTCCACATGGGCACAGCAGACCACCAAGCTCGAACCACATTGGCGGTAGCGCTCCACACAGGCACAGTCGACCTCCCAGTTCCAACCACAGCCGACCTCCCAGCATCAGTAGCATTCCTCACTATGGATACAGCAGAACCTCCAGTTCCAACGGTGCCCCACCCCATTCCCCACCTGGCCACATGGTCACAGACCCCGACAAGACTGAGGGGGCCCAGCCCCAGGTGCCACACCCTCTCACCTCGCCAATCAGCTCCACCACCCTGGCCCGTATAGGTGCTGTGCCCGTCATGGTGCCCGCTCAGAGCCAGGCTGGATCACTGGTATAGCCCACTGGAGTGTCTCACGTTTTACTTTTGAACACAAACTGAAGCAAATGGATAAAGACTTCCTCAAAGTAAGACTGTATAGAGGAGAGAAGGATTTGCTACAAATTAAAATAACTTTTTATTGCAGTTGTTCAAAGTAGAATGAAGAACTCATGCTAAAGAAGACAAATGAGAAATTATGACACTTGTGGAATCGACTGTATTCAAGTCTGCACAAGTTCAAAGACTTGTTTTAGCTGTTTTCAAATACCATGATCAGAGTCTTTAAGGTTAAAACAAAGCCTATTCTCTAAAACATTTTTTGTGAATCCATATATTTGACTTAGTCGTGGCCAAAAGTTTTGAGAATGACACAAATATACATTTCCTGCTTCGGTGTCTTTAGATATTTTTGTCAGATGTTACTATGGAATACTGAAGTATAATTACAAGCATTTCATAAGTGTCAAAGGCTTTTATTGACAATTACAGGAAGTTGATGCAAAGAGTCAATATTTTCAGTGTTGACCCTTCTTTTTCAAGACCTCTGCAATCCACCCTGGCAGGCTGTCAATTAACTTCTGGGCCACATCCTGACTGATGGCACCCTATTCTGCAATAATCAATGCTTGGAGTTTGTCAGAATGTGTGGGTTTTTGTTTGTCCACACGCCTCTTGAGGATTGACCACAAGTTCTCAATGGGATTAAGGTCTAGGGAGTTTCAAATCAAATGTATTTTTATAGCCCTTTGTACATCAGCTCATATCTGAAAGTGCTGTACAGAAACCCAACCTTATGAACATATTTAAATACAGTATAAAAGATGTGTTTTTGGAAAAGGTTTTGTATTTCAATTTCAATCAGAACATTTATTTTTTACACTTGTACAGCGGTTGAAAAACTGTGTTTTTGTATCTGAATAAAAACTGGCCATGGACCCAAAATATCAATGTTTTGTTCCCTGAGCCATGTAGTTACCACTTTTGCCTTATGGCAAGGTGCTCCCTCATGCTGGAAAAGGTATTGTTCGTCACCAAACTGTTCCTGGATGGTTGGGAGAAGTTGCTCTCAAAGGATGTGTTGGTACTATTCTTTATTCATGGCTGTGTTCTTAGGCAAAATTGTGAGTGAGCCCACTCCCTTGGCTGAGAAAGCAACCCCACACATGAATGGTCTCAGGATGCTAAACAGGACTGATGGTAGCGCTCACCTTGTCTTGTCCGGACAAGCTTTTTTCCGGATGCCCCAAACTATTGGATAGGGGATTCATCAGAGAAAATGACTTTACCCCAGTCCTCAGCAGTCCAATCCCTGTACCTTTTGCAGAATATCAGTCTGTCCCTGATGTTTTTCCTGGAGAGAAGTGGCTTCTTTGCTGCCCTTCTTGACACCAGGCCATCCTCCAAAAGTCTTTGCCTCACTGTGCATGCAGATGCACTCACACCTGCCTGCTGCCATTCCTGAGCAAGCTCTGTACTGGTGGTACCCCGATCCCACAGCTGAGACGGTCTTTGCGCTTGCTGGACTTTCTTGGGTGCCCTGAAGCCTTCTTCACAACAATTGACCCGCTCTCCTTGAAGTTCTTGATGATCCGATAAATGGTTGATTTAGGTGCAATCTTACTGGCAGCAATATCCTTGCCTGTGAAGCCCTTTTTGTGCAAAGCAATGATGACGGCACGTGTTTCCTTGCAGGTAACCAATGGATGACAGAGGAAGAACAATGATTCCAAGCACCACATTCCTTTTGAAGCTTCCAGTCTGTTATTCGAACTCAATCAGCATGACAGAGTGATCTCCAGCCTTGTCCTCGTCAACACTCACACCTGTGTTAACGAGAGAATCACTGACATGATGTCATCTGGTCCTTTTGTTGCAGGGCTGAAGTGCAGTGACATTTTGGGGGGGGGGGACTTAGTTCATTTGCATAGCAAAGAGGGACTTTGCAATTAATCTGATCACCCTTCATAACATTCTGGAGTATATGCAAATTGCCATCATACAAACTCAGGCAGCAGACTTTGTGAAAATGTATATTTGTGTCATTCTCAGCTTTTGGCCACGACTGTATATACATGTTTTATATGCCAGTTACAACAATTGACGAGGGTTTGCCTGGAGAGAATGTATGCTCATCAACTCACACCATCATGTTGATACTAAGCACATTACTGCTCATAGAGATGTAAAGCGCCAACTGTCCATGTGGAGTTGTGATCACCCCAGTAGAACAGACCATTTTATAGACAAGAAAGTGTCGACCCATACTTGTATCTAATAAGAATATTTGTGGTTTTATTACATTTATGTACACAGAGAATATATTACTAATCTCAATTAGGTAGCTGGAATGTATAATTCATCAATGACAGAGATCTGGGTTTTAAATATTCTTCCCTTAACGGCAAAAGGTCTCGTGCAGTCAATCGTGATTTCCTGTGTTTTGAGGTTGGAATACTGTGAAATTATAATGGCCATTTAGTGTAAGAGCTGCTTGAGAAATTGGTCATTGTTTTCAATAAAAAATGTAGCAACTTCATTGTTATCCAGAAATGATTTGATCGAGAACCAGCTGCATTGGACCTTTAAAACATGGTTCATGCAGTACCAAATATTATATAAAATCTCAGTCATCCAACCCATCTAGATGATACATTTAATTGTGTTTTATGATTAAACTGAATCATGAGAACCAAACTTGCTCATGTTTCAAATGTTGCCGCAATAACTGAATGTGCAGGAGAGGCTGTGACGTCATCGAACTAATCATCTGGTATAGATAACCAAAAACCTTCTCTACAAAATACAGCATGGAGAAATATGACATATCTAATATGGTTCCACTTCCATATCCCTCAATGAGCAGCTGTTATTTAATTCCACACAAACAGGAAAGGACCTAATTACAGCTTTAGCCTATAGTATTCCCCCTTTAAAAGAGCGGAGTTCAAGACACATGAGGGATACAGTCAGACAACAAGAAGCCTGCCACTTACACCATCCCTTCAAGACAGGAGAAAATCCCTTTTTGGCCAGCCCATGGCATATTTATCCAGACTGACAGTAAAGTTCTGGCAATTATCATCCGCATCATTTCATTTGTTCTGAAAGAGAAAATATAAAAGGGTAAATCAGTCATTTGTTAATGCAACAGTGGCTAGTGATCACAAGTTTATAAAGATGTGGGCATCATTAAAATACTGAACCATTATGTTATAAAGCACAGCTTTGTATACATACCCTCCGGTATCTGGTGGACTCTGATGTCCCGGACAAACTGCTGAACAGCGTAGTCTTTGAGGTAACCGTATCCACCATGCATCTGGAGTGCCTGGTTACAGATCTATTGAGAGAAGGCAGAGATACCGATGTGTGTGAGAGATGTGCAGCTACATCTGATAACTAGACTTCTACATCATCTTTTTAATGGTTGGGCATCGTTTCACATTTTAGCAAAGAAACAATGGCCTACAATACACTCTGGGTCTCAAAAAAAAGTGTCATTATGCTGCAGTGGAATTCCACTGCACCTCTACCCTGTGTTGAATGACTGATCCCTGCATGTCAAAACGAAAGTCTGCTGCAGTTGAAACAAATGCACTTCCAGGCTAATAGCTAGCTCATGGAAGTTTTACTGTCAATACTCAAATAACACAGTATCCCTAAGAACCATTTTGCCTAACGAATTGACTCAAGTTGAAGCATTCGTCAGTGACAAAGAGTTTGGCCATGGAGCAGAGGGACACAGCTTAAGACCCTCCGGGAGTGCCAGGGCAGCCTCACGCACCAACAGACGTGACACCACTAGCTTGGTGGCCATCTCTGCCAACTTAAACTGTAGGAACCCAGAGGGAAACCGTCAAACACAGTATCACTAAAGGTCTTTCCCAATTCAAAGCACACAAATATGTATACACACACATATATTTATTTTTTATTTTTTTTATTTCACCTTTATTTAACCAGGTAGGCTAGTTGAGAACAAGTTCTCATTTGCAACTGCGACCTGGCCAAGATAAAGCATAGCAGTGTGAACAGACAACACAGAGTTACACATGGAGTAAACAATTAACAAGTCAATAACACAGTAGAAGGGGAGTCTATATACAATGTGTGCAAAAGGCATGAGGAGGTAGGCAAATAATTACAATATTGCAGATTAACACTGGAGTGATAAATGATCATGTACAGGGAGAGATATTGGTGTGCAAAAGAGCAGAAAAGTAAATAAATAAAAACTGTGGGAATGAGGTAGGTGAAAATGGGTGGGCTATTTACCAATAGGTTATGTACAGCTGCAGCGATCGGTTAGTTGCTCAGATAGCTGATGTTTGAAGTTGGTGAGGGAGATAAAAGTCTCCAACTTCAGCGATTTTTGCAATTCGTTCCAGTCACAGGCAGCAGAGTACTGGAACGAAAGGCGGCCGAATGAGGTGTTGGCTTTAGGGATGATCAGTGAGATACACCTGTTGGAGTGCGTGCTACGGATGGGTGTAGCCATCGTGACCAGTGAACTGAGATAAGGCGGAGCTTTACCTAGCATGGCCTTGTAGATGACCTGGAGCCAGTGGGTCTGGCGACGAATATGTAGCGAGGGCCAGCCGACTAGAGCATACAAGTCGCAGTGGTGGGTAGTATAAGGTGCTTTAGTGACAAAACGGATGGCACTGTGATAAACTGCATCCAGTTTGCTGAGTAGAGTGTTGGAAGCGATTTTGTAGATGACATCGCCGAAGTCGAGGATCGGTAGGATAGTCAGTTTTACTAGGGTAAGCTTGGCAGCGTGAGTGAAGGAGGCTTTGTTGCGGAATAGAAAGCCAACTCTTGATTTGATTTTCGATTGGAGATGTTTGATATGGGTCTGGAAGGAGAGTTTGCAGTCTAGCCAGACACCTACAACATATATACATACACACATGTATATAGACATATATGTATATATACACACATATATATATAAATATACACACACATATATGTGTATATATGTGTCTATACATACACACACGTGTGCATATGTATATACACTGCTCAAAAAAATCAAGGGGACACTAAAATAACACATCCTAGATCTGAATGAATGAAATATTCTTATTAAATACTTTTTTCTTTACATAGTTGAATGTGCTGACAACAAAATCACACAAAAAGTATCAATGGAAATCAAATTTATCAACCAATGGAGGTCTGGATTTGGAGTCACACTCAAAATCAAAGTGGAAAACACACTACAGGCTGATCCAACTTTGATGTAATGTCCTTAAAACAAGTCAAAATGAGGCTCAGTAGTGTGTGTGGCCTCCACGTGCCTGTATGACCTCCCTACAACGCCTGGGCATGCTCCTGATGAGGTGGCGGATGGTCTCCTAAGGGATCTCCTCCCAGACCTGGAATAAAGCATCCGCCAACTCCTGTGCAGTCTGTGGTGCAACGTGACGTTGGTGGATGGAGCGAGACATGATGTCCCAGATGTGCTCAATTAGATTCAGGTCTGGGGAACGGGCGGGCCAGTCCATAGCATCAATGCCTTCCTCTTGCAGGAACTGCTGACACACTCCAGCCACATGTGTTCTAGCTTTGTTTTGCAGTAGGAGGAACCCAGGGCCAACCACACCAACATATGGTCTCACAAGGGGTCTGAGGATCTCATCTCGGTACCTAATGGCAGTCAGGCTACCTCTGGCGAGCACATGGAGGGCTGTGCGGCCCCCCAAAGAAATGCCACCCCACACCATGACTGACCCACCGCCAACCCGGTCATGCTGGAGGATGTTGCAGGCAGCAGAACGTTCTCCATGGCATCTCCAGACTGTCACATGTGCTCAGTGTGAACCTGCTTTCATCTGTGAAGAGCACAGGGCGCCAGTGGCGAATTTGCCAATCTTGGTGTTCTCTGGCAAATGCCAAACGTCCTGCACAGTGTTGGGCTGTAAGCACAACCCCCACCTGTGGACGTCGGACCCTCATACCACCCTCATGGAGTCTGTTTCTGAACGTTTGAGCAGACACATGCACCTTTGTGGCCTGCTGGAGGTCATTTTGCAGGGCGCTGGCAGTGCTCCTCCTTGCACTGGGTTGTTGCCCTCCTACGGCCTCCTCTACGTCTCCTGATGTACTGGCCTGTCTCCTGGTAGCGCCTCCATGCTCTGGACACTACGCTGACAGACACAGCAAACCTTCTTGCCACATCTCGCATTGATGTGCCATCCTGGATGAGCTGCACTACCTGAGGGACTTGCGTGGGTTGTAGACTCCGTCTCGTGCTACCACTAGAGTGAAAGCCAGTGCCAGCATTCCAAAGTGACCAAAACATCAGCCAGGAAGCATAGGAACTGAGAAGTGGTCCGTGGTCCCCACCTGCAGAACCACTCCTTTATTGGGGTGTCTTGCTAAATGCCTATAATTCCCACCTGTTGTCTGTTCCATTTGCACAACAGCATGTGAAATGTATTGTCAATCAGTGTTGCTTCCTAAGTGGACAGTTTGATTTCACAGAAGTGTGATTGACTTGGAGTTACATTGTGTTGTTTAAGTGTTCCCTTTATTTTTTTGAGCAGTGTATATTGAGCAGTGTATATATTGTCACGCCCTGGTCGAAGTATTTTGTGTTTATCATTTATTTGGTCAGGCCAGGGTGTGACATGGGTTTTTGTATGTGGTGTGTATGTAGCGGGATTGTAGCTTAGTTGGGTGTTCTAGGTAAGTCTATGGCTGTCTGAAGTGGTTCTCAATCAGAGGCAGGTGTTTATCGTTGTCTCTGATTGGGAACCATATTTAGGCAGCCATATTCTTTGGTTGTGTTGTGGGTGATTGTCCTTAGTGTCCTGATGTCCTTGTTCTGTGTTAGTTTACACAAAGTATAGGCTGTTTCGGTTTTCGTTACGTTTATTGTTTTGTAGTGTTTGTGTTTATTCGTGTCTACGTTGTTTATTAAACATGGATCGCAATCTACACGCTGCAGTTTGGTCCGACTCTCCTTCACCACATGAAAACCGTTACAGAATCACCCACCACAGGACCAAGCAGCGTGTCAACAGGCAGGAGCCGCAGGAGAAGCAACAAAGGCAGCAACAGCGGCGCAATGAGGAATGGACATGGGACGATATATTGGATGGCAAGGGTTGCTACACATGGGAGGAGATCCTGGCGGGAAGGGATCGCCTTCCATGGGAACAGGTGGAGGCAGCGAGGAGAGCAGAGGCAGCCGGAGAGAGGAGCCGGCAATATGAGGGAACACGGTTGGCAAGGAAGCCCGGGAGTCAGCCCCAAAATTTCTTGGGTGGGGGCTCACAGGGAGTATGGCTACGCCAGGTAGGAGGGGCTAGAGAGACCGGGCAGGCACCGTGTTATGCTGTGGTGCGCAGTGCGGGTGCATAGCCCAGTGCGGTATATTCCAGCTCCGCGTATCGGCCGGGCTAGATTGAGCGTTGAGCCAAATGCCATGAAGCCGTCTCTACGCGTCTGGTCCCCAGTGCGTCTCCTTGGGCCGGCATACATGGCACCAGCCTAGCGCTCGGTGTCTCCGGTTTGCCTGCATAGCCCAGTGCGGGTTATTCCACCTCACCGCACTGGCAGGGCGACCGAGAGTATTCAACCAGGTAAGGTTGGGCAGGCTCGGTGCTCAAGAGCTCCAGTGCGCCTGCACGGTCCGGTCTATCCAGTACCACCTCCATACCCCAGCCCTCCGGAAGCAGCTCCCCGCAACAGGCTTCCTGTGCGTGTCCTCGGTTCAGTACCACCAGTGCCAGCACCACGCATCAGGCCTACAGTGCGCCTCGCCTCTCCTGCGCTGTCAGAGTCTCCCGCCTCTCCCGCCTCCCTCCAGCGCCTTTCTCCTCTCCTGCGCTACCGGAGTCTCCCGCCTGTTCAGCGCAGCCAGAGCCTTCTTCCTCTACAGCGCTGCTGGAGTCTCCTGTCTGTTCAGCGCAGCCAGAGCTGTCAGCCTGCATGGAGCAGCCAGTCTACATGGAGCAGCCAGAGCTGCCAGTCTGCAAGGAGCTGCCAGTCTGCAAGGTGCTGCCAGCCTGCATGGAGCAGCCAGAGCTGTCAGTCTGCAAGGAGCTGCCAGTCTGCAAGGTGCTGCCAGCCTGCATGGAGCAGCCAGAGCTGTCAGTCTGCAAGGAGCTGCCAGTCTGCAAGGTGCTGCCAGCCTGCATGGAGCAGCCAGAGCTGCCGGCTTGCATGGAGCAGTCAGAGCTGCCAGTCTGCAAGGAGCTGCCAGTCTGCAAGGTGATGCCAGCCTGCATGGAGCAGTCAGAGCTGTCAGTCTACATGGAGCAGCCAGAGCTGTCAGTCTGCATGAGGCAGCCAGAGCTGTCAGTCTGCATGGAGCAGCCAGAGCTGTCAGTCTGCATGGAGCAGCCAGAGCTGTCAGTCTGCAAGGTGCTGCCAGCCTGCATGGAGCAGCCAGAGCTGTCAGTCTGCATGGAGCAGTCAGAGCTGTCAGTCTGCATGAAGCAGCCAGAGATGTCAGTCTGCAAGGAGCTGCCAGTCTGCAAGGAGCTGTCAGTCTGCAAGGAGCTACCAGTCTGCAAGGAGCTGTCAGTCTGCAAGGAGCTGTCAGTCTGCAGGAAGCAACCAGAGCTGTCAGTCTGCAAGGAGCTGTCAGTCTGCAAGGAGCTGCCAGTCTGCAAGGAGCTGCCAGTCTGCAAGGACCTGCCAGTCTGCAAGGAGCTGTCAGTCTGCAAGGAGCTGTCAGTCTGCATGAAGCTGTCAGTCTGCAAGGAGCTGCCAGTCTGCAAGGAGCTGCCAGTCTGCAAGGAGCTGTCAGTCTGCAAGAAGCAGCCAGAGCTGTCAGTCTGCAAGGAGCTGTCAGTCTGCAAGGAGCTGCCAGTCTGCAAGGAGCTGCCAGTCTGCAAGGAGCTGCCAGTCTGCAAGGAGCTGTCAGTCTGCAAGGAGCTGTCAGTCTGCATGAAGCAGCCAGAGCTGTCAGTCTGCAAGGAGCTGCCAGTCTGCAGAGCTGCCAGTCTGCAAGGAGCTGCCAGTCTGCAGGAGCTGTCAGTCTGCAAGGAGCTGCCAGTCTGCAGAGCTGCCAATCTGCATGGAGCCGCCAGAGCTGCTAGTCTGTAAGAAGTCAGCCAGAAGCTGTCAGCCTACATGGAGCAGTCAGAGCCGCCAGTCTGCATGGAGCAGCCAGAATCTTCCAGATCTGCCAGTCAGCCAGATTCTTCCAGATCTGCCAGTCAGCCAGATTCTTCCAGATCTGCCAGTCAGCCAGATTCTTCCAGATCTGCCAGTCAGCCAGAATCTTCCAGATCTGCCAGTCAGACAGAATCTTCCAGATCTGCCAGTCAGACAGAATCTTCCAGATCTGCCAGTCAGACAGAATCTTCCAGATCTGCCAGTCAACCAGGCTCTTCCAGATCTGCCAGTCAACCAGGCTCTTCCAGATCTGCCAGTCAACCAGGCTCATCCAGATCTGCCAGTAAACCAGGCTCATCCAGATCTGCCAGTCAACCAGGCTCATCCAGATCTGCCAGTCAACCAGACTCTTCCAGATCTGCCAGTCAACCAGGCTCATCCAGATCTGCCAGTCAACCAGACTCTTCCAGATCTGCCAGGATCTGCCAGTCGGCCAGGATCTGCCAGTCGGCCAGGATCCGCCAGTCAGCCAGATCTGCCAGTCAGCCAGGATCTGCCAGTCAGCCAGGATCTGCTGAGACCACCAGCCAGCCAGGATCTGGTAGATCTATCTACCTGCCTGAGCTTCCTCTCACTCCTGAGCTTCCTTTCACTCCTGAGCTTCCTTTCACTCCTGAGCTTCCTTTCACTCCTGAGCTTCCTTTCACTCCCGAGCTGCCCCTCAGTCTCGAGCTGCCCCTCAGTCCCGATCTGCTCCTCAGTCCAGTGGGGTTCTGGGTGAGGACTACTAGGCCATGGTCGGCGGCGAGGGTGGACTATCCAAGGACGCGAGGAGGAGGGACTAAGACAGGTTTTGAGTGGAGTCCACATCCCGCGCCGGAGCCGCCACCATGGATAGACGCCCACCCGGACCCTCCCTATTGTTTTGAGGTGCGTTCGGGAGTCCGCACCTTAGGGGGGGGGGGGTTCTGTCACGCCCTGGTCGAAGTATTTTGTGTTTATCTTCATTTATTTGGTCAGGCCAGGGTGTGACATGGGTTTTTGTATGTGGTGTGTATGTAGCGGGATTGTAGCTTAGTGGGGTGTTCTAGGTAAGTCTATGGCTGTCTGAAGTGGTTCTCAATCAGAGGCAGGTGTTTATCGTTGTCTCTGATTGGGAACCATATTTAGGCAGCCATATTCTTTGGTTGTGTTGTGGGTGATTGTCCTTAGTGTGCTGATGTCCTTGTTCTGTGTTAGTTTACACAAAGTATAGGCTGTTTCGGTTTTCATTACGGTTATTGTTTTGTAGTGTTTGTGTTTATTCGTGTCTACGTTGTTTATTAAACATGGATCGCAATCTACACGCTGCAGTTTGGTCCGACTCTCCTTCACCACATGAAAACCGTTACATATATATACACAAATATATATATACACACGTTATGTATATATGTGTATACACACATATATACATAATATATGTGTGTATATACAGTGCCTTGCGAAAGTATTCGCCCCCCTTGAACTTTGCGACCTTTTGGCACATTTCAGGCTTCAAACATAAAGATATAAAACTGTATTTTTTTGTGAAGAATCAACAACAAGTGGGACACAATCAAGAAGTGGAACGACATTTATTGGATATTTCAAACTTTTTAACAAATCAAAAACTGACAAATTGGGCGTGCAAAATTATTCAGCCCCCTTAAGTTAATACTTTGTAGCGCCACCTTTTGCTGCGATTACAGCTGTAAGTCGCTTGGGGTATGTCTCTATCAGTTTTGCACATCGAGAGACTGAAATTTTTTCCCATTCCTCCTTGCAAAACAGCTCGAGCTCAGTGAGGTTGGATGGAGAGCATTTGTGAACAGCAGTTTTCAGTTCTTTCCACAGATTCTCGATTGGATTCAGGTCTGGACTTTGACTTTGCCATTCTAACAACTGGATATGTATATTTTTGAACCATTCCATTGTAGATTTTGCTTTATGTTTTGGATCATTGTCTTGTTGGAAGACAAATCTCCGTCCCAGTCTCAGGTCTTTTGCAGACTCCATCAGGTTTTCTTCCAGAATGGTCCTGTATTTGGCTCCATCCATCTTCCCATCAATTTTAACCATCTTCCCTGTCCCTGCTGAAGAAAAGCAGGCCCAAACCATGATGCTGCCACCACCATGTTTGACAGTGGGGATGGTGTGTTCAGGGTGATGAGCTGTGTTGCTTTTACGCCAAACATAACGTTTTGCATTGTTGCCAAAAAGTTCAATTTTGGTTTCATCTGACCAGAGCACCTTCTTCCACATGTTTGGTGTGTCTCCCAGGTGGCTTGTGGCAAACTTTAAACGACACTTTTTATGGATATCTTTAAGAAATGGCTTTCTTCTTGCCACTCTTCCATAAAGGCCAGATTTGTGCAATATACGACTGATTGTTGTCCTATGGACAGAGTCTCCCACCTCAGCTGTAGATCTCTGCATTTCATCCAGAGTGATCATGGGCCTCTTGGCTGCATCTCTGATCAGTCTTCTCCTTGTATGAGCTGAAAGTTTAGATTGACGGCCAGGTCTTGGTAGATTTGCAGTGGTCTGATACTCCTTCCATTTCAATATTATAGCTTGCATAGTGCTTGGGATGTTTAAAGCTTGGGAAATCTTTTTGTATCCAAATCCGGCATTAAACTTCTTCACAACAGTATCTCGGACCTGCCTGGTTTGTTCCTTGTTCTTCATGATGCTCTCTGCGCTTTTAACGGACCTCTGAGACTATCACAGTGCAGGTGCATTTATACGGAGACTTGATTACACACAGGTGGATTGTATTTATCATCATTAGTCATTTAGGTCAACATTGGATCATTCAGAGATCCTCACTGAACTTCTGGAGAGAGTTTGCTGCACTGAAAGTAAAGGGGCTGAATAATTTTGCACGCCCAATTTTTCAGTTTTTGATTTGTTAAAAAAGTTTGAAATATCCAATAAATGTCATTCCACTTCATGATTGTGTCCCACTTGTTGTTGATTCTTCACAAAAAAATACAGTTTTATATCTTTATGTTTGAAGCCTGAAATGTGGCAAAAGGTCGCAAAGTTCAAGGGGGCCGAATACTTTCGCAAGGCACTGTATTTACACATGGTTGATGATATTACTAGTTTATCGAGCGTGTCCTGCGTTGCATATAATCGATGCAGTGCGCATTCGCGAAAAAGCACTGTCGTTGCTCCAACGTGTACCTAACCATAAACACCAATGTCTTTCTTAATATCAATACACAGAAGTATATATTTTTAAACCTGCATATTTAGCTAAAAGAAATCCAGGTTAGCAGGCAACATTAACCAGGTGAAATTGTGTCACTTCTCTTGCATTCATTGCACACAGAGTCAGCGTATATTGAACAGTTTGAGCCGCCTGGCTCATTGCGAACAAATTTGCCAGAATTTTACATAATTATGACATAACATTGAAGGTCGTGCAATTTAACAGGAATATTTACACTTATGGATGCCACCCGTTAGATAAAATACGAAACGGTTCCGTATTTCACTGAGAGAATAAACGTCTTGTTTCCGAGATGATAGTTTCCGGATTCGACCATATTAATGACCTAGGGCTCGCATTTTTGTGTGTTATTATGTTATAATTAAGTGTATGATTTGATAGAGCAGTCTGACTGAGCAATGGTAGGCACCAGCAGGCTCATAAGCATTAATTTAAAAAGTACTTTAGTGCATTTTGCCAGCAGCTCTGCTGTTTATGACTTCAAATGACTAGCTCGTTAGCGGGGTGCGGGCTAATGGCGTTTCAAACGTCACTCGCTCTGAGACTTGGAGTAGTTGTTTTCCTTGCTCTGCATGGGTAATGCTGCTTCGAGGGTGGCTGTTGTCATTGTGTTCCTGATTCCAGCCCAGGTAGGTGCGAGGAGAGGGACGGAAGCTATACTGTTACACTGGGAATACTAAAGTGCCTATAATAACATCCAATAGTGAAAGGTATATGAAATACAAATCGTTTAGAGAAAAATAGTCCTATAATTCCTATAACTACAACCTAAAATTTCTTGCCTGGGAATATTGAAGACTCATCTTGAAAGGAACCACCAGCTTTCATATGTTCTCAGCAAGGAACATAAACGTTAGGTTTCTTACATGGCACATATTGCACTTTTACTTTCTTCTCCAACACTTTGTTTTTGCATTATTTAAACCAAATTGAACATGTTTCATTATTTATTTGAGGCTATATTGATTTTATTGATTTATTATATTAAGTTAAAACAAGTGTTCATTCAGTATTGTTGTAATTGTCATTATTACAAATAAATGTTGTTGTTTTTTTAAAATCGGCCGAATAATCGGTATAGGCTTTTTTGGTCCTCCAATAATCGGTATCTGCGTTGAAAAATCATAATCGGTCGACCTCTAATATACATATATACACATACATACGGCCATCAAATAACAAACCATTAAATAACCAACCACAAAGGTAAACTTGTTGCCACCTCACCAATATTGATCCTGCCTCCATTCAGGCCTCTCAATGTTAAAGCCCTGTCCCTCCTGACCCAGCTGACTGATCACTGGTACGTACGTACGTACCTGTTGAGATAACAGAGGCCTCCGTTAGAAAATCACTGCATCCATCAGGGCTTCAACACAACTATGACTCAACCATGCCCCCTGGTGGGCATTGCTTCACTTAGACATGCGGAAATGAACTATAGACCATGTAAGTTTGTAGGCTCCTGCGTTACAGTTTATTAGACATAAGGATTGTATTCAAAATGACCACTTTAAGACTATCAACATCAATCAAATGCCAGCTACCTTCTTCTCTTTGTTGCCAAAGCTGATTCCTGGAGTGTCTTTCTCCACCACCACACAGGAGATCCCCTTAGGACCTTTCCCTCCCGTCCGACACATTACTATGTATGTGTCTCCTCCTCCACTGATGAAGGCCTGCAGCAGGACAAACACAGTGAGAGTGATACCTCCACTTTATATCACAATTTATTCTTTCATATCAGCTACAGTAAGGAGATGAATAAAATCAGTACCTTGGACCCACTGAGGACATAATGGTCTCCTTCCAACTTTGCATTAGTGAGTAACGAAGCAGCATCACTGCCACTGCCTGAAACATGAATGGGAAATGAGATTCAATAAGACAGAAAGGATAGCCACACTATACAGGTTCATGGTGTCAATGCATGACACCATCACATAGTACTTCTCCCTCTGCTCAGTGTTGCCGAAGGTGTCAATCATCCAGTTACACATGCTGCACAGAAATTAGCATCTATTAATGAACACCCCATACTTACTCCTGCTTTCAATTAATATCTAGTAAATTGTCTGTATGTGATGTTTGGTGAATCTCTTGAGCAGACTCTTTTGAGAGGTTGTGGTGATTGCTGGCATTTGCCAGGCCTTACTTGTGAATGCTGAGGTAGGCTGTGGTGCTAACGCAGCCTGTCGATAAGGTCTCAAAGATGAGCGAGATGTCCAGACGAGACAGGCCAGATCCCCCCACCTCCGGCTGTCCACAGATTCCCCCCCCCCCCAAACCCCAGCTGGGCAGCCTTATACATGGTCTCCACCAGGAAGACTTCCTGAACAATGAACGTTGCTTTTTACGTTCATACAAATGCCCTCTCACGAAAAAAGGGGTTTAGTGATTGCAGAGGAGGCTGTTGGGAGGAGCTAATGGCTGGAATGGCATTCATGGAAAGGAGTCAAACAGGTCGTTTCCATATGTGTGATACTGTTCAATTTATTCCATTGACATGTATGGGTTGAAAGGGAATAGCTAAACAAGTTGCACTGTACAGTAATACCTTTTCATCCCAATCAGCCATGTGTGGAGACATTTCATTTACTGCGAAGTTAAAGGCCATCTTCTGAAACGCTTTCTGTTCGTCACTGAGGCCGTGAGCAGCTGCAAGGAGGGAGTAGAGTCATGCAGGTGTAAGTTAAAGTACTGTGTGAATTTCACCAGGTTCATATATTAATATGTCGTGTTGATTTGTTATTATCCATGCCTGCATCCTGGGAGTAGGGGAGTGTGTACTTACGTGTTCCCCTGCGTGCTCAAATCATTTGGATGCACTATGAGAGGTAGGCACGCTTTTTCTGTCTGAGTTTGATTATTTTAAGCACAAAGTCATACACACAGTGTTTTGTTCATGAAACATGTTGTATAATTAGGGGTTACTCATAAGTGGATGGTATTGTTAAGATGCACTTGTAACTGTAGTTTTTAGAATTCTATTAACATTCTGAATTCAACATGTGGTTAATAGCTAAGCTAAGGTATTAGCAGGCTATTGTATGTGTGAACGATGGCTAGCTCATGGAATGATCCCAGTCCCTCCTATGGTGCATCTGTTGTAGAAAGAGGCGACGATTCGCAGAACATATGTGCTCTACAAATGTTTTAATTTCTTTTGGATGCAGATGCAAGATGCAGATATTGAATTCTGCTGAATTAAAACAACCTGATCTCCAACGCACACACAACGCAGTTACAGCGGTGCAGTTCAGCACCGGTTACACAGGGCACATACTGCATAAAACCTAGCAGTGTGTTAGACAATGGTAGTACTGTAGAGTACGGTATAATTACCAGAATCATTTGAAACACTTTTACACGAAGAGAAATAGTTGAAACAACCATTGAACATGACACACACATCACACTTGCCCTTACATCACATCTGTCAAGTCAACGTAGTTCAGGACAGAAGCCCACCCCCCTGCCTCAGAAGCATTTCGCTATGCTCGCATTAACATCTGATAACCATGTGTATGTGACCAATACAATTTGATTTGAGGTGGAAAGGAGACATGGCTGACCAATAAGAATCAAGTGTCTATTCTCAATTAAGCCTGTCTGTACACCACCATGCATTCTTAAAATGCATACTGTTACAATGCATCAAAATAACTGAGTGTCACTTGACCACCAGAGGTTTTTACATAGCTAGTTAGGTCGTACAGTATAACCTTACCAACAGAGGTCAATATGACTAAGTAGTACATAAGTAGCAATGCATTTCTGGAAAATGCACACTTAGCAATGAAAAACAAGACACTTTATGCAGTCAGTTACCTACTAGAAATTCTTCTCATCCCAACTAACTCATGTAAACGCTTCAGGTGACTAGCAGTGCAAGTCCGCATTTTATTTATTTTATTTATGTTATTTTACCAGGTAAGTTGACTGAGAACACGTTCTCATTTGCAGCAACAACCTGGAGAATAGTTACAGGGGAGAGGAGGGGGATGAATGAGCCAATTGTAAACTGGGGATTATTAGGTGACCGTGATGGTTTGAGGTCCAGATTGGGAATTTAGCCAGGACACCAGGGTTAACACTGATAGGGTTGCGTCTTTCGAATCCGATGTCAGGACAAATAAAAAGCAGAATCTTTCTTCAATTATCTTTAATCAAATTCAGGCAATAAATGGTAAATGCAATTTTCGTATATACGGGTTCACTGTAACACCACGCAGGGTAGAACAAAGAACTGACCGGATGTACGTAAACAGCTGTTCTTATACCGTGATAGGCCAACAGACGGGTTGGAACTATGTCTATCACAGTAGATGGTTTTAGACTTGCTCAGACTAGTCCCAGCTTCTTGGAGTTCACCCTCTGTCGATGTATAGATTCTCACTGTTCTGGTATCACACCCTAGTTATAACAGTTGCTCAGTTCCTGCTATTGTGTTGTTCAGTATTTTTCCATCTCAATCAAACCTCGTGATGAGCCTCTCCTCCCTGTACCTGTCTATCTACAGTTTTGCAACATGCAGCAGTCACACCACGTTGCTCAGTATAGTCACACACACAAAGACAAAGCAGATGTTGAGCTGTTATCTACAGTTTTGCAACATGCAGCAGTCACACCATGTTGCTCAGTATTGTCACACACACAAACACACAAAGCAGATGTAGCAAGCAGTTGTTTAATCTCATGATGAAGCTCAAGTGCACAAATGCAGATACAGTGCCTTGCGAAAGTATTCGGCCCCCTTGAACTTTGCGACATTTTGCCACATTTCAGGCTTCAAACATAAAGATATAAAACTGTATTTTTTTGTGAAGAATCAACAACAAGTGGGACACAATCATGAAGTGGAACAACATTTATTGGATATTTCAAACTTTTTTAACAAATCAAAAACGTGCAAAATTATTCAGCCCCCTTAAGTTAATACTTTGTAGTGCCACCTTTTGCTGCGATTACAGCTGTAAGTCGCTTTGGGTATGTCTCTATCAGTTTTGCACATCGAGAGACTGAAATGTTTTCCCATTCCTCCTTGCAAAACAGCTCGAGCTCAGTGAGGTTGGATGGAGAGCATTTGTGAACAGCAGTTTTCAGTTCTTTCCACAGATTCTCGATTGGATTCAGGTCTGGACTTTGACTTGGCCATTCTAACACCTGGATATGTTTATTTTTGAACTATTCCATTGTAGATTTTGCTTTATGTTTTGGATCATTGTCTTGTTGGAAGACAAATCTCCGTCCCAGTCTCAGGTCTTTTGCAGACTCCATCAGGTTTTCTTCCAGAATGGTCCTGTATTTGGCTCCATCCATCTTCCCATCAATTTTAACCATCTTCCCTGTCCCTGCTGAAGAAAAGCAGGCCCAAACCATGATGCTGCCACCACCACGTTTGACAGTGGGGATGGTGTGTTCAGGGTGATGAGCTGTGTTGCTTTTACGCCAAACATAACATTTTGCATTGTTGCCAAAAAGTTCAATTTTGGTTTCATCTGACCAGAGTACCTTCTTCCACATGTTTGGTGTGTCTCCCAGGTGGCTTGTGGCAAACTTTAAACAACACTTTTTATGGACATCTTTAAGAAATTTGTGCAATATATGACTAATTGTTGTCCTATGGACAGAGTCTCCCACCTCAGCTGTAGATCTCTGCAGTTCATCCAGAGTGATCATGGGCCTCTTGGCTGCATCTCTGATCAGTCTTCTCCTTGTATGAGCTGAAAGTTTAGAGGGACGGCCAGGTCTTGGTAGATTTGCAGTGGTCTGATACTCCTTCCATTTCAATATTATCGCTTGCACAGTGCTCCTTGGGATGTTTAAAGCTTGGGAAATCTTTTGTATCCAAATCCGGCTTTAAACTTCTTCACAACAGTATCTCGGACCTGCCTGGTGTGTTCCTTGTTCTTCATGATGCTCTCTGCGCTTTTAACGGACCTCTGAGACTATCACAGTGCAGGTGCATTTATACGGAGACTTGATTACACACAGGTGGATTGTATTTATCATCATTAGTCATTTAGGTCAACATTGGATCATTCAGAGATCCTCACTGAACTTCTGGAGAGAGTTTGCTGCACTGAAAGTAAAGGGGCTGAATAATTTTGCACGCCCAATTTTTCAGTTTTTGATTTGTTAAAAAAGTTTGAAATATGCAATAAATGTCGTTCCACTTCATGATTGTGTCCCACTTGTTGTTGATTCTTCACAAAAAAATACAGTTTTATATCTTTATGTTTGAAGCCTGAAATGTGGCAAAATGTCGCAAAGTTCAAGGGGGCCGAATACTTTCGCAAGGCACTGTACCTCACACAGCCGACATCAGATAATATTTAATCATATATATGGTAATGGCTATAATGTAAAACACAGAATACCATAACACTCCTACTCTTACGATAAGTGCCATGGGATCTTAATGACCTCCGAGAGTCATGACACCTGTTTAACGTCCCATCCGAAAGACAGCACCCTACACAGGGCAGTGGGATAAAACATTTTTTAGAGCAGAGGAAAGAGTGCCTCCTACTGGCCCTCCAACACCACTTCCAGCAGCATCTGGTCTCCCATCCAGGAACAACCCTGCTTAGCATCAGAAGCAAGCCAACAGTGGTATGCAGGGTGGTATACTGCTGGCATTACTCTACCAATGATTTGCATGAAGCTATTCCTCGTTTCTGTGTGCTGTTCAATATTAAACAACATTTTCTGCCAATGCATAAACTCAGTCTGGCAACTAGAGAACGTTCCAACGGCCGCCATGTTGGTCACTGGTTATAGCACGCGGGTGCTGTAGTTCCGTAACATAAGATAAGTGTAGTTCTTAGGTTGTGCAGGTCCTGGTTAGTTTTCTTTGATATTTTTTCAGGAAAAGACAAATTTTTCTCTAATTTCATTAACCAACGAAATATCCCCTAAGCTGAATTGCTTGCTTAAACCATAGACATTAAGGAGGCCTAAACAGAGAAATCAAACTTAAGCGAACTGTTTCTGAATCAAGTGCCTTGAACATACGTCACTAGCCCGCACATTATTCAGCATCCTTCCTTTTGCAGTGTTCTGAGTTTAATGACGCGACCACTTCGACTCGCATGTTTATAACATACCAGTAAGTAACAATGTAATCCTTTGCATAATTAACTGATTTAATGAAACACGTTCTTAATTTGCTTTAAATCAAATGTCACCTACTGTCACGCACACTGAATGGTAAGGCATCATTGGAATAGGACTTAAAGGTTCAATTTCTTCCAAGCCAACCACTATTTCGTCATCTCTCAGACATGCCACATAAAATGAGAACTCGTGGAACCACAATAACACTACAATCCAGTAAGTAAAAGCATTCACATTTATGTACAATACATGACATTGCAAGGTTTTCAATGTCCCTGAAACTGTTTCACAGTCACTTTACTACCACAATGATTTGATTGTCGAATGGCTATTAATAAGTATGTATTTTATGTACTGTTAACCAGGCAACGACGAAGAGACAAAAAATTGTGCCCGCAGTGAGGATTCCCTATTGGAGATTGGTCAGGCAGTCCGGGGGGAAGAGGAAAGGCTCAGGGAAGACTTGAAAACAGGACTTCAAAGGAAGAAAAATCACCTGAATGACCGTAGTACAGGTGGGTATAATTGGAACGTTCTGGCTGGCTATGGACAAACATTAAGAATAAGCTACGTGGTGAGTTGATGTCTATTCAGCAGCGAGTTAGCAAGGTGAATTGATCTACTTTGTATGCATTGTTTTTGGCAACCTTGTACTTTACAAAGTTTTTGGCACTGATTCCTGTTTAAACGTTCCAATTATACCCACACCCACAGTACTGTCACAGAGCCAGAGAGATGCTTTGAAAATGTCAAGATATTCTGTTCTCGTTAATAATAGGATGGTGTCATCTATGGCTATTCCATGTCTGGCTTTGTGGTTAATGTGTCCACCCTTAGATTGGATGTTGGGGGTTCAATCCCCAGTCAAGTTATACCAAAGACTCAAATGGGACCTGATGGATCTGCTAGGCTTTCAGCACTAAGGAAATGGATTGGGGGTAAGGCCCTGCGGCAGACTAGCATCCTGTCTTGGGGGTATACTTTTACATCAAGCTGCCTAATGATATACAGAAACAGGAGATAGGCTCTTGCCCTAGGGGTTGTTATGGCTTGTTAAGGCTTATTTACTATGCCAGTTTGGGATCAAGGATTTGAAGACTCTTCCCAACCAAACTGGCTGTTGGGATGTTGTTTGGAACTACCTGGCCTGTAACTTCATGCGAGACATGAAAGCGAGGCAGCAAGTATTCTTCTAGCACAGTAACTGCAACGAGCCTGGAATATCAGCGAGTTATGAAGGTGAGCCTATACCTGTTCCTATTTCTGTTGGTTGTGTTTCAGGTATGGTGCCTCTCACCTGCTTTCTCTTTTCCAGATTGTAAAGGAGTCCTATGTGGACCAGTCAGTTTGACAAGACAGATGTCCATTACAACACCTCCAGCAAGGCAGACAACCCCAGATGGAGTATGGTATGAATGATTTCATGTTTACATTTGTTTCTGTTCCAAATGGCTTGAGATCAAGATACATCACTGATATGTAACAGGCTTTTTTTTTAAACACAATCCAATTTAGACTGTACTAGTACTCTGCTGGCTTGTTTCATGTGTGACTGCCAGATTGGTGTCCAGTTTGAGAGGATGTTTGAAGTACTTCATTCCTCTGTCTGAGTTGAAGAAGACCCACCTGCAGCACAAGGCGGGCCCCTGAATGGCATGGCTCTCTTCACCAGGGCCAGGCTGTCTGTCCAGCCCTCACCAGTGGTACGTGGAGGTCAGTGACACTGAGTAATATGGTTGTCAAATCTCCACCTCATCATATTTTACAAAGCTTTTGTCTAAGTAAAATCATATATTTAAAAAATAAATAAAATGAGTTTGGAGGACAAAGAACCACTGTGAAGATTTGGACAAGATGATGCTGCTAATATGATGTTTACTGTCTATTTAACCATTGTGCTTGTATTGAATGAAAATTGGCTCAAGGTTTCTGTTTGTCAGACACCCTGGAGTTCATTTCTAATATTACATGTTTATATTAGGACAGTTCATGTGTTTGCCTTCACTGTCTATAAAGGAGATAATTTCAGTCTAAACATGCAACATTTTCATTTCTAAGGTAATCAATCATTCCATCAGTCCATTGAAATATTTATCAGGTGCAAGCAACTTATTTCTATACCAAAATGAGTCTGTGGATAACAATGCATATGGCATCAATTTATTTCAGTTTTGGGGAAGGGGCTATAATTAGTCATTTGCAGAGCACAAAAAAATACAGGAACATTTCAGACTAAAATAAGTGTGTTAAACGTATTGAGGCAACAGGATTTAATTTGCAAGATACACTTAGGCACGACATTTCAAGTCTAACATGGACGATACAGAAGACTTCTTAATATCAGACCTCAAATACAAGCACTTAAAATCCCCGCCTAACAGTATTGGAATGCTTAGGTAAAGCATGTGAATGTAATGGTCATATTGTGACCGTCTGTATGCTATTCACTGTACATGATGGTATAAGAGGGTGAGAGTTCTATAGCTCTTATTTGCAGGACTTTAAAATTAATGGGTTAGTAATACTTTATCTAGCCCTCTCACTCAAAGAAATTGGATGACACTTCCAATGCAGTAGAAACCTTCCATTGATCTCACTGCAATCATTACACAAGGACAGAGGATAATGTGTATGTGGAGAAGCAACGGATACCTATCTGTGTAAAGACAATTTCAGATTTCATTATGACACCACATTAAAATTTCAGGAATGCATTTGACTGGGTATGGAATGTTTTCAAAATGCTTCGCTGTTACTCATGACTAACTCCCTATGGCAATACAGTGTTGTAGACGGAGTTAGAATCCATTCATATAAAGCTAAAGCTAGAAATATATTTTGTGACAAACAATGTTGATAAATTGAAGATGACAGGGTATAATATTCCATTTTTCGGGTATCACGCACAGGGGAGATCTAAACAAGTGGCCGGCTTAACTTTCACCGGATATGTGTGTGGATGGAATTGACCTGCAGCAGGATTTTAGACCCCTGTAATGCCTCATGCAGGCTTCTTTTTCATTGTTCAGGTGTTTACCTCTAGACTTCCCTTCATCCTTCCTTTATCCCTTTATTCAGCAGCCCTAATAAACAGAGGACTACTTGATCATGTGAGCTGATAGGTGCCCCCACTACTTTTCCACAGACACTGCCAATCTTCCGTGAGGAGAATGAGTGGAGGCAGCTTTAGGCGCTGTCCTCCCTCGCCGCCTTCTCCAGGGCGCTCTCTGAACTGACTGAGCCCTCGAACCGCTGGGCTCCGATGGTGGCCTGGCTCGACATGCTCTTCCTCACCACATCCCCTTTCCTCCACAGTGTGATTTCCTGATTGAGAAGGAAGTGGTCATGAGCTCATTGTCTTAATCACTAAAGCATTTCCATAGGGACACATTTACTGCTAGGTAGGAATGCAGTATATAATGTGCATCACAGTGAACAATGGATACACCATGTTGAACCTGACACCTGATAAATTCCCTCTTAGGGCACATAATTTCATCTGGGATCACTGCTAACAGTTACCCATCAGAAGCCACTGTTCTATACCTGCTGTTTGAAGTAGCGTCTCTCCTCCTCATCAATCAACACCAGATTAAGGTAGTAACGCACAGAGAACTTCTTATTGATATCTCGCATGGTAGGGGTCATCTCATAGCCAGCCAGAAACAACCGTATTGGAATTGACTCTCCTTAAACATAATTAAAACACCCAGTTAGACCTGATGGGTAGTTTGAATATTGCAATTTTCAAAAGCATACAATCTTCACTATATCCTTTACCTCGGACAGGAGCTCCATCCATGATCTCATATTTGGCGATGGTGTCATTTTCATGGTATACACTAGGACCGGTGCCAGTTGTCTCCCTTTTGATGATGTCAATCTCCATGTGCTTGATTTTAATCCGCACCAGCAGGAAGTAGATCTTACCCACAATGACGTCTTTCAGGTGGTACCTGTGAAAGACAGGAAGGATTGTCACAGGACTGCTCTGCCGCAAAGACAAATAGTTAAAGGAAATGTTCTAAGCTACAATGATTTCAGCATGTTGCTGTGACTAGGAGAGGTGGCATTTTGTTATTTTGTAAATTTACAAAAAAATTGAGGTGACTGAGGGTACTGAAAAAAATATATCTCTTTCAGCCTTACTTGGATTTGTTGTACTCAAACTCAATGTGGAGACAGTCTTCGATCCCAACTTCCATTTTTATTGATGAGTTGAGCTCTGGGTACGTGCTGAGTGTGTGTGCACCACAATATCCATCTCTTTACTGATGTCATTCAGTCTCCTGCTCACAGTAGCGCGCAGAAAATACCTGCAAGTACAACCAACAGACACTGAGCAAACCTGCTGTAATCTCAACAGATGTCATCCAACAACATATCCTCATGGCATCCTGAGGCTATAAAATAAGATGGGCATTATCATAACCACTAATCACGATGTGTGTGTGTAATGCAAGACATTGAGCATGTGAAGCACACAAACATTACTCTTGCTGAGGATGTAGTGGTAGGCACATGACTGACAGGTCAAAGGGGATCTCGGGTTAAAAAGTGAGCCATAAAGTAATAGTTACTTTGGCAGAGAATGTTCAGGCTGAATGTTTCCTTACCGTAGCTTCACATTCTGGCCTGTGTAGGACTCATAGGGCTTCTCAACATGGGTGAACTCAAAGTCGAATGTCTGTGACTGAGTAAGCTCACCAGGCCTTGCCAGATCTTTCACCAGGGAGACAAACTCATGATGGTTTCCTCTGTCGTAGTACAGCTCTGTGAAGGAAGGACAGGTACACATGTCAGACATTCAAAGACATCACAAAATAATCACTCTCTCATAGAAGAATGTATCTAGGCCTATTGGCACATTTGACACAACTGTTGTTAACTAAAAAGTCCAACATAAAGCGACATTGCATTTATTATGATTTATTTGGAATAGATATCACTGCATTAAACTAAGAACACTCACCAATCTGACCTACAAATTCGATTTTGATGCCTTGATGTTCCAGTCTTTTCCCAGGGTTCTTCAGTGTAACGTTGACCTTTCCTGCCACTGTCTCCCCATCATAAAATAAGAAATATTTGTCCTTCTTCCCATCTTCAGTCTTATGTTCAGCCTTCTTTCTCGTCTCAGCATCAGTCAGAACTACATCAATTTCTGCACTTTGGCCAAAACTGAAGAAACTCATGCTTGTTATTTTCTGGCCCGTTTTATGAACACGATTAAGATTGATCGGATCTGAACAGATCTTTTAAGACCAATTTAGGTGACACTTTCAGTGACCTATTTCTTACTGAAGTAAATTCTGTCGTTCATTCGAAATGACGGAAAGTGCAACAACACCGACTTGTTTGTTACCAGCAATGATCACAGAACGTAGTAATTCTGCTTATAGTCAGCACATGCAGATGGGAGGTCTGGACAAATATGCAAATGTTAGCGTTATTTTACCTTTATATTTCTTCTCAAATTCAATTGAATTCATTTACACACAGCACCATGTCTTCATATCCCTTTCGATGAAATAGCCTAAATACTACAAAACATGTCGCATGGTGATATCCACAAACACTGAAGAATGTAGCGTTTCCCTCGAACTCAAGATGTATCCGTCGTCATTCAGACACCGATGAACAATGTAGTGGGTCTTGATTTCCTTTAGGACGTTATTCACGTTAAATTGTATATTTCCTGAAAAAGCATAATATTGCAAGCGATCATTTCCTATGTTGTTGCACTTCCGGGGTTGTCTGGTTGACTGCATTATTTTTCAAAATAAAAGTTAAACTCTTCTGTAGTCATTTGCAAATAAAACAGTCTCAACAATACAATAAATACACTTACTAATGTTATTTGTGTCTTTATTGACTAAATGAAGTAAGCATAACAGTATCCATTACTTGCACTACAACGAACATTTTACAACAGTTCCTGAGTAGTGTTTAACAAAATAACCATGTTTCAAAGTCATTTTTAACAATTTCAATTTGAAACATTGTTTCATACTAATATATTGTTACTGATAAACATGTATGTGTAGACATTTGTTTCTAAAAAAGTTGTATTTCCTGTATATTCATTAATATTGTATATTGTGTTCATAATGAAAATACAGTTAATTGTGAGTCACAACTAGACAATATGTCCAATATTCATAAAGTACGTAATTAGTAAGCAAAGAAGTTCACTTATACAGACACGGCACTCTGAAAAAAATCATAATCACTTGATATAATCATAATAATACATCTTAACTTGCAGCATTATAATGGAATTATACTGTATAACTGTAATATGTTTCTTTGTTATTCTGAACACAGAGAATAAAGTCAGTTGGCTTTTAAGCACAACAGACAGTTTCATTGTGCCCCTTGGCTCTGCATGTAAAAGATTTCATCAGCTTTTTAAACATGCCCCACTCATTATCTGTACATATGTATGTACAGTTGAAGTCGAAAGTGTACATACATCTTAGCCAAATACATTTAAACTCAGTTTTTCACAATTCCTGACATTTAATCCTAGTAAAAATTCCCTGTCTTAGGTCAGTTAGGATCATCACTTTATTTTAAGAATGTGAAATGTCAGAATAATAGTAGAGCGAATTATTTATTTCAGCTTTTATTTCTTTCATCACATTCCCAGTGGGTCAGAAGTTTACATACACTCAATTAGTATTTGGTAGCATTGCCTTTAAATTGTTTAACCTGGGTCAAACGTATCACATAGCCTTCCACAAGCTTCCCACAATATGTTGGGTGAATTTTGGCCCATTCCTCCTGACAGAGCTGGTGTAACTGAGTCAGGTTTGTAGGCCTCCTTGCTCGCACATGCTTTTTCAGTTCTGCCCACAAATTATCTGTAGGATTGAGGTCGGGGCTTTGTGATGGCCTCTCCAATACCTTGACTTTGTTGTCCTTAAGCCATTTTTCCACAACTTTGGAAGTATGCTTGGGGTCAATGTCCATTTGGAAGACCCATTTGCGACTAAGCTTTAACTTCCTGACTGATGTCTTGAGATGTTGTCCTACCTCATGATGCCATCTATTTTGTGAAGTGCACCAGTCCCTCCTGCAGCAAAGCACCCCCACAACATGATGCTGCCACCCCTGTGCTTCACGGTTGGGAAGGTGCTCTTCGGCTTGCAAGCCTCCCCCTTTTTCCTCCAAACATAACGATGGTCATTATGGCCAAACAGTTCTATTTTTGTTTCATCAGACCAGAGGACCTTTCAACAAAAAGTACATTCTTTGTCCCCATGTGCAGTAGCAAAACTTAGTCTGGCTTTTTTAATGGCGGTTTTGGAGCAGTGGCTTCTTCCTTGCTGAGCGGCCTTTCATGTTATGTCGATATAGGACTCGCTTTACTGTGGATATAGATACTTTTGTACCCTGTTTCCTCCAGCATCTTCACAAGGTCCTTTGCTGTTGTTCTGGGATTTCCACTTTTCACACCAAAGTACGTTCATCTCTAGGAGACAGAACACGTCTCCTTCCTTAGCGGTATGACGGCTGCGTGGTCCCATGGTGTTTATACTTGCATACTATTGTTTGTACAGATGGTTCATCCTCCCATGGATGAAAAAGACGAGTGGAAGTCTACAATTTTTTTCCGGAGGTCTTGGCTGATTTCTTTTGATTTTCCCATGATGTCAAGCAAAGAGGCACTGAGTTTGAAGGTAGGCCTTGAAATACATCCACGGGTACACATCCAATTGAATCAAAAGATGTCAATTAGCCTATCAGAAGCTTCTAAAGCCATGACAACATTTTCTGGAATTTTCCAAGCTGTTCAAAGGCACAGTCAACTTAGTGTATGAAAACTTCTGACCCATTGGAATTGTGATACAGTGAATTATAAGTGAAATAATCTCTCTGTAAACAATTGTTGGAAAAATTACTTGCACAAAGAAATGTCCGAACCGACTTGCCAAAACTATAGTTTGTTAACAAGAAATTTGTGGAGTGGTTGAAATACGAGTTTTAATGACTCCAACCTAAGTGTATGTAAACTTCCGACTTCAACTGTATGTATGTATGTATGTATGTATATATACATTACCAGTCGAAAGTTTGGACACTTACTCATTACAGGGTTTTTATTTTTGCTATTTACTACGTTGTAGAATAATAGTGAAGACATCAAAAATAAGAAATAACACATATATAATCATGTAGTAACCCAATTGGTGTTCAACAAATCTAAATATATTTTATATTTGAGATTCTTCAAAGTAGCCACCCTTTGCCTTGATGGCAGCTTTGCAAACTCTTGGCATTCTCTCAACCAGCTTCATAAGGTAGTCACCTAGAATACATTTCAATTAACAGGTGTGCCTTGTTAAAAGTTAATTTGTTGAATTTCTTTCCTTCTTAATGTATTTGAGCCAATCAGTTGTGTTGTGACAAGGTAGGGGTGGTATACAGAAGACAGCCCTATTTGGTAATATATCAAGTCCATATTATGGCAACAACAGCTCAAATAAGCAAAGAGAGAGAAACGGCAGTCCATGATTACTTTAAGACATGAAGGTCAGTCAATACGGAACATTTTAAGAACTTCGAAAGTTTTTTCAAGTGCAGTCGCAAAAACCATCAAGTGCTATGATGAAACTGGCTCTCATGAGGACCGCCATAGGAAAGGAAGACCCAGAGTTGCCTCTGCTACAGAGGATAAGTTAATTAGAGTTACCAGACTCAGAAATTGCAGCCCAAATAAATGCTTCACAGAGTTCAAGTAACAGACACGTCTCAAGATCAACTGCCTCAGAGGAGACTGTGTGAATCAGGCCTTCATGGTTGAATTGCTGCAAAGAAACCACTACTAAAGGACACCAATAATAAGAAGAGACTTGCTTGGGCCAAGAAACATGAACAATGGACATTAGACCGGTGGAAATCTGTCCTTTGGTCTGATGGGTCCAGATTTTAGATTCCAACCGCCATGTCTTTGTGAGACACAGAGTAGGTGAACGGATGATCTCCGCATGTGTGGTTCCCACCGTGAAACATGGAGGAGGTGTGATGGTCCTTTGCTGGTGACACTGTCAGGGATTTAGAATTCAAGGCACACTTAACCAGCATGGCTACCACAGCATTCTGCAGCGATAAACCTTCCCATCTGGTGTGCGCATAGTCCCACTATCATTTGTTTTTCAACAGAACAATGACCCAACATACCTCCAGGCTGTGTAAGGGCTATTTTACCAAGAAGGAAAGTGATGGAGTGCTGCATAAGATGACCTGGCCTCCATAAATCACCCGACCTCAACCCTATTGAGATGGTTTGGGATGAGATGGACCGCAAAGTGGAAAAGCAGCAAGTGCTCAGTATATGTGGGAACTCCTTCAAAACTGTTGGAAAAGCATTCCAGGTGAAGCTGGTTGAGAGAATGCCAAGCGTGTGCAAAGCTGTCATCAAGGCAAAGGGTGGCTACTTTGAAGAATCTAAAATATATTTAGATTTGTTTAACACTTTTTTGGTTACTACATGATTCCATATGTGTTATTTAATATTTTTTGTTGACTTCACTATTACTCTACAATGTAGAAAATAGTAAAAATAAAGAAAAACACTTCAATGAGTAGGTGTGTCCAAACTGGTACTACATACAACTGTTCAAAAGTTTGAGGTCACTTAGAAATGTCCTTGTTTTTGAAAGAATGCACTTTTATTTGTCCATTTAAATAACATCAAATTGATCAGCAATACACTGTAGACATTGTTCATGTTGTAAATGACTATTGTAGCAGAAAACGGCAGATTTTTATACAGGTATACAGAGGTATACAGGTATACAGAGGCCCATTATCTGCAACCATCACTCCTGTGTTCCAATGACACATTGTGTTAGTTAATCCAAGTTTATAATTTTAAAAGGCTAATTGATCATTACAAAACCTTTTTGCAATTATATTAGCACAGCTGAAAACTGTTGTTCTGATTAAAGAAGCAATAAAACTGGCCTTCTTTAGACCAGTTGAGTATCTGGAGCATCAGCATTTGTGGGTCAAATTACAGGCTCAAATTGGCCAGAAAGAAAGACCCTTCTTCTGAAACTCATCAGTTGATTGTTGTTCTGAAAAAATGAAGGCTATTCCATGCGAGAAATTGCCAAAAAACTGAAGATCTCATACAACGCTATGTACTACTCCCTTCACAGAACAGCGTAAACTGGCTCTAACCAGAATATAGTCCTCACAAGTCCTCAACTGGCAGCTCATTAAATAGTATGCGCAAAACAAAACACCAATCTCAACGTCAACAGTGATGAGGCGTCTCCGGGATGCTGGCCTTCTAGGCTGATTTGCAAAGAAAAAGCAATATCTCAGACTGGCCAATAAAAATAAAAGATTAAGATGGTCAAAAGAACACAGACACTGGACAGAGTGTCCAGAATGCCAGCATCCCAGAGTCGCCTCTTCACTGTTGAGTACGGTGTTTTGCGGTTACTATTTAATGAAGCTGCCAGTTGAGGACTTGTGAGGCATCTATTTCTCAAACTAGACACTCTAATGTACTTGTCCTCTTGCTCAGTTGTGCACCGGGGCCTCCCACTACTCTTTCTATTCTGGTTAGATCCAGTTTGCGCTGTTCTGTGAAGGGAGTAGTACACAGCGTTGCATGAGATCTTCAGTTCCTTGGCAATTTATTGCATGGAATAGCCTTAATTTTTCAGAACAAGAATAGACTGACGATTTTCAGAAGAAAGTACTTTGTTTCTGGCCATTTTGAGCCTGTAATCGAACCCACAAATGCTGATGCTCCAGATACTCAACTAGTCTAAAGAAGGCCAGTTTTATCGCTTCTTTAATCAGAACAGTTTTCAGCTGTGCTAACATAATTGCAAAAGGGTTTTCTAATGATCAATTAGCCTTTTAAAATGACAAACTTGGATTAGCTAACACAACGTGCCATTGGACCACAGGGGTGATGGTTAATGATAATGGGCCTTTGTACACCTATGTAGATATTCCATTAAAAATCAGCCGTTTCCAGCTACAATAGTCATTTACAACATGAAGAATGTCTACACTGTATTTCTGATCAATTTGATGTTATTTTAATGGACAAAAAAAATGCATTTCTTTCAAAAACGAGGACATTTCTACGTGGCTCCAAACTTTTGAACGGTAGTGTACAACTATTGACACAACCTACCTTCATATTAACATAAACTAGTCCAGCTTGCATTCAGAGGTTATGAAATACTGTTTTTTTTTTAAACAGGTTTGTTGTACTTTGTTGAAATTTTAGGAATTAAAAAACCTTGTTTGTCTAAAAACAGTATGGGGGAATGTTCCAGCACCAGTTAAGATGAACATGCTGGTGGAAGTTCAAAAGTCACAGCTTTAAAAAAAAAAATCGTACTGTAATTGTAGTTACAGTAATGACTGAGGGCAATACATATGTGCTACAAAAAAAAGTAAACAGTGTACTAATAGCGACATGACGTTGCAGTTGCCTATCAGAAAGCAAAATTGAAATAATGATTGATCTTTTTCATTATGATAACTTTGGCAAGCTTGTTGGTTCATGTGAAATGTTACAGCTCACATTTCTCACACGAAGCCCCATTATGGGATTTGGCACACTTTTGACTTCAGTGGGTCTCCTCTTTTAGTGTGTCTCCTTGATCTCAGATGTCAAATGATAAATGAAGATTTGTGACGGAAGTGACCCTGATGGGAATATAAATTATCAAAAAAATACCTGCAGTTGATCATTCTTTTCATTTGTAATTTTTAATAATACATTGTGATTACACTTTAGCTCAATAATAATAATATAGAACACACAATTAAGTTAATTTTATTCACCTCATCTGCTTCGGCATAGTCAACGCCATCATCCTGCGATGGAAGTTTGTAGCTAAAACACACAATAAATCCTTAATTTCCACACAAAGACGTACTAAGCAACTCACATCACATAATATGTCACTATTAAACTGGTCCATTTAGCTTTAAAAGCCCTGTACAGAACAATGGATGTCGATTAAGGCAGCCCCCCGCAGCTCTCTGATTCAGAGGGTTTGGGTTAAATGCGGATAACACACTTCAGTTGAATGCATTCTTTTGCACAACTGACTAGGTATCCCCCTTTCCCTTTCAACCTATATCGTACTTTTTGGGTTAATTTTTACATTCAATTTTTAATAACATTTTCTGTTATTATCTATATTATTATTATTTTCACTTCATTGTTGGAAAGAGCTCTCAAGGTAAGAATTTCCCTGTAATGTTTGACACCTGTTGTATCCTGTGCACGTGGCAAATCAACTTTGAAACTTGAAACTAGAGGTCGACCGATTATGATTTTTCAACGCCGATACCGATTATTGGAGGACCCCCCCCAAAAAAAGCTGGTACCGATTAATCGGTATATATATAATATATATAATGACAATTACAACAAAGATTAAAAATACAACAATACTGAATGAACAATGAACACTTTTATTTGAACTTAATATAATACACAAATAAAATCTATTTAGTCTCAAATAAATAATGAAACATGTTAAATTTGGTTTAAATAATGCAAAAACAGTGTTGGAGAAGAAAGTAAAAGTACAATATGTGCCATGTAAAAAAGCTAACATTTAAGTTCCTTGCTCAAAACATGAGAACATATGAAAGCTGGTGGTTCAATATTCCCAGTTCTTCAATATTCCCAGTTCAGAAGTTTTAGGTTGTAGTTATTATAGGAATTATGACGCATCGGCTATTTCTCTCTATGCCATTTGTATTTCATATACCTTTGACTATTGGATGTTCTTATAAGCACTTTAGTATTGCCAGCCTAAACTCGGGAGTTGATAGGCTTGAAGTCAAACAGTGCTGTGCTTCAAGCATTGCTAAGAGCTGCTGGCAAACGCAGTAAAGTGATGTTTGAATGAGTGCTTACGAGCCTCCTGCTGCCTACCACCGCTCAGTCAGACTGCTCTATCAAATCAGACTTAATTATAATATAATAAACACAGAAATATGAGCCTTTGGTCATTAATATGGTCAAATCCGGAAACTATCATTTAGAAAACAAAACGTTTATTCTTTCAATGAAATACGGAACCGTTCTCTATTTTATCAAACGGATGGCATCCCTAGGTCTAATCATTGCTGTTACATTGCACAACCTTCAATGTTATGTCATAATTATGTAAAAATCTGGCAAATTAATTACGATCTTCACACAGTTCGCAACGAGCCAGGCGGTCCAAACTGTTGAAGTGAATTTCACCTGGTTAATATTGCCTGCTAACATTAATTTATTTTAACTAAATATGCAGGTTTAAAAATATATACTTCTGTGTATTGATTTTAAGAAAGGCATTGATGTTTATGGTTAGGTACATTTGTGCAACGATTGTGCTTTTTTTGCGAATGCACTTTTGTTAAATCACCCATTTGGCGAAGTTGAAGTAGGCTGTGATTCGATGATAAATTAACAGGCCCCACATTGATCATATGCAAAGCAGGACAAGCTAGTTAACCTACTAATATCATCAACCATGTGTAGTTTACTAGTGATTATGTGAAGATTGATTGTTTTTTTATAAGATAAGTTTAATGCTAGCTCGCAACTTACCTTGGCTTCTTACAAGGTCCTTTTGACTCTGCACTTGCGTAATAGGTGGTCAACCTGCCACGCAGTTTCCATGTGGATTGCAATGTAATCGTCCACAATCGGCGTACAAAAAGGCCGATTACCGATTGTTATGAAAACTTGAAATTGGCCCTTAATGCCGACTAATCGGTCGACCTCTATTTGAAACTGCATAGCCCTACTCACTTGGTTCCTGTGTGATCCTTGCCGGAGGAAAAGCAGTGATGTTTGTGTACATGACAAACCCCCACCATCACAACAATGAATCCAGCCAATGCCGCCAACACCTTCAGGAAAATGCCCACAATGTCGACATCATCTGAAAATACAAACAGGGCATTTTGAGATGAGATCTGGGTAACATAAACCCAAATTTAAACAACTTACAGCAGCCGCGGTACAATATATTTTTGGGGGGTGAGTGGATGGAGTGGGGCCGGAGGATAATTACAAATAATTTGTAGACTGCAAATTTACTGCAAGAAGCCCAATCAGATATAATATTTGTCTAAAATATAATAATTTAGCCCACTGGCCATCAGTTTGGGAACCCTGACTTAAAGGAATGACCTTGGAATGCATGTCTATGTCAACCGCTATGATTTATGTGCACTAGAGTAGATGCATGTGACTCACTTGTAGGTTAGGCAACACACAATTGTATGTTCAGTGTGGCAGCAGTATGACACACTGACATATTTAAATCAAATCAAAGTTTATTTGTCACGTGCGCCGAATACAACAGGCATAGACCATACAGTGAAATGCTTACTTACAGACTATAACCAATAGTGCAAAAAAGGTATTAGGTGAACAATAGGTAAGCAAAGAAATAAAACAACAGTAAAAAGACAGGCTATATACAGTAGCGAGGCTATAAAAGTAGCGAGGCTACATACAGACACCGGTTAGTCAGGCTGATTGAGGTAGGTATATGCAGTGGGGCAAAAAAGTATTTAGTCAGCCACCAATTGTGCAAGTTCTCCCATTTAAAAAGATGAGAGAGGCCTGTAATTTTCATCATAGGTACACTTCAACTATGACAGACAAAATGAGAAAAAAAATCAAGAAAATCACATTGTAGGATTTTTAATTAATTTATTTGCAAATTATGGTGGAAAATAAGTATTTGGTCAATAACAAAAGTTTATCTCAATACTTTGTTATATACCCTTTGTGGGCAATGACGTCAAAGGTTTTCCGTAAGTCTTCACAAGGTTTTCACACACTGTTGCTGGTATTTTGGCCCATTCCTCCATGCCGATCTCCTCTAGAGCAGTGATGTTTTGGGGCTGTTGCTGGGCAACACGGACTTTCAACTCCTTCCAAATATTTTCTATGGGGTTGAGATCTGGAGACTGGCTAGGCCACTCCAGGACCTTGAAATGCTTCTTACGAAGCCACTCCTTCGTTGCCCGGACGGTGTGTTTGGAATCATTGTCATGCTGAAAGACCCAGCCACGTTTCATATTCAATGCCCTTGCTGATGGAAGGAGGTTTTCACTCAAAATCTCACGATACATGGCCCCATTCATTCTTTCCTTTACACGGATCAGTCGTCCTGGTCCCTTTGCAGAAAAACAGCCCCAAAGCATGATGTTTCCACCCAAATGCTTCACAGTAGGTATGGTGTTATTTGGATGCAACTCAGCATTCTTTGTCCTCCAAACACGACGAGTTGAGTTTTTACCAAAAAGTTATATTTTGGTTTCATCTGACCATATGACATTCTCCCAATCTTCTTCTGGATCATCCAAATGCTCTCTTGCAAACTTCAGATGGGCCTGGACATGTACTGGCTTAAGCAGGAGGACACGTCTTGCACTGCAGGATTTGAGTCCCTGGCGGCGTAGTGTGTTACTGATGGTAGGCTTTGTTACTTTGGTTCCAACTCTCTGCAGGTCATTCACTAGGTCCCCCCGTGTGGTTCTGGGATTTTTGATCACCGTTCTTGTGATTATTTTGACCCCACGGGGTGAGATCTTGCGTGGAGCCCCAGATCGAGGGAGATTATCAGTGGTCTTGTATGTCTTCCATTTCCTAATAATTGCTGCCACAGTTGATTTCTTCAAACCAAGCTGCTTACCTATTGCAGATTCAGTCTTCCCAGCCTGGTGCAGGTCTACAATTTTGTTTCTGGTGTCCTTTGACAGTGGAGGACAGAGGCGACTCTTAAAGAAGAAGTTACAGGTCTGTGAGAGCCAGAAATCTTGCTTGTTTGTAGGTGACCAAAGACTTATTTTCCACCATAATTTGTAAATAAATTCATTAAAAATCCTACAATGTGATTTTTTTTTTTCTCTCATTTTGTCTGTCATAGTTGAAGTGTACCTATGATGAAAATTACAGGCCTCTCTCATCTTTTTAAGTGGGAGAACTTGCACAATTGGTGCCTGACTAAATCTTTTTTTGCCCCACTGTACATATGGTTAAAGTGACTATGCATATATGATGAACAGAGTAGCAGTAGCGTAAAAGAGGGTGGTGGGTGGCGGGACACAATGCAGATAGCCCGGATAGCCAATGTGTGGAAGCACTGGCTGGTCGGGCCAATTGAGGTAGTATGTACATGAATGTATAGTTAAAGTGACTATGCATACATGATAAACAGAGAGTAGCAGCAGCGTAAGAGGGGTTGGGCGGAGGCACACAATGCAAATAGTCTGGGCGGCCATTTGATTACCTGTTCAGGAGTCTTATGGATTGGGGGTAAAAACTGTTGAGAAGCCTTTTTGTCCTTGACTTGGCACTCCGGTACCTCTTGCCATGCAATAGAGAGAACAGTCTACGACTGGGGTGGCTGGGGTCTTTGGCAATTTTTAGGGCCTTCCTCTGACACCGCCTGGTGTAAAGATCCTGGATGACAGGCAGCTTAGCCCAGTGATTTACTGGGCCGTACGCACTACCCTCTGTAGTTCCTTGCGGTCAGAGGACGAGCAATTGCCGTACCAGGCAGTGATGCAACCAGTCAGGATGCTCTCGATAATGCAGCTGTAGAACCTTTAAAGGATCTCAGGACCCATGTCAAATCCTTTTAGTTTCCTGAGCCTATTCCCCATAGGCTTTGTTGTGCCCTCTTCACGGCTGTCTTGGTGTGTTTGGACCATTCTAGTTTGTTGTTGATGTGGACACCAAGGAACTTGAAGCTCTCAAACCTGCTCCTGCTTGGTCCTCCTTTTCCTGTGGTCCACAATCACCCGGCCAGGTGTCTGACCTCCTCCCTATAGGCTGTCTCGTCGTTGTCGGTGATCAGGCCTACCACTGTTGTGCCGTCTGCAAACTTAATGATGGTGTTGGAGTCGTGCCTGGTCATGCAGTCGTGGGTGAACAAGGAGTACAGGAGGGGACTGAGCACGCACCCCCGGGGAGCTCCAGTGTTGAGGATCAGCATGGCAGATGTGTTGCTACCTACCCTCACCACCTAGGGGCGACCCATCAGGAAGTCCAGGATCCAGTTGCAGGGGGAGATGTTCAGTCCCAGGATCCTTAGCTTAGTAATGAGCTTTGAGGGTACTATGGTGTTGAATGCTGAGCTGTAGTCAATGAATAGCATTCTCACATAAGTGTTCCTTTCGTACAGGTGGAAAAGGGCAGTGTGGAGTGCAATGGAGATTGCATCATCTGTGGATCTGTTTGGGCAGTATGCAAATGTGAGTGGGTCTAGGGTTTCTGTGATAATGGTGTTGACGTGAACAATGTCCAGCCGTTCAAAGCATTTCATGGCTACGGATGTGAGTGCTATGGGTCTGTAGACATTTAGGCAGGTTGCCTTTGTATTCTTGGGCACAGGGACTATGGTGGTCTGCTTGAAACATGTTGGTATTACAGACTCAATCAGGGACATGATGAAAATGTCAGTAAAAACCCCTGCCAGTTAAAGGTCTTACCCACCTCGGCTACGGAGAGCGTGATCACACAGTCGCCCGGAACAGCTGATGCTCTCATGCATGCCTCAGTGTTGCCTGCCTCGAAGCGAGCATAGAAGTGATTTAGCTCGTCTGGTAGGCTTGTGTCACTGGGCAGCTCGCGGCTGTGCTTCCCTTTGTAGTCTGTAAGAGTTTGCAAGCCCTGCCACATAAGACGAGCGTCGGAGCTGGTGTAGTATGATTCAATACACTTTGCCTGTTTGATGGTTCGTCGCAGGGCATAACAGGATTTCTAGAGTCCCGCCCCTTGAAAGCGGCAGCTCTACCCTTTAGCTCAGTGCCAATGTTGCCTGTAATCCATGGCTGCTGGTTGGGGTATGTACATACAGTCACTGTGGGGATGACGTCCTCGATGCACTTATTGATAAAGCCAGTGACTGATGTGGTGTACTCCTCAATGCCATCGGAAGAATCCTGGAACATGTTTCAGTCTGTGATAGCAAAACAGTCCTGTAGTTTAGCATCTGCTTCATCTGCCAACTTTTTTATAGAATGAGTCACTGGTGCTTCCTGCTTTAATTTTTGCTTGTAAGCAGGAATCAGGAGGATAGAATTGTGGTCGGATTTACCAAATGGAGGGCGAGTGAGAGCTTTGTATGCGTCTCTGTGTGTGGAGTACAGGTGATCTAGAATTTTTGTCCCCTCTGGTTGCACATTTAACATGTTGATAGAAATTTGTTAGAAATGATTTCAGTTTCCCTGCATTAAAGTCTCCGGCCACTAGGATCGCCGCCCTTGGGTGAGTGCTTTCCTGTTTGCTTATTTCCTTATACAGCTGACTGAGTGTGGTCTTAGTGCCAGCATCTGTCTGTGGTTGTAAATAAAACAGCCACGAAAAGTATAGCTGAAAACTCTCTAGGCAAGTAGTTTATCACAATATAATCTACTTCAGGCGAGCAAAATCTAGAGACTTTCTTAGATTTTGTGCACCAGCTGTTGTTTACAAACATGCACAGACCCCCCTCGTCTTACCGGAGTGTGCTGTTCTATCTTGCCGGAGCAGCGTATATCCCGCAAGCTGAATATCCATGTCGTCATTCAGCTACGATTCCGTGAAACATAGGATATTACAGTTTTTGATGTCCCGTTGGTAGGATATTCATGATCGTACCTCGTCTAGTTTATTGTCCAATGATTGCACGTTGGCGAGTAGTATTGACGGTAAACGGCAGCTTTCCCACTCGCCTTCTCCGGGTCCTGACCAGGCATCCGGCTCTTTGTCCTTTGTACCTGTGTCGCTTCCTCTTGCAAAATAACGGGGATGTCGGGGATGTAACGGGGATGTAAACAATACATAGTTGCAGTAAGAATGTCAATTGGGTGTTTAGTACAGCATGGCCTACTCACAGACGTCCATCAGCTGTGTGGGACACTGTGCATGTCCAGCTACATTCTTTGCCTGGCAGTAATACTCCCCTGCATCCTCCTTCCTCATCCGGCGGAATTTCTGGAGGGAAAAATGCCAAAATCCACCCCAATACATCATACGGCTTTTCTCTTGTACCAACATCATCCAACAGTTGGATCTACTGTCTCATTAAACATGATATTCATATATCTAGTTTCCGTTCAATCTCCATTGATTATTCCTTACCAGACCACCCGTGTCAGCGTTAATGGAATAGGTGGAGTTGATGAACTTGGGGCTGCTCTTTGGGTCCTGGGGAAGCTCCTCGTTGTTGCGGAACCAGCGGTACTGTGAGGCAGGGAAGCCCTCGTTCTCCAGGCAGCGCAGCTCAGAGGACGTGCCAACAGTCACCGCCACAGGCACACTGCACCTGGGCACCACAGGCTTTACTGCACAGACAATAAATAAATAATAATTGTACACAATGGTCCGACAGGAATTCGACTTCTGCTTTTTCCCAACTGCTCTGGAAGACACACATACACATAGGTAAAGGACAGAGGTCATACTACGGCACCCAAATAACAGTTTTCTTGAGAGAGAGTGAGCACACTTTACTTAGAAATAGACAACACTAAAAAAATACAGCAAACTCTACTATAGGATTAAAACATTGGTCAACAACACACCTAACACTGACGAGGCCTATACTGAGATTGACCAGTGGACACACATATATCTCAGGCCAATGACAAGGTGGGAGCTCTGCATTGGTCAAGTGACACAGGAATATGACAATACGACCTCACCCCTGACAGCAAGACTGATTAGAATTTCATCAAAGTGTTTGTGGTCATCAATGGCAGCGACCTCACAGCGGTACTCTGCAGTGTCTGCACGGCTGGTGTTGAGGATCAGTAGGTTGGCTGGCTGGATCAGCTGGGCTCTGTGCTCCAAGTCCCCTAATAGAGAGGCAAAAACACACTCCAACCTCTCATTCCCTTACAGAGAATAATAACACAGCTCTTAGGCCGCCAATATGGTGTTGGTAAGGTGCTTAAAAAAATAATAATCTTACCCGAAATGTGATTTTGAAAGTACACATAACTAGGAACGCCGTTTTGGATTTTCTTCCATTCGATTCTGGGGTTGTTTGTTGAGATGGACTCTATCAAGCACGTCAACTCAATAGCTGGAAAGAAAACCGTGATACTACGATGTCAAGACACCGGCAGACAACAGAAGAGACTGGCAGACAGACGGGCAATGGAAGAAAAATAATTCAGAGAGAATTAGTCAGTGTTTCAGTGACTTACGTTCGAATTCATTTGCCCACACAGTCTTGTCTGTGGTTCGGAGGATTACCCCAAGTGATGGAATGTAGCCTGTAAAAGTCAACAAATAAGTGAGAAGAAAAACATTCGGACTGACAATCTTCAGTATTTTCATTCCAGGACAGTGCCAATTTTGCCAATGCCCGTTAAACAGATAGGCCTAAAAGATTAGAGGGTCAGGAAGTGTAGGTGTGTAGGCCTATAGTGTAGGCCTATAGCTACAGAGAGGGTGAGAAAGAGCCGTAGCCTCAAAATTAACCATTTCTCCTGAATCATTTCTCATGTCTAGGTGGAGACAGGTGGAGCACAAGTCTCAGTATTAGTGTCATTTCATCAATTATCCTAACTACGAAACACTCTCAAATTAAACAATTGGGAGATATATTTAGGAAGGCTTAAGAGTTACTATAATAACACACAGTGAGTAATAAAAACAGTCCCTCCTTCTGTGTGTTCGTCAGCGATATTAAGGACTCCTAAATGAGGGGTGAAATCAAGACTGGAATGTATTGGAGCACAATTCATCTGAGTGTATTAAGCACTTCCAAGGTATAATCCAGACAGATAAAAGCACTGCGGCTGATTTAAAATGTCTCTGGTTATCAATTCATGATGCACATGAAAGACAATTCCCTCATATGCAAGATGGGCCTATACTCCAATAACCTGGCGGTTTGGTGGAGGATAGGCTAGTTTAATTGTACGTCCCTCTCAGAGACTGTGAGAACACGTGTAAGCTTTTAGGATGGGTATGAACTAGAGGTCGACCGATTATGATTTTTTTCGCCGCCGATGCCGATACCGATTATTGGAGGACCAAAAAAGCCGATACCGATTAATCTGTCCATTTTTTTCCTTTTATTTGTAATAATGACAATTACAACAATACTGAATGAACACTTATTTTAACTTAATATAATACATCAATAAAATCAATTTAGCCTCAAATAAATAATGAAACATGTTCAATTTGGTTTAAATCATGCAAAAACAAAGTGTTGGAGAAGAAACTAAAAGTGCAATATGTGCCATGTAAGAAAGCTAACGTTTAAGTTCCTTGCTCAGAACATGAGAACATATGAAAGCTGGTGGTTCCTTTTAACATGAGTCTTCAATATTCCCAGGTAAGAAGTTTTAGGTTGTAGTTATTATAGAATTATAGGACTATTTCTCTCTATACCATTTGTATTTCATTAACCTTTGACTATTGGATGTTCTTATAGGCACTTCTTTAGTATTGCCAGTGTAACATTATAGCTTCCGTCCCTCTCCTCGCTGGTCTCGAACCAGGAACACAACGACAACAGCCACCCTCGAAGCAGCGTTACCCATGCAGAGCAAGGGAAACAACTACTCCAAGGCTCAGAGCGAGTGACATTTGAAACGCTATTAGCGCACGCTAACTAGCCAGCCATTTCACTTCGGTTACACCAGCCTCATCTCGGGAGTTGATATGCTTGAAGTCATAAACAGCTCAATGCTTGATGCACAAGGAAGAGCTGCTGGCAAAACGCACGAAAGTGCTGTTTGAATTAATGTTTACACACCTGCTTCTGCCTACCACCTGCTCAGTCAGATACTTGTATGCTCAGTCAGATACTTGTATGCTCAGTCAGATACTTGTATGCTCAGTCAGATTATACGCAACGCATGACACGCTAAATAATATCTAGTAATATCATCAATCATGTGTAATTAACTAGTGATTATGATTGATTGTTTTTTATACAAATAAATGTAATGCTAGCTAGCAACTTACCTTGGCGTACTGCATTCGCGTAACAGGCAGTCTCCTTGTGGAGTGCAACAAGAGGCAGGTCGTTATTGCGATGGACTAGTTAAGTGTAAGGTTGCAAGATTGAATCCCCCGAGCTGACAATGTGAAAATCTGTCGTTCTGCCCCTGAACGAGGCAGTCAACCCACTGTTCCTAGGCCGCCATTGAAAATAATAATGTGTTCTTAACTGACTTGCCTAGTTAAATAAAGATTAAATAAAGGTGTAAAAATCGGTGTCCAAAAATACAGATTTCCGATTGTTATGAAAACTTGAGATCAGCCCTAATTAATCGGCCATTCCGATTAATCGGTCGACCTCTAGTTTGAACACTGCCTCAAATGCTTCAGCCAGCCCTGAGAGTGGAGAAAACATGTGTCCTGCCAAAGTGGAGCACTCAGTCATATTAGCTCAGCTGTGAGCGCTGATGAAATCCGACTCTCAGCTTCTGTCACAGCGACTGACTTTCAAACCCCTGTACATCATGAGCTATTTTTGCAACAAAAAGTGACTGGCCATCCTGAGAGATACGAGGAGAGCTTGTCCAGCAAATCTTCCTCTGGTTAACAGAGCAGGGACAGCCTATCCCTGTAAAACCACTCATTAACCTTCAATTCCTTTACAATGTACTTAGACTGAACATAATATGAATTACTAGTCTATAAATATCTTAAACTACATGTCTCATTTTTTGCTGCCTACAAACAGATAGGCAGACAGTGTCCAAGCTTCAGTGTATCCTCCCACCTGCATGAGGCTTTGTTGACCCAGACAGTTTTCAGACTGTGGGAGAGAATCTGTGGTTAATTAAGAGGACAATGGATGATTGCTATTGTGTGCCTGGAATAAAAGCATTCCATAGCCGAAAGCTTTCCACTGTGTAGCCTACATAAAGAAAGGGATCTCTCTCTCAAAAGACCCAAACTGTTGATCCTGTGCATCCATCCATCTATCTATCTATCTATCTATCTATCTATCTATCTATCTATCTATCTATATTTTTAAAACCCATTTCCCAGACATTCTAGCACAGCTACTGTAAAAGCAGCCAAATCAAATTATATTTGTCACATGCTTTGTAGACAGTAAAATGCTTACTTATGGATCCCCTACGGATGAGTAAAAAGATGCAAAAAATATAACAAACAAAAAAATAGAAATAGCGACACAAACTGAATAAAAAATAAAAAGAATGAGTGGCTATATATAGGGAGTAGAAACGAACATGGCTATTACAGGAAGTACCAGTGCTGAGTCTGTGTGTATGGTGGTGCGCGCTAGTGGCGTTTCAATCGGTGACGTCACTTGCTCTGAGATCTTGAAGTAGTGGTTCTTCTTGCTCTGCAAGGGCCACGGCTTTTGTGGAGTGATGGGTAACGATGCTTCGAGGGTGACTGTTGACGTGTGCAGAGCGTCCCTGGTTCGCACCCAGGTCGGGGCGAGGGGACGGACGTGAAGTCTATACTGTTACATGTACAGTATATACAGTGGGGCAAAAAAGTATTTAGTCAGCCACCAATTGTGCAAGTTCTCCCACTCAAAAAGATGAGAGAGGCCTGTAATTTTCATCACTTCAACTATGACAGACAAAATGAGAAAAGAAAATCCATCTTGCACAATTGGTGGCTGACTAAATACTTTTTTGCCCCACTGTATACAAAAGTATACACCCCTTCAAATGTGTGGATTTGGCTATTTCAGCCACAGCAGTTACTGACAGGTGAATATAATCAAGCACACAGCTATCCAATCTCCATAGACAAACATTGGCACCCTGCTCAATGCCAAGCATCGACTGGAGTGGTGTAAAGTTCGCCGCCATTGGACTCTGGAGCAGTGGAAACGAGTTCTCTGGAGTGATGTATCACACTTCACCATCTGGCAGTCCGATGGACTAATCTGGGTTTGGCGGATGCCAGGAAAACGCTTCCTGCCCCAATGCATAGTGAAAACCGTGAAGTTTGGTGGAGGAGGAATAATGGTCTAGGGTTGTTTTTCATGGTTTGGGCTAGGCCCCTTAGTTCCAATTGAGGAAAATCTTAACGCTACAGCACACAATGACATTCTTGATTATTCTGTGCTTCCAACTTCAGCATGACAATGTGCTTGTGCACAAAGCGAGGCTCATACAGCAATGTTTTTTTCGAGATCCGTATGAAAGAACTTGACTGGCCTGCACAGAGAACTGACCTCAACCCCATCAAACACCTTTGGGATGAATTGGAACGCCAACTGCGAGCCAGGCCTAATTGCCCAACATCAGTACCCGACCTCACTAATGAAATTGTGGCTGAATGGAAGCAAGTCCCAGCAGCAATGTTCCAACCTCTAGTGGAAAGCCTTCCCAGAAGAGTGGAGGCTGTTATAGCAGCAAAGGGGGGACCAACTCCATATTAATGCCCATGCTTTTGGAAAGAGATGTTCGACGAGCAGTGTCCACATACTTTTGGTCATGTCAGTGTATGTATGTGGGTATAGAGTCAGTGCAAGAGAGTCAATGCAGGTAATCCGGGTAGCCATTTGGTTAGCTATTTAGCAGACTTGTTTATAATTCTTCTGTCTTAGGGGTAGAAGCTGTTCAGGGTCCTGTTGGTTCACACCTGGTGCATTGGTACCGCTTGCCGTGCGGTAGCAGAATCTTTAGCAGAATAAAATCATTCATACAATGAAATGTAGGCCTACCTGGCAGCTTGGATGGAAATAACGGTTGACATCATCATCACATTTTGAGCGACAGATGAGGAGAGCTCAACGTTAGAAGATGCAAAAGCAGTGTGTACAACCTCTTCTCTTTTTATTTAAATATTAATGAAAAACTGCTGAGGATTGTGTGAGCGTTTCAATCTGATTATAACGCATGTATAAAGAAAATGAATTACCATCTATTAATTGTGTGGCTCATCCTCAGCATGTTTACACCCGGCCAAGCTACTACTAGTATGCTAGGAGAGTAGGAAAACCGTTTAGCTAGTCAGCGCGATCATTTTCATAACAAAGCATTGCCATGTCTGCGAATTAATACATTTGCAATGCACAACATGTACCGTTAAACTACACCTTATTTTAGTGGAAATGAAAATAACTTACCAAGAATTGAGTAAAGGATGAAAAAAGACATCAGTCGTTGTAACGCCATCTTGAAACGTCTGATTTATCGGTAATTCTGGCACACATAAACCATCGAGCTTGCTACATCACACGCAGTGCCTGGTCTGAAGGGGTGAACAGGCTGGTGGACGTTTCCATAGCTACAAGGGCATCAGGGAGGAAAAGGTATGGTCCCAAAACCGGAAATGCCTTTACCTTTATCTGTTTTATAATGATGGTGTCCAATAATGCAATTTAATTCATGTGCTAAACAAGATTCATACTCCTTAATTCTCTATGATATATCGAATACGCAGCTTTGACCCCGAGAACTAATCAATGCAAATGTCATTCTCTGTGAACATGACAGGTTAAGGTGAGAGAAACCGTACACACTCTTTTCAAGCCATTTCGCCGGGTGGGTGATGCTATATAACGTCACGTTTCAAAGTGCTAGGACTGTCGGATGCGGGTCCACGTTCATTTGAGAACCCTCCACCTAGGACGTAATTCATAAATATAACTATGGTGGGTTTATAGTTTACAGTTGCGCTTTAATATGAGTACATCATGTTGCTTTATTTGAACTAACAATAGCTAGCTACCAAGTGGCTGGACCAGTTTCCCCCAAAGTTCATTTGTAACGTCAAGGTTTGCTTGCTAGCCAACCTACAAAATGTACTTGAATGAAATATGAAACTGATCATGACTAAATTTAATCTAATTTCAATGCGATTATTTTGTCAACATATAAAAATACCAGTATTGTGTCAATCACTAAGATTAATTATTTGCGTTGCTGGTTTAATAAAAAAAAACTATTTATCTGGCGTATTTTGGATGACCTTGGTTTTATTTATTTGTTTGAGGGCATATGCAAGAGGCCAACGTTACCATATTATTTTGGAGGCATAGATACATACCCAGTCTCACAATGATAGGCCATTTCTCAACTTTAAACAATGGGTCATTTGAATACAAAATATTTGTTTAACATCTTTCTATTCTGTGGCTGCATGAAATAGCAAAAATGATTACACTTGTTTATTTCATCTTTGTGTCTCCCTGATGAAACAGCAACATCCATTACTGTAGTTAGGCTTGGCCAAATTGCCAACCTGTGCTCTATGGTTTTAGTTGTGTGTTGAATAGATTCCATGATATGAATATATGTTCCGCTGTCATTTTCTACACGACACCAGTATTGTTCTTGACACTATGTGCACCCATATGCGTGCTGAAATCTATGCCAACCGTGATGTATAGCACCGAAATGGTGAAAATTGTGTGCCCCTAAGAAATACACGTTTGACTTTGTTCCATTCATTCCATTCCAGCCATTACAATGAGCCAATCCTCCTATAGCTCCGCCCACCAGCCTCCACTGACTTCCGATATGTTACGAATTCCAATTTGTTGTGCTAACATTAGCTAGGTGGCTAAACCTAACTAGGTGGCTAACATTAGCTAGGCTGGGGGTTAGGGGTTAAAGTTAGTGGAAGGGTTAGCTAACATGCTAAGTAGTTACAAAGTAACTGAAATATAGTAAGTAGTTGCAAAGTTGCTAAAATACTAAAGTTATCCGTGATTAGATTCAAACAGGCAACCTTTGGGTTGCTAAACATTTGCTTAATATGCCCACCCATACATTTACTATGTTATGTCCAATCTATGAGACCAGGTTGTAAAATAAGATAAATGTGGACTGTCAAAGCAAAATGTATTGTTGCCAGAATCTGGTCACATGTCTTCATTCTCTCATAAATCCACCAGGTGGCAGTATGGGACCAAACATCACTGATTGTCATTCAATTATTAAACTGTGTCATGTGTCACTCCAAACACACCACACTTACAGCACAATTCCTCTGTTCTGTAGTCCCAATCAACACCCAGTGAATAATCTGCCCTTGTGCGAATTGGCTTTAGGTCAGATAATATTATTAAGGGTTAATACATGATTATTACAGTGTTATTGTAAACCTATGGTTTATAGTGGGGATTAATTTATGGTTTATATCTCTTTACTAATAGGCTATATGCAAATCCACCAAATGATAGGCCTCGCTTACTTCCCCATTATTCTCAACAATCAATCTAAAATTGAAGTCGGAAGTTTACATACACCTTAGCCAAATACATTTAAACTCAGTTTTTCACCATTTCTGACATTTAATCCTAGTAAAAATTCCCTGTTTTAGGTCAGTTAGGATCACCACTTTGTTTTAAGAATGTGAAATGTCAAAATAATAGTAGAGTGAATTATTTATTTCAGCTTTTCTTTCTTTCATCACATTCCCAGCGGTTCAGAAGTTTACATACACTCAATTAGTATTTAGTAGCATTGCCTTCTAAAAATTCACCCAATTTATTGTGGGTAGCTTGTGGAAGGTTATCTGAAACAGTTGACTCCTGTTTCAGTTAATCTTCCACAAGCTACCCACAATAAGTTGGGTGAATTTTGGTCCATTCCTCCTGACAGAGCTGGTGTAACTGAATCAGGCTTGTAGGCCTCCTTGCTCGCACATGTTTTTCAGTTCTGCCCACAATTTTCAATAGGGTTGAGGTCAAGGCTTTATGATGGCCACTCCAATACCTTGACTTTGTTGTCCTTAAGCCATTTTGCCACAACTTTGGAAGTTTGCTTGGGGTCATTGTCCATTTGGAAGACCCATTTGCGACCAAGCTTTAACTTCCTGACTGATGTCGTGAGATGTTGCTTCAATATATCCATATAATTCCCCCCCCCTCATGATGCCATCTATTTTGTGAACTGCTCCAGACTCTCCTGCAGCAAAGCACCCCCACAACATGATGCTGCCACCCCTGTGCTTCATGGTTAGGATGGTGTTCTTCGGCTTGCAAGCCTCCCCCTTTTTCCTCCAAACATAACGATGGTCATTATGGCCAAACAGTTTTAATTTTGTTTCATCAGACCAGAGGACATTTCTCCAAAATGTATGATCTTTGGCCCCATGTGCAGTTGCAAGCCGTAGTCTGGCATTTTATGGTGGTTTTAGAGCAGTGGCTTCTTCCTTGCTGAGCGGCCTTTCAGGTTATGTCGATATAGGACTCATTTTACTGTGGCTATAGATTATTTTGTACCTGTTTCGTCCAACATCTTCACAGGGACCTTTGCTGTTGTTCTGGGATTGATTTGCACTTTTCACCCCGAAGTACGTTCATCTCTAGGAGACAGAACGTCTCCTTCCTGAGCGGTATGATGGCTGCATTGTCCCATGGTGTTTATATTTGCGTACTATTGTTTTTACAGATGGATGTGGTCCCTCAGGTGTTTGGAAATTGCTCCCAAGGATGAACCAGACTTGTGGAGGTCTACAATTATTTTTCTGGGGTCTTGGCTGATTTCTTTTGATTTTCCTATGATGTCAAGCAAAGAGGCACTGAGTTTGAAGGTAGGCCTTGAAATACATCCACAGGTACATATCCAATTGACTCAAATGATGTCAATTAGCCTATCAGAAGCTTCTAAAGCCATGACATTATTTTCTGGAATTCTCCAAGCTGTTTGAAGGCACAGTCAACTTAGTGTATGTGAGGGCCTCCCGGGTGGCACAGTGGTTAAGGGCGCTGTACTGCAGCGCCAGCTTTACCACCAGAGTCTGTGGGGCGACGCACAATTGGCCTAGGGAGGGCTTGGCCGGTAGGGATTTCCTTGTCTCATCGCGCACCAGCGACTCCTGTGGCGGGCCGGGCGCAGTGCGCGCTAACCAAGGTTGCCAGGTGCACGGTGTTTCCTCCGACACATTGGTGCGGCTGGCTTCCGGGTTGGATGTGCGCTGTGTTAATTAATAAGAGGCAGTGCGGCTTGGTTGGGTTGTGTATCGGAGAACGGATGACTTTCAACCTTCGTCTCTCCCGAGCCCGTATGGGAGTTGTAGCGATGAGACAAGATAGTAGCTACTAAAACAATTGGATACCACGATGCACTATTGTAAAGTGACTGTTCCACTGGATGTCATAAGGTGAATGCACCAATTTGTAAGTCGCTCTGGATAAGAGCGTCTGCTAAATGACCTTAAATGTAAATGTAATGTAAATGAAATTGGGGAGAAAACGGGGTAAATGAAATAAAACATAAAAATAAATAAATAAATAAAAACTTAGTGTATGTAAACTTCTGACCCACTGGAAGTGTGATACAGTGAATTATAAGTGAAATAATCTGTCTGTAAACAAATGTTGGAAAATTACTTGTGTCATGCACAGAGTAGATGTCCTAACCGACTTGCCAAAACTATAGTTTGTTAACAAGAAATTTGTGGAGTGGTTGAAAAATTTGTTTTAATGACTCCAACCTAAGTGTATGTAAACTTCAACTGTATATCCTGCATTAAACCTTGAGTTGTACTCAAATTCACTACAGTATTCATATCTGAACTCTAACTAGTTTGGGTGATTGAGTCTTGGCATTGCTAACATCCTAAAGCAGCTGCTAACATCCTTAAGCAGCTGTGCTCCCACTCTCTAATATCGTCCACAGTCACTGAGCTAACACAGTCTCTAAAGGTTGTCTCTCACACTAGCAGCTTCACAAAGAGCAGGTCTATTCAGTCACCGTCTGCTTAAACAGAGCTGCTGAGGGCTGAGGGTAGGAGAGGGTGTGAAAGCAGCCCGTCTTATGTGAGCCTCAGTGCTGTGAACACAATGATCTAAATGAAACCTCTATACCTGACAGAGAGCCCACTGGGAACAGATATCAATTCAACATCTATTCCACGTTGGTTTAACATAATTTAATTGAAATATTGTGGAAACAACGTTGAATAAACTAGTATGTGCCCAGTGGGATAACTCTCATCACAACATTTTGACACGATAATATCTATCTGTCTTCGTTCTGTGACTTGTGTGCATCACAATTGTGGGAGCTTTTTGGGTGGGGATAGGGAGTTTCATTATGATATTCTAACTCTGTCTTATTACCATGCTACTGGAGTTATAATTAAGCAATAAGCCCCGAGGAGGTGTGGTATATAGTCAATATACCACAGCCAAGGGCTGTTTTTAAGTACGAAGCAACACAGGGTGCCTGGATACAGCCCTTAGCTGTGGTATATTGGCAATATACCACAAACCCCCAAGGTGCCTTATTTCTATTATAAACTGGTTACCAACGTAATTAGAGGAGTAAAAATAATTGTTTCGTCAAACTTGTGGTATATGGTCTGATATACCACAGCTTTCATCCAATCAGAATTCAGGGCTCGAACCACCCAGTTTATAATTGGGTGTAACTGATTACATAAATGATGCTTTAACAAGAGAGCTGTTTTGTCTTTTGAATGTTGGCTTTTGAATGCAGAATTTTGTGGGGAAATCAGCTTCAGAAGAGGTGTTTGTTTTAGGCGGTGACAGATAGAATGGAAAAAAGAAAGTCAGGCAGGTTAACATTTCATTCATAAATTGTGGGATTTGACGTTCATACCCTCCACCTGAGAAGGGAAGTGAAGGCATATAAAGCACTACTGATACTGAGGTGATTCAACAGATGGCAGGGTTTTGTAATGTAATTCAGTTTAAAAAATAACCACAGCAAAGCATATTGATTAGCTTCCTCCATCTATACATTACAGTTGAGTCAATGGCTGCAACAACAATGGTTCATGCTTTCAAGCTGCCATTTCAATGTGCCCATTAGAAAATACTTGTAACTTCATGTGCAAGAGTGTTATGTTAACTCTTGAACCAAAGGGATCTATTTTCGGATGAAAGAGACGCAAATGTAAAGAGCCATTTTGCATGTGCCATGATGACTTTCTTAAAGGATTTCCCAGGATTCTGGTCATTAGCATACAGAGCAGTGGAATTAATGTTCTATTCAGCTACTATGCTACTAGAGATATTGATACTCAAAGGACACATGCAGCCCTGTCATCACTACTTGAGATCGAGCATAAATAAATACAGTATTTCGTTAAATGATAACACCAAATTATATTTATATAGATATAGAGAGGAGACTGTCACAGTAAATACATTTTTAAGTGATTATGTATGAGCGTCTGGAAGCCTGGTTTAAACTTATTTCATGGAATTTCAAAGCCTTTAAAATTAGGATACTGTAAGGTCAGCCTTTCCTTTGAAAACTTCCCTAACAATTCATTTTGAGGTACCATTTCCACCAGGAGCTACAGTAGCCTATGCATGTACTATTCAGGAGGGAATATCCCTCATATGCAGGATGTCATAAAATAAATCACAAAGAAAAAAATACAGTACCAGTCAAAAGTTTGGACACACCTACTCATTCTAGGGTTTTTTATTTTTACTATTTTCTACATTGTAGAATAATATTGAACACATCAAAACCATGAAATAGCAAATATGGAATCATGTCGTAACAAAATATATTTTATACTTGAGATTCTTCAAAGTAGCCACCCTTTGCCTTGAAGGCAGCTTTGCACACTCTTGGCGTCAACCAGCTTCATGAGGTAGTCACCTGGAAGGCATTTCAGTTAACAGGTGTGCCTTGTTAAAAGTCCATTTTTGGAATTATAGCCTCGCTACTGTTTTTTTTTATTTCTTTACTTACCTATTGTTCACGTAATACCTTTTTTGCACTATTGGTTAGAGCCTGTAAATGAAGCATTTCACTATTAGGTCTACACACCTGTTGTATTCAGCACACATGACAAATAAACTTTGATTTGAGACACATCTCAACATCAACTGTTCAGAGGAGACTGTGTGAATCAGGCTTTCATTTTATTTTTTTAACTAGGCAAGTCAGTTAAGAACACATTCTTATACTCAATGACAGCCTAGGAACAGTGGATTTAACTGTCTTGTTCAGGGGTAGAATGACACATTTTTACCTTGTCAGCTCGGGGATTTGATCTTGCAACCTTTCGGTTACTAGTCCAATGCTCTAACCACTAGGCTTCCTGCTGCCGTCATGGTCAAATTGCTGCAAAGAAACCACTACTAAAGGACACCAATAATAAGAAGGGACTTGCTTGGGTCAAGACACATGAGCAATGGACATTAGACCAGTGGAAATCTGTCCTTTGGTCTGTTGGGTCCAAATTTGTGATTTTTGGTTCTAACCGCCGTGTCTTTGTGAGATGCAGAGTAGGTGAACGGATGATCTCAGCATGTGTGGTTCCAAACGTGAAACATGGAGGAGGAGGTGTGATGGTGTGGGGGTGCTTTGCTGGTGACACTGTCAGTGATTTATTTAGAATTCAAGGCACACTTACCTCAGCATTCTGCAGCGATACACCATCCCATCTGGTTTGCACCTAGTGGGACTATCATTTGTTTTTCAACAGGACAATGACCCAACACACCTCCAGGTTTTGTAAAGGCTATTTGACCATGAAGGAGAGTGATGGAGTGCTGCATCAGATGACCTGGCCTCCACATACATCCTCCCTCAGCCCAATTGAAATGGTTTGGGATGTGTTGGACCACAGAGTGAAGGAAAAGCAGCTAACATGTGCTCAGCATATGTCTGAACTCCTTCAAGACTGTTGGAAAAGCATTCCAGGTGAAGCTGGTTGATAGAATGCCAAGATTGTTTAAAGCTGTCATCAAGGCAAAGTTGTTGTTTTTTGCTATGTGATTTGATGTGTTATTTCATAGTTTTGATGTTTTCACTATTATTCTACAATGTAGAAAATAGTAAAAATAAAGATAAACCCTTGAATGAGATGGTGTGTCCAAACCTTTGACTGGTACTGTATATATTGTCTTTCTTCGCCAAATACAAAAACAAAAGCCTTTTCATGTAGGATAAGACATTGAGCCTCTTAATAAATAAGAGAAGGTTCAGGGGACCCAGGTCACAGAATTACTGAGCTATGAAAGGGTCTCACATATTCACCTGAATGAAATACTGTTTGGAGATTGGCTGGAAGGGAAATGGAAGTTCTCTTTGGAATTAAAGGGTTGTTCCTGACGGCTCCTTTATGCCATATCACCATTCTCAGAAGCATTATAAATTAATTGAACGGGGTCAAAGTTATCAAATGGAACCGTAATATTGCCATGATCAAATGTTATACTGTAGCTGTCCATCAAGCTTCACAGTGCACACAAGATTGATTCCTGAATATATACAAAAAGGTATTGTAAATACCTGTCCTGTACACCATAGAAAATTGTTCTATTAAGTATTCAAGAGACCCTACCATCACACAGGGGCCACAAACCACTCTGTCTCTCTGACAGATGTACTGCACCTCAGCTGTATATCTGAGTGTTGCCTTGGTTCCCTGTCTACTCCTTTCTCTAGCCTGTGTAAGGCCTCACTCCTTCACTAGACTCCCAGTCAACCCTGCTTCCACGAAGGATATATGCAAAGGTGAGGACTTTTGTCATTTTAAATTAAATTTAATCAGTAATTCAATGAGTCAGGTTTTGATATGCTGTTAAATTGCATTGTCTCTCACCTGGATTCAGTGTCACTGATATTTGAATAAATGAAAGAATTTGTCCTTATGATTGAACTCAGTCTACCAGCTCTAAAATATATTCAACAATTTTGACTTTAATAAGATATTACATTTTTCAGTATGCATAAATACATTCTACAGCTGGGAAGATGATCATTCTGAGGGTTGCTGCAGTAGGGTAGTGTTGAGGCGCGTATGTCTGGACACAGGAAGAATTCTATAGTAAAAAATGTAAACCAGAGTCCTATAGAGTATCATGAGGATGCTTTAATGTCTTATCTTCTCATCACCTTGTCGTGTCAACCTTGCCAAAATAGCAGATTAATTCCAGTGATTGTATTTCAAACTCAGGAAATGGAATCCAGGTGATAAATGGGAGATCTATATACTGTTAGGTCAAGAAAGCTGGACTGTGCAGAGGGTTCATTGATCCACGGGCCGTTCATCTGGAATAGATCTCAGATGGAACAAAGATAACGCCCATGACAGGCCACTCAGTCACCTGACAGATATAGGGCAGGCCACTCAGTCACCTGACAGATATAGGGCAGGCCACTCAGTCACCTGACAGATATAGGGCAGGCCACTCAGTCACCTGACAGATATAGGGCAGGCCACTCAGTCACCTGACAGATATAGGGCAGGCCACTCAGTCACCTGACAGATATAGGGCAGGCCACTCAGTCACCTGACAGATATAGGGCAGGCCACTCAGTCACCTGACAGATATAGGGCAGGCCACTCAGTCACCTGACAGATATAGGGCAGGCCACTCAGTCACCTGACAGATATAGGGCAGACCAGGGAGGAGAAAAGCAACAATGCTATTAGATCCTTCAACAACAACAACAAAACATGTTTTTATTTTTGAATTCCCTCTGTAAAGAATCTATACTGTATCTAAAATATATGTATGTTAAGAAATATTTCCATCAAAATTTGGCAATGGCTGACAAAACAGAGACATAATAAATCCCCCAGCAGAACACAGGGACATACCTGTGAGGGAAATTAATTTCCCTCCATGAGGAACATGAGGACACTGTGACTGATTTTCTGATCTGTAATAAATTATCTCTCCCTGGCTGTCCTATTTTACAGCCTGTTGTCAGGAAAATTGTGTGTTTCTATAACATGGCAAATATGTCAGACATAATGCAGTTCTCAATGTTGTCCACAACCGTGCTGTTTCTTACTAATGTGGAGAAAATAGAAGGAATAGAGCCTCCTGAAGTCTTTTATAATGCAGACTTAATGAAACTCCTGCAAGAAGAATAAACAAATCGTGTGCAGGCCATGGCCTCCAATGAATCATCTCCTGTGCTCAAGCGTCATGGCCACTGTGCCTTCATTGACACAAGAGAAATGAAAGCACACAAAACACTGGAGAATAGGCCTAGCCTTGATAAGTTCTCTACATAAATAATTAATGAAACAGAAACTTTTAATGAAACTAAATTATATAACATCTGGACTTGTCGTACTAATTTGTGTTTGCTGTGACTAAATGTGACTGAACAGTTGAACAGCTGAGATACTGAAATGGAGTCCCACAACCTACTGTAGATCTCAAGGACAGTCATTATCTCCTCGGTGCAATCAGAGGGATATTATTTTTGCCACTAAGACATTTAAATCTGATTGCGGGGCATGAAATGTTAATAGGAATGGGCCCAGGCCCCCAGTATTCTCTGAGAAAAACAAACTGTTCATAGTTATATTTACTTCATCAATTCAATCTGTGAACTCCATCCAGGCCGTAAAAACTTCAGATTCCCAAGGAGACGCCAGGAAGGCCCTGATCCATAAGGGAGAATATTGCCTAGCAACACATATTAGCAACAGCTCTAAGGTGGGCTAGAGCAGTATGATCACCTCAGCATGTGACCGTTCTGCAAGATGGGGCAATGAGTTCATGGCTATATCTGTCATTTCAAAAAGCCAGTATGGGCCTAGATATCAAATAAGATCAGGACACACATTTATTCCAAAGTCAATTTGAGAAGTTGCCAGGTGTTTCCGCCAACACATTGGTGCGGCTGGCTTCCGGGATGGGATGCGCACTGTGTTAAGAAGCAGTGCGGCTTGGTTGGGTTGTGTATCGGAGGATGCATGACTTTCGACCTTCGTCTCTTCCGAGCCTGTATGGGAGTTGTAGCGATGAGACAAGATAGTAGCTACTAAAACAATTGTATACCATGAAATTGGGGAGAAAAAGGGGTAAAATTCCCCCCCAAAAACGTGTTTTTCAACAACTCCACAAATGTCTTGTTAACAAACTATAGTTCTGGCAAGTCGGTTAGGGCATCTACTTTACCTTCAAACTCAGTGCCTCTTTGCTTGACATCGTGGGAAAAGATGGGAGCAAATTCCAAACACCTGAAGGTACCACACTCATCTGTACAAACAATAGTACGCAAGTATAAACACCATGGGACAACGCAGCCGTCATACCGCACAAGAAGGAGACTCGTTCTGTCTCCTAGAGATGAACGTACTTTGGTGCGAAAAGTGCAAATCAATCCCAGAACAACAGCAAAGGACCTTGTGAAGATCCTGGACTAAAACAGGTACAAAATAATCTATAGCCACAGTAAATGAGTCCTATACCGACATAACCTGAAAGGCTGCTCAGCAAGGAAGAAGCCACTGCTCCAAAACCGCCATTAAATAAGCCAGACTACGGTTTGCAGCTGCACATGGGGACAAATATTGTACTTTTTGGAGAAATGTCCTCTGGTCTGATGAAACAAAATTAAAACTGTTTGGCGATAATGATCATCGTTATGTTTGGAGGAAAAAGGGAGAGGCTTGCAAGCCGAAGAACACCATTCCAAACGTGAAGCACAGGGGTGGCAGTATCATGCTGTGGGGGTGCTTTGCTGCAGGAGAGACTGGTGCACTTCACAAAATAGATGGCAACATGAGGAGGGAAATTATATGGATATATTGAAGCATCATCTCAAGACTTCAGTCAGGAAGTTAAAGCTTGGTTGCAAATGGGTCTTCTATTGGACAATGACCCCAAGCATACTTCCAAACTTGTGGCAAAATGGCTTAAGGACAACAAAGTCAAGGTATTGGAGTGGCCATCACAAAGCCCTGGCCTCAATACTATAGAAAAATGTGGGCAGAACTGAAAAATCATGCGCGAGCAAGGAGGCCTACAAGCCTGATTCAGTTACACCAGCTCTGTCAGGAGGAATGAGCCAAAATTTACCCAACTTATTGTGGGAAGCTTGTGGAAGGCTATCCGAAACGTTTGACCCAAGTTAAACAATTTAAAGGCAATGCTACCAAATACTAATTGAGTGTATGTAAACTTCTGACCCACTGGGAACGTGATGAAAGAAAGAAAAGCTGAAATAAATCATTCTCTCTACTATTATTCTGACATTTCACATTCTTCAAATAAAGTTGTGATCCCAACTGACGTAAGACAGGGAATTTTTTACTAGGATTAAATGTCAGGAATTGTGAAAAACTGAGTTTAAATGTATTTGGCTAAGGTGTATGTAAACTTCAGACTTCAACTGTACATTACAGATATTTTGAAAGTAATGCTTTTGAAATGAGAGGGCATTCTCGATTCTGATTGATACAGAGTTTTGTACCTCCATTTGACTTTACCCCTAATTTTCCGAACCTATGTAAATAGCCGCCACCATAGAGATGTTCTGTTTAATTCTGTGGCCAACAGTATAAAGGACATGTGGAGCTTACCTACCTATGAACAGTCCTATTGATGGAAGCATGATAGGGATCAGCATTACCTACCTATGAACAGTCCTATTGATGGAAGCATGATAGGGATCAGCATTACCTACCTATAAACAGTCCTATTGATGGAAGCATGATAGGGATCAGCATTACCTACCTATGAACAGTCCTATTGATGGAAGCATGATAGGGATCAGCATTACCTACATATGAACAGTCCTATTGATGGAAGCATGATAGGGATCAGCATTACCTACCTATAAACAGTCCTATTGATGGAAGCATGATAGGGATCAGCATTACCTACCTATGAACAGCCCTATTGATGGAAGCATGATAGGGATCAGCATTACAAATGCATAAGACCTGTAAACCATGGCAACCATACGTGCTACTTCAAGCTGCTAAATTGGGTTCAACAAGGAGTGTTAAAAATGTGCATAACGTCATCCTTGACAACTAAATACAGTACTGTTGGTGTACACATGGTGTGAAAATCTACAATCCAACCAAGAGAAGAGCACTTTAATCATAAATCATTAAAGGCAGTGTGTAGCAGAATCACCGCATGGCCTTAAGCTCTACTCCAGCAGGATTTTATTGAGATAATCATTTGGATGCTTGGTGAGGAGAAAATAGATTGTGCCATGAACTAAACATTTGATCACATGGGCAGCACTGTTGTACTGTGTTTAACTAGATGTGTCGATACAGATGCCAGCTGCTGCAGAGAGAGACTTTCACACAGTGACAATGAAGCAGGGAATGAGACATTATGAGGCAGCTCCTACCACTACGCAGGGAAATACATTTTTTTATCTAACACTGCTAGCACTGACTTTGCTGATAACTACTTTATTGAGTAAAAATGTACTTACTATGACTGTGATATGTTTTAGTCACCTGTATGAAAATGCTATTCATTGACTACAGCTCAGCATTCAACACATTTACATTTACATTTAAGTAATTTAGCAGACGCTCTTATCCAGAGCGACTTACAAATTGGTGCATTCACCTTATGACATCCAGTAGAATAGTCACTTTACAATAGTGCATCTAAATCTTAAAGGGGGGTGAGAAGGATTACTTTATCCTATCCTAGGTATTCCTTAAAGAGGTGGGGTTTCAGGAGTCTCCGGAAGGTGGTGATTGACTCCGCTGTCCTGGCGTCGTGAGGGAGTTTGTTCCACCATTGGGGGCCAGAGCAGCGAACAGTTTTGACTGGGCTGAGCGGGAACTGTACTTCCTCAGTGGTAGGGAGGCGAGCAGGCCAGAGGTGGATGAACGCAGTGCCCTTGTTTGGGTGTAGGGCCTGATCAGAGCCTGGAGGTACTGAGGTGCCGTTCCCCTCACAGCTCCGTAGGCAAGCACCATGGTCTTGTAGCGGATGCGAGCTTCAACTGGAAGCCAGTGTAGAGAGCGGAGGAGCGGGGTGACGTGAGAGAACTTGGGAAGGTTGAACACCAGACGGGCTGCGGCGTTCTGGATGAGTTGTAGGGTTTAATGGCACAGGCAGGGAGCACAGCCAACAGCGAGTTGCAGTAGTCCAAACGGGAGATGACAAGTGCCTGGATTAGGACCTGTGCCGCTTCCTGTGTGAGGCAGGGTCGTACTCTGCGGATGTTGTAGAGCATGAACCTACAGGAACGGGCCACCGCCTTGATGTTAGTTGAGAACGACAGGGTGTTGTCCAGGATCACGCCAAGGTTCTTAGCGCTCTGGGAGGAAGACACAATGGAGTTGTCAACCGTGATGGCGAGATCATGGAACGGGCAGTCCTTCCCCGGGAGGAAGAGCAGCTCCGTCTTGCCGAGGTTCAGCTTGAGGTGGTGATCCGTCATCCACACTGATATGTCTGCCAGACATGCAGAGATGCGATTCGCCACCTGGTCATCAGAAGGGGGAAAGGAGAAGATTAATTGTGTGTCGTCTGCATAGCAATGATAGGAGAGACCATGTGAGGTTATGACAGAGCCAAGTGACTTGGTGTATAGCGAGAATAGGAGAGGGCCTAGAACAGAGCCCTGAGGGACACCAGTGGTGAGAGCGCGTGGTGAGGAGACAGATTCTCGCCACGCCACCTGGTAGGAGCGACCTGTCAGGTAGGACGCAATCCAAGCGTGGGCCACGCCGGAGATGCCCAACTCGGAGAGGGTGGAGAGGAGGATCTGATGGTTCACAGTATCGAAGGCAGCCGATAGGTCTAGAAGGATGAGAGCAGAGGAGAGAGAGTTAGCTTTAGCAGTGCGGAGCGCCTCCGTGATACAGAGAAGAGCAGTCTCAGTTGAATGACTAGTCTTGAAACCTGACTGATTTGGATCAAGAAGGTCATTCAGAGAGAGATAGCGGGAGAGCTGGCCAAGGACGGCACGTTCAAGAGTTTTGGAGAGAAAAGAAAGAAGGGATACTGGTCTGTAGTTGTTGCCATCGGAGGGATTGAGTGTAGGTTTTTTCAGAAGGGGTGCAACTCTTGCTCTCTTGAGGACGGAAGGGACGTAGCCAGCGGTCAGGGATGAGTTGATGAGGGAGGTGAGGTAAGGGAGAAGGCCCCCGGAAATGGTCTGGAGAAGAGAGGAGGGGATAGGGTCAAGCGGGCAGGTTGTTGGGCGGCCGGCCGTCACAAGACGCGAGATTTCATCTGGAGAGAGAGGGGAGAAAGAGGTCAGAGCACAGGGTAGGGCAGTGTGAGCAGAACCAGCGGTGCCGTTTGACTTAGCAAACGAGGATCGGATGTCGTCGACCTTCTTTTCAAAATGGTTGACGAAGTCATCTGCAGAGAGGGAGGAGGTGGGGGAGGGGGAGGAGGATTCAGGAGTGAGGAGAAGGTGGCAAAGAGCTTCCTAGGGTTAGAGGCAGATTCTTGGAATTTAGAGTGGTAGAAAATGGCTTTAGCAGCAGAGACAGAGGAGGAAAATGTAGAGAGGAGGGAGTGAAAGGATGCCAGGTCCGCAGGGAGGCGAGTTTTCCTCCATTTCCGCTCAGCTGCCCGGAGCCCTGTTCTGTGAGCTCGCAATGAGTCGTCGAGCCATGGGGCGTGAGGGGAGGACCGCGCCGGCCTGGAGGATAGGGGACATAGAGAGTCAAAGGATGCAGAAAGGGAGGAGAGGAGGGTTGAGGAGGCAGAATCAGGAGATAGGTTGGAGAAGGTATGAGCAGAGGGAAGAGATGATAGGATGGAAGAGGAGAGAGTAGCGGGGGAGAGAGAGCGAAGGTTGGGACGGCGCGATACCATCCGAGTAGGGGCAGTGTGGGAGGAGTTAGATGAGAGCGAGAGGGAAAAGGATACAAGGTAGTGGTCGGAGACTTGGATGGGAGTTGCAATGAGGTTAGTGGAAGAACAGCATCTAGTAAAGATGAGGTCGAGCGTATTGCCTGCCTTGTGAGTAGGGGGGGAAGGTGAGAGGGTGAGGTCAAAAGAGGAGAGGAGTGGAAAGAAGGAGGCAGAGAGGAATGAGTCAAAGGTAGACGTGGGGAGGTTAAAGTCGCCCAGCACTGTGAGAGGTGAGCCGTCCTCAGGAAAGGAGCTTATCAAGGTATCAAGCTCATTGATGAACTCTCCGAGGGAACCTGGAGGGCGATAAATGATAAGGATGTTAAGCTTGAAAGGGCTGGTAACTGTGACAGCATGGAATTCAAAGGAGGCGATAGACAGATGGGTGAGGGGAGAAAGAGAGAATGACCACTTGGGAGAGATGAGGATCCCGGTGCCACCACCCCGCTGACCAGAAGCTCTCGGGGTGTGCGAGAACACGTGGGCGGACGAAGAGAGAGCAGTAGGAGTAGCAGTGTTGTCTGTGGTGATCCATGTTTCCGTCAGTGCCAAGAAGTCGAGGGACTGGAGGGAGGCATAGGCTGAGATGAACTCTGCCTTGTTGGCCGCAGATCGGCAGTTCCAGAGGCTACCGGAGACCTGGAACTCCACGTGGGTCGTGCGCGCTGGGACCACCAGATTAGGGTGGCCGCGGCCACGCGGTGTGGAGCGTTTGTATGGTCTGTGCAGAGAGGAGAGAACAGGGATAGACTGACACATAGTTGACAGGCTACAGAAGAGGCTACGCTAATGCAAAGGAGATTGGAATGACAAGTGGACTACACGTCTCGAATGTTCAGAAAGTTAAGCTTACGTAGCAAGAATCTTATTGACTAAAATGATTAAAATTATACAGTACTGCTGAAGTAGGCTAGCTGGCAGTAGCTGCGTTGTTGACACTACACTAATCAAGTCGTTCCGTTGAGTGTAATAGTTTCTGCAGTGCTGCTATTCGGGGGCTAGCTGGCTAGCTAGCAGTGTTGTTTACTTTACGTTGCGTTAAAAGAACGACAATAGCTGGCTAGCTAAGCTAGAAAATCGCTCTAGACTACACAATTATCTTTGATACAAAGACGGCTATGTAGCTAGCTATGTAGCTAGCTACGATCAAACAAATCAAACCGTTGTACTGTAATGAAATGAAATGAAAATGTGATACTACCTGTGAGTGCGACCGGGTTGTTGAGTTCGATTCAGTAGACGTTGGCTAGCTGTTAGCTGTTAGCTGTTGGCTAGCTAGCAGAGTCTCCTACGTTAAGGACGACAAATAGCTGGCTAGCTAACCTCGGTAAATTAAGATAATCACTCCAAGACTACACACTCTAAACTACACAATTATCTTGGATACAAAGACAGCTATGTAGCTAGCTAACACTAAACTAATCGAGTCGTTCAGTTGAGTGTAATAGTACTACAGTGCTGCTAATCTGTGGGAGTTAGCTAGCGTTTGCTAGCTGCTGGGCGAATAGCAGTGAAGGCTACGTTAGGGCGACGAAATACGATAATTATGCAATTATCTCTGGTACAAGGACGGCTATGTAGCTAGCTAAGAAGAAATTGCTAATATTAGACAAATCAACCGTTGTACTATAATGAAATGTAATGAAAAAGTTATACTACCTGCGGAGCGAAGTGCGATGCGACCGCTCGCTCCAACCATAGTGCCCTCAAAGCTCATCACTAAGCTATGGACCCTGGGACAAAACAGCTCCCTCTGCAACTGGATCCTGGACATCCTGACAGGCCGCCCACAGGTGGTAAGGGTAGAGAACAACACATCCGCCACGCTGATCCTCAACACGGGAGCCCCTCAGGGGTGCGTGCTCAGTCCCCTCCTGTACACCCTGTTCACACATGACTGCATGGTCAGGCACGACTCCAACACCATCATCAAGTTTGCCAGAGTCACAACAGTGATAGGCATGATCACCGACAACAATGAGACAGCCTACAGGGAGGAGGTCAGAGACCTGGCCGTGTGGTGCCAGGACAACAACCCCTCCCTCAACGTGATCAAGACAAAGGAGATGATTGTGAACTACAGGAAAAGGAGGACAAAGCACGCCCCCAGTCTCATCAACAGGGCTGTAGTGGAACAGGTTGAGAGCTTCAAGTTCATTGGTGTCCACATCCCCAACAAACTATCATGGTCCAAACACATTAAGACAGTTGTGAAGAGGGCACGACAAAGCCTTTTCCCAATCAGGAGACTGAAAAAATTTGGCGTGGGTCCTCAGATCCTCAAAAGGTTATACAGCTGCACCATTGAGAGCATCCTGATTGGTTGCATCACTGCCTGGTTTGGCAACTGCTCTGCCTCCGACCGCAAGGCACTACAGAGGGTAGTGCGTACAGCCCAGTACATCACTGGAGCCAAGCTTCCTGCCATCCAGTACCTCTATATCGGGCGGTGTCAGAGGAAGGCCCTAAAAATTGCCAAAGACTCCAGCCACCCTAGTCATAGACTGTTCTCTATGCTACCGCATGGCAAGCGGTGCCGGAGCACCAATTCTAGATCCAATAGGCTTCTAAACAGCTTCTACCTCCAAGCCATAAGACTCCTGAATAGCTAATGAAATGGCTACCCAGACCCCTCTTTTACTCTGCTGCTACTCTCTGTTTACAATCTATGCATAGTCACTTTAACTCTACCTATGTGTATATATTACCTCAATCACCTTGACTAACCGGTGCCCCTGCACATTTACTCTGTTTTTTTTACTGCTGCTTTTTAATTATTTGTTACTTTAATTTTCTATTTTCTACTGATATATTTTTTACTTAACACTTTTTTCCCCTTAACTTCTTAAAGCATTGTTGGTTAAGGGCTTGTGAGTAAGCATTTCACTAAGGTCCTGTTGTATTCGGCGCATGTGACAAATAAAATTTGATTTGATGAGATTAAAAATATATGAACTGATGGAACAATGGGGAGGAGTACTTGCATCTTATCAGGGATTCTTTGACTTTTCATATTTTAGACACACAGATTCTCCTTCTTGACACACACACATATGCACACACACACACACACACACACACACACACACACACACACACACACACACACACACACACACACACACACACACACACACACACACACACACACACACACACACACACACACACACACACACACACACACACACACACACACACACACACAGATAGATAGGCAGGGGGAAATTAATGGGGGAAATAGATAAGCAGGGGGAAATTTCTCCCACTTTCTCTCTCCCTCTTTCTAGCTCTCTCTCCCATCTGACTCTCCCTGTCACATCTCTCTTTCTCTCTATGATTTGGAGTTGAAGTGCTTGTTTCAAGCCAAGCAAGGAGGCAGAATAGCACATGTAAATAATATACAAATGATTCTCATTCAAATGTTCCATTATAGCTGCATGAGGCACTCTTGGCAGGGTAATGATAAGCAGATTGTTTAGCTATTTATTGCTGCCTGCCGTTCCTGAGCCGGCCGGCTCAGCAAAGGCTCCGGTCATTGGAATTGAGGAAGGCCCTGTAGGTTGTCTGCGATATCTCTCTCTCTCTCTCTCTCTCTCTCTCTCTCTCTCTCTCTCCTCTCTCTCTCTCTCTCTCTCTCTCTCTCTCTCTCTCTCTCTCTCTCTCTTACTCTCTCTGAATTTGGAGCATTCAGCTGTATTTCTGTTAGTGAGGCATTGTTAGTCCATCCATCACCACCACTACCACCATCACCACCATAGATAACTGACATGATGACATCACAGTCTCCATCAGCTCCTCAGCTCTGACTGACACTCTCTTGAACCGTCATTCTTATTGACAAGTAGGATTGTACAATGCTGATGAGACCAACTTTTGATTTAGGATGTGTATCAGCATATTACTTCATTGTGAAATTGGTTTCCTAACATCCCTGAGCAAATGATGATTAGCACTGAGGTGGCTATTATAATCAGTGTTACTGGGATCACAGTATCAGCTATTACATTGAACAAATATGACCTCCTCTATGCTGCTAGTGTAGGTGAATTCACCTACAGTTCTATATCACCCAATGCAGGCCGGCTGGTGTGTCATCATATCTGTGTCCTCTGGGATCTACACACTAATCTGATGAGTCACAGTCACATCTGTGTTGGTCTGTAATTACATTTAGAGATAACCTTGGTGCGCTACACCCACATCTTCCTTTTTCAAGTTAATTTGGTGTTAGTGGGAGAAAGAGGGAGAAGAGGAGATGCTGAGAGGGGAAAGAAGGATGTGTGGCGAGAGGGAAAGAGAGAGGAAAAAGTGACAAAGTAAGAGGGGGATCAAAATCATTGAGTTCCTAAGGTTCACTGGTTTAGGTGATTATTATAGACCTACATTACTCCTCCATGCAGTCTCCATCACTCCCCTCCGGCCTCTAGATATCCCTTCCTATCGTCCCATTAGAGTGTTGGCCCTCAGAGGGAGAACAGGCCAGTGTGCTGGGAATCACCCATTCAACTAAAGTGGTGACAGCTGGTAGCGTCTTGCAGAGACTCTGTTAGCATCCTAAATGGCACCCTATTCCCTAAATAGTGCACTACTTTTGACCAGGGGCTTGAACCAAAATACAAAATACATGTTAAAGAAGAGTCCAGACACTTTTTCACAATACTTTTTTTCACAATACTTTTCTGTGTATAAGCTTGCGTGTGCTTTCTTGTTTCACCTCATTTGGAAGAAAAAGCAGGCGAATGCTTTGCACACGGAAAAGTATTGCTCAAGTCCAACAAAATGGTATAAAACGTTGCAGGTTGTTTTGTAAATGTATTTCACCTTTATTTAACCAGGTAGGACAGTTGAGAACAAGTTCTCATTTACAACTGCGACCTGGCCAAGAAGAAGCAGAGCAGTGAGACTCAAACACCAAATATAAATATATAAATGTAAAATATAAATGTGTACAAGATCAAAAGAACAGCATCACTATACTGAGAGTGTTGCCGTTTTTTAAATGACGCATTTGGGTGTTTTTGTATCCGTTTTATCTGTGCCCTGGCACTGCAGAGCGAGCCTGAGGAAGTCTATCACTGGTGTGGTAAGTTTCTCAATTGCCCAAAACTGGTCTGGACTCTTCTATAACATACCATTTACATTGACAAAAATAGAGATTTGGTTTTAAAAAAAGCTACATTTTCTTAAAGATCTTGGGGAGGTAGAGAGGACAGAGTAAGCTACATTTGAGAGATAGTTGACAAGGTTCTATGTGGTAGATTATGGGCTTGTCTGAAAATGTGTGATTTCTTACATTATTCTGACACAAATATTATTTGTCACTTGTTATTTGTCATAGAACAGGTGTAGACTTTACCGTGAAATGCTTACTTACGAACCCTTTCCAACAATGCAGACTTAAAAAGTTTTTATAAAATTGCTAAAAATTTAGAAGGAAATAACAGTAATTAGGCTATATACAAGGAGTGCCGGTACCGAGTCAATGTGCAGGGGTACGAGGTAGTTGAGGTAAAATGTACATGTAGGTAAAAGTGACTAGGCAATCAGGATAGATAATAAACAGAGTAGCAGCAGCGTATGTGAAGAGGTTGAAGGATGTATGTTTGTGTTGGAGTGTCAGTGTAGTATGTGGCTAGACTCCAGTGAGTGTGTGGCTAGACTCCAGTGAGTGTGTGGCTAGACTCCAGTGAGTGTGTGGCTAGACTCCCAGTGACTCCAGTGAGTGTGTGGCTAGACTCCAGTGACTCCAGTGAGTGTGTGGCAGTGAGTGTGTAGACTCCAGTGAGTGTGTGGCTAGACTCCAGTGAGTGTGTGGCTAGACTCCAGTGAGTGTGTGAGTGTGAGTGTGTGGCTAGTAGATGTGTGAGTGTGTGGCTAGACTCCAGTGAGTGTGTGGCTAGACTCCAGTGAGTGTGTGGCTAGACTCCAGTGAGTGTGTGGCTAGACTCCAGTGAGTGTGTGGCTCCAGACTCCAGTGAGTGTGTGGCTAGACTCCAGTGAGTGTGTGGGCTAGACTCCAGTGAGTGTGTGGCTAGACTCCAGTGAGTGTGTGGCTAGACTCCAGTGAGTGTGTGGCTAGACTCCAGTGAGTGTGTGGCTAGACTCCAGTGAGTGTGTGGCTAGACTCCAGTGAGTGTGTGGCTAGACTCCAGTGAGTGAGTGTGAGTGTATGCTAGACTCCAGTGAGTGTGTGGCTAGACTCCAGTGTGTGGCTAGACTCCAGTGAGTGTGTGGCTAGACTCCAGTGAGTGTGTGGCTAGACTCCAGACTGAGTGTGTGGCTAGTGACTCCAGTGAGTGTGTGGCTAGACTCCAGTGAGTGTGTGGCTAGACTCCAGTGAGTGTGTGGCTAGACTCCAGTGAGTGTGTGGCTAGACTCCAGTGAGTGTGTGGCTAGACTCCAGTGAGTGTGTGGCTAGACTCCAGTGAGTGTGTGGCTAGACTCCAGTGAGTGTGTGGCTAGACTCCAGTGAGTGTGTGGCTAGACTCCAGTGAGTGTGTGGCTAGACTCCAGTGAGTGTGTGGCTAGACTCCAGTGAGTGTGTGTGGCTAGACTCCAGTGAGTGTCCAGTGTAGAGTGTGTGGCTAGACTCCAGTGAGTGTGTGGCTAGACTCCAGTGAGTGTGTGGCTAGACTCCAGTGAGTGTGTGGCTAGACTCCAGTGAGTGTGTGGACTCCTAGACTCCAGTGAGTGTGTGGCTAGACTCCAGTGAGTGTGTGTGGTAGACTCCAGTGAGTGTGTGGCTAGACTCCAGTGAGTGTGTGGCTAGACTCCAGTGAGTGTGTGGCTAGACTCCAGTGAGTGTGTGGCTAGACTCCAGTGAGTGTGTGGCTAGACTCCAGTGAGTGTGTGGCTAGACTCCAGTGACTCCAGTGAGTGTGTGGCTAGACTCCAGTGAGTGTGTGGCTAGACTCCAGTGAGTGTGTGGCTAGACTCCAGTGAGTGTGTGGCTAGACTCCAGTGAGTGTGTGGCTAGACTCCAGTGAGTGTGTGGCTAGACTCCAGTGAGTGTGTGGCTAGACTCCAGTGAGTGTCAGTGTAGTGGCTGGCTCCAGTGAGTGTGTGGCTAGACTCCAGTGAGTGTGTGGCTAGACTCCAGTGAGTGTGTGGCTAGACTCCAGTGAGTGTGTGGCTAGACTCCAGTGAGTGTGTGGCTAGACTCCAGTGAGTGTGTGGCTAGACTCCAGTGAGTGTGTGGCTCCAGTGACTCCAGTGAGTGTGTGGCTAGACTCCAGTGAGTGTGTGGCTAGACTCCAGTGAGTGTGTGGCTAGACTCCAGTGAGTGTGTGGCTAGACTCCAGTGAGTGTGTGGCTAGACTCCAGTGAGTGTGTGGCTAGACTCCAGTGAGTGTCAGTGTAGTATGTGTGAGTGTGTGGCTAGACTCCAGTGAGTGTGTGGCTAGACTCCAGTGAGTGTGTGGCTAGACTCCAGTGAGTGTGTGGCTAGACTCCAGTGAGTGTGTGGCTAGACTCCAGTGAGTGTGTGGCTAGACTCCAGTGAGTGTGTGGCTAGACTCCAGTGAGTGTGTGGCTAGACTCCAGTGAGTGTGTGGCTAGACTCCAGTGAGTGTGTGGCTAGACTCCAGTGAGTGTGTGGGTAGACTCCAGTGAGTGTGTGGTTAGACTCCAGTGAGTGTGTGGCTAGACTCCAGTGAGTGTGTGGCTAGACTCCAGTGAGTGTGTGGCTAGACTCCAGTGAGTGTGTGGCTAGACTCCAGTGAGTGTGTGGCTAGACTCAGTGAGTGTGTGGCTAGACTCCAGTGAGTGTGTGGCTAGACTCCAGTGAGTGTGTGGCTAGACTCCAGTGAGTGTGTGGCTAGACTCCAGTGAGTGTGTGGCTAGACTCCAGTGAGTGTGTGGTAGACTCCAGTGAGTGAGTGTGTGGTAGACTCCAGTGAGTGTGTGGCTAGACTCCAGTGAGTGTGTGGCTAGACTCCAGTGAGTGTGTGGCTAGACTCCAGTGAGTGTGTGGCTAGACTCCAGTGAGTGTGTGGCTAGACTCCAGTGAGTGTGTGGCTAGACTCCAGTGAGTGTCAGTGTAGTACTGTGTGAGTGTGTGGCTAGACTCCAGTGAGTGTGTGGCTAGACTCCAGTGAGTGTGTGGCTAGACTCCAGTGAGTGTGTGGCTAGACTCCAGTGAGTGTGTGGCTAGACTCCAGTGAGTGTGTGGCTAGACTCCAGTGAGTGTGTGGCTAGACTCCAGTGAGTGTAAGTGTAGTATGTGTGAGTGTGTGGCTAGACTCCAGTGAGTGTGTGGCTAGACTCCAGTGAGTGTGTGGCTAGACTCCAGTGAGTGTGTGGCTAGACTCCAGTGAGTGTAAGTGTAGTATGTGTGAGTGTGTGGCTAGACTCCAGTGAGTGTGTGGCTAGACTCCAGTGAGTGTGTGGCTAGACTCCAGTGAGTGTGTGGCTAGACTCAGTGAGTGTGTGGCTAGGCTCCAGTGAGTGTGTGGCTAGACTCCAGTGAGTGTGTGGCTAGACTCCAGTGAGTGTGTGGCTAGACTCCAGTGAGTGTGTGGCTAGACTCCAGTGAGTGTGTGGCTAGACTCCAGTGAGTGTGTGGCTAGACTCCAGTGAGTGTGTGGCTAGACTCCAGTGAGTGTGTGGCTAGACTCCAGTGAGTGTGTGGCTAGACTCCAGTGAGTGTGTGGCTAGACTCCAGTGAGTGTGTGGCTAGACTCCAGTGAGTGTGTGGCTAGACTCCAGTGAGTGTGTGGCTAGGCTCCAGTGAGTGTGTGGCTAGGCTCCAGTGAGTGTGTGGCTAGACTCCAGTGAGTGTGTGGCTAGACTCCAGTGAGTGTGTGGCTAGACTCCAGTGAGTGTGTGGCTAGACTCCAGTGAGTGTGTGGCTGACTCCAGTGAGTGTGTGGCTAGACTCCAGTGAGTGTGTGGCTAGACTCCAGTGAGTGTGTGGCTAGACTCCAGTGAGTGTGTGGCTAGACTCCAGTGAGTGTGTGGCTAGACTCCAGTGAGTGTGTGGCTAGACTCCAGTGAGTGTGTGGCTAGACTCCAGTGAGTGTGTGGCTAGACTCCAGTGAGTGTGTGGCTAGACTCCAGTGAGTGTGTGGCTAGACTCCAGTGAGTGTGTGGCTAGACTCCAGTGAGTGTCAGTGTAGTATGTGTGAGTGTGTGGCTAGACTCCAGTGAGTGTGTGGCTAGACTCCAGTGAGTGTGTGGCTAGACTCCAGTGAGTGTGTGGCTAGACTCCAGTGAGTGTGTGGCTAGACTCCAGTGAGTGTGTGGCTAGACTCCAGTGAGTGTGTGGCTAGACTCCAGTGAGTGTGTGGCTAGACTCCAGTGAGTGTGTGGCTAGACTCCAGTGAGTGTGTGGCTAGACTCCAGTGAGTGTGTGGCTAGACTCCAGTGAGTGTGTGGCTAGACTCCAGTGAGTGTGTGGCTAGACTCCAGTGAGTGTGTGGCTAGACTCCAGTGAGTGTGTGGCTAGACTCCAGTGAGTGTGTGGCTAGACTCCAGTGAGTGTGTGGCTAGACTCCAGTGAGTGTGTGGCTAGACTCCAGTGAGTGTGTGGCTAGACTCCAGTGAGTGTGTGGCTAGACTCCAGTGAGTGTGTGGCTAGACTCCAGTGAGTGTGTGGCTAGACTCCAGTGAGTGTGTGGCTAGACTCCAGTGAGTGTGTGGCTGTGAGTGTGTGGCTAGACTCCAGTGAGTGTGTGGCTAGACTCCAGTGAGTGTGTGGCTAGACTCCAGTGAGTGTGTGGCTAGACTCCAGTGAGTGTGTGGCTAGACTCCAGTGAGTGTGTGGCTAGACTCCAGTGAGTGTCAGGCTAGTACTCCAGTGAGTGTGTGGCTAGACTCCAGTGAGTGTGTGGCTAGACTCCAGTGAGTGTGTGGCTAGACTCCAGTGAGTGTGTGGCTAGACTCCAGTGAGTGTGTGGCTAGACTCCAGTGAGTGTGTGGCTAGACTCCAGTGAGTGTGTGGCTAGACTCCAGTGAGTGTGTGGTATGTGTGAGTGTGTGGCTAGACTCAGTGAGTGTGTGGCTAGACTCCAGTGAGTGTGTGGCTAGACTCCAGTGAGTGTGTGGCTAGACTCCAGTGAGTGTGTGGCTAGACTCCAGTGAGTGTGTGGCTAGACTCCAGTGAGTGTGTGGCTAGACTCCAGTGAGTGTGTGGCTAGACTCCAGTGAGTGTGTGGCTAGACTCCAGTGAGTGTGTGGCTAGACTCCAGTGAGTGTGTGGCTAGACTCCAGTGAGTGTGTGGCTAGACTCCAGTGAGTGTGTGGCTAGACTCCAGTGAGTGTGTGGCTAGACTCCAGTGAGTGTGTGGCTAGACTCCAGTGAGTGTGTGGCTAGACTCCAGTGAGTGTGTGGCTAGACTCCAGAGTGTGTGAGTGAGTGTGTGGCTAGACTCCAGTGAGTGTGTGGCTAGACTCCAGTGAGTGTGTGGGTAGACTCCAGTGAGTGTGTGGCTAGACTCCAGTGAGTGTGTGGCTAGACTCCAGTGAGTGTGTGGCTAGACTCCAGTGAGTGTGTGGCTAGACTCCAGTGAGTGTGTGGCTAGGCTCCAGTGAGTGTGTGGCTAGACTCCAGTGAGTGTGTGGCTAGACTCCAGTGAGTGTGTGGCTAGGCTCCAGTGAGTGTGTGGCTAGGCTCCAGTGAGTGTGTGGCTAGACTCCAGTGAGTGTGTGGCTAGACTCCAGTGAGTGTGTGGCTAGACTCCAGTGAGTGTGTGGGTAGACTCCAGTGAGTGTGTGGCTAGACTCCAGTGAGTGTGTGGCTAGACTCCAGTGAGTGTGTGGCTAGACTCCAGTGAGTGTGTGGCTAGACTCCAGTGAGTGTGTGGCTAGGCTCCAGTGAGTGTGTGGCTAGACTCCAGTGAGTGTGTGGCTAGACTCCAGTGAGTGTGTGGCTAGGCTCCAGTGAGTGTGTGGCTAGGCTCCAGTGAGACTCCAGTGTGTGGCTAGACTCCAGTGAGTGTGTGGCTAGACTCCAGTGAGTGTGTGGCTAGACTCCAGTGAGTGTGTGGCTAGACTCCAGTGAGTGTGTGGCTAGACTCCAGTGAGTGTGTGGGACTCCAGAGTGTGAGTGGGCTAGACTCCAGTGAGTGTGTGGCTAGACTCCAGTGAGTGTGTGGCTAGACTCCAGTGAGTGTGTGGCTAGACTCCAGTGAGTGTGTGGCTAGGCTCCAGTGATTGTGTGGCTAGACTCCAGTGAGTGTGTGGCTAGGCTCCAGTGATTGTGTGGCTAGACTCCAGTGAGTGTGTGGGTAGACTCCAGTGAGTGTGTGGCTAGACTCCAGTGAGTGTGTGGCTAGACTCCAGTGAGTGTGTGGGTAGACTCCAGTTAGTGTGTGGGTAGACTCCAGTGAGTGTGTGGCTAGACTCCAGTGAGTGTGTGGGTAGACTCCAGTGAGTGTGCATAGAGCCGGTGCAAGAGAGTCTGTGCAAATAATAAGGGATATGGGATATGGGATAACTTGCATAAATGTGTAGCACCCAAATACCGTACTGTAGGTGATGTACAGCTTGTGTGCTTGCTACACATTGGTAATTGCAGTGGTGAGATGTCATTTACCAGTTTAAACTGATTAAGCAACCAAGACTATAGCTACATTGGAAATTACTGTTCGGCACTATACAGATTTAGTCATATTTCTACCATCACAATTTAAAATCCAAACATATGTAAGAGACAATGACTGCGTTTCCACTGCAATGTCACTGCCCTTGAACTATGTACATGAAAACAAACTTGCACGCTACATTAGCATGGATATAATTACACACAACGCCAAACACCATATTTTGGCCATAGAGCACATACACACTGTGAGAAACCGTCCTCACTATTCTGCCTTAAACATATTGGATGTGCCATGTTGTGGCTTCTGGGAATGAGTCTTTTCCTGGCACCTATTGGCTATCCTGCATCAATGCCAATGGCACAATTGTCTACTTCAAACATAACGGAGACACACTGCAGAGACACACTACAGACAAAAGCTAAAACAAGAAGCTCCCACGCTGAGGTCTGTTCAACGCTGGTCCGACCAATCTGATTCCACGTTCCAAGACTGCTTCCATCACGTGGACTGGGATATGTTTCGTATAGCATCAAACAACAACATTGATGAATACGCTGTTTCAGTGAGCGAGTTCATTAGAACGTGCGTTGAAGATGTCGTTCCCATAGCAACGATTAAAACATTCCCAAACCAGAAACCGTGGATTGATGGCAGCATCCGGAAACATGACCGAATGCAAACAGTGCAGCTATTCCCTCCGCAAGGCAATCAAACAAGCTAAGCGTCAGTATAGAGACAAAGTAGAATCGCAATTCAACGGCTCAGACACAAGAGGTATGTGGCAGGGTCTACAGTCAATCACGGATTACAAAAACAAAACCAGCCCAGTCACGGACC